>NC_134275.1:24358319-25665819 GCF_031893055.1 Leptodactylus fuscus | reverse complement strand
AGCAGTCTGCAGACTCTGCAAGACAAGCATCAAAGGAGCTAAGGCTGAACACGAATTGAAGCTTGCAAAAGAGGCAAAGAGTAAGGTAAAAGGATTTTGGGGATATGTTAAAAGCAAAAGAAAAGTGAAGGAGACCATTGGAGTCCTGAAGAATGACAAAGGAGAAACAGTTAACATGGTGGAACAGCAGGTGGAGCTACTAAATTCATATTTTGTATCCGTCTTCTCCCAAGAAACTAATGGAAATATCGACATTAATGGTGATGGAGATGAGGGGAAGGAGGACTCCAAGCTGACTATAAGCGAAGGTCTGGTAAGAGAGCACTTAGCCAAGTTACAGGAAACCAAGTCCCCAGGACCAGATGATTTACACCCTAGAGTCCTGAAAGAGATAGCTGAAGAAATAACAGAACCCCTTGCTATAATCTTCGGTAAGTCATGGGAAACAGGAGTGGTCCCTTTAGATTGGAAAAGGGCAAATGTTGTCCCCATCTACAAAAAGGGGAAAAGGGACGATCCAGGAAATTACAGGCCGGTAAGTCTGACCTCGATAGCAGGAAAAATCTTTGAGCAAATTGTCAAGGAACATTTACTTCGGTACCTGGATGGGAAGGCATTAATTAACCAGAGCCAGCACGGCTTTATGACCAATAAATCTTGTCAGACTAACCTGATTTCCTTCTACAACAAAATCACTGAATGGTTGGACCAAGGGAATGCCGTGGACATAGTATATCTTGACTTCAGTAAGGCATTTGATAAAGTATCACATAACCTTCTTATTGAAAAAATTATTAAGTATGGCTTTGACAAAAAATCAGTTAGGTGGATTCACAACTGGCTTAATGATCGGGCACAACGAGTAATACTAAATGGCTACACATCGAACTGGAAGAAAGTCAAAAGCGGGGTGCCGCAGGGCTCTGTTCTGGGCCCAGTACTTTTTAATATCTTTATAAATGATCTGGACGATGGAATTATTGGGGAACTCATAAAATTTGCAGATGATATGAAGATAGGAGGAATAGCCAACACTAGAGAGGAGAGAGAGTGTATTCAAAAGGACTTAGACACACTGGAACAATGGGCTGAGGCCAACAAAATGGTATTTAACAGGGACAAATGCAAAGTTCTACATCTGGGTAACAGAAATGTAAAAAACATATATAGTATGGGAGGAATAGAACTAAGTGATAGCATAGGGGAAAAGGACTTGGGCATAATAGTAGATCACAAATTCAACATGAGCCAACAGTGCGGTGCTGCTGCAAAAAAGGCTAATAAAATTCTGGGATGTATTAAGACAAGCATTGAATCTAGATCAAGAGAGGTCATTATTCCGTTGTACTCTTCCCTGGTCAGACCACACCTGGAATACTGTGTACAGTTCTGGGCGCCTCAATTCAAGAAAGACATCGATATATTGGAGCAAGTCCAGAGAAGAGCAACCAAAATGGTGGAAGGTCTGCAAACCATGTCCTATGAGGAGCGGCTAAAAGAACTGGGATTGTTTAGTTTGCAGAAGAGAAGGCTGAGGGGAGATTTAATAGCAGTCTACAAATATCTGAAAGGTAGTCACAGTGCAGAGGGATCTACCCTATTCTCATTAGCACAAGGAAGTACAAGAAGCAATGGGATGAAACTAAAGGGAAAGAGATACAGATTAGACATTAGGAAAAACTTTCTGACAGTGAGGGTAGTGAGAGAGTGGAATAGGCTGCCACGGGAGGTGGTGGGCGCTCCATCAATGGAAATCTTCAAGCGGAATCTGGATAAACATATAGCTGGGATGATTTAGGAAAACCTGCACTCGCAGGGGGTTGGACCCGATGGCCCTTGAGGTCCCTTCCAACTCTACCAAAAAGTAAAAGTAAAAGTAAAAGTAAAGATATACTAGGAGTCCAAGCATCTTAGGAACAGAAGAAAGAAAGAAGGAAGACTTCATATCATACTCATTTAGTTTTTTGTGCGGAGTGATCTTCGCTTGGTCTGATGTAGATTATGTACAGGGCCGCCGATAGGCCAGTACTACTGGTACTGGCGTCAGGGGCCCGGCCAAATTGAAAAATGGGGGGACCCGGTTTTGGCCCGCTACCATGTGCCGGCCCCCTGGCACCCGTAGCAGTCATTGTGTATGTCCTATTTCAACTCAGATCTGCATCCAGAGGACGCAGATCTGAGTTGAAGACATACGCGGCTGAAGCAAGGAGCTGACACAGGTCAGCTCCTCGCTTCGCCGCCGCCACTGCTACTGGCTTCTAGACGCGATGTGATCACATCGCGTCTAAAAACCAGTAGCCGGCGGCAGCAGCAGGTCAGCTCCTCGCTTCAGCCATCGCGTCTACAAGCCAGTAGCCGGCGGCGAAGCGAGGAGATGACACAGGTGAGCTCCTCGCTTCGCCGCTGTGCGCCTCTCTCGCTGTCACATATGCGGCTGAAGCGAGGAGCTGACCTGTGTCAGCTCCTCGCTTCGCCACCTCCGCTACTGGCTTGTAGACGCGATGTGATGAAGTCACATCGCGTCTATAACTGTGCGCCAGTGAGAGAGAGGCGCGCAGAGAGCTGCGAGGGAACGAAGGAGAAGGTAAGTCAGTCAGTGTAATGTGGAACGTGAAACTGGGGGAAGAGAGAGGACGGCATGACACTGGGGGCAGAGATGGAGAGGACGGCATGACAATGGGGGCAGAGATGGAGGGACATGAATATGGGAGCAGAGATGGAGAGGACGGCATGACAATGGGGGCAGAGATGGAGGGACATGAATATGGGGGCCGAGATGGAGGGGACATGAATATGGGGGCAGAGATGGAGAGGACGGCATGACAATGGGGGCAGAGATGGAGGGACATGAATATGGGAGCAGAGATGGAGGGGACATGAATATGGGGGCAGAGATGGAGGGGACATGAATCTGGGGGCAGAGATGGAGGGGACATGAATCTGGGGGCAGAGATGGAGGGGATATGAATATGGGGGCAGAGATGGAGGGGACATGAATCTGGGGTCACAGATGGGGGGACATGAATCTGGGGGCAGAGATGGAGGGACATGAACCTGGGGCAGAGATGGGGGACATGAATCTGGGGGCAGAGATAGAGGGGACATGAATATGGGGGCAGAGATGGAGGGGACATGAATATGGGGGCAGAGATGGAGGGGACATGAATATGGGGGCAGAGATGGAGGGGACATGAATATGGGGCAGAGATGGAGGGGACATGAATATGGGGGCAGAGATGGAGGGGACATGAATATGGGGGCAGAGATGGAGGGGACATGAATATGGGGGCAGAGATGGAGGGGACATGAATCTGGGGTCAGAGATGGGGGGACATGAATCTGGGGGCAGAGATGGGGGGCATGAATCTGGAGGCAGAGATGGAGGGACATGAACCTGGGGCAGAGATGGGGGACATGAATCTGGGGGCAGAGATAGAGGGGACATGAATCTGGGGGCAGAGATGGAGGGGACATGAATATGGGGGCAGAGATGGAGGGGACATGAATATGGGGGCAGAGATGGAGGGGACATGAATATGGGGGCAGAGATGGAGGGGACATGAATATGGGGCAGAGATGGAGGGGACATGAATATGGGGGCAGAGATGGAGGGGACATGAATATGGGGGAAGAGATGGAGGGGACATGAATATGGGGGCAAAGATGGAGGGGACATGAATATGGGGGCAGAGATAGAGGGGACATGAATCTGGGGGGCAGAGATGGAGGGCATGAATCTGGGGGCAGAGATGGGGGACATGAAACAGGACAGAGATGGAGGGGACATGAAACTGGGGGCAGAGATGGAGGGGGGGACATGAAACTGGTGGCAGAAATGGATGGGCGGACATGAATCTGGGGGCAGAGATTGCGTGGGAGACATGAAACTGGGGGCAGATGAAGGGTGTATATGAAGCTGGGGGAGAGATAGAGGGGGGGACATATAATGTGCGGGTGACTGTAGGAGGATTATACTGTGTGCGGGCACATGAAAAATTAATGAGAATGGGTGGAGTCAACATAACAGTGGGTGGGGCTCACTGTCCCTCTTTTGGTTCTTCAAAAGTTGGGAGGTATAGGTACAGGGGGCAGTGGAAAGATGTTAGAAGGTGGACGAGGGGGAAAGGGGATTGTTGGGGCATCGGGTGTGCGGCACTGCGGAGAGGGAACGTCTGGGGCAATAATATATAGTATATAAGTTTTTAGCTGGAGAACTACAAAGCACACAATAGCTCCAAAGGTATGTGTGCTTTGTATTAATAATGATGTAGGCTGCTATGTTACTAGCATAGCAGCCTGTTTGGGGGTGGGACTTTCACTTTAAAGGAGTGTTCACATTGTGTTTTTGGCCTCCCTTGCCGGGATACGTTGGTAACCAGTCACAATCAGCTCCCCACTTATCCCTGCACAGAGAACTGCAGGCCCCCCTTTTTTTTAATGGCCAGTTCTTCGTGAAGGGATAAGTTGACAGCTGATTCTGACTGGTTACCAACGTATACCGGCAAGGGAGGCCAAAAACGCAATGTGAATAAGCCCTGAGGATTTATTAAGAGAGCTCTTATAGATGGTGTTGGCTCTCTATAGGCGCTGTCACACGTAGCAGATTGTACCTGCAAATAGAATCTGATTAAGCCTTGTAATGCTGCTAAATAAAGGGAAATGTAATACATAATGGGTATGTCGCAAATTAAAGTAGTTTTAAAATGGGGGGGGGGGGGGCCCAGACACTTAGGCTGTATGGGGCCCCAAAATTCCTGATGGCGGCCCTGATTATGTAGCCTGATCGCAGTTGGAAGAGAGGACTTGCGATAGCGCTGCTTCTCACACTTGGGGTGAAGCAGACGGTCACTTACAGTGCTGCCAAGTCCCATCAGGGTCCCATACATGGGGTGGGATTTGTTCTCCTGCATGGAGCTCACCACGGACAGTATCCTTCTGTCACCCACCCAGGAAAGAGCTGGCCCTTCTGATCAACCCGTCAAGTCTATTTCTCTCCCTGGTTGATATACTGCTCCCCCAGCAGGTCACACCGAAAAAGATGGCTGAAATAACCACAGAGTTAAAAAAGTCCCTAAGAAGTGGCCCCTGGACTCCGAAGGCCCTTCTGAGTAGGTAGAGTCTGCCGTGACCCTTTCTGTGCAGTGCCTCCAGGTGATCAGCCCAGTCCAGTTAATTATTGAGGAGCACACCCAGGTTTTTATAGGTACTTATACATTATATATATATATATATATATATATATATATATATATATATATATATATATACATATACAGGGTGCCCCAAAAAAATGTATACACATTTTAGCAGCTGATAACTGAATTATTTATTCTTTCTTTACAGACTGAACCCATTAAACCGAGTGATGGCATACAGACTTGACTTTGAAGAAAGGAAATTTATTCTAAAATTCTACAGGAAGTATGAAAACGCAGTAGAAGTGCAAAGACAATTTAGGAGGGAGTTTAACAAAGAACCACCTACACGAGTTACCATCACTCGAAATAGAGATAAGTTTGAAGCTGATGGAACTGTTCAGGACGTCCATAAGAAGCGTTCCGGAAGACCACGTACACTCGACAAGCCCCATAAAAAAAGAAAGATTACTGGAAGCGTTTCAACGAAGTCCAAGAAAGACTTTGCAGCAAGCTAGTCGTGAGGTAGGGATTTCAAAATCATCAGTCCATCGCATCATGAAACGTTGTCAGTGGAGAAGTTACATTCCAAGATTAGTCCATGCACTTAATGACAATGATCCAGACTGAAGAGTACAGTATTGCGAGTGGTACTTGGAACGATGTAACGAAGATGCACACTTTCCCACAAAGATTGTGTGGAGTGATGAGGCCACATTGAAATTAAATGGTTTGATTAACAGACACAATTGCACCTACTGGGGACCTGAGAATAACACATGGTAGTGTGGAGGTGCCCCATCTTTCTTCTTTTATGGGGCTTGTCGAGGTACGTGGTCTTCCGGAATGCTTCTTCTGGATGTCCTGAACAGTTCCATCAGCTTCAAACTTGTCTCTAATTCAAGTGATGGTAACTCGTGTAGGTGGTTCTTTGTTAAACTCCCCCCTAAATTGTCTTTGCACTTCTACTGCGTTTTCATACTTCCAGTAGCCTTTTAGAATAAATTTCCTTTCTTCAAAGTCAAGTCTGTATGCCATCACTCGGTTTAATGGGTTCATTCTGTAAAGAAAGAATAAATAATTGAGTTATCAGCTGCTAAAATGTGTATACATTTTTTTGGGACACCCTGTATATATACACTCACTGGCCACTTTATTAGGTAAACCTGTCCAACTGCTCGTTAACACTTAATTTCTAATCAGCCAATCACATGGCGGCAACTCAGTGCATTTAGGCATGTAGACATGGTCAAGACAATCTCCTACAGTTCAAACCGAGCATCAGTATGGGGAAGAAAGGTGATTTGAGTGCCTTTGAACGTGGCATGGTTGTTGGTGCCAGAAGGGCTGGTCTGAGTATTTCAGAAACTGCTGATCTACTGGGATTTTCACGCACAACCATCTCTAGGGTTTACAGAGAATGGTCCGAAAAAGAAAAAACATCCAGTGAGCGGCAGTTCTGTGGGCGGAAATGCGTTGTTGATGCCAGAGGTCAGAGGAGAATGGCCAGACTGGTTCGAGCTGATAGAAAGGCAACAGTGACTCAAATAGCCACCCGTTACAACCAAGGTAGCCAGAAGAGCATCTCTGAACGCACAGTACGTCGAACTTTGAGGCAGATGGGCTACAGCAGCAGAAGACCACACCGGGTGCCACTCCTTTCAGCTAAGAACAGGAAACTGAGGCTACAATTTGCACAAGCTCATCGAAATTGGACAATTGAAGATTGGAAAAACGTTGCCTGGTCTGATGAGTCTCGATTTCTGCTGCGACATTCGGATGGTAGGGTCAGAATTTGGCGTCAACAACATGAAAGCATGGATCCATCCTGCCTTGTATCAACGGTTCAGGCTGGTGGTGGTGGTGTCATGGTGTGGGGAATATTTTCTTGGCACTCTTTGGGCCCCTTGGTACCAATTGAGCATCGTTGCAACGCCAAAGCCTACCTGAGTATTGTTGCTGACCATGTCCATCCCTTTATGACCACAATGTACCCAACATCTGATGGCTACTTTCAGCAGGATAATGCGCCATGTCATAAAGCTGGAATCATCTCAGACTGGTTTCTTGAACATGACAATGAGTTCACTGTACTCCAATGGCCTCCACAGTCACCAGATCTCAATCCAATAGAGCATCTTTGGGATGTGGTGGAACGGGAGATTTCGCATCATGGATGTGCAGCCAACAAATCTGCGGCAACTGTGTGATGCCATCATGTCAATATGGACCAAAATCTCTGAGGAATGCTTCCAGCACCTTGTTGAATCTATGCCACGAAGAATTGAGGCAGTTCTGAAGGCAAAAGGGGGTCCAACCCGTTACTAGCATGGTGTACCTAATAAAGTGGCCGGTGAGTATATATATATATATATATATATATATATATATATATATATATATATATATATATATATGTGTGCAGGTGAAGCTACAGAAAATCGATGAGACATTTTGTAACAACATCGATTTCTTTATAATGCCAGTGGTGTATTATAGCCCTTCTCAATCCAGGACTCGTTCATTTTTATAAAACTCAGGCGATCGACATTGACAGCAGAGAGTCTTGTCCAAAGCTCTGTGACAACATCACCTGCAGTGCTGAACAGTCGTTCAGAAAAGACACTAGCTGCTGGACAGGAATGTAACCCCAGGGCATACTGGGTAAGTTCAGGCCACAGTTCCATCTTTGACACCCAGTAGTCTAGCAGGAAAGACTCTTGTGGTAAGATGTCTTGGTATAGTCTTGCACCTGCAACAAAAAATGCTGTCTCCGGTCTGATACCTCTACATTTAATGTTGCTGTAGTAGGCCTCAACAAAGACAGCCAAAAATTGTTTATACTTTCCCAGATATAAATTTAAAAAAAAAAAAAAAAAAACATGTAAAAAGAAAAACAAGTCCTATGTATCACCGAAAAACTGTAGAAAGTAGTTGAATAACCCAAATGACAAAATTGTTATAGGCCTTAAAACAGCAGATACAAAAAACCCGAAAATGTGCCCACATTATGCCCACACTTCCCTTGCAACAGGCTGTGCTTCTGTCTCTGGGACCACCACGGCGTTGTGAAAGATGTGCAGGAGTTGGAGATGATCTTGACTCACTGTTTTCTTTAGGAAATGTGTCCATTAAGTCGTCCAACAGTTTTTGATGGTACATATCGATGTCGCTATAAGCCTGTGGTGTGATGGAAATGAAGCCAGGAACTATATCCCTGAAGCGAGGATCAAGTAGGGTTGCCACCCAGTATTCAGGATCTGCCAGGATGTTTTTCACACGCTTATCTTCCAGAAAACAATTAAGCATGAAATGACACATGTACCTGGTGGCGATTCATGACTGTCCAACTCATCTAAGCTGACTGTAGTCTATTCTGCATCCCCCCATCCACGCACAATGCCTGTTGACTGGGACTGCTGGAATTGACAGTGACATCAATCTCCTCATCCAAATCATCTTCATCATCCTCCTCCTCCTCCTCCTCTGAATATGTACCCACAGAGGCTATTCGAGTCTGTGACCCAGTCTCCAACCAATGCCTGATCCGTCCAGCCCCGGAGTCATGGTGGCCATGTTGGTCTTCCAAGTCCTGGCTGTCATCCAAGAAAATCTCCTCTTCCTCCTCTGTTGGACATACCTGATCCCTCAAAGTTATGAAGCTGTCCTTTAATGTGCACAAAAGTGGCACAGTCATGCTGACGCTGGTGTTGTTTGCGCTGACCACTTTTGTGCAGTATTCCAGACACTGAAGAACCAAACAGACGTCATGCAGCTGTGCCCACTCCACAGCCATAAGATGGAGGTTTACTGTGGCATCAAAAGATCAATTACTGCTAGGGGGCCACACGGTGGCTCAGTGGTTAGCACTGCAGCCTTGCAGCTGCTGGGGTCCTGGTGTTCAAATCCCGCCAAGGACATAAAACCATCTGCAAGGAGTTTGTATGTTCTCCCTGTGTTTGCATGGATTTCTATCCCATATTCCAAAAAAGATAGGGAAAAATGTACATTGCGAGCTCCATGTGGGGCTCACAATCTACATTTAAAAAAAAAAAAAAAAAAAAAAAAGATCAATTACTGCTGGCTTCTGTTCGACAAACCTCTGCAACATATGCAATGTCGAATTCTACCTGGTGAGCAAATCACATATGAGCCTGTGAACGGGCAAGCGGTGTTTGCGCTGAAACTGAGCCATGAGAGATGAAGCTACCTTGGACCGCAGTATATGGGCACACAATGTTCATACTTTGTCAATCAGGGGTGCAAGATCGGGATAGTGTTTCAAGAACGCTTGCACCACCAAATTGAATACATGCGCAAGGCAAGGTATATGTATCCTAGGAAACAATTTCAGGGCCGCCACCAAATTTCTACCATTGTCGCAGACCACGTTGCCTATTTTGAGGTCTAGCGGACCAAACCATAACTCAGATTCAGCAAGTATAGCATCTTTGATGTTTTCGGCAGTGTGACTCAGTTCCCCCAAGCTAATTAATTTCAGTACTGCTTGCTGCCTTCGCCCGCTAGCATGCCGATACAAATGAGGTACATTTCCAGCCCCATGATGTGGTGGAGGTTCTGGTGTGGAAGTCATTCTGTCCCCGGAACTCTCAGGAAATGAAGTTTCTGAATTAGTTGAAGGGGAAGTTGGAACCCCCAATGAATTCGGAAGGACCCTCCTTCGGGTTGGAAGAACAGATGACAAACTGCCGTCAACATTTTGACAAGGGTCAAACATGTTGACCCAATGTGCAGTCAGAGATAGGTAGTGGCCCTGCCCATGCTGGCTAGACCATGTGTCTGTTGTCAAATGCACACATGCCCTTAACAGATTGCTTTAGGGCACGCTTTATCTGTTGCTTGACATGCTCCTGCAAGTCAGGGACCGCCTTTTGTGAAAAGTAATGACGGCTGGGTACAACATATTGGGGCACAGCATGGACCATCAGGGAGCGAAAAGCCTTTGATTCCACAAAGCGGAAAGGGACCATTTCCAAGGCCGGTAGTTTTGAAATTCTGGAGGTAAGCAGCTTAGCACGCTCACGTGTGGCTGGATAATTTTTTTTCCCTTTCCATTACTTGTTGGAGGGTGGGTAAAAAATATGCAAATCTATTCTCCTGGATGAAATTAGGAGAACAGAGTGCACTCTGTACACCACCCTATAGAGGGCAGCATCCCTAACATCATGAACGAGTCAGTTATAAAGTCTTTTAATCATGATGTGGATTTAATTGCCAAATCAGTATTTCTGTCCCAAAAGGAACAGATTCCCAGCTACGGACAGCGCTGTTTTGGCCTATTGGGCAATCCTCAGCATAGCGTAGGGATACTGATTTGGCAGTATGAGAGACTATAGACCAAGGTCGGGGGACACTCGTCCACATCAGGGAGAGTGTGTGCCTACATAGGCAGTACGGAGACTTACAAGTCATTCCTGCTCCGCTAGGGATTATGGGTAAAAAAATATGCAAATCTATTCTCCTGGATGGAATTAGGAGAACAGAGTGCACTCTGTACACCACCCTATAGAAGGCAGCATCCTTAACATCATGAACGACTCAGTTATAAAGTCTTTTAATCATGATGTGGATTTAATTGCCAAATCAGTATTTCTGTCCCAAAAGGAACAGATTCCCAGCTATGGACAGCGCTGTTTCGGCCTATTGGGCCATCCTCAGCATAGTGTAGGGATACTGATTTGGCAGAGTGAGAGACTATAGACCAGGGTCGGGGGACACTTGTCCACATCAGGGAGAGTGTGTGCCTACATAGGCAGTACGGAGACTTACAAGTGTTGGAGGGTGGGCTGAATATTAGAGCCAGAAAGAGAGGAAAATGTTGGAGCAATTGGCATACGAAATTCAGAGGTGGCTCTTTGGCCAGTGGTTCCTGTAATTCTTTTATGCAAAATCCTCAACTGTTGTCTATCACTGCTGCCTGGCACACATGAAGTTGGTGTGTATGTGGCACTGGCATTGGACAAGTATGTGGTAAAACTAGCCAAAGCTTGTGGTGGGCCAACGTTCACAGGCACATCCCTCTCTTCACTTTCTTGTTGATTAAATATTTTAAAAAGTGATGGGTGCACAGACTTCAAATGTTTAGGCATAGCATTTGTAGTGAGGTGCCTAGCCTTTCCTCGGCTAAGTGACTGCTTGCAAGTCTTGCACATCACCCTGGTTGGGTCATTTTCATCTTTGGGGAAATATAACCACACAGTTTGTTTGGAGCCTTTCTTTTTCAGGTTAGCACGTTTAGGCACTTTGGGTCGCACAATGCCAGCAGGACTAGCATTTACTGGTGTGCGTGTTATAACTGGGATTTGTGCATTAATTGGAGGACATTTTGGTGGCACTGGCAAACGAACTTGAACCTCATCATCAGAAGTAGTTCCCTGATCCTCTTCACGTGGAGACCAAGTTTTGTCAACATAGTCATCATCCACTGGTTCTTCTGAACAATCTTCCACACTAAAGCATGGACTGGCCTTGATGATGATGAAGGCAGCTGCATCTGGAATTTGTGTATCATCATCGTCAGATGACAGCAGTATGTCTGTGAACTTGGACATTGAATGATCAAATAATGCAGCAGATCCCTCAGCTTCTTCCAAATTAGTTGGACAGGTTAATTTAGAAGGGGGTGAACTGGATCCCCATTGAACATTTGGCACAGCAGATGACCCAAAGCTTCGTTCAGTGGAATATGTGGAGGAAGTCCTTCCAGAAGAAGATGCTTCAATATATGAAGTACTAAGTTCTCTGTGGACTAGCTTATCAGCATTCAGAATACCAGATTCACCACAAACACGCTATGCTGACGTCTGTTTTTTTCCCTTTCACGGCAGGTGGTTGAGCACTGGCCAGAGTACCACTGTTGGGTCCTTTTAGTTTTTGGGGGCATGTTTTTGAAAAAAAAAAAGTATACTTTTTTGGCAAAGGTATGTATATCTCTGAGGACAGAACTGCCTATTGGATTATAACAGCCACTGGTTGTCAGGAATAAACGTATACCTTCTTGTCTAAGGTCCGTGGCGTAACTACTGCCATAGCAGCGGAGGCAGCTGCCACAGGGCCCGGGACATTAGGGGCCTGGTGACAGCCGCTACCGCTGCTATCATTATACTCGGGGGTCTTTTCGGACCCCCGAGTATAATGATTGGCAGACCGGGAGAGGTAAGGGAACATAAAAAACATGTTACTTACCGCTCTACAATCCTGCCAGGCCTCCTTCCTGACGTCCTTTCTGACGTCTCTAACGTCACATGAACCCGACCTGAGTCCCGGGTCATGTGACATCCGACGTCATAGCAGAAGGACGGCAGCAGAGAAGGCAGCGGACCGCGTAGGAGCCGGGGGACAGGTAAGTAACAGTGTTTTTTTATGTTTTTTATTCCCCCAGGACTCCGATTATTATACTCTGGGGTCTGAAAAGACCCCAGAGTATAATAATTGTTTATGGGTGTCCACTATGGGGGATAATACTGTGTGCAGGGGCCACTATGGGGTACAATACTGTGTGCAGGGGCCATTATTGGGGTACAATACTGTGTGCAGGGGCCACTATTGGGGCATAATACTGTGTGCAGGGGCCACTATGGGGGATAATACTATGTGCAGGGGCCACTATGGGGGATAATACTGTGTGCAGGGGCCACTATGGGGCATAATAGAACGCGCAGGAATGCGTAGGAGGGGGTCGGTCGAGGTCGTCGGTGTCGGTCGGGGGATGGGGGGGCATGTCAAAAGTTCACCACGGGGCCCCGCCGTTCCTACGCCACTGGCTAAGGTGTATATATATATATATATATATATATATATATATATATATATATATCTGAGGACAGGAGTGCCTATTGGATTATAGACAGCCACTGGTTGTCAGGAATAAACGTATACCTTTATGGCTAAGGTATATATATCTCTCTCTGAGCACCGGACTGCCTATTGGATTATAGACAGCCACTAGTTGTCAGGAATAGACGTATACCTCTTTGGCTAAGGTATATATACCGTATTTTTCGGACTATAAGACGCACTTTTTTCCCCCAAATTTCAGAGGAAAATGAGGGTGTGTCTTATAGTCTGAATGTGGGGAGCCGCGCTCCTGCCACCGCTGGTTTTCTGCAGCGGCAGGAGTGTGACAATACTGCAGGCCCTGTGCCAGTGGATCGCAGGCCCGAGCTCCGACAACTCCGCTGTAAAAATTACAGTGGAGATTCCCACTGGAGTTGTCCTCTCCACCCCCCAAAAAAGTTTAAAGTTAGCCTTGGGGTCGGTGGCGATGCAGCAGGCCCGGCACCCGCCCCGGTGTCTGTATGCCAGCTCCAGATGCCGGGTCTGTAAGTGTAATGGCACCGCTCTGCAGAGTGGTCGCCATAGCAATGGCACCTTTGCTGTAACACTTACAGCAGTAATACCGAAGCACGAGCTTCAGCATCTCCGTTGTTAGAGTTAACAGCAGAGATGCCCTCAGGAGATGTGGGCCCCCCCCCCCCAAAAAAAAAAAAGTTTAAATTTAGCCCCAGGGCCGGTCCCCACCAGCCCCATACCTTTAAAGTTGAAGGCCAGCTCCTGCGCAGCAAGCTTGCAGGAGCCAACCTGTTCCGGTGACAGCCGGGAGCCTACTGAAGGCTCCCAGGCCTGTCATCGCTATATTACTATTGCGGCTTGTCTATGAACCTCTGCAATAGTAATGTATAGAATCTCCCATAGACGGCAATACACTTGCAATCAAATGATTGCAGGTTCAAGCCCCCTATGGGGCATTAATAAAAAAGTAAAAAAAACTTTAAAAAAATAAAATAAAACATAAAATAAAAAAAAGTGCACCTCCTTTCCCTAGAATACATATAAAAGTATAACATTACTGTGAAACACATACACATTAGGTATCCCTGTGTCTGAAAATGCCCGGTCTACTAATATTTTTCTTGTACAGTGAACGTCAAAATCAAAAGTGCTAAACCGCCGGGTTTTTCTCACCGTATTGCCTCTGATTTAAATAAAAGGTGATCTAAGCAATAGACATTTCCCAAAATGGTATAACTAAAAAGTACATCTGGCCCCACAAAAAAAATGCCTGTCAAGTGGCCTTGCAGCCGTTGCAAAACTACAACTGCCATACATTAAATATTTTACCATTTTTTGCTTGAAACATTTTTCCCCTATTTTTCTCCTCTATAACCTAGGTGCGTCTTATAGCCCGAAAAATACGGTATCTCTCTGAGGACAGGACTGCCTATTGGATTATAGACAGTCACTGGTTGTCAGGAATAAACGGATGCCTTTTGTGAAAGGTATTTACAGTCTGAGCACTATAACACCCTCACTAGCACAGCTAAATACCTGCCTACACTGACCCTAGCTACCACTGAGATCCTCTCCCTAGCTAGTATGTGCAGCAAAATGGTGGTGTCTGCATCATCACTGCCCTTATATAGAGGGGTGTGATGCTGCTGCCGACAACCAATGAGCTTTCTTCCCACAGCTAACATGGTGCCTGAGTTTCAGGCATCATGTTAGCTGTTCCCACAATGATTGGCCAGTAGCCAAGCATTGTGGGAACATAACCTCCGACCTCAATCCCGCCGGAAAAGATCGTGTTCGGAATTCCGATCCCGATCGTGAATTTTTCTCGATCGCCAATCGGAATCCGATCTTTTCCGATCCCGATCGCTCAACCCTACTGACTGCCCTTTGCATAAACCAATTGTGAAAATCAGAGAAAAATATAATTTGCATAATGTCTTGGAAAATAGTGTATTTCACTAATAAAAGATTTCTGTAATAAGGCAGCCATGCATTTACAATGATATCCTCAGAGGGGCACCAAACACAGACACACATAAGGGGGAGTGACACACTGCTCAGCAACATCAAAGCTCCATTACTACTGACAGCAGAAGAAAGAAAAGACAGAGGAAAAGAGATTAAAATATTAAGCACAAAATCGTGTGTTTTTGGCTTCAAAACAAAGCTAATACAGGTATATCTGCTTATATGATCTTTTAGAAATGACAAAGGTTTTATATATATTATATCTTTGTTACTTATTCATGTTTTAAAGCATCATAACAATAATAGCAATGCAGGTTTCATGTAAATAGATTGTATTTTATGTTTGAGTCTTTTGTTACACAATGTTTGATGGATAAAGTGATTCTGTTGAAAGTTCATGATGATAGACAATGTTTAGCTTATGTATTTTGCCCTATATGATGGTGAGAAGTTTTGTTAAAATAAGAGATACTTTCTGTAGTCACAATGTTTTTGGGCCATAAATGATAAGATTTATAAGGAATAATAACTATGTGAAAACTGAAAATATGGCAATATGAATGAGATAAAAGTTCTCACTAGAATATCTGTAGTCTGTTGTTATTGTCTTTAAAACACAAGGTTTGGTATTATGAATAGCTCCCTGGATTACTGGATTATGAGATGAAGATTGTGTTTTCTCTTTTTCTACATGCTATTTAATGTATTTACATACACACATATAGATAGATAGATAGATAGATAGATAGATAGATAGATAGATAGATAGATAGATAGATATCTTCACATACAATAGTCACCACATTTTTATATGCCAGCAATTTTTTATATTCTTGTTAGAATTAAATCGTGTCGGCATAATGTGTAATTTATAGGATACATTTTCTAAAGTGTACAGTATTTTAGTTGTATTTGTTCCCTGAACCTCCATTGTGTTCCTGATCCTCTTCTATGTCTTTAACTATTTATAGTGTTTGTAGAAGAGATTAAAAGAGAAGCAATTCTGCTAATCTCTGCACTTGACAGTTTAAGCCACAGCTACTAATTCCCTCCCTTATATTCCTGTGTGGTATAAAATATTACAAAACATTTCTGAAGCTGATAAAATAATGAAAATTTAACTCACCGAAATTTTTATTTCCTGTAGTCCGAGGCAGGGTTATGGTTCCTTAGGTATAACCACACAGAGACAGGTTAATTAAGCAGTAGTCAAACAATTAACCAATCAGACACCAGGCATAAATGGGACATAAAGAGTAAGACACAAGACATAACAATAGTAAGACAAAAAAAATATTAAAGGGAGGTATACTTGTAATAAAAATAAACATTTTGGGAGTTAAATTTTCATTTTCCTGGTTGTCCTCGGCAGTACAATACATATGGGACTTGTGAAGCCGTACTTTTTTAAGTGGGAGGGTTAGAAGACACCATCTCTTGAGACCCTTATTGAGACCCTCTTGAAGAATTTGAAGCACCGGGAGCACCAAATTGATCATATCCTGTTATAGACTTTCACCATGGATGGCCTTCTGGCAAGCAGGAACGTGTTAACAACCTCCAATGAGAGTCCAATGTACGTCAGATTTTCCCGGTCAGCCTCCTGACAGTACTGTATCTAGCTCTATACTGTCAGAAGGGGCGTTCCTTACCGCCCAGTCATGACAACATGACTGGGCGGTAAGGAACGCCCTCTCTGACAGCATAGAGCTACGGACAGTATTGTCAGTATAGGCATTCCCAGCTAGACTGTCAGGAACGCCCTTCTGATGGTGAAGCGCTATCGGTAATTGCACTGGTAGCTCTAGCCCCATGGGCACATAAAAGGAAAGCTGACAGTGTGCTGAATTCAGCGCACTGTTGGCTTTCTACCAGTATATAAAACCACATGTACCCAAGGACATGAAAGGTTCTCTTTAAAGGTGGCTCAGTCTTTTTGTGTGTCCCTGATTCCACTAGAAAATCGGAAATAGACTTACCGGTAACTTTGTTTCCATGTAGTCCACCATGATGGCTACACAAGGAGGTTGACCTCTGACCCTCTTTAGGGACAGGAACTGAGAGACTCATTAAATACACCACTCGCGTCACCATTCACCAGTGTTTACCAAATTACAAAGGAAAGGTGCGAAATATAAACTACAGTATGCTGTCTTACATATACATATTTAACTAGGGAGGGTAATTAGACGCCGTCATGGTGGACTACAAAGTTACCGGTAAGTCTAACTCCAGTTTCCCATTACGTCCACCATGACGTCTACACAAGGAGATATACCAGATTACAAACTCTACAGCGGGATTACTGCCGAAAGGACCTTATGTCCAAAGGCTAAAACACTTACCAAACCCAAATCTAACCTCTAGCGTTTAGCACAGGTCCGTGAACCAACCCAAGTGGCAGCCTCTGGGAAGCTTGCCATCTCTCAGCCCAAGAGGAGGAAGTTACCCTAGTTGAGTGAGCTTTGATGTTCTCTGGCTCTGGTGGATTCCTTAAAAGGAAAGACTGTGAGATTGTCACCTTAATCCACCTTGCAATGGTGACCCTTATTTTCTGCCTCCAAATTTTAATTAATAAATTGACGTTCAAGTAGGCCCTTCTGACGTCCATAGCCTGCACCTCACTCTCTTTTGGAGAAGAGGGATTTGAGCGAAAGGAGGGAGGACTATAACCTGCACTCTGAGGAACTCTGACACTGCTTTTGGCATAAAATTTGGATCAAGCCTTAAAGAATCCTGTCACTCTTGATTCTAAGATAAGGTTCCCTAATAGAGGGGCCTGAATCTCCCCTAAGTGCCTAGCAGTGGAGAAAGCGATCCAAAAAAGCTACTTCTTCAATGCTCTCTTTGAACTGATAACCCTTTGCTCAGAATCCAGGAAGGACAGAATGAGAACCTTCTCTCCCTAGAAAAGATCTGGACACTGTCCCAGCTGCAGAGTAGGCAGAATGTGTATATACTTTTATCAGAACAGGCAAAATGGGTGATAACACTATTATCAGAACAGGTAGACTGAATAATAACATACCCCTTTATCAGAACAGGCATAAAGTGTAATAACATACACTATTGTCAGAACAGGCCATCTGTGTAATAACTTACACCTTTATCAGAACAGGTGGAATGTGTAATAACATACACCCTTATCAGAACGGGCCGCCTGTGTAATAACTTACACGGTTATCGGAACAGGCAGATCTATTATAAACCGCAGAAGACTGTGGCCGTTGCACTGTTGTCAGAAAAGGGTTTTATTTTTCAACCACTAGATATCTGACCCGATATAAGTATAATCATGTAATGAATATTAAGTCTTTAAGATGTCATTCCAAAATGGCACACCTTATATACCACCTTCAGTATATATTGTTCCAAAAGGAGCCCTATCGAACAGTGATGGTGTTATGCATGCTATCAGTATATATAACCCCACAATGGGGTTAACCCACACAGCAAAAACGTTATGCATGCTATATATATATTCATCAGTATATATACATCAATAAGCAATGGCATTATCCATATATATCATAAAGCAATGGTATTATCAGTATATACCATAAACAATGGTGTTCTGCCTGCTATGTATCTCTTAGTCTATATCATTCTGCACTGATATAATGCATCCATTATATATCATTCGCCCATGGCATTATGCATGCTATATACATATATCTATAGCCATCACTATACACCATTCAATAAAGGCATTATGCATTCTATATCTATACGTATATACCATTCAGTATTGGGGCAATACATCCCCCATATACCATTCAGCAATGGTGTTATGCCTATTATATATATTCACACGCATCGATCAATATCTACCATTCCACAATGGCATTATGCATGCCATATACACACTAATTACATACATATACATACACATCCATCATTATATACTCTATTATTCCGTACTGGCGTACTGTATCCATTATACCATTCAACAATGGTGTTATGATTGCTATATACATCTATCTATATCCAACATTATATAGCGTTATATAACGGCATTATACATGCTATATCATTATTTACAATTCAACCACAGTGTTAAGCATGCTATACCTCTATGCGCATATACGATTAAGTACTGGCACAATGCGTACATTATATACCATTCAACAATGGTGTTATGCAAGCTATATACACACACACACACACACACACACACACACACACACACACACATATATATATATATATATATATATATATATATATATATATATTATCATTATTAGAGATGAGCGAACAGTGAAATGTTCGAAGTTCGATTCGAGTAGTCGCTTAATACTCGACTGTTCGATCAAACATCGAACCCCATTATAGTCTATGGGGAATAAATACTCGTTTAGGGGGAAACCACTATTCGACTCAGGAGGGTCACCAAGTCCAATAGGACACCCCAGGAGATGATGCCAGCACACTGGAATGCAACTGGGACAGCAGGGGAAGCATGTCTGGGGGCATCTAACATGCCCAAGTCACTGTATTACATCAGGATCCCTGTCAGCTTGCAATATGCGTGAGCTGACTTTTTCCCATAAAAATGCATTGACCAGCGTTGATTGGCCGAATGCCATACAGAGTACAGCATTCGGCCAATCAACGCTGGTTCTGCCGGAGGTTCGTCTGTGAGGAGGCGGAGTCTAATATCAGACCAGAATGGAGACTGCTGTGGACCGATCTTAGACTCCGTCTCCTCCGGCAGAACCAGCGTTGATTGGACGAATGCTGTACTCTGTATGGCATTCGGCCAATCAACGCTGGTCAATGCATTCCTATGCTGAGATGTAGCAGTGCTGGCCGTGTGCTCAGCTCGGCTACTCCGGAGATGAGCCGATCTGAGCGCACGGCCAGCACTGCTACACCGGAGATGTAGCAGTGCTGGCCGTGTGCTAAGCTCAGCTACTCTGGCGATGAGCCGATCTGAGCGCACGGCCAGCACAGCTACACCGGAGATGTAAAAGGTTTAATCCCAGACAGGTCAGTTGGGTGTTGTTTTTTACTAGATTAAACTTTATTGTTACCTGTAGGCCAGGGTCCAAAAACGTTAGAGCAGATGTTTTATCCAGAAGCTTTTGTCCCCTGCAATCTGATTGTTCTCAGCCCGACTGTATTCTCCCTGAAGGTATTGTAGTCTCTGCCTTCTCTGTGGGTTTAGCTTCCGAGATCAGGGAAACCAGCAGTTGGCCCCTCCTGACAAACCTAAGGGTTTTGCAGGAACTTCATGCATGAGACCGAGACAGCACTGGGCAGTATTATCAGTGACTGACTGCTTCACCCCAAGTGTGAGAAGGAGCGTTATCGACGATCCTTCCTCCCAACCACAGTTAGGCTGTATAATCGACATCAGGCTAAGTGAAGATCACTCTGCACAGAGAACTAATTTATGCTGAGTCTTTTTCTTTTTAGGTGTTGTGACTCCTGGTATCTTTTTCTATCTGCTATGAGCTTGTATGTGTTCTTTCTTGTAATATATTACTGTATTATCCATGCTGCTGTAACACACTGAATTTCCCCATGGTGGGACTATTAAAGGATTATCTTATCTTCTTCGGTTTTGTGTGGCCATCCAAGTATCTCGCCACTACTGGTGGCCTTCTAAGTCTTGGGATATTGCGGCCTACGTCTCTGCTTTGTACGGTGTTTTCTAGAGCCAAGGTTCCGAGAACTATACCCTCAGGGGAATTACTCCCATTACCAGTGCCCGAGAGACCATTGTCTCATGTGTCTAAGTATTTTATTAAGGATTTGCGTGTATCCGGGGGAAGACTGCTTTGTGGGTAGTGGTGGACAGATTCAACAAAATGTGCCCTTTTGTTCCTCTTGCTAAATTGCCTGATGCCAAGATCTGGTCCCATTGATTTCTGGACCATATAATACATATAGTCCATTGTACTCCGGACAACATTGTATCTGACAGGGGCATTCAGTTTGTCTCTAAGTTTTGGAGGGCCTTTTGGAGTCTTCTGGGCGTTCAGCATTCTTTGTACCACCCTGAAACCAACAGACAAACTGAACGCTTCAACCAGTCTCTGGAGCAGTATTTGAGATGCTATATGCTAACCAGTCGGATTGAGTTAGTTATCTGTCTGTGGCAGAATTTGCCATCAACCACCACCATGCTGCCTTAAATTCTTCATCTTTTATCTGTAATTATGCTTTCCATTCCCGCTTTTCTTCTCTTTCTCCTTCTACCACCTGTCCAAATGTTAATATGGAGGCTGGGCGGTTACATACTGTCTGGCGTCTGGTCCAATGTAACCTGAGGAACACTCAGGTAGCTGCTAGGAATGTAGCTGCTAGAGCCCATTTAGCAGGTCCTGCATTTTTCCTGGTAGAGAAGGTTTGGCTCTCTTTCTTGAATCTTTGGCTAAAGGTTCCTTCACATAAACTGGGGCTTAAGTTTGTTTGTCCCATGAAATCATTGAAGTTATAAACCCAGAGTCTTTTCGTTTGGCTCTCCGTCCTTCTGTAACAGATTCCTTCCACAAATCCCTGCTGAAAAAGTATCTTCCTCCTGACCTTCCTTCTGGCAAACCTCCTCCATCTGTCCTCATTCAAAGGAGCATCAGCGCGCGGTGTGGGCTGTGCGCGTGCGCGCTGATGTCCCGACTCAGACGGACGTATTGCTTCAGTGCGGGGCCGGTGCCTCGGGCGCGAATGCGCAGACAGTAAAACTGCTCAGAAGAGAGATCCGGACGCCGAATAGCCGCACGTGGACCGCCGACAGTGCGGGAAAATTCTCTTCCACTTACCGAAGAACTCAAAAGCCGCCTGTTGCTGTGGGTTGGTAAGCATCTTGCTATCCACAGCAGGTAAGCAATCTTAATCATTATCTGAAATGCCTCTGAATTATGAATGAGAAGTTTCTTTTAAAAGGATCCCAAGTCATGTTAACTTCAACTTTGGTGACAATTAGTTGAATTTAGTTGAATTTTATTCATGTGACTTATAATTCAAAGTATCTACTCCTCAGGGGATCTTGACCATTATTACCCTACACCAGGGGTGCCCAATACGTCGATCACGATCTACCGGTCGATCGCAATGGACGTATGGGTCGATCGCGGGATGCAGCCAGGCATCCCCGCTGTCTGCTTCTTCACAGCGCAGGCTGAGAGTTATCTCTGGACACTGGCAGGCTGGGGCTGTGGCAGCCCCGCCTGCCAGTGTCCGTAGATGACTCTCAGCCTGCGCTGTGAATAAGCACTTGCAGGCCGCTCTTAGGGATGGAGGGGGCTGGGGTGCTGCTTCTTCACAGCGCAGGCTGAGAGTTATCTCTGGACACTGGCAGGAGGGGCTGCCGCAGCCTTGATCATTTGTCAATTGGAACAGACATAGAATCAGTCTGTGACTTCTTCAGAAACCACTGAGGCGATTTACATACTAAAGGTAGGTGTGGAATAGCCTTTCTAAAGCCTAATGCAAGGATGTGTTTAGTTAAAAATGACTTTTCCCAATGATAGAGCCCCTTTAAACTGGTACAGAGAACAGTCACAGACTGATTCTATGTCTGTTCCAATTGACAATGTAAACAATATGACGATAGCTTCTGTCATGTTTGTTTACTTTTTTAACAGAAGATAAAGTTGTACATACAGGACTTTATTTTCTGTTACAAAAGTAAACAAACATGTGAACTCCCCATAATCATAAGAGAACAGCAATTGTCTTTAACAAATAACAAACAGGAAATATAAGGCTGTGTTCACACGGAGGAATTTGCTGCGGATTTGGGGGTGGAATTCCAAATCAGAATGTGTAAAAGAAGCTTGTAGGGAATATATTAAAGATAGGGATGGAGTACATGTCAGAAGGGTTTCCAACCGTACTAAATAAAAGTTTTTAGAAAAAACATGGCAAAGGTTCCAGTAGCTACAGTAATGAGAAAACAATGAAGTGATTCCCATTTGAATTCTATGGATTTATATGGAATTGTGGATCAGGACACAATAAAAAAAACTTAGGTAAATACAACCTCAGATGAATAACAACATACAAGACATTATACCACTTCATTATTTATTTACCAAAAACAAAGCCAAAATGGAAAAGCAATGTATGAAAAGCTAAATACCTTCTATGAATCAATAACTTGTAGAACTAATTCATCAGCAATAACTTATAGGGTTTGTCCTATCTGAAGGATTCTATTTCTACTGGTAGCTTATGTAAATTGGAGACTTTTCCTAAATATATTGCTTTAGAAATGCTGCTTTGGTTGCCTTCTTATGCAAACTTATAAATTCCATTGTTTACACAGTTTTGCTGTAACCACGGACCTGTGAATAGGACAAGTGATATCATTTAGTCAGGGCAATCAGCTTAGCTAATTGCAGTTTGCTGATAAAGCAGAGTCTGTTATCTCACAGATAACGCTGTACAAGCATGTGCATATTATCTGATCTGCATAAGTACTGAGATAATTCATTGTCCAAGGAGAGAAAGGGGGGGTATGGAATCCAGGAAGTGAGAAGGAGACATAGCATGCAAACTGCTGAGATAGGAAAACCCTTTTAAAGGGAACCTGTCAAGATGATTTGGGACACCAGACCACCTATAGGACCTTGTGTTCATATGAGGTAGTATTTACCTAAATTTAAGATTAGGACATACTTTGATTTTTGTATGACTGTATGTTGCAGTGCAATACAGGAATTTGGATAGATTATGCACAGATGATTTGGGTTTATATACCAATGAAATTATAGTTTCCTCAAGGCTTATAAGTGTTTTATGGATTTAGACAGTTTGCTTAATAAAGTAAATGCGATGTTCGATATAGAAGAGTCAACTACTATCTCTAATTATCTTTGCCAATTATAACAGAAAATTCAAATGCGAAACAGATGATAGAACTAAAATATCAAAGTCTTAGAGACCCCTTTTGCCATTTTTTTGATAGTTATGATCTTTCCTATATTCTTATATCTCAAAGTGGTTTTGGATCAGGAGGGTCTAGTGGAATGGTCGGTTGTGAATTGTCTTCTGCTAAGATATTTATAAAAATCCACCTTTTGATTTTTTGCTTTTCATTTGAAATTTCAGTTAAATGAAGTGAATCTTACTGCAACATGCAGACCCGAATGACTGAGACCCGAGCGCTTGTGTGAACCTATACAAGCTGGAATTAACTTTATATTCCAAATTGTTAGGTTTTTTTTTAGATGAAATACCTTGCGATTTATCTTGGGTGAACTAAAATGGCTACCTCAACATACACTGCACAGTGAAAATACAGAGGAGACAAGTGTGTCGTGGTATCACCTGACGGTCTGATCATCAGCCGATAATAAGTGGTAGACACCTTGCAGTGCTGATGTCACATACAGAATATAAGATGCTGTGGGCAAGAAGAAAAGACATTTGAGTGATAGTTAATCTAGGGGATAGATGTGTTATTCATCAATTTAATTTTTCCAAATGAGCTTATTTTTGGCATTTGACCAGTGGTATAACTAGCAAAAGAATGGGCCTCCCATGACTTGCAGGGGCCCCCACGGCATAGCTCATCCTTTCCTGGCCACCACACAGTATAACACCCCATTTACACACACTATAATATCCCAAAGTGACCTCCAGACAGTATAATGTCCGATAGCAGCCCCTATCACACAGTATAATGTCCCATCGTGGTACCTGCACACACTATTATGCCCCACTGTGGCCCCTGCACATACACACTATTATGCCCCATAGTGGCCCCTGCACACACCATTATGCCCTATAGTGCTCCATAGTGGGCTCTATACACAGTATTATACCCCATAGTGGACCAACCATGAACAATTATTATACTCTGGGGTCTTTTTAGACCCCAGAGTATAATCATAGGAGACCAAGGGGAGGACACAAGCATAAAAAACACCTTTTATGCATTGTTCACACTTGTACCCGGTGCTGGGTGTGTATTCTGCCGGGTTTCCATTTGCAGACCCGGTGAAACTGGACATGGGACAGAATCCCAGCAGTCAGCTTTACACATAGTCCTGCATGTCCAACAGTTTCGCCGGGGCTGAAGACGGAAACCCAACGGAATGCACACACCGGACACTGAGCAAAAGCCCCTTATTTACCTCTCCCTGGCTCTGGCACACTCCCTTCTGCTTTCAACCATCTTCAATATTGGTGTAGACGTCAGAAGAGCCAGGCCAACGTCGCTATGCATAATCTGGGATGTCACCAAAGAACCCTCGAGACTGCCCAGCACAGGAGAGGTAAGTACCACTGTTTTTTTATGTTTGATCACCTCCCCTGGTCTCTGATGATTATACTCTGGGGTCTGGAAAGACCCTGGAGCATAATGATAGCAGTGTCTGTTGGAGTCCATGGACCTCTGTTCTCACTTACCGATCCCCGCTCCTGATCACAGCTGCCTCTGCATCCCATTAGCAGGAGCAGGAATCAGTAAGTAAATAGGACCCGTTACCTATTGGGGCTACACAGCCCAAATCTGATTTTCATACAGTTCTCATGATTTTTGTCTACAAATGGCCACAGTGATCAGGTGACATAATACTAGCATCACAGCACAATGTTAAGCTGCATTAGCAGTATTATATAACAAGTATTGCATATGATTGCCTGCAGTATTCTGAAGGAATGAAGGACTGTTGAAATATTAGCTCTAGGTTGCCAGGGAAAAATTAGAGGAGTATTGTTTTAAATGTATTTTTAGAAATAGGATAAGCCCTTTTAAATCTATGTTATGCCAGGGACCCACGAGTCGGAAATGCCACGATTTGCTTGTGGCGGAAAACGCTAAGCAAAAATAGCGGCGTATTGCAGTAAGTGCAAAGTGGATGGGATTCTAGCTAATCCCATGCCCACTTTGTGGTAGAACCACTTTGCGGACATGCTGCGATTTCCAAAACTGGTGCAGTTTTGGAAATCGCAGCATGTCAATCATATCTATGGAAATTCCCCATAGATATAATTCTTCACAAAAACACATATAAATTAATGCAAACCAATAAACAGGTCTTTGTTTTTCTTAGCTGGATCCTACAAAAAATGGATTGTTTGCCTAAATCTACAAATGCAATATAGCCTTATATTTACAAACCAACCAAAAAACACTTTAGGTCCCTGCACAACCCCTTTAATAGCCAGCAAGAAGAGAGATCTTATGCCTTTGCTCATTGTTTTACTAGTGGATGAAAATGTTTAATACAAATTCATAATGTTAAATTAAGGTTTTCTAAATATTTTTGCAAATGTATACGAATTATTAACTTTTGTTTTATTTTATCATTTATGTTTCCCAACATAGGTTGCATAAACGATACATGGCTTTTCCAGAACACACAAGCTGTATAAAACAAACAGATGAAAATCAGTCATTTCCAGAAATAATAGAATTAAATGTTGGTGGGCAAGTCTATATAACACGTTACTTAACTTTGGTTAACATTCCTGGATCACGCCTATGGGAGATGTTTTCACAGAAGACTCTCCAGTCGTTGGCCAGGGATAGCAAAGGTCGCTTCTTCTTAGATCGTGATGGATTTCTTTTCCGATACGTGTTAGACTATTTGAGAGACCAACAATTGGTTCTTCCGGATCATTTTCCTGAAAGAAGAAGACTTCAACGAGAGGCTGAGTACTTTAAACTTCCAGATTTAGTAAAAATCCTAATGACAGAAGTTAATAAGCAGAATTCTATTGGGGAAGACACATTTCAAGGTGATTCTGAAGAGCAGTTACCTAATATTGAAGTTGCCAGGAATCTGACGTTTGTTAAAGTACTTGCTGCAAATGCTGGGAATCAATCAACACTCCCAGACCAGCAGAATTCCGGTTTTATCACCATTGGTTATCGTGGCTCTTACACATTGGGTAGAGACAGTCTAGCAGATTCCAAATTCAGAAAGGTAGCAAGAATTATGGTTTGTGGTAAAACATCACTGGCTAAAGAAGTTTTTGGTGAAGCACTCAATGACAGTAGGGATCCAGATCGGCCTCTTGAAAGATATTCCTCAAGATACTACCTGAAATTTACATTTTTGGAACAAGCATTTGATAGGCTGGCAGATACTGGGTTTCAAATGGTGGCCTGTAATTCTAATGGAACATGCACCTTTGCTCATGATCAAACAGATGACAAGATCTGGACATCTTACACAGAATACATTTTCTACCGTAAGTGATCCAAGCAAATAAAAAAAAGACCTTACCTTCTCTATTTCCCTTCCTCTTTCCTGCTGATCCTCTAGTAGAAGTAGACTTTACTAACCTCTACCATTGCCATTGTTTAATCTTTAAAGTCTTTGTTCTCTTGTAGATGTGTATGTTGCACACTGTTTTTACAAAATAATTTTACCCTCATCTCGAAAAAGACAAATCATCTTGCCAAACTTCTTTTGCCTACTTTTTACCTTTCCCTATATAGTATGTGTACATAATAAATGTTTATTTATAACTTTGGTTTAAAAGTAAAACAGCAAGTGATGTAATTGTCTTTTTTATATAATTTCCACCTCTATCCGTTTTTGTCCATTGTTCTAGAGGTTTGATAACTGGCAAGTAAATAAATAGGCGATTTTCGTTTACCTCTTCCTGTCTCCACCATACTGATACAGGCGCTAAGCCGCAGCCATAGCCACTAGGTCTCCTCTGTGATCAGTGCCCACGCTGTTCTTGGGCATTAAATCTTCTGATTCCTTGGTCAAAGATGACTAAAGAACCATGTTCCAGACATTTTGCCATGTATTTATTGTCTTCAATCCAGGGATGGCAATCCGTTACCATGACAGCCAGCTCCCAGATTTTACAATGCATTGAAGTGCATCAGCATTGCAGTGCATTGTTTAGTGATCAGACCCCGTGTGGTTAAAGATCGCTAAGGGTTTGAAAATAAGTTAAAAAAAGTTTCAAAAAAAAAATTAAAAAAATTAAAAGTATCAAATCACCCCCCTACACACACACCTTTGATCTGAAAAAAAGAAAAGAAAAAGCAAACAATGTAAAACACAAATACCGTATATACTCGAGTATAGGCTGAGTTTTTCAGTACAGTTTCTGTACTGAAAAAGTCCGCCTCGGCTTATACTCGAGTCGTTACGGTAATTCAGCAATATTTATAATTACAGACCCTGCATCCAGACCGGCATACAGACGCCGGGGCGGGTGCCGGGCCGCTCCTGCTATGAGCGTGGCGATGCTGCTCATTTCAAACTGCAGAAGTACTTAGGGTACTTCTGCTAGCAGGCCCGGAACACAGACCACGCCCCTGCACTCCATCCGACGCCGGGGTAACGTGGCCACGTAACCTCAGGCCTGGACCCGGCGTCTATCTACGTTCCGGGCCTGCTAGCAGAAGTACCGTAAGTACTTCTGCAGTTTGAGCGTGGCGATGCTGCGGCCCGGCACCCGCCCCGGTGTCTGTATGACGGGTCCGGATGCTGGATCAGTAACTATAATGGTGCCGCTCTACTCCAGATCGGTCGCCATACCAACCGGCACCTCCGATGTAACTTTTACAGCGATAATGCCGGAGCTCCCTGCAATCAAACATTGCAGGCATGAATTCTCAGATGATGTCCCGGTCCAAGGGGAAACTGCAGGCGCCGCCATGCAGCTGGAGAGAGGAGGGAGTGGGTGCAACAGCTCTCTCAAGGCCGATCCTGAAGATAGGAATTGCGGCCAGCTGCAGTTCCCCTTCAGGTCCGGCCGGCTGAGGTTCTCATTTAGGTCTGCCTCTCAGCACTCTTGCTGGGGATTCCCCTCAGCACTTCTGTAAAGGCTCCTTGGCCGGCAGTGCTGTTCTTTTGCAGGCTGCTCTATGCAGCCTGCAAAAGAAATGACAATTTTTGCAGTGCATTAGTATTGCAATGCATTGCATTCGTGATCAGACCCCCTGGGGTTCAAGACCCCCTAGGGGGTCTAATAAATGCAAAAAAAAAAAAAAAGTAAAAATAAAAATAAGAATTAAGAATTCAAATCCTCCTCCTTTCCCTAGAACACATATAAAACTCTGGCCATTTTAATTTTTGAAATTTTCCATTAGCTGCTGCATTTCCCCTCTAGGCTATACTCGAGTCAATACGTTTTCCCAGTTTTTTGTGGTAAAATTAGGGGTCTCAGCTTATATTCGGGTCGGCTTATACTGGAGTATATATGGTACATTATTTATCCTTGCATCCTAAATCCCCGATCTACAATTTTTTATCCACAGAGTGAATGCCATAGTGGGGAGGAAAAAATGCAAAAAGAACCAAACCAATTTTTTATCAGCTTTTTTCCTCACATAAAAAAATTATCAACACATTCCCCCATAAAAAAAACCTTATTTAGGCTAAGGCCCAACGTTGCAGAAAAGCAGCTTTTTTGTTGCAGATTTTATGGCGGTTTTTTGAGCCAAATCCAGGAGTGTATTGAGCAGAATAGAGAAGTATAAGAACTTCCTATATATTTCCCATTCCTTTTGTTGCCATTCTTGGATTTTGCTCAAAAACTGCAACAAAAAAAGCTGCATTTCCACAACGTGGGGCCTTAGCCTTAGGCTGATCACACATACCCACAGCATACAGGTATCATATCATTTTGGCTGCACAGTGAACACCCTAAAAACAAAGCACATAAGAAGGCTGTTCAAATTAAGTTTTTCTCTCATTCCGTCCAATTCTGAATCATTAAGAATAGAGATGAGCGAACAGTAAAATATTCGATATTCATTTCGAATAGCCCCTCAATATTCGACCATTCGAACGAATATCCAATCCCATTATATCTATGGGGAAAAAAATGCTAATTTCAGGAGAAACCACTATTCGACTCAGGAGGGTCACCAAGTCCACTATGACACCTCAGCAAATGATGACAACACCTCTGGAATGCAACTGGGACAGCAGGGGAAGCATGTCTGGGGCATCTAACACGCCCAAGTCACAGTTTTACCCAACTATCACAGACCATCAACTAGACACTTTCCACACTCAAAAAAACTTCTATGAGGCTAAGGCCCCACATTGTGGAAATGCAGTGCTTTTTGTTGCAGATGTTGCTGTGTTTTTTTGAGCCAAAGCCAGAAGTGGATTGAACAGAAGGGAGAAGTATAAGAGCTTGCTTTATTTTTCCCATTCCTTCTGTAGCCATTCTTGGCTTTGGCTCAAAAAACTGCAGCAAAATCTAAAACAAAAAAGCTGCATTTCTTCAACGTGTGGCCTAAGGGTCCATTCACACGGAGTAAACGCGCATGTTTTTTGGCAAAATACACATGTAAAAATAAGACTCCCATTGAATTCAAAGACATTTTACAAGTGTATTTTGATGTGTATTTTGACGTGGTTTTTTTTACATTTTTTTTTTTTTACATTTTTTTACATTTTTTTACGTTAAAAAAATGTTATTGAAGTCAATGGGAGTCTTATTTTTACACATGTATTTTTTACACATGTATTTTGCCAAAATACGCGCACGTTTACTCCGTGTGAACGGGCCCTAAGCTTAAAAGTTGAAAAATACTTGGAAACCTTCTTTTCTCCCCAATTGTATGTACAGAAACCCACATTTTAAGCTAGAGAAACATTAGCATGCGCTCATTAAAATGCCTGACTTAATAGCTGCGTTAAGCAGGGCACCACACTGAACAGGACCGAGCACCATGAACAGGTGTTATAATGGCTAGCAGATAATGCTTACAGCTCCTTATCCACCAGCCAGTCAGCCTCAAGTCCTCTTCCTTGCCAAGAGTCTGGTCCTCCTTTCTCCCAACATGCCCAATCTTCCGAGCACAGTCATCCCACATTTCCCCCCTCCTAGGAGATGTTTTTCAGGTCCTTTAACTGTTCAACCACTTCACCAATCCCAGGAGCTACCAGACGACTTTGTGTCCTGATGCACAAACACTGGAGCATCCGCCATCTCCGGGTGATTTAGTTGTTGTTGACCAGCAACCCGTCCTCAGTGACACCAGTGCTGGCGCTGCAGTCCAGACCGCCAGCCAGGTGACCTCCATATCTGCCTCTGACACTTTGGGGAGTTCACCCTCATCCTCCCCTTTTCCTGCCACTGCTCCTTTTGCCTGCGCCTCTTCCCAGCAACTCCCTATCTCCCAGGCCTTTCATCGCTGGCAGAAGTACAGCGCAATCCACCCACATGCCCAAGCCTTCAACGGCCTCATCTTAAAACTGCTGGACTATGAGATGTTGCAGTCCCGGTTTGTGGAGACTTGGGCCTTCTGTGACCTGCTGGCAACTGCGGCACCTCGCTACAGCGTCCCTAATTCTCCCAGTGTGCAGTCTACGCCTTGCACCAGCACATGTCCCATAACATCAGGCAGGCCCTAAGTTCCGCGCTTTGCACAAAGTTCCACTTGACCACCGACACATGGACAAGCACTTGTGGTCAGGGACACTGCTTCTTTGTAATGACAGGCCGGGTGAATGTAGTTGAGGATGGGCCCGGGGTGCAAACTGGGGTGGCCTATCTTCTCTCCCAGCCCAAAATTCCTTGCAGGGCCTCTCTGAAAGCCTACTCCTCCGCTGCAACCTCAACTACACCAGCACTGGGGTGTGGAGACGTCAGCAGGTCGTGCTGAAGCTCATCAGCTTGGCCGACAGAAAACACACTTCCCCTGAGGTTAGGGATGGCATCCTCGATGTGATGGCAATGTGGTTTTCCCCACTGCACCTGGGCCCAGGCATGTTTGCGTATGTGATAATGGCCGGAACCTGGTAGCAGATCTGGAGTTTGCCAGACTCAAACACTGTCCAAAAATGGCCCACGTTTTCAACTTGTTGGTGCAAAGGTTCTTTGAAACCTACACCATTGTGCCTGATATGCTGGTGAAAGTGTGGCCATTTTTGTAAGTGAAAAGTAGCCTCTGCTAGGCTGAAAACATTCAGAGCACACTCCTGTCACCTTCGCACCCTTGGCTGATGGAGGAAGACGAGGGGGGATGAAGTGGAATTTCATGTCACTGTCCCACACGAGGCTTGAGGGGAAGTTCAGTGCATCCCATTGCTTCAGCATGGATGTTGTGAAGGGGAGTAGGAAATGGAGAGTGACCCTTACAGTTGGGGGCAGCGAAGTCATGCCAACTAACACTCTGGCACACATGGCTGACTTCATGTTGGGTTGCTTTTTAAGAGACAAATGCATAGTTCACATCATTGAGAGCAAACAATACTGGATTTTTGCAGTCCTCAACCTCTGGTATAAGAAAAAATTCTCATCCTTCATTCTGGTAGGGGTAAAAAAAAAAAAAAATCTCATAAATGTTTACGTAAATCCTCGCTGGCGTTAGAGAGGAGATTTCCTCCAAGAGGCTAACAACTGCCATCTGGTCCACAACCACCAGGGGAACACTTTCTAAGGTCTAGAACACATTAATGCCCCCCCCCCCTGGCCAAACTACCGCCACTGAGGTACCTAGTGTCATCAGGAGGGAAAAGTATAGGCGCATGTTGCATGAGTACCTGGCCAACCACAGCCCTGTCCTCTCCGATAACTCTGCGCCCTACACATATTGGGTGTAGAAGTTGGACCTGTGGCTTGGACCTGTGGCACCTGTGGGTGAGTGGAGGCTTCCCCCAGGTTTGGGTGAGTTTAGTGAGGGAGTGCAAGTACGCCCCGAAGTTAGCCTTTTTGGTTACATAGTAGATGAGGTTGGATAAAGACATTAGTCCATCAAGTCCAACCTATAACCCTACAATCCTTACAGTATTGATCCAGGGGAAGTAAAAAAAAAAAACATGAGGTTTATGCCAATTTCTCTATTTCAGGGGAAAAAAATCCTTCCCGACTCCAAATCTGGCAGTCAGTATAAAAACCCTGGCTCAACGTCTCCCTAAAATCATGGTGGCATAGAGTGTACAAAATGAGCCCCAATAGAGGTGAGTGAACACTAATCGAAACTCCCATTTCGAATAGCACGCTCCCATTGAAATGAATGGTTGTAGCTGGCATGCAGGGGGTTAAACGGCCGGCTGCCGGCAAAGTCTATGCAGCCTGCAACAGAAATGATGATTTTTTTGCAATGCATTAGCGTTGTAATGCATTGCATTAGTGATCAGACCCCCTGGGGTTCAAGACCCCTAAGGAGTCTAATAAATGCAAAAAAAAAAAAAAAGTTAAAAAAATATAAATTTTTTAAAAAAGTATTAAAAATTAAAATCACCCCCCTTTCCCTAGAACACATATAAAAGTAGTTAAATACTGTGAAACACATACATGTTAGGTATCCCTGTGTCCGAAATCGCCCGCTCTACAAATCTATAAAAATATTTTTCCTGTACGGTAAACGCCATAGCAGTAAAAATAGTCAAAAGTGCCAAACCGCCATTTTTTCACTGTTTTGATTCTGATAAAAATTTGAATAAAAAGTGATCAAAGCAATAGCATTTCCCGAAAATGGTAGAACTAACACTAATGGTAGAACTAATGGAAGTACACCTGGCCCATCAAAAAAAGACGCCCTATGCATCTCCGTACACGAACGTATAAAAAGTTACGGCTGTCAGAATATGGCAACTTTTAGAAAAAAAAAAAAGTTTAACACAGTTTTTGATTTTTTTAATGTAAATAAAACCATATAAATGTGGTATCCTCGAAATTGTAACAAAATACAGAATACAGGGGACATGTCATTTTGGCTGCACAGTGAACACCGTAAAGCCGAAGCCCGTAAGAATGTCGCAGAAATGCATTTTTTCTTCAAATCCACCCCATTCTGAATTTTTTTCCTGCTTTCCAGTACATTATATAGAATAATTAATGGTGGCATCATGAAGAAAAAATTGTCCCGCAAAAATTAAGACCTCATATGACTCTGGGAGCGCAGAAATAAAAAAGTTATGGGGTTTAGAAGGAGGGGAGTCAAAAACGAAAAACGAAAATCAAAAAATGCCATCGGCGGGAAGGGGTTAAGCACGCATCTCCAGTGTATGTTCTTGTCTGATAAACTGACACCTGGCACCCAGCTGCCTTGACGTAAAGCCTGCTGTTCATTGCATTTTAATACCTTAAAATGGAATTTGCCCTTTTCTAGTAAGAAGAGGATAATCAATTTATGAAATTATTTTGGCTTGAAGGGAAGAAGGAATAAAAATAGATAAATGTACCCATGATCCTTAAACCCTCATTAATCCCTCAAAGGGAAAATCCTTTATTTTAAACAAATGAAATGAATGAAACATTGATGAGTATCATAGTTCACCTACATTCTCTTTATGCTTTCATGACTGTAGTATAAAAATTGATGGAAATATAGCAATCAACATGCATTTAAAAAAATAAAAAAATAAAAATAAATAAAAACACTTTTTTGGCTATGGTTTAGTTTAGGGGTTAATTTGTAATTCTTACTGGACATCACCCTTAATAGGAGATGAAGAAGTGCAGAGAAAATCACAGCACAATCTCAATAAAATGCACTGCAGCAAAATCACAATGCGTTTTCACTGCATTAATGGCAAACCGTTTTTACCTGTTTTGCTACATGGGGCCTTAGTCTAAGGGAGCATTCACACGATGTTACGCTCCGCTCATTCTGAACGTAAAATTCGTAAGAGAAATGTTAAGAAGAAAACTCTGTGAACTTTTTCTTAAAAGTGCTGCGGAAAGAACCGCAATGCGTTCACGCAGCGGTTCTTTCCGCAGCGCTTTAGTGCTGCTGCGATTACAGCCTATGGGGCTGTAGCCTTACACTGGGTTCTCACAGAGCGTTTTGTTTCAGCTTATATGGCATTTTGCAAATACGATTGAAAAGTGCACTTGAATACCTCCATGCGTATTCTAGAAAACCTATATATTTTTAATTAAAAAGCACAAACAAAGCAGGAACAACGCACTGTAGAAAATATAGGGGCACATTCATCAAGCTACTTGTTCATTTTTTTTGTCTTCTTGTCTCTCTTTCTGTTTTTGTATGGGGGGTGTTATCTATATATTATTCAGTCAGCAAAAATTTATTGCAGAAATTTTATCGAGAAATGTTGGAGTGAATTATTACTTACAGTATGCCCCTATTTTGAGCAATTTATAAGTAAGACTAGATTCAGATGGCCAAGTTACAAAACAGCCGTGAAAAATGTTAATTATTTTATTGCCATCTTGTACCTGAGGGGCACCCTATACATTCATGTATGGAGGGATCCGTATAAAATGGGCAAAATACGACATGACCTTTATTTTGACAATCCATTACAATGAACCATCTAACAGTCATTTTAATTGGCTGGCCCCATTTATAGACATTGAAATTAATGCTGCCGTGTGACATCCATTATAAAAAGCTAATTTTATCATTGTATGCAGCTGCTGCTTTGTTTATAAATTTTTTAATTTAACCATTTCATAACTAGGCCATTTTCTCTGGTTTACACATTTTCAGGTTGTTTTTTTTGTTATGGTGTTTTGAAGGCATTTTTTTTAAAATTTTGGTGATATAGAGGGCTTTAGCTATTTATTTTTAATGGCAGTAGGAGTGTAACAATTGTAGTTGCATGGAATGCAAATGCATCCAGGCCCATTCATGAAAAATGTTATGAAAAATTTAAATAATTAAGAGCTGATTTTCATAAGGTTAGAGGCTGTGTTGATGGCCAATAATCCTGGATAACTGGCATTGTCCTTTTTTTAATGTAGATTGTGACCCCCATATAGGGCTATCAATGTACATTTATTCCTATCAGTGTGTCTTTGAAGTATGGGAGGAAATCCAGGCAAACACGGGGAGAACATACAAACTCCTTGTCACTGTTGTCCTTGGCAGGATTCGAGCCCAAGACTCCAGCTCTGCAAAGCTGCAGTGCTAGTGTTACCCCATCATTGCCCTAATTGATATGAGCTAAGGGCTAGTGAACAGACGCAAAATGTTGGTATTAACTCCTCTCTAAACAGTGAAGAAAGTGCACTGATGTGCTTTATTAAAGCAACACGAGGTTAATATAGCAGCCAGCACAGGAAAAAGAAAAATAGTAACATTAGTCCTCATGTGTTGTAGTATATCATGATTATGTAAAAGAGAAGCATAAGCAGTTCCATATATAGCCAACTATGCCCGGTCTTGCACTGTATCTTCTCGGGAACTGTCTTTTGGCATTTAGCCAAGCACATAACTTCTTACACCCATCCTGGATACAGGCACCATCTTGTCATATAGCCTCACAGCATGTTTCTTAAAGAGGACCTTTCACCATTTTGCCCACAGGCAGTTCTATATACTGCTGGAAAGCTGACAGTACGCTGAGTCAGAAGGGCGTTTCTGACAGCCAGAGATGTCCTTCTTCATAGCCCAGCCAATCGCGCTGTACTATGGAACTCCCCCCTCCGAGTACTGCGAGCAGAGGGAGGGGGGCATTCCTCCCGGCTCTCACAGTACAGCGCGATTGGCTGTGCTGTGAAGAAGGACGTCTCTGGCTAACTGTCAGAAACGCCCTTCTGACCATAGAAGAGCTACGGTACCGGACCGTAAGCTCTTCACACCGGGCCCACATCGGGAAACCGACAGTGCGCTGAACTCAGCGCACTGTCAGCTTTCCGGCAGTATATAGAACTGCCTGTGGGCAAAATGGTGAAAGGTCCTCTTTAAGCAGCATGTATACATCTTATCAAAGATTATAAAGTTTTTGCATTATGACTACAAACAGAAGAAATATATAAAAACCACAAAAAAAAAAGAATCGATCCAGCACCACTTGTATATTGAAAAAGTTGCTAAAACATAGCTTTTAATAAAGATGAATGAATAAAAAACATTCACAAAAACACCAGTGTGCAGAAGTATTATAAAAAATTAGATGACATATCAAACAAAAAACGACATAAAAAGACGAGACCTACATTTCGGATAGAAGCCGCTGATGCGTTTCGAGATGCTACCACCTCTTAGTCATAGCGATAATGAATGAATGAACGGTAGACGCCGGATAAATACCCCATCACACCGTTCATGATTGAAAACAGGTGAACCACACCTGCTCTCTATACATAGTTGCAAATAAGACATAACATAACAAATACAATATTTGACATGCAATACTACAATAAAACATATAAACAATTTTGATATGCATAGTTTACATGAATGAAAGGACCTGTTTTATAACAATACTGAGAGATTAATAAGAAGAGAAACTTTCTAATGACCACATGTGTGTGATGACATAACACAGAAAGGTAAGTAAGTATTTTGATATACCGCTTTGCAAAAAAAAAACAAAAAAAAAAACAAAGAAACAAAAAAAAACAACATAATAATTATATCAATGTAGACATTTGACTCCAGATACCCGAAGACTTATAGCTCAAAGATGAACAAATATAACTCTCAAGTGGGGCATACTAGTCTAATGTGATGCTTAAGAGGTAAGTATTGATATCAAAACACAGACAAAACACAGGCTGAGGGTCTTCGGAGTCCAGGGGCCACTTCTTAGGGCCTTCTTCAACTCTGTGGTTGCTTCAGCCATCTTTTTCGGTGTGGCCTGCTGGGGGAGCAGTATATCAACCAAGGACAAAAATAGACTTGACAGGCTGATCAGAAGGGCCAGCTCTGTCCTGGGGAGCCTCCTGGACCCAGTACAGGTGGTGGGTGACAGAAGGATACTAGGAGTCCATGGTGACCTCCATGCGGGAGAACAAATCCCACCCCATGTATGGGACCTTGATGGGACTTGGCAGCACTGTAAGTGACCGTCTGCTTCACCCCAAGTCCAACCGCGACCAGGCTGTATAATCTACATCAGACCAAGCGAAGATCACTCTGCACAGAGAACTAATGATTATGACTATGAAGTCTTCCTTCTTTCTCTTCTGTTCCTTAGCTGCTATGGACTCCTAGTATATTTTCTCTTCTCAGCATATATCTGTCTACGTCTGTATTATATTACTGTGTATTATCCTGTATCTGTATTACTATGCTGCTGTAACATACTGAAATTTCCCCACTGTGGGACTATTAAAGGATTATCTTATCTTATCTTATATCCTCTGACAAGATAAACTAACCTGATACAATATAAACACTAAATATTTAAGCCTGTCATTCCTCCTATAAAAATGAGAAGATTTACATTCCCATAACACCAGTCTCGCTATTGAAAACGCATGATCAAGACCAAATAAACAGGTGACTTACCACAACTGCTTCATCCATCAATCGACCAGTATCTCTATGACAAATAGTCATGTGACCGCAAAATCACATGATCAGGTCATAAGAATGTAATGGAGATTTAGCCAGTAAAATAAATAATGGTTTGATGAAAACCACATATTACTTACAAAGCATGACATAGGTAATACCATGGTATAATTACTAAATGTGACATGCTCAGTTGTAATAAAGACAATATTCAGAACCTAATAAAAGGCACAAAAAATATCTATGCCGATAAAAATATATCTACTACATCAGTGTCGGACTGGCGCATCGGGGAATCCCTCGGTGGGCCCCGAGTCCTGACTGTTAGTACTCATTTTGTTAATGCAGATGCATTGGTTAGGGGCCCGATCGGGATGGCCAGGGACCCCGACTGGGCACCTAATCAATGCACTTGCATTGACAAAATGAGGGCTAATAGTGTCAGGGGCCGGATTGGTAACCTCGGGGGCCCCAGGCTGCAGGCAACAATGTAATGATTAAACATGGCTGCCAGCAATTGCCCAGGTCCTCAGCACACAGGGGCCCCCTTAAGTCCTTAAGGAGTAAAAGCTGTGGATAGACCAGGACAGTATCTACAGTATAGGCATTAGGTATCTAAGACTGAGTGTAATTTATATGCAACAAATATGCTGCAATGTGATGAAAATTGCGATATATACTTCTTTAGCATACTAAGACATTTTAGATAATTGAATGCTTTCTACTTTGTGGGAATAGTTTGAGGCAAGGTTCATAATGGCACGGTTGCGTTAGTTTGGTGTGGAAAAACTTGACTAGACTGCACAGAACAGCTTTGATATAAATTAGAATGGATGTTTTAAGCCAAGCCTTCTCATCCAACATCAATATCTGATCCTGTAGTGGAATGACTACTAAAGAATTTATTGAGTACTAGCTTCTGCTCGCGACTTCGTCTGCATCTTGCTGGCGTTGATGATCCACCTGCCCCAGCGTTTCAGCAGCTCTCAAGCTGGCCTACCACGGAACTTGTTTCTTGCACCGTGCCTGTGATTGTTCCAGCATCTCAGCAGCACACTGGGACACCATATAATGAGCGTGTTGTTAGCATTGATGATCTGCCTGATTCGGCATTCTGGCAGCTCTCAAGCTGGACTGCTGCTGAACTTGTTCCTCGCGCCATGCCTGTGATTGTTCCGGTATCTCAGCAGCTCGCTTTGACACCATATAATGAGTGTGTTGTTGACGTCGATGATCCCCCTGCTCCAGCGTTATTGCAGCTTTCAAGCTGGCCTGCTGCTGAACTTGTTCCTCGCGCCATGCCTGTGATTTTTCCGGCATCTCAGCAGCTTGCTGGGACGTCATATAATGAGCGTGTTGTTGTCATCGATGATCCACCTGCTCTAGCGTTTCGGCATCTCTCAAGCTGGCCCGCTGCTGAACTTGATCCTTGTGCTGTGCCTGTGATTGTTCTGGCATCTCAGCATCTCACTGGGACACCATATAATGAGCGTGTTGATGTTGATGATACGCCTGCTTCGACATTTTGGCTGCTCTAAGAGGAGATTTCTGTAGACTTCTGGCTACATCATAGCTCTCCTTTTTAGAATTTTGCAACAAATTAGATTTCTGTTTTCCATTTAAAATTGAAAACTGCCATTTGGATTAAAGGAGTGTTCCCATCTCAGTGTCTCAGCATGCTGCCTGGAGTGGCTGCTTCTCACTTCCTGTATTTGTCTCGCCCCTCCTCCTACTGGCTGAACAGGACACAGAACACTTATGCAGATCAGATAATATGCAGATGCATGTACAGAATGGACTCAGGGTTATCTGTGTGTTTATATAGAGAGCAAACTGCAATTAGGTGAATTGTCCTGCTGGCAAGAGTAGTTTAATATAGTATATTAACATAAATTCATTACAGTCGTGAAAGCATGTCATTTACCGGGATAAAAAATATCCTATGTGTTAATCGAATTTACAATTTATCTATGTGCCAAATTTTATCCAAATCCGTTTAGCCATTTTTGCATGATTGAGTAACAAACATACAAACATACAAACTTTCATATTTATAATATTAGTAGGGTTTAATTGCATTCTTGCACATTAATATGCTTTAAAGAGAACCTTTTACCACCTTCACCAATTCAAGTTCTTAGCACCTGTTAATAGGCGCTGCTCCAATGATTATAGTGCAGCTGGAATTTTCTCTCTAGGCCTCACTGTTACTGAACAACAAGTCTAGGTACCTGATGTGCTATTAAAGCTCTATAATATCAGAAGGGCAGTATCAGAACTCATTGAGAAGCAGTCAGTGTCATACCCTGTTCACATTAGCGTATGTATTCCATCTGGGGAGAGTCTGCATGGAGACCACCCCGACAGAATACAAACACAATTGTAAGCGCTGTGCTGTAAAAGCACACAGACCCCATAGACTATAATCGGGTCCATGTGCTTGCTGCACATTGCCCGCACGAATCATTCATGTAGGCAATTGCGATTGTATTCCGTCCGGTGGGTATCCATGCGGACTCTCACCGGACGTAATACATATGCTATTGTGAACCAGGGGTCAGAGCTCAGAATCACACCTCTTGTCTGCTCCTGCCTGCCGCCAACCATCTGACATTACTAATTGCTTGGGAATGGAGTAAGCTAGAGAAAAATATTCCAGAATCATTGGAGCAACACTAATCGAATGAAGTAGAGCTGGACTTGTTAGAGGTGTCAAAAGGTTCTCTTTAAAGGGAGTCTGACACCAGAAAAATTGTTATCAAACAGTACCTTGTAGGTATACTTCTACATTTTCCAAATATGCCTTTTTTTATTTGCATTGCATCTCCATTTTCATGAAAATCCAGATGTTACTCTTTTCAAATTAGTTAAAAATTAAGATAATTACCTAAAATTCTAGATAAGTGCCCCTAATTACCGTCCAACTAAGCCATCTATAGCTTGAGTGATATCTAATTTGCATAAGAAAAAAATCCAGATTTTCCTGAAAATGTAGCAGCAATGTTGTTATTAGGTTAAACCATTGGGACTGAAGTGAGATTGATGGAGAGATCCCTCAACCTTAGATCTTTCTGGTCTGGAGGAGGCTTTCCTATTTGGACATCAATACTTAATTCCCGCCTTTCCCATCTAGGGAGTAGGAGTATGTGCCCGTGCGTTTTTGATTAGACTGACTCATCTTTTCAGCTATGTCAGAGTTAGTTTCAGTATCGCAGTCAAGACAGAAATCAGACATTTTTTGTTCTACTGACTTTCTAGAAGTAGATCCATGAGCCTCAGGCCTGTCTTAGCAACATTTACAAACCTGCATCCTACAGCTTATACACTTGAAGGTACATGAGTTTTTTGTAGAAGCACACTTTAAGGGAGAATCTCTGAACTAGAGAAACAGTATCCGACCCCAGGGAAAACTATGTCCAAACTACAGCTTCAGCCAGCAGTAATCTAAGATTGTGCCCTCATGATATGGAAGATTGCTATGTTGTTCATCACTCTTATTGAAAAGCTTCAGTAAAACTGTAAATCTTTGTGCTATTTCTCATTGTCTCTTGAGCCCTGAGCTATCAAGGAAACCTCAATTCCCTCTTCACTGTTGCAGTAGCCGCTGTGGAGGGCCAGAGGTCTAGTGGAACAGCCACTGCGAGCTAAATGTGACAGACTCCAAACCTGCCTTCTTTCCCCCAATTGATTGATGCATCCTCGCTGTCAGGACTTATACAAGATATATCTGACTCACTGTATACCAATTTTGTCAGGTATCCGTTCACCATACTCCCCACACATGCTCGTTTTACCCTGAATGCAATCATAAAAAGGGGAACTCTGCTTCCATACTCCCTTTTAACTAACCTATCACACCAGGCTACACAGTGATCTTCTACAATCATACATCCACACAAACAGCTGCCCACCTGCCACTCTATGGTAGGCGAGACACCAATATAAGATAAGATAAGATAAGATAAGATAAGATAAGATAATTCTTTAAGGCTGTATTCACACAGAGTAACGCCAGGCGTTTTTTGTGTGTTTTTTGCACATAGCGCCGCGTTTACGCCGCGTAGCGCCGCGTTTACGCCGCGTATACGCCGCGTTAACGCCGGGCAACGCCACCGCTAAATAGCGCGGCGTTAACGCGGCGTATACGCGGCGTTAACGCGACGCTACGCGGCGTAAACGCGGCGCTATGTGCAAAAAACACACAAAAAACGCCTGGCGTTACTCTGTGTGAATACAGCCTAACAGTGCAAGCATGAGAAAATTCAGTGTGTTACAGCAGCATGGATAATACAGTAATATATTACAAGAAAGAACACATCCAAGCTCAGAATAGCAGATAGAAAAGATTCTAGGAATCATAGCAACTAAAAAATAATAAAATACTTCAGGATCATTTAGTTCTCCTTGCAGAGTGATCTTCGCTTAGCATGTTGTTGATTATACAGCCTGACCACGGTTGGGAGGAAGGATCTTTGATGACGCTCCTTTTTACGCTTGGGGTGAAGCAGTCGATCACTGAAACAACTGCCCAGTGCTGTCACTGTCTCATACATGGGATAGGAGTTGTTCTCCAGCATGGAACTCACCACTGACAGTATCCATCTGTCACCCACCACCTGTACTAGGTCCAGGGGGCTCCCTAGCACACAGTTGTCTCTTCTAACCAGCCTAAGTCTATTTCTGTCCCTGGCTGGTATGCCACTCTCAAGAAGATGCTACAACAGAGTTGTAAAAGGCTCTAAGAAGTGCCCCCTGGACTCCAAAGGCCCTCAGCCTCCTGAGCAGGTAGAGACTTCTATGCATGATTAGGAAAAAGGGAAAAGGAAAATGATACTCAGCCCACTTGCAGTTGTAACTTTCAATCTCAATTTCCACTTCTATGTCTTTGTTTTGGCTTTTCCCGGATGTAATGCTCCTTCGGCTCAGAATGAAACGGTAGACCCACAAGTAAATGGTAAATCCAGTACAGCCGTAGTGGAAATAAAACTCCTTCTTTATTGTTTGTAACTAAATGCTAAAACCTCCCTTCTATTTGTAGTAATTTCACATGTTGAAGATTACAAAAAAAGCATACCTTTTTTTAATGGCTAACTCATAATGATGACAGAATATAACGTCTCGAAGCTTCTAGGCTTCTTCTTCAGATATATCTAAAAACACTTTCTGAAGGCTGCATATTTATGTACAACTGGACACATAGAGATAGGATTTCAGGAGGGAGGGGGGAAGAGGCTTATTACTATATACATATAAAAACAAATAAACAAGTCACAGTTCCCAGGTGTTAATATTGGGTCCCGCAGGTTGCTATCATAGCGCACAGCGCCACCTGCGGGTCAGTCTAACCATCCAGCTTTCACCTTATTGAGCATGCTCAGACGTATCAGAGCTGCTCACAGGCTAGTGCCATTTCTCCCCCATTGAGGTCATCACCACCGCCACTATTGGGCGGGACTTCCCTGTAAATAGTGTGAGCCGACACCTGCCGAGTGCTCACACTTTGTCTAAAATTTCCTCAAAGTCCACGGAGTGAATCACAGTAGTCAGGGATAGGCTCCAGTATTCAGGCAGGATGTCAGACTAGGCCTCTGTATGGGGTTTTTCTGCTTCAAGCTGGGTGCTGTTAGTTAGGACCTGTAAGCCCTGAACTATCAGCTCTACACCAGGAGTAGGAGCGTTAGACGCCGTTCCAGCTTGTGGAGCTGCAGCAGGCTTGGTCTCTGAGATAGCCTATGTGTTACTGTCTGACTTCATGTATGGCTCCCAGCTGTGTGCGGGAGCATGGGTGTTTTATGGCTCCAAGCTGTGTGCAGGAGCATGCAAACTCCTCTGGTAACTCCAAGCTGTGTGCAGGAGAATGTTCTAAACTTCCATGGTGGCCTCTAGCTGTCGCAGGGGTAAGTGTGTGTGTTTGCTGGCCTGGAGTGAGTGTTAACCCTTGGCAGCCGTGTGTGTTTCACTTTTACTGGTGCACCTGGCCAGTGAGCTAAACTGGCAGGATTTTAGTTGCGCCTTGTTCACATGGAGTGTCGCACAGTACACACTGTTCACATTGAGTCCAGGCTGCAGTGTCTTGCAGTAGTTCAGATTGAGTCCAGGCCGCAGTGTCTTGCAGTAGTTCACATTGAGTCCAGGCTGCAGTGTCTTGCAGTAGTTCACATTGAGTCCACACTGCAGTGTCTTTGCAGTAGTTCACATTGAGTTCAGACATACAGCCACCCACTATTGGGCCTGTGGACCACACTCTAGTGTTCTACAGCTAAGATGTTCTGTAGTTTAAAAAAAAATATTTATATATATACACAGAACCGTAACACCAGGTTCTTTAGCTTTATGGCTGTCTTAGTTCAGTGATTTGTATAGAATGACATGGACCCATGTGATGCATTCATTCCATTATCCAGAGTGTTAAGTAGGGTCATGCACTTGTATTCATGAATCAGTCGCTGTTTCTCTCTTACAATCAAAATTTTCATGTCATTGGTGATATTATGATCTTCCTGGCAGAAATGTTTTGGCACGGGAAGATCCATTCTTAGTTGTTTAATTGTATGGCGATGTGAATTAATTCTCATTCTGAGTTTCTGGCCGGTCTCTCCAACATACAGATTTTTAGTGGAACATTTTGTGCACATTATCAAATACACTACATTAGGTCTGTTACAGGTGAACGTACCTGGGATTTTGTATTCCCTGTTAGAGTTTGGTATCTCTATCCTGTCAGTGGTCAGTATGTGAGGGCATGTTTTGCACCTTTTACGTCTGCATGGAAATGTTCCTGTGTTAGATGGAGGTGTCAGTGAGCTGCTCACAACCATATTCCTGAGGTTTGGTGGCTGTCTGTAGCACAGGAGAGGGGGGTCTGGAAATATGGATTTTAGACAGTGGTCTTTTTGCAGTAGTGGATGTAATTTGCGTGTGATTCCTGTCAGCATCTCCAGGTGTGGGTTATATGTGACGACCAGGGGCACCCAATTGTTTTCCTGTTTGGAAATTGTTTGGTATTTTTTCCTGTTTGGTATTTTAACCCCTTAGAGACACAGCCCAAAAGTGACTTAAGGACCAGGCCTCTTTTTTCAAATCTGACATGTGTCACTTTAAATGGCGATAACTTTGAGACGCTTTAACTTACACAAGTGATTCTGAGATTATTTTTTCGTAACACATTGTACTTCATGTCAGTAGTAAATTTTCGTTGATATGTTTTGTCTTTAATTATAAAAAAATAGGAAATTTGGTGAAAATTTTGAAAAAAATGCAGTTTTCAAACTTTGAAATTGCAAGCCTTTCAAATAGAAAGTCATACTACCCGAATTTTTTCATAAATATAATTAACCATGTCTCTGATTTATGTAGCAATCAAATTTTAAGCACCCTTTCATTTTTTTCAGATATTATAAGGCTTACAAGTCAAGCAGTAATTTTCCAAATTTTCAAGAAAATTTCCAAAACACATTTTTCAAGGGACCAGTTCAGTTCTGAAGGGAACTTGAAAGGCCTCTCTAATAAAACCCCCCAAAAGTCACCCCATTCTAAAAACTGCACTCCTGAAAGAATCTAAAACAGCAGTTAGAAAGTTTCTCAACCCTTTCAGCATTTCACAACAATTAAAACAAAATGGAGGTCAAATTTACATTTTTCAATTTCTGTCACTAATATATTCATTTAGCCCTAGAATTTACACATTTACTAAGGTTTAAAGGAGAAACTGCACCCCACATTTTGTTACACAATTTCTCCCGAACACGACAATACCCCATATGTGCTGGTACCCTAATGTACGGGCACACGGTCGCTCTCAGAGCGGATGGAGCACTAATTGGATTTTGTAGGCCAGATTTTGCTAGAATATTTTTCAGGCGCCATGCCCCGATTGCAAAGCCCCCAAGGTGCCAAAACAGTGGAAAACCCCAAAATGTCACCCCATTTTGGAAACTAGACCCCTCAAGGAATTTATCAAGGGGTATAGTGAGCACTTGGACCCTACAGGTGTTTCACAGATTTTTTTACCATTGAGATGTGAAAATTAAAAATTACTTTTTTTTATAATAAAATGTCACTGTAGCCCCAAATTTTTCATCTTCACAAAGGGTTAAAGGAGAAACTGCACCCCACATTTTGTTACACAATTTCTCCTGAACACGACAATACCCCGTATGTGCTGGTACCCTAATGTACGGGCACACGGTCGCTCTCAGAACGGATGGAGCGCTAATTGGATTTTGTAGGCCAGATTTTACTAGAATACTTTTCAGGCACCATGTCCCTTTTGCAGAGCCCCCAATGTGCCAAAACAGTGGAAACCCCCAAAATGTCACCCCATTTTGGAAACTATACCCCTCAAGGAATTTACCAAGGGGTTTAGTGAGCCCTTTGACCCTACAGGAGTGTAACAGAATTGGCCCAACAAAAGGAAAAGTGACATTTTTTGCTATAAAATGTAGCTTTAACCCCAAATTATGCATTTCCACAAGGGGTTAAAAAAGAAAATGCACCCCACAAATTGTCAAGCACTTTGCCCCAACTACAGAAATGCCCCACATGTGGATGTAAAGTGATGTATGGGCACACTGTAAAGTCCAGAGCTGAAGGATCGCTATTGGGATTTTGGAGGGCAAATTTAGCTGAAATCTGTTTCAGGCACCATGTTGCATTTGGAGAGCCCCTGAAGTGCTAGAACAGTGGAAACCCCCCCCCCCAAACGACCCCATTTTGAAAACTAGACCCCTCAAGGAATTTATCAAGGGGTTTAGTGAGCACTTGGACCCTACAGGTGTTTCACAGATTTTTTTACCATTGAGATGTGAAAATGAAAAATTACTTTTTTTCCAATAAATCGTCCATTTAGCGCCATATTTTTAATTTTTGCAAGTAGTTAGAGAATTAAGAGCCCCCCACAGTTTGTTACACAATTTCCCCTGAACACGGCAATACCCCATATGGGATCATAATCTGCTGTATGGGTACATGTTGGGGCTCAGAATGGAAAGAGCGCTATTTGGATTTTGGAGGGCATATATTGCTGGAATAGTTTTGAGGTGCCATGTCGCATTTGCTGAGCCCCTAAAGTATCAATACAATAGAAACCCCTCAAAAGTGACCCCATTTTAGAAACTACACCCGTCAAGGAATGTATCAAGTGGTATTATGATTTTGAGACTAAAAATGCTTCCCAAAAATTGAAATTTTTAAAGAAATATGCCATTTTGGTATCCAATGCATTGCACCCACTTTGTGTTGTCAGAGACCTGCACTCCTAAAACTATTAAGTGGGCCTTCCCGAGGGGCAAAAAAATTATATATGTGGGTATAAACTGCTGCTTGGGCGCACAGCAGGGCTCAGAAGGGAAGGAGCACTGCGCTTTTTAGCTTTTGGGGTACAGATTTAGAGGGACTTCCTGGGCGCCATGTTGTTTTTGCAGAGCCCTGGAGGTGCCAGTAAACTGGAATTCCCCAAGAAGTGACCCCATTTTGTAGGGGAAATTTTAGAGTCTCTGCAAAAGTGCCATGGCATCCAAAAACCAAACCGTCTAAGTCTGTGCTCCAAAAACCAAATAACCTTCTTCCCTTCTGTGTCTGGCTGGGCCCTAATATCAGTTTATACCCACATATGACATTACGTACGTTATCCGGGGTACACCAGTGTCATATATGTGCCCTAATATCAGTTTATACTCACATATGACATTACCCCGGTTACACCAGTGTCATACATGTGGCATAAACTGCAGTTTGGGCACACAGCAGGGGGCAGAAGGGAAGGAGCGCGATGCGGCTTTTGGAGTACAGATTCAGATGTTTGGTATCTAGACGCCATGTCATGTTTGTAGAGCCTGTAAGGTACCAGAAAAGTGGATTCCCCAAAGGAGTGACCGCAGTTTGAAAACTGCACCCCTAAAAGAATTTATCAGGGGGTGTAGTGTAGTATTAGTATCCCGGACGTGACTGCACAGCGGATGGCGAAGAGGGAATATATAAGCGGTGCGGAGGACATTGCAGACACTAAATTCCCTACTGTACCCCCAGTAGCTCCTATGATTGGGGGAGTCACACTGGGGTCACTTTGGGGGTCACTTCTGGTATATTTTCCCTCATAAGCTGTAAATATAGGGTGTCCCCTGATATTCGCTTGCACAGCTTATACATTCCCTGCCTGCCGCACCCAGTTGTGTTCTAATGATTTGGCGATTTTGCGTGATTTTGTCTTCACATTGGTAGAGGCTATATTTTCTTTATTTTTCTGCTGACGTGGCCATATAAGGGCTTGTTGTTTGCGGGATGCGATGTATTTTGTAATGACACCATCTTGGGGTGCCTAAAACTTACTGATTACATTTTATTAACTCTTTTTTTGCTGGATTTAAAAGAGAAAAAATCAATTCTGGTATTGAGTTTTACCTTTTACATTTTTCGCCATGCAGCGTACAGTATAAGTAACATGTGACCTTTATTCTGCGGGTTGGTACGGTTATGGCGATACCTCATTTATGTTATTTTTTTATGCGATACTAAGTCTGCAGAACAAAAACACATTTGGGGACATAAATCAGTGATTTTTGCATCGCCATCTTCTGAGAGGCGTAACATTTTTATTTTTCGCTTGACAGTGTTGGTTGAGGGCTTATTTTTTGCGGGACAACCTGTTCATTTTATTGGTACTATTTTGGGGTGCATATGACTTTTTGATCACTTTTTATAGCACATTTTGTAAGGTGAGATGGCGAAAAATCACTACTTCCGGCGATTTTTTTCCGTTATTTTTTACCGCCGTTCACTGTGTACATTAAATATTGTTTCAGTTTTGTTGTACAGGTTGTTACGGACGCGACAATACCAAATATGTATTGTTTTTATTAATTTTTTGTGTTTTTTTTTACATAATTCATTTTTTATAGAAAAAAGGGATTTTTGGGACTTTATAACTTTATTAATTGTTTTCAAATACTTTATTTTTTTTTTTACACTTTTTTTTTTACTTGTTCTTGTGTCCCTATGGGACACATGGATCAGTGAAGATTGCATCACTGATTCTCTACTCTAGACTGAGACACAGGCTGCAGTGACAGCCTGCACGTGTCTCACTCTAGACACAGGAAGTGAGCTGTGCGGACGGGACAGCTCACTTCCAGAAGACGCCGGGAGCATCACCAGGTAAGTGAGTGCTCAGGGCTGTCTGGGGTCACTAACCAGACCCCAGACTACGTATTACAGATACCGGCACCCCCCCATCTCGGTCCGGGGGGTGCCGGCGGGGGGGGGGGAGAGATCGCGGCACCCTTTGTTTGCGGTGGTCATGTTTGACCATCGCAATCAAAGGGTTAAAACCTCCGATCGGTAAAAGTACCGACCGGAGGTTATGGAAAAGGGTGATAGCTGTCAGTAACAGCTATCACTCAGTTCCGATTCCGCCCGCTCAGCTAGTGAGCGGGCGGAATCACCATGACGTAATATTACTTCATGGTGCGCGAAGTACCTCGCGTCCATGACGTAATAGTACGTCAAAGGTCGCTAAGGGGTTAATAAATCCGATCTTGGTATTCTGGTGGCCCTGGTGATTTGGTTATCAACTGTTCTTGGATGGTAACCCTGCCTCAAGAATGTGTTTTGAGGCCTCCAAGGTGTTCATCTCTGTCTGCAGGGTTTGAACATATGCGATGATATCTGATGATATCTGATGGCCTGGCTGTAGACAATGGAGTTCTTTATGTGTTTCAGATGAAAGCTATCCCATCTTAGGTAAGTAGGGCGGTCAATTGGTTTCTGATACAGTGATGTCTCAATTTTGTTGTCCTGTATCTTGATGACTGCATATAGGAAGTTTATTTCAGAGAAGGAGTGATTGAGCATCAGGTTGATGGTGGGATGGAACTGGTTAAATTGTTCATGGAACATTTTCAGCTGTTGTTCAGACCCAGTCCAAATGATTAGGATATCATCAATGAAACGGTAGTAGGCCAGAGGTCTGGTGGTGCAGGTGGATAGAAAGTCACTCTCAAGCTTGGCCATGAAGAGATTAGTGTACTATGGCACCATTTTGCTCCCCATTGCGGTGCCGGTCTGCTGTAGATAGTTGCAGGCACCAAAAGAAAAGTAATTGTGGGTGAGGATGAATTTTGTCAGTTTCACCACCGATTCAGCATTCATACCTTGCTTTTCCATGAAAAACTGGCAGGCGTTTACATCATCCTGGTGTGGGATGTTGGAGTACAATGATTCTACATCCATGGTGGCTAGGATAGTTCCATCTGGAAGGAGACCTATAATGGATAGTTTATTTAATAGGTCTGTGGTGTCCTGAAGGTAGCTGGAAGTATCCTTCACTAAGGGTTTAAGAGTACCCTCCACTCATCCAGAGACCTGTTCAGTGAGAGTCCCAACACATGAAATGATTGGTCTCCCTGGGTTCCCAGGTTTGTGCAGTTTTGGAAGCATATAAAAGGTTCCCGTCCTTGGACTTGCTGGTATGAGGTCGCTTAGGCTTGCTGCTCCATTAGATAAGCCGGAGATAACGTTTTTCAGTTTTTTGGAATACTCATCTGTGGGGTCTGAATCCAATTTGGAGTAGTAGTGTGTGTCAGTCAGTTGTCTGTGTGCTTCCTGTATGTAGTCTGATGTGTTCATCATGATGTACCACCCTTGTCCGCTGGTTTAATGATGATGTCTTTGTTATTTCTCAGGGATTGTATGGCCCTTCTTTCCTGATGTTAGACGGCAGTCTTTTGTTTGTATCCAGTATAGTTGAAGATGTTGAAGATTGTAATCATGTGTTTCATTTGCAAAATCCAAATACGCAAGAGAATCCACAAATAGGATGGAGGTTTAATCTACATCACACTAACCACAAAACTGAAACAAAAAAACTAAAGCTAAGTCATAAATATTAGAGATGAGCGAGTACTGTACTGTCCATTCATTTCAATGCGTGCGTGCTGTTCGGATCGGCTGATCCGAACAGTACTCGCTCATCTCTAATAAATATTAATATAAAAACAATATATATAACATCTAATGAGACTTCACTGAAAAAAAGTCAACAATTCATATTCCAAAAAATTATTATTAAGAATGTTTGGATGTTTGTTCCTCAATCACGCTAAAACGGCTGGAAGGATTTCCCTAAAATTTTCCAGAAACATAGTTATTCCTTGCGATTGAAACCTAGGCTACTTTTCGTGCCACTAAACAACATGGCTCCTTAGCAGGACAGTCCCAAAAGTAGGACTCCTAGCCCCACACACACACTTCCTTGCATTTCCGGCCCCAAAATACCTCCACACTCCATATTGTTGCCTCTACGGTAGCCCTAACCCCACTCCATCACATTTACATGTATTTCCACACCTTACACACTCACATAACCCCAAAAACAAAGGTCCCGCTCTGCCACCGCCATCTTCTCTCATCAGCCGCGTGCCACCGCCATCTTCTCTTATCAGCCGCGCGCCACCACTTGGCCACTCACACCAACTACACTTCACTGATTCACTGATGACGCCACATGCACAGTTCCCGCGCAGAGCCCTCACACAGTCTGGCCCGCACGGCACACATCAGACCGCAGAGCGCACACACAGTCTGGCCCGCACCGCCACTCAGCCCCAACCCGGCAACTTTCCTTCACTGTCTGCACACTCATCGGTAAGTTTGCAGCACACACATAAGCTGCCCTGCTCTTCCTCCTCTGTCCTTCACCACAGTCGTCCGGCCATCCGGCACATCACATCACCTCCGGCCTACAACACCACTTCCCCCCCTCAAAAATAAAAAAAAAAACACCTCACAAGCTCTTCCACAGTGCCCCACGGAGTACGGGACGACCATCTCAACCATCACGGCCCACCGCCACATCCCCCGCCACGCTCCACCTCACGGCGGCCACTTTCCTGCATTCCTAACCTGAGGTGACCATAGCAACCAGGTCTCCGCCACACACGGAGCCCCGCTGCTCATGGCTGCCATTAACCCACCCTTTCATTCGCAGGCCGGCTCCTGCCTGCCGGCCTGTTAAGCTTCCAGCCGCCAGCATATTCCTGCCTCTGAGCACGCTCATCCACATCTTACCATCGCGGCTGCCCTAACACCAGCCGCGATAGTAGGACACATACAATCTCCTTTGCTTGCCGGGTATACCTCATGTCTGCAATCAAAATGTACTTTGATTGCAGGCATGCACACTTAACCCCCCCCCCATACCTTCAATAGTAACATGCCTGAAATCAAAATGCTGTTTGACTGCAGGCATGAACAGTTAACCCCCCCCCCCCCTCACCCCCCACCTCCCGGAACACCCCCCCCCCCCTCATACCTTCTACGTTGCAGACCGGCTCCTGTCTGCGAACTCGCAGGAGCTGACCTGTTCCGCGCCCAGCTGGGAGCCTACTGAAGGCTCCCGCAGTGCTAACACACTCTATATCCCATACACAGCAATACACTTGGATTGCCGTCTATGGGACTTGCAATCACATGATTGCAGGTTCAAACCCAAACAGTACAGTAAAACTAAAAGTCACACAAAACACTTCCTATAAATAAAATACGCCACTACACCACATACACAAGTAAAAAACACTCTCACGGTGAGTTCACAAGTAGTCAACGCGCCACGCAATTTGCCGTGCTTACGGAGCGTGTCCGCCGCGTTTTTTTAACAGTGCGCGTAACGCCGTCTACGCGGCGTTAAAGCGGCGCATATTCGCACCATAAAAAAGCGTGGCGTACACGCTCCGTAAGCGCGCCAAATTGCGTGGTGCGTTTACTCCGTGTGAACTCACCCTCATACATCACGGTATAATGCTTCCAGTCACATATCCACTTCAAAGAATCAACTGAAAGAGCACGGCTACGCCTTTCCACCACATGTCCCTTCCTCATGACATCGCCAATGGACATGTTCCCGAAAACCGTAGCCCTGTTTTTTAAGCTAATTCTTTTTAATCCATAGGTCCCTTTTTTATTGAAGAATGTAATACAAACAAGATTCCGGTCCATTCACACGCAGTAATGCGGCACTCCATTTAGGCTTACTTTTACGCGGAGCGCGACGTTAGGGTAGCAGTTCCGCCGCGTTTTCCCCGGTATGTGTTTTCCATCACCTTTACACTGCCTACATGCAACCGCAAAGGCACACCATATCAAACGCGGTGAAAACGCTTCCGTAACACAGCGCACAGCGGAAATTTTTTTTTTATAAAACACGCATTACTCCATGTCAATGGACCCTTATAATACAAAGATTTCTATAGCAAGATTTCTCAAATGCTCTGACAGTTTCACACGTCTGTCTCCACCCAATTCTCCAAACACCGCAGACGAAGTCGCGGGTAAAAGCTAGTAATACATAATCATGACCATCATTAACTAGAAGAAAACTCCAAAGTCCACATCAGGAAATTCTTAAGACAAGAAGAGAATATCCAATCTTCAGAAAGATGTCCAGTTCTCAGAAGAAAGATAACTTGGATGCGGAACATAAATATGTTATCCTGTTTCATCCCACACATTCTCTTGCTAGTAGTATAATCATAGTACATTGCCCACATCAAAGATGGCCGTGGTGAATTGTCCAGATAGTCCAGAATAAAATCACGTGATTCTAATACCCACCCGCCATTGGATGAGATGATCCGATTGATGAAAAATATAGAACTACTGAAAAACGTAAGTATAGAAAAATTTATCGTTCAAAAATACTTAAAATAGATAAAATATTAATAGAAAATATGAAACAGAATAAAGGGAGGAAGAAGAAATATATAAGACAATGCATATAGAAAATAAACTTTCCATGCAATCCACCCATGGTGTTAAAATCCATTTTATCTCCCTATATTATAAAAATGAATTTTTGTCTGTCTGTCTGTCTGTGCTCTAATGCGAACCAAACGACTGGACCGATCTTCACCAAACTTGGTACAGAGATACTTCAGGTATCCGGGAAGGTTTAAGACGAGACTCCAACTCACTCGGACGTACCGTTGCTGAGATACAGTATTCCAAACACAGTGCCCCCCCCCCCCTTAGCCAATACAAACCTGCAAGTCTTTCACTCATATTCCAACTGCAATACACATGGTCACTCCACATGCACAATACAACACTGATATCCAAACTGAGATACACGCATCAGAGGATTAGATACACAGATCAGCACACAGTGTCACACTCCAGAAGATTAGATACACGCGTCTGCACACAGTCCCACACACCAGAGGATTACATACACGCTTCTGCACACAGTTCCACACACTGAAGGATTTGATACGTGCGTCTGCACACAGTTCCACATGCCGAAGGATTAGATACACGCGTCTGCACAAAGTACCACACCTCGGGGGATTGGATACATGCGTCTGCACACAGTACCACATGCCAAAGGATTGGATACACGCATCTGCACACAGTTCCACACACCAGAGCATAAGATATGCACGTCTGCACACAGTACCACATGTCGTCGGATTAGATACGCGCGTCTGCAGAGAGTTGTACACGCCATAGGATTAAATACACGTGTCTACACACAGTTCCACACACCAGAGCATAAGATATGCACATCTGCACACAGTACCACATGCCGCAGGATTAGATATGTGTGTCTACACACAGTTCCCCACGCCGTAGGATTAGATACGCGCCTCTTCACACAATACCACACAGAGGAGGATTAGATACGTGTGTCTGCACACAGTACCACACTTTGGAGGATTAGATACATGCCTCTGCACACAGTACCACAAGTCAGAGAATTAGATGTGCGTCTCAGCACACAGTACCTGACGGGGGAGAATTACATACGCTCATGTGCACATAGTACCACATGCCAGAGGATTAGATACGCGCATCTGCACACAGTACCACACAGGAGAGGATTATATACGCACATCTGCACACAGTACCACATGCCAGAGGATTAGATACACACATCTGCACACAGTACCACACGCCAGAGGATTAGATGCACGTGTCTGCACACAGTTCCACACGCAATAGGATTAGATACACGCCTCTTCACACAATACCACACAGGGGAGGATTAGATACGTGTGCCTGAATACAGTACCACACTTTGGAGGATTAGATACATGCCTCTGCACACAGTACCACAAGCCAGAGAATTAGATACGCGTCTCAGCACACAGTACCACACAGGGAGGATTAGATACGTGTGTCTGCACACAGTACCCCGCGCCAGAGGATTAGATATACGCGTCTGCACACAGTAACACATGCCGTAGGATTAGATATACGCGTCTACACACAGTTCCACACGCCGCAGGATTAGATACGTGCCTCTTAACACAATACCACACAGGTGAGGATTAGATACGTGTGTCTGCACACAGTACCACAAGCCAGAGAATTAGATACGTGTCTAAGCACACAGTACAACATGGGGAGGATTAGATACGCGCGTCTGCACAAAGTACCACATGCCTCAGGATTAGATATGTGCCTCTTCACACAATACCACACAGGGCAGGATTAGATACGTGTGTCTGCACACAGTACCACACTTTGGAGGATTAGATATATGCCTCTGCACACAGTACCACAAGCCAGAGAATTAGATACGCGTCTCAGCACTCAGTACCACACGCCAGAGGATTAGATACGCGCATCTGCACACAGTACCACATGCCATAGGATTAGATACACGCATCTACACACAGTTACACACGCCATAGGATTAGATACGCGCCTTTTCACACAATACCACACAAGGGAGGATTAGATACGCACATCTGCACACAGTTCCACACCCCATAGGATTAGATAAGCACGTCTGCACACAGTACCACATGCCGTAGGATTAGATACACGCGTCTGCTTACAGTTCCACATGCCAGACGATGAGATACGCACGTCTTCACACAGTTGTACACGCTATAGGATTAGATACATGCGTCTGCATACAGTACCACATGCTGTAGGATTAGATACGCGTGTCTACACACAGTTCCACACGCCATAGGATTAGATACGCGCCTCTTCACACAGTACCACACTTTGGAGGATTAGATACGTGTATCTGAACACAGTACCACATGCCAGATAATTAGATACGCATCTCAGCACACAGTGCCACACGGGGGAGGATTAGATACACGCATCTGCACACAGTACCTCACGCCAGAGGATTAGATACACCTGTCTGCACACGGTACCACAACGCCAGAAGATTAGATACGCGCATCTGCACATAGTACCACATGCCGTAAGATTAGATACGCACGTCTGCACACAGTTTCACTTACCGGAGGATTAGATACGCGCCTCTTCACACAATGCCACACAGGGGAGGATTAGATACACACATCTGCACACAGTACCACACGCCGGAGGATTAGATACGCACATCTGCACACAGTACCACACCAACAAGGATTAGATACTTGAGTCTAAACACAGTACTACACGGGGAAGGATTAGATACAGCTTTACTCCAGGTATCCATAACAACTGATCACAGGGTTTTCACTGATATCCAAAATGAGATACACATAATCACATGACGCTTATGGACATACACACAAACCACATACACAATACATCAGTGCAAAACTGGACAATTCTTATGGGGCCACTACACAAACATAAGATGTAATATACCCGTGCGAAGCCGGGTCCTCCCTCTAGTATGTGATAAATGTATGAGACATCGTTTCTGCAATTCATACCATTTGGGAAACGAGTTCTGAGTTTTAAAATCCAATATACTTCTCGGACCCGCAGCTGGTGCTCCCAGTTGTCCCCCTTATAGGACGTTTAACCTGTTCGATGCCTTTAAATCTTAAACTGGAAATGTTTCCAGCATGATTCTCCTTAAAATGTCTCAACACCCCAGTGTTTTTTAAACTGTCCTCTTTTAGGGCTCTAATTAGTGGCGTAACTAGGAATGGTGGGGCCCCGTGGCGAACTTTTGACATGGCCCCCCCCTCCAACCGACACCGACGCCGAAGACCTCAACCGACCCCCTCCTCCGCACTCTATTATGTCCCTTAGTAAGCACTGCACACAGTATTATGTCCATTAGTGGCCCCTGCACACAGTATTATACCCAATAGTGGCCCCTGCACACAGTATTATGTCCCCATAGTAGCCCCTGCACACAGTATTATGTTCCCATAGTGGCCCCTGCACACAGTATTATACCCAATAGTGGCCCCTGCACACAGTATTATGTCCCCATAGTAGCTCCTGCACACAGTATTATGTCCCCATAGTGGCCCCTGCACACAGTATTATGTCCAGGATCGGCAAGTAAATAAAAAAACAAAACGCAGCAGTAGCGGCTGTCACCGGGCCCCCTAATTGCCCGGGCCCTGTGGCAGCTGCCTCCGCTGCCTCTATGGTAGTTACGCCCCTGGCTCTAATCGTACTACCAATGTAGTGTATTTTACATTGTTCACATGAAATCATATATACAACATGATTGCTAGTACAGTTGATAAAGCTTTTTATTTTATAATGTTGTTTCAAATCTGTGCTAGTAAAATCAGACGTTTTCATTGCTATTTTACAAACTCTGCAGCGATTATAGCCGCATTTAAAAAAAAAAAACAACTGTGTGCAACCATGTTTCTGAACTTGTCCTTTCACTTTCCATCAGTAGACTAGGTGATATATAATTACCGAGGGTTTTACCTCTATTACAGATAAAATTACATCCTTTCATTATTATATCCTTCAATATTGGATCCTGACTCAGGATAGGTAAATTGCTTTTTATTATCTTGACTATATCTTCATATTCTAAACTGTATCTAGTTGAAAAATGTACAATTGTTCTTTCACTATCCTGTTTCATTCCTCGTGAATTATATAACAAATCTTTCCTGTCTTTATTGATAGCGATATTGTAAGCCCTCTTAATAGCCCATGGGGGAATAATTTCTCTGCTTTAATCTGTTCTTTGTAATTACAGCTTCATTATCAAATGCCTCTTGAGTGGTTCAGTTTCTTTTAATCCTCAAAAACTCCCCTACATGTAACGATTTTTTCGTATGATTGGGATGCATGCTTTGGGCATGCAGTAAGGTGTTTCCTGATGACGGTTTTCTATAATTTTCAGATAAAACTTTACCACTAACTTTATCCCCCCTTAAGACAACATCTAAGAAATTAATGGATTGTCCACCAACATTAAAAGTAAATTTTAAATTGTAAGGATTGTTGTTTATATAATCCACAAATTTCTGTATAGTTCCTACTTCCCCAATCCAAATCAAGAGGCAGTCATCTATGTAACGACCATACCAATAAATCTGGTTCCTAAATGGGTTGCTTTTATTGTACAAATGCTTCTCCTCCCACCACGCCATTACAATATTGGCCAACGAGGGGGAGAAGCATGCACCCATAGGCGCCCCTTTTATTGCAAATAATATTTGCAAACACAGACTTCTATGGCCCTTTCTGTGCAGTGCATCCAGGTGATCAGCCCAGTCCAGCTTATTATTGAGGAGCACACCCAGGTACTTATAGGTCTTGACTATCTCAATGGTTGTCCCCTGAATGTCCTCCAGATTTAGGACACTCCTCCACTTACTAAAGTCCATCACTATCTCCTTGGTCTTCCCAGCACTAATCCTGAGGTGGTTCTGCTGACATCATTCCACAAAGATCCGAATTAAGTTTCTGTACTCCCTGTTGTCTCCGTCTGTGATGAGGCCTACTATTGTAGAGTCATAGGAGTACTTTTGCAAGTAACAGCTAGATGAGTTGCACCTAAACTCAGCAGTGTATAATGTGAAGAGGAAAGGGGCAAGAACTGTACCTTGTGGTGCTCCTGTACTACAGATCAGAGTGTACCATACTGTGGTCGGTTTGTGAGGTAGTTGAGTATCTAGGAGTAGCCCTGGCTGAAAGCACTGCAGAAGTCAAAGAACATTATTCTCACAGTGCTCTCTGGTTTCTCTAGGTGAGAAAGAACTCTGTGAAGAAGGTACTTTGGAATTGGTACCGCACAATATGTTTTCCACAATTGTGGTACCACTCCCAGCTTCAGGCTCATAATGTACATTTGTGTATGTAGTATAGTAGTAGATAGACATCTATACCCAGCGGACCCCATTATGACCTATGGGATCTGCGGGTTTCTGCAGGTAACCACTTTTTTAAGCGGATTACATTTCCGATCGTGGGATTCCCAAGCGGACCCCATGAACGTACGTCCGAACGTAGGTGTGAATCTCGTGTAACCCTGCTGTGTATTGAACATCTCCAATGCTGAACAGTGAGGAATTTATGTCTGTGATGTGTGCTGCATTTCCCCAATAGTTATTAGAAAAGAGAACTAGGTCCTAGGAGTCACTCCAGATCGCCACAGTGGAAAAGGTTAGAGGACTAATGAAGGGTCAAAGAGTATAGCCTCTACTGTGTTATGTGTATAGTACCAAATGTGTAATACCTGCTGCTGTAAATGAACTGTACTTCTATGTTACTTTGTAAATGAATGATTCTTGTTAAGTAAACTGAATCACAACCTATGGATGTCTCAACTGTGCCTTCATTTGCACCTAAAATCAAGAACACCCTGAAATACCATTGCACAGGAAACCAGTAGCAGGGAGTGCTCTAAGGGACTCAACACCCTTATCTCAGAGCTATCCCCTTATCACTGTGACAACCTATGGTCTGTTAGAGTATTTGACACCGAAAGCTTATCTTGACCAGCGAGACCACCACCTTGGACCTACTCTTGACTGTGCCATATTGCTAGCCCCAGGTCATTGCTCAACTGTCCACATAGACTGAGTTTCAAGATGTTAAATGCCCCATTTCTCAAGGGATGAGGAGGAGATACGGACTCAGGACAGGATATCCCTTGTGGGAGCATTTACTCTGCATAATTAATTTCTAGTATTAAGTGATTGGGCTACTTAAGGTCACATGTATCATTTGTATGAATGTTAATATTTCTTTTTCAGGAGCTGCAGCTACTGTAATGGATGTTGACCAGAGAATACAGGCAGCCACGCATGAGCCAGGTAAAACAATAGAGGCATACATTACAGAAAATAATCAGCAGCATAAATCATAATCACAGCATGTTTATCTATATCTGACACTAGGTTCACACCTGCACTCAAGTTTCTGTTCTTCTGGTCTACTTATGGATCTGAAAAAGGAAACCCAATATACTTAAAAAGCGATTACTCACAGAAACCCGCAGACCCCTTAGACTACAATAGGGTCTGCCAGATTTCCGCCCAGTTTCTACCCGAATAATGTGGAGAGAAAAGTCCTGCTTTGAGGACTTTTCTCTCCGCATTATTCAAGCGGAATAGGGGATGGAATCCCCGGATGGAAACACACTCAAGCTACAAGGTATGGAAAAGAATTTACAGGAGAGAATGTGATGAAAATAAAAAGATAAAACTATATAAAATTATAAATATAAAATAGGCAACTATGCCACAGCCAGTGCAGGATAATGAAAGTAAATGTGTTTTTAGTGTATTGATATCAGAGCACATGCGATCTGTTCAGTGAGTGCTCTTGCAGAAAATAGTCCTTGCTAGAGATGAGCGAACAATAAAATATTCGATATTCATTTCTAATAGCCCCTCAATATTCGACTATTCGAACGAATATCGAATCCCATTATAGTCTATGGGGAAAAACGCTGGTTTCAGGGGAAACCACTATTTGACTCAGGAGGGTCACCTTGTCCACCATGACACCTCAGCAAATGATGACAACACCTCTGGAATGCAACTGGGACAGCAGGGGAAGCATGCCTGGGGGCATCCAACACGCTCAAGTCACAGTTTTACCCCACTATCACAGCCTATCAACTACACACTTTCCACACTCAAAAAAACCTCTAGTGGAAACATACCTAGAAACCTTCTTTCCTTCCCAATTGTATGGACATAAACCCTAATTTTACGCTAATGAAACCTTAACAAGCACCCCTTTAAATCACGTTGCCTATGACAACCACAGATGGAATAGGCAATGGGAAATCCAATAGTACCCACCCTTAACTGTCATTGTGTATGTGTGATGTGGTAAGACCTTCAAAAATTCACTTTTCTGGCCCTTAACATGAGTCCTTCCAAATTAAGTTAGAGTCCCTTAAGCTGAGCTACCAGCAGAGATTGAGGCCCTTGAGGTGACTTCAGCCTTATACCAGCAGAGTTTTTTGCCCTTTTGGTGAGTAGAGCCTTGCACCAGCAAAGTGTTAGCCTCTTTAAAATTCTTAGCCCCTAAAACAGTGGTTCCAAAACCATCACTCTCATTGTGTGGGATTGATGCAGTGGATTGGACTGAGGACCCAGACATTTACCTTGATTTTGATTGTGAAATTGATAACATTTTGGCATCAATTCCTGGGGGTAACTTTTATTTAGAGGACCGCAAAGGTGGAGAATTGGCTGCAACCACTACTAACGGTAATAGTCCTCTAATATCGGACATATACAGCTGGGTATCCACATCCTAGCCCACGTCTACTGCTCATAATGATGAAGGACATTGCTGGCAGCCCCTCTCCAGTACCTGGGCTGTGGACTGGACACCCAGCTGGGTATGCACATCCACGTCCTCGCCCACGTCCCCTGCTGCTACTGACGAGGGACACTGCTGGCAGCCCTCTCCAGTAGCTGAACTGTGGGGTGGATATACAGCTGGGTATGCACGTCCACGTCCTTGCGCACGTACCCTGCTGCTACTGATGAGAGGCAATGCTGCCAGCCCCTCTCCAGTAGCTGGACTGCGGACTACACACCCAGCTGGGTATGCACGTCCACGTCCTCGTCCTCTGCTGCTACGCTGCATCATATATTGAGCTCTAAAAAGAACTGTTATTTCCTGCCTAACCAAAGCTAGAAAGCACTGACTGTATCTAAATGCACTTTATCGCCCTCAGAACAAGCTCTCCCTATCACTCCAAAACTGACACGAATATGGCGGTGGCCGTTCTTATGAATGGGAGGTCACATGTTTTCAGCAGCCAATGGGTTTTTTCAATTTTTTTCACTGTCTCCGTTGTCGTAGTTCCTGTCCCACCTGCCCTGCACAGTTATTGGTGCAAAAACGCGCCAGGGAAGGTGGGAGGGGACACAAATTATTACTGCCTGTGCGGCCTTGTATTCGATTGTGAACGAATACATCGAACGGCTTTCGCTCATCTCTATCCATATATATATATATATATATATATATATATATATATATATTAGTTCTTCATTATAATACCCCCCTTATATATAATAGCCCCATTATATATGATAGTTCCTCCTTATATATAATAGTTCCCTCTTATAATAGCTCATTTATAAGAACAGTTTCCCCATTATTTTAGCCTCCTTAAAAATATTAGATTGTTCCTTATATAAAATGATTTCAATTTTATAATAGCCCTTTATTTATAATAGTTTCATCTTAATAATACCCCCTTTATTTAATAATAGTTCCCCCTTATAAGGGGGCTATTATAAGGGGAGAACTATTTTTTTAATGGGGGCTAATATAATGGGGTACTCTTATTTATAAAGCAGGATATTATAATATATAAGAGGAATATTATAAGGGGGAACAATTATACAATATACATACAGTCCCTCTTATACATAATGGTTGATCTCTTATAATAGTTAATAATAATAATAATAATAATAATAATAATAACAACAATAATAATAATAATAATTTCCTCTCATATATAGAATGCTCTTATATATAATAGTTCACACTTACAGTAACCCCGCCTTATATTTTATAATTCCTCAACTATACATATTAGCCCTCCTTATAACCCCATGCAACAACAAAAAAAAAAACGTTTTGTCTGCTACTGGGCAAAAAACATTTGTCCTATATTAATTCGAGTGTGCAGATTCCAAATCCAAAGTTAGAATTATTGTAACACGTCAATCCAAAGTTAGAATTATTGTAACACGTCAGGAAATTTTGCTATGCATAAGTATGCCTAAATGAATTAAGTACTTGGAATAATTTCCTGATCTACGTCAAAGTTTTCCTAGTAAACAGTGTATGAAAATAGAATGGAATAATAAATTTTCAAAAAGTTTCGTTTTTCAGTTTAAAAGTCTTACTTGAGCAAGGCCCCGACTGTTAAAAGTTCTTCAGGCATCTGCTTCTGCGTTTGTGAATGGTCATATTTCCCCGTTGGGATTCCAGCAGCCTTGATATCTTTTCTCCATTGTAGAAATAGCTTTATGGCACCGCTCTCCATGTTCATCACTTACATTTCCCAAATTGGGTGGGAAGTCAAGATGGGAATGTATTCGAGATGAGCGAGTAGTGTTCGATTGAGTAGGTGTTCCATCGAATACTACGGTATTCAAAATATTTGTACTCGATCGAACACTACTAGCTGTTTGAAGTTTAAGGTTCGATGCAGAACCAGCGTTGATTGGCAGAATGCTATACATTCTGCCAATCAACGCTGGTTCTTCTCTTACCTTTAGAAGTCTTCTCCATGCAGCGTCCCCGCGGCGTCTTCCGGCTGGAATTCACTCTGCCTAGGCATCCGGCCTAGGCAGAGCCGACTGCGCATGCATGGCAGAGTGAATTCCAGCCGGAAGACGCCGCGGGGGCGCTGCGCCGGGAGAAGACTTCCAGGGGAATCCAGCCCGACCGTCACTCATGGACTTGGTAAGTATAATTTCATCGAATTTTGCGTTCCCCTGAAACGAGCATTTCCCCCCATAGACTATAATGGGGTTCGAAATCCGTTCGAACAGCCGAACAGTGTGCGGCTGTTCGAATCGGATTTCGAACCTCGGACATTTTAGTGTTCGCTCATCTCTAGAATGTATGAAATGTATTTTCAATGACATTTGGCAGCCAAGTTGCTCATATGCTGTAAGTGTGTTGTCTACTAATTCAGCATAGTCTTCAGCTCGTCTGTTCCCAAGGTAATTCTGCGCTACTAGCATAAATGCAGCCCAAGCTGTGAGGTCCAGAGGGATGAGTTTTGTCCTGAAGGTGTCATCGCATTAGTTTGTTGATTTCAGGGCCAATAAAAATTCCAGGATTTATTTTAGCCTCAGTTTTCAGTGTGCTAAACTTCTTCAAATACTGGAAACCATTTCCATCACGATCAAGTGCAACTACAACATTTTTCACTAAACCAAGTTTAATGTGAAGTGGTGGAAGATAAACTTGAAGTGGATGGACTAGTGATTTGTGTTGTAAATTGTACTGACCAACTGTGTGCTCGACTCTAAGAGGCCACTGTCTCATTTTGTAAAGATTATTGTCATTGTGACTGTTCTACGCACATAAGAAACACACATGCTTTGTGTACCCTAACTGTAGGCCAAGCAGCAGTGCTACCACTTTCAGGTCAGCACAAATTTTACATTTCTGTTCTGAGTATTTGATCATTTCCAATTAGGAACATTTGTACCATCTAACTCCATCATAAGACCATTTACATCAGTACAGAAACCGACATCGCTTTTCATTGCATAGTATGCAGCTAACTTGGTGTGTAGATGACAAATGTGTGAAGTTTTGGTGTCGGACAGGTCTGGGTATGTCAATTGGAATATTTCCAATAACTGAATAGGCTTTACATGTATAACTTAAAATTCAGACGTGTGAGGCAAATTCCAAGTTCATATTTGGAATCAGCGCGCTCATTTTATTATAAATCACATGTTTTTCTCTCAGTAGCAAAATCATTGTTGCGCAGTGAATTAATAGTTTTCCCTATCATAACAGACATATCATAAATAACAGTTTCTCCCCTTTACAAATAATAGTTTGCCCCCTTTATAATAGCCCCCTCATCAGATCCTCTTTCCCGTTGCAGAAAACGATACATTTTTTACTCCCCTTACTGTGATCCCATGGTACAGGTGGCATGATGCAGAGATGCAGTGCTCTAGTCTATAGCAGAGCAGACTTTTGGTCAATAGACCTGTAGAGCGCCCTGGATTCAACTTATCAGACTAAAAGCGTTTCCATAAGTATAATTGACATGCTGCTATTTGCAAAAACACAAGTATGTTTCAAATTGCAGTATTTTTGCTGCAGATTTTTTTTTTTTTTTTATGATGTGTGGCTTGGATTACCCAGAATCAGAATAGTGCAAAAAAATAGAAAAAAATCAGGGCACTCACCAGCCAGTAGTAAAATTCACCAAACTTTAATAATCTTCCATAAAAATAGGCACTTGAACAGCATTTACAGACGGAGGTATGGTAGATGGAATGTAGAAGAAATGAAGCGACGACCGTTTCGTGCTAAATGCACTTCATCAGGCTTCCCACACTTACCCAGAATCAGAATCCCATCCAATTTACAGGTACTGAGGCCTCTCGTTGCGGATTTTGTTGCAGATTTTGCTGGATTTTTTTGGAGCCAAAGCCAAGAACGGCTACAAAAGGAATGGGAAATATATAGGAGGTACTTATACTTCTACAATCTGCTCAATCAACTTCTGGATTTAGCTAAAGAAAAATTGCAACAAAATCTGCAACAAAAAAAAGCAGCGATTGTGCAAAGTTGAGCTCTAATTATAAATAAAAAATGTAAATATTGTAAAAAAATAATGTTTTCTCAGTTTTTTTTTTTCTCCAACAGAAATAGAAGAGAAGATAGACATAATACCACCCCTACTGAGAGCAAAAAAGCAAGAACCTGATAGTGGAAATGAGCTTTCCAGCTCTAGCCTCGACAGCCATGATTCAGCAACGGTTTCCACTGATCTTTCAAGTGAAAAAAATCTTTCAAAGACAGGGGATTTTTCTCTGCCTCATGATGAAAATCCATCACCCCTCATCACACTAGACTTGTCTTATTCTCTACAAGAGCATGACAAGAGCAAGACACCAGGGTCAAGAAGAAACAGTATGCAAGAAGTGGCAAAGGAAAATGGTATAGAAAGTTGTGAAGATCCACCTACACAGAGTGAGGAAAGAAAATCTCTGGAAGTAGAATTAGTTAAGTGTATTGAAGAATATCGAAAAATAAGAATTCCAGTGGTGTTCCCCAACAAGAAAAGGCATTGGCAGAATGAACTCCTCAAGAAATATAAGCTGTAGGAAGCATAAATAGCTATTGAAAAAATCTCTGTACAAGATTCACCACAAATGAATTGAATTTGAACTATGTAACCTTATCATTAGAGATGAGTGAACAGTGAAATATTCGAGATTCGTTTCGAATAGCCCCTCAATATTCGACTATTCGAACGAATATCAAACCCCATTATAGTCTATGGGGAAAAATGCTTTGTTTCAGAGGAAGCCACACTTCGACTCAGGAGATTCACCAAGTCCACTATAACACCCCAGGAAATGATGCCAAAACCCTGGAATGCAACTGGGACAGCAGGGGAAGCATGTCTGGGGGCATCTAACATGCCCAAGTACCTGTATTATGCCACTATCTCGTCAGGATCTCTGTCAGCTTGCGATATGCAGGAGCTGACTTTTTCCCTTAGGAATGCATTGACCAGCATTGATTGGCCGAATGCCATACAGAGTACAGCATTCGGCCAATCAACGCTGGTTCTGCCGGAGGAGGCGGAGTCTAAGATCGGTCCACAGCAGTCTCCATTGTGGTCCGATCTTAGATTTAGCAGTGTTGAGCACACAGGTGTGACAGAGCTGGCTGTGCGCTGAGCTCTGCTACACCCAAGATGTAGCAGAGCTAAGTGTGTGTGCTGAACTCTACTACACCCGAGATGTAGCAGAGCTGAATGTGTGCTGAGTACTGCTACAACCGAGATGTAGCAGAGCTGGCCGTGGGCTGATCTCTGCTACACAAGAGATGTAGCAGAGCTCAGCGCACACTCAGCTCTGCTACATCTCAGGTGTAGCAGTGCTCAGCGCACACTCAGCTCTGCTACATCTCTGGTGTAGCAGAGTTCAGCGCACATTCAGCTCTGCTACATTTCTGGTGTGGCAGAGCTCAGCGCACACTCAGCTCTGCTACATCTTGGGTGTAGCAGAGCTCAGCGCATGGCCAGCTCTGCTACATCTCAGGTGTATCAGAGCTGTGCGCTCAACACTGCTACATCTGAGATCGGACTGTGGACCGATCTTAGACTCCACCTCCTCCGGCAGAACCAGCGTTGATTGGCCGAATGCTGTACTCTGTATGGCATTCGGTCAATCAACGCTGGTCAATGCATTCCTAAGGGAAAAAGTCAGCTGAGAGGGATCCCGACGAGATAGAGCCCCAAAGACCTGTTTGAGTAACATTGCCACTTAAATAAAGGTAATCCATAGCTAACCCTGCCAGTAACATTTTCACCTATCCCTGTCTCACAGTCATATAGTTCACAGTCTCATATGACCCAAATCTGAAATCGACTATTCGTATAAAGTGGAGGTCACCTGATTTAGCCAGTCAATTACTTTTTCCGATTTTTTTTCGATGCCTCCGTTATCGTAGTTCCTGTCCCACCTCCCCTGCACAGTTATTTGTGCAAGCGCCAGGGAAGGTGGGAGGGGATACAAATTTTTAGTGCGTTTGCCTCGTGGTATTCGATTGTAATCGAACGCCTTGAACGGCCTGATATTCGATCGAATATCAATTCGATCGAACCCCGTTCGCTCGTCTCTACTTATCATCTAAGAATGAAATTTACAGTTTACAAGTTTTAGGATTCATCTATACAGCATATAAAACATTTTATATGGTTTCTGTTTAGATTAAATGCAGCTTAAATGGGTTGTCCAAGATATTTTATTATTGCGGTAGGAGGCCAGAGAAGGTGATAAATTAATTAAAAAAAAAAAAAAATACACACCTGTCCCCGGTACTCCGATGTGACTGGGATTGGACAGTGGCCTTGGACACTGGAGCACCGGCACAGGTGAAAATGTTTTTTTTGTTTTTTTTTCACCTACCCCAGCTTCATACCACAATAATAAAACATCCCGGACAACACCTTTCACTAAGACAGTGTCATAAGTCTGAAATGAAGAATGTTCAGCTGAAACTACATTTTAAATTACTTTCAAAACTGTCACAATGAAAATGACATTCGTTCTAGAAGCAGTATAGTATACATCAGAAAGAGGTGAAGAGATTGGTGTATAGCTTTGTGGGAATAGAGTCAGTATAACTTGCATTTTATTCATTTTAATGTCTGCTTTTTTTTTTTTACTTATAGTGAGAAGTCAAGGGGGCGGTTCTTAGTGACTGAAACTATCTTTGCAGTCATACATGGTAACCCCCCCTTGAATTTAAAAAATTCATGGCATCACTTGAAATCCAACAAATCTTCATATAATGTAGCGTATAAATTCAACCTTATATCCACATAGTGGTACCACATGCTAAAGTATATAAGTAGAAAAGCATTGTTTTGTCAATAGCAGCATTACTTTTCTGTGCCAGCATATTTATATTTATTTCATTGATATTACAAAATACAACTCCACGTAACTTTGTAATGATTACAATACAGCGACAGTTGATTATTTCTCTGATTTCATAATATGAGTTACGCTAGTTTCACACCTGCGTTCAGGGTCTCCGTTCTGTGGTTTACGTCTTCTGCGTGCCAGAAGACGGAAACCACAGACCGGGTCCGGCCGTGAGCGGCGGTGAGTGTATTATGCTCTCCGCCGCGAAACCGTTTTTTTTAATCTGGACACAGAGTACTGCATGTCCGACTCTGTGTCCGGATTATAAAACCTGGTTTCGCGGCGGAGAGCATAAAACGCTCACCGCCGCTCACGGCCGGACATCTTTCTCACCCATTCAAATGAATGGGTATGAAAGAGTCCTGCAGGTTTCCGTATCCTGCTCTGTTTTATGCAGGAAACGGAAACCTGCAGTACGGAGACCGGGCACAGATGTGAACGAGCCCTAAGTCACTAGCAAAGGACTAGGTATATTAAAGTATGGATATACTTGAATGCTATGCACCAATTAAAGCAAAAACAACCACGCATTTGTGGCTTTTAGGTTTTGTCTTTATAACAAAGTGCATTCACGGGGTGCCTGAGCAAAACTGCTCCTCTCTCTTGTATACATGATTGACTCTGTTACCAAGTGAACAGGAAAGTCGATTGATAATGGCAAGTAATTTCAATATAGTTGTATATTCTGTACTTGATAAATGAAAGAGGGGACAAGCCTGTTGGAGACACTTATGTCTAACAAGGAGGGATAAAACCACATGAATAAGATAACAAATCTCTTCAGGGATAAGTGAACTACAGTGGCTTGCAAAATTATTCATACCCTTGAACTTTTTCAACTTGAAATTTTGTTACCTTACAACCACAAACTTAAATGTATTTCATTGAGATTTAAGTAAAAGACCAACACAAAGTAGCAGATAATTGTGAAGTGGAATGAAAATGATACATGGTTTTCAAAATTTAAATCAAATAAAATCTGAAAAGTGTTACGTGTAAAAGTCTTCAGCCCTCTATACTCTGATACTAAATAAAATCTTATGCTCACAATTGCCTTCAGAAGTCACTTAATTAGTTAATAGAGTCTGGCTGTGTGCAACTTAGTCTCAGTATAAATCCACCTGTTCTGTGAAGGCCTCATGAAGATCAAGGAACTCACCAGACAGGTCACAGATTAAGTTTCGGAGAAGTTTAAAGCAGGCTTAGGAAGGTTTCACACGATGTATTTTGGCTTATAATGTGGCACGTAGACGGTGCAGGAGCTTTTGCGGGCTGTATACGCTCCCATTTATTTCAATGGGAGTGTGGATCGTATACGCGGCGCTAATTTGCGGCCGTGATTTTGCAGCTGCAAAATCACGGCCGCAAAATAGCGCCACGTATATGATCCACGCTCCCATTGAAATCAATGGGAGCGTATATGGCCTGCAAAAGCTCCCGTGCCGTCTACATGCCACATTACGAGCCAAAATACATTGTGTGAACCCTCCCTTAGGTTATAAAACATATCCCAAGCTTTGAGCATCCCAAGACGCACTGTTCAATTCATTATCCAAAAATGGAAAAAGTGTTCTATACCTGCAAACCTACCAAGACTTGGCCGTCCACCTAAAATAACAGATTGGGCAGTATAGGACTGGTCAGAGTAGCAGCTAAGAGGCCCATGGACTCACTTTGGCCTTTATGGAAGAGTGGCAAGATTCTATCATAAACCATTGTTGAAGGAAAGACATAAGAAGTTTCATTTGCATTTTTTCACAAGCCACATAGGAGACACAGCAAACATGTGGAAGAAGGTTCTCTAGTCAGATGAGACCAAAGTTGAACTTTTTGGCTTAAATACAAAATGCTATGTGTTATTGAAAAGTAAACCTGCTGATCACCCCGAAAACATCATTTACACTGTGAAACATGGTCATAGCAGCATCATGACGGGGGGAGGTTTTTCGTTTCAATAATTTTTATTGGGAAATTTTTCAATTTTAAATCAACAAGCAAAGTGCGTTCAAAATAACATAAGTCAAATTCAAATTTTTAGATACAAAATACACAAAAAAGACAAACACACGTAGGGTTTTTTTGCCAACTATTTTAAGGGGTCAGGTACGGCTTTAAAGAAGGCAACTCTGAATGCTTTACTAATTTTATTATAAGAAGAATCAGTGATTACATAACAATAAAAGAAGATAGTGTAATATTGCGTACACTTTTGTATAATACAAATTACAAAGATTAACCACTTCAGTACCGGGCCAATTTGTGGTCCAGGACCAGACACATTTTAGGTTTATTTTGTATGTGCAGTTTTGAGGGCTGTAACATTTTTCCCGTATGTCTCAGTCAACTAATTTTTGCGTCTTTTTTTGGGGACACATAGGACTTTATTTTTATGTTGTTTTTATTTTTGAATGTGTTTTAAAGAGGAGGAGCCATCAGCGGAATTGGAAGAGGAGGTGGTGGACGACAAGAACACTGACCTGACCTGGACAGGGCGGATGTCAAGCGGGGAGAACAGTGTACATGTGGAAGGAAGTACAGCACCAAAGAGGGTGGTTAGAGGTAGGGGCATGTTCAGAGGCAGAGGACAGCTGCTTCACTGAAGCCAGGCCACAGTCAGCAGGGCCCAATATGTTCCCTCTTGTACCCAGCCTAGAAAAACTCCCACATCGAGGCCACGGTATTCGGTGGTGTGGAATTTTTTTAATGTATGTGCGGCGGACAAATATACAGCACACTCTGCAACTCGAAACTGAGTAGGAGCTCTGAAAAGAGCAACCTTACAATCACTGGCATGCGCCGTCATTTGGAATGCAAGCACTGGGTTCAGTGGCAGAGAGCAAGCTGGCGCTGCAGTCCTGACCAGCAGCCAGGAAACCTCCACATGTGCCTCCACCACTTTGGAGACTTCTCCCTCATCCTCCCCTTTTCCTGCCTCAGCTCCTTCTCCTGCCTTAGCTCCTTCTTCTCCTGTACCATCATGCGCCTCTTCACAGCAACCCACCATCTCACAGACTTTTGAGCGCAGGCAAAAATTCAGCGCTACCCACCCCCATGCACAAGCCTTAAACGTGCACATCTCCAAACTCCTAGCCCAGGGGATGATGCCGTTCCGGCTTGTGGAAACTCAGGCCTTCCGTGACCTGATGGCAAGTGTGGCACCTCGCTATGCCGTCCCTAGCCGTCACTACTTCTCCCGCTGTGCCGTCCCCGCCTTGCATCAGCACGTGTCACACAACATCAGGCAGGCCCTAAGTTCATCAATTTGCACAAAGGTCCACTTGACCACCGACATATGGACAAGTGCATGCGGACAGGGATGCTACATTTCACTGACGGCATACTGGGTGAATGTAGTTGAGGCTGGGAACGGGTCACAATCTGGGGCGGTCTACCTCATTTACCCGCCCAACATTCCTGGCAGGAGCTCTGAACCACCACCCTCCTCCTCCTCCTCTGCCATCACATCGACCCCAGCTACCTGCTGGAAACGCTGCAGCACTGGCATTACATGGGAGACATAGGACTTTATTTTTATGTTGTTTTTATTTTCAAATGTGTTTTCAGCAAGCCGTGCTGAAGCTCATCAACTTGGGGGACAGACAGCACACTGCCTCCGAGGTGAGGGATGCCCTCCTCAATGAGACGGAAACATGGTTTTCGCCGTTGCACCTGGGCCCAGGCATAGTCGTGTGTGATAATGGCTGCAACCTGGTAGTGACTCTGGAGCTTGCCAACCTCAGACACGTTCCATGCCTGGCCCACGTGTTCAATTTAGTGGTGCAACATTTTTTAAAAACGTACCCAAATATACCCGAGCTACTGGTAAAAGTGCAGTGCTTGTTCGCCCACTTTCACAAGTTCCCAGTAGCCGCTGCTAGCCTCCAAAGCCTCCAGCAACACCAATATCTGCCAGAACACCGACTGATGTGCGACGTCCCCACACGCTGGAACTCGACGTACCACATGTTGAGCAGAGTGTGTGAGCAGCAGAGACCCTTGATGGAGTACTATCTCCAAAACCCAAGGGTTCCTTAGAGTCAGCTCCCGCAGTTTCTGCACCATGAGTGGCCATGGATGAGAAACTTATGCAAGATCTTGCGTGTCTTTGAGGAGTCAACCATGAAGGTCAGCTGTGACGATGCACTTGTGAGTGTCACAATCCCACTCCTGTGTGTGATGCGAGAATCCCAAATCGCCATCAGGGATAACGCATTGGACGCTGAGAAGTCAGGCATCGGAGCAGAAACATCCCAGGAGGACAGTCAGGGCACACTCCTGTCCGCTTCACAGCGTATATTGAGGGAGGAGGAGGAGGAAGTGGCAGATCTCATTGTCACACAGGAGGCTAGCAGGGAAGTTCATTTTGTCCCATTGCTGCAGTGCGGTTAGGGTAAAATGGAGGAGGAAGAGGAGGAAATGGAGAGTGACCATTCTGGTGGGGTCAGCCAAGTGATGCCAAGTAACACCCTGGCACGCATGGCTGAATACATGTTGGAGTGCTTTGCAACTGACAATTGCATTGTCAAAATCCTGGAGAGCAACGACTACTGGATTTTTGCAATCCTCGACCCCTGGTATAAAAATAATGTTTGTAATTTTATTCCAGTAGAGGGGAGGGTCCAGTCGCATGAGTGATTGCCACAAGCAACTGGTGCAGAATATGATGGAGATGTTTCCATCAATTCTCGTTGGCGGCACACAGGACAGTTCCTCCAACTGGCGAGCAACTGTCATCTGGTCCACACCCGGCAGGGGCCAGCGTACTTTCGGAAAGGGTTTTCAGCGCAGCCAGTGGCATAATTACGGATAAGTGCAGCCGGCTGTCAGCTGAAAGTGCTGACCGGCTGATGCTGATAAAAATGAACACCCACTGGATAGACCCATCATTTTCATGTCCACCGGTGTCAAGCACCCCGACATGAAGTTTCATGTGTGCGCTCACCCTCTACAATTCTTCCTCCTCTTCATACTCCTTCACCGTCAGTGTTGCACAATTGTGCTCCTACTAGGCTAAATCCACCCTGATTCTCCCCAACTCTGCTGGTTACAGTCTCAATCCACCCTGATTCCCCCCAACTCTGCTGGTTACAGTCTCAATCCACCCTGATTCCCCCCAACTCTGCTGGTTACAGTCTCAATCCACCCTGATTCCCCCCAACTCCACTGGTTAGAGTCTCAATCCACCCTGATTCCCCCAAACTCTGCTGGTTAGAGGATCTCTAAGAGGCCCAGCAGAGTAACCAAGGGCCAAAAACATTGCTGGTGCAAGGCTCTACTCACTCCAAGGGCCAAAAGCACAGCTTTTTAAAGGCTCTACTCACTCCAAGGGCCAAAAACAATGCTTTTTAAAGGCTCTACTCACTCCAAGGGCTAAAAACTATGCCGGTGCAAGGCTCTTTTCACTCCAAGGGCCCAAAGCACTGCTTTTTATAGGCTCTACTCACTCCAAGGACCAAAAACACTGTCGGTGCAAGGCTGTACTCCAGGGGTGTCCAATACGTCGATCGGGATCTACCGGTCGATCACGAAGGACGTATGGGTCGATCGCGGGATGCAACCAGGGATCCCCAGTGTCTGCAGGTCCCGCCTGCAAGTGTCGGAAGATGACTCTCAGCCTGCGCTGTGAACAAGCACTCCGGACACTTGCAGGCCGGGCAGCAGCAGCTCTTAGGGATGAAGGGAGCCGGGGTGCTGCTTGTTCACAGCACAGGCTGAGAGTCATCTCCAGACACTTCTGCTCTCACACTCTGCCTGACCCTGGCAACATGCCCAGCCTTGCCCACAGACACAACCACCCCACCCACAGACACGCCCCGGCCCCACCCACATGCCTGCCCTGGCCCCGCCCACAAGAAGTGGGTAGTAGATCTTATCCCATGGTCAGTTATAAAGTAGCTCACATGTTGAAAAAGTGTGAGCACTCCTGTTCTACTCACTCCAAGGGCCAAAAGCACTGCTTTTTAAAGGCTCTAAGTAGTGTTACAGCCCCACTTCTCGTCAAACTAACCGGTGCCCCACCCCCTTTATGATGTCACCCCGCCCCTTTTATGACATCACCAGGCCCCTTTTATTATATGACCACGCCTCCTTTTATATGATTATTTTGACGTCACCACGTCCCAATTATAATTAAACCCTTTTATTATGATACCACTCCCCTTTTATATGTGATTTCTCCATTTCTCCTGATTCATGTTCTATCAGGAGTATATTAATAGCTATTCTTTAGCTATAGGTTAACCTGATTTTATTTTTGCACTGGCATAAATGATATTTCTTTGATAGAAAGGAATATCATTCATTTCAGCGCAAAAGTGTCTATAGTTTATTTAAGATAAAATATACCTTTTTTATTGCTGATGTAACCAGCCGTGCTCTTCAGCTCCTCAGCGTGGTGTGATGTTCGTACATAGCAGCCGAAGACAACAAAACATGTTGTGACATGTCCGTACAAAACCCCCCTAAGACAACTACGTACCATGCTTCTGCGCAGGCGTGTAGCGCAAATCATGTTGGATATGTAGTGGCATGTACAACATGACCGAATGGCATGGCCAAGCATGTCGTTTCAGCATAACTTACAGTATGGTCTGCGTACGGGAGCGAAACCATAAACACACAGCATTTATTTTAAAAAATACTTTTATTCAGAATACCAAAACACAATAGATTTTATTACAATGTTAACCAAGCTTGCTGTAATAGTGGAATAGTTCTCACTTTAGGTAATAAAGTCCCATGGGGCATTCCCGAGGCTGTGGGTGATGAGGGAAAAATGGGGGTTCTGGCCCGAGGTAGTTCTGAAGTTGAGGGATGAATCAATTTCATTTTTAAATGGTCCAGATTTTCTCTTCTGGTAGGATTACCTACCACACTGGAGGGTATATTTAATTCGGCGGTCGAGCTGAAAAATACGTCCCAACCAGGAGGCGTATTCTTTTTCACCAAGCTGTGACTCTGCGTGGCGTGTTTAATGAGGTCCAGCATATTAGATCCGGGAACCGGGTCACCTCTGTAAATAAATTCACCTTTGTCATTCCAGGCTGTGACACCAGATTTCTGATCCATTTTGCTTAGTATAATTTCTGCGCTCTTTTTAAAGCGCGGGCTGACACTGTCCACAATTTCATGGGTTGAAGCATTTTTATCAGGCAATGTATTTGACAATTGCTGGTGGTCGGGTAGAGTAGGCAAAATAAGGTTCAAACTAGATAGCTCCGTCATCTCCTGTTATACAAGATTCAAGTACCTTGTTAGTACCTCTGTGTATTTCTTAATCTTTACATCGTCAGGGAGAGCTCTACAATGTAAAATGTTGTTAAGCTCCTCCTCAAGAGTATGCAGGGTATTTTGGAGTATGGTGGGCGTTGATGTATTAGGCTGTTTTAGTTTGTTAAGTTCACTTTTAGGCACCAGGTACAATTTCTCTGCCTGTTCCATTACTTGTTAGCAATAAGGCTTGCTATTAGCAGAATAGCAAAACTCAACAGAGGTCCTATAAATCACTATGCGCTTCTTTTTCTTTGCGTCTATACATTTATCCCCCAGCTGTCTTATAGCCTTACGCCATTTCTTGAGTATATTCTTCTGTCTCTCTTTTAGAGGAATTCTACCTTTCAAAATATTTTAAGCGATTTCACCTATGGCCATTATTAAATCTCTACTGACATTGCGTAAAATCGATGTCCTGAGCGGCGGGGGTGCTTTCACCAGAGTTTTTAAGAGGTGCCAGTTACAGCGTATTCTTTCAGACATCTTGTTGATACTATGCGCAGGACATAGAATGCGTCTAGAGCTGTAAATTTTACTATCTCTGCCCCCAGTGTCATGCTGTACCCCCCCTTCATCTGCTCCTTCATTATGTTCCACCTTAATGTTTAAAACAAAAACACTTACACTCTCCTTCCATCGCTCCCCCACCGCTCTCTCCGCAGTCTCGCTCACTCATATAGTTGTAGGTGCGATGTGACGTCATCACATCGCGGCTTCTGTATGTGTATGTGCAGCACAGCATTAAAGCAGGAGCTGGCTGTGACAGCTCCTGCTTTAATCGCCTGTGTGTTCAACTCATCGGCGTCCTCCGGGACATACCTCCCACCAACTGGGACGGTTGGGAGGTATGCTTTAGGCGACCCTGTGTTTTGGTCGTTAAACCCCCGCCGGGGTCGCGATCTACGGGTTGAGAACCGCTGGTCCAGAGGGTGTGCTGTCAGTGCAGGCCTTGTACCACAGTCAGCTGGATCAGGGATAGAGAAACTTCTAAAATGTTCTACTCTGTTGCCAACATACATGTAAAATTGTCTTGTTTGGTTGTGTATATATCCGAGGACAACTCTGCTGTCAGTATAGAATGTAAATGAATCAATGGCAATGTCCATTTCATGTTCTATTACTTCAGCTATTTCTACTGCTAGCACAGCTGCACAAAGTTCAAGTCGTGGTACAGAGTGAGCAGATTTTGGAGTCATTTTGGTCTTACCTAGGACGAATCCACAGCATGGCTCATGACTGGCTCCTAATGTCCTCAGATAGGCCACTGCAGCTATAGCTTCCACCGATGCATCAGAGAAGATGTGGATTTGCTTCCTGATTGCAGCTGAAAGGGAGCCGGGCACATAACAACGTGGAACCTGGAATTTTTTCCAATACTTCCAAAGATCTTTTCCATTTTTCCCACTTTTGTTGTTTCTCAGCAGGTAGTGGAGTGTCCCAATCGCAGTAGTAAGATGTCTTAGCAGTAGCTTTCCTTGAATGCTGATGGGACTAATGAAACCAAGAGGATCATAAATGCTGTTCACAACAGATAAAACTCCTCGATTGGTAAAAGGTTTGTCACAGGCTGACACTTGGAATGTGAATGTGTCTTGTCCAATGGTCCACCGCAGTTCTAGGCTGCGTTGCATAGGAGGAGTATCGGAACTGAGATCAAGGTAGATAGAAGTTATTATTATTATTATTATTATTGTTTATTTATATAGCACCATTAATTCCATGGTGCTTTACATTTGGGGGTTACATACAATTCACAAAATATACAGGTACATATCATACTAACAGTGATCGGCTGGCACAGTGGGGTAGAGGGCCCTGCCTGCGAGGGCAATCTATGAGGGAAGGGGGTAGAGACAGAAGGAGAGGGGGAGACTGTACAGATGGCGGTGCGGTGATAGTGTTATTGGAGGTTGTAGGCCTTCCTGAATAGGTGAGTCTTCAGGGCCTTCTTGAATCCTATGATTGTGGGGGTCAGTCTTATGTGTCGTGGTAAGGAGTTCCAGAGTATGGGGGATGCACGGGAGAAGTCTTGGAGACGGTTGTGTGAGGAGCGGATGAGGGCAGAGCGGAGTAGGAGGTCGTTGGAGGATCTGAGGTTACGTGTGGGCAGGTAGCGGGAGATGAGGTCAGAGATATATGGAGGGGACAGGTTGTGGATGGCTTTGTATGTTAGCGTTAGTAGCTTGAACTCAATTCGCTGGGCTATGGGTAACCAGTGGAGGGACTGGCAGAGGGGAGCAGCCGATGAAGATCGGGGGGTGAGGTGGATTAAGCGAGCAGCACAGTTTAAGGTGGACTGGAGGGGGGCGAGGGTGTTTGCCGGGAGTCCATGCAGAAGGGTGTTGCAGTAGTCTAAGCGGGAGATTATGAGGGCCTGGACGAGCATCTTGGTAGTTTCTGGGGTGAGGAAGGAGCGGATTCGGTGGATGTTCTTGAGCTGGAGGCGACAAGAGGTGTTGAGGGTTTGAATATGTGGTTTGAAGGATAGGTCAGAGTCCAGGGTAACCCCAAGGCATCGGGCCTGTGGGACAGGGGTAAGTGGGGTTCCATTAACTTTGATAGATGGGTCAGGTGGAGGGGCCATACAGGATGGGCTGAAGATGATAAACTCTGTTTTCTCCATGTTGAGTTTGAGAAAGCGGGAGGAGAGGAAGGAGGCTACGGCCGCTAGACAATCTGGAACTCTGGCCAGCAGGGAGGTAATGTCTGGTCCAGAGATGTATATTTGGGTGTCGTCGGCATAGCAGTGGTACTGAAAGCCATGAGATTCTATGAGTTGGCCCAGGCCAAGGGTGTAGATGGAGAACAGGAGGGGTCCTAGGACGGAGCCTTGGGGGACACCTACAGAGAGAAGGCGAGGTGAGGAGGTGGTGTGCGAGTGGGAGACGCTGAATGTGCGGTCAGAGAGGTATGAGGAGATCCAGGAATGGGCCAGGTCTGAGATACCAAGGGATGAGAGAATTTCTAACAGGAGGGAGTGGTCAACTGTGTCAAAGGCAGAGGAGAGGTCGAGGAGGAGGAGGACAGAGTAATGGCGCTTGGCTTTGGCGGTTAGCAGGTCGTTAGTGACTTTTGTTAGGGCAGTTTCAGTGGAGTGCCGGGGTCTGAAGCCTGACTGAAGTCTGTCAAAGAGCAGGTTGGACGAGAGATAGGAGGAGAGTTCTGAGTGGACGTGTTGCTCGAGAAGTTTTGAGGCGTACGGGAGCAGTGAGATGGGACGATAGTTGGCAGGAGAGGACGGGTCCAGGGACGGTTTCTTAAGTATAGGAGTGACAGTGGTGTGTTTGAAGGCTGAGGGGAAGGATCCATTGGTTAGGGATAGATTGAAGAGATGGATTAGGGCTGGAGTGATAACTTCAGTGAGCTTGGGGATGAGATGTGATTGAATCGGGTCGAGCGCACAGGAGGTGAAGTTCCTTTCAACAAACTGACGAGCATCAGGCCCATACTCTTTCTCGCCTTCAAGAGCGGTCCTTTTTAGTCCATAGATCGCTACTGCAACGCCTTCACACTGAGCGCTAGAATCGAACACAACCCTGATTTGTTCAGGTTTGGGAGGGTGATATACGCCAAATGATGGAGGATACCAGCATTCTTTTCCATCCTTTAGTGAAGGTGCAGGTTCCGCATGATCTCTCTCAAATACCTTCTGCATGAAACCTACAAAATGTTTTTTTTTTTATCTCTGGTCTCCTCTTGAGGGTACATTTAAGAGAAGAAAGTCTAGAAACTGCTTGCTTCTGATTGTTTGGTAGTTTTGATCTCGGGGAGCGGAATGGTAGAGGTGCTACCCAGTTGTTGGAGTCATCTTGAATGAATTCCTCGGCCATAAGTTTGAGAAATTCTTTATCTTCTATAGCCGGTGCCAACTTGTTGTATTGAAATCCAAGGGTGTCATCCCAGGGCAAGAAAGTGTTCATGTTGTCTTAGTGATTATGCAACCACTTACAGTTGCTTATTTTCTCTCTCACTTGGTAGTGATGTGGACATAGCTGGAAATAAGAACTGCGACCATTCGATAAGATATGCTTCTTAAATGAAGAAATCTTGATGGGTCTTTTCATCATATCTATGCAGACATTGCCTATGATAACCCATCCTAGTCAAGGCGCTGGGCAAATGGTGCATCATGTGGTCCATCAATTTACTGGTGTACTTTGTGAAGTCTGAGAATGTCTCTACCTAGCAGAAGTAGAATATCTGCATGCCTGTCAAGCGCTGGTATTTCGTTGACTATAGCCCTTAGATGAGGGTGGTGAGAGGCTGCCTCTGGTGTAGGTATCTCCTCTCTGATCGTATCTAGTTGCATTCAACATGTGTGGGCAAAGGTATTTCCAGATTGCCCTTCAGAGAAGCTATTACGAGTCCACTGGCTCTTCTCCCAGAAACCTCTGATATGCCACTACACGTACCCAAGGTATATGTATAAGTATCCCCCTTGAAGTCAAACAGATCAAAGAGTTCTGATCTTGCAAGTGATCGATTGCTGTGGTCGTCCAAGATGGCATACACCCTCAATGTCTTTTCTGGCTGACTCTTGGGGTATATGTTGACTAGGAATATCTTTGCACAGGACCTGTCACAAAGGTCTTCTCCGCAGACTTCTGTACATGAAGAAGATACCATGAGAATATTCGTTGCTTGATCAGTGTTCTCCCTGCCATGCTCTGTTGGGGGAAGGGAAACTGTAGGTAGCATGGCACTAGTTTGAGATGGATGAAGAGCTTGTACGTGGTCCTTGCTGCCACACGCTATACACTTGATAGCAATTTTACAATCTTTAGCAATATGTTCGGTAAAGGCACAACATTTGAAATATACACCAAATTTCTTTAGAAGCTCTCTGCATTCCTGGATTGGTTTCCTTCTGAAGCCAATACACTTCTTGAGAGGATGAGGCTTCTTGTGAATAGGACACAGGTGATTAGGATTTTCTACCTTTATGCCTTGGATGTTCTTGCCACTGCTTTCTTCTGGGGTTGGTGTAGGTGTAGGAAGAATGTCGGTCTTTTTCACTGAAACTGGACCTCTGCAAGTTCTGTAGCTAGAATGTGAGCTGCCATATTTAACTGGAGGTGAACCAGGGACACTGGGTTCACCATAGGAAAAGCTTGGGTCATTCTTGTATTCTGCAATATTCTTGATAAACTCACAGAAGTAGGAAAATGGAGGAAAGGAGATTTGATCCTCATCTTTGTACTTTGACTCAACTGTACATAATGTCCATGCATAGCACAAAGCTGTTGCAGAGCTGCCTCTAGTGGTGATGCATTGTGTGCAGGCAAGCACATTGCAGACAAGTCAGACTGTATTTTCTGCCACCATTTTCAGAGTTCAGAGGACAGTTCATGCTTTAAACATTCTAAATTCTCTCTAACTTTCCAAGTAAGTTTAACAGAGTGTTTAGTCTTCAGTCTTCATTAGTCTTTTGGGCTGCAGATTTTTGTCTATGTTACTTTCAGGGTTGCCTTCAGCCATGATTCAACACAAGATAAGCTATACTGGAGTGAAATAGCTGCTTGCTAGAATGTTCTATGGAGAGGAGCTGCAGATGCAGGTTACACACTGCTTTTCCTTTTGACTCTGCAGGTAACTGAATCTATGAGTCTTTATACATCATTTTTATCTATTCTGACTCAATAGCTTGACTGCAGGTGTGTGAGAGTCTTGTAGTTCTCTGTATTTAACCAGTATTCACATCAGATATGACTTTATAACTGAGTCATGCATGATGTTAAGGATGCTGCCCTCTAGAGGGCGGCGTACAGAGTGCACTGTTCTCCTAATTACATCCTGGAGAATAGATTTGCATATTTTTTACCCAGAATCCCTAGCGGAGCAGGAATGACTTGTAAGTCTCCGTACTGCCTATGTAGGCACACACTCTCCCTGATGTGTACGATTATCCCCTGACCCTGGTCTATAGTCTCTCACTCTGCCAAATCAGTATCCCTGTGCTATGCTGAGGAAGGCCCAATAGGCCGAAACAGCGCTGTCCATAGCTGGGAATCTGTTCCTTTTGGAATAGAAATACTAATTTGGCAATGAAATCCGCATTATGATTAATTAGACTTTATAACTGAGTCATGCATGATGTTAAGGATGCTGCCCTCTAGAGGATGGCATACAGAGTGCACTGTTCTCCTAATTACATCCTGGAGAATAGATTTGCATATTTTTTAATCAGTTATGTTGTCAGACAGTGTTCAACTCAACTGAGGAGATGTAGATAAGATTCCAGATGTTTTATTCCGGGTAAATCTTGTTAAAACCTCATTACAGCAGGTGAAAAATTATGAATTTCCAGGAGCTGTGCAGACATGTTACAGGCATCAAGATAAACTAACACAGAGCTGGGAGGAGCTATTACACACAGCGAAGAGTACAGAGAGAGACAGGAGGGACAAACTAAAAAAGGCAAAACATAATATCACAGATAGATGTCAGTGAATGAACCAAGTCCTGGGGCATGACAATAGTGTTTACAAGTTTCCTGGTGACGACGTTGTGTTTCATCTACTTTATACGGATACCGCTACAATAACTTTCATTATATTTCTTCATTTTGAGGATGAAATGTTGTTGGATTGGGCTGTATGTTGGTTCATACTCATTATTCATCTTCACTTTGTCATTTATTTTATCGTTATTTAATAATTGCATCATTCATTGATGTGCGTTTGTACTCACTATGTTGTTTCAGTGTGTCACTGTTTCTCATTATATGTGCACACTACTTATATTACAACTTTTTTGTATATATGGATGCAAATGAGTTAAATCTTGGACATACTTCCTGCCAATCGGGACTGAGGTACACAACCTGGAATTCGGGACTGTCCTGCAAAATCTGAGACAGTTGGGAGTTATGCGTTTTGTTGCAGATACCTCTACAACTAAAAATCTGTTAGATTTATCTAATTTGGTAACAAGTACATGGATTTCTGCAAGCTGGTACTATAAATTTCTGAAAAAAAAAATATGCGATGTGCAAGTTTCCGTTATTCTTTTTTCTTTATGTGGACGTGCTCAATAAATGGTGTGTAACTGACCAAATGAGATGCGTGAGAAGCCCTGTGTCCTTAGTCACCTTTATGACTCCTTCAAGTTTTCCCATTAACTGCAGATAACATGAGGTGTTTGCTCACTTGGAAACATCCATTAGACTGTTTACTCAGGGCGTACAGTATTCAAAATGAACCAATCCTATACACTGTATGTGAGCTAATTACAAACCTCCCATCTCTCCCACAAATCCTCTCACGCTAAATGCTACACACAAACATATCGAAAAAAAATTATCTAAAGTTCTATTGAGCCAATACAGCATTTCTATTCGAGAAATTCTTTTCAAGCTGTGGAGTTTTCACGGCTTCAGTATTTTCAGATATTTTTATCCTAATCATTTTAATCAACTGAAATAATCTACAGTCAAAGTTGGACTTTTAGGCTAAGGCCCCATATGGCGTCCAGCAGCAAAAAAGTGCTGTGAGACAAATTGAGGTTCTTCCCGCAGCTCTTTAGATAGAAAGTTTGCAGAGGTTTTCTCTGTGGACTGTTTTAAAGAGGACCTTTCACCATTTTGCCCACAGGCAGTTCTATATACTGCCGGAAAGCTGACAGTGTGCCGAGTTCAACGCACTGTCGGCTTTCCCGATCTGGGCCCAGTGTGAAGAGCTCACGGTCCGGTACCGTAGCTCTTCTATGGTCAGAAGGGTGTTTCTGACACTCAGTCAGAGACATCCTTCTTCACAGCACAGCCAATCACGCTGTGCTGTGAGAGCCGGGAGGAACGCCCCCTCCCTCCCTGATAATGCTCGTCTATGGACGAGTACTGTGAGCAGATGGAGGGGGCGTTCCTCCCGGCTCTCACAGTACAGCGCGATTGGCTGTGCTGTGAAGAAGGACGTCTCTGACTGAGTGTCAGAAACGCCCTTCTGACCATAGAAGAGCTACGGTACCGGGACCGATAGCTCTTCACACTGGGCCAACATCGGAAAGCCGACAGTGCGCTGAACTCAGTGCACTGTCAGATTCCGGCAGTATATAGAACTGCATGTGGGCAAAATGGTGAAAGGTCCTCTTTAAACATACCTATGGTAAAACTGCCGGCATTTCTGTAGGTATAATTGACATGCTGCGACTTCTAAAACTGTATAGGTTTTGGAAATCGCCATGTGTCCACACCGCGGTCTTTACTGCAAAGTGGGCATGGGGTTCACTAGAATCCCATTCACTTTGCTTTGACTGTAAAACACTGCAATTTTTTTTTCTGCCATGGGTAAATCACATCGTTTATGCCACATGAGGCCCCATGTTACAGAAATGCAAATTGTGTTGCAGTTTTTTGAGACAAAGCCAGTAGTGATTAAGCAAAAAGGTAGAAATATAAAACTTCCTAAATTTTTCACATTCTTCGTTTTGGCTCAAAAAACGAAACAAAACAAGCAACAAAAAAAGCTGAGTTTCTGCAACATGGAGTCTTAGGGTTAGTTCACACTTGTGCTCGGTGTGTGCGTTCCGCTGGGTTTCCGTCTTCAGCCCCGGCGAAACAGGACAGGGGACAGAAACCCGACGGTCAGCTTTAAAACCCATTCACTTGAATGACTTTGTAAAGGCGAATGCCTGTGTCCGCCTGCGGCCTATCTGTGGGGAAAACCATTTTTTTTTAGCCGGACACAAGGTCAGACATGCAGGAATGCAAACACTGGACATCGAGCGCAAATGTGAACGAACCTTTAGCCTTAAGAGTAGTACCTATTGGACAAATGTATGAAACATTCTATGGAGCTATTGAAAAGTGAAAGCTGAGCTGTTTATTTTTTTGGTCACAGAGTTTTTCTTTAAGGCTGAGGCCCCACATTGTGAAAAGATACACTTTTTGAGCTAAAGCCACTTCCTCTATATTTCCCATTCCTTTTATAGCCAGAAAAAATGCAGCGGAATCTGCAACATGGGGCCTCAGACTCAAAGTTACATAAATCCGTACCTTTTTTTTGTTTTAATCCTGAAGCTTTTATAAGACCTCGGCCCGACGTTAAAAAAATGCTGTGTTTTACAGTGCCTGCAAAGTGGATGAGATTGTGACTAGTTTCATCTATATGTTGCAGAAAGAAATCTGCAAATGTGATTTTTTAAAAAATGCTTGCATTTTTTAAAATTGCAGCATGGTAATTATTAGAGATGAGCGAACACTAAAATGTTCGAGGTTCGAAATTCGATTCGAACAGCCGCTCACTGTTCGAGTGTTCGAATGGGTTTCGAACCCCATTATAGTCTATGGGGAACATAAACTCGTTAAGGGGGAAACCCAAATTCGTGTCTGGAGGGTCACCAAGTCCACTATGACACCCCAGGAAATGATACCAACACCCTGGAATGACACTGGGACAGCAGGGGAAGCATGTCTGGGGGCATAAAAGTCACTTTATTTCATGGAAATCCCTGTCAGTTTGCGATTTTCGCAAGCTAACTTTTCCCCATAGAAATGCATTGGCCAGTGCTGATTGGCCAGAGTACGGAACTCGACCAATCAGCGCTGGCTCTGCTGGAGGAGGCGGAGTCTAAGATAGCTCCACACCAGTCTCCATTCAGGTCCGACCTTAGACTCCGCCTCCTCCGGCAGAGCCAGCGCTGATTGGCCGAAGGCTGGCCAATGCATTCCTATGCGAATGCAGACTTAGCAGTGCTGAGTCAGTTTTGCTCAACTACACATCTGATGCACACTCGGCACTGCTACATCAGATGTAGCAATCTGATGTAGCAGAGCCGAGGGTGCACTAGAACCCCTGTGCAAACTCAGTTCACGCTAATAGAATGCATTGGCCAGCGCTGATTGGCCAATGCATTCTATTAGCCCGATGAAGTAGAGCTGAATGTGTGTGCTAAGCACACACATTCAGCACTGCTTCATCACGCCAATACAATGCATTAGCCAGTGCTGATTGGCCAGAGTACGGAATTCGGCCAATCAGCGCTGGCTCCGCTGGAGGAGGCGGAGTCTAAGGTCGGACCTGAATGGAGACTGGTGTGGAGCGATCTTAGACTCCGCCTCCTCCAGCAGAGCCAGCGCTGATTGGCCGAATTCCGTACTCTGGCCAATCAGCGCTGGCCAATGCATTCTATTAGCTTGATGAAGCAGAGTGTGCACAAGGGTTCAAGCGCACCCTCGGCTCTGATGTAGCAGAGCTGAGGCTGCACAAGGGTTCAAGCGCACCCTCGGCTCTGATGTAGGAGAGCCGAGGGTGCACTTGAACCCTTGTGCACCCTCAGCTCTGCTACATCAGAGCCGAGGGTGCGCTTGAACCCTTGTGCACACTCTGCTTCATCAAGCTAATAGAATGCATTGGCCAGCGCTGATTGGCCAATGTATTCTATTAGCCTGATGAAGTAGAGCTGAATGTGTGTGCTAAGCACACACATTCAGCTCTACTTCATCGGGCTAATAGAATGCATTGGCCAGCGCTGATTGGCCAGAGTACGGAACTCGACCAATCAGCGCTGGCTCTGCTGGAGGAGGCGGAGTCTAAGATCGCTCCACACCAGTCTCCATTCAGGTCCGACCTTAGACTCCGCCTCCTCCAGCAGAGCCAGCGCTGATTGGCCGAATTCCGTACTCTGGCCAATCAGCACTGGCTAATGCATTGTATTGGCGTGATGAAGCAGTGCTGAATGTGTGTGCTTAGCACACACATTCAGCTCTACTTCATCGGGCTAATAGAATGCATTGGCCAATCAGCGCTGGCCAATGCATTCTATTAGCGTGAACTGAGTTTGCACAGGGGTTCTAGTGCACCCTCGGCTCTGCTACATCAGATTGCTACATCTGATGTAGCAGTGCCGAGTGTGCATCAGATGTGTAGTTGAGCAAAACTGACTCAGCACTGCTAAGTCTGCATTCGCATAGGAATGCATTGGCCAGCCTTCGGCCAATCAGCGCTGGCTCTGCCGGAGGAGGCGGAGTCTAAGGTCGGACCTGAATGGAGACTGGTGTGGAGCGATCTTAGACTCCGCCTCCTCCAGCAGAGCCAGCGCTGATTGGTCGAGTTCCGTACTCTGGCCAATCAGCGCTGGCCAATGCATTCTATTAGCCCGATGAAGTAGAGCTGAATGTGTGTGCTTAGCACACACATTCAGCTCTACTTCATCAGGCTAATAGAATACATTGGCCAATCAGCGCTGGCCAATGCATTCTATTAGCTTGATGAAGCAGAGTGTGCACAAGGGTTCAAGCGCACCCTCGGCTCTGATGTAGCAGAGCTGAGGGTGCACAAGGGTTCAAGTGCACCCTCGGCTCTCCTACATCAGAGCCGAGGGTGCGCTTGAACCCTTGTGCAGCCTCAGCTCTGCTACATCAGAGCCGAGGGTGCGCTTGAACCCTTGTGCACACTCTGCTTCATCAAGCTAATAGAATGCATTGGCCAGCACTGATTGGCCAGAGTACGGAATTCGGCCAATCAGCGCTGGCCAATGCATCCCTATGGGAAAAAGTTTATCTCACAAAAATCACAATTACACACCAGATAGAGCCCCAAAAAGTTATTTTTAATAACATTCCCCCCTAAATAAAGGTTATCCCTAGCTATCCCTGCCTGTACAGCTATCCCTGTCTCATAGTCACAAAGTTCACATTCTCATATGACCCGGATTTGAAATCCACTATTCGTCTAAAAAGGAGGTCACCTGATTTCGGCAGCCAATGACTTTTTCCAATTTTTTTCAATGCCCCCGGTGTCGTAGTTCCTGTCCCACCTCCCCTGCGCTGTTATTGGTGCAAAAAAGGCGCCAGGGAAGGTGGGAGGGGAATCGAATTTTGGCGCACTTTACCACGTGGTGTTCGATTCGATTCGAACATGGCGAACACCCTGATATCCGATCGAACATGTGTTCGATAGAACACTGTTCGCTCATCTCTAGTAATTATATCTAAAAAAAATGCTGCCATTTTTTGTATACATATAATGGCACAGAAAAACGCTGTAGAAAATCTGCCACGTTTTTTTCGCATTTTTTTTTTGGGGGGGGGCTATGTCTCGCTATGTGGGACCTTAGTCTAAGATTGAAAATAATCCAAAAACTCATCTTTGAAAAACATGTGCACGAGCCCTGGAGGAACACCTTCCTTTTTTACAAGTCATCCTTGCGCAGGGGCCATGCTAATCTTCTCTGTATCGTTTCCAAGGAGGAAGACTTTTCTGTCATAAGCAAATACTGTATATGATATGCAGGGCTAGAAGATATTCCTTGACAATGTAAGTTAGTTATTCAGTAGACATGAGGAAACAGCATGCGATCAAATAGCTATTCAATCGAATATCAGGCTGTTTGAGATATTCAATTCCAATCGAATACCACGTGGCAAATGCAGTAAAAATTTGTATCCACTCCCACCTTCCCTGGCGCTTTTTTTGCACCAATAACTGTGCAGGGGAGGTGGGACAGGGACTACGACAATGTAGGCATTGAAAAAAAATTGGAAAAAGCCATTGGCTGCCGAAATCAGGTGACCTCCAATTTATAAGAATAGTGGTCGTCATGTTTGTGTCATTTGTGGCTTGGAGAGATAGGGACAGAGATCTGCTGAGGGCTAGAGAGGGATTCACTTCTGCTAGGCAGGAAATCTGAAGAACAACAACAGCTCTTTTCAAAGCTATACTGCTGGTAGAGGAGTCCATATAAACTCAATCCAGCTTTCCTCGGTGTGTACCCCCAAACACCTAAGTGGGATACACAGCAATTCAGTCAGGCTATATCCGCTCAATCCAGCTTTCCTCGGTGTATACGCCACAAATATCTAAGTGGTATACACAGACAAACCGTCAGGCCAAATAGGTCAATCCAGCTTTCCTCATTGTATACTCCACAAATACCTAATTGGTATACACAGACAAACCGTCACGCCAAATAGCTCAATCCAGCTTTCCACGGTGTGTACCCCCAAACACCTAAGTGGGATACACAGCAATTCAGTCAGGCTATATACGATCAATCAAACTTTCCATGGTGTGTACCCAAAAAAACCTAAGTGAGATACACAGCAATTCAGTCAGGCTATATACGCTCAATCAAACTTTCCATGGTGTGTACCCCCAAACACCTAAGTGGGATATAGAGCAATTCAGTCAGGCTATATACGCTCAATCCAGCTTTCCTCGGTGTATACTCCACAAATACCTAATTGGTATACACAGACAAACCGTCCGGCCAAATAGGTCAATCCAGCTTTCCTCATTGTATACTCCACAAATACCTAATTGGTATACACAGACAAACTGTCAGGCCAAATAGGTCAATCCAGCTTTCCTCGGTGTATACGCCACAAATACCTAATTGGTATACACAGACAAACCGTCAGGCCAAATAGGTCAATCCAGCTTTCCTCGGTGTATACTCCACAAATACCTAATTGTTATACACAGACAAACCGTCAGGCCAAATAGCTCAATCCAGCTTTCCACGGTGTGTACCCCAAAAAACCTAAGTGGGATACACAGCAATTCAGTCAGTCTATATACGATCAATCCAACTTTCCATGGTGTATACCCCCAAACACCTAAGTGGGATACATAGCAATTCAGTCAGGTTATATACGCTCAATCCAGCATTCCACGGTGTGTACCCCTAAACACCTAAGTGGAATATACAGCAATTCAGTCAGGCTATATACGCTCAATCCAGCTTTCCTCAGTGTATACTCCACAAATACCTAAGTGATATACACAGACAAACCGTCAGTCCAAATAGGTCAATCCAGCTTTCCTCGGTGTATACTCTACAAATACCTAATTGGAATACACAGACAAACCGTCAGGCCCATTAGTCAATCCAGCTTTCCTCGGTGTATACACCATAAAATTCGCATTTATATACATCTAAAAATGCGTAAGGCTAGCGCAAAGGGATGTGGACGAGAACGGGATCGAGGCCGGGGGCATGGAAATGCAGCTGGGGAGCAAGGTTGCAGTCAAGCTAGAGCGCATCCCGTGCCTACTCCTCTGCAGCAGCAAGCATTGCGCTTCCCCACAGTCCTCGGCTTGATGGCCACATTAAGTAGGGTGCGGGGTACAACACTAACCAGGCCCGAGCACCAGGAACAGGTGTTACAATGGCTAGCAGATAATGCTTCCAGCATATTCTCCACCAGCCAGTCAGCCTCTACCTCAACTCCTCCTCCTACCCAACAGTCTGGTCCTCCTTCCTCACAACATGCCCAATCTTCCCAGCAACCTAATCCCACCTTTCCCACCTCCCAGGAGCTGTTTTCGGGTCCTTTCACTGTCCCTCTCTCTGTCCCACCACTTCCTGAATCCCAGGAGCTAACAGATGAGTTTCTGTGTCCTGATGCCCAAACACTGGAGCATCCGCCATCTCCTGTTGATTTTGTTGTTGTTGACCAGCAACCCACCTTCAGTGATGATGACAAGACACAGTTGCCAAGAGGGTAGCCTATTGCCATGGGCAGTGTGCAGGAGGTGGAGCCGAGATAGGAATTGGAAGAGGAGGTGGTGGACGACGAGGACACTGACCCAACCTGGACAGGGGGGATGTTAAGCGGCGAAAGCAGTGTAGATGTGGAGGGAAGTGCAGCACCAAAGAGGGCGGCTAGAGGCAGAGGCATGTCCAGAGGCAGAGGACAGCTGCTTCGTCAAAGCCAGGCCACAGCCAGCCAGCCTCCTAAGGCTGCTGCTGCCTCCACATTATATCACCTTGCCACTCTGTGGCCTCATCATAATGCTGCTATCTCAACACTATGTCACCATGTTACTGTGATGCCGTCTCCACTCTGTCGGGGGGGGGGGGGGCTCTACTTATACAAGCATTAACTAGAACAGGTTCTGTAGACTTCTTTGTGGAATTAGCAGATGAGGGCATCTAAGGAGTGTGCTCTTTCACGCTACAGTAGTATCCAGAGCCTCTGCATGGTTGTTTATACATGGCACTAACATCAATGTGTAAAGCTGAGTTTACACTTGAGTTATTTGGTCAGTTTTGGCCCTGTAACTGGCCAAATAAGTGAAGTGTGCAGTGGTTCTAAGATTGAACCCTGTCATACTCACTCACTGCATTGTTTGACTACCAAAGCAGACTACCTATGCGTGTTACTGCAAGGCACAGTGTTCTAGACCACTATACAGGCTGTCTGCAGCCAGGAAATAGCTTGTTTTAAACGCTATTTGCTGCAAATGAATGCAGATAGAATTAAATGTTTTTGAGAAATCCAGAGAAGCAGCCGAATCGAATTTTTCAAAACATCGCTCATTTCTAAAAGTAATCTTACTTTTTACTAGTTAGGCACACAGTCATGAATTTGTCTCCCAAGTAACAGTTCTGTAGCATTTAGGAGTCATCAAAACAAGTTAATGTTTCTACAAAACCATTGCTCTTTGCAATATGGCCTCCATGTTTGTCTTAAAAAACCACAAGCAAGCATCTTTTCCCTAAAAAGGATATTTTTTTGGATTCTTTTCAATGTTAAAATGCATAAAAGCAATTGTCAGCTTTTGTATCAGAGTTTGTATCCACTGCCTACCATTCGTTTTTCCACAGACATACACGTCACTTTCACTTTGATATCATTTTGGTAGATAGATAGATAGATAGATAGATAGATAGATAGATAGATAGATAGATAGATAGATAAATAGATAGAGCCCCAAGAGTATTATACACTATTTTTTAAGCTAATTTGAATTGTGGTTCGATGCAAAACAAATCTGATACCTGAGTCACTCGAATCCAAAATGAATCTTGAGAGATTCGACCATCTCTAATTTTGAACGTGAAAGACATTTTAGGTCTATTTTAACGATTAATGAAATATAAATTTACTGTAAACTGCATTTTTAGTCAATACACTTGAACGTTCTTCTGTGACTATCTTTTAGCAAATCTGACAAGAATACTGGGCGTATGCTTTTTGGCAATAGTCACTATTTACATTCCAATACTCTGACTAATATCACTTGGCTAATGTAGAGATTGAAAGTTTGAGCTGAGATTTATAATGTACATAAATGTAAATATAAGCAGAATTGTTCATGGGTAAGTATATGCATTATTTACACATCGCTTTTTTAAACCACCAACTATCTCATAGTCATAAGAGAAAACAACTACAGTATAAAGGAAAGCTAAACACATAAAGTGAACAAAAGTAAAAGTACATGTATGTGCCAGCACTATCTCCTTTCATCTCCTCCTCTTTGGAGACGCGTCAATGTCTTATATTACAATCAAAACAGAAATGCATAAAGAAATCTTCTCGTTGTGTCTTAGAAGCTCATCCATATTCCCCCTTTTACTCAATGTGTCATGTTAGCTGTAAGACAACTGGATACAGGAGGAGACTTTTCTCCATTCCGTCTTCCATATGACAAAAACAACTTGTTACCCAACTTAGTGAAACACAGCTAAAAAAAAATGCTGAGAAAAAGCATTGCGTTTTTTTGATAATGTTTTTCATTTAATTTTTGCTGCATTTGTCTCAGCTTTATTCTCTTCCCCTAATAAATGTATAGCCAAACCCGCAACTAAAATTAACATGCTGCATTTTTTCTAAAGGTTGTGTAATGTGTTTATTCTGCTGAAAAAAAGACTACTTCACTGGACCAGCGCTGCCTACGTTCCATTTTTTTTTTTGAGGGGGTGGGGGAGAGAGCGGTTTTATCCCCAATATATGACGACTTGGTGCTCTTGACTTGTATTTTAATCTACTACATCCACCTGGCATCCAGCTGTTATTTTGGTCTCATCTTCTCTCAATAAGATTCTTAAGGGGAAAATATGTAAATCTGTCTTCCATGATGTACAGTAGTTAGGAAGACAGTGCCTCAGTCATGCAGCCCAATAAAGGGTGCTTCCTTTAACATCATGCCCGACCTTCCCAGAGGCCTTTGTTGCAATGATGTGGGATTTTACCAAGTACAGTCTCTCAGCCAAGGACAGCTGTTTTGATCTGATGGGATCTCTTCAGCCCGGTGCAGAGAAGACTGACTTGGCAGAGGTGAGAGGCTTCTAGACTTCTTCTTATTAAGCCATTTGTGCTCCACTGTGTAAAGGATCATGGGAAGGATATGCAAATCTGTCTTCCATGATGTAATTAGGAAGACAGTGCCTCAGTCATGCAGCCCAATAGAGGGTGCTAATGGAGAGTAGTTAGAGCCACGTGTTAGATGAGATGATTTGCTCTTCCAAGCAATGTCCCAGTCTTTTAACTAGTGAAAACTATGAACAGTGACTAAACAATATAGTGTACCAGTGAGCTCAGTGGGCGCTGCAAGGGAATAGGGAATAAAATGACAAATGACACACTTATCTTGGTGCTATTGAAGGTGGTTATGTGTCCCGGGTCCAGGAAACTGTCCAATATTTGCACTGCCTCACTCCTGTGGGGAAAAGAAGATGTTGCCTTCAGAGTTATAGACAGCCTGGTGGCCCCTTTCAGTCAAGGATAGAGGCAAAGCACTGGTTTCCCTCATCATGATGTTGCAGTTATGGCAGAGATTGACTGCCAGCTTAAATTCAGTGTCCTGTCCAAGTGAGAGGCTCTATTCGGCTGCATGACTGAGGCACTGTCTTCCTAATTACATCATGGAAGACAAATTTGCATATTCATCCCATGTTCCCTTGCACAGTGGAGCGCAAATGGCTTAATAGTCTCCACACACCTAAATGGTGGTCTCTGCCTAAGGAGTGACAATATCCCCTTAACTAAGATCAATCAGTAGTGGGTTTACCACAACTGGCATCCACCTATTGAACTGATTTTTATGTACGTAATTAAGTAGTATTACCCCATTAATGCTTGGCACTGTCTCTTTTTGTCTTTTTGGTATCCAATTTGATCCAGAGGCAGGCAGAAAACTGCACAAGGCTGATGTCAACTTCTCCATAGGAAGAAAAAATTCCTTCCCAAATCCAAATATGTCAGTTCGACCAAATCCATGGATCAACATGCTATCCCAAAAATTTCTAGTTCCCATACGCTATGACGGTTTTACTTTCAAGAAAGGTATCTAGGGCCCTCGAGTTTGTATCAGCCTATTGTAAAGAAACCTTGCCTATGACAATGGTAAAATCTTTTTCCTCTACACACAAAGAATGCTCCTTGTCACAATTACCCCCTTGGTATAAAGGGATCATTGGAAAGATCTCTGTATTGTCCATTGATATATGGGATGCCCCTATATATTAGGATGCCCCTAAACCATGTTTTTTACAAACTGAACAATCTCAAGCTTGATAATCTGTCTTTATATTTCAATCCACCCATTCCCTTAATTACCTTGGTTAGACTCCTCTGCACCCGCACCAATTTAACTATATATTTCCTGTATACTGGTGCCCAAAATTGTGCACAGCATTCTACAAGTGGCCAGACAAGTGTTTTGAAAATAAGCAAAATGATATCTTTGTGAGCATTAATGCAGCCCATGATTATATTTGCTTTGGCAGCGACTGCCTGGCACTGGCTGCTAGAATTAAATTTACTGTCTGCCAATGACCTCCAGCTTTGTAACTATCTGGACTCTGAGTGTAGGGAACACAGAGATGGCCAAGGCCCTGCAGCACCATGATAACAGTCAGGGAAAGCCGGATTCCCCAAATGCTATCTCAGCTATGTTGGAATTCATCATCTGGTGCCTGGCGCTTGGAATGGAAAGATGCCCGACATTATGCGATGTTTGTGCAGCATCCCAGAGCGAGCTGCTATATGTTTTATGTTTGTCATTTGTATCTGCAGACTGTCTTGTTTGTCAAGTCTTTCATGTTCTATGTAAAATGTGAAAAAAGTGCTATTTTTGAGTATTTGCACTTTTCTACAATTTGATGCTGTATTATCTCATGGCCATTCACAGATCACTGCATGGGGTGAAGAGAGGGTCTGTTGGGAGTTGTAGATTTAGTCCAGTTCAGTCTAAGTGCAGAGTAGTTGTTACAGCCTTTCTATACATGTTCCCTGCCGTTTCGGAGCAGAGGGAGAACTCAGACACCAGCAGACACCAGTCTAGCCTCTAGGAGGGAGTCTTCTTGTTCCAGGTTCATTCCAGAGATATCCCCTGAGATAGAGAAACATTTGGTGCATCTATGAGTATCTCAGTTTCATCCGGAGACAGCCCCTGAGATAGGGAGAAAGTTTGGTGCATCTTCAAGAGACATCTACTTTTCTGTGCGAGTAGGAGCAACTGAGGTACCTGACAGAAGTAGTTCAGCCGAGCCTAGTTTTCAGGTACTCTGGTCTCTATCAGGACTATTTGTCCCGCTTCATCCCCTTTCTACTGAGTTTGGGAGTGGTACGAGTGAAGGAGTAGGCGAAGTATAATTCTGCAGAGTCTGTGTAAGCAAAACCTCCTAAGATCAAAGTTTTGGGGAACACAAACTGTATCTGTACCCATCTGCAAGCTGCTGGTGAATCTGTTAAAGCTGTTCAATAAAAAAAAGTTCTTTGGTTTACCCTGCAACACTGGACTCCTGAGTCGTCCTGCATTCAACATCAAGGCCCGTCTGAACACCATCACACCGGTTGAGCTAGGAGAGGTCCCCTCTCCCAACTAGAAGTGCCCTGGGGGAAACAAGACCACTACCACCTCCATCAGATAATTCTGCAGGACCCCCCTTGGCTGTGCACAGCCCTTGGAGAGAGCAAGGAGCGTCCCCAGCCTAGCAGGTGGCACAGCCAGTGTCACCATTGCTCTCACTCTTTGGGGTTGTACGCTGCATTTGTATATGCCACCAGGGAGGTGAGTAAAAATAACAAACACTGATACTCTCCTTTCCTGGACTTCCGTCAATCCCCAATGTCCACTTCCAGCGTGCAGCTGACGTTACATGCCCCAGAGTGATGGATGTTGTAGTGAGCCAAAAGCAGCGAGGTGACGCAAAGTGAGTATAAGTGTTTGTTCTTTTTACACACCTCCCCTAGGCATGTTCTTATTATACTCTGGGGTCTAAGTAGACTGAAACAAACCAAAGGGCTGAACCTCACAAATATTTGTGAAGCAGCTCAAGGTTTCCAGAGCAAATTATGCTGGGGAGGGAGGCTCTTGTGAATATCTTATACTGTATGGGGAACTGTGAGGAGCATATTATACTTTGTGGGGACACTGTGGAACAATATACTGTGTGGAGTCACAGCCATTGTGTGTGGGGCCATTGTGGAGCATTATATAGTGGGGGGCTCTGGGGAGCATATTATACAGTATGAAGATGCTGTGGAGCATTTTTACCGTGGGGGGCCTCTAGGAATCATATTATATTTACATCCCATGCCATCTAATTTATAAAAGATGTGCAATGTTATTACAGAGTGTAATTAAATTATATAGGCACTATAAAACAGAAGGCGGGTGATGCAAATAGTGATGGGTATCATGACACTCACAAAAGCACCACTGTCCCTTTAACAGCTGATCAGTATGGGTCCCAGGTGTTGTACCTCCACTGATCTATTAGACAGTTTTGATCTCTGCAGATCAGCTGTTTCCCAGGGCACGCAATTCTCAGTCATATTTACATGCTGTACAGGACTCATAACCATCACTATCAAGAATATGTTGTAGGGAGGGGCAAGGAACCACAAGATGTTAGCTACGTCACTGCCAGAGACCCTATTTTAACCCCTTAATGACATAGGACACACTATTACACCTGGCCACCTGGGACTTAATGCAAATGGGCATAATAGTAGTCCTGTCTCGCTTGCTAACACCAGCTCCATTATCCATTACCCACTCCACTAATCCCTTAGATACATAATAATACCCTCCAGTGCCCCCCCCCCTGCGGATACTTTGGGGATTACTAATGCATATTTTTGGGAGCCTAGGGTCTGATCAGTGAAACTGGTTGATTCTGGATAGATTGACTTTTGAATGCCTTTTGTGGCTAGGTTGCATGTTAATGTTAAAACTCTTAAATTCACGTTCTCCCTAGACTCTTACCTCTGGAAAAAAAATATGGATGTTTGAAAAAGGCATTTTTCTCTGCTATCCAGAGTTTAACAAGTGTATCTGGGCCTCAATAGAAGATCTAAATGAGTCATAACCAAACCAAAAAGTCTAGGAGGCCTAGCTTTCCTGGACTGCGTTCACTACTACTTGGCTGCAGTCACTGCATGTATTTCGGACAGGCACCATTCTACTGATTTCAAGCTCTGCGTTGCCCTAGAGAGATCTCTGAGCCATCTCATGACCCTTCCATGGCTCCATAGAAGTCTGGTTAGACAGACTCACTTCTGATTTCCCATATCCTGTATCTCTCAGTGTGTGTCGTCTTTACCACACTGTCACGCGTCTCTTCATGAATGAAGGTCCACTGACATCCATCTGCAACCCAGATTTTCCCGTGCCCACCAACCATCCTTTCTCTCATATCTCAGACTGAGCTCTCCTCACATTCTGCCAAATGCTATCCCCATCTTCTCTTCTCTCCTTTTCTGAATAGGTTTCTCAAGAGTCCAGGTTTGCAACCTACCATAACTACATTCTACACTTTGAAATCTGCATGACCTACACAGACCACTGTCTCTATTTGAATACATTTGTTTGTGCTCTGGTATGCCTATCCACCCCATATCCACTATCTACAACCTCCTGTCTGACAGCAAACATGACCCATTGCTTATGTTTATTGTTGGCTGGGAGAGGTACCTTGGTGTTTCCTCTCCACCTGGCATGTGGCTTTCCTCCTTTCGATTTGTTCCAGAATTTTTTTTATCTCATGTAAAGAACAGGAACCCAATTATAAAATCCATCTCATGTTGGTACAGAGTTCCCTCTGTCCTCCATAACATCTTCCCCTTTATTTCTGATTAATGCTGGTGTTGCAATGCCGGCTGGGGCACAATGCTGCATGTCTAGTGGAACTGCCCCTAGCTCCACCCCTTCTGGCATGTTGTGTGCAGGGTCATCAGATCAGTCACTGGTGTGGCATTGCAGCACCCCTCCTCTCAATTCCTCCTTCTCCATGCAAAATCCAGAATCATGTCCGTAAACTGGTGGGTTTCTTGTTGGTTGCAGCCAGGGCTCACCTCCCTCCATGACTGACTTGCTTCAAGACAGCCTGTATATCCGCCGGGTGGAGGACCTGATTGCTGAACTTGGCCAGAATGATACTAACCACCAGAAAGTGTGGCTCTTCTTTACCCCCATGTTTTGTTGTATTGTTAGGCTAAGTTCAGACGGACTATTTTGGACCGGAATCTGAGGTGGAGGCTGCCTCAGGTTCCAGTCAAAAATACTGGTTAGCCGCGACTGGATGCCGGTGTAGTGCACCGGCATCCAGTCTCGCACTGCGATTCGGATTAGGCCCACATGAATGGGCCTAGTCTGGAGTGTTTTCAGGCGGATTCGCGAGGCGTAATGCACCTAAAGAATGAGCATGTCCATTCTTTATTCAGGGAGAAAAAGAGATGACCGATTCCCATTGAAATCAATGCTAGCCATCTTTTTTGTCAGGATTTTGAGGTGAATTCGGCCTCAAAATCCTGACCAAAAAACTTGGTGAGAACTCAGCCTAACAGTTGCTCTATTCACCCTCGTTTCCCTTTTCCACTTTCTTGTTGTATATTACTTTGGAAAACTTTAATAAAACTCTTTAATGATATGATATAACAAAATTTAAAAAATTTAATCCTTTTCCTATTTAAAATTAATGATTTTCCATCATCTCACCTTACAAAACCATCCGTCAAAAAATAGGCCCTCTAACTGTCAACTGAAAAATAAAAACGTTACACATCTCAGAAGATGGCGGTGCAAAAATATTTGATTTACCTATGTCCCCAAATGGGCTAGTAGCGCATAAATATATATATATATATATATAAATTAGGTATTGGCGTTATCATACCAACATGCAGAATAAAGGTAGCATGTTAATTATGCTGTATGCTGCATGGCAAAAAAAACTTTAAAATGCAATGCCAGAATCTATGGTGGCGTTTTTTTGTTTATTTGTTTATTTGTTTTTAAATCCAGCAAAAAAAGGTTATTGAAACGTATTCAAATAAGCACCCAAAAAGGGGCACTATGCCATCAGGGGAGCCTCAAGTCAAAAGTTTTCTATGGGACTCAGTCCATGAACATTTTTAATCCTCAATCCTGTTGCATTAATTTATTTTCCAGAAATGAATACACAGTTGATGGTAAAAGGTAAAAAAAATGGTAATGTCATTTCAGTGTATAATATGTTGCGCCCAGTTTCTATCAGAGATGAAGCTGTTGTGTGTGAGATACCCGCTTAACAGCTTTTGGAGTGTGTGTCTCTGCTGACACAAGCTGGGTGCAACATATCGAGCTCTGAAATAGCGTCTCTGTTTAATTTAGTGTTAAATTATCATTTTATCCTGGACAATCCCTTTAAGTTTATCAATGTCCTGGACGGCATCAGGTAATTATTGTCTTTTTGCATTTTTTTTCTCTTGAGTAATTGTATCAATTACACAGGCCTATGATGAAAAAAAAAATACAAGGGGGCTGATAGCTGAACTGTGTGTATTTTTTGGTGCTGATTTCAAGAAAAATAAGGAAAAATTTCTATCACATCACTATCACATCACATTTTCTTGAAAAATTCAATTTTACTTGGATTTTTGAACATTTACCATAAAAAATTATTTTCAGCATTGAGTTTATTCCCTCACTGCCTGACCATCATTCTACCATGATGAAACCTACAGAATATCTCTCTGTGACAATACCCCATCACAATTTCTCTCTACCAGTGTGCCGCATGAATACTTATCTTAGATCCTTATCTTGGTTCGCTGACCTCACAGGAACACACAATCACATTCTATCTTTTTGAGCTCTATCTGGATTGATCCTACACATGTTGTATTTCAGAAGACTAAATTCTCTCAACTTTTCTGGAGTCATTAGAAAAGATATAAAAGAGGAGATGTCCTCAGTTTATCTCTCTTTAACCAAGAAGATCGTTTAGTTACAGTGTTTGTAGTAAGATAAAAGACATGGAAATTAAGTTTGTCTCAATTTTTCATTCATATGTAGTGTTGTGCGTGTGCTGATACTGTGACAAGTGGAAACTTCATCACAGGAACAATTTTAACGGTTGCTTTTCTCTCTGTGTTTTGTAAAACATGGCTTCAAGTTCGAGACGTTGGAAAAATTTGCCAGATGACTTTTGTTACATATACGGCGAATATAGTGCTATTAAAAATCGCATACAGAGCATTGCAGAATATGTAAGACAACTTTATATTGTGTATTTTGGCATAAAACTCGGAGACCAGGACAAATCGTGGGCTTCTCATAAAGTTTGTGTGCAGTGTCTCAATGATCTATGCTTGTAGCTCAAAGGAAAGAAGACTGCTTTCTGATTTGTATTCCTATGACATGGTGGGAGCCGAAAAACCACTCTGATGATTGTTAGTTTTGTTCCTGCCATGTCCGTAGGTATGACCACAAAAATCAAAAGCTAATCTCTTATCCTGATAACATTCCGTTGGCCGTACCCTCTATTCCTCTTGGACTTGATATGCCAGTGCCTTTGCCTCCAACTGAATTGCCAGTAATCTCTTCAGAGTCTTCAGACTTGGAACATCCAGAAGTTCAAGGTTCCAATACAGAATATGATCCCTCTGGAGGCGATTCACCTCAGCCCTTCTCTCAGGTTGAACATAATGATCTGACTAGATATCTGGGCCTTTGAGAAAGAGGCAGCTGAATTGGTAGCTCAAGATTGAAAGAAAAAACCTAATGGCCAAAGGAACCTCTTTTTATTGGTACAGGAATTGAGAAAAGGAATTTGTTAAGTACTTTAAGGAAGAGGAGAACCTGGTGTATTGTTCTGATGTTCCCGGGTTGATGTTCAAATTTAATATCACCTATGATAAAGATAAACGGAGGCTCTTTATAGATTCATTGAAAAGGAGTCTTAAAAGCTGTCCTTCTTCATCATGGAAGCCAGTATGCATCTGTACCAGTTGGACACTCGGTGCATTTAAAAGAACGCTATGATAATCTGGCTCTCATCCTCAACAAAATAAAATATGCCAACCACGGTTGGACCATTTGCGGTGATTTGAAAGGTCTCCCCATACTTCTTGGTCAACAATGCGGATATATCAAGTACCCATGTTTCATTTATGAGTGGGACAACTGTGATAAGACTCAACATTGAGTCAAAAAAGAATGTCTGAAAAGACAAAATCTTGAAAAAGGCACCAAAAAGGTGACGTGGAACAGCTTAGTTGAGCCAAAAAAAGTATTGTTACCCTGTCTGTATATAATATTAGGTTTAATGAAGTAGTTTACCAAGGCTATACCAAAAGATGGCGATTGTTTTAAATACCTGTGCAAAAAGTTTCCAGGTTTATCCGAAGCCAAGTTGAAAGAGGAAATCTTTGCTAGTCCATATATACGCAAGCTCATGAAGGATTTAGAATTTGACAAGGGAAAAAGAAGCTTGGGTTGCCTTCAAAGATGTCATCAGTAAATTTCTGGTTAATTACAAGGATCCTGACCGATTGTAATGAATATGATCGACAAATTTCAAGAGTTGGGTTGCTCCATGAGTGTCATTTACTCATTCGGACATCACTCACATTTGGACTTTTTCCCCGAAAATTTAGGATCAGTCAGTAAACAACAGGGTGAAAGGTCCCACCAAAACATCAAAGATATGGAGCGTAAATATCAAGAAGATGGGACAAGAACATACCGTATTTTTTGGACTATAAGATGCACCTGTGATAGCGTCTATCCCTCGCCGGCATCCGCCTCTCTAGTACAGCGGATGCCGGGTCAGTATCGGTGGCCCCTTCTCCCCCGGGGCCGGTCCCCACCGGCCCCGTACCTGTGAAGTTGCAGGCCGGCTCCTGCGCGGCGATATCGCAAGAGCCGACCTGTTCGGGTGACAGCCGGGAGCCTAATGAGGCTCCCAGGCCTGTCACTGCTATATTAGTATTACGGCTGGGTCTATGACCAGCCGTAATACTAATAGACAGAATGTCCCATAGACGGCAATACAGTTGTATTGCCGTCTATGGGACTTGCAATCAAGTGACCGCAGGCTCAAGCCCCGGGGGGGGGGGAATAAAATGGTTAAAAAAAAAAGCTTTAAAAATATGAAATAAATAAAAGTTCTAAATCACCTCCTGTCCCTAGAATATATATATAAAAGTAGAAAATCATATATCATAAACCACCGGGTTTTTTTTCAATACAAGGTGATCTAAGCAATAGATATTCCCCAAAATGGTATAACTAAAAAGTACATCTGGCCGCGCAAAAAAAAAAAAAACACTCTATGCGTCCCCGTACAGCTGCAGGGTCACCTGTCAATGTGGCCTTGCAGCTGTTGCAAAACTACAACTCCCATATATTAAATATTTTACCATTTTTTGCTTCAAAATTTTTTTTCCCTATTTTCCTCCTCTAAAACCTAGGTGTGTCTTATAGTCCAGTGCGTCTTATAGTCCGAAAAATACGGTACTCGTCGACTACTGTTGGATGGTTAACAAGAGATAGGCCTGAGATTGAACAAAAAAGAAAAACACCAAAAAGAAGTTTCAAAGGAAAAAGAGTCCATACTTAAATATAAATTTGTTTTGTTTTGGGGTTTTTTGCTCAGTTTAAAATTTATATAAAACTTACATATACACATATTTGCTCCTCTTGGTCAATCGTCTATTTTATATAAGTTATCTTAATAAAACATATTAAAATAGTACGTTGGTGATTTTCTTCTAGAAAATGCACCATAATTTGATGTAAAAAGTTTAAACTCAAGTGAACTTTTTTTTCTCTCGACCAGAGGCGGCAACAGTGGTTCTCATCCATTTAAACCTGTAAAAAATAATCTATTACTGAAAAATGGAAAAACAGGGACAATACGGATTACAGTTACAATGACCATTATGAGAGCTTTTTTTATTTACAAAAAGTCAAAGAAAAAAGCTCATACAGTAGATCAAGTATGGATTGTACACAATAAAAGGGTCAACTAGTCCATCACACGTCTATCGATCCAACACGTAATTAAACAGGGTGTACATAGAAGCTTAAATACACATTAACTTACATATGAGAGCAGAATAACAAACCATAGTAGCTAAACTTTGAGTGTTATCCCCATTCACACTTGGACAATAATTTCAGCATTTAGAACCTGTTAATTTTGTACTTAACCCCTATTAGACATATTAATAACGGAGTTACATATTAGCTGCTGCTTGAGGAACCAATCCATAAATTGGATGTAATGCCTTCTTACCAATAAAACATCACCATCTCACAAAGAATCTTTTTGTCCGTGTGGCTTTTTCAATCTTGCATGTATGCTGTCCATATTGAATGTCACATTTATTTTCCCAAGAAACGTATGTATCCTGTGTAAGAACCAAGTATGTAAAATAGATTTTCTTGCTCTAGTTGCTCAGATTTCTGTGGTCTCAAGACAAATTGGATACCATCTTATGTAATCTGCCACCTGGACTTTACATTTAAAACATGTGGGAATTTCTCACATTCCCATCAAAATCTGTTGTTCAGTTGATAAGTAGCATTGGTGTCACAAATTCCATAGCATACCCATGAGCACAGCGGGAGAACAGAGTATTCATCATTTTTCCATGTGCTGCTGGAAGCATCAGATTGGCCCACTGCAGGCTTCTTGGGTGGGCTCCGGAAATGACTGATATCACAGCTGCCCCCTAGTGGTGGAGCAGGCACTTAATATTTTTTTTTATCTCTCCACAGTCAGGAGATGCCGCCCCTGATCACCTGCATTATCTACAGTAGACTCACACTCACCGCTCTCTAGGTTGCTAACTCAGCCCCCTCCTACACCATTCATACATATACTGAGCCCCTTTTCATACTATTCATACATGTATTGAGCCCCCCTCCCACATTATGCACATATTTACTGAGGCCCCACCATCACCACCACTCATACTGAGACTCCCCACAAATGATCAGAGGCTTACTGAGGGTCCCATCTCACCCATTTATACATTTACTGAGTGAACTCTTCCTCACATTGATACATTTACTGAAGCATCCCCCCCCCAACACATTTACTGAGGGACCTCATCCTCACACTCATACACTTATTGAGACCCCCGCCCCATACACATTATACCCATGCAGGTGTGCTGTAATAACATTATATCCTTTTTGATCTGTACTGTTAGTGAATGTATAAGTGGGGGAGGGGGGACCCTCAGTAAGGCTATGATCATTTGTGAATTACCTTTACCCTTGGAAAAGCGTACAGTGTCCCATTTCGCCAATTTTGTTCCAGTGTCCCATTTCGCTCAGTATATGCAAAAAGGGCATGATCTTGGCATAAAATAGGTCTGTGTTTGGCTACCAGCATAACTTTTATTTTTATTCAATACAGTACACATATGTAATAAGCCTGTTGGTATCTTTATATAAATGTTATACCTCATTTTACTTTATATATGTATGTGCAGTATGCCTGGTTGTCTTTAATAAATGTGCTATGCCTGTATCACAGCTCCCTCATTATAACCTTGCACAAGCTCAAAATGCTCCATGGCCATGTAATTCCCCATACAGTACTATGCATGAACCAGCCATTGACCTATTGGGGCATGTACAGTACTATAGGGGATGACGATACAAGAAAATTCCTCACCAATGTGCATCACCAGACTCCCGAGTAGTCAGCACATATGTAAGATTACCTGAGGAGCCGTGATGTAGTCTGTTACCAGAAAGCTGTTGGGTGGGCCCATACAACAAGTTCCTCTGGTGGGCCCTAGGGTCTTCAGTCTGACACTGGCGGTTGGTAAAATTTCTTCTTACAAATGATCAAACTCCCTGTGTCATGTCAACACGTTATGCATGGGATGTTCTATAGTCAAATAGCATTGATTGTTCTTACTCCAGAACTTCCCATATATAAGTTATGTCCTTTATCTTCCAAATATTTCTTGATATGATATACTTAGTGTCACGCCTGGAAAAATGTAAACTCAGAACTGTGGAGATCTGGGAAACATTGTCCTGGGTCCATCTAAGATAATACGATCAGTTTGAGATTTATACAGAGATGATATAAGTTCCTGTGCCATTGTGTGTAAATGGTTGAAATGCACTGCCATCCTGAAAATCAGTGCGTGTTACCTAAAATCTACAACCACCTCTAGTTTCCTAATCTCCATCCATGTTGTATTTTTAGTGATAATAATTAGAGATGAGCGAACAGTGTTCTATCGAACTCATGTTCGATCGGATATTAGGCTGTTCGGCATGTTCGAATCGAATCGAACACCGCGTGGTAAAGTGCGCCATTACTCGATTCCCCTCCCACCTTCCCTGGCGCCTTTTTTGCTCCAATAACAGCGCAGGGTAGGTGGGACAGGAACTACGACACCGGTGACGTTGAAAAAAGTAGGCAAAACCCATTGGCTGCCGAAAACATGTGACCTCTAATTTAAAAGAACAGCGACGCCCAGCTTCGCGTCATTCTGAGCTTGCAATTCACCGAGGACGGAGGTTTCCGTCCAGCTAGCTAGGGCTTAGATTCTGGGTAGGCAGGGACAGGCTAGGATAGGAAGGAGAAGACAACCAACAGCTCTTGTAAGAGCTAAATTCCAGGGAGAAGCTTGTCAGTGTAACGTGGCACTGACGGGCTCAATCGCCGCAACCCAGCTTTCCCAGGATCCTGAATAGAATACACTGTCAGTGTATTCCCGTATACCCGATATATACCCCGATACCCGTTCCAACGGTGTGCCCCCCCACCTTCACCCCAGAAATACCCTGCAAGTCCCCTAGCAATAGAATTGGGGCTATATACACCCACAATTTTTACTACTGGTATACAGTGCCATTGTCTGACTGGGAATTCAAAGAATATATTGGGAATACAAATACCCTCATTTCTTGCTACTGCCATATAGTGCCAGTTTCTGACTGGTAATTCAAAGAATATATTGGGGTTACGTGCACCCACAATTTTTACTACTGGTATACAGTGCCATTGTCTGACTGGGAATTCAAAGAATATATTGGGAATACAAATACCCTCATTTCTTGCTACTGCCATATAGTGCCAGTGTCTGACTGGGAATTCAAAGAATATATTGGGGTTACGTGCACCCACAATTTTTACTACTGGTATACAGTGCCATTGTCTGACTGGGAATTCAAAGAATATATTGGGAATACAAATACCCTCATTTCTTGCTACTGCCATATAGTGCCAGTGTCTGACTGGGAATTCAAAGAATATATTGGGGTTACGTGCACCCACAATTTTTACTACTGGTATACAGTGCCATTGTCTGACTGGGAATTCAAAGAATATATTGGGAATACAAATACCCTCATTTCTTGCTACTGCCATATAGTGCCAGTGTCTGACTGGGAATTCAAAGAATATATTGGGGTTACGTGCACCCACAATTTTTACTACTGGTATACAGTGCCATTGTCTGACTGGGAATTCAAAGAATATATTGGGAATACAAATACCCTCATTTCTTGCTACTGCCATATAGTGCCAGTGTCTGACTGGTAATTCAAAGAATATATTGGGGTTACGTGCACCCACAATTTTTACTACTGGTATACAGTGCCATTGTCTGACTGGGAATTCAAAGAATATATTGGGAATACAAATACCCTCATTTCTTGCTACTGCCATATAGTGCCAGTGTCTGACTGGTAATTCAAAGAATATATTGGGGTTACGTGCACCCACAATTTTTACTACTGGTATACAGTGCCATTGTCTGACTGGGAATTCAAAGAATATATTGGGAATACAAATACCCTCATTTCTTGCTACTGCCATATAGTGCCAGTGTCTGACTGGGAATTCAAAGAATATATTGGGGTTACGTGCACCCACAATTTTTACTACTGGTATACAGTGCCATTGTCTGACTGGGAATTCAAAGAATATATTGGGAATACAAATACCCTCATTTCTTGCTACTGCCATATAGTGCCAGTGTCTGACTGGTAATTCAAAGAATATATTGGGGTTACGTGCACCCACAATTTTTACTACTGGTATACAGTGCCATTGTCTGACTGGGAATTCAAAGAATATATTGGGAATACAAATACCCTCATTTCTTGCTACTGCCATATAGTGCCAGTGTCTGACTGGGAATTCAAAGAATATATTGGGGTTACGTGCACCCACAATTTTTACTACTGGTATACAGTGCCATTGTCTGACTGGGAATTCAAAGAATATATTGGGAATATAAAATACCCTCATTTCTTGCTACTGCCATATAGTGCCAGTGTCTGACTGGTAATTCAAAGAATATATTGGGGTTACGTGCACCCACAATTTTTACTACTGGTATACAGTGCCATTGTCTGACTGGGAATTCAAAGAATATATTGGGAATACAAATACCCTCATTTCTTGCTACTGCCATATAGTGCCAGTTTCTGACTGGGAATTCAAAGAATATATTGGGGTTACGTGCACCCACAATTTTTACTACTGGTATACAGTGCCATTGTCTGACTGGGAATTCAAAGAGTATATTGGGAATACAAATACCCTCATTTCTTGCTACTGCCATATAGTGCCAGTGTCTGACTGGTAATTCAAAGAATATATTGGGGTTACGTGCACCCACAATTTTTACTACTGGTATACAGTGCCATTGTCTGACTGGGAATTCAAAGAATATATTGGGAATACAAATACCCTCATTTCTTGCTACTGCCATATAGTGCCAGTGTCTGACTGGGAATTCAAAGAATATATTGGGGTTACGTGCACCCACAATTTTTACTACTGGTATACAGTGCCATTGTCTGACTGGGAATTCAAAGAATATATTGGGAATACAAATACCCTCATTTCTTGCTACTGCCATATAGTGCCAGTGTCTGACTGGTAATTCAAAGAATATATTGGGGTTACGTGCACCCACAATTTTTACTACTGGTATACAGTGCCATTGTCTGACTGGGAATTCAAAGAATATATTGGGAATACAAATACCCTCATTTCTTGCTACTGCCATATAGTGCCAGTTTCTGACTGGGAATTCAAAGAATATATTGGGGTTACGTGCACCCACAATTTTTACTACTGGTATACAGTGCCATTGTCTGACTGGGAATTCAAAGAGTATATTGGGAATACAAATACCCTCATTTCTTGCTACTGCCATATAGTGCCAGTTTCTGACTGGTAATTCAAAGAATATATTGGGGTTACGTGCACCCACAATTTTTACTACTGGTATACAGTGCCATTGTCTGACTGGGAATTCAAAGAATATATTGGGGTTATAAATACCCTCATTTCTTGCTACTGCCATATAGTGCCAGTTTCTGACTGGTAATTCAAAGAATATATTGGGGTTACGTGCACCCACAATTTTTACTACTGGTATACAGTGCCATTGTCTGACTGGGAATTCAAAGAATATATTGGGGTTATAAATACCCTCATTTCTTGCTACTGCCATATAGTGCCAGTTTCTGACTGGTAATTCAAAGAATATATTGGGGTTACGTGCACCCACAATTTTTACTACTGGTATACAGTGCCATTGTCTGACTGGGAATTCAAAGAATATATTGGGAATACAAATACCCTCATTTCTTGCTACTGCCATATAGTGCCAGTGTCTGACTGGTAATTCAAAGAATATATTGGGGTTACGTGCACCCACAATTTTTACTACTGGTATACAGTGCCATTGTCTGACTGGGAATTCAAAGAATATATTGGGAATACAAATACCCTCATTTCTTGCTACTGCCATATAGTGCCAGTGTCTGACTGGTAATTCAAAGAATATATTGGGGTTACATGCACCCACAATTTTTACTACTGGTATACAGTGCCATTGTCTGACTGGGAATTCAAAGAATATATTGGGAATACAAATACCCTCATTTCTTGCTACTGCCATATAGTGCCAGTGTCTGACTGGGAATTCAAAGAATATATTGGGGTTACGTGCACCCACAATTTTTACTACTGGTATACAGTGCCATTGTCTGACTGGGAATTCAAAGAATATATTGGGAATACAAATACCCTCATTTCTTGCTACTGCCATATAGTGCCAGTGTCTGACTGGGAATTCAAAGAATATATTGGGGTTACGTGCACCCACAATTTTTACTACTGGTATACAGTGCCATTGTCTGACTGGGAATTCAAAGAATATATTGGGAATACAAATACCCTCATTTCTTGCTACTGCCATATAGTGCCAGTGTCTGACTGGGAATTCAAAGAATATATTGGGGTTACGTGCACCCACAATTTTTACTACTGGTATACAGTGCCATTGTCTGACTGGGAATTCAAAGAATATATTGGGAATACAAATACCCTCATTTCTTGCTACTGCCATATAGTGCCAGTGTCTGACTGGTAATTCAAAGAATATATTGGGGTTACGTGCACCCACAATTTTTACTACTGGTATACAGTGCCATTGTCTGACTGGGAATTCAAAGAATATATTGGGAATACAAATACCCTCATTTCTTGCTACTGCCATATAGTGCCAGTTTCTGACTGGGAATTCAAAGAATATATTGGGGTTACGTGCACCCACAATTTTTACTACTGGTATACAGTGCCATTGTCTGACTGGGAATTCAAAGAATATATTGGGAATACAAATACCCTCATTTCTTGCTACTGCCATATAGTGCCAGTGTCTGACTGGGAATTCAAAGAATATATTGGGGTTACGTGCACCCACAATTTTTACTACTGGTATACAGTGCCATTGTCTGACTGGGAATTCAAAGAATATATTGGGAATACAAATACCCTCATTTCTTGCTACTGCCATATAGTGCCAGTGTCTGACTGGGAATTCAAAGAATATATTGGGGTTACGTGCACCCACAATTTTTACTACTGGTATACAGTGCCATTGTCTGACTGGGAATTCAAAGAATATATTGGGAATACAAATACCCTCATTTCTTGCTACTGCCATATAGTGCCAGTGTCTGACTGGGAATTCAAAGAATATATTGGGGTTACGTGCACCCACAATTTTTACTACTGGTATACAGTGCCATTGTCTGACTGGGAATTCAAAGAATATATTGGGAATACAAATACCCTCATTTCTTGCTACTGCCATATAGTGCCAGTGTCTGACTGGTAATTCAAAGAATATATTGGGGTTACGTGCACCCACAATTTTTACTACTGGTATACAGTGCCATTGTCTGACTGGGAATTCAAAGAATATATTGGGAATACAAATACCCTCATTTCTTGCTACTGCCATATAGTGCCAGTTTCTGACTGGGAATTCAAAGAATATATTGGGGTTACGTGCACCCACAATTTTTACTACTGGTATACAGTGCCATTGTCTGACTGGGAATTCAAAGAATATATTGGGAATACAAATACCCTCATTTCTTGCTACTGCCATATAGTGCCAGTGTCTGACTGGTAATTCAAAGAATATATTGGGGTTACGTGCACCCACAATTTTTACTACTGGTATACAGTGCCAATTTCTAACTAGGAATTCAAAATGCGCAAGGCTCCCGGAAAGGGACGTGGACGAGGCCGTGGGCGAGGTCGGGGGAATGGTTCTGGGGAGCAAGGTAGCAGTGAAGCCACAGGGCGTCCCGTGCCTACTCCTGTGGGGCAGCAAGCATTGCGCCACTCCACAGTGCCAGGGTTGCTTGCCACATTAACTAAACTGCAGGGTACAAACCTTAGTAGGCCCGAGAACCAGGAACAGGTCTTGCAATGGCTGTCAGAGAACGCTTACAGCACATTGTCCAGCAGCCAGTCAGACTCTGCCTCCTCTCCTCCTATTACCCAACAGTCTTGTCTTCCTTCCTCCCAAAATTCCGAAGCTTTACAGAACAATAACCCAAACTGTCCCTGCTCCCCAGAGCTGTTCTCCGCTCCTTTCATTGTCCCTCAACCTGCCTCTCCACGTCACGATTCCACGAACCTAACAGAGGAGCATCTGTGTCCAGATGCTCAAACACTAGAGTCTCCTCCATCTCCGTTCGATTTGGTGGTGGATGACCAGCAACCCACCCTCATCGACGATGATGTGACGCAGTTGCCGTCAGGGCATCCAGTTGACTGGCGCATTGTGCGGGAGGAGGAGATGAGACAGGAGTTGGAAGAGGAAGTGGTGGATGATGAGGACACTGACCCGACCTGGACAGGGGGGATGTCAAGCGGGGAAAGTAGTGTGGATGTTGAGGCAGGTGCAGCACCAAAAAGGGTAGCTAGAGGCAGAGGCAGAGGTCAGCAGCTTAGGCGAAGCCAGGCCACACCCGGAATCTCCCAAGATGTTCCAGTTCGTACCCAGCCCCGAAAAACTCCCACCTCGAGGGCACGTTTCTCGAAGGTGTGGAGTTTTTTCAAGGAATGCGCCGAGGACAGATATAGTGTTGTCTGCACAATTTGCCTCTCGAAATTGATTAGGGGCTCTGAGAAGAGCAACCTGTCCACCACTTCAATGCGCCGTCATTTGGAATCCAAGCACTGGAATCAGTGGCAGGCAGCAACGGCAGGACAAAGGCCGCCTGCCGTTCACGCCACTGCCACTGCCTCTGCCTCTGCCTCTGCCACTGCCACTGCTGACTGTGCTGGCGATGCACTCCAGAGGACGAGCCAGGACACCACTTCATCTGCCTCCGCCACTTTGTTGACTTCTACCTCATCCTCCCCTGGTCCTGTCTTATCTCCTTCTCCTGCACCATCAAAGGCACCATCAGGCGTTTCTTTACAACAACCCACCATCTCTCAGACATTGGAGCGGCGGCAGAAATACACTGCTAACCACCCACACGCGCAAGCCTTGAACGCCAACATCGCTAAACTGCTGGCCCAGGAGATGTTGGCGTTCCGGCTTGTTGAAACTCCCGCCTTCCTGGACCTGATGGCAACTGCGGCACCTCGCTATGCCGTCCCTAGCCGTCACTACTTCTCCCGGTGTGCCGTCCCCGCCTTGCACCAGCACGTGTCACTCAACATCAGGCGGGCCCTTAGTTCCGCGCTTTGCACAAAGGTCCACTTGACCACCGACGCGTGGACAAGTGCATGCGGACAGGGACGCTACATTTCACTGACGGCACACTGGGTGAATGTAGTTGAGGCTGGGACTGCTTCCCAAACTGGCCCGGTGTACCTCGTCTCCCCGCCTAACATTCCTGGCAGGGACACGAGAAGAACACCCCCCTCCTCCTCCTCCTCTACCGCCTCCTCCTCCGCCACCGCCTCCTCCTCCGCCACCGCCTCCTCCTCCGCTGTTAGATTGACCCCAGCTACGAGTTGGAAACGTTGCAGCACTGGCGTTGGTAGACGTCAGCAGGCTGTGCTGAAGCTGATCAGCTTGGGGGACAGACAGCACACTGCCTCCGAGGTGAGGGATGCCCTCCTCGATGAGACGGCAATATGGTTTGAGCCGCTGCACCTGGGCCCAGGCATGGTCGTTTGTGATAACGGCCGGAACCTGGTAGCAGCTCTGGAGCTTGCCGGACTCCAACATGTTCCATGCCTGGCCCACGTCTTCAACCTAGTGGTGCAACGTTTCCTAAAGAGCTACCCCAATGTTCCAGAGCTACTGGTGAAAGTGCGGCGCATGTGCGCCCACTTTCGCAAGTCGACAGTAGCCGCTGCTAGCTTAAAATCTCTCCAGCAACGCCTGCATGTGCCACAACACCGGCTTTTGTGCGACGTCCCCACACGCTGGAACTCAACGTTTCAGATGTTGAATAGAGTGGTTGAGCAGCAGAGACCTTTGATGGAATACCAGCTACAAAACCCTAGGGTGCCACAAAGTCAGCTGCCTCAGTTTCACATCCATGAGTGGCCATGGATGAGAGACCTTTGTGACATCCTACGGGTCTTTGAGGAGTCCACAAGGAGGGTGAGCTCTGAGGATGCGATGGTGAGCCTTACAATCCCGCTCTTGTGTGTTCTGAGAGAATCCCTGATTGACATCAGGGATAACTCAGATCACACAGAGGAGTTAGGGATAGCATCCGATCCGTCACAGCTGGAGAGTAGGTCCACACATCTGTCCGCTTCACTGCGTTTAATGGAGGAGGAGGAGGAGGAGGAGGAAGAAGAGTTGTCCGATGATGTGATGGTGATACAGGAGGCTTCCGGGCAACTTCGAATCGTCCCATTGTTGCAGCGCGGATGGGTAGACATGGAGGATGAGGAGGAAATGGAGATTGAACTTTCCGGTGGGGCCAGAGGAGTCATGCCAACTAACACTGTGGCAGACATGGCTGAGTTCATGTTGGGGTGCTTTACAACCGACAAGCGTATTGTCAAAATCATGGAGGACAACCAGTACTGGATCTTTGCTATCCTTGACCCCCGGTATAAAAACAACATCTCGTCTTTTATTCCGGTAGAGGGGAGGGCCAATCGCATCAATGCTTGCCACAGGCAATTGGTGCAGAATATGATGGAGATGTTTCCAGCATGTGACAGTGGCGGCAGGGAGGGCAGTTCCTCCAGTAGGCAACCAAGTTCTCACCGGTCCACACAAACGAGGGGCACACTGTCTAAGGTCTGGGACACCTTGATGGCACCCCCTCGCCAAAGTGCCGCCACGGAGGGTCCTAGTGTCACCAGGCGTGAGAAGTATAGGCGCATGTTGCGGGAATACCTTTCCGACCACAGCCCTGTCCTCTCCGACCCCTCTGCGCCCTACACGTATTGGGTGTCGAAGTTGGACCTGTGGCTTGAACTTGCCCTATATGCCTTGGAGGTGCTGTCCTGTCCTGCCGCCAGCGTCCTATCTGAGAGGGTGTTCAGTGCAGCCGGTGGCATCATCACTGACAAGCGCACCCGTCTGTCAGCTGAGAGTGCCGACCGGCTCACTTTGATAAAAATGAACCACCACTGGATAGAGCCTTCATTTTTGTGCCCACCTGTGTAAAGCACCCCAACATGAAACTCCATGTCTGTACTCAACCTCTCCAATTCCTCCGCATCCTCATACTCATCCACCATAAGCGTTGCACAATTCTGCTAATACTAGGCTCCCTCCAACATGATTTCCCCCAACTCTGCTGGTTAGAGGCTCCCTCCACCCTGATTTCCACCAACTCTGCTGGTTAGAGGCTCCCTCCACCCTGCTTTCCCACAACTCTGCTGGTTAGAGGCTCCTTCCACCATGAATTTGCCCAAACTGGGCTGTTTAGAGGCTCCCTCCACCATGAATTGGTCCAAACTGGGCTGGTTAGAGGCTCCCTCCACCATTAATTGGTCCAAACTGGGCTGGTTAGAGGCTCCCTCCACCATGAATTTGCCCAAACTGGGCTGTTTAGAGGCTCCCTCCACCATGAATTTGCCCAAACTGGGCTGTTTAGAGGCTCCCTCCACCATGAATTGGTCCAAACTGGGTTTTTTAGAGGCTCCCTCCACCATGAATTGGTCCAAACTGGGGTGGTTAGAGGCTCCCTCCACCATTAATTGGTCCAAACTGGGCTGGTTAGAGGCTCCCTCCACCATTAATTGGTCCAAACTGGGCTGGTTAGAGGCTCCCTCCACCATTAATTGGTCCAAACTGGGCTGGTTAGAGGCTCCCTCCACCATGAATTTGCCCAAACTGGGCTGTTTAGAGGCTCCCTCCACCATGAATTTGCCCAAACTGGGCTGGTTAGAGGCTCCCTCCACCATGAATTGGTCCAAACTGGGGTTTTTAGAGGCTCCCTCCACCATGAATTGGTCCAAACTTGGCTGTTTAGAGGCTCCCTCCACCATGAATTGGTCCAAACTGGGGTGGTTAGAGGCTCCCTCCACCATTAATTGGTCCAAACTGGGCTGGTTAGAGGCTCCCTCCACCATTAATTGGTCCAAACTGGGCTGGTTAGAGGCTCCCTCCACCATGAATTTGCCCAAACTGGGCTGTTTAGAGGCTCCCTCCACCATGAATTTGCCCAAACTGGGCTGGTTAGAGGCTCCCTCCACCATGAATTGGTCCAAACTGGGGTTTTTAGAGACTCCCTCCACCATGAATTGGTCCAAACTGGGGTGGTTAGAGGCTCCCTCCACCATTAATTGGTCCAAACTGGGCTGGTTAGAGGCTCCCTCCACCATGAATTGGTCCAAACTGGGGTTTTTAGAGGCTCCCTCCACCATGAATTGGTCCAAACTTGGCTGTTTAGAGGCTCCCTCCACCATGAATTGGTCCAAACTGGGGTGGTTAGAGGCTCCCTCCACCATTAATTGGTCCAAACTGGGCTGGTTAGAGGCTCCCTCCACCATTAATTGGTCCAAACTGGGCTGGTTAGAGGCTCCCTCCACCATGAATTTGCCCAAACTGGGCTGTTTAGAGGCTCCCTCCACCATGAATTTGCCCAAACTGGGCTGGTTAGAGGCTCCCTCCACCATGAATTGGTCCAAACTGGGGTTTTTAGAGGCTCCCTCCACCATGAATTGGTCCAAACTGGGGTGGTTAGAGGCTCCCTCCACCATTAATTGGTCCAAACTGGGCTGGTTAGAGGCTCCCTCCACCATTAATTGGTCCAAACTGGGCTGGTTAGAGGCTCCCTCCACCATGAATTTGCCCAAACTGGGCTGTTTAGAGGCTCCCTCCACCATGAATTTGCCCAAACTGGGCTGGTTAGAGGCTCCCTCCACCATGAATTGGTCCAAACTGGGGTTTTTAGAGGCTCCCTCCACCATGAATTGGTCCAAACTGGGGTTTTTAGAGGCTCCCTCCACCATGAATTGGTCCAAACTGGGGTGGTTAGAGGCTCCCTCCACCATTAATTGGTCCAAACTGGGCTGGTTAGAGGCTCCCTCCACCATTAATTGGTCCAAACTGGGCTGGTTAGAGGCTCCCTCCACCATGAATTTGCCCAAACTGGGCTGTTTAGAGGCTCCCTCCACCATGAATTTGCCCAAACTGGGCTGGTTAGAGGCTCCCTCCACCATGAATTGGTCCAAACTGGGGTTTATAGAGGCTCCCTCCACCATGAATTGGTCCAAACTGGGGTGGTTAGAGGCTCCCTCCACCATTAATTGGTCCAAACTGGGCTGGTTAGAGGCTCCCTCCACCATGAATTGGTCCAAACTGGGGTTTTTAGAGGCTCCCTCCACCATGAATTGGTCCAAACTTGGCTGTTTAGAGGCTCCCTCCACCATTAATTGGTCCAAACTGGGCTGGTTAGAGGCTCCCTCCACCATGAATTGGTCCAAACTGGGTTTTTTAGAGGCTCCCTCCACCATGAATTTGCCCAAACTGGGCTGTTTAGAGGCTCCCTCCACCATGAATTGGTCCAAACTGGGTTTTTTAGAGGCTCCCTCCACCATGAATTGGTCCAAACTTGGCTGTTTAGAGGCTCCCTCCACCATTAATTGGTCCAAACTGGGCTGGTTAGAGGCTCCCTCCACCATGAATTGGTCCAAACTGGGTTTTTTAGAGGCTCCCTCCACCATGAATTTGCCCAAACTGGGCTGTTTAGAGGCTCCCTCCACCATGAATTGGTCCAAACTGGGTTTTTTAGAGGCTCCCTCCACCATGAATTGGTCCAAACTGGGCTGGTTAGAGGCTCCCTCCACCATGAATTGGTCCAAACTGGGGTGGTTAGAGGCTCCCTCCACCATTAATTGGTCCAAACTGGGCTGGTTAGAGGCTCCCTCCACCATTAATTGGTCCAAACTGGGCTGGTTAGAGGCTCCCTCCACCATGAATTTGCCCAAACTGGGCTGGTTAGAGGCTCCCTCCACCATGAATTGGTCCAAACTGGGTTTTTTAGAGGCTCCCTCCACCATGAATTTGCCCAAACTGGGCTGGTTAGAGGCTCCCTCCACCATGAATTGGTCCAAACTGGGGTTTTTAGAGGCTCCCTCCACCATGAATTTGCCCAAACTCTGCTGGTTAGAGGCTCAATCCACCCTGATTTTCAAAACAAATGTTGGTGCCAACCTCAACTTACTACAAGGGCCAAATTCACTGCTGGTGACAAGCTCTCCTCACTGCAAGTGCCAAATACACATGTTTCAAGGTGTTTTCCTACTGTCAGAGAGGTGGTATTGAGTGTGTAAAGTGTGTAGTTGTTAGGCTGTGATGTTGGGGTAATAGAGGGTCTTTGGTGTGTTAGATGCCCCCAGACATGCTTCCCCTGCTGTCCCAGTGTCATTCCAGAGGTGTTGGCATCATTTCCTGGGGTGTCATAGTGGACTTGGTGACCCTCCAGACACGGATTTGGGTTTCCCCCTTAACGAGTATCTGTTCCCCATAGACTATAATGGGGTTCGAAACCCGTTCGAACACACGAACATTGAGCGGCTGTTCGAATCGAATTTCGAACCTCGAACATTTTAGTGTTCGCTCATCTCTAATAATAATGGGTTGCTCTAATATTCTGCAGACAAAGTTTGAGAACTGCTTTGCAATGTATCATGTACTTGTGTGATCTTCAAAAGGGTTGTCCGGGATAATATGAAATCCCTATACTACTCTAAACACCTTCCCATCTCCTACTTTCTAAATAACATTGGTAATAAAAATTGCATATTTACCCATATCCCTGGGACCCATGTGACCGCCCCAGGGACATTATCTGATTATCCGGTGATGCTCCATTTCCCCATTTCCAGAAACAGATTGTCACTACTGTTCACCCTCATCCACTCCACTCATCCATGGCTTCTTCCAGTGAGACGGCTCCTCCCTCTGTATTGGCAGGGTGCGCGATCTTCTCCTAGCAGTGTGCGCGCACTGCTACCAGTAAATCACCTCTTCTGCGTATCCAGGTACGTGCAGAAGAGGTGACTCATCGCTGGAGAAGGAGGGGCCGTCGCACAAGAAGAAGCCCTTGGGGACCCCACGAACAGAAACCTAAACCATTTAAAAAAGCGGTTACCTACAGAAAGCCACAGACCCAGTAGACTATAGTAGAGTCTGTCGGGTTACCGCCCGAAAAATGTGGAAAGAAAAGTCCTGCTTAATGGATTTTTCTCTCCTCATTTTTTTAAAGCGGAACGATGGATGGAATGCCCGAACAGGCAATGAGCGCAGGTATGAATCCAGCCTTACTGATCCAAAATTTGATGTTTATATCTCACAACCTGTTTATTACTTCAACTCCAGCTTGCAGGTTGAGCCTTCTCATTTCTAGCTATTAGTTATAGAAGGAGAACTACAGATTTCAGTTATCTAAGATGGAAGCCAAGCTCACTGTTACGCATGAAAAAAGGTCATTATAATTACTGAGGATATTCAGTAAAAATTAGTATTTGTGTTATATGGCTGCTCTGTGCATAATGACCCTACAGGTCCTTCAAGGGGTTTGTCACCAGAAAGTAGAATATCAACCTATCACTGCAGATAGACAAACTAGGGTCACCCAAATCAAACTGTGTTTTCTCCTTGTGAATTGGTGCCTTTGTTACCAAGGCATTGATGTTTTTGTCAATATGAATATGAGCTCCTGGAGCATGTTGCAGCTTACCTTGTTGGAGCATCAGCAATGTCCTCAATGCTCCAAAGAGCTCCTTTGCATATTGACAAAAAAAACTGATGTCTCAGCAACAGAGGAATGGATTCACAAGGTGAAAAACGGAGTGATTCAGGTGACGCTGTACAATCATCTTTACAAGATACTGTAATAAGGTTAATTATAAATTTACTGCTGATAGACTTCCTTTAATAAAATATATGATAATTAGAGATGAGCGAGTAGTACTTGATCGAGTAGGTATTCGATCGAATACTACAGTATTCGAAATACTCGTACTCGATCGAGTACCACTTGCTATTCGAATGTAAAAGTTCGATGCAGAACCAGCATTGATTGGCCGAATGCTGTACAGTCGGCCAATCAACGCTGGTTCTTCTCCTACCTTTAGAAGTCTTCTCCATGCAGCTTCCCCGCGGCGTCTTCTAGCTCTGAATTCACTCTGCCAGGCATCGGGCCTGGGCAGAGCCGACTGCGCATGTCCGCTTGTAGTGTGGACATGCGCAGTCGGCTCTGCCCAGGCCCGATGCCTGGCAGAGTAAATTCAGAGCCGGAAGATGCCGCGGGGACGCTGCAAGGAGAAGACTGCTCGGAGGATCCAGCCCGCCCCTCACTCGTGGACTTGGTAAGTATAATTTGATCGAATGTTGCCTACCCCTGAAACGAGCATTTTCCCCCCATAGACTATAATAGGGTTCGATATTCGATTTGAGTAGTCGAATATTGAGGGGCTACTCGAAACGAATATCGAACCTCGAACATTTTACTGTTCTCTAATCATAATGTTTCTTACATTCACTGATTACTATTCATTTATAAGAAAAAAAATAGCTTTATTATTGGAGGAATACTTTAAAGGGTTCCTTGGTTTCCATCAACAACTGAAATATCTACAGAGTCTTTCTAGGCAATCTGTATCTGGCTCTATAAGCCTTCATCTGTGGTGTCCTATCAGTTACTCTAATGCTAATAGCCCCAATATGGCTGCAGAAAATGTTGCATTTATCTCGGAGCAGGGAGCATGTACAATATGTCTGTCTCTTAGACTCATCTCTATGGAAATATTGGGGCTGCAAGAAGCTGCAGATTCCCCTGAGCAGTGCACAGGCAGCACAAGCTGTGCGTAAACATATGGAGGATGTTAACAGAGATTTGTATTTCCATCTTGAGCTTGCTGGTTTCTGAAGACATACTTTCCCTAGTAACAGGGCATGAACTCCAGCAAACTTAAAGAGGTTTTAAGGCAGCAATATTTTTATATCAAGTGCATTACATTTTGGCCCCAAATCACATGCTATATTAATGAAACTAAGTTGTCTGAAAGTTATTGACCATTTAAATGGAATGTATCACATTTTTTATTCAAATATTAAAACCAGTGAAAGAGTTGTATTCCGGTTATATTTTCTGATTGTAGATTATCAATTCTATTTTCTATACACGATTAGAAGGGGTTACCTTCTTGAATGAGCTTTTTCTCTGCTCTGTTAACAGCAATTTAGTGATATGCTCTATATGCCCCTATGTGCATTGGACCTAAACATGTTCAGTGCAGAATAAGCTGTGAAAAACTATCGCCAGTAAGGGATGCAGTGCTGGGTCAGGTGTTTCATCTAAGAAGTTGTTATCTTCTAATGTAATCCTGATTGTCTTCTCTGAGATGTAAATGAGGAATCTGCTGCAAAGAAAACCAATACAAAATTGGAAATTTTCAGTCTATTATTTGGCTTATTGGCCAGAGTGAAAATTACAGGACTTAGTCCTTTTTTAAAAAAAAAAAGCAAAAAAAACCCAAAGATATTGACATGGAAAATTTAAAAAAAGGAATCACCAAAAATTCTTAAAACATGTTTAACATACAAACTTGGTTTAAAAAAATAAGCAATTTCCTGGTCTTACATTTCCATGAATTGCTATGTATTTTTATGATTTTTACTTTTGTACCATATTCTTTTAATAGAAGTCAAGTTCGTACATCAAAATAAACTTTCAAATACATTGTCTCATATAACCATAAAAGCTTTAGACCATATTCACTGTTTTCTAGACGTCTTGTTCAAGGGAATTTTGCTTTTAGAATTTACATCATAAATTGTTAGAGGTAGCTGGTGCCAGATATCATCCATCGCTAAGAAATATGGACTCCTCAATGTTTCCTCTTTGGAGCCAAAGTAGTTACATTTTTTTTCAGTGGATCTGTGTAAGTTTTAGTTTTCTTGCTTGCATGTGGAGATCAGCAGTCTTTACAGGCTGTGCTTGCTATAGTTATGTTGTTCTTTAAGAAAACTCTCAAAATGTGTTTATTGAGTTCATATATACAGTACACTGTCCATTAAGGCCATTCCTATCGACTAGTTCTGATGTCTTTTCATGTGCAAGGCAAGATGGTCAGAACGAGAGAAGCAGCGGCCGCAGGCTACGCACTTAAATGGCTTGGCGCCAGTGTGTTTGCGGTAGTGCCTTGTCAACTCATCAGAACGGGCAAATCGCCAATCACAGCCCTCCCAGGCACATTTATATGGTTTCTCACCTGCCAGAAAGAAAGAACAAGTAAGACAATTACTATAATTACTGTAACAATAAGGCAGGTATTGGCATTATATCACAGAGGTAGATATGCTACTCATTGCAGTTAGGATTAAATAATACACTTGTACAGATGTAAACTCAACATATAGGTTTTACTCTCAATATGCCTTTAAATGGTCATTCACATGTCAGATATTTTCCACTGACAGCACACTGACCCATTGACCCGTTTTTCACGTCCATTCAGAATTTAATTTTTCTCATGGACGTTGGTTCCATATTGAGAAAAAAAATATAAAAATTTAGGTATTTAGTTTTTTCTGCAGGTAAAACATGCCCATGTAAGTCAATGGGTCTATATAAAACAAGGACAGCTTATAGATGCACAGTACAGACTAAAAGTTTGGACACACCTTCTCATTCAAAGAGTTTTCTGTATTTTCATGACTATGAAAATTGTAGATTCATACTGAAGGTATCAAAACTATGAATTAACACATGTGGAATTATATACTTAACAATAAAGTGTGAAACAACAGAAAATATGTCTTAAATCCTAGGTTCTTCAAAGTAGCCACCTTTTGCTTTGATTACTGCTTTGCACACTCTTGGCATTCTCTTGATGAGCTTCAAGAGGTAGTCACCTGAAATGGTCTTCCAACAGTCTTGAAGGAGTTCTCAGAGATGCTTAGCACTTGTTGGCCCTTTTGCCTTCACTTTGCGGTCCAGCTCACCCCAAACCATCTCATTTAGGTTCATGTCTGGTAACTGTGGAGGCCAGGTCATCTGGCATAGCACCCCATCACTCTCCTTCTTGGTCAAATAGCTCTTACACAGCCTGAAACTGTGTTTGGGGTTATTGTCCTGTTGAAAAATAAATGATGGTCCAAACTAAACGCAAACCGGATGAAGTAGCATGCCGCTGCAAGATGCTGTGGTAGCCATGCTGGTTCAGTATGCCTTCAATTTTGAATAAATCCCCAACAATGTCACCAGCAAAGCACCCCCACACGATCACACCTCTTCCTCCATGCTTCATGGTGGGAACTAGGCATGTAGAGTTCATCTGTTCACCTTTTCTGCGTCACACAAAGACATGGTGGTTGGAACCAAAGATTTCAAATTTCCTAATGTTTCTAATGTTTATTCCTTGTGTTCTTTAGCCCAAACAAGTCTCTTCTGCTTGTTGCCTGTCCTTAGTGGTTTTCTAGCAGTTATTTTACCATGAAGGCCTGCTGCTGCACAAAGTCTCCTCTTACCAGTTGTTGTAGAGATGTGTCTGCTGCCAGAACTCTGTGTGGCATTTACCTGGTCTCTAATCTGAGCTGCTATTAACCTGCAATTTCTGAGGCTGGTGACTCGGATGAATTTATCCTCTGCAGCAGAGGTGACTCTTGGTCTTCTTTTCCTGGGGCAGTCCTCATGTGAGCCAGTTTCTTTGTAGCGCTTGATGGTTTTTGCAACTGCATTTGGGGACAGTTTCAAAGTTTTCCCAATTTTTCGGACTGACTGACCTTCACTTCTTAAAGTAATGATGGCCACTCATTTTTCTTTACTCAGCTGCTTTTTTTCTTGCCATAATACAAATTCTAACAGTCTATTTAGTAGGACTATCAGCTTTGTATCCACCTGACTTCTGCACAACACAACTGATGGTCCCAACCCCATTTATAAGGCAAGAAATCCCACTCATTAACCCTGACAGGGCACACCTGTGAAGTGAAAACCATTTCCGGTGACTACCTCATGAAGCTCATGAAGAGAATGTCAAGAGTGTGCAAAGCAGTAATCAAAGCAAAAGGAAGCTACTTTGAAGAACCTAGAATATAAGACATATTTTCAGTTGTTTCACACTTTTTTGTTAAGTATATAATTCCACATGTGTTAATTCGTAGTTTTGATGCCTTCAGTGTGAATCTGCAATTGTCATAGTCATGAAAATACAGAAAACTCTTTGAATAGGAAGGTGTGTCCAAACTTTTGGTCTGTACTGTATGTGGTTTAAAAGTGAGTAATCTCTGAAGATCATAACATTGATGCAACAACCTATCACAGGAAGAAAGCAGCTTTTGGGTTTTTTTTTCATAAGCAACACTAAAAAATTCCGTCATCCAACAATACTTTATAATAATAATAATAATAATAATAATAATAATACATTTATTTATATAGCTGCAACATATTCCACAGCATTATACAATTTGTAGGGTTCAAGTACAGACAAAAAGATACGGAGAGCCCTGCTCGCAAGAGATTAATTTATGAGGTAGAGGGGGTGACACAAGAGGTAGCAAGGGCGGCATCATATTGTGTGGGTTAATGTGAGAGCGGAAACAGAGGAGAGTTCATTTTATGGATTCTAATTATGTTACAGAAGAGTTTACATTAGGAATTGTGGTAGACCTGTGTGAGAAAGTGAAGGGTGTGGTCTGGGAAGACAGGTATGTCCCAGCCAAACAGCTAAAGAGTTTTTGGTAAAGACCCACACCAGGGAGGTCAGCTGACTAATCAAGGCCTGATATTAGTCTGTGTGTGAAGAATAGGAGTGTGGCACCACATTGACAGAGCTGAGCTGTCCAGACCGAACCTACAAAGCAGGTACTGTTCCACCCGTTGTTGTTGTCAAGGCGGGAGTCTGGTAGCCAGGCTCCTGTATAGTGACGGAAAAGTTTTCTTATATTCAGTTAGTTCTCAGCCAAGAAGGCTTTTGTTTTGTTTATTTGTGCCTTTGCAAAGGCAGTTAAGGCACTGCAAGTAAATAAAGCCTGAACTTGTGTGCAACCCAGTGTTTGTGTCCGTTTCCTGCACTGCTACCAAGCATCTACCTGAGCGATTCCTCACAGCCTATCAGAAAAGTTTTGTGAGGGCCGTTTCAGTAGAGTGCAGAGTGCAGAAGCCAGATTGTAAGGGGTCAAGAAGAGAGTTAGCAGAGAGAAAGCGGATTAAATGAGAATAGACCAAGTGTTTCAAGATTTATAGTTTTATGGAAAGGGAAAGGGATTATCTGATAAATGGAGCAAACTATTATTTATAGTGGGGCATTTATAGTGGGGCATTAATAAATATAAGGGGGCTATTGTAAGGGTAACGTATTATTTATAAGGTGGAACTGTTATATATGAGGAAATTATTATTTATAAAGGAATTTATGATAAGAGATTAACTATTATATGTAACGGGGAGAGGGTACATTTGAAGTGACCATCCCCCTTTGGTAAATTTTCAATATAACTTTGTATGGACAGTGTCTCCCTGTCATTGCTTACTTAGATCATTGCTCATTCCAATGATACTTTGCAGCCTGTTTTCTATTAAAAGGAAGTTTGATAGATTAATAAATTATATTAAAAAAGCATTCACCCCCTGCCCCCACCTGCACTGACCACAATAGCAGGGGAAAAAGTCAATGAAATGTGAGTTACACTTTACAGGCTCTATTGGCTCAGCATTATATAAAAATAAATTACTGGCACACGTAAACGTAAGAACTAGAGTCATGGACATGAATAGCATGAGAATGAATCAATATTAACTTAGGAAAGTTAAATATTTGAACAATGAATATTGGAATTTCTTATACTAATCCATTCATCAATTTCTGCTAATACTATGCATAGACAAGTTTGTTGTGTGTGACAATGACACAGTATACAGTTACTGCAGATTCTTATTTTTTTCTTCTTGAGAAAAAAAAAGAAAGAGCTTGCAATGGCAATACTCAATTTGCAACACCATTCAGGTATGAACACGATAGTCTGTAGCTGTTTCATATGGAATTCAAACCCAGGACGCCAGCTCTGCAAGGCTGAAGTGCTAACCACTGAGCCACCGTGTTGCCCCTATTAACTCTGCATATCTGTCAGTGGCTTGTGACCACTCAGAGGTCTTTACTTGGTCCCTCAGTTTGCAACCCACACTTTGGGAAACATTGTTGTAGACCAGTGGATATCAAACGTTGTATACAATACTACTGACAACACAAAAGAAATAAAATACATAAGTCTCTACCAGGAGCAAATAATCACAGCAGGAAAATCAAAAGTTAAGACTATCGATATATATAATACATAATATTTTGCTCACCTCCCACCCCTAGTCAATTCAGATAGACCCCACCATACATCAGTCAGGGTCAAAGTCTTTTATGCACAAATAGGGTCATCAACAAGTAGTTCAAGTATGGCACATATACAATATCTGACGTTATTCAAAGGGAAAAATAGATTTTTTTTCACTCATCTGTCTCCTCCGCCTGAGCCAATAGTGAGTAAATAAAACTACTTCGTATATCAAGCAAGGCCTGATATAGCATCAAATTTAGATGTTCCTTTATGTTTAAGATAAACTCCTCACTCCACTCTAGTTTTAGAGTTCATTTTAGAAAGGGAGATCTGAAACCATCTAGCCATCATAGTTTTATGTGCCTGATACAGGATCTATCTCCAACAGACATAATTTGGGTTCTGGAGGTACCTTCACTCCATCTGTTTCTGCTGAGATTCAGACAAGCAGAGCCCAGTATCAAGATATGAAACGATGTCTGAGAACACTGCAATTGAACTATGCAATGCTATACCCCGCAAAGCTGCGTTTTGTGGCCAACTCCCACATGTTTACTACTCTGACTGAGGTTGCCCAATGGCTTAATGCTCATGAGCAGAAGATCTGGCGAGAGGCCAGAGAACTCTGCCAACAGTGTCTAAATGTTCTTATGTGGTTCCAGAATAGTTTCAGTCCCAGGGAAAGGGAAACTCATATGTGTTGGCAGAATTTGGAGGGAGGTCCTTGAAATAATTAGACATGTACAGTGCAGACCAAAAACATAAGCCAGTTCTCAAAAAACTCAGTCAGGTTTGGACCCTCAGCCTTTTCTGGAACTCCTATGAGGTGCAAGTTTTTGCATCTAAGTCTATTTTCAAGGTCATCCAAATTGTTCAATAACAGAGACACATTATACACAACTTTGACCAACTATCTTTGTAAGGGAGGTACTCTGTCCTCCATTGGTATGCGTTCATTTACTTTTTGCAAGTCGTGTCTTATCAAACTAATTTCTTTAAGTCCTCTCATACAAGCATTGAAGGAGGTATTGCACTGGGTGATAGCCACATGCACAACTTTTGAAGTAGGGTGAATACAATTGCAGACTGCCAAGTAAGTTGGATTGATAGCAGGCTAACTGTCAGGATGTTGTGCCCAGTTAATGATTGTATTAAAGGGGTTGTCCCATCACAAGGATCCTATCTATACTGCTTGTTAATGTGGATTTAAGATTCATTGTTGACACATCCCTTGACTTATCGGCTCAAAAGTCAAGTGATGTAGCTGCCTGCTCTCAGGGGGGAGGGAGGAGGGGCTAAGTGCACGGGAGCGAGCCTGTGTTTCTAGCTATTCCTGTGACTATACCACGTGACCTAGCTTCCTGCTCTCAGATAGGGGAGTGGAGCTGCTTTCATTTCTGAACTCATCTACTGTTCTCCCAGTTATCAGGCTAGCTAATTCAATTGTGTTCATTATGGCAAAGACAGGCAGTCTCTGTATGTAACACAGAATGGAGTTGCTCCTGCCTGTACTTCATAGTCCAATATTGTGCATATAGTGTTGTCTGAGGACCTTTGATGACATCACAGGCCCTTCAGCCGCCCCATAGGATCACACTATGCGGTGGGCTGAGCTACACACTAATTTGGGGGTGGAGCTAAATGACAGGTTGCATATGAAACCCCGCCCACCAAATGACGCAAGGAACCAGGAAGAAAGAAGATTTTACAGCAGTGAAGACTGGTGAGTATGCGACGTGGGAATACCCCTTTAAGCAAGGGAGTCCCTAGTCCATTCTGGCATGGTACTGGCAGTTTCTGGCATACAAGTATGCTGCCAAAGTATATCAGTAACATGTTGCTTATGTTGTGAGTAGAGGCTGCTGTCTATCCCAATTTTCTCTCTGAGATTCCTCTTGGTCACAGTGGTATCAGATCGATCAGGAAGATAAATAAAACTCAATCCACTACTTTGGATAGCTTAGTAGAAAAATACTGCAACATTCAAGATAAATGAAGGATATCTGTACAGGAACTCTGAACAAGCACGTCTGCTCACATCCGCAACAGGCCATGCCACTGGAGTATTATACTGTGTGGGGTCACTCTGAAGCATCACACAGTGGGGGCTGTTCTGGAATATTATACTGTGTGAGGCTATGCTGGAGTATTATACTGTGTGTGGCTATTCTGGAGTATTATACTATGTGGAGTGGAGCATTTTATACTGTGTGGGGAGTACCAGGGAACATTATATATGCTGTATGGGGTCCACAGAAAATTCTGTGTAAGTAAACACAAAACATAACTAAAATGTAGTTCCCTCTGCTGCATATAATATACCTTTTATTCTACATGGCATAAGGTAGATAAGAGCCCCATTGCAGACTTTGCACTTCGCCCCACTTCTGATGCTATGTTGTAACTGCCATATTTCACCACCATTGTTATTGTATGAAACTTCAGGGACTTTAAGTATGTGATATCTGTTTATTTCACGGTCCCGTGTGCGGGCTGCCAGTCTGGGCCGCATCAGATAGGACAGGTCCTATTCCTGTCCTATTTTGCGGCCCGTGCTCCCGTGGCTCATTTAATGAAAGAAGTCGCGTGCTTTTAATTCCCAGCAGGCCGGTTGCAGCACGGTTGTCTGCAACCAGGCCTTACAACAATCGTGCAAATGTTGTAGGCGTGTGAAAACTGAAAGGTAAATAGGCAATAATTTCCTTTATAAGGATTTAGAATTCATATAACACTTTGTCAATCACGGAACTGAATTTGTATGTAAATTTTCATATTTCTAAGTCTCAACAATATATTTACCTGCAATATTATACGCACAAGTATTCACCAATTATTAAAGGGTTAACATAGTGGAATGCAACAAAGTTTTTCTATCTTCAGAGGGATAGCAGAGCCTGCCAAACTATTGTCTTCCAGAGTGTAAAAAGGTCAGAGCCAGGCTCAAAACAATGGGCACTGAATCAGAAAAGGGACAGCACCTATTGTGTCAGATTCTGGCACACTTCTTGGAACACCATGGAAGGGCTACCCCAAACAATAGCGCAACAGCATATCTTCACATTCCCATTGCCTGGGTCTACAGTAGAACAAAGATGTAAAGTGAACCTATTACATTGAAAATGAAGTCAGATTAAGAAGTGTGTTATTAAGCCCAATGAGAGGAGTAGAATACGTACAGACTAACTTTACCAAATGCAAAGATATCTTTTACATGTGCCCAGTGAGTAGGGTTGAGCGATCGGGATCGGAAAAGATTGGATTCGGATCGGCGATCGAGTAAATTTCGATTAGAATTCTGATCCGATCTTTTCCGGCAGGATCAAGGTCGGAGGTTAGCTCCCACAATTCATGGCTACTGGCCAATCATTGTGGGAAAAGCTAGTTAGACGAGTCAATGTACAGTAATGGAGATGTAGCAGAGTCCAGCATACGGCACAGCAGGGAGGAAACAGAAGAGCAGATAGTATCTATCTACTGGCGAACGTCAGCCATGGCTTATTATATGGCGAGTGTCTTATCGTCCTCACGTAGTGATTAAAAAACAATGTTTTATGGCCATTTAAGTGTTCCCTTGCTCTTTCTATGCATTTTAAGAACTTGTATGTATTTTTTGGTAACTTTTCATAGCTTTTTAAAACAATCTTAAAAAAAAATCCCATTGACTTGCATTAGGATCAGAATTGGGATCAGGATCGGGATCGAATGGAAAATGATCGGAAATCGGATTTTAAAATCAATCCTGAAATTTCAAAATCGGCTCAACCCCACCAGTGAGGCATCAAAATGGCGCTGCCCCCACTATAATATGTAGAAAGATCAGACACCTTTCATTTCCATTTCACCTAAGCAAGCTGTAACTAAAAAACATCTTAGACCGCATCAGTATGAAATGATATTTTGTATGTGATGCATTGCCATCTGGTGCTGCCCCACCAGAGAAGTGTTAGGGAGCCTTCACACAGAGTTTACGCTCACTCATTCTGAAGGTAAAAATCATTCAGAGTGAGCGGCATAAAAACAGATCCCATTGACTTCAATGGGTGCCGGCATACGCTCATATCACATTGAAAGCAATAGGTAAAAAAAGCCTCCATTTGATTTCAATGGGTAGCGCGCATATGCCGGCACCCATTGAAGTCAACGGGATCTGTTTTTCATGCCGCTCACTCTGAACGATTTTTACGTTCAGAATGAGAGAGTGTAAACTCCGTGTGCAGGCTCCCTCAAGCTAGTTCTTTATTCATAGCTCCCAAATTTCAGATGATAGAGCAAATTTGCTTATGATATTTCTACCCATGCAGCTGGCTCTAGGTGGAACAGCAGAGATCTCGAGACTATAGCGTCTGCTCGGGTTCTGAATGACCTCCATATTCAAAGTCCCAGCTATTGTGGCAAATGTTGGGTTCAGGTAGTAGAAATCAAATTAGACTATGCTGTTAAAAAATCTGAATTGTAAGTCAAACATTGCTTTTTGTTTCTTTTTTACTGCATGGTTTTTAATTGCATGAACAAGTTGCATATATAACATTTGCCACCTATATGCTAACAGCCAGTACACCAGAGGTTTTCAGCTGAATTGTTGTTAGCATACCGGTGAGATGTATACTAACATGCCACACTTAAAAACCATGCTCAGTTCTTCAGCAAAATCGCACAGTGTGAACCAAGCCTAAGGGTTGGTTCACACTAGCGTATGTATTCTGTAATTCGTGCAGGCAATGCACGGCAAGCACATCGACCCCATTATAGTCTATGAGGTCCATGTGCTTTTACAGCACAGCGCTTGAAATTGCGATTGTATTCCGTCCGGGGGGACTCCATGCGGACACTAACTGGACGGAATACATACGCTAGTGTGAACCAGGGGTGAGGGAGAACAAATCAAATTGATTTGATTGCCTAGCTCTAGCCTATATACATCTGTATAGTCAGACGTTTTCTGTTAGTCTATATTAGTACTGAAAAATATGAAAGAACCTGCAGACCCTTTGAATTCTTCAACAAACAATTCTGCTCCACTCGCAATGAATTGTAATGCATTACATTAGTGATCAGTTCCCTTGGGTTCAAGACCCTAGGGAATCTAATAATTACAGTTTGAAAAAAAAGTTTAAAAAAAATTGAAAGAATGTAAAAATTTGAATCACTCCTCTTTCCCAAAACTACATATATGTAAAAAAAATTACTGTGAAACACATTATCCTGTGTCCATAAATGCCCGTTGTACCAACTTAAATATAAAATATAAAATGGTGAATGCTGTAGTGAAAAAAACCTAAAATACTGAATCACCATTTTTTCACTGTTTTGTCTCTGACAAAAATGGAACGCCATCAGAATGAAACCTGCAAGAACGTCGCACAAATGCACTTCTTATCCAATTCCACCCCATTCTGAATTTCTATCCAGCTTCGCAGAATATTAAATTATACAATCACGAAGAACAATTTGACCAACAAACATTAAGCCCTTGTATGGTTTTGTGAATGGAAAAACAAAAAAGTTATGGGGTTTGGAAGACGGGGAGTCAAAAATGAAAATCAAAACATGCAAGAGTTAAAACTAGTTATTAATAGAGATGAGCGAACAGTGAAATATTCGAGATTCAATATTAGACTACTCGATCGAATATCGAATCCCATTATAGTCTATGGGAAAAAATTCTCGATTCAGGGGAAACCACTATTCGACTAAAGGAGAGTCACCAAGTCCACGAGTAGCAGGAGGAGAGTGTTTAGGAGGAGCGCTGTGCAGTTAAAGCGCACGGACCCCATTATAGTCTATGGGGTCTGTGCACTTTAACTGCACAGCGCTTGCAGTTGTGCTGATAACAAGTAAGCTCCCTCGTAACCGCAAGCTGCCAGCTCTCCCGACTAGCAAAGACGAGCCTGCGGCAAATCAACACTGGTTCTGCCGCAGGCTCATCCTTGCTAGTCGGGAGAGCTGGCAGCTTGCTGTTACGAGGGAGCTTACTTTTTTGTCATAGGAATGCATTGACCACAGCAGTCTCCATTGTGGTCCGATCTTAGACTCCGCCTCCTCACAGACGAGCCTCCAGCAGAACCAGCGTTGATTGGCCGAATGCTGTACATTGGCCAATCAACGCTGGTCAATGGATTCCTATGAGAAAAAGTCCGCTCCCTCGTAACAGCAAGCTGCCAGCTCTCCCGACTAGCAAGGAAGAGCCTGCTGCAGAACCAGCGTTGATTGGCCGAATGCTATACACTGTATAGCATTCGGCCAATCAACGCTGGTTCTGAATCGAATATTTACTGCGAATAGCTAGTAGTATTTGATCGAGTACGAATATTTCGAATACCTTAGTATTCGATCGAATACCTACTCGTTCGAATACTACTCGTTCATCTCTAGTTATTAACCAACTAATAGACATAAATAAATTAGAAGATATTTTTATTGTGCTATAAACAAGGGAATTTCTTCAATTTCACTGGAGCATTAGGAAACTAAAGGGAGGTAAAAATGAAATTGTGTCTTTGTTACCTGTGTGTGTTCTCTGATGTGCCTTGAGATGTGAGCTTTTGGTGTACACCTTTGTGCAACCTGAAGAAAAAGCACATAACAAGTTAATATTAAGTATGACAAGATCCAAAATATAACTGTGTACTATTACAACAGATGCATTTTTCATATAAAATACCTAATAAAACCATGACAGTACTTTGCTATTTTTGTTGTTTGTACTGTGTCAAAGGCTTTGTTTGCATTCAGAGCTATACATGAGTTAGATAGATAAGGTCATAGGCGTCATATACTATGTTTAAGCCAATTTAAACTCAGTTTCACAATGAACTTATTGGAACTGAAACAAATCATGGGATAGAACCAGTGACCCATCTATAGTAAAATAGCCAATGAAGTTGGATAAAAACTAGAGATGAGCGAACAGTGAAATATTCGAGATTCGATATTCGTTTCAAGTAGAGCCTCAATATTCGACTACTCAATCAAATATCGAATCCCTTTATAGTCTATGGGAAAAAATGCTTGTTTCAGGGGAAACCACTATTCGACTAACGCTAGGTTCACACCTGCGTTCTGGTCTCCGTTCTGTGCTTTCCGTCTACTGCATGCAAGAAGACGGAAAGCACAGACCGGGTCCGGCCGTGAGCGGCGGTGAGCGTTTTATGCTCTCCGCCACGAAACCGTTTTTATTTTTAATACGGACACAGAGTACTGCATGTCCGACTCTGTGTCCGGATTAAAAAACCTGGTTTTGCGGCGGAGAGCATAAAACGCTCACCGCCGCTCACGGCCGGACAGCTTTCTCACCCATTCATTTGAATGGGTGAGAAAGACTCCTGCAGGTTTCCATCTCCTGCTCTGTTTTATGCAGGAAACGGAAACCTGCATAACGGAGTGCCGGGCGCAGATGTGAACTCTCTTAAGGAGAGTCACCAAGTCCACGAATAGCAGGAGGAGGGTGTTTAGGAGGAGCGCTGTGCAGTTAAACCGCACAGACCCCATTATAGTCTATGGGGTCCGTGCGCTTTAACTGCACAGCGCTTGCAGTTGCGCTGATAAAAAGTAAGCTCCCTCGTAACCGCAAGCTGCCAGCTCTCCCAACTAGCAAAGACGAGCCTGCGGCAAATCAACACTGGTTCTGTCGCAGGCTCGTCCTTGCTAGTCAGGAGAGCTGTCAGCTTGCTGTTACGAGGGAGCTGACTTTTTCTCATAGGAATGAATTGACCAGCGTTGATTGGCCAGCATTCCGCCAATCAACGCTGGCTTTGCATGAGGCTCGTCTATGAGGAGGCGGAGTCTAAGATCGGACCACAGCAGTCTCCGTTGTGGTCCGATTTTAGACTCTGCCTCCTCACAGATGAGCCTCCGGCACAACCAGCGTTGATTGGCCGAATGCTCTATACTGGCCAATCAACCCTGGTCAATTCATTCCTATGAGAAAAAGTAAGTGCTAGTGTGAACTATCCCTTATTTGGCATAAAGCTATTTAAAAATATGACAATTTGGCAAATACCAAGATGGGTACACAATTGCTATGGTGCTATGGTGATATAAACACTAGAAATACAAAAAACAAGCACCAAATAAAGCATAAAAATCTATAATTTATTAAAATATATTGATAAAATTTCAAAAAGATATTAATGCAGTACAAACAACAAGACCACATGAAATAACAAACATTCCCACGCACGTATCACATTGAAACCAATAGGGAAAAAAGCAGCCCATTCATTTCAATGGGGAGCGCACGTATGCCGGCTCCCATTGAAATGAATGGGATCTGCTTTGTACATGCTGATTCTGAACGTGTTTTAATGTTCAGAATCAGTCAGCGTATACTCAGTGTGAACGCACCCCATCACTGGAAGATGCACACTATGAAGCTGATGTAGCAGAGCTGGATTTGTTAGGTGATAACAATCCCAAACTTACATGCTACAGGACCAACAGTCAGCTTATATATAGTCATATACTGTATATATATATATATATATATATATATATATATATATATATATATATAGTCAGCAATATGCTCACTTTTAGGTCTATGTTTAATGGACTCCCTGTCTCAGCCCTTATCAGCAAAATTCAATTAGCCGACTGATAACCGGAAGAGCCGGAGATAAACAGCTCAGAAATACAAGCACCAAACACTCAGCTCCTCCTCCCCTCCCTGAGAGCAGTGAGCTACGTCACTTGTCCTGGGTAGAGACATAAGTCCATCCCCAGGTCCGTGGTTATGGAAACACAGTGTAAACAATGAAGTGAAGAATCTCAGTTAGCGGCCAAACCAGTGGCGTAACTACCGGGGTAGCAGGGGTATGGCTGCCACAGGTCTCGGGACATCAGGGGCCCAGCAACAGCCATTACCCCTGCAAGTTTTTTTTTCTTAACAGGCTGTTACCGGCTGGAGTTACTCCAGCCGGTAACGGCATAGCTCCCTGAATGTCCCGCATTTCTACTCCTGTCCTGCGAAGCTCCCTGCATATCCCTGTAGTGTTTTACTTATTAAAAAACTCCCCCCCCCCTCTTATAACAGATAAAATGTTGTAACTGCGATAAGAGCGGGGTAAAGCTTGTACTACTGAAGGACCTGTGTGTGACGTCAGCCGTCACATAACTAAGTGGTCGTGTCTTTATAGCCCATGCAGTCCTGGAAGAGATGGATAGATGTGGTGCAAGGTACTGAAGGGGAGGGGGGATGTGAGATGGAGGATGGAGAGTGTCTGTCTATGTGTGTGTGTAGATATGAGAGGGTGCATGAAACTGGGGGCAGATGGAGGGAGGACATGAAACTGGGGGCAGATGGAGGGAGGACATGAAACTGAGGGCAGATGGAGGGAGGACATGAAATGTCATGTGACGTCCGTACATCATTAAAGATGGCCGACATCACCGAAGACTGCAGTGGAGCCGGAGATAGGAACATTTTTTATATATTTTTATCCCCCTGGGTCCCTGATTATTATGAAATAATTGTTCATGGGTGTTCATTATGGGGCATAATACTGTGTGCAGGGGCCACAATGGGGCATAATACTGTGTACTGGGGCCACTATGGGGCATAATAGAGCGCGCAAGAATGCGGCGGGAGGGGGGGGTCGGTTGGTCAAGGTCTTCGGTGTTGGTCAGGAAGGGGGGGACCCCATGTCAAAAGTTACACCACTGGGCCAACAAAGTAGTTTTCTTTAAACAATGTATTTAGGAAAAGTCTTAAATCCACATAAGCTAGCAGTATAGATAGGATCCTTGATATAGGACAACCCCTTTAAGGCTAGGTTCACATCTGCATACGGGTTTCTGTTCAAGGCTCCGCTTGGGAACCCCCAAACAGAAACCTAATCTGCATAACAAAGTGGTCACCTTAGGAAATCCTCAGACCCCATAGACTATAATGGGATCCGTTGGTTTCTGCGCGGTTTCCGGTTTGCGGAGAGGGGAATGGAATCCTTGTAATGAGTAAAAAGTGCAGATGTGAACTGAGCCTATACTGCAAGATGACATCTGTGAGGAAAATTAACATGTAGAGTCCCTATGGGTGGAGATAAGAGGAAAGAAAAATAAAATGGTGTGTATTATAAATCTCCAAGTACAGTTGAGGAAGGGGAAAAGTTACTAATGGACCAAATGGAGAAGTCAGCTAAATATATTGTAGCAATTATTAACTTCATCTACCCAATACAAATTGGGAAATGAAACCTTCATGTCCAATAAAGGTAACAGGTTTTCGGCAATGATTAAATACAATTACCTGTCCCAACTAGTGCAGAACCCAAATAAGAGGGGACACTTCTACACTTAATATTAAATAATAGATCGGATAGAATATTAAGTGGAGATTGGGGGTTACTTGGGTAACCGTAGCCATCACATAATACATTTTCAAGTTTAACCTCTTTTGGCCGCAGACATTTTTAAATTTTTGACTTCCTGTCTTCCAAAAGCCATAAACTTTTTTTAAAAAAATTTCTGCTTATAGAGCCGTATAAGGGCTTTTTTTTTCTTTCCCCTCCCTATGAATATGTCTTTGGAGTGCCGGGAGGAAACCCACGCAAAAACAAGTAGAACATACAAACTCCTTGCAGATGTTGTATATGGCAGGATTTGAACCCAGGACTCCAGCACTGCATGGATGCAGTACTAACCACTGAGCAACCATGTTACCCTAGAGCTGCATGAGGGCTTTGTCAAACTTTTGTGTGACGAATGGTATTTAATATTCCGTATGATGGGCTGGAAAGCTGAAAACTGCATCTGCACGATTTCCTTCTAAGCTTTTTTTTTATGGAGTTCACTGTGCAGCCAAAATGACATCACCTGTTTTCTATTGCTCTGTAAGACTTCGTAAATTCCAGATTTATAAAATTTGTTTTTATATTTTAACCCCTTTAAAAAAATCTAAAACTTTCCCCAAAATTACACAGTAATTAAGCAGCCATTTTCTTGTGGCCTATGGGCATGCGCAGTCAGGTCTGAAGAAGATGCGCAGAGAGGCCGTTCCTGAAGAAGATGGAGATGGAGAGTTCTCTCGCAGCATTGGAGATGCCCCAGTGCTGTTTGAGCACTAGGGCCCGCCCCCAGTGCTGCAAGAGAGCAATTTACATACCGACGAAAACCGTGATTTCTACCGAATGGAAGCACAGAGAAGATATCTAAAGGAAAGGAGAAGAATAGCCTTTCTTAAGGCTATTCCTACATGTTATCGAGAAAAAAATGTGATTTTAATGGTATAATCCCTTTAATCGCAGCATGTTCATATTAGCTGCAGAATTGTAAATTGTTTCCCTATATATAATATGTCAAGAATAAACAAAGAGGAAAAACTCATTGAAAAATGTTGCAGAAAACATGCAATGCGTTTTCCCACTGTTAGTTACAGTGATAGGGTGTCAGCATACATAAAATATAATAAAACCTTCTTACCTGGATAATCACAGTGATGGATTCGTCTTTTCTCAAGTTCAGGGTTATTCCGTCTGTTGTATTTAGGGACTGCCATAATCACTTGTCCTTGTGGTAGCATAGAAAGAGAATTTGGAATTTGGTGTAGCAAAGGAGCTTGTACAAGTTTCAGTCCATATGTAGTTTCATAAGATGGAGGAGGTGATATAGTATTAATCACCTCTGACTGATTTTCAGGGCTGCCTGGTTGAGAATTAGGTGGAGAAGGTGGTAAAGTGACAGATGAAGACTCATAAATCTGCCCAGAAACGACAACACCCTCTTGTCCCAAGCACTGGAACTGCTTTCTCAATTGTCTTGCAGGAAGGTTTAAAGAAGAGTTTCCATTGATAGTTGACATAGGATTGCCAGCAATTGCATTTTCTGCTGCTGTGCTTTCACTGGATTGTACAACACTTAGCGCATCATTGGCCACAGACATATGGTATAGGTGAGTTTGCAGGCTGGTACTGTTTGATAGTGGAACTTCAGAGGGGGCTTCCTGTTTGATAAATATGTTGTTTACTGCCACTGAATGCGGAATACTAAACACGCTTGTGAAATCTGGAAGAGCCTGGGTCAAGGAGGCAGAGCATGGTTGGGGGAAATCGCTACTTGGTTCGCTCTTTATTTCTGGGAGCACAGTGAATGTTTTTGGTGGTCGGTATAAGCCTGTTCTTAAATGAGATGTGTCTGGCAGAATAACATTGATGTTTACACTGAATGGGGCCTGGGGTGGCTTTTCTGCTTCGAAGAATTCGTCTACTACTGAAGCACTCTCCCGTCTGTATTTTTTGTCTGAAAGCATTTGCACAAGAGGACCATGACTCAGAAGGTATTTGTCCATTTCTGATCTGGTCTGTGGAGAGAAAATATAATGTGTTACTGTATAATGTGCACATCCCCGGTATAATGGGTACATACATTTATGCCTGTTACTTGAGCACAAAAAAAATAAATAAGAAGCTACATATTTAGAACTTGTATTAACTTGCAAAAAGTTAGGATAGCAACAACATTCATTCCTTAATGGCTATGTGAAGCAGCAAGGATTAAAGTATATAATGAGCACATGTATACACAACATATAGAATGAGAGACAAAGCTACATTCTCCAAATCTAACACTCATGCTTTTTCAGGGTTCTTTACCTTCTTTAGCACAAAGTGGAGTACTGGTTAGCTGGGTGATATCGCTGTGGTGCCAGTATAGCGGATCCATCTCTACTGTTTGTCTGTTCTTCTGTTTCAATGATGGAACAGAAGAATGGATAACATGAAGGCCGGTTGCAGCACGGTCTCCTGCAACCAGCTGGCCATGAATTAAAAGCATAGGCAGCATACAGGAGGCACGGGGATGTCCCCTGTGTGCTGCCCGTGCATGGGCCATGTCTCTGTGGCTCCTTTCATAAAATGAATAGGAGCCAAGGAAGCAAGGGCTGCAAAATAGAACAGGACCTGTTATCTATTTTGCATCACGGACTGTCAGCCCGCACACGGGACCATGAAATTCATGGTCATGTGTATGGGCCCACTGAAATGAATGGGTCAGTGTGCTATCCTTGGAATACACAGATAGCACACTGAACACGGCCACAATCGTTTGTAACTGGCCTAATACTAATGTGAATTTGCAATCTATGCTCCATAGGAGAAATATACAAACTAACTCTCCTTTTGAAAAATTGAAAGTTCTTAATAGTAGTCAAATAGACAGCTGTATCAGCCAATGGTTTACAGATGGTTTGACTAATAAGAGTTAAGCTTTCTTCCTTCTGGAGGAAAGTTATTTTCCATACTTTTTTCTCCACAGAGCATTGCTTGTAAGTAAAACTGGCCATACACATTACATTTTAGACTGCTGAAGTGGCTGATAATGGATGATGTGCTATTTGCTGGTTGTCATCAATCTAAGACAGTCTGACTCATACAGCCAATCATCAACTAAAGTTGGTGAGAACCAAAATCTGTAGGATTTTTTCTGCCATCTGTCTTTTATAAACTGTTGTGTATGGGCTAGACTGTCTGACCTGTGGGTGATTTTAGCATTGTGGGCATGTGCTTGTACTAATACAACAACAAAATGTACATCATCTCATGTTTTCAGCAATGCATTAGCATTGAATGACTTTCATCTGTTAGTTTCCCATGTTTCTGGGGTAGTCGGACACTCATTGGAGGGTTCATGGTTGTTCATGTGTTTGGAACAGTTGGCCATATGTCCAACCTTTCACAGTTCATTTCATACTAGCAATGGCAGCCTAAAATCTAGTGCGTATGGCCAGATTTAGGTTAGCCACACAAGATAAAAATTGTCTGTGATGCAGCTGTGGCCTGGTTCACATCTGCGTTTGGTATTCCGTTCAGGGAGTCCACTTAAATGGAATACCGAACACACTGATAGGAGTTCCATCCGCGCATTGTCCACACAAATCATGCGGAGAGAAAAATACTTCATGAATTACTTTCCTCTCCGCATGACTCGTGCGGGCCCCACGTGGAAAACACACGGACCTCATTATAGTCTATGGGGTCGGTGTGCTTTCAGTGTTCACCGCTTGTCAATGTGTTCAGTATTCCGTTCGGGGGGTCCCCAAGTGGACTCTCTGAACAGAATAACGATGTGAACCAGGCTTAATTGATCAAAGGTGCAAACATTGAGTGCAAACATTCAGTGAAATTCTGTGAAGTTCTCAATGGGTGACAGCAGATTTTTGTCTGCCAAAACATTATCCACTCTGTTGGATATTTTTGCTGTCACACTGCTAAACATAAAATTGTTTGGCATGGTCAGCCAAATTTGGCTGATGATTTGCCATTTTGTGCAGACTGCGATGTATTTTTTGCTAAACTGCTCCAGCTGATCTAGTTGTTTATTCTGATAGAAAATTGCTCTCCAACATGGCCAAAATCTTGTGACTAAAGTCTAATGCATATTGCCTCCTTATGTCTCCATACATACATGGATTGCGTTAATTAAAACCAGTAGCTCCTACCATGTATAGCTTCACCAAAAGCATCTCATCTAGTCAGGCAGTAGGGGATAACCCGTTTTAAGTATTGATTAGAGATGAGTGAGCACTAAGCGAACACTAAAATGTCCGAGGTTCAAAATCCGATTTGAACAGCCGCACACTGTTCGACTGTTCGAACGGATTTCAAACCACATTATAGTCTATGGGGGGAAATGCTCGTTTCAGGGGTAGACAAAATTCGATAAAATCATACTTACCAAGTCCACGAGTGACGGTCAGGCTGGATACTGCTTGAAGTCTTCTCCCAGCGCAGGGTCCCCACGTCTTCTTCCGGGTGGAATTCACTCTGCCTAGGCATCCGGCCCGCATGCGCAGTCGGCTCTGCCTAGGCCGGATGCCTAGGCAGAGTGAATTCCACTCGGAAGAAGATGCGGGGACGCAGCGCGGAGAAGACTTCGGAAAGGTAAGAGAAGAACCAGCGTTGATGGGCAGAATGTATAGCATTCTGCCTATCAACACTGGTTCTGCATCGAACCTTAAACTTCGAACAGCTAGTAGTGTTCGATCTAGTACGAGTATTTCGACTACCATAGTATTCGATCGAACACCTACTCGATCGAACACTACTCGTTCATCTCTAGTATTGATGGCCTATCCTTAGCCAGCAAAGTGATTGATGGCCTATTAAATTGCATAGCACGATATTTATACAGATAGTTCCTGCAACATCTGAGAAGTTAGCTCATATTAAAGGGATTACTGGTATCCTTTTTTTAGTATTAATGGTCTATCCTTAGGATAGGCTATCAATAGTAGATCTGCAGAGGTCCAATACTCAAGACCTTGCAGATCAAGTGTACTGAGACAGCGTGGCCCTTGGTAATGTTTACATACCATAAACTGGGCTGCTCACTTGCCATACAAACTGCAGTAGTGTGTGTAGGTACTGCAGCTTTGTCCCATTGAAGTATGTATGAAAACATTGTTGAAAGCCATGCTGGTTAGTCTATCTATAGGGATAATCCCTTTAATATGAGCTAACATTCAGATGTTGCAGGTGCTATCTGTACAGATGGTGTGCTATGCAATGTAAGTAATATGTCAATCCAATTCATTTAGCATTAAATGCCACATAATGCTTTGTTCACACTTGAGCCTGGTATCCCTCCGTCATGAATCCGACCTTAAGATCAGAAAAACTGTTTAGAAACTGTTTGTTTAAAAACCCTTTCATGTCAATAGATTTTTAAAACAATCTGCAGGTGTACATTTTGAGCCTTTCCACCATGTATCAACTCTTTTAAATGGAGAGCAAAGTCACACTTGCAGGACTTTGTGTTCGTACATAAAATGAGGGTACACAACGGAACGCCTCAAAACTGTTTTTCTAACATTGAGGTTTATGGAAGGCGGATTGCAAACAAATTACAAATTTAAAGGGGTCTGAATACTTTCAGTACCCACTGTATCTAGTTCCTTTGCTTTGGGATTGTTAAAAACCTTTTCCAAATACTTTATTGTTATTAAGAAGATGATCCTATCTTGTCCTTTATCTCTATAAATAGGGCTCCTATTCGTTAGAACTTTACGGATGAATCTGGTATGGTTATTAGAAGAAGTTACATCGGCATACCAAGCAATTTATTACTTTATAAGTTAATAGCTATCCTTTTTTACAAGCCTTTACATGCACTTTGCTCAATAGTCACCTGCTAAAAGCAGATTTCATGAATGTCTTCTGCCATAAACCAGTCCTACACAACTGGCTAGTTGTATATTAAATGAATATATAGCAGTAGATTTATTTTGCACTACATAATAACCTATTCCTACAGATTATATGGCCAATGACCTGGGAGTTTTTCCAGTATACTATCCATGATGCAAGCAATCGTTAAAACCAAAAATTTTATTAAAAGGAGAAAAACAAAACAGTTTCCTCCTCGTGACATGTATTTATATCATGGATGGTAAGATATAAAGATGAAGTGCAGAATATTTACAGCATTATGATGGCAAAAGCTTAGGGAAAATGTAATGTGAACCATATGGTCTTCAGTGCATCACCACATATTTCACGTCATCTCATTTAGAAGAATAGCCCTTTCAGTAGCTTCAGCAGAGACCATTGGGCTACCTGACCAGTATATTATGAGGAGTCCTGGTAATTGAAAAACAAGACATGTTCAAAATTGTAAGTCAAACAGGGAAAGTGATGGAATCATATGATATATGTTCTAGGTGTATATACGCCCTTTCCTTACCACAGACACATTAAAGACACGTATTGTTGCTCTGACTCACTCTCGCCTTGACTACTGTAACTCCTTACTAATAAGTCTTCCCCCTTACTCTCCTCTCTACAATCTATACTGAATGCAGCGGCCAGGCTCATCTATCAGTCTAGATGCTACAGCTATACCTCTGATCTGTGCCAGTCACTACATTGGCTGCCTATTCATCACAGAATACAATATAAACTTATCACCCTCATCCCATTGCCCATTTGCTGCACCTTCCTGCATTTCCTCCTATATTTCTATCTATCACTTAACCTGAGCTGTTCATTCACTCAATGACCTAAGACTAAGACTTTCTATTATCAGAACCTTCCACTCCCAAATACAAGACTTCTCCCGAGTTGCACCACTTCTCTGGAATACTTTATCCTGGACAATCAGATTAACTCAAAATTTCTACAGCTGCAAGCGCAAACTAAAGACAAATCTTTTCAGACAGGCCTATCATGATTCCTAATGTAAACCCTTCCGCAGTTAGAATCCCTAAAACTAACCCACTTTTATTCACACTTCCACATTATCCCACAGGATATGATGCCATATTGGACTGCAGCGTTATATGTCCAGGTACCATAGGCACATTAAAGAACACTGACTGGTGACGGTTCATACAGCATTATGTGTAATGAAAGTAACCTCTATCACAAACTGTCTGGACCACTGTAAGCAATGCTATTTCCTATGTCACGCCTGCTACCTGTTGTGTCACCCCCTCTTCCTCAAAGATTGTAAGCTCTTGCGAGCAGGGCCATCAAATCTCATTGTGTGAATTGACTATTTCTCTGTAAGATCTCTTTTTGTCTGTACTTGAACCCTACATTTTGTAAAGTGCAAGTGCAGTGAATATGTTGGACTATATAAATATATTATTATTATTTATTTTATTGTTTACTAGTAGAATACCCGTGACTTCGCTCGCGGAAAATATGATAAACTGTTGGTTATGCTGGCTAAAGTAAAATTTTCAGTGTCACACTGTAATTTACATTTTCAGAGTTATACAGTAAATCTTTTTTCCACCTAAACATACCTCCTAACTTTTGAAGAACAGAAAATGGGACAAAATGTGCGGTGCAAATTTAGCTCCGCCCATGTTTATGTTGACTCCGCCCATTCTCATTCATTTTTCATGTGCCCCCACACAGTATAATCCTCCTACAGTCACCTGTAAATTATATGCCCCCCCCCATCTTTGCCCGAGTTTCATGTCCCCGTTCATTTGCCCCCAGTTTCATTTCCCCCCTCCATCTCTGCCCCTAGTTTCATGTCCTCCCCTCCATCTGCCCCAGTTTCATGTCCCCCCTCCATCTCTGTCCTCAGTTCCATGTCACCCCTCCATCTCTGCCCAAGTTTCACGTGCCTCCCTCCATCTCTGCCCCAGTTTCATGTCCCCCTCCATCTCTGCCCCAGTTTCATGTCCCCCCTCCCTCCATCTCTGTCCCCAGTTACATGTCTCCCCTCCATCTCTGGGTCGGTTTCATGTCGTTCTTCCCCTCCTTCATCTACCACCAGTTTCATGGCCCCCCTTGATTATGTTCCCCCTCAATTTTTAACACTAAACAACACTGATATTCACCGTTTCCTCGCTCCCCTGCAGCTCTCTCCACAGTCTCACTTACAGAGTAGTAGGCACAATGTGAGTGACATAATCACATCGCGCCTACACATCCAGGAGCCAGATTGCAGCGATAAAACAGGAGCTGAGCTGTGACAGCTCCTGCTTTACTCGCCTATGTATTTAACTCTGGACGTAGATGAGTTAAAAACGGGACATACTTCCCGCTGACCAGGACTGCGGGACAGGACCCCGAATATGGGAATGTCCTGCAGAATCTGGGACTGTTGGAAGGTATGCTTAAAATTTTGTATTATTTTGGCATTTTACTAATTTGTCATAATATTGATGTGAACAATTTTTTTTCATTTCAACATTTTTATAGATTTTACATATTCAATACATATTATGTGTATAAACTATTACAACTATTTTTTAAACAATTTTTTTTTATCAAAAATTAAAATTTATGCATCTTACACAAACATCTAAAACATTTACACCCAATTAACAACATAGTGCAACCCTTCCCCCCTCCAGTGTTATATATAAGTAGTTCATGGACAAAATAGTAAAATTGGCTTACAGTTACACAACTATCTATTGTAGGGCTTCAATGATGAGAGCTCCCTGTATAGTCAGCAATAATGACAATCTTACTATCAGGCTGTTTTCACCTGACCACCATTGCTTTTCCATAAGGCTGCTTGCACACTACAGTAATACTACAGTCTTTGGGCCGTGGATTCTACATCTCTTTAGACTTCTATGGAGCCTTAAAAATTCACAGCTTTGTGCACAAAGAAGTCTATGTAACCACCAAATCAATGGCCCGGAGGCCCATGAAAAATACTATAGTGTGCAAGCAGCCACTAATGATACCAGATGTGTTTTTTCAGTGCGTGCGTGTATGTGTATGTATGCATGTGTGCATGCACATGTGTATGGTCCATGTGTACAGGCACGTGTGTGGTCCATCTATATCTATGCATGTGTGCGTGCGCGTATATGTGTGTGTGTGTACGCGCATGTGTGTGATCCATGTGTATGTATGCGTGTGTGCATGTATGTGTGTGGTCCGTGTATATGTATGCATGTGTAAGCGCACGTGCGTGCATTTGTGTGTGTGTGTGTGCACACGTGATCCATATGTATGTATGCGTGTGTGCATGCACATGTGTGGTCCGTGTATGTGTATGCATGTGTGTGGGTGCGTGTCTTTGTGTGTGTGTGTGCACGCGTGTGATCCATGTGTATGTATGCGTGTGTGCATGCACGTTTGTGGTCTGTGTATGTGCCTATGTGATCCATGTGTTTGTGCAGGCGCAATGTAAGTGTCCATACGTGCGGTAGTTGTGTGTGAGTACACATGTGCTCTGTTTGTCTGTGTGCATAGTGTGCATCCGTCTGAGTGGGTTTGCATGCGTTTTTGGTCCTTGCGTGTGTGCGTGTGTGTGTGTGTGTGTGGTATTTATGGGGTGGTGTTGTAGTATTTGTGGGGTGGTGTTTCTGTTGTGTGTGTCTAGAGTGGTCTGGTGTTTGTGTGGTGTGTTGTGGCATTTGTGTGGTGTTGTGCTTGTAGGTTGGTGTATTTGTGCTGTCTGTGTGATGTTTATATGGTGTTTGTGAAATGTTTGTGTGTGGTGGTGCATCCCCTTTCCCCTTTAGCAGCGACTCTTTGGCGCTGTCGCTATAATCCGTCCCTGTCAGTCACAACTGTTGTTTTCCCCTCAGCACTTTCACTTTCATTTTTCCCCATTATATGTATAGGGCACCTAACTTCGGGGGCTCCAATCTGATGACGGGGGGACACTAGCTAGATGTAACATGCGCAGTATTCTGCTCCTGTATGTGGAGAGAGGGTGTGCCAAATTTCACCCAAATCAGGCGAGAACTGTGGATTTGTATAGAGCAGACTACTACAGAATTTGAGTTTTATATATATATAGATTATGCTTACTTATATAGCGCTATCATATTCCGCAGTGCTTTACAGACTTTGACAATAACTGTCATGTACAAAGATTTAGAATTGGTGCAACAAATAACGTTCTGCCAATAGCACAATTAAAGGTTATGGCTCTAACAATATAGTGAAACCTGTTTTACATTTTATTCCATCCTTTGTTACTATTTGATGTTATACACTTGAAAAACCTTGATAAAACTTGTTTAAACTTAACAATATGGTTAAGAAAATACAATGGGGGGGGATTTAGTATTTGTGTCTTTTTTGCCCATTTATAGCTGCATGCACCATTTTTTCTGAGGTGTATTTTTGCATGCTTAATATATAAAAAAGTGAAAAGCGCACAAAGCCTAATAAATCTTGCACAAATGAACTTCAAAGAAAATTGTGATTCCACTACTGTGAGATATTTCCGGTTTTTATATGCTGCCCATGTACTTGAGCACAATTGCCTATTTTTTTGTGCCTATTTAAAAATGGCACATTTCACAAACTTATCGGAAAAAGTTAACCATATTTCCCCCCAAAAAAGTGGCTAGTTTTATGTAAGGCCTCATGCACATGATCATGTGCACAGCCAGTTTGTTGCCGTAATAGTACGATGCTGTAATGCGGTGAGCACAGAACCTGTTCCTGTGGCACTACTTCCACTATTCTGCTATATTACTCAGCCAAGGACCAGAAGTTGGAAGATACTCCAACACTAGCGGATTAACCCCTCAGGTGCGATTCCCCAAAAAATAGCAATAAAAAGTGATCAAAAAGCCATACATACCAAACATTGGGACCAATAAGAAGCACAACTTGTCCCGTAAATAAAAAGCCCTGACACATCTCCGTAAACAAAACAGTAAAAATGTTATAGGAGTCAGGACATAGTGATCCCAGGAAAATCTTTAATTTTCAAAAACCAACCTTTTATTTCTAAAAGCTGTAAAGCATAATAAACCAATATAAATAAGCTGTAATGACCTGTTGGACAAACTTGCCATGTCATTTCTTATGCAGAGTAAACGTAGATCATAACGTAAATCATAATACTAAAAATTATGATAGAATTGTGGGGTTTTTCACACAGCGTGCATACACGGGTGTAGAGAAACTCGTCACTATCAACACACCTATAGTCCCTACTTGGCTCATACTCAATAAAATATAACTTTTATTATTTATACGTTAAAAACACCCTAATCAGTCCCCAAATAATGCCCTCTATTAGACTCCCAGAGGGATACCAATTACAAAAGAGTGTGGTTACTATACGTTATTCAGGACATCAAGAGTCCGCTGTGATTATAATGTATCATGCATCTCCTGCAGTCTACTCCGTCCTTCCTTGTTTATTTTCCTTTCACCACACTCTATATTGCCACACACTTTATTGCCGGTCCACTGCTAATAAAATTAGTATGAATCTGAGGGTGTTGAAAAGGGACAGCAGGAGATCAGTATGGTCCTGCAAACTGTGGTTTTACCGCACATCATTTGTAGGGCATTTGCTATAATTCTCCCTGATGAACTATTTATTTAGGGAAATGCGTAGGGGTTAATACTTGATGTGTAGGGTGAGACAGTAATAAGGGAGACGGTTTATGCTGGAGGCAGGTCAGCGGGTGGTTTGACTGACCGGGAACCACCAATATAAGCAGACTGATCAATATTGAGGATTCTATTTGATGTCCTGTGGGAGGATTTAAAGGGATTCTACCATTAAACTACTTTTTTTTCTAATTACCACGTCGGAATAGCCTTAAGAAAGGCTATTCGTCTCCTACCTTTAGACGTGGTCTCCGCCGCGCCGTTCCGTAGAAATACTGTTTTTAACCAGTATGCAAATGAGCTCTCTGCAGCAATGAGGGTAGGCCCCAGCGCTGAAAGGCCGATGAGCGCATCCCCATTGCTGCCCGAGAGCTCTGTCCTGCGCTGCCTCCTTGTTCTGCAGCAACTCCGCCTCTTCTGGCTTCTCTTGCTCTTGTAGTTCTATAGAGGAGCATAGAGAGGCCACCCCAAAATGGCCGCCGGACAGCTCCTGTATTGAACTGCAAGAGCGGCTACCCCAAAATGGCCGCCGGCCGGCTCCTGTATTGAACTGCAAGAGCGGCTACCCCAGCAATGGCCGGCGGCCATTTTGGGGTAGCCGCTCTTGCAGTTCAATACAGGAGCTGGCCAGCGGCCATTTTGGGGTGGCCTCTCTATGCTCCTCTATAGAACTACAAGAGCAAGAGAAGCCAGAAGAGGCGGAGTTGCTGCAGAACAAGGAGGCAGCGCAGGAAAGAGCTCTCGGGCAGCAATCGGGATGCGCTCATCGGCCTTTCAGCGCTGGGGCCCGCCCTCATTGCTGCGGAGAGCTCATTTGCATACCGGTTAAAACCAGTATTTCTACAGAATGGCGCGGCGGAGATCACGTCTAAAGGTAGGAGACGAATAGCCTTTCTTAAGGCTATTCCGACGTGTTCATTAGAAAAAAAGGTAGTTTAATGGTAGAATCCCTTTAAAGTGTGTATATTTAGACCACACACACTATTGAAAGATCCAGCCACCCATATCTTGGTGTTTTTAGGAGTTGATTTATCCTTGAAATAATTGTTTTAACAAATCCAATAAAAGTTAAATTTTAGTTACTCCTTCAGTGAACTACTTTCTATAGAGTAACAATCCCCCAGTGATATTTATCAGGGATAATGCACTAGGTACGTGCATGGTGCTGTTTTTTCTTGTTTTCCAGTTCTCCCCATTATAGTCTTTGTAGGTCATGTAGCACACGGTCATCGTTACATTATCATTCATTATTATCATCTCCACCTGCTCTTCTTCCTCCTCCATGCAATCTGTACCAGTCAGCCGGCTGGTCCGCAACTTAACTTCCACCTGGCCAAGCTATTGGCGGTGCAGTTGCTGAAGTGCACCTTAGTGAAATCCACTGTGTTTCACCAACTGATGGCAGTGCACAGTCTCTTTAGAAAATACCTAGCAGGAGGGGGGGGGGGTCTGGAAATATGGATTTTAGATGGTTGTCTTTTTGTAGTAGTGGATGTAATTTGCGTGTGATTCCTCTAAGCATCTCCAGGTGTGTGTTATATGTGACAACCAGGGGCACCCGATTGTTTTCCTTTTTGGTATTGTATTTTAATATATCTGATCTTGGTATTCCTGTGGCCCTGGTGATTTGGTTATCAATTGTTTTTAGATGGTAACCCTGCCTCAAGAATGTGTTTTTGAGGCCTCCAAGGTGTTCGTCTCTATCTGCAGAGTTCGAACATAACCCACACCTGGAGACGCTAAGAGGAATCACACGCAAATTACATCCACTACTACAAAAAGACAACTGTCTAAAATCCATATTTCCAGACACACACACACACCCCCCTCCTGTTCTACAGACAGCCACCAAACCTCAGGAATATGGTTGTCAGCAGCTCACTGTCACCTCCAACTAACACAGGAACATTTCCATGTGGACAGAAAAGGTGCAAAACCTGCCCTTACATACTGACCACTGACAGGATAGAAATACCAAACTCTAAGGGCTCGTTCACACGGAGTAAAAGCTTAGAATGCGTATGAATTCACATCGCCATAGAATTAGAGAACGAAGACTTGACCTTCCTGTATCAAAGCAGTTTTGCAATGAGGATCATAATCACCGATCCGAGGGAATTTCAAATCAAAGAGAGAACAACGCATTTATGAGTGTAAATTTATGACCCTGCTTCAAACACTGGAGAGGGGGCTAAATTTGTCACATGGTTTTATGTCATTTTACAGAAATCACTGACCTGAGAACTGATAAGGACCTGTAAGTGTTTACATTGTTTCTACCAATTACTAACAACCCTCTACCCCCCTTCCTCCTGGAATTCTATCCCTATGTGCCCTTTTTGTATATAAATATGAATCCTTCAGAAAGGGTTTTAAATTTACTTGAGAAAGGACCCGAGAGTTCCAAAACGTTGTAATCTGTCATCATTATTAGTTAGCCATTAAAAAGGTATCAACTACTGAAGACTATCAAGTTTCTACCATCCAGTCAGACATGTCCTACAACTTGGTCCATCATATTATGCCATGCCATACTGCCGCACATGTAGCCACAGCTGCCTAGTACCTACCATTACCGCCACCACTCTCTTCTATTTATATTCACTCATTGTTCTTACTTTAAAAAAAGCATCAAAGCTACAATATATATTGCTGTCTGAAACTCTATGTTCACATGGAGTAAACGTGTGTGTGTTTTGGCAAAATACTCGTGTAAAAAATACACGTGTAAAAATAAGACTCCCATTGAGTTCTATTACATTTTTTTACACGTGTAAAAAAAACCACGCCAAAATACACATCAAAATACACACCATTGAAGTCAATGGGAGTCTTATTTTTACACGTGTATTTTGCCAAAATACACATGCATTTACTCCGTGTGATCGAGTTACAGTATGTGATCACACATAGTCAGACAAGCCCCACCAAAATTGCTGTGTTTGTCTGGCATTCATCTAATGTGTGCAGCCACCTTTAGACAAAGCAGTCTCAAATTTCTTCTATATAGCATGGTTTCCTTTACATATTGTAAGCTTGCTACATCATAACTCTGGTATGTTCCCTGCAGCCATTTAGGTATCTGATATCATGTTTTTTGCAGTAAAATCACGAATACTTTTACTAGCAGAAAGTATTAACTATAATCAAGTGATTAGTTTTTTAATCTATTGCCACAGGCTAAGTTTTGCACCAGCTTTAGCATACTTTTAACATAACAGCATTTCCATGGTACATGTGTCATTGTGGTCTTCCATAGTTTCCTTAGTACAACTCCTTTAACCCCTTCCCGACATTTTCCGTACTAGTATGGTGGATGCCGGGTGTTTAAAGATGGCAGTCAGTCGCCAGCTGCCAAAACCGCTGGGTCTCTGCTGTTTTACACAGCAGAGAACTGGCGCTAATGCCCACAATTGGTGCACACACTGTTTGCAGGTAGTAACCCACACTGGCGGCTCAATCAAATGATCCATGAGATCCATGCCTGTCTTTCATTAACTTCTATTAAAGGCTACTCTATGTATCCTGCAATATGAAAGCTGTTTTTAGCAATGCATTGCAATGAATTAACATTGTAACGCATTGCATTATTGATCAGAACCCATGGGGGTCTTTAATCACTAAAAGTTTAAATCACCCCTTTTCCCTAGAACACATATAAAAGTATTTAAATATTGTGAAACACATACACATTGGGTATCCCTGTGTCCAAAAACACCCGCTCTACAAATCTATAAAAATATTTTTACAGTAAATGCCTTGAATAAAAAGTGATCAAAGCAATAGCAATTCCCCAAAATGGTAAAACTAAAAAATACACCTGGTCCCACAAAAAAATGCCCTGTACTTCCCTGGACACAGAAGTGTAAATATGTTACAGGAGTTATGGCAACGTTTAGTAAAAAACATTTTTTGCACAGTTTTGGATTTTTGTTAAGGGGTTAAAATGTAAATAAAACCATATAAATTTGGTATCCTCGGAATCGTACTGAAACATAGAATACAGATGACATGTCATTTTGGCTGCACAGTGAACGCCATAAAAAGAAAGCTCATAAGAATGTCGCAAAAAATGCACTTTTTCTTCAAATCCATCCCATTCTGAATTTTTTTCCAGCTTTCCAGTACATTGTACAAAATATTTAATGGTAGCATAATGAAGAAAAATGAAGACCTCATATGGCTCTGAGAGAGGAAAAAGAAAAAAGTTATGGAGTTTGGAAGGCATGGAGTCAAAAACGAAAAAACGAAAATCTAAAAATGCCTGTGGCAGGAAGGGGTTAAGGAAAACACAGCCATCTAGTGCAGCAAACCACAATTCAAACCCACGAATGCAATTCATGTAATTGATCATGAATAGAGATAAGTGAACAGCGTTTAAATGAATAGCTATTCGATCCAATATCAGACTGTTCGAGATATTCGATTCCAATCGAATACCACGCGACAAACACAGTAAAAATTCGTATCCCCTCCCACCTTCCCTGGCGCTTTTTTTGCACCAATAACTGTGCAGGGGAGGTGTACAGGAACTACAACGACATAGGCATTGAAAAAAAATAGGAAAAAGCCATTGGCTGCCGAAATCAAGTGACCTCTGATTTATAAGAATAGTGTCAGCCATGTTCGTGTTAGTTGCGGCTTGGAGAGATAGGGTTAGACATCTGCTGAGGGTCAGATAGAATTGTAGGTTCTGTTAGGCAGGAAATCTGAAGAAAAGCAACAGCTCTTTTCAGAGCTATACTGCAGCAAGAGGAGATACACAGCTCGGTGTATCTCCCAGAGAAAATGAATTTGTATACAGCAAATCAGTGTATAGAATATATATACACTTCATCCAGCTTTCCTGGCTGTATTCCACTCCCAAACCAGTGGTATACAGCTAAATAGACGCTTCATCCAGCTTTCCTGGCTGTATTCCACTCCCAAACCAGTCGTATACAGAAATATATATGCGTCAGGGTTAATGCACACAGTTTTTTGGCAAGGATTTTGATGCTGAATTTTCGTCAGAATCTACCTCCAGAAAACGCCTCACTATAGAGTTTTATGTATTCCGCTAGCTTTTTTTTCCGCTAGCTTTTTTAAGTGTATAGCAGTGAAAGTTAAAAAAAAAAAAATGTAAAAACCGCAGCAAAATCTGCAGAAAAAAAAAAAAAATGTTTCTCCACACCGTGGGGCCTTACCCTTAAGCTGGTGCCCCACATTGCAAAAACGCAGCGTTTTGTCCATGGCAGACACGGTGCAGCAAAAAACTCTGCATTTTACAGTATCTGCCAAGTGCTGGCTAATCCCATTCACTCATTGCAGAAAAAAATCTGCAGCTGAAAATAGAAACCTGCGCGTTATACCTGTGGAAATATTGGTTTAACAAGGCAGAAAGTACACAAAGGAAAACCTTTCAGATTTTTCTGTGTTTTTTTTTTTTAGCTAAAGCCAAGAATGGCTACAAAGGGAATGGGAAATATAAAGGAAGTTCTTAGAATTCCACCTTTGGCTCAATCTTCTGACTTTGGCTCAAAGAAAATGCAGCAAAATCTGACACTAAATAAAAAAAATCTGCAATTCAACAACATGGGGCCTGTGGCTAAATTAGGTGTTTCATAACATTATATAGAATAATTATTATAATTCATTTATATTATTAATAATAATAATAATTTATATTACATTATGATTAGAGATACGCAAACACCGTGCGATCAAATAGGTATTTGATCGAATATCAGGCCGTTCGAGGTATTCGTTCCCAATCGAATACCACGTGGCATACGCAGTAAAAATTCATATACCCTCCCACCTTCTCTGGCGCGTTTTTTGCACTAATAACTGTGCAGGGGAGGTGGGACAGGAACTACGACAACGGAGGGATTGAAAAAAAATTGAAAAAACCCATTGGCTGCCGAAAACATGTGACCTCCCATTTATAAGAACGGCCGCCGCCATATTCGCGGTCAGAGATAGGGAGAGAAACATATTTGCTGAGGGCTAGATAGGCATTAGCTTCAGATAGGCAGGGAAAAACCGAAGAACAACAACAGCTCTTCTCAGAGCTATACACTGCAAGGACAGGAGTCCAGCTTTCCACGGACGGTGGAAAACAGGGATACAGAACAGTTACTTGTTGCTATATGCGTGACAGACAGCTTTTATTAGGGGTCCCCCCGGAAAAATAGCAGGAATCCACAGCAGTTACTACTTGCTATATATGTGCAAACCAGCTTGTGTTAGGGGTGTCCCCCCACAAAATAGCAGGAATCCACAGCAGTTACTTCTTACTATATACGTGCAAACCAGCTTTTGTTAGCTTTCCCCCCAGAAAAAAAGCAGGAATCCACAGCAGTTACTTCTTGCTATATACGTGCAAGCCAGCTTTTGTTAGGGGTGTCCCCCCACAAAATAGCAGGAATCCACAGCAGTTACTTCTTGCTATATACGTACAAACCAGCTTTTGTTAGGGGTGTCCCCCCACAAAATAGCAGGAATCCACAGCAGTTACTTCTTGCTATATACGTGCAAACCAGCTTTTGTTAGGGGTGTTCCCCCACAAAATAGCAGGAATCCACAGCAGTTACTTCTTGCTATATACGTTTCAACCAGCTTTTCTCAGGGGTGTCCCCCCAGAAAAAAAAGCAGGAATCCACAGCAGTTACTTCTTGCTATATACGTTAAAACCAGCTTTTGTTAGGGGTGTCCCCCCAGAAAAAAAGCAGGAATCCACTGCAGTTACTTCTTGCTATATACGTGCAAACCAGCTTTTGTTAAGGGTGTCCCCCCAAGAAATAGCAGGAATCCACAGCAGTTACTTCTTGCTATATACGTTCCAACCAGCTTTTCTCAGGGTTGTCCCCCCAGAAAAATAGCAGAAATCCACAGCAGTTACTTCTTGCTATATACATTCCAACCAGCTTTTGTTAGGGGTGTCCCTCCACAAAATAGCAGGACTCCACAGCAGTTACTACTACCTATATATATTTCAACCAGTTTTTCTCAGGGGTGTCCCTCCCAAAAAAATATCAAGAATCCTCTGCAGTTACTTCTTGCTATATACATGCAAACCAGCTTTTCTCATGAGTGTCCCCCCAAAAAATAGCAGGAATCCACAGCAGTTACTTCTTGCTATATACGTTCCAACCACCTTTTCTCAGGGGTGTCCCCCCACAAAATAACAGGAATCCACAGTAGTTACTTCTTGCTATATACTTTCCAACCAGATTTTCTCAGGGGTGTCCCCCCAGAAAAATAGCAGGAATCCACAGCAGGTAATTCTTGCTATATACGTGCAAATCAGTTTGTGTTAGGGGTTTCCCCCACAAAATAGCAGGAATCCACAGCAGTTACTTCTTGCTATATACGTTCCAACCACCTTTTCTCAGGGGTGTCCCCCCACAAAATAACAGGAATCCACAGTAGTTACTTCTTGCTATATACGTGAAAAACAGCTTTTCTCAGGGGTGTATAGACCATAAAAAGGACATTACTATACATCAAAAAATGCGTAAGGCTAGCGCAAGAGGACAGGGACGAGGACGGGGGCGTGGAAATGCAGATGTGGAGCAAGGTTGCGCTCAACCAACAGCGTCTACTGTGCCTACTGCTCTGCGGCAGCAAGCATTGCACTTCCCCGCAGGTACAACCCTAACCAGGCCCGAGCACCAGGAACAGGTGTTACAATGGCTGGCAGACAATGCTTCCAGCACATTCTCCACCAGCCAATCAGCCTCTACCTGAACTCGTCCTCCTACCCAACAGTCTGGTCCTCCTTCCTCACAAGATTCCCAATCTTCCCAGCAAACTAATCCCACCTTTCCCACCTCCCAGGAGCTGTTTTTGGGTCCATTCACTGTCCCTCTCTCTGTCTGACCTCTGTCCTGATGCACAAACACTGTATCATCCATTATCTCCTGTTGTTGTTGACCAGCAATTGGCCCTCAGTGATGACGATGACGAGACACAGTTGCCATCAGGGCAGCCTGTTGCCATGGTCAGTGTGCAAGAGGAGGAGGAGGAGGAGGAATTGGAAGAGGAGGTGGTGGACGACAAGGACACTGACCCAACCTGGACAGGGGGGATGTCAAGCAGGGAGAGCAGTGTAGATGTGGAGGGAAGTGCAGCACCAAAGAGGGTGGCTAGAGGTAGAGGCATGTCCAGAGGCAGAGGACAGCTGCTTCACTGAAGCCAGGCCACAGCCTTCAGGGCCCAAAATGTTCCCTCTTGTAGCCAGCCTAGAAAAACTCCCACATCGAGGCCACGGTCTTTGGTGGTGTGGAATTTTTTTAATGTATGTGAGGCGGACAAATATAGTCCGATGCAAGGCTCTACTCACTCCAAGGGCCAAAAACACTGCCAGTGCAAGATTCTACTCACTCCAAGGGCCAAAAACAATGCTTTTTAAAGGCTCTATTCACTCCAAGGGCCAAAAACAATGCTTTTTAAAGGCTCTACTCACTCCAAGGGCCAAAAACTCTGCAGGTGCAAGGCTCTATTCACTCCAAGGGCCAAAAACACTGCCAGTGCAAGATTCTACTCACTCCAAGGGCCAAAAACTAAATCTCTGCTGTTTACAGGCTCAACTCACCCAAAGGGCCAACAAATCTCTGCTGGTGCAAGGCTGAACTAAGTTAAAGGGCCTAAAACTCTGCAGGTAAAAGGCTGAAGTCACCTGAAGGGCCTCAATCTCTGCTGGTACCTCAGCTTAAGGGCCTGTAACTTAATTTGGAAGGGCTCACATTAAGGGCCAGAAAAGTGAATTTTTGAAGGTCTCACCACATCACACACACATGAACAATGACAGTTAAGTGTGGAGGCCTTTGGATTTCCCATTGCTTATTCCATCTGTGGTTGTCATGGGCAACGTGATTTAAAGGGGTGCTTGTTAATGTTTCTTTTGCTTTAAATTTGGGTTTCTGTCCATCCAATTGGGGAGGAAAGAAGGTTTCCAGATATTTTTCCACTTTTAGGGTGCATTCACACTGAGTAAATGCTAGCTTATTTTGTAGAGTAAAATTACACTTGTAAATTTTGCTATCCCATTAACTTCAATGACATTTTACAGGCGTATTTTTACAGGCGTATTTTTTACAGGCGTATTTTTTACAGGCGTATTTTTACACTTGTAAAAAAATATCATTGAAGGCAATGGGATAGCAAAATTTACAAGTGTCATTTTACTCTACAAAATAAGCTAGCATTTACTCAGTGTGAATGCACCCTTATAGGTTTTTTTTGAGTGTGGAAAGTGTGTAGGTGACAGGCTGTGATGGTGGGGTAAAACTGTGACTTGGGCTTGTTAGATGCCCCCAGGCATGCTTCCCCTACTGTCCCGGTTGCATTGCAGAGGTGTTGGCATCATTTCCTGGTGAGTCATAGTGGACTTGGTGACCCTCCTGAATCAAATGGTGGGTTCCCCTAAAACGAAGCTTTTTTCCCCATAGACTATAATGGGGTTCGATATTCGTTCGAATAGTCGAATATTGAGCGGCTATTTGAAACGAATATTAAATATTTTACTGTTCGCTCATCTCTAATTATAATAAATAACTCGGACAGGATAGAATTGTGAATTCTTTCAGACCTTTGTTTTATCACAAACATGAGCTTTTCAGAGGCACGTAGTCATCCTTTTTAGATTTCAACATGTTTTTAAATACAGTCTTCATTTCTCTACACAGACACGTAACTGCAATAATTCTTATCTTCAATAAGGAATGAGGTAAATTGTGATATTTCAATGGGAAGAGGTTTAATGATTAACTGGCCACTCCCGTGTGCGTGCCCTCTTACACACCTGGGTCTGCACACTGTCTGAGGCTGGATTAGCAGCGTTCTTGTACTGAAAATATGCATGCACTATTAATTGCAGTTATGGGTAATGCATGTCTACTATACCAGTAAAAGAAATGCATAGTAACGTGCGACTGCTGCTCCTTACTGAAAATGAAAACTACATGTGCAGAGGAATGACTTATGCAGTCCAGTTAATGGAAGGAATAATTTATGAATATGATATGAATTTATTTTTACATGTTTCCATTACAACAATTGTCTTGGGAGCATGCAGGTAAAATGTTCAACAAAAATGGTTTCTTATCAATCACCTGTGATCTGCCATATCTGTAACTTGACTGCATCAAATGCCTCAGTATGTTAACAAATTGCCAATATGTGGATCGCAGAAGTGTAAAGTATAAGATACCTAATATAGTGTATTATAATAGTTCATTTATGTATTTGAGAGTGTTTTTAGTATACGTATGTCTCTGTGCAGTAAATGGATGCAAAGCTCTAATGTCTTTGTGCTGTACATATTTTAATAGCGTTCTTCCTTTAGGCCGAGGCCCCGCATTGCGGAAACACAGCAGATTTTGTTGCGTTTTGTGTTTTTAGACAAACTCAAGAGTGACTACAAAAGGAATGGGAAGAATATAGGAAACACACTTCTGTATAACAAAAAAAAAAAAAAAAAGCTGCGTTTCTGCAACTTGGGGCCTCAGCCACAAATCATTCGCAATCTCAAGAAAACCATGGTTAGATAATATATTTTCAGCGATGGAGCAGGATATACTCTTCCTAAATATATTCTTAAAGCATGTTTAAACTGACATTAATTGTCCAAATTAATTAAAATAATGTGATTACTTTTCACGTACATATCACCAAATAGTGCTGCAGGTACAAGAAGAATCTTGTTGGACAAGTAAGGGATATCTTGTTCAGATGTTGCTTTTGTCTCCACTCCCTAATAAAATGCATTATCTTGCCCTCAGGTATTTATTAAATAAAAGGAATCTGTACATTGTGATACCTGCCTTAGGGACATGGGGAAGGCACTGTGTGAACTAGAAAGTGTGCGTGTTAGCGAAGTTAATTTATCTTCTGTAATTCCTCTATTACCACTCCCTTTATAATGCCAAATTCTCCATAAAGTACACTATACTTCACATACAATTTGCTTTTATACCTTTATAAATGTATACCTTCTCTTTTACAAGTCACATGTACAAGTCTGTATAAGTATGTGAGGATTGCTATTAGTTAAAACATTGTTTCATATCAGTGCTTTTCTGAAAAAAAAAACAAGCTTTTCGAAGTTTTACATAAGTGTATATCTCTTAACACAAATGTATATGATATGTACTTAAGTGTGACAATATATAGGAACCTATAGAGCAGACTTCTATTTCTGCCTTGTCATCATAGATCTACCCACAAGCATATACCATACATGAGAGAGGATCTGTGCTACTAAGTTGTTACATATAGAATCATGGAAGTGTCACTTGATACATTTCATTAGAAATAATAAACATAGAAGAAGTAAAAGAAAATATAAGAGAAAAAGCAAGTAATCCAGCAATTCTTTGTAGTCTCACCTCATTGAGCTCAGGTTGTGTTTCTAGCATCCTTATAGTAGGTTTGATATCCTCGAACACAGCACTGTCTTCCACATTTTCACCAGACATATTCACTGGTTTTAGCTGGGAATACACAGCACTGTCACTGGAGCTGGTTTGTAGGGTCATACCTGGACCCTATATGTTGAGAATGAAATAAAATAAGTTTGTATTTTGCCTTTGTTAGATCCTTGGGTGGAAATTAAAGGATTAACGTGTTATGTAGAGTTTCTTTCCTTTACCTGGAGGGGGAGGAGTTGGTGAGGTGGCTGGATGATATTTTAGTGACAGGTAAGTTTAGCCAATTGAGGGAGGAACTCAGCTATGTATAGCCAATGAGTGCGGAGTAAAGTTCAGGTATTTGTTATACTGTTAAGTACTTGTCTGCCTGTAGAGACGACAGTGATTTAAGTCAGCCACACCAGAGGAATCTATACAATACATGTGTGTAGCCTTGACCTTTTGCACATTACTCTCAAGATGCATTACCGCAAGTAAAACATTACTTTGCAGATCATAACTTACATTTATATATTACATCACTTAGGTTATATTCACATGCGCAAACAGGAAAAGCCTAATATAGAGAGACATTTGTTTTTTATGCTTTTGTGAACTGGTTTCTCAAATCAGCTTTCAATTATACAATGAAGGGCTACTTACAATTCATGAAAAGTTAAGTAATGTAAAATATTGTTCATTATATAACCTTTCATAAAGTAAGTCTAGTTCTACTGTTTGGCAATTGTACCTACTGCATGCATTTACAATGTTTCATGTCTTGCTTCTGCACACATGTAAGCCAGAGGAAGAAGGACTATACACTTGTGCGATAGAATATAGATAGAATATTTAACTGTTCTGATGCACAGCAATTATACTTAGGCCTGGGTCACATCTGCGTTTCGTATTCCATTCAGGGAGTCCGCATGGGGACCCCCGAACAGAACACCGAATCCATTAAAAAGCGGTGAGCAATGAAAGCACATGGACCCCATAGACTATAATGGAGTACATGTGTTTTCCGCGCGGTGTCCGTATGAGTCATGAGGAGAGAAAAGTACTCCAAGAACTACTTTCCTCTCCACATGATTCTATAGTCTATGGGGTCTGTGTGCCTTCATTGCTCATCACTTTTTAATGCGGTCGGTATTCCATTTGGGGGGGGTCCCCAAGCGGACTCCCAGAAGGGAATACTGAACGCAGACGTGAACCGGGCCTTAGGTGTCTGGTCATGCATTATCCAAAATACTTTCAGTTAAAAATTAGATAGAAAATTGGAACATTAGATATTTTTTTAAAAAAACTCACAGTATAGCTTTTTGACATTATCATTGTGTTATTTTCATGTTTCACTATTGACTCACTAAGGGAGCCTTCACATGGAGTTTACGCTCTGCTCATTCTGAACGTAAACTCGTTCAGAATGAGAGGCGTTAAAACAGATCCCATTGATTTCTATGAGTTTCGACATGTAAAAAAAAAAAAAAAAAAAAAAACTTAATTTGGTTTTTAACAAAAAAATGTACATTAAAACTTCACCCATAGGCTGCGTTCACACGGATTAACACGCCACTCATTCTGACACATAAACACGTGTCAGAGTGAGTGCTGTAAAACAGAATCCCATTGAATTCAATGGGTGCCATCTTACGCGGGCTACACATTGAAATCAATGGGCTAAAAAGCCTCCAATTGATGTGTTTTCGGAAAAGCACAGCATGTCAATAATACCAGCGGAAACACTGGTGTTTTCCCGACAGGTTTAATTAGAGAATAAAATCTGCAAAGAAAAACTTGTTTTTTTCTACAGCGTTTTTTAGTTGTATTTCGGTACATTTTCTGGGGAAAAAAAAAAAACTTCAATAGTAACAAATACACATTTTCCCTGCTGTTACTTTTGTATTGTTGCAAGCACCTTGAGGAGTTTTCCATGCTTGTGTCCCTTTTAGTTGAATAAATTTAATCTAATTATGCAAAGATAGTGTCGCAATAATGCTGTCAGCTAGTAATAGACCTACAGTACCTCAAGCAGCAGATCCTAACATGTTTGTATTTGTTACCAGGCATGCATAGAACAGTAGATATTCAGTTGCTGTAATATAAATTAAAAGCTACCGTATATGCTCGAGTATAAGCCGACCCGAATATAAGCCGAGGCCCCTAATTTTACCACAAAAAAACTGGGAAAACTTATTGACTCGAGTATAAGCCTAGGGGGAAATGCAGCAGCTACTGGAAAATTTCAAAAATTAAAATGGTCGGAGTTTTTGGGTGCAATAGATGCTGGGTGCTGGGGAAGGGGAGGGGGTGTTTTGGTTGTCTGTCTGCCCCTTCCCTGAGCTTGAGGACTGTTTTTTTTTTCCCCCATTTGGAATTCAGCCTGGCTGAATATAGGGTATCTGCAGTGCTGCTATTAACCCCTTCCCGACGGAACAGGAGCACTGCAGGCCCTATATTCAGTAGACCGGGCACTTTCAAACACAGGGATACCTAATGTGTATGTGTTTCATAGTAATTTTCTACTTTTGTATGTATTCTAGGGAAAGGAGGGATTTACAACTTTTTTTAAAGCTTCTTTTTTTCCCACTATTTTATGGGAGATTCTATACATTGATATTGCGGCTGGTCACAGACCCCCCTTAAAAAAAAATAATTTTTTTTTGCTGACTCGAGTATAAGCCGAGGGGGGCTTTTTGAGCACAAAAACTGTGCTGAAAAATTCGGCTTATACTCTATACTTCATTAAAAAGTGCTGAATGATAGCAATTAAAAATGTGTAACCATAAGGCTAAGGCCGCAGCGAAAACCATGGCGAAAAAAAACATCAAGGTTTTTCTGACAGAAGGTCCGCAGAGGTTTCTTCTGCAGACTTTCTGCTTTTATTATATCTATAGGAAAACCGCCGGCATTTCTATAGGTATAATTGACATGCTGCAATTTCCAAAATGTTTCCGCTATCTGTGGATGGGATTCTTTAGTGGCTGTACTTGCTATTGCAGGACAGCTCCACTCACTTAAGTAGGACTGAACTACATACAAGTGAATCATGAACATGATTGGCCTATGAAGTTTCACTGCCGTCATCTGATCTGTGGTACATTTGGGTGTAAGATCCCTCGCAATCTAATATTGATAACCTAGCCTAGGGGTAGGTTATCAATTTTTTTTAGTTCCAGAAAACCCCTTTAAACCATGCCAGCTAATACAGCTCTATAGTAATTTTACCATTCTAGATGCTATGTTTGTGTACATGTACTATTGCTTCTTGATTCTTTTAGCTTACCATCTGTAAGATTTGTAAGGACTTCTTCATTGTGCACCCATAAACCTCAGATGATAAAAAGAAACCAAAAAAGTGTATGGCTCTGTGTATTCGCAGTTTACAGTCAAAGGAATTTTGGACTACATGAAATGGACAAGGACCAGATTAATGGATACGGCAATTTGTTACGCTAAAGTTTTATGGTGTCTGACTTTAAACAAAAAAATTACATGTACATGAAATACAGTCATCTGAATAAGCACTAAAAGAGATAATCTATACTAAAGATATATGTAATATAACTTAGTGTATGCCATGGAGAGGTGTATTCAAGCACTTACTCTCTGTACAGCTGAATACTTAAAAGGAATATCCCCATGTAATAGTGTATAAAATAAGGGCACCTCATGTACTAGAAATGTCTGCAGGTTTTCTATTTTCAGAAGCTTTAGAGACTGAAAATAATTTTGGTAGATTTCAAGGAATGCTGTGGAAATTAAAAATATAGAGCACGCTCTATCCGACATAAACTGGCTCAGTCGAAATGCACCTGCAGAAAAATCCTTACACAATTCTACAAAGTACTGTGAAGTTCCAGTTTACAGTAAATACAGGAACAATACACTTGTCTTTGGACAAATAGAAATTTATGATAATTCATTATTTTCCTGGTGCACAGGTTTATAAAATGTACCTGAAGCTACTTGTCATTCTGCATTTTTCATATATATATATATATATATATATATATATATATATATATATATATATACAGTCCTATGAAAAAGTTTGGGCACCCCTATTAATCTTAATAATTTTTAGTTCTAAATATTTTGGTGTTTGCAACAGCCATTTCAGTTTGATATATCTAATAACTGATGGACACAGTAATATTTCAGGATTGAAATGAGGTTTATTGTACTAACAGAAAATGTGCAATATGCATTAAACCAAAATTTGCCCGGTGCAAAAGTATGGGCACCTCAGCAGAAAAGTGACATTAATATTTAGTAGATCCTCCTTTTGCAAAGATAACAGCCTCTAGTCGCTTCCTGTAGCTTTTAATCAGTCCCTGGATCCTGGATGAAGGTATTTTGGACCATTCCTCTTTACAAAACAATTCAAGTTCAGTTAAGTTTGATGGTCACCGAGCATGGACAGCCCGCTCTCAAATGATCTGAAAACAAAGATTGTTCAACATAGTTGTTCAGGGGAAGGATACAAAACGTTGTCTCAGAGATTTAACCTGTCAGTTTCCACTGTGAGGACCATAGTAAGGAAATGGAAGACCACAGGGAGAGTTCTTGTTAAGCCCAGAAGTGGCAGGCCAAGAAAAATATCAGAAAGGCAGAGAAGAAGAATGGTGAGAACAGTCAAGGACAATCCACAGACCACCTCCAAAGAGCTGCAGCATCATCTTGCTGCAGATGGTGTCACTGTGCATCGGTCAACAATACAGTGCACTTTGCATAAGGAAAAGCTGTATGGGAGAGTGATGAGAAAGAAGCCGTTTCTGCAAGCACGCCACAAACAGAGTCGCCTGAGGTATGCAAAAGCACATTTGGACAAGCCAGCTTCATTTTGGAAGAAGGTCCTGTGGACTGATGAAACAAAGATTGAGTTGTTTGGTCATACAAAAAGGCATTATGCATGGTGTCCAAAAAACAGCATTCCAAGAAAAACACTTGCTACCCACTGTAAAATTTGGTGGAGGTTCCATCATGCTTTGTGGCTGTGTGGCCAATGCCGGCACCGGGAATCTTGTTAAAGTTGAGGGTCGCATGGATTCCACTCAGTATCAGCTGATTCTTGAGAATAATGTTCAAGAATCAGTGACGAAGTTGAAGTTACGCCGGGGATGGATATTTCAGCAAGACAATGATCCAAAACACTGCTCCAAATCGACTCAGGCATTAATGCAGAGGAACAATTACAATGTTCTGGAATGGCCATCCCAGTCCCCAGACCTGAATATCATTGAACATCTGTGGGATGATTTGAAGCGGGTTGTCCATGCTCGGCGACCATCAAATTTAACTGAACTTGAATTGTTTTGTAAAGAGGAATGGTCCAAAATCCCTTCATCCAGGATCCAGGAACTGATTAAAAGCTACAGGAAGCGACTAGAGGCAAAAGGAGGATCTACTAAATATTAATGTCACTTTTCTGTTGAGGTGCCCATACTTTTGCACCGGTCAAATTTTGGTTTAATGCATATTGCACATTTTCTGTTAGTACAATAAACCTCATTTCAATCCTGAAATATTACTGTGTCCATCAGTTATTAGATATAGCAAACTGAAATGGCTGCTGCAAAGACCAAAATATTTAGAACTAAAAATGATTAAGATTAATAGGGGTGCCCAAACTTTTTCATAGGACTGTATATATATATATATATATATATATATATATATATATATATATCAATCAGGGCCTGGGGTTGCTAGGTGGGGTGGCATAGAGACACAAGTCCAGTTTCTTTTAGTCCAAAACAAAGGTAGAGTTTATTTTCACTCAAAAAGGTAGTGCAGCAACAAAAGGAAACAATACAAAAATAAATCCCTGCCCGGCTAGGCTAAACATAGAATAGGTTACCTCACCTAGAATAACAGAAATCCAAAAAGCCAGTAGAATCATTCAGGACACAGCTCCAAAAATATGACCTCTCTGTCAGCTCTCCAGCCAAACTCTGCCAAAGGTCTGCTGCTGGAGTTGACTTCTTAAGCCTCCTAGACAAGGAGACTCTCAACAGCTGAGTCGCTGCCGGATCATCCCCAAAGTGTGGACTGGAGGGGGGTGGAATGACAGGTCCCACTACCAATCCTACCTGTCATTCCTGAAAATCCAGCCCAGTACTGAGCATTTACCAAAATACATATATATATAACAGTTTGCATGGATGGTGGCTCTATATTTCAGGAAAGTGGAATAAACTGTTCCTCAAACATGGATACATTGAAATCACTCAAACAGATGTGTATACATATAATATTTCCCAACTTCTATCTAAGTACAGTAGATTAGTAAATGTCTGCTTCCCAATGATGGATTAGTTTGGATGGCCACCTGGAGTCCACAGCTTCTGGAAGGTCATTGGCCACAAAACTTGCCACTATATTAAAAACAGACCTCTGTAGATTCTGTAGTAAGCAGAGACCACCATTTATGTTGTGGCCATACAGTACATACTGCAGATAGTGTAGATGGGCTCCCTCTACTCTTTCCTCTAACATATACAAGCTACCCTGACCCACCACAAACTTTCTGTTGCCCTGTATGAGCACCTAGGACAGCAATTTCAGTTCAGTCACATACACCAACCTACAAGCACAACACCACACAAATGCAACAACACACCACACAAACACCAGACCACTCTAGACACACGCAACACAAACATCACCCCACAAATACCACAATACCACCCCACAAATACCACACACACTGACGGACCACACACGCATGCAAACACACTCAGATGGATGTGCACTACACACACGGACGAACAGAGCACATGCGTACTCACACACAACTACCGCATGCATGGACACTTGCTCTGTACACGCAGAAACACATGGATCACATGTGCACATACACGCATACATATAAAGATCACACACGTGCATGCACACACACATACATACACATGGATCACACATGTGCACACACAAATACACACACGCACGTGCACACACACACATACATGGACCACACACGTGCATGCACACACACATACCTACACATGGATCACACGCATACACACACACACACATACGCACATGCATGCAAACACACACATGCATACTTATACATGGACCATACACACACGCATACATACGCATGGATCACACACATGTACACTCACGCATGCACTGACAAAACATGTCTGGTATTCTTAGTGCTTGCACACTGCAGTATTTTTCACGGGCCTCCAGACCATGGATTTGGTGGTTCCATAGACTTCTTCACAAAGCTGTGAATTTTGCAGGCTCCATAGAAGTCTATGGAGATTTAGTGTTACTGTAGTGTGCAAGCAGCCTTACTGAGCAGCAATATTGGTCAGGTGAAAACTGCCTCATAGTAAGACTGTCATTATTGCTTACTATACAGGGACCTTTCATCACTGAAGCACGACAATAGATTGTTGTGTAACTGTAAACCAATTTTACTGTTTTGTCCATGAACTACTTATAAATTACACTGGAGGGGAAAGGGTTGCACTATGTTGTTAATTGGGTGTAAATTAGTGGCATACATGACATGCCCCCCCCCCATGCTGAAGACCCCGACTAACCCGCCCGCATTCCTGCGCACACTATTATACCCCATAGTGGCCCCTGCACACAGTATTATACCCCATAGTGGCCCCTGCACACAGTATTATACCCCATAGTGGCCCCTGCACACAGTATTATACCCCATAGTGGCCCCTGCACACAGTATTATACCTCATAGTAGCCCCTTCATAGTGGCCCATTGTGGCCCCTTCACCCAGGATTATGCCATATTGCGGCCCCTTCACCCAGCATTATGCTCCACTGTTGACACCCATGAACAATTATTATACTCAGAACCCAGAGCATAATAATCGGAGACCCAGGAGGGATACAAACATAAAAAAACACTGTTCCTTACCTATCTCTGGCTTCGCTGTACTTCCCGCTGATGTTGGCCATCTTCAATGATGTCCGGGATGTCACGTGACCAAGGGGGCCTGCGTAGCAACACAATGGACGCAGGCCTCGGTCATGTGAAGTCAGGGACGTCACACAAGTAGGCCGAAGTTTTTTATGTTCTCTTACCTCTCCTGGGCATGACTGTAGAGTCATTATACTCAGGGGTGTTCTCGGACCCTCGAGTATAATAATACTATTTGTGGGGTATCACTTACCGATCCCAGCCACTGCCAGGATCAGTAAGTAAATAGGGCTGTTACTGGCTGGAGTAACTCCAGCCAGTAACGGCCTTTTTTTTTTTTTTTTTTTTTTTAAATGCAGTGGTAGTGGCTGTCGCCTGGCCCCCTAATGTCCCGGGCCCTGTGGCAGCTGCTACCATGGCTTCCCCAGTAGTTACACCACTGGCGGAAATGTTTTATATGTTTGTGTAAGGGGCATAAATTTAAATTTTTTATAAAAATGCTGTAGTTCAAAAAATAGTTGTAATAGTTTATACTACAGTGTTGGCCAAAAGACATGAAAGGTCCTCTTTAAGGCTAAGGCCTCACTTAGTGAGCCACTGAATAAGAGTACTGTAGGAAAAACTGCGGTGGCAACACATCGTGGTTTTTCCTGCAGCGCTTTTCACAGAAAGTCCACAGAGGTTTCCGCTGCAGACTTTCTGCTTCCATTCTAACTATAGGGAAAGCGACAGCATTTCCGTAGTTATAATTGATATGCTGCGATTTCCAAAACCGCGAATATCCTAAATGTCCAAAGCCTGTAGAGATTTTTCTTTGATAAAAATGCGCTGTAAATCTGTATGTACTATGGTGTCTGCATATAGCCTAAAATGTGCACTGATGTGCTGTTGCTTCTGCTGGCTACTGGTATATTCAGACAGCAGTATAAAGAAATGACTACAAATATAATAGAGCAGTTTTGCTCCAATAGATTGAGACATTACCACCATTACCTATTATGTCTGAATATACCCTGAAGAAACAGAGGAAGTGAGGAAGTATTGGGAACAGCCCAGGCAGACGGCACAAATGATCCACCAATGCTGCTTACTATTCACCAATATAGTGCATTATACTTGTATTCATTTCCATCTTCTCTCCAGCAAGCATTAATAGTCTTATGTGGGTTAGGTCAGCACAGTTAGGTATAAGGAGGTGACTAGAGATGTAATTCTAAACCACAAATGTTTGTTTTTCTGCTGAATTGAATGTTCTGACAAATTCTTTTCACCTCAGTTCTTTCTTTTTCTCCCCCTCCCCTTACACCAGTTTAACCAGTTTAACTGCTACTGGAATGTAAAGAAATAAAAACGCAGCTAAAAGAAACACTAAACTTCATTCAGTCCAGATTTATGTCTAACCAAATGCAATCTTATCTTAATTGAAATGTATAGCTTTAGTGAGTTGTAATTTGTAATGCAGGAAGTTAAACATAGTGAAATCTTACTGTTGCTAATACAAAGCGAAGGGCCACGCACGCAATATCATCGGAGATGCTGCTGCTGCTAGTGCTACTGCCTTGCAGAGGAGCCCGAAGAAGTGAAACGAGAACGAAGGTCGCCTATCATTTCATACTTTGCCACTTTCTCATTCGGCATTTCCTAGGCAATGTGTGATATGACGAATTGTTTCATACATTTCCAGCTAGTTTTAGGCATTCTAGAGAATGCCGGTTTTCATACATTGCCGGTAACATATATACAATTGAATAACACAAAGGTATATGTACCCTTCATATTAAGTGGAAATGGTACCTTCTAAAGGTTATGCATTTTCTTCTTTTCTTAAAGTCATATTTACCAATTTTCTTACATTTACCAAAAAGCCAAGTTACAAACTGCAAATCAGATTTTAATGCCCCATTATATGTGAACAAACTATGTAAAGATAACCTATACATTTCAATTAAACTCACTAAAGCCGTGTAAATACTTGAACAGGTCCCTGTATTGTTATAGTTTATGTGTAGAGCTCTATGAGTGACTTTTGACCAAGTCCACTCCGATTTGCAGAGTCGTTAGGTGAGGAGGTGGAAATCAGCAGGCAAATAGTTAACTGTCAAATTTACCATATACTTAACAGCTAACTATTCTTCCCAATGGCTCCATATATATGTATGCTCAGCTCAGATGAGCATGCATGTGTTCTGAATGGGAGAAAAGTGGAGTAAGCTGCTGTCAGACACTTGATGTGGTGACTTGTCTCCTGTGAGCACAAAGTATCAGGCACAGGACAACATGGTGGCTCAGTGGTTAGTACTGCAGCCCTGCAATGCAGGCGTCATGGGTTCAAATCCCCAAGAAACAACATCTGCAAAGAGTTTGTATGTTCTCCCCGTGTTTACGTGGATTTCCTCCCATTCTATGAAGACATATTTTTTTCTATAAAGAAAAAAAATTTACATTGTTATCTCTATATGGGGCTCACAATCTACTTTAAAAAAGTATCAGGCACATTCATGGCCCTCCAAGGCTTCTTTTCTCCAAAGTCTTACATTCATCTAATATTTAGGACTATCTTAAAGGGTTATGTGGAGAAGAATAACTTCTTGTATTTACTGCAGAATATCAGTAATGTTACTAATATACTCCCAGTTATTTCTTTCACTTACTTTACAAAGCTCATTTGGGCTTTTTCATACTTTGCCTAAATAGCATTTGGCATTTTATAGAATAGTATTCTATACGCTGCCTAGGCAAAGTACGTAAGTTCCAGGGCCGCACCTCTAATGAGGTGACGTGAGGCGACGGCCTCAGTTGGTACTATTTGGGGGGGAATGGCATAGAGGAGCGCTGGTCTGTGTGATTTGCTACAGACCATTATTATATGCCGCCCCTCCTGATAGTGGCTGTGCTGTTCAATAGATCAGCGTCTGCGAGACACCAATCTATTTAAAACTAAAGCTGTGTTGCTGTAGCCACAGAGAAGACAGGCAACACGTCTGCTTCTCTGTGTGGGAGGCGCCATGTGATGACATCCTCCTGATAGTAGCAGACGTCCTGCGCGCTGTGATCCCGGCTAATGAAGAGGAGACGTCGGCTGCATCAAGCACTCCTAGGAACGTGAGTATAACTTCTTTTTTTTTTTTTTTTTTTAAGGCGAGTTGTGGGTATTTAAGGGGTCGTTAGGAGGGGGCACTTTATTTATTAACAGGAGTTATTTATATAAGGGCTACTAGGGGCATTATCAATATAGGAAGGTACAGTGTTGGCCAAAAAGTATTGGCACCCCTGCAATTCTGTTAGTTAATACTCATTTTCTTCCAGAAAATGATTGCAAGCACAAACTCTTTGGTATTAATATCTTCATTTATTTTGCTTGCAATGAAAAAACACAAAAGAGAATGAAAAAAAAGTCAAATCATTGATCATTTTACACAGAGCCAAAGGTAGCAAAGCAACCCCAAAACATCAGTGAACCTCCGCCATGTTTGACTGTAGGGACCATGTTCTTTTCTTTGAAGGCCTCTTTTTTTCCCCTGTAAACTCTATGTTGATGCCTTTTCCCAAAAAGCTCTACTTTTGTCTCATCTGACCAGAGAACATTCTTCCAAAACGTTTTTGGCTTTCTCAGGTAAGTTTTGGCAAACTCCAGCCTGGCTTTTTTATGTCTCTGGGTAAGAAGTATGTATCCTACCATACAGTCTCTTTTCATTCAGACGCCGATGGATAGTACGGGTTGAAACTGTTGTACCCTCGGACTGCAGGGCAGCTTGGACTTGTTTGGATGTTAGTTGAGGTTCTTTATCCGCCATCCGCACAATCTTGCGTTGAAATCTCTTGTCAATTTTTATTTTCCGTCCACATATAGGGAGGTTAGCCACAGTGCCATGGGCTTTAAACTTCTTGATGACACTGCGCACGGTAAACACAGGAGCATTCAGGTCTTTGGAGATGGACTTGTAGCCTTGAGATTGCTCATGCTTGCTCACAATTTTGCTTCTCAAGTCCTCAGACAGTTCTTTGGTCTTCTTTCTTTTCTCCATGCACAATGTGGTACACACCAGGACACAGGACAGAGGTTGAGTCAACTTTAATCCATTTCAACTGGCTGCAAGTGTGATTTAGTTATTGCCACCACCTGTTAGGTGCCTCAGGTAAGTAACAGGGGCTGTTAATTACACAAATTAGAGAAGCATCACATGATTTTTCAAACAGTGCCAATACTTTTGTCCACCCCCTTTTCATGTTTGGTGTGGAATTATATCCAATTTGGCTTTTTGACAATTCTTTTTGTGGTTTTTCATTGAAGACAAATTAAATGAAGATAATAATACCAAAGAATTTGTGACTGCAATCATTTTCTGGAAGAAAATGAGTATTATCTGACAGAATTGCAGGGGTGCCAATACTTTTGGCCAACACTGTATTATTAATAAGGGGCACTATATAAAGCGGACCTTTCATGAGTTGGGGCACATGCAGTTTTATATACCGCTGGAAAGCAGACAGTGCGCTGAATTCAGTGCACTGTCGGCTTTCACGCCTTTCACGCCTTTCTTTTTCACGCTTTTCGCGCCTTTCTGTCGTCCGCCTCAGGCAGCAGAAACACTAGGATCACCACTGTACCTAACGATTCTCTCATTTCATACATTGCCTAAAAACGCCAGGCATTCTATAGAATACCTGCTTTTCATACATTGCCTGTAACATATACAGTATGTAGATTGTAGACAGTTTGATTGTAGACAGCTCCAAAGACAGCTCTGTTTTCTGTGTAGTGGCCACAACAGGGTACTGCAGATTAGCTCCCTTTCTCTTGAATGAAAGCTAAGACCTGGTTCACATCTACGTTCGGTATTCTGTTCGGGGAGACCGCAAGTGGACCCCCGAATGGTATAACGAACACATTGACAAGCGGTGAGCTTATGAAAGCACACGGAACCCATAGACTATAATGGGGTCTGTGTGTTTTCCACAAGTCATGCGGAGATAAAAGTACTTTATGAAATATTTTCCTCTCCACTTGACTCATGTGGACACCACACGGAAAACACATGGACCCCATTATAGTCTATGAGGTCCGTGCGCTTTCAGTGCTCACCACTTGTCAATGCATTCAGTATTCCGTTCAGGGGGGTCCTGATGTGAACCGGGCCTAAGCTGCAGTAATTCTCTTCAGCCATGATTAGGCCAGGGCTACACTGTGACTATTAAGATACACCTGCTGTTCAGTAAAATGCATTGTTATTAGAGATGAGCGAACAGTAAAATGTTCGAGGTTCGATATTCGTTTCGAGTAGCCCCTCAATATTCGACTACTCAAATCGAATATCGAACCCTATTATAGTCTATGGGGGGAAAATGCTCGTTTCAGGGATAGGCAACGTTCGATCAAATTATACTTACCAAGTCCACGAGTGAGGGTCGGGCTGGATCCTCCGAGCAGTCTTCTCCTTGCAGCGTCCCCGCGGCATCTTCCGCCTCTTCATTCACTCTGCCAGGCATCGGGCCTGGGCAGAGCCGACTGCGCATGCCCGCACTACAAGCGGACATGCGCAGTCGGCTCTGCCCAGGCCCAATGCCTGGCAGAGTGAATGAAGAGCCGGAAGACGCCGCGGGGAAGCTGCACGGAGAAGACTTCTAAAGGTAGGAGAAGAACCAGCGTTGATTGCCCGACTGTATAGCATTCGGCCAATCAATGCTGGTTCTACATCGAACTTTTCCATTCGAATAGTGAGTGGTACTCGATCGAGTACAAGTATTTCGAATACCGTAGTATTCGATCGAATACCTACTCGATCGAGTACTACTCGCTCATCTCTAATTGTTATGTGTAATCTTTGGTGTTACAGCTGTCATCAAATAGTTAAAATTAATAAGAAGCCCTAAAAAAAGTCATAGTGTTATGCAGAGAACAGAGCTGTCTGCTTCCTGCTCCACTCTCTATTTTATGGACTCCTGAGGACAGCTGATCAGTGAAAGTGCTGGATGTTGGACCTTCACCAATCTGATGCTACTGACCGATCCTCATCAATAGATTTTCACAAAAAGTTTGTAGAGCTTTCCTCTGTGGACACTCTGCTTCCATTATACCTATAGGGAATCTGCCAGCGTTTCTGTAGGTATAATTGACGTGCTGTGATTTCCAAAAATGCAATTGGTTTGGAAGTCACAGATTTTCCGCTGCGGGTATTTTTCTGGCCTTAAAGGGGTTTTCCGGGATAACTAGAAAGCCCTAGTCTAATCTAAATACCCTCCCCCTCTTACTTTCTAAGTAACATAATTAATCAATAATGTATGGGTTACCCATAACCCTGGAGCGGCCGCAGGGACATTTTCTGATTATCCAATGATGATTCGTTTCCCCATTTCCTGAAAAGGATCGTCACTACTACTCCCCCTCCTCATCCACCCCATTACACTTATCTTCTTGTGGGGCGACTCCTCCTACTTTACTAATTCTGCAGGATTGCCCTCTTCTCCAAGAGTTTCTTTGCACACTGCTGCCAATAATCCACCTCTACTGCGCAGCTTCCATGCATGCGCAGTAGAGGTGGATCATTGCTGCAGAGAACAGAGCAGCGCTAGAGAAGAGCACGCACTGGCAGAATCAGTAAAGAAGGAAGAGCTGTCTTGCAGGAAGAAGGGTGGAAGGTAAGTATATAATATGGGTCGGGGGTTGGGCTGAGCAGGGCGGGATAGCTAGAGGCAGTGGCGTAAATTATGGGGTAGCAGCAGGGCCTGGGACATTAGGGGGCCTAGCGAGAGCCTGAATTTTTTTTCTTAATAGGCCATTACTTGCTGGTGTAACACTAGCAGGTAATGGGTGCTATTTACTTACTGATCCCCGCTCCTGCTCATGGCCACCTGCTCTTCCCATTCTGCAGGGGGAGGGGGCATGTCAAATGTTCACCTGGGGGCCATTCCTAGTTAGGCCAACGGCTAGAGAGACAGAGAGGGGGTTATGGGAGAGATAAAAGGAGGGGGATTGAGGAAGGAAGGAGAAGTAAGGTGAGAGGGGTTAGTGTGAAAATTACATAGCAGGAAGCTGAACCTTGTGAACAAATGCAGGAGATACCAGGAAATTCCAGATACACCCAGAAATCACTCAAAACACAGCTAATGGTATTGGCCGCATTTATTAATTAATAACACTAACAAACATTTTAAAAAAAAAAAAAAAAAACATTTTGCCCGGAAAACCTTTTAAAAGTTTTAAGAACATGACAAGGCAAAAAAAAATAAATAAAAGATTATATATTGTTATTATTATACAATAAAGTCCTTTTATTTAATAAATAAATTTATTCAGTATGGAGAAAGGCACAAAATTGGTGCTCCCCTGAAAATTAATAAAATGTTGTCATTATCTCAAAGTCAACCCCAAAAATATTGTAACAAAATACAAGTACGGACAAGATAAGTCCTTTGTAGTCCTTCTCAACTTTAATTCAACCGGGTACCTTACTAGTAACTTTTGTAGAGGGCTACAAGGGAGGCTGGTTCCTGTCTGTCCTGCTAGGTTCACACTAGCACTTTGTCTCCATTGGTGTTTCCATCCCCCATTCTTCTTAAAAAATGCAGAGAGAATTCCTGCTAGCAGCACTTTCAACTCTGCTTTTTTGGGCGGAAACCGGGTGGCAACTTGGAGGACCTCATTATAGTCTATGGGGGCTGCAGCTAACCGCTTTTCAAGCTCACCACTTTTTGTTTCAGCTCACCATATGCACTTATCCTTCCTGGGAGACAAAGAAACTGTAGGATTCCAACCAGTAGCAGATACAAAACGTTTCATAAAATTCCGCTCAAAACCAGGAAGAAGTTCAATCAAGTTTGTTGCTTATTTAAATTCAAATGCACTTAATTAAAAGTTTACATTTTCCTACCATGTATCTGAAATTTCATTTTTGGACATCACGTTGATAGGGGATGTATGCTTGGGTGTGGTTAATACCAGTTTATATAGGAAGTCAACATCCGGTAATTCTTTGTTGCTTGTGACAAGTTACCACCCCAAGCATACACTCAAATCAATCCCAGTTGGGGAATTAATCAGAACGCGCAGAGCTTGTTCGACTGATCAACAATATATGTACCAACTTGAAATCACTTTAAACAAACTTCCTTCCTCTGCGACCTCTGCTTTCAATGCTCCCATTACAGAAGATGAGCTTAGTTCCACCCTTAAGGCCCTCCCTAATGACAAGGCTCCTGGCCCGGATGGATTTACTTATTTGTACTCCCTACCTCTGTTGCCTCTTTAACTCCTTCCTCGAGGGCGCTCCTATTCCCCAGTCCATGCTCCATTCCCACATTACCCTGGTCCCTAAACCTCATAAAGATCATCAAGACTGTGCCAACTACAGACACATAGCTCTTTTGAATACGGATTTGAAGCTCTTTACGAAGATTCTTGCTAACAGGCTTAATGCTTGGCTTCCGTCCTTGATCCACAAGGACCAGGTGGGTTTCATCCCTTGTCGTCAAGAGGAAGATAACACCAGAAGGACTGTGGATCTAATTGACGCGGCCACCCATTCTGCCACCCCTACCCTGCTCCTGAGCCTTGATGCAGAAAAGGTCTTTGATCGCCTAGATTGGTCCTTCATGCTTGCTGCCCTCCAATCCTTTGGCTTTTCGGGGGCTTTCCTCACTGCAATCGAGGTGCTATACTCTTGTCCCTCTGCTGTGGTGAAACTCCCTAACTTTATGTCCGCCCCTTTCCCCATTTGAAACGGCACGCGTCAGGGTTGCCCCCTTTCCCCTCTTATTTTTGCCCTATGCATTGAACCCCTAGCAGCTCGGATCTGTGCCTATACTGACATTCAGGGGGTCTCGGTTAGGGACAAGGATTTCAAGATTAGCTTATTCGCGGACGATGTCCTGCTGACCTTGATCAACTTGCATATATCCCTACCTAACTTGCTTCGGGTTCTGAAATCTTATGGTGATCTGTCCGGCTATAAAGTTAACCCAACTAAGACGGAGGCGCTGCCCCTTAACATCCCTGAATCCGATTTGCGCCTGCTAAAGTCTAATTTTGACTTCCAATGGAGAGACCGTTCTATTCGATACTTAGGCATTCAATTGTCCACATCCTATTCTACTCTATATGCAGTCAATTATCCAGGTCTGTTTGCTGAATTGCGGTCCCTTCTGGATAAGTGGTGGCCTCTTCGCATTTCTTTTTTGGGTCGTATAGCCGCAGTTAAGATGTCCCTTCTTCCGAAACTACTTTATTTCTTTGAAACACTCCCTGTCGCGGTTCCTCGGGGTGAGCTCCATGCCCTTCAGAAGTCGATTTTCCAATTCATATGGAATGGCAAGCGTCACCGAATCCCCTGCTCGGTCATGCTTGCAGGTAGGGAGGGAGGGGTACTAGCGGTCCTGCATCTAGTGCACTACTACTGGGCTTCCCATTTACGGTGTATCCCATTCTGGGCAGCGTCTCGGGCGTTTACGAAATGGGTAGAAATCGAGAAACTCTGGCTGGTCCCGGTTCACCCTAACGCCTTTCTGTCATCCCGCTCTACTCCTCCTCTCCCAGCCCCCCTCCTTGGCCCCATCCGCTTTACAATGTCTATCTGGGCCACTTGCTTGAAGCTTTTCTCCTTGGCAGCCCCCCGCTCTTCCATGATTTTTTTTCCTTTATAACCCCCTCCTCCCGGAGAGGCATTCCGCAGGGATGGTACGCCCATAGAGTAAGTTTGGTCTTTTTCATATTGCAGACCTGATTGACCCGTTGACTTTGGAACTCAAGCCCTTTGATCATTTCACATGTGTATTGCATTTACCTATCTCTGAATGGTTACATTATAGGCAGATTGCTCACTTTATGGTTTCCCAATTTGGTTCCCTGAAAGTCTCTCGGCCCACAGTCTTGGAAAGGGTCTGTAAGGCAGGTACTTTCACTTCTGGTGTAATTTCAGGTATCTATATACCTATATGGACCAATGGTCTAGGGCGTTGAATAGGAAGATATCCCCCGCCCAGTGGCAGGTTATCTGGTCCTGTGCGGCCAAATCCTCCACATGCATCACCTTCAAAGAGACTCAATAAAAACTGTTAATGCATTGGTATCTCACCCCTGCCATTCTGCACTCGCTTAACCCTAGCGTTCTACCTTTTTGCTGCCGTTGCGGGGCAGGGATGGGCACCCTGTGCCATATTTTTTGGGATTGTCCAGGTATCTGCCCCTTTTGGCGGGAAGTGCAGTCCTTTACGGAGGCTCTCTTTATTCGAGGGGTCCCGTTGGACTCTCTTATCTACCTGCTCATTTAGGTAAACATACATCTAAATTGTTCTTGCACCTGTGCACGGCGGCTAAAACCCTCTGCCCCCCACTGGTCTTGACTTAGTGACGCGTCTAAAAGATGTGCGTAGCATGGAGTTCTTGACGGCTTCCCTTAACCACACTTTGGATGCATTTCAAGCTGTTTGGTCATCCTGGGACGCTTACTGTGCACTGAATGGTCTCTGATCCCCCCTCCCTGTTGTCTTTCCCTTTGTGCTGTGTGTTCCCCTTGTCTTATTTGTTCATTATTTGAGTTGTTATTGCACTGTTCTGTTTCATTGTTTTATAAGTGCCCTTTTTTACTTTCTTGGGCTTTTGCCTTGTTGTTTTTTGTTGTTTGTTGAAAATCCTTTTAATAAAAATTACAATTGATAAAAAAAAGTGGTATGCCTCTTTTTTAAAAAAAAAAAAAAAAAAAAAAAGGTCTTTTAGTGCTATTAATGGGTTAATAAGTGCACCTAAATTCCTTTAGCAGTGTTTTGAGGAGTTTTGGGGTTTCTGCGGAGCTCCTGGTATTATCTGCATTTTTTTTCTTGGTGTAGCTTCCTGCTGAGTAGCTTCCTGCTGTCTGTTGTAGGCTGACTCACACTACCTCCCTCTCATTCCCCCTTCCTCTTTCACTCCTTTACACCCCCACCCTGTCTCCCTAGCTCTATATCACCCAGTACTAGCCGTTTACAACTAACTAACTCAGCCTAACCCTCCACCCCATCATATTTACCTGTCTTCCTCTGTAGGCTTCCCTTCTGGAATGGCTACTCCTTTTTTTTGACCCTGCCACTTGTGCGCAGGCTTGAGACAGCTGCGCAGTAGAGATGGCACCTCTGCCGGTGTGTGCACAGGCTGGAAGTGCCTGGTGATCGAGGTAATTATGCATTTTTTTTTAACTAAGTAAATTAAAAGTTAGGTGTGGGGAAGGGGATTTAGTTTAGGGGTTCATTTTTATTTTGTCCCAGACAACCCCTTTAAACCCCAAATCAGATCTCTAAATAAATTCAGACAAACCATTCCTCCTATATTAATACCTGCCTAATCAGTATGCCATGAACCATAGCACACATATAATAGTATAATAGAGTATATGGGAATGGCAGCAGTGGGTTAGGGTAGGGCAGATACACAGAATTCCTAATATATTTAAAAGGGGTTATGCCCCTTATGGCCTATCCTTCAATATCTGCCACCCACACCGATCAACTTATCGGATAATTTCCAAAACCTGTAGTGTATGCAACACAGGGCCAGAAGCAGTTGGCCAGTACTGCAGCTCAGCTCCTATTGATTCCAACTGCTTACAGCCCTGTATTGGGTATAGTATGAGTGTAGGAAGTGGGCCAGTACACAGTGGCAGATTGAAAGATGGCAGCAGCGTGAGGAGCCCATACAGTCACCCAGTGGCAGACAGTAGAGGTGGCAGCAGAGTGAGTAGGTCACAGAGTGGCAGGTTGATATAATGTGGAGGCCGCAACAGCCTTAGGAGGTCATACATTGACCTAGTGGCAGAGTGAGAATGTGGTAGTACCCTTATGAGGTCATACAGTGACCTAGTGGCAGAGTGACATGGTGGCAGCAGCATGAGGAGAACATACAGTGACCCAGTGGCAGAGTATGGAGGTGGCAGCGGTATGAGGAGGTCATACAGTCACCCAGTGGCAGAGTAAGTAGGTGGAAGCAGCATGAGTAAGCCCCAGAGTGGAAGGTTGATATAATGTGAAGGTAGCAACAGTCTTAGGAGGCCATACAGTGACCGAGTGGCAGAGTGTAGAGATTGCAGCAGCCTTATGAGGCCATACAGTACAGTGACCCAGTGGCAGAGTGAAGTGAAGCAGCATGGATCATTTAATCTGCTGCATCAGGCATTGGTGGGTAGAAATCCTAGCTGACCCACACCCGATTCATCTTCACAAAGGTGAGTCTCTACAAATTTTGGGTGGACAGGCGAGTTCTCCATGGGGTAACTATGGCCCCACTGCATTAAAAACCCACTCTGATGCCACACAGAGTGGCATACTTAGAGTGCACCCTGCCACCTGTCGTGGAAGGGACGGACTTCTGGGAAGCCAAACTGGATTTGTGGCCGCAACTGGCCGAGTTTGCCCTTGAAAAGCTGTCCCACCCAGCCATTGATAAATGGCCTGAAATTCTATATTCCACACACAATGGCTAATTTGCCCCTTATTTGTTTCCCCACTATTAAACATCTTTAAAATAAAAGTGAGAATACCAGGCAACTGCGGAGATTGGTGGCTAAGAATTCTTGATTTTTGCCACAACTGTACTGAGAAATGGTCTCAGAAAACAATGGCTAATGAGCCCCTAATTTCTTTCCCCACTATTAAATGCCTTTAAAAAGGTTTGAGAACAGATGAGTACAGGTATTACTGGATGATAATGCACAGTATTTTTGATGTAATGTACTGTAAAAGGTTTGCTGTGTTCCACCTTGAATACACAGGTATGAGTAATGAGCAGCAGTATAGTGGCAGTGAGCAGTGCAATGTGTATTAAGTTTCCTTCTGTTAACAACACTGTAACCAACCCAAATTCTTCTTTGAGTTCCCTTCACTAGCAAATCTGCTTCCCTGAACGTCTATCTGTTTGCTATCACTTTCCCTAGTTCCTGCTGATGCAGACATCAGCAGGAACTAGGGAAAGCGATAGCAAGCATATAGAAGTTCAGGGAAGCAGATTTGCAGTAGTTTGCAGTAAGTGCAATGTGAAATGATGGTAGCTAAAATGGCCGATGGTTTTTTATAGGGCTGTGACATCACCGGGGCAGCTGGCTGCTGATTACCTGCACGCTTGGCATTGTGGGTGATCCCACTTTCCATTCTCCTTGTCCTAACATGTGCAGCGGCTATTTTATTAAAAAATGTGATTCAATGCATCGAAGCGTGAAGAAATCCTGATTCTGGGAGAATCAAAGATTTCCTGAAACTTGGATTGAATTCCACTTCTGCAGAATAGATTCGCTCATCCCTAATGCAAATGTTTATTTAAAGGTTTTTTCCCACTCATTTTTATTGATGACGAGAATAGGTTATCAATTAAAGATCAGTGCGAATCTGACACCCAGATCCTCTGCTATTAAAGAGCCATTGTACGTCTACTTGTATGAGCTCTCTCACCTACTCTTTACAATATTAGGAAGGACCCGGGATCAAATAGGATCACCGCGCTCAGTCAATTGTCAAATGGATATGCTTTATTTCAGTTTGAGGAACACACTACGCGTTTCGGGCACAACGCCCTTTTTCAAGTGTATAAGCTGTATTACACAAAGATAAAATACAAAACACAAACACAGAAAATCGAATGCATCCAAAAGAATATATATCCCCATTTAACCAATAAGATGTGGTGTATTCTTTGTTCTTTGTTCTCTGTTTTCACTCTTTACAATGTAGATGTTTTGTTTCACAGCAGTAATGAAATTTCAAATTAGAACTTCAATATAAATGAATTGGAAAAGCCCTAATATCTTGGTCACTGTAAAATTTTGCTACATCTATATATATTTGGTGGAATTTGTCTTGGTTGTATTTTTCTGTTGTGCTACAATGTGATATGTTTGGCACATTTGGAGAAGTAATATGTACTGCACTCGTGGTGTTAGGGTCTTCAGGGAGATATTTTCTGCTGGATGCTGATATTTGGCACTGCTGGTGAGCTTTTTGTGCTGCAGTATGGTATTTGATTTCTCTATCAGACTATCATATCTTGCAGCAAAACAGCAGTCTTCAAGATTTAGTTTGCTCATTCAAAAATATTTCCTATTTTCAGTTAAAACCTGTGGCCAATACGTTCTTAATTATCTATAACCCAGAAATTTACAAGAATTACCAGTCTTAGGCCCGGGACCCCATTTGCTGTGAACACTGCAATTTGCCCTTGGCAGTAGCATGATTGAAAAAAAAAATTATGGTGTTTTACAGTCAGAGCAAAGTGGTTGGGATTCTAGTACAAAACGCGCTGTGGACACATGGCAATTTCCAAATTCAGCTCTACTGTGATGTTACATTACTGGCCTGGTAGTCATTTGTCATAATAGATTGTTCCTGCAAATCCAAGGAGCTGCTGTGGGTGCAGCTAATGGACCTTCACCAATTTGTTAGTTGAGTGGTAGTAGGAAGCGAGGCTCTTTAACAATCCTCTACAGAAGTTTACATGCCATGTGACAACTTGGAAACGTTACATCGACAATGTTGTCTTTATATGTGGATGCTCAGAGCCATAGGTGGAAAGTCTTGGAGACGGAAGTAGGATATTCAGATAACAGAGGATGTAAAACTAAGGTAATTGGTAGAACAGAGAGGGGCAGTAGAAATTGATGAGGAAAGTGATGTAGGGAGGCGCAGCGCTATGGATGGATTTGTGGGTGAGTGTGATAATTTTATAACTCAACAGCAATAGTCCCAAAATCAAACTCATGCTACGATATATTAGAACAGAAATTACATTCTTGGGTATAAGATTATATGTTGATACTATGGGCAAAAATACAACAGATTTATAGAGATGTCCTAGACATCAGGAGTGCATGCCTGCTGAGAACCATTGGAGGAATCTTGAGGAGAATTCCTCAAGTTAAGGAGAAAATGTTCTACTCTGATAGGTTTTAAAATATCAAAAATGAAGTCAAGCCATGAGGGAGAGGGATTATTGGTGATGATTCATTACCATTAGAGATGAGCGAGTACTGTTCGGATCAGCCGATCCGAACAGCACGCACGCATTGAAATGAATGGACGTAGCCGACACGCGGGGGGTTAAGCGGCTGGCCGGCGTCAAAGCGGAAGTACCGTGTGCTTCCATTCATTTCAATGCGTGCGTGCTGTTCGGATTGGCTGATCCATCAGTGCGCCTGCCATTTTAAAAAAACAATATAAAAAATTGAGCGTACACAAAAATTACCCAAAAAGCCCCTTTTAAGGGTACATGTGCAGCACGAAGTAGTGTAGGAAAAATTTACATAATTTGAAGGACGAATTTGCAGCAAACTAGCATTGTACCTATTGCCTAGTCTACTAGTTTACCAGCTGGAAAAGATGAACTATTGTCTAAAACTTGAACAGCCTGTGAAGAGAAAGAAGACTTGGAAAATTTACTGTTATACAGGTATTAACCCGTGCATTCATACTTTTCATACAGGCGCTATGATGTTTATTTTGTGATACACTGACACAGAATATGTTGGTATCAGGATTTTCATTTCAATGTGCATGGAAGTAGTTTAAATAGAGGGACCAAAATATATTGATATTTGTGGGGTAATGGTGACTATATTGCAAAATAATTCGAAGTGCATACCTTGGGTGATTAATTTTTAGAATTTTTATTGTTTGGCATGAGGAATTGTTGGATTTTTGTTTGATTCATTTCTAAAACTGAGGTAGAATTTTTTTGTTCTTCCTCTCACAGTTATCTACTCCATGGGTCTGCTGCATGCAGTAATATACCGCTGCTCAAACTGATGCTCCATCATATACAACAGTGCTAATCAATGTATGCTTCACCTGACAATCATGAAATGTGGGAGGATAGTGTAAGAAATTACTTGCCCTGGTGAAGTTAGGGATGGGAAATAATCTATTGTTCATGCCTATAATTACTATACCACGTATTGACAGTGGCGTGCACCTTCCCACATATGGCCATTTACAAAGAGGGGCCCATATGGATACCAAGCAAGGACAACTTTCCTCAAGAGATAATGGCAGCAAGATATTTTCGATTGAATCCACTGTTCCATCTGTTGGCAAAATGTAGTGTATTCCACTAAGTGGCATGGCAGTGACTGCACCACCATTAACTTGGCCAGGTTGAAGTTGAATCTGCAGGCCAGCCAGAAGACTGGGTGCAGATTTCTTTTAACTGGACACACAATTCTTCATGGATGATGACTGATGTTGATGTGGAGGAGAAGCAACTTGCCTTAAAAATCTACCCCAGATTGGTCTTTCGGATATCTTTCTCAGCAGATGCCACATGACTACTAGAGAATGGGATTTGTGTCATTGAAGACATGCTTGACAGTACAAGAACGAAAGCATGGTTAATTGCATATGGAGGAGTAGGAACACACAGAACCGTGACTTAAGATTTGAGTTTTGCTTCTTTCAAAAATTTCTTTATTCTCAGCAAGTATGTCAACACTGAAGAAAAAAAAACTTAAGAAGCAAATATTTTTTCAAATATTCTAATTTGTGCAGGCTATTGTGACCAACAAAAAAAAATGCTTGAATAAGGCTAAGGCCCCATGTTGCGGAAACACAGCTTTTTTTGTTGCAGATTTTCTTGCGATTTTTTGAACCAAAGCCAAGAATGGCTACAAAAGGAATGGGAAATATATAAAAAGTTTATACTTCTCCCTTCTGCTCAATCCACTACTGGCTTTGGCTAAAAAAAAAAAAAACGCAACAAGATCTGCAACAAAAAAAGCTGTGTTTCCGCAACGTGGATCGTTAGCCTAATGGAGTTTTCATTAGCAGGATTGACTGTCAATAAAAAGTATGTGTAAATACTCTGTATACAGCAACACAGATATTCTCCCTCCTATCTATGATTTCTATCACTAATAGAGATGAGCGAGTACACGCGGGGGGTTAAGCGGCCGGCCGCCATCAAAGCGGAAGTACCAGGTGCATCCATTCATTTCTATGGAGCGTGCTGTTCGGATCGGTTGATCCGAACAGTACTCGCTCATCTCTAATCACTAATTTTCCTGTAATTATGTAAATCTGACTTAATTCTCTGATTCCTAACTATTGCTTGCAATTAAAAGTTTTCCACCACTGCTTTATATGATGCAGTGTGATGAAACATAGGCATTTCAATATCTCGCCACCATTAAGGTAAAGCTCATGTTCAAACACCCAGCACTTTATATAGCCGTGGTGATGAACCTATGGCAAATGGAGATAGGCGCAGTCCCGCAGCACTATGATAGCGGTCGGAGAAAGCCTAATTCGCTGACTGTTATACGTAATGTTAATGGAATGGGGGCCCAGCTATTGTGATGTATGTACATGCCAACCACAGGCCCCAGCGTGGTGACCTCTGAGGTCTCAGTAACAGGGAGAAGAGGATGTTGGAAAGAGACAGAGAGGATGGCCAAGAGAGGTGAGGCAAGTTGAGTATAAGTGTTTGTTATTCTTACTAACCTATCCTGGGCACCCACTTATTATACGCTGGTGTCTAAGGAGACCCCAGCGTATAATAATAGCACCAAAATGAACCAGGTGGTGAAACAAATTTTGTGTGGGGTTCACATAAAGTGGCTTAAAGGAAGGGATCTTGGGGACATGTTATACTTTTCCACTGTGAAGAATATTATACTGTGTGGTGGCCATTGTGGAACAGATTGTACTGTTTAGGGGCCACTGTGGAGCATATAATGCTGTTTGGGGCCACCATGGCCACTTTGTGCGGTGCCACAATGGAGCAGATTGTACTGTGTGCGGGCCACTGTGGAACAGATTTCACTGTGTGGGGCCACTGTGAAGCATATTATGCTGTTTGGGGGCCACTGTGGAGCATATTGTACTGTGTGGGGGTCACTGTGGAACAGATTGCACTGTGTGGAAGCCACTGTGGTTTAGATGATTGAAAGCTCTGTAACGGCCCATTCACACTACCATATTTTGGGGGTCTATTAAATTATTGGGTTTTGGGTTTCACTTTGGGCACTCAGCCTCTAAAAGGTTCGCCATCACTATTATATAGTGTATATGACATCAGCACTGTAAGGTGTCTACCTGCCACTTTCTATTGGATGTCAGCTAATGTCAAACGGTTTTGGAACCTCACACTCTGAGTCATAGACACGCGTCTCTTCTGTATTTCCTGGTCAAAACATGTGACAGCAGCAATTTTTGATTGTCAGAGATGAATCACCATTTGGAAAGTTTGGGTTGAACCTGGTTTGTAACGAATCGGTTCACCCATCTCTAATGGTAATGTGATGGTCATGTGATGGATGCACAAGTGCACAGCTCATAACAGTTACAGCTCAGTATTCAGACTTCTGTCTTGTAGTGAGCCCTGCACCTGTGTCCATCACATGACCAAGGACTGATTTCTATTCACTGGAAGTATAGAAACAGTGACAGCAAGCTGAAATCTATAAAACATTGAAGAATACAGAGAGTTTAGTAGGAAATTGTATACATTTTTATTATACAAAAGAACATTTGCTGAAATAGGATAACCCTTTTAAAGAACAATGCAGTTGCAGCAACAGTAAAAACTATAGATCATAGGAAGTGAACCAATTCCATACTTTGGCAATAGCACACATTCTGTTGACTCATACACAAAGGAATATGCATTGTCTGCGTATTGCTGAGAATATTGTGTTGCAAGTTTATTTTTAAACACAGCACACCCTTCTAAGCAAACAGCTTTTTATGAGAGCAAGCCAGTTATATGCACTGAACTCTAAGGGTTAAAATCAAAAATAGAAGGATTGCAATCTTTCAGAATATCAGTCAGTCCCATATTGACTATAAGAACTGTACAATATGTCACCACACTAGTGAAGGACATGCTAGCAAATTCAGACAAGACTAACACATAGTGTATTTAAATGGCACACGTCTTATAGATATTTTTGCATGCTTATATTGCCAATGGCACTTAAAGAGAGTTTGTCAGCACCATGCTATCAAGCCAGACACAGTAGTGCTGAGTGCTCAGAGTCACAGTCATAGTCAGTCACGTATTTTCTTTGTAGAATGGTTCCTTGATTCTTACACAAAATAATGCTTTTTATTCCTATACATCTGGTGAGGGGGGAGAATTCCTTGGTGGCTCAGCATTACAGCTGAGCATTACAGATACCCCAACTCAATACCCCTCCAGCAATACTGATGTTATTGGAGCTTTCTCCCACCCAAGCACGAGAAAGATCTTATTGCGATGCTCAGCTGTCCCAAAACATTTCCCTGATGCACTCTTGGCTCATTTGCATATGAATAAAAGCAGTTTTTCATCATAATTAAGTGGCCATTCTAAAAGCAAATTATAGCACTCTACTTACATCTCTGAGCACTATAAGGCGCTGGGTCTGGTTTCATAACGTTTTTGGTGCTGGCAGACTCCCTTTAACCTCATCTACTTATTTGTAATCTTGTATTCTGACATTTGTACACAGTACAGCAGAGGGCAACACTGCTCCAGTTTTAAACTGCAACCACATCACAATATAAGACATCATAAAACCTCATCTGAACTGGACACAAGTTTTGGCAAATGATCACAACAATTTAAAGAGGACCTTTCATGTCTTCATCAATGTGCAGTTTTAAATACTGCTAGAAAGCTGAGAATGTGCTGAGTTCAGTGCACTGTCGGCTTTCCCAATATGTGCTCCAGTGCTGGAACCAAAATAAACTACACCGACGTCTCCCCATTGACAGAAGGACGGGCCTTACAGTCTAGGGTCATTGCTGGGCTTTGAGGAACGCCCCTTCCCCCCACCAGTACAAGTCTATGGAAGAGGATTGTTGGTGGGATAATACTAGACTATAAGAAGTGCCTTTCTGACAGTAAGAAGATATCGGCAAGAATATCTCCAGCACCATGGGGCTTACTGAGCATGCCATACTGTCGGCTTTCTAAAAGTGTATAATACAGCACATCTATATGGACGTTAAAGGTCCTCTTTAAAGTGTTACGCAAATTTCAGAGAGCAGATCACCTGTGCAATAATTGGGTATGAAAAAAAAAAAAAAAGTGTACCACCGCTAAAATAATTTCTAAGCCACTTATTTGTTGTTGTAGGGGCTGTTACTGATGTACTGCGCATACGGTACTTCTGTGTCTAAGTGCTATCTTGCTATCAAAGAAATCAGCTTTAAATTTGTGTGCTGAGCAGCTTGGTGCACGCATTAAGTAGCCTGATGGGGATGGCTGGCGAACATTAAACATAAAGGGGTTGTTCAAGCAAAAATGAACACCCAAATTATATTTTTTAAATTGGCTGGGGGCAGTGAAAAAAATAATTAAAAAAAAGTCATACCCACCTTTCCCCGGTGCTCTGGTGTCTTCCTGCATGGTCCAGTCCTGCAGCTTCGTTGTTGTCTTTCGGTGAAAGTACCAATCAGTGGCCTCAATGTAAGGGAATGGCACATCACAGCAAGCAAGAAATTACCAAGCAAAAAGGCAGGCAAGCTGCAGGAATGGAACGCACTGAAAGGACTCTGTAGCATCGGGAATGGGTGAGTATGATTTTTTGAGAGATAAATCCCAGATGCCTTCACCAGAGCCGTGGCCTGTGCGCCTGCGCAGTCTGCTCTGCCCGAGGCCTAGAAGTTACGAGCCTGCGCTGGAAGAAGACGCTGAAGATGACGCTGCGGACGAAGGAGGAGGCGTTGCTGGAGACACTTCTTTGGCAGCGGTGGGGACACCCCCATCGCTGTTTGAGCACTGGGGCCCGCTCCCATCACTACGAGAGAACTCATTTGCATACTGGTAAAAACCAGTATTTCTAAGGAACAGTGCAGCGGAGAACACGTCTAAAGGTAAGAGACGAATAGCCTTTCTAAAGGCTATTCCGATGTCTTATCCACACACAAAAAAAAGATTTTAATGGTAGAATCCCTTTAAGTGATTGACTTCTACAAAGTAGCAAATAATTGTGAAGTGGAATGAAAATGATACAAGTTTTTCAAAATTTTAATCAAATAAAAATCTGAAACGTGTGATGTGAAAAAGTCTTTCAATCCCCTGTACTCTGAAATCCAGTTCAATCATTTGCCTTCAGAAGTCACTTAATTAGTTAATAGAGTCCACCTGTGTGACCTTCTGTGAAGGCCTCAGTGGTTTGTTAGAGAACACTAGTAAACAAACAGCATCATGAAGACCAAGGAACTCACCAGAAAGGTCAGAGATAAAGTTAAAGATAAAGTGATCACAAAGGACTTTGCAGGACTTTGTGAACGGTTAAAAAAAAAATGGTTTCGCCACGGAGAGGCAGAAGACGCACAAGTGAATGGGTTTGAAAACTGTCCACCGGGTTTCCGTTCCCTGTCCAGTTTCTCAAGGCAGAAGATGGAAACCCACTGGATTGGCTAAAGCGAAGACCCGGCGCAGGTGTGAACCTGCCCTCATGTTAAAAAACACAACAAATAAACTACATATATTCCAAGACGCAAATGGGGGAGTCTGGACCAAAATAATAGACTACAAAACTCCAAAATAGACTGTGAACGTAGCCTAAAAGTAGACGTTAATAAAACATTTAGCTAAAACATTCAGAAATGTAAATATAACCAAAACTAAACAGCTTTAAAGCATATTCTGCAAAACTGTAACATTTTGAAACATAAATTTTCATTTAAAATTACAATTTCAATTCAGAATGTAGAATAAGCACAAAAATAACTCACTTTCTGAGTTAACCTGGTTGAACAGGATTCTTTACAGCTTAAAAAGAGAAGGGGGTAAAAACCCACGCAGTTCTCACCACAGGTATTTTACTCAACCGTGTAGAAAGGATTAAACAATTGACGTCAACCATTTCTAACTAAAGTATACTGCTTTTTACGTACGGACAATACATAGTTGATGACTCACAGGATATGTAACTAATAGCAATAAATGTTTGGCACACAGGGTATACAGAGATACAGCTCACTTGACTATGATAAAGAAAGTAAGGTGTTTTAAGAACACCTATATACATTTTAAGCAGTACTGATCAATAAAACTATTTCAGGTTGAGACTCCACTTTGTAAAAACACAGCCATGAATGGCAACAAATGGAATGGGAAATATATAGGAAATTTTCACACTGTTCCCTTCTGCTCAATCCACTCTGGATTTTGGCTCAAAAAACCGCAGCAAAATCTGCAACCAAAAAAAAAAAGCTGCATTTCCGCAACATGAGGCCTTAGGCTAAAGCCCCACGTTGCAGAAATGCTGCTTTTTTGTTGCAGATTTTGTTGCAGTTTTTTGAGCCAAAGTCAGAAGTAGATTGAGCAGAAGGTAGAAGTATAAGAAGCTTCCTATATATTTCCCATTCCTTTTGTAGCCATTTTCGGCTTTAGCTCAAAAAAACAACCCAACAACGACATCCAAGTAGCTCATAGTATGAGTAAGCTATGAGTAAGGCGCAATATGCCCCAAAATGCATAGTCAATTTTATGGATCTTGGATTCTTTTCCCTGTAACTTGTGGTTACTCTTTTTAATCATGCACCATTAAAGATTAATTTTTAATTTACTTGGACGTTATCATTGTTGGATGCTGGAACTTTTTGCTGTTTTCGAACTTGGAATATAACCCTACATTGTTTATCCAGAGAAAGGCAAAAAAAAAACCCAATGAGGCTTGTCCCATGTCTGGGCAAAAATTCCTTCCTGACTCCAAATCCAGCAATCAATATAAAACTCTGGGTCAACTTGTATTTAGCAAAAATTTTAAATCTATAACCGGTTATATTTTTACTTTCAAGAAAGACATCCGGGCCCCATTTAAATCTGTACAATGAATCCTTCATCCTTCCTGAAGCAGTGAGTTCCACAGCCTCACTGCTCTTTAGTCGTAGGTGAATGAACAAATGGAAAGCACAGGTTGGGTGGTAGACCGAAATGAGTTAGGAAATGTAAGGATGTTGTAAGGGAATTGCAATAGGAGCAATTCCCCAGTAGCTGCTGGAAACCCTGGGAAAGGGGCACAAGAGACAGTGAGCCCTGGTCTGAAACCCCCCACTGCTTGCCAGTCCTATCCTAGGTAATAGGCGACAACTGGACAACAAAACCCTTCCTAGATACTGGACACACAAAACGCGAACAAGACAAACAACAACAAGGCAGGTCAGCTGGTCAGGGGTCAGTAACAGTCGAGCAATGCAGTGTCAAAATCGATATCCAAAAGAATAGTCAATAGGGAAAGCCAGAGGTCAAGAATCAGAACACAAGAACAAACAGCAAGAGAAAAGCCAGCACGCACAAGGTAATAGCAAGCAAATGTGAATGTGAGCCAAGAATAAATAGCGAGGAAAAACCCACCCTGGAGTTGACAGGCGGATAGGCTGTCAATCACAAGGCAAGGCTAAACTTAACTATTAGAGGAGCAGAGGGAAATGAAGGTGAAGGCAGACAGGTGTGATGGAAAATCAATTACAGGGATTGCACAGTGTGAACACTGCTCAACGAAAAACACTAAGCAAAGAATCAAACTGGATATGCCTCCTGTGCCGCAGCGTGAGAGCGGAGGATGGCGCAGAGACCAGAACAGGCAGACACGTTACAGATGTGCACCATTATGGAGAGCTTTGTGGTTGATGGAGATATGTAAGTTTATATTGAATTCTATAGTGAACAGGTAGCCAGTGCAGTGGCTGGCACCGGCCAGAGGCATCGGTGTAGCATTTAGATTGTTTTAATAGTTTACATGCTTTCCTTTTTTATCATTTACTAGCCTCTGCCCTTGACTTTGTATGCATGTTGTTGGCGTTGATGATCTGCCTATTTTCATCAAATTGCTGCCGTTGATGGTTAGCCTGCTTTGGCATTTTGGCAGCTCTTAAGCTGTCCTGCTGCTGAACTTGTTCCTCATGCCCTGCCTGTGATTGTGCCAGCATCTCAGCAGCTCGCTGGGATGCCCTATAATGAGCATGTTGTTGGCATTTATGATCCTCCTGCTCCGGCGTTTTGGCAGCTGTTAAGCTGGCCTGCCACTGTACTCATTCCTCGCACTGTGCCCATGATTGTTCCAGCATCTCAGCAGCTCGCTGGGACACCATATAATAAGCATATTGTTGCCGTCGATAATCCCCCTCATCTCCGATTGAGGAGAACTCAGTTGACTTCTGGCTACCTTCATGGCTGTCATTGTTTTAGAATTTTGCAATAAATCAGATAATATGTAAATGTGTCTACAGAATGGAGTGTTTACAGAGTGTTTACATAGAGAGATAGAATGTTTACATAGAGAGATAACAGACCTAGCTTTATCAGGGCCTGAGATAAGCTGATGCAAGAACATTTTAATATAGTATGTGAACATAGATTCTTAATAGTCGTGAAGTCATGTCATTTACCCGGATAAAATGTAGCCTGTGTGTTAATCAAGGTTACAAACTATCTATGTGCCGAATTTCATTCAAATACGTTCAACCGTTTTTGCGTGTTTGAGTAACAAACACACAAACATTCAAACACACAATCTTTCACATTTATAATATTAGTAGGATTGTGCCTCACACAGTTTTGTTTAAACCACTTTTTCTTTAGTTCCTTAAATGTTTATTCACTAAGGTCATGTTAAAAAAATGACCATCCTGATGTGTTTAGTGTTTTGTAGCCCCTACAATAACCATTTTAATACAGAATATTTGAAAATGTTGTTTTACCCAGGTGGCCCGCATCTTCCACCTTTGATATTTTGTCAGGTCTATTGATTAAATTTGGTCTAGAAGTGCCCCCTCCTATGTTCCATCCCATAGTGGTTGGAAAAAGTAATTATATTCAGTTACAGCCAAAAACTTGTTCCCTTTGATTGGCTTGCAGGTTCCTGTTTCCTATGAGAACAAATTAAAAAAAAAAAAAACTATACAACTTTCCCTTATGTTGCTTATATTTGTTGAGCTCTATGCAGACAATGCTCAGACAACTTCTAGGAACCACAGTAGTGAGATAACTAAATAGGCCATGACTAATTGAAAGGTAATTATATTTAACCCCTTCCCGCCAGAGGAATTTTTAGATTTTCGTTTATGACTCCTCACCTTCCAGACCCCATAACTTGTTATCTTTCCATTGTTATTTTTCCATTCTTCATAAAGGTCCCTTTTATATATCTATAACTATATATCTATTCTGTAGAATGTATCCCAGTACATTGTAATTCAGAGGGGGGTGCAATTAAAGAAAAAGTTCACTTGCGCAACTTTCTTAAAGGCTTATTTTTACAACGTTTACTCTATGTTTCAGTGCGATTCTGGGGATGCCAAATTCATATAGTTTTATTTACATTTTAACCCTTAACAAAAATCTAAAACTTTGCAAAAAATATTTTTTTCCTACAAGTTGCCATATTCTGACTCACGAAACATTTTTTATATTTCCATGCACAGGGATGCATAGGACTTTTTTTGTAGGGTCAAGTGTACATTTTAGTTATACAATTTTGGGAAATGTCTATTGATTTGATCACTTTTTATTTCAATTTTTATAGGCCAAACTTCAAAAAAAAAAAACACGGATTGGCTCTTCTGATTTCTTTTTCCCGCTACAGGAAAAATATTTTTATAGTTTGTAGACTGGGCATTTACGGACACAGGGATACCTAATGTGTATGTATTTCACAGTAATTTTGTACATTCTAGGGAAAGGGGGTGATTTGAACTTTTAATTCTTTTTGAGGGTTTTTTTATATTTTTTTCCCATATACATATATATTTATATAATTCTAATGCATTGCAATGCTCTGCAAAATACCGGCATTTGTATGACAATCTTAGATTCTGAGATTAAAGCCCTTCTCAAGCAGAAAAAAAGAATTTAGGTCACAAATATGATGTAGATTTTTTAGATAATAGAGTGGAATAGGATCTTTTTGTAAATTGTGGTAAAGAGAGACCTGTATTTTATTTGTATGTATATTTATATCATGACATGTCTCTTTCCTGCTTGTGACTATCCAGGTGTTTATGATCCCTTTAATCAACCTAGGTGAAATGAAGTTGAATTAATGACCGGAAGTGTTGTAATGTTTGCTAGCTATATATACTCAGGTCAGATTGTTAAAAACACGCTCTGAGGAAGGAACATCTCGTTCCGAAACGCGTCTGCGTTTTTAGGGGGTTTTCATTTTCCTTTTTTTCTGTGCTATGTCAATTTTTTGTTATTTTATGACATTTTTTCATTAAAAGTTATATTTTATCGGAGAGCTGCCGGACATCTTTTTCTTCATGTTTATTTTATAGAAAAAAAGAATCTTTAGGTCTGGGGACAAAAATGGCCTGGGTGAGGTGCAGAAACAGTTGAGACAACTAATCAGAGACGGGGAAGCCATCTACAGGTGGAAGATGGAACTACAGATGGGGGAAGGTAGAATCTCGAAGGTGTGGGACAGTGTGAAGGTGATATCTGGACACAAACAAAAGGCTGGTCCTCAGATTGTGACAGGAACTGGATTAACGAGCTTAATCTATTCTTCAATAGATTTGACTCCAAACTAACTGTCCCTTCCCCAGCATGTCAGCCAACCCCCCTCCCCTCACACACCAAGACCCAACCCCCACCGACTGGCAGTAAATTGCAATCTGGCTATCTGATCCTCAAGGAGTCTCAAGTGTGTAGGGAAATCAAGAGGATTAAAGCAGACAAGGCCGGAGGACCCGATGGTTTAAGCGTAAGGGTTCGTAAAATGTGCGGTGACCAGCTGTGTGGTGTTATTATGCACATGTACAATGTGAGTCTAAAGCTGGGAGTGGTACCTTAACTGTGGAAAACATCTTGCATGGTACCAGTACCAAAGAAACCCAACCCGATGGGCTACAATGACTACAGACCTGTAGCACTGACATCCCACCTGATGAAGGTCCTAGAGAGACTGGTCCTGACATACCTACGCCCTCTAGTGTTCTCCGCTCTGGACCCCCTCCAGTTTGCCTATCGACCGGGCATTGGGGTAGATGACGCCATCATCCACCTTCTTCACAGAGCTTTCTCTCACCTGGAGAAACCCGGGAACACTGTGAGAACAATGTTCTTTGATTTCTCCAGGGCGTTCAACACCATTCAGCCAGGGCTACTGAGGGAGAAGCTGAACCTTGGTGGAGTGAACCATCACATGTCCAACTGGATACTAGACTACATGACAAACCGCCCTTAGTATGTTAGAGCCCAGCATTGTGATCTGTAGTATGGGGGCACCACAAGGTACAGTTCTTGTCCCATTTCTCTTCACACTGTACACTGCTAACTTTAGGCACAACTCATCCAGCTGTTACTTACAGAAGTACTCCGATGACTCTGCAATACTAGGCCTCATCACAAATGGTAACTATAGGGAATACAGAGACTTAAACAGACTTAAATCTGTTGAATGGTGCCAGCAGAATCACCTCAGGATTAATGCTGGGAAGACCAAGGAGATGGTGGTGGACTTTAGTATATGGAGAAGTGCTCCGACCCCGGTGGAGATCCAAGGGACATGCATTGAGATAGTCAGGACCTATAAGTATCTGGGTGTGCTCCTCAATAATAAACAAGACTGGGCTGATCACCTGGAGGTGCTGCACAGAAAGGGCCACAGCAGACTCTACCTGCTCAGGAGGCTGAGGGCCTTCGGAATCCAGGGGCCTCTTCTTAGGGCCTTTTTCAACTCTGTGGTTGCTTCAGCCATCTTTTTCAGTGTGGCCTTCTGAGGGAGCAGTATATCAACCAGGGACATAAATAGACTTGACAGGCTGATCAGAAGGGCCAGCTCTGTCCTGGTGAGCCCCATGGACCCAGTACAGGTGGTGGGTGACAGAAGAACACTGTCCGTGGTGACCTCCATGAGGGAGAACAAATCCCACCCCATGTATGAGACCTTGATGGCAGTTAGTAGCACTGTAAGTGACCGTCTGCTCACAAGTGTGAGAAGGAGCGCTATCGCAAGTCCTTCCTTCCAGCCGTGATCTGGCTGTATAATCTACATCAGACCAAACGAAGATCACTCTGCACAGAAAACTGAATGAATATGACTATGAAGTCTTCCTTCTTTCTTCGTCTATTCCTTAGCTGCTATGGATTCCTATTATATCTTCTCTTCTCAGCTTATGTGTGTCTTCTTCCGTATTATATTACTGTGTATTATCCTGTATCTGTATTACTATGCTGCTGTAACATACTGAAATTTCCCCACTGTGGGACTATTAAAGGATTATCTTATCTTATCTTAGGAGAATGGCCAAATGGAGAGCAGGCACCGTTAAAAAGGAGTCTCGTTGATCGTGGGGCACTGATTTGTAAGCATTATTACAATGGGTGGGGTTACTTCTAGCCTTTTGATGGTCCTGAAGGTTTCTGTTTCCTTATTTATAGGAGTTGAAATACAGTCCTATGAAAAAGTTTGGGCACCCCTATTAATCTTAAACATTTTTAGTTCTGAATATTTTGGTGTTTGCAGCAGCCATTTCAGTTTGATATATCTAATAACTGATGAACACAGTAATATTTCAGGATTGAAATGAGGTTTATTGTACTAACAGAAAATGTGCAATATGCATTAAACCAAAATTTGACTGATGCAAAAGTATGGGCACCTCAACAGAAAAGTGACATTAATATTTAGTAGATCCTCCTTTTGCCTCTAGTCGCTTCCTGTAGCTTTTAATCAGTTCCTGGATCCTGGATGAAGGTATTTTGGACCATTCCTCTTTACAAAACAATTCAAGTTCAGTTAAGTTTGATGGTCGGCGAGCATGGACAGCCCGCTTCAAATCATCCCACAGATGTTCAATGATATCCAGGTCTGGGGACTGGGATGGCCATTCCAGAACATTGTAATTGTTCCTCTGCATGAATGCCTGAGGATTTGGAGCGGTGTTTTGGATCATTGTCTTGCTGAAATATCCATCCCCGGCGTAACTTCAACTTCATCACTGATTCTTGAACATTATTCTCAAGAATCTGCTGATACTGAGTGGAATCCATGCGACCCTCAACTTTAACAAGATTCCCAGTGCCGGCATTGGCCACACAGCCCCAAAGCATGATGGAACCTCCACCAAATTTTACAGTGGGTAGCAAGTGTTTTTCTTGGAATGCTTTTTTTTTGGACGCCATGCATAACGCCTTTTTGTATGACCAAACAACTCAATCTTTGTTTCATCAATCCACAGGACCTTCTTCCAAAATGAAGCTGGCTTGTTCAAATGTGCTTTTGCATACCTCAGGCGACTCTGTTTGTGGCATGCTTGCAGAAACGGCTTCTTTCTCATCACTCTCCCATACAGCTTCTCCTTGTGCAAAGTGCGCTGTATTGTTGACCGATGTACAGTGACACCATCTGCAGCAAGATGATGCTGCAGCTCTTTGGAGGTGGTCTGTGGATTGTCCTTGACTGTTCTCACCATTCTTCTTCTCTGCCTTTCTGATATTTTTCTTGGCCTGCCACTTCTGGGCTTAACAAGAACGGTCCCCGAAATTAAACCAAAATTTGACTGGTGCAAAAGTATGGGCACCTCAACAGAAAAGTGACATTAATATTTAGTAGATCCTCCTTTTGCCTCTAGTCGCTTCCTGTAGCTTTTAATCAGTTCTTGGATCCTGGATGAAGGTATTTTGGACTATTCCTCTTTACAAAACAATTCAAGTTCAGGTAAGTTTGATGGTGGCCGAGCATGGTCTGAAAACAAAGATTGTTCAACATAGTTGTTTAGGGGAAGGATACAAAAAGTTGTCTCAGAGATTGTCAGTTTCCACTGTGAGGAACATAGTAAGGAAATGGAAGACCACGGGGACCGTTCTTGTTAAGCACAGAAGTGGCAGGCCAAGAAAAATTTCAGAAAGGCAGAGAAGAAGAATGGTGAGAACAGTCAAGGACAATCCACAGACCACCTCCAAAGAGCTGCAGCATCATCTTGCTGCAGATGGTGTCACTGTACATCGGTCAACAATACAGCGCACTTTGCACAAGGAGAAGCTGTATGGGAGAGTGATGAGAAAGAAGCCGTTTCTGCAAGCACGCCACAAACAGAGTCGCCTGAGGTATGCAAAAGCACATTTGAACAAGCCAGCTTCATTTTGGAAGAAGGTCCTGTGGATTGATGAAACAAAGATTGAGTTGTTTGGTCATACAAAAAGGCGTTATGCATGGTGTCCAAAAAAAAAGCATTCCAAGAAAAACACTTGCTACCCACTGTAAAATTTGGTGGAGGTTCCATCATGCTTTGGGGCTGTGTGGCCAATGCCGGCACTGGGAATCTTGTTAAAGTTGAGGGTCGCATGGATTCCACTCAGTATCAGCAGATTCTTGAGAATAATGTTCAAGAATCAGTGACGAAGTTGAAGTTACGCCGGGGATGGATATTTCAGCAAGACAATGATCCAAAACACTGCTCCAAATCAACTCAGGCATTAATGCATAGGAACAATTACAATGTTCTGGAATGGCCATCCCAGTCCCCAGACCTGGATATCATTGAACATCTGTGGGATGATTTGAAGCGGGCTGTCCATGCTCGCCGACCATCAAACTTAACTGAACTTGAATTGTTTTGTAAAGAGGAATGGTCCAAAATACCTTCATCCAGGATCCAGGAACTGATTAAAAGCTACAGGAAGCGACTAGAGGCAAAAGGAGGATCTACTAAATATTAATGTCATTTTTCTGTTGAGGTGCCCATACTTTTGCACCGGTGAAATTTTGGTTTAATGTGTATTGCACATTTTCTGTTAGTACAATAAACCTCATTTCAATCCTGAAATATTACTGTGTCCATCAGTTATTAGATATATAAAACTGAAATGGCTGCTGCAAACACCAAAATATTTAGAACTAAAAATGATTAAGATTAATAGGGGTGCCCAAACTTTTTCATAGGACTGTAATTACCTCATTATTTTTAGCTGACTCCTCTATTTAGTGCATTAATAACCATTCCCCTTTCCTTATTATAACAAATCCCTATTAGTATTTTACGTCTTTTTTTCCCTTCACTTATTTCCACATATTCTCTGAAGAGATTGATCAAATCTCAAAAATAGGATTAAAAAATGATAAAATATAACCTTTATTAATGTATGCTATTAAAACTTTAGCACAAACAACACACACCTTTTTGTGGGACACAACTTGATACCAGGGAGAGAGTATGACACAAGTGTCCAATCACACTAACTCCCAAATATAGCCGGACTAGCTCTTAATCTAACTCCTGCAAGGGACTCTCAGTAATTCTCAGCATATCATTCCCCAGCCTTCTGGAGTGCCGGCCACCTGCCGCGCCAACCAGGGGGGGAAGGGTTAAATGCTGTTTAAGACCCAGTACAGACAGATACGCCGACTATAATAAAAAAAAAAGCGTATTTTCTTTGACCCTTTACAGCCGGACTAACTCACAATATTAATCCTGCAAGGGACTCTAAATAGTGTTTAGCATATCGTTCCCCAGCCTTCTGGAGTGCCGGCTAAAATGCCGCGCCAACCAGGGGGGGAAGGGATTAATGCTAGTAAAGACCCAGTACAGATTAGTAAACGCCGACTGTAGTAACATATGCGTATTTTCTTTGACCCAACGCGTTTCGTTTGACTCATCAGGGGTCACTCATAATATTATTATTATATTATAATATTATCACTCATAATATTTCTCCCTCTGTCTATTAGCAGTAGAGACTGCTATCATAATTGTGAAAAAAAGTGCGGTTGATATTCTGACCGCCAGCAGGACCGCCGCTCCCTTTGCCAGCGGTAGATTGCCCGGCTGAAAGGCACCTTTTTATCGTGCCCGGGGTCCCTCCCACTCCTCCTCGCCCGCCAATGGCCACTGCATACCATGTCGGCGGTGAATCGTCACAGGACTGTACCGCCCTTGATTACTATTGGCCGAGAACAAACACATGTCGCCCACCCGTTATTACGCGCATGCGCTATGAAACTCACCCGCGCATGCGCGTATTGATATCATGCCTATTCAGGCTAATTTACGGAGCTCCATGCTCCTTTCATATTCCATGCACATGCGCACTAGAAACACAAGCCCGTGTCCATCGGTGAACCCTGTGACGCGAGTAACTCGCGCCTGCGCACGAACTTAGAGTTTTTGTAGAGCCTCCGCGTACCCAGCGCTTCACCTAACAAGTAGGTGAGACTCCATATAGGATTATCGATCTCCTCAGAGTGGGCTCTTCTTCCTAAATTGCCATTTGAAGTGGGGTAAAGGGGAATATTTCCTCCCCAACTAATAAATTGAATAAGGAAAATACAGCGGCAAACGCCACTGGGAGGTATTATGTTACATGGCCTAACTCAGCCACGGATGTCAGTAGGGACCGCAGTGAAATGGAGCCTACTACTAAACAGCATCTATACTCAACAGTTTACACGCCATATTACAACTGGCATCATATTAACATTAGATTTAGTGTCCTGCTCTTATTAAGAGGGACTTACTGGGAACCACCTATGAAAATTGTACTCTGCATATCTACTCATTCTAGAAAGCAAGAAAAATCCAATTGTTCATTTAACCCTAATGGTACCATGCTTCCCATTCTGTAAATCCATTGAGTTTCTTTCCTTAAGAGAAACCTGTCCCAGTCCCCTCCTCTCCGTGGGGGTTTAACAACTTCTACAACCTGAACAGTCAAATCTCTTGTTTCCCCTGAATGTTGATTAACAAAGTGCCTAGCCACCGGAGTATCCCTTTGGTTTTGTATATCACAAACATGCTCTCTTATTCTCCTTAGTTGCCTACGAGTCTTGCTCACATAATTAAGGGGGCATGGGCAACTTAGCAGATACACCACCCCAACAGTCTCACAATTTGCGAAACTCCTACATTCATAGATTGCACCAGTGGCCACACTCTGAAAAGATGGTTTTTTGAGGATAAAAGGACATGCTGTACATTTTCCGCATGGGTAGGTTCCCAGGGTTTTTTTTGTTGGTAACCAAGTCCCTTTCTCTTCTTCAATTGGTAAGACAATCACTTATTTCCACCCATAGGGACTCTAGATGTTCATTTTCCTCACAGATGTCACCTCACAGTACATTCTTTAGGCTAAGGTCCCACGTTGTGGAAAAGCTGCTATTTGCAGTGGAATTAACAAAAGGGAAAAGAATAAGTGTTTATATTTCCCATTCCTTTTCAAGCTACTCTTGGGTTTCAGCAAAAAGAAGGTTTTGTACAATATGGGACTTAGCATTAAGCAGGATTTTATACATAAGCAAACCTTCCCCCAGAATAGATTGTACCCCATTAAAAGCTGTCCTCCAGCCATGTCTTGCTTATCCCCACAATGTCATATCCTTCTTTCAACATTATTGCTTCTAATTCCTCAATCTTGTTGTTGAGGCTCCTGACATTAGTGTACGTGCGCTATAGTTATTTTACTTTATCCCTATTCTGCATTTTCTTATTAAAGGAGTTTTCTGGGCAAAAAAGGTCAGTTAGTGATATTAATAGGTTAATAAGTGCAACGAAACATCTTTAGCAGTGTTTTGAGTGATTTCTGGGGTTCTCTATCAGCTCCTGGCATATTTTGCATTTGTTTAAATCTTCATCTTCCTGTTCTGTGTTTTCCTACAACTACCCTGATGCCCTGGGCTTCACTCAGAGCTAATTCACACATCCTTCCTCTCTCATTCCCTCCCTCTTCCTTTCTCACTCACACTCTCTCCCTGTTTCCCTAGCTAGCCTGCTCACTAATAGCCCTTCCTAACCAACTCAACACTCCCACCCCATCAAACTTACCTGTCTTCCAATCCAGACTTTTTGGGCATGTTATATTACTTCTGGGTGTGGTGGCACTACCTCTTCTTGAAATCTGACCGACCATGCCTGTGCAATACAGTCAGAGCGCCAGCTGTGCATTTTTTTAGGCAGGGAGGGGGAAGGCTAGCCTAGATTAGCAATATGATTTTATCCTGGACAACCCTTTTAACTGTTCTAACCCCTCCCTATGCTCCACCTTCAGCTTTCTCACTTCTCCCTCATCACTATCTATACTATCTAGCTGGCATTACACTGCCCCCCACAAAAAGATAGCCCACATACATGAATTAGAGACCTATCGCAAATGCATTTCTACTGAGTCGTGTACTCAGCTCATCCGAAATATCAAGTAGCACATGTATGAGGCAACAGTTATGTGGCTTGTCCCAGCTGTGATGGTCTCTAATTGTTGAAAGTGGGCTATCTTTTTTTGAGGTGTAGAGTGCAATGTGGTAATATATGGGAGGATCTGGCTGCCTGCTAAGCATTTACACCCTTCCAAAACGACTCGACCGATCTTCACCAAATTCGGTACAGAGATACTTCTGGTATCCGGGAAGGTTTATGACAAGACTCCAACTCACTTGGATGTACTGTTACTGAGATACAGCATTCCAAACACAATGCCCTCCCCCCTTAGCCAATACAAACCTGCAAGTCTTTCACTCATATTCCAACTGTAGTATACACAGTCACTCCACATGCACAATACAACACTGATATCCAAACTGAGATACATGCATCAGAGGATTAGATACACAGATCAGCACACAGTATCACATGCCAGAGGATTAGATACACGCGTCTGCACACAATCCCACACACTGAAGGATTAGATACGTGCGTCTACACATGGTTCCACATGCCGAAGTATTAGATACACGCATCTGCACACAGTACCACATGCCAAAGCATTGTGGGTCTACACACAGTTCCACACTACAGAGGATTAAATATGTGCGTCTGCACACAGTTGTACACGCCATAGGATTAGATACACACGTCTGCACACAGTATCACATGCCGTAGGATTACATATGCGCATCTACACACAGTTCCACACAGGGGAGGATTAGGTACATGTCTCTGCACACAATACCACAAGCCAGAGAATTAGATACGCGTCTCAGCACACAGTACCACATGGGGGAGGATTAGATATGCGCGTCAGCACACAGTACCACATGCTGTAGGATTAAATACGCGCCTCTTCACACAATACCACACAGGGGAGGATTAGACACGCGCATCTGCACACAGTACCACACGACCAAGGGTTAGATAAGCGTGTCTGCACACAGTTCCACGTGCTGAAGGATTAGATACGTGTGTCTGCACAAAGTACCACACGGGGGAGGATTACATACGCACCTCTTCACACAATATCACACAGGAGAGGATAAGATATGCACAACTGCACACAGTTCAACACGCCGAAGGATTAGATACGCATATCTTCACATAGTACCACCGCCAGAGGATTACATACACCCGTCTGCACACAGTCCCACACACCAAAGTGCTTCTGCACACAGTACCACACACTGAAGGTTTAGATACGTGCGTCTGCACACGGTTCCACATGCCGAAGGATTAGATACACACGTCTTCACACAGTATCACATGCCATAGGATTAGATACGCGCATCTACACACAGTTCCACACTCCAGAGGATTAAATACGTGTGTCTGCACACAGTTTTACATGCCATAGGATTAGATAGACACGTCTGCACACAGTACCACATGCCGTAAGATTAGATACGCCCGTCTACACACAGTTCCACACGCCGTAGGATTAGATACACGCCTCTTCACACAATACCACACAGGGGAGGATTAGATACGTGTGTCTGCACACAGTACCACACTTTGAAGGATTAGATACATGCCTCTGCACACAGTACCACAAGCCAGAGATTTAGATACACGTCTCAGCACACAGTACCACACAGGGGAGGACTAGATAAGTGCATCTGCAGACAGTACCATTTGCCGTAGGATTAGATACACACGTCTACACACAGTACCACATGCTGTAGGATTAGATACGTGCTTCTACACACAATTCCGCACGCCGTAGAATTAGATACGCGCCTCTTCACATAATACCACACAGGGGAGGATTAGATACGTGTGTCTGCACACAGTACCACATGACCGAGGGTTAGATATGCACGTCTGTACACAGTTCCACACGCTGAAAGATTAAATACGTGTGCCTGCACAAAGTACCACACGAGAGAGGATTAGATACGCACCTCTTCACACAATACCACACAGGGGAGGATTGAATATGCACATCTGCACACAGTTCCACACGCCAGAGGATTAGATACGCGCATATACACACAGTACCACACGGGGGAGGATTGGATATGCACATCTGCACACAGTACCACACGCAAGAGGATTAGAAACGCACGTCTGCACACAGTATCACATGCCGTAGTATTAGATACGTGCGTCTGCACACAGTTTCACACACTGGAGGATTAGATATGCGCGTCTGCACACAGTATCACATGCCAGAGGATTGAATAAGCACATCTGCACACAGTACCACATGCCATAGGATTAGATACACGCATTTGCTTACAGTTCCACACACCAGAGGATTAGATACGTGCGTCTGCACACAGTTGTACATGCCATAGGATTAGATACACATGTCTGCACACAGTACCACATGCCGTAGGATTAGATACACGCGTCTACACACAGTTCCACACGCCGTAGGATTAGATACGCACCTCTTCACACAATACCACACAGGGGAGGATTAGATACATGCATCTGCACACAGTACCACACTTTGGAGGATTAGATACATTCCTCTGCAAACAGTACCACATGCCAGAGAATTAGATACGTGTCTCAGCACCCAGTACCACACGGGGGAGGGTTAGTTAGATGCATCTGCAAACAGTACCACTTGTCGTAGGATTAGATACACATGTCTACACACAGTTCCACACGCCGTAGAATTAGATACGCGCCTCTTCACACAATACCACACAGGGGAGGATTAGATACGTGTGTCTGCACACAGTACCACATGACCAAGGGTTAGACATGCGCGTCTGCACAGTTCCACATGCTGAAGCATTAAATAAGTGTGTCTGCACAAAGTACCACACGAGGGAGGATTAGATATGCCCCTCTTCACACAATACCACACAGGGGAGGATTGGATATGCACATCTGCACACAGTACCACACGCAAGAGGATTAGAAAAGCACGTCTGCACACAGTATCACATGCCGTAGTATCAGATACGTACGTCTGCACACAGTTTCACACGCTGGAGGATTAGATATGCGCGTCTGCACACAGTATCATATGCCGGGGGATTGGATACATGCGTCTGCACACAGTATCACATGCCAAAGTGGGATACACAGCAATTGTCAGGCTATGTACGCTCACCCCAAGGGCCACAGGTCCAACTTCTACACCCAATACGTGTAAGGCGCAGAGGGATCAGAGAGGACAGGGCTGTGGTTGGTCAGTTACTCACACAACATGTGCCTATACTTTTCCCTCCAGATGACAGTAGGCCCCTCAGTGGCAGTAGTTTGGGCAGAGGGGGTGGGGGCATTAACGTGTACCAGACCTTGAAGAGTGTTCCCCTGGCGGTTATGGACCGGATGGCAGTTGTTAGCTTCATGGGGGAAATCTCCTCTCTGCCGCCCGCAAGAGTTTACGGAAACATTTCCATCATATTCTGCACCAGTTGCTTGTGCCAATCAATTTTTGTTTTTAGTTTTTTCCTCTCCCCTACCAGAACAAAGGACAGGATTTTTTACTTATACCGGGGGTCGAGGATTGCAAAAATCCAGTATTGTCTGCTCTCTATGATGTGAAGTATGCCTTTGTCTCTTGAAAGCAACCCAACATGAAGTCAGCCATGTGTGCCAGTGTGTTACTTGGCATGACTTTGCTGCCCCCATCTGTAAGGGTCACTCTCCATTTCCTCCATTTTACATTTCCCTTCACACATCCGTGCTGAAGTAATGGGATAAACTGAACTTCACCCTCAAGCCTCGGGTGGGACAGTGTCATGAAATGCCACTTCATCCCCCTCATCTTCCTCCATCAGCCAATGGTGCAAAGATGACAGGAGTGTGCTCTGAATGTTATCAGCCTAGTAGAGGCTACTTTTCACTCAGGAAAATGGCCGCACTTTCACCAGTATATCAGGCACAATGGTGTAGGTTTCAAAGAACCATTGCACCAACTAGTTTAAAATGTGGACCATGTGTGGACCGTGTTTGAGTCTGGCAAGCCCCAGATCTGATACCAGGTTCCGGCCATTATCACATACACAAACATGCCTGGTCCCAGGTGCGGCGGCGAAAACCACATTGCCGTCGCATTTAGGATGGCATCCCTAACCTCAGGTGAAGTGTGTTTTCTGTCGGTCAAGCTGAGGAGCTTCAGCACGACCTGCTGGCGTCTCCACACCCCAGTGCTGAAGCATGTACAGGTTGCAGATGTGGTCGCAGTTGCAGCAGAGTAGGCTTTCAGTCGCCCCCTGCCATGAATTTGGGGCTGGGAGAGGAGATAGGCCACCCCAGTTTGCACCCCTAGCCCAGCCTCAACTACATTCACCCGACCTGTCATTACAGAGAAGCAGTGTCCCTGGCCGCAGGCGCTTGGCCATACGTCGGTGGTCAAGTGGAACTTACAGTAAAGAGCGGAACTCCGGGCCCAACTTATGTTAGGGGACACGTGGTGGCGGGGACGGCACACCAACAGAGGTAGGGATGGCTAGGGGCATCATAGCGAGGTGCCGCACCTGCCAGCAGGTCACAGAAGGCATGAGTCTCCACAAGCCAGGACGGCTACATCTCCTGGGCCAGCAGTTTTAAGATGAGGCTGTTGAAGCCTTGGGCACATGGGTGGGTTGCGCTGTACTTCTGCCTGCGATGAAAGGCCTGGGAGATGGGGATTTGCTGGGAAGAGGTGCATGATGGTGCAGGCGAGAGGAGCAGAGGCAGGAAAAGGGGCAGATGAGGGTGAACTCCCCAAAGTGTCAGAGGGAGATGTTGTGGTATTCAGGCCGGTGGTTTCTCTCGGGTGGATCTTGGGCCTTGCTGCCTCTGGCCTGGTTTCTGTGATTCAGCTGTCCTGTGCCTCTGCCTCTAGCCACCTTTTTTGCTGCTACACTTGCCTCCACATCTACACTTCTTTCCCCCGTAGACATAACCCCTGTCTATACCTCTGCCTCTAGCCCCCTTTTTTCATGCTTAGCTGGCCTCAACATCAACGCTGTTTTCCCCGCTAGACATCACCCCTGTCCATGTCAGGTTGTGGCCTCGTCGTCCACCAACTCCTCTTCCAATTGCTCACTGTTATCTTACTGCAAACCACACATAACCACAGCTTTCCCTGATGGCAACTGTGTCTCGTCATCATTACTGAGGCCCAGAAACACTGGTTGCGGGTCCACAACTACAAATTTGGCAGGAAATGGCGGATGCTCCAGTATTTGGACATCAGGACACACAAAGTCGTCTGGTAGCTCCGGGGATTCGGGAAGTGGTTCAACAAAGGGAGAGACAGTAAAAGGACCCGAAAAGATATCCTGGGAGGGGGCAAGAGTGGGATGAGTCTGTTGGAAAGATTGGGCATGTTCGGAGGAAGGAAGGGCAGACTCTTGCGTATGAACACGACTGCAGGTAGTGGCTGACTGGCTGGTGGAAAAGCAGCTGCAAGCATTATCTGCTAGCCATTGTAACACCTATTTGTGGTGCTCGGGCCTGGTCTGCGTTGTATCCTGCACCCTGCTTAATGCATCTGTCATATCAGGAATTGTGAAAAGCGCATGCTAATTTTTCTTTCGGTTTAAATTTATGTTTTTGTCCATATTAATGTAGAGGAAAGAAGGTTTCCAAGTATATTTCCACTTTCATAGAGGTTCTAGTGAGTTTGTAAAGTGTCCAGTGGAAAGGATGGGATAGGATTTCACATAAGTCTGCCATCCATGGGCACTCATGGGAGTCAAGGCAGGCCACCACAGTTTGCGACCCGGTCCCAGCCTCAACTACATTCACCCAGTGTGCCGTGATTGAAATGTAGCGTCCCTGTCCGCATGCACTTGTCCATGCCTTGGTGGTCAAGTGGAACTTTGTCCAAAGCGCGGAACTTAGGGCCCGCCTGATGTTACGGGACACCTGCTGGTGCAAGGCGTGGACGGCACACCAGGAGAAGTAGGGATGGTATAGTGAGGTGCCGCAGTTCCCAGCAAGTCTCCACAAGCCGGGACGGCAACATCTCCTGGGCCAGCAGTTTTAAGATGAGGCCGTTGAAGCCTTGGGCATGTGGGTGGGTTGCGCTGTATGTGGGTGGGTTGCCTGCGATGAAAGGCCTGGGACATGGGGAGTTGCTGGGAAGAAGCGCATGATGGTGCAGGCAAAAGAAGCAGTGGCAGGAAAAGGGGAGGATGAGGATGAACTCCCCAAAGTGTCAGAGGCGGAGGTGACCTGCCTGGTGATCTGGACTGCAGCGCCAGCACTGTGGTCCACAACCGCAAAATTGCCAGGAAATGGCAGAGGCTCCAGTGTTTGTGCATCAGGACACACAAAGTAGTGTGGTAGCTCCTGGGATTGGTGAAGTGGTTGGACAGAGTGAGGGAGAGTTAAAGGTCCTGAAAACATCTCCTGGGAGGGGGGAAATATGGGATGACCATCCTGGGAAGATTGGGCATGTTGGGAGGAAGGTGGAACAGTCTACTGGCAAGGAAGAGGACTTGAGGTAGTGGCTGACTGGCTGGTGGATAAGGAGCTGTAAGCATTATCCGCTAGCCATTGTAACACCTGTTCCTGGTGCTCGGGCCTGGTTAGTGTGGTACCGCAGCTATCAAGTCAGGGATTGTGATGAGAGCATGCTAATGTTTCTTTAGCTTAAGATTTGGGTTTCTGTCCATACTATTGGGGAGGAAAGAAGGTTTACAGGTATTTTTGAATTTTCCATAGAGGTTGTATTAAGTGTGGAAAGTGTGTAGTTATTAGGCTGTGATTTGGGGGTAATACAGGGACTTTGGTATGTTGGATACCCCCAGGCATGCTTCCCCTGCTGTCCCAGTTGCATTCCAGAGGTGTTGGCATCATTTCCTGAGGTGTCATAGTGGACTTGGTGACCCTCTTGAGTCGAATAGTGACGCCCTTCATCTTCTTCTCTGCCTCTGCCTCTTCTCCTGCTTCATCCAAAAGCACCAACTGTGCACTGTGGCTGAACGGGAGAGGCGGATGATTCGGTAGTAGAGGTGGATGACATGCCACCTGCTAGGCACCACCAGGATGGTGGTGGTAGTAGTTTTCCCCTGGGCGTTCGAAAAGGCCATGATGTTATAGAAAGCACAAATCAGGAAGTCAGTGGTTGCAGTTGAATAGGGTGATAACCTTATTGCAGCAACTTGGAACAGATACAACAGCAGCTTCCAAATGAGGGACCACAATGTGCAATCATCCAGCCTTGGTTACAGGAGGGTGCCGAGGGATAATATAGGCTCTATGGCAGACTTCTCCTCCAACTTCTCCTCTTCTCATTCCTCTTCCAGCTAGGGATACCGAAGATGGTAGTGCAGAGAGCCCAGACAGAGATCTAGTTACCTTTGCTTAGGCTTCAGTGAACTCCTCCTGTCAGTGTCCTCCATTGCTCCTCCTGGCACAGATGTCCAGACAGCTACACTCCCTTGTCAGGGCTGTCTCAGAATGAGCCTGAGGCAGGTAACAATCCCCCTGATAGAGGTTGTATGGGTGACCACTGAAGTCCAGTATCAGTGCTGACATGCACCTCTGCAGATTGGAACCAATTGCACTGAAGACTAGTCTTGCACTGCATTTCAGAAGTTGCCGTGGAGACCTAGGTCTCCTACAACCCCGCCTAATCGCCTGTGATTGTCCAGGGCTGAACCAAGGGAAAGGTATGAAATTCTGGGGGGAAACAACAGGGAAATCTGCAAACAATATATATACAAGACATGGAACATAGAACACAGAGGAGGGGACATACCAACATAACCCAGAGGCACAAAAGACAAGCACTTAAAGCAGTAGCACTCTAGGATGCTGTATTACCATGAAGTAATCTCATGTCAAGGTGTGAAAAGTTAGCCCACTCCATGATCCTATCCTATTAATATTATAAATGTGAAAGTTTGTGAGTTTGTGGGTTTGTGTGTTTGGATGTTTGCATGTTCGGATGTTTGTTCCTCAATCACGGAAAAACCGCTCCACCGATTTGGCTCAAATTTTCCAAAAACATAGTTAATACACCCGATTGCACAATAGGCTACTTTTCGCCACAATAATGCACATGCGTTTTTCCCAGGACCCACGCAAAAAGCCAACTCACATCACTATCTCTGCAATCTCACACACTTTGGACCATAGGAAGCCCTAAAACTTCACATTCCCCTCTACAGCCTAGCCCCTAACCCCACACAATCACATATACATATACTTTACCACTTTGCCCCTCACCTTAACGATACTCCAGGAGGCTCTCTTTAACGCTCCGGAGCAGCCATGTTTGCTGACGCTCTGACAATCCGCGACACCGCCCACCCATGTCAATACCCCTAGGCAGTCTAATAAATGCAAAAAAAAGTTTTTAAAAAGTAAAAAAAATATTTAAAAAAAAAAAAAAAAGGATTAAAAATTCAAATCACCCCCCTTTCCCTAGAACACATATAAAAGTAGTTAAAAACTGTGAAACACATACATGTTAGGTATCCCCGCGTCCAAAATCACCCGCTCTACAAAGCTATACAAATATTTTTCCTGTTCGGTAAACGCCGTAGCGGAAAAAATGGTCAAAAGTGCCAAACCGCCGTTTTTCCACTGTTTTGATTCTGATAAAAATTTGAATAAAAAGTGGTCAAAGCAATAACATTTCCAGAAAATGGTAGAACTACAAAGTACACCCGGTCCCGCAAAAAAAGACGCCCTATACATCCCCATACACGCACGTATAAAAAAGTTACGGCTGTTGGAATATGGCGACTTTTCAAAAAAAAAAATTTTAACACAGTTTTGGATTTTTTTTAAGGGGTCAAAATGTAAATAAAACCATATAAATTTGGTATCCCCGGAATCATAACGAAACACAGAATACAGGGTACATGTCATTTTGGTTGCACAGTGAACGCCATAAAACCAAAGCCCGTAAGAAATTCGCAGAAATGCATTTTTTTCTTCAAATCCACCCCATTCTGAATTTTTTCCCTGCTTCCCAGTACATTATATAGAATAAATAATGGTGGCATCATGAAGAAAAATTTGTCACAGGAAAAATTAAGACCTCATATGGCTCTGGGAGCGGAGAAATAAAAAAGTTATGGGGTTTAGAAGGAGGGGAGTCAAAAACGAAAATCAAAAAATGCCATCGGCGGGAAAGGGTTAACTTCAAATACTTCTGTCCCAAAGTCACTATGTAAAGTTTCTCACAACACCATATAGCAGCTCAAATACAAATTAACTTCAACACAAAAGTCTCACGTATTCTCTGAATTACAGAAAAAACAAGATACAAAGTTACATTTCATATCCCATACCATATACACACTACGAAAACCTTACCCACGCCTGTATATACCCACTTCTACAATCAGCGCAGACGAAGTCGCGGGTACCAGCTAGTTAATATTATAAATGTGAACGTTTGTGTGTTTTGGGGTTTGTGTGTTTTGATGTTTGATCCTCAATCACGCAAAAACGGCTGAACGGATTTGCGTAAAATTGGCCACATACTGTACATAGATCATAACCTGGATTGAAATATAGGCTACTTTTTAGCCCGGTAAAAGACATGGCTTCGCGACCGAAATCAATTTAATGTTCACCCTATGCTAAAGAACCTTGATGACATCGGCACAGGCCCTTGAGCCGTTCTAGAATAGGCTGAAGGGGGGGATCTACACGGTATGGTGTGGGTGGAGCTGTATACGATTGCATGGGGCACTGTGGAAGCCGCTGTCAATGGAGTCTCATGGAAGGTCAGGAGAGTGCAGCACATGCAACCTGTGTGTGGGCACAAGGAGTATATGTGGGGTTAAGTTTGTGTGTGTAAGACAGTGGAATGTGGTGTTCGGCCTCTGATGGAGGGGAGCGAACTGTGGCAGATGTCAGCAACAGCCGTTCAGCTGTTTACAGCACAGAAGCTGCTCACACACTGACATAACACAACCCCTGTCATCCAAATTGACTGATGTAGCAGAGCTGAGGCAGCACTATAGCACAGCTTACTCTGCCCTCCATAGGGATGTACATACCGCTGGGTCTGCTGCGCATATGTACAGATTAGTAGAGCCAAGGCGCGGGCACCGCTGGGTCTGCTGCACATATGCACAGATGTAGCAGAGCCAAGATGCAGGCACTGCTGGGTCTGCTGCACATATGCACAGATGTAGCAGAGCCGAGACACAGGTACCACTGGATCTGCAGCACATACAGTTAGGGCCAGAAATATTTGGACAGTGACACAAGTTTTGTTATTTTAGCTGTTTACTAAAACATGTTCAGAAATACAATTATATATATAATATGGGCTGAAAGTTCACACTCCCAGCTGCAATATGAGTTTCCACATCCAAATCGGAGAAAGGGTTTAGGAATCATAGTTCTGTAATGCATAGCCTCCTCTTTTTCAAGGGACCAAAAGTAATTGGACAATGGACTCTAAGGGCTGCAATTAACTCTGAAGGCGTCTCCCTCCTAAACCTGTAATCAATGAAGTAGTTAAAAGGTCTGGGGTTGATTCCAGGTGTGTGGTTTTGCATTTGGAAGCTGTTGCTGTGACCAGACAACATGCGGTCAAAGGAACTCTCAATTGGGGTGAAGCAGAACATCCTGAGGCTGAAAAAAAAGAAAAAATCCACAGTCGGGTACATTCTAAGAAAAAAGGAATTGACTGGTGAGCTTGGGAACTCAAAAAGGCCTAGGCGTCCACGGATGACAACAGTGGTGCATGATCGCCGCATAGTTTCTTTGGTCAAGAAGAACCCGTTCACAACATCAACTGAAGTCCAGAACACTCTCAGTGAAGTAGGTGTATCTGTCTCTAAGTCAACAGTAAAGAGAAGACTCCATGAAAGTAAATACAAAGGGTTCACATCTAGATGCAAACCATTCATCAATTCCAAAAATAGACAGGCCAGAGTTCAATTTGCTGAAAAACACCTCAAGAAGCCAGCTCAGTTCTGGAAAAGTATTCTATGGACAGATGAGACAAAGATCAACCTGTACCAGAATGATGGGAAGAAAAAAGTTTGGAGAAGAAAGGGAACGGCACATGATCCAAGGCACACCACATCCTCTGTAAAACATGGTGGAGGCAACGTGATGGCATGGGCATGCATGGCTTTCAATGGCACTGGGTCACTTTTGTTTATTGATGACATAACAGCAGACAAGAGTAGCCGGATGAATTCTGAAGTGTACCGGGATATACTTTCAGCCCAGATTCAGCCAAATGCTGCCAAGTTGAACGGACGGCGCTTCATAGTACAGATGGACAATGACCCCAAGCATACATCCAAAGCTACCAAGGAGTTCATGAGTGCAAAAAAGTGGAACATTCTGCAATGGCCAAGTCAATCACCAGATCTTAACCCAATTGAGCATGCATTTCACTTGCTCAAATCCAGACTTAAGGCGGAAAGACCCACAAACAAGCAAGACCTGAAGGCTGTGGCTGTAAAGGTCTGGCAAAGCATTAAGAAGGAGGAAACCCAGCGTTTGGTGATGTCCATGGGTTCCAGACTTAAGGCAGTGATTGCCTCCAAAGGATTCGCAACAAAATATTGAAAATAAAAATATTTTGTTTGGGTTATGTTTATTTGTCCAATTACTTTTGAGCTCCTAAAATGTGGAGTGTTTGTAAAGAAATGTGTACAATTCCTACATTTTCTATCAGATATTTTTGTTCAACCCTTCAAATTAAACGTTACAATCTGCACTTGAATTCTGTTGTAGAGGTTTCATTTCAAAACCAATGTGGTGGCATGCAGAGCCCAACTCGCGAAAATTGTGTCACTGTTCAAATATTTCTGGCCCTAACTGTATGCACGGATGTAACAGAGCCGAGACGCAGGCGGATCATCGCTGAGCGCATTTCGCTAAATATAGGCGGATCATCGCCAACAACAGCCCGCAGACGAAGTCGCGGGAAGAGGCAAGTGTACTATAAAGGGGGAGGGAGTTAACTATATATCTTGAAAAAAAATAAGACATGTCAGGGAGGCCTTACAAGGCTCCTATACCATGGATGTGAAGTCGATAATTAAACAGAAAAAATCTTTCACATCTCCATCTGTAATAAGTGAGAAACAACAATCTGAATCACCAACATTGGGGAATGATCCAATAAGCCTCTAACTTGATGAGACACTTTCTTCACCTGAGGCAATATTTGGAAACATGAGGGCAATACAAAACTAGAACTAGAGTAGCATGAGTAATAACATGCTTCTGGATTGCTCAATCTCCATTAATCCTTAAATGGGTTTTCCCAACCCACCCTCTCACCAATTTGCAGGCTGTATGCTCTGTTTACTTCCTCGTTTTCCTGGAATCCCAAATCTACAGGACTAAGAGTCAGCAATAAACTCAGTTTTAGGTCTGTGTTTACACACAGAGGTAACAGACTCCCTGTTTCAGCCCATATCAGCAAAATTCAATTAGCAGACTGATAACTGGAAGAGGAAGATAAAACAGCTCAGAAATACAAGCACCAAGCACTCAGCTCCCCTCCTGAGAGTAGTGAGCTGTGTCACTTGTCCTGGGCAGAGAGATAAAATCATCCCCAGGTCCATGGTTATGGAAACACAGTATAAACAATAAAGTGAATAATCACAGATAATAGCCAAACAAAGCAGTTTTGTTTTGTATTTAGGGAAAGTCTTGAATCTTGATCCAAGATAGGATCCTTGAGATGGGACAACCCCTTTAAATGCAGCTTGTCACCAGAACCCAGCATACCAGCCTAACCCAGCAGATAGGTTATGGTCATATGAAACTGTTTTTCCCTTGTTATCTTGTTGCCGAGACATCGCTGCTAGAGATGAGCGAACACTAAAATTTCCGAGGTTCGAAATCCGATTCGAACAGCCGCACACTGTTCGAACGGATTTCGAACCCCATTATAGTCTATAGGGGGAAATGCTCGTTTCAGGGGTACGCAAAATTCGATAAAATTATACTTACCAAGTCCACGAGTGATGGTCAGGCTGGATTCTCCTTGAAGTCTTCTCCCGGCGCAGCGTCCCCACGTCTTCTTCCGGCTGGAATTCACTCTGCCTAGGCATTGGGGCCTAGGCAGAGCTGACTGCGCATGCGCGGTCATGCGCGGACATGCGAAGTCGGCTCTGCCTAGGCCGGATGCCTCGGCAGAGTGAATTCCAGCCAGAAGACGCCGCTGGGATGCTGCACGGAGAAGACTTCTAAAGGTAAGAGAAGAACCAGCATTGATTGGCAATGTATAGCATTCTGCCAATCAACGCTGGTTCTGCATCGAACCTTAAACTTCAAACAGCTAGTAGTGTTCGATCGAGTACGAGTATTTCGAATACCGTAGTATTCGATTGAACACCTACTCGATCGAACACTACTCGCTCATCTCTAATCGCTGTGTTTCTTTATATACAAACAAGCTCTTTCGAACAACAAGTGTATTGCTCAAAAATAAATTGACTAACACTGACTAACATGGATTCAAGGATCAGTAAGGGTTGGTTCACATCTGCGTTTGGTAATCTGAACCCCCCCCCTTCCAGAATGGACTAACGAATTCATTTGCAAGTGGTATGCAATGAAAATACACGGACCAATTTTTTTATAGTCCTGTATGATGGAAATAATTCTCATTGTGTGGTCTTATTCAGTAAACAAGCTTTTGCTTTGATTACTGCTTTGCACACTCTTGGCATTCTCTTCAACAGGTAGTCACTGGAGATGAGCGAGTACTGTTGGGATCAGCCGATCCGAACAGCACGCTCCATAGAAATGAATGGATGCACCTGGTACTTCTGCTTTGACGGCGGCCGGCCACTTAACCCCCCGCGTGCCGGCTACGTCCATTCATTTCTACGCGAGCGTGCTGTTCGGATCGGCTGATCCGAACAGTACTCACTCATCTCTAGTAGTCACCAGAAATGGTTTTCACTTCACAGGTGTGCCCTGTCAGGTTTAATAAGTGGGATTTCTTGCCTTATAAATGGGGTTGGGACCATCAGTTGTGTTGTGCAGAAGTCAGGTGAATACACAGCTGAATAGACTCATAGAATTTGTATTATGGCAAGAATAAAACAGCAAAGTAAAGAAAAATGAATCCAATATAGGGGAGATGGAGGAGTAGAGGACTTCCATAGCCCTGGGATGAAGGCCGAGCCACATTGACCAGATGCTTCAAAGAGGACTTGCAATAAGCCTGGAGGTCTGAAGGAAGGTGTTTTAGGGAGGTAACCTGATAGACCTTACAGATAGTCCAGTATACCTCACCCCAGAAGTCCCTCAGCTCCGCACTGTTTCTAGTATTGTATGGCGAGTATAATTCTCCTTGCTTAATCAGACACAAGGAGTAGCTACTACAATAACTAGGCTACTACTCATACCAGTTTGTAGCCAAAATCTAATATTTGTACATGTGAAAGGAATCATTACTGGTCTTACTATACTTACATTTTCTGTTGTCTCTGAGAGAAGATGTATAGCTTTGGTGCCACCAAGTGGAACATGAAGGGAGCAAAATTTACCCAAATTTTAGTGCGATTACGTTTTGACATTTTATTTTTTTTAAATTCGGTGGAAGCATGGGTGAAAAGTTATATCTGACTTTCATTTGTTCATTTTCATTGAATTTTTATGTTTTATTTTTTTTGCCAGATTCACGTTATTTCTGTGACCATTGTGGGTTTTTCTTTCATTAAACAAGGAGTACCAACAATTTTGTCCACGTGTATAAGGGGTTACAAACTACTGTTTGGGAATACACCAGGGAGCAGAACAGAAGCAGTGCTATTTAGGTTTTGAGGATGGTTTTTGCAGAGTTCCTGGAATGACAGCAAAGCAGAATCCGCTGACATATGACCCCATTTTAGAAACTACATCCCTGAAGAATTTACACAAAGTACAGTGAGCATTTTTACCCAAGTGTTGCATTATTTTTCCCCACAAATGAATGTACTGTCAGCTGAGCAGACAGTACATTCTGTGATTCTGACAGTACAATATGTGATTTCCAAGAATATGTGATTTCAATGCACAATATTTGTGTCAGAGACAAAAGTTCCAAACATGGATAACCCACTTTTTGGAGTGTGTGTCTCTGCTGTCACAAGCTGGGCACAACATCTCCAAAAAAAAATCCCAGTTTTAACTTTTTATTTCTGGGAAAATGTAAATTTTCATTTTGCACCACCAGCTGTGTATTTCTTTTTGGAAAGCAACTCTGGGTTCAAAATCATCACTATACCCTTTAAGGGAGCCTACACACGGGGTATACGCTACACTGATTCTGAACATAAAACATGTTCAGAATGAGCGCGTAAAAACCAGCTCCCATTGACTTGAATGGGTGCCAGCATACAAGCGCTCCCCATTGAAATCAATGGGAGGCTTTTTTCCCTATTGCTTTCAAAGTGATGCCGGAACCCATTCAAGTCAATAGAAGCTGGTTTTTACGCACTCATTCTGAACATGTTTTACGTTCAGAATGAGCGGAGCGTATACTCAGTGTGAAGGCTCCCTAAGGGTGCAGTTTCTAAAATTAAGTCACTTCTTGGTACTCTCTACTGCATTAGCACCTTGGGGCCCCCTGAAAATGATTCTGCCCTCGAAAAGCCTAATGGCGCTCCCTGCTTTCTGTGCCCTGCTGTGTGTGAAAACAACAGTTTTCATCCTCATCTGAGGTATTTCCGTAGTGAGGAGAAATTGTGTAACAGATTCTTGGATACATTTTCACCTTTAACCCCTTGTAAAAATGAAAAAATTATGGCTGACAACATTTTAGTGCAAAATGTTGGGCATTTTTTACATCATCTGTGCGATGATTTGAAGCGGGCTGTCCATGCTCGGCGACCATCAAACTTAACTGAACTTGAATTGTTTTGTAAAGAGGAATAGTCCAAAATACCTTCATCCAGGATCCAGGAACTGATTAAAAGCTACAGGAAGTGAATAGAGGCTGTTATCTTTGCAAAAGGAGGATCTACTAAATATTAATGTCACTTTTCTGTTGAGGTGCCCATACTTTTGCACCGGTCAAATTTTGGTTTAATGCATATTGCACATTTTCTGTTAGTACAATAAACCTCATTTCAATCCTGAAATATTACTGTGTCCATCAGTTATTAGATATATCAAACTGAAATGGCTGTTGCAAACACCAAAATATTTAGAACTAACCCAAACTTTTTCATAGGACTGTAGAAGAACAGTGCACTAATTACATCCTGGAGAATAGATTTGCATATTTTTTACCCAGAATCCCTAGCGGAACAGAAATGACTTGTAAGTCTCCGTACTGCCTATGTAGGCACACACTCTCCCTGATGTGTACGATTATCCCCTGAGCATGTTACAGCAGCATAGTAATACAGATACAGGATAATACACAGTAATATATTACAGACGTAGGCACATATATGCTGAGAAGAGAAGATATACTAGGAGTCCATAGCAGCTAAGGAACAGAAGAAGAAAGAAGGAAGACTTCATAATCATAATCATTAGTTTTCTGTGCGGAGTGATCTTCGTTTAGACTGTTTTAGATTATACAGCCTGGTCGCGGTTGGAAGGAAGGACTTGCGATAGCGCTCCTTCTCACACTTGGGGTGAAGCAGATGGTCACTTACAGTACTGCCAAGTCCCATCAAGGTCCCATACATGAGGTGGAATTTGTTCTCCCACATGGAGGTCACCATGGACAGCATCCTTCTGTCACCCACCACCTGTACTGGGTCCAGGGGGCTTCCAAGGACAGAGCTGGCCCTTCTGATCAGCCTGTCAAGTCTATTTCTGTCCCTGGTTGATACACTGCTCCCTCAGCAGGCCACACCGAAAAAGATGGCTGAAGTAACCACAGAGTTGAAGAAAGCCCTAAGAAGTGGCCCCTGGACTCCGAAGGCCCTTAGCCTCCTGAGCAGGTAGAGTCTGCTGTTGCCCTTTCTGTGCAGCACCTCCAGGTGATCAGCCCAGTCTAGTTTATTGTTGAGGAGCACACCCAGATACTTATAGGTCCTGACTATCTCAATACATGTCTCTTGGATCTCCACCGGGGTCGGAGCACTCCTCCTTTTCCCAAAGTCCACCACCATCTCCTTGGTCTTCCCAGCATTAATCCTGAGCTGGTTCTGCTGGCACCATTCAACAAAATCCCGGATTAAGTCTCTGTATTCCCTATCGTCGCCATCAGTGATAAGGCCGACTATAGCAGAGTCATCGGAGTACTTCTGTAAGTAACAGCTGGATGAGTTGTGCCTAAAGTCAGCAATGTACAGTGTGAAGAGAAATTGGGAAAGAACTGTACCTTGTGGTGCCCCCGTACTACAGATCACAGTGTCAGACACACAGTCCTGGTCTCTCACATACTGAGGGCGGTTTGTCAGGTAGTCTAAGATCCAGTTGGACAGGTGATGGTCCACACCACCAAGGTTCAGTAGCCCTGGCTGAATGGTGTTGAAAGCACTGGAGAAATGATATATACACTGGAGAAGTCATATATACATTGTCTACACCTTAATCCATTATTTTAAATGTATTTTGTATATGAATCTGAGATTGAACATGAGTTTTAGGTGCAAATAGGTGTTTAAGGGCATTTTTTCAAAAAATGATTTGTGTTTGTCACAAAGTGACATGGTGGACACTTTGACATGGTGACAAAGGTGGATGTGGCTGTTGATTACCCATTGAGACCTATGTAATCTTCAGGTTGTCTACTTTCAAAAAATATATAGGGTTTAGGGGTTCTTACTTTTCATGGTGTGTAATCCCTACGTTTTTTAGGATGATATTTTTTTAACATTTCCAGCTTCAAAGCAGATTTTTGTTCCTTCCAGTTCCAGTGATTTTCTGAAGACTCGTGCAGACAGGTGTAGGCCTTAATGATATCAATGAACTCTGCACATGTTGAACTCTTATTTTTAGGAGGTTTGGTGCATATAATTTATTGTTTGGTTTCCGCTTCTAACAACTAATATACACTCACCGGCCACTTTATTAGGTACACCTGTCCAACTGCTCGTTAACACTTAATTTCTAATCAGCCAATCACATGGCGGCAACTCAGTGCATTTAGGCATGTAGACATGGTCAAGACAATCTCCTGCAGTTCAAACCGAGCATCAGTATGGGGAAGAAAGGTGATTTGAGTGCCTTTGAACGTGGCATGGTTGTTGGTGCCAGAAGGGCTGGTCTGAGTATTTCAGAAACTGCTGATCTACTGGGATTTTCACGCACAACCATCTCTAGGGTTTACAGAGAATGGTCCGAAAAAGAAAAAACATCCAGTGAGCGGCAGTTCTGTGGGCGGAAATGCGTTGTGATGCCAGAGGTCAGAGGAGAATGGCCAGACTGGTTTGAGCTGATAGAAAGGCAACAGTGACTCAAATAGCCACCCGTTACAACCAAGGTAGCATCTCTGAACACACAGTACATCGAACTTTGAGGCAGATGGGCTACAGCAGCAGAAGACCACACCGGGTGCCACTCCTTTCAGCTAAGAACAGGAAACTGAGGCTACAATTTGCACAAGCTCATAGAAATTGGACAATTGAAGATTGGAAAAACGTTGCCTGGTCTGATGAGTCTCGATTTCTGCTGCAACATTCGGATGGTAGGGTCAGAATTTGGCGTCAACAACATGAAAGCATGGATCCATCCTGCATTGTATCAACGGTTCAGGCTGGTGGTGGTGGTGTCATGGTGTGGGGAATATTTTCTTGGCACTCTTTGGGCCCCTTGGTACCAATTGAGCATCGTTGCAACGCCAAAGCCTACCTGAGTATTGTTGCTGACCATGTCCATCCCTTTATGACCACAATGTACCCAACATCTGATGGCTACTTTCAGCAGGATAATGCGCCATGTCATAAAGCTGGAATCATCTCAGATTGGTTTCTTGAACATGACAATGAGTTCACTGTACTCCAATGGCCTCCACAGTCACCAGATCTCAATCCAATAGAGCATCTTTGGGATGTGGTGGAACGGGAGATTCGCATCATGGATGTGCAGCCGACAAATCTGCGGCAACTGTGTGATGCCATCATGTCAATATGGACCAAAATCTCTGAGGAATGCTTCCAGCACCTTGTTGAATCTATGCCACGAAGAATTGAGGCAGTTCTGAAGGCAAAAGGGGGTCCAACCCGTTACTAGCATGGTGTACCTAATAAAGTGGCCGGTGAGTGTACATTTATTTGCATTTCTTTCATAAAACATTCACTTTAAATAAAAATTGCATGAAGGTGCCTGTTCGTATGCAGTACCAAGTGGCATTCTGACAATGCTGCAGGTGTCTACTTTAAGAAAATATATAGGTATGGGGGGGTTGGATGATTTTTTAATGTTGCAATTTAGGTTTGATTTGTCCATCTCAAAACTGTGAAAATTGCTCTGGCTATTGGAGGTGCAAAATTTCCAGAGAACCTTGGCAATGAAAGGGTTAAGAGAGAGTACCCAAAGAATCAAGTAAGACAGGCCATTGAGAGGGCTAAGCAATTGGATTGAAATTAATTTTTAGAAGATGGAATGAAGAAAAAGGAGAAATGTAATGATTAGATCATTTACCTTTAAATTTAGCCCACAAGCATTGGAAATTAGGTTGGTGCTATCGATAAAGTATAGCTTGCCTGCTCAAAGAGCTGCATGATGGGTAATTTCTTGCAGAGCAAATTGTACTTCATAATAATACCATAATATATAATATTCTGTACGATGTACTGCAAATAGCAGAAGAATATACGAGGATAGTTTGAAAAGTTTCTAACCTCCACATGTACGTACACATATAAATACATACCAATGCCAGTATACATTGGTAAATACTCGTACACAGACAACAGAGTTATCATTATTGCATATCATTTCCTAATAAATATAGTTGTGTATTCCAAACAGCAAAGCATAAATGCAGATGTTATACCAGCGCCAGGATATTGGTATGTGCAAATGTACTACAATTAAAATCCAACTTATCCTCTCACAGCACTGTATCCATTGAATTTACTCACTAGTACCACGTAATAAGGTCCTGACTCTGGTGAGACTCTTATTCTTGTGTTCATTTCCAATGATCTTGATGTGATAATCACCACCTCTATAGGGTTTATATAGGCTTTCTTTTCCCATAGCAAAAAACCTTTATATTGCCTCCATGAATTTGGGGTGCATGCAAGAGGGGGGAATGGGGGTGCAAGCTGTGTGCACCCCTATTCCCCCTTCTTTCTCACACACAGCCTGCGACCCCCACGTCACCCTCTTTGCTCACACACAGCCTGCACGTCCATATACCCCTCTTGCTCGCACACAGCCTGCATCACCCATTCCCTCCTCTTGTACACATAGAGCGGAATGAGGGGTGCAGACTGTGAGCAAGAGGGGTACATGGGTGTGCAGGCTGTGTGTGAGAAAGGAAGGAATGAGGGTGCAAACTTTCTCACACACAGCCTGCAAACCCATGTACCCCTCTTGCTCACAGTCTGCACCCCCCATTCTCTCCTCTTGCTCACAGCCTGCACACCCATGTACCCCTCTTCCTCACAGATAGCCTACAACCCATTCCCCTTCATTGTACACTGACCTGTACAATCCAGATAGCTCTACCCACAAAAGACACTGATTCTATCTTAGTAGGTTAAAGGACCTTTGATGACATCATGTCACAGGTCCTGTAATCTACTAGTATAGATGCCGGCACAGGGCTTGGGGACAGCGGGACGGAGATAGAAGTTTCTCCTGCCCGCTGTCACCATGCAAGTGCCAGGAAGCAGGGGCCCGGACAGCAGGTGGCCCCTCCTTTGGTACAGTAGTGAAGCCAGGTAACGGCCTATTAAAAAAAAATAAAAAAAATCTGCTGTAAATCCGCCCCTGTGTATAGCATGTATTTCGTACAATTGATGGTAACTGGTACAGACGATAGATCTAAATAATGCATCAAATTTCATCAGACTGTGGCCTCATGAGAACGATGGCTTTTTTGTTCTCTGCTATTTCTTAACAGATCACTACATGGCAAAGCTTTAGCCCTAGATTTATCTTTTTGCATAAATGTGCTCAGAATATAACCTGGATTTAACACCGACATACAAGTCTAAAGACTATTTTTAAAACCCATTCACCATATTGAATGTTGGCAATAACAGGTCACGGATGGCATGAGATTGCCAAAACTGAACTGCCCAGTTTGCTTCCTTCCTGCACTTGATCTTTCTCCCTATAAAAGATTGCAATCTGGAATTTAAAGCTGAAAATTTTGCTTCCGAATGAAGTAGATTATTTCTGCTTGTCAAAAATAGGCAAGGATTTTGATGCTGAATTAGGTTCTCAACGCACAGCAATATCTTGTAGCATTTAATGTGTACTCCACATAATACAGAAACAATATATTTTGAGGGATACATAAGTGTATTACTTAGACTGTAGGAGATCAAAAAGAAAAAAAATGAGAACACAGATTTATGACAGTTTAATTTATAAAACAATGTTCAAACAGTGCCAAAGGCTGTGTCATAATTCCATTGTTAATTCACCAACATTATCACCATTGCAATATTGGCAGAGCCTTGTCACAGTAAAGTGTTCCGCAAAAGTGTCCCTTTCTTATGCATTCCTTAAACAATTCTCGACAGAAGGCAAACAGAAGAAATATGCATTTGTATAGTAGTATACCAGGTCATAGCAGGGAATGAAGGTGTAAAGACAAAATAATATTGGAAAGGTACAAAAATTCCTTGTAAAAAGGGAATTACATTTTTTAAATATTCTGACACATTCCACAATTTCTAATGTTAGAATCTCAATTGTGACTTAAAATAAGAGAGTTGGCAAAGCTTCTTATTTGTGGGTCAGTCTTAGGAAAAGTCTTGTATCACTCCTGATACGTCCCATTTACTAAACATTTGTATTCCCTGTATAATAACAACTCGAGAGCAACTTCTCTTATGGTGTAGTATGTAGTATTATGATGTAAACTGTGTATATAAGTCGGCAACTGGGTGTCTGCACATAGACTGGACTCATTGAGAAGAGATGCACTGTGATACATTGCCCACTAACACTGGCGGTGTCAGACTGTGCATGGATGGGTATTAATCAGTAAGCAATTGCTACATATATCAGGAACAGCATAACACAGAGTTTCAGAGTTTTAAGAACAGATGCTTAAGAATTGCTAACTTATGAGAATATGTATCAGTAGAGATGAGCGAACACTAAAATGTTTGAACAGCCGCACACTGTTCAAACGGGTTTCGAACCCCATTATGGTCTATGGGGGGAAATGCTTGTTTCAGGGGTAGGCAACGTTCAATCAAACTATACTTACCAAGTCCACGAGTGAGGGTCGGGCTGGATCCTCCGAGAAGTCTTCTCCTTGCAGCGTCCCCGCGGCGTCTTCCGGCTCTTCATTCACTCTGCCAGGCATCGGGCCTGGGCAGAGCCGACTGCGCATGCCTGCACTACAAGCGGACATGCGCAGTCGGCTCTGCCCAGGCCCGATGCCTGGCAGAGTGAATGAAGAGCCGGAAGACGCCGTGGGGAAGCTGCACGGAGAAGACATCTAAAGGTAGGAAAAGAACCAGCATTGATTGGCCGACTGTATAGCATTTGGCCAATCAATGCTGGTTCTGCATCAAACTTTTCCATTCGAATAGCGAGTGGTACTCGATCGAGTACGAGTATTTAGAATACCGTAGTATTCGATCGAATACCTACTCGATCAAATACTACTCACTCATCTCTAGTATTAAGCAGTAAGCAGTTGCTACATATATCAGGAACAGCATAACACAGAGTTTCAGAGATTTAAGAACAGATGCTTAAGAATTGCTAACTTATGAGAATACGTATCAGGGGAGTTGACAAGACCTCTTTGACTGACAATACAGAGTTTCAAACTTAGAAATGAATAAAAGTGGATACAGCATTTGTCACTCTGCAGGATTTTCTGGACAATTCTCGTATAAATCCTACAGAGAACCTCGCTGTTAATTTCCTGCTGATCTGTTCCATTTTGGCTGGTGAATAGCTGAAAAGCAAAGCTTATAAGGGGTTATCCAGGGACGGTTTAAACACTTTCTCCAGGTTTTATTTTATAAAAACTCTGGTTTCGTGTGATCGAAACACATGCCTATAAGAAGGATGGGTGAAATGGCTCATCACCTGGGACACATAGATAACATTACTTTATAGATCTCTCAATTTGATTCAGTGAAGAATTTAGGCAGGGTTCACACTACCGTTGGATTCTGTTATGTAGGTGTCCGTTTAAAAGAAAAAAAACTGACACCTATCATAACAGACATTAACTGACACTAACTGATGTTAATGTGTCCGTTGTTTTAACTGATCCATTTAATGGATTTGTTAGAAAACAAAAAAACCACACATTAGTATCAGTTAGCATGCCATTCAGCTCGAAAGGAAAAGATCTGATGAAGGGGTGAAGCCTCTTGTGTGACTTCAGCACCCCAAAACGCGTTATCTTATTCCTAATAAAGCTTATTCTACAAATTTATTCTGAGTGAGTGTGTAACCTCCTAATTGCTTGGATATAATCCATGACTTACCTGTGACCCTGTGTCGTATACTGGTTTACACTGCCATCCACAACTAAGTTGTCCAGAAGCACATTTGTGCATACGTGCCTCATACCTGATGTTTGCCTACAACTAAATCCTGGAGAAGCGTGGTTACCCTTGATCTAGTTTCATTTTTCATAGCATTTGTTTTTCTTTGGAGAGTGTTGGTGTTCCTTTCAAGGTGCCTATTTATATGTGACTTAGCGCTAGTCAATGGGGTTGTCCTATACAGAACCAGAGAATCAGGGGGGGACTGGTTGAGTTAGTGTTAAAAGAATAAAGTATTGCGCCATAATTTGTGACTTTTTTTTTGTTTTCTTCAATATTTCACAAATTTAGTGGGGTATAGCAGAAGAGGATGGGGCCATCCATGGACTAACAAATTTGCCTGTTCACAGCTAAAAATGTACTACGTCTATTAGGAGGCAAGCACGCCCATTAGCCCCACAATTTAAATAGCAGAATTTGCAAGACATCTGCTGTTGGTAGAAAAACACCCAGAAGTGAGATCTTATCTCGGCTGAATATTTTTACAATCAAGATACAATCAACGCTCTGGATGTGAACAATAAGGCTCCCAATTACTGACAAAGCGAAGACCTTGAAAATGATGGGAAACTGCCTTAACGGGTATAATACTCATAGGATAGAGAAGAGATACCTGATTGTTGAGGATCTGACCCCTGAGACCATCACCAATGTAGAAAAAAGGAGGTCCTTTTATCCCATTGTGTAGTTACCCTGTCCAGAGCCAGACTGAATATAGTCATGTCTGGTGATAGAAGGCACCCCCATCTACTTCACTGGTAGCTCTGGGGAGTGTCGTACTACAGCTACTCCTATTTCGGGGAATGGGAGCACCCTCCACACCAACATTCAGCCTGGCTGCACAAACCATTGAATCCTAACAGCATTTCACTGTCAAGGGTTTACGTCCTATTTATACGATCCAGGAAAAATCTGCATGGGGTTGTGTCAAGGTTGTGGTTTTTTCTCCTTTGAAAATACAATTATGCCAATCAACATCAGAAATCTACTTAAATATGTATTCAGTAAAAGAAATCCATCATAAGTGCAATGAATTGGGCTTACAAACATGGTTGAAAATTGTTTTTCATGTTATTTATATAAAAAAAATTCCTAAAATATTCCTCATTTCACACTAGCCACTGGAGGAGACACAACAGGCTGATACACTCTATAATATTACAGTGCAGGGGTATTCATGATGGAGGTCTAGGATAAGGATAGCAAAATTATACCCACAGACAAGGTACCGTATGCAGCTCTCCAGTCACTCCATGGTCTCTGGATACTGTGTAAGGTCAGAGCCACGCAACACATATTGCAGCAGGTTAGCTACTAAAAATTGCTGGTGGCTATCCTGCCATGATTGATAGTAGCAGGCTGGTGGAAGAAAGCTTTACAAATCTCATCCACATGCTGCAGCCTGCACTGCAAAGGAACTGCTTGTCAATTACACTATGTGTCCCAAGTCTAAGGCTAGATAAACACTATGTTTGGAGTCTACATTCGATACTCAGACAGGAAAATCTGACATACACATCTAATATGTCCACAGTCTTCCACTGGAATACATTTAACAAGTGTCCTTTTGTCATGAGTGTGGCTGGCATAATCCAGTATACCTGATTTTCAAGTTTATTGACAAGAGTGGTCACTTTCTTTTCACATGCATTTTGCTAGATAATTTCAAAAATCCCTGCTAAATGTAATCCCCCAAAAAAGTGTAAGGCTGGGACCCCACGTGGTGTAAAAAAGCAACGTTTTTGTTCTAGCGAATCCCATCCACACATTGCAGAAAAATATGTGCAGCGGAAATGCTGCAATTTCCAAAACTATTGCGTTTTTAGAAATCGCAGCATGTCAATTATACCGATGGAAAAGCCAGTATAATATAGGTATAATTGAAGCAGAAAGTCCACAGAGAAAACCTCAGCGGACTTTTTTTTGTGAAAAACGCTGTGGCTGGCTACGTGGGGCCTTAGCCTAAACCTAGTCTTGAATGCTTATCTGACCACCTCAGCTGTCACAAGGTACATGCACTTTGCTGCACTCCATACACAGACAATATATTAGAGATGAGCGAGTAGTATTCGATCGAATACGACTAGGGTTAAGCCGATCCTGACTTTTCAGGATCGATTTTAAAATCCGATTTCCGATCATTTTTCATTCGAACCCGATCTCGATCCCAATTCCGATCCCAATGCAAGTCAATGGGATTTTTTTTATTAATCGGAGATCGGATTTTAAAAACAATCCTATTCACTATACAGAATGGAATCTAACAATTGCTAGAATCCACGCTGTGTAGTGAATCACTAAGTAGCCGGAGGATTTTTTTTTTTTAATCCTCTGGCTACTTAGTCCCCCCTGGTGTCCACTTACCTGCAGAGATGGCTGCTCCGGTGACCGGTGTTCTTCACCTAGCTGCCGCTCCAGCTGCAGTCTTCTTCTCCCTTCGCTGCCAGGTTAGGAGAGTGGGGGCGGGTTAGGAGAGTGTGGGCGGGTACTGGGAGAGGAGACGTGACGTCTCCCCGCCCTGTACCTGCCCACACTCTCCTAACCTGCCCACACTCTCCTAACCTGGCAGGGAGGGGGCAGCGAAGGGAGAAGAAGACTGCAGCTGAAGCGGCAGCGAGGCGAACAGCAGTGGAGCAGCCATCTCTGGAGGTAAGTAGCTACGAGACATGTTAGTTTAGTCTCCCATTAGAATGAATGGAGGCAGCCGGCGCGCAGGGGGTTAAGGCTGTGTGTTGGCTGCTTCCATTCATTCCTATGGAACCGCAGCGGAGCCTTCACACGGAGTATACACTATATACTCAGTGTGAAGGCATTGTGGGAATTACTACCGATCCCGATCCCACCTAAAAAGAACACGATCGCTCAACCCTAAATACAACTATTCAATCGAATACTCGTATCGGTCGAATACCACGCGGGAAAATTCCATTGAATTCAATGCAAAAACCTCCTCGTGCTCCTTGTCCTGCTACTTCCGGAACTTGGAGGATCCAATGTGTCGAACTTTGCTTTCCATGGAAACCGGAACAACATTCCTATTTTTTCCCATAGACTATAATGTTATTCGATATTCGATCGAATACTACTCGCTCATCTCTAATAAATATATAAAAATCACAGAAGATTTTCGGTTTATTTCACCTTCCTCAGCAAATATTTAGGAGTGCATGGGGAAAGACCCAGGATCAGTAATGGTTATTAGAGCAGGACTTCACTAGTCGTTCCCCATGCATTCATAAGGAAGTTGAAATACAATGAAATGTTCACAAATACTGAATATCTTCTATGGTACTTCATGTCAATAAAGTGATCACATCTTTGCACGTATCTGATAAAGGAGTACAGCGATTTCTTGTAAACATTGGAATGACTGTGAACCATCTTTCACTGGCACCCTATATAATAGGAAGGTGTACTTGAATACTACGAGTGTCCCTTGAATATGGCAGACCTTAAAAAAAGAAACATTTATCTTCTTCAATTAATGGAGGACATTAATATGAAATAAAAGATACAATCCCTTTAACTTAAAAAAGGACATAAAACTGGAAAGCCCCTTGAAGACATCAGGTAATGAAGACCACCATCATATTCTGAATCTGTGACTGTGTTGAATTTCTCATGCTTGTTTATGTGTGAGGGTCTGTGCATTTGTGCACATGCATATAATACATGTCTATACACAACCTTATTTTCAGAGATACATACACACATTTTGCAGTCGGTAAGGGTAAAACAAAAAAAATAAAAAAAACCCTAAAAGTAAGAATACTAAAAATTAATATGTTAAATAAGGGAAAAATCCCATTTCTGTTTAAAGTGACCCTAAATAGAGGCATGTAAGATACATTTTGCATTACCTATATATTGCAGCCGTTCCAAATGAAGTACAAAAAAATTTCTCTACAAAAACAGCTTCTGCCATTCCTCGTGTGGAAAGTAAATCTTCCAGCTTCACTCGAGTGAGGACAATACACAGTGCTTTAATTCCTCCGACGACATATCACTTTAGAGAAAAAGTTTATATTAACTTCATAATGTCCCAAGTCAACATGATGCAGGGAAGTACATTTCCATAATATCCTTGGAGGAAAAGGGGAACACAAGATGCTGGTGGAGTAGAAACATGTCTCTTCAGTACTGTGCTTTCTGTTGTAGAAGGTGACTGGAGAGGACAGGATTTTCAGCATACAAATAAATAAGAGAGCAGACAACTAGAGCAGAAAATAAAACATCAAAAAAAGATATACATGACACAGGTCGGATGCTGAAAAGAAAGTGAGCGGTAGAAGCTGCAAGAGATACTAGCAAAGACATTTGAGCAGATAATGCAATGAGAGGATTACGTCATGAATCTGAAAGAAATGAAATATCAAAGTTTCCTTCGGTTCCACCATGTCCATAAAACACTGTCACATCATTATGTGCCTCCTACGGTGAAGGGCCAAATGATCTGAGCGGGAAAAGGTTCGGTCGCAGTCCGAACAAATGAAAGGCTTAATGCCCGTATGTTTGCGAAAATGTCGAGTCAGCTCATCTGATCTAGCAAATTTCCACGTACATCCTTCCCATGTACATTTATACGGCTTTTCTCCTAAGAATAAAAAAAGAAGTATAAGTATTAGACGTGGGCAAGAACACTGAGGTTGGAATTACAGACAAAGAAAACATACAAGCTTTACATTTACAGTCACGGAATGCGTTGTAAAATGAATATTGATGTGCAATGATATGCACTGAGCTCCTCCCAAGAAAGTGGTTTGAAGGAGGGCAACCCCCCTGTCATAGTGACTACTGTGTTGGTGGAAGCAGATTGGGCTCCTCTCCTGAATACCATTTTGTGAAAGGAGAGGTCTGGAGTCCAGATGGGACTACTGTGTGAACAAAAGGTGCTTTTGGGGTTGTCCTCCTGTGACTACCTGCGAGGAAGGTGTAGGTTACCTGCAAGTATGTGTGTGGGTGGGTGGGTTCATGAATGGGGAGGGGGGGGGGCTAGTCCAGCTACCACATCCTGCTAAGATAAGGAAGGAAGAGTTGAGGCCTGGTTTAACTATAAGGGTGAGTTCACACTAAGTATACGCCAGCTTATTCTGAACGTAAAACACGTTCAGAATCAGCGGCGTATAAAGCAGTTCCCATTCATTTCTATGGGAGCCGGCATACGAGCGCTCCCCATAGAAATGAATGGGCTGCTTTTTTCACTACGAGCACTCCCATTGAAGTGAATGGAAAGTGCTCGCATGTACGGCTAGCTCTGCTCATGCTGAGCCGTACACGCGAGCACTTCCCATTCACTTCAATGGGAGTGCTCGTAGTGAAAAAAGCAGCCCATTCATTTCTATGGGGAGCGCTCGTATGCCGGCTCCCATAGAAATGAATGGGAACTGCTTTATACGCCGCTGATTCAAAACGTGTTTTACGTTCAGAATAAGCTGGCGTATACTCAGTGTGAACTCCCCCTAAGAGGGCGTTCACACTACTGCTACTGTCCGCCTCAGGGTCGTAAACCCCGGGGAAACTTGCCGGCGGTAAGCTTTAAAACCCATTCATTTGAATAGGTTTTAAAGCTAACCGCCAGTGTCCAGCCTCTCAAACAGAACTCAGAAAAATTGTTAGTTTGAAAGGACCCTTAGTTGGCCTACTTTAGGCAAGAATTATCACTTAAATTGTCACATTTAAACCACCTCCATTTACTGAATAAAAAGAAAAATTTGATCTGACACTAGATGCACCAAAATGTGCTATGTTTTGGTGCAGTGTATACCACAGTTAAGTAGTATCCACAATGGTAGTTCTGATCCAATGTGTAGGTAACAAAAGATAGGTTCACACCTGTACTGGGCTCTTCAAGCCAGACCGCTAGAACAGTGGTTGTCTATGAACACCTTAGACTATAGCGGGGTCCGCCGATTTTCTGCAGTGTTGTCTCCATCAGAGACTCAGGGCAGATGTGAACCTAGCTTAACGATTGAATGTACAAATTTAGCTCTGAAGATGCAAAATTGCAGTACACAGTTTACTATCTGAAAAGGTACCTGTGTGTATCCTTCTGTGGGCTTTTAGATGTGAACTCTTGGTATATACTTTATTGCAGCCTTCAAAATCACACTGATGAACTCTCCTTTTTCTTAGATCTGGCGAGCCTGAACCACTGTGCTGCATCCGAATGATGCGGGAACTGCTTAAAAAGCAGCAATTTTGAAATCATGAACAATATAGAAAGAAAAAAAAACTAATTAAAAAATTAAAACAAAATAAATAAAGGTGAGATTCACTAAAGTTTATTCTTTAATCACTATGGGAGTGGCAGATATATAGACACTTCATTTCACAGGCGTTGACTTAAGGCATTGTCAAAAATTGGACAACCTTTTAAAGGGATTCTACCATTAAACTACTATTTTTTCTAATGAACACGTTGGAATAGCCTTAAAGGATATTAGTCTCCTACCTTTAGACGTGGTCTCCGCTGCGCCGTTCCGTAGAAATACCGGTTTTAACCGGTATGCAAATGAGCTCTCCACAGCAATGAGGGCGGGCCCCAGCGCTGAAACACCGAAGAGCGCGTCCCCATTGCTGCCCAGAGCTCTTTCCTGCGCCGCCTCCTTGCTCTGCAGCAACTCTGCCTCTTCTGGCTTCTCTTGCTCTAGTAGTTCGATACAGGAGCATAGAGAGGCCACCCCAAAATGGCCGCCAGCCAGCTCCTGTATTGAACTGCAAGAGCGGCTACCAAGAATGGCGATTTTTGGGTAGCCGTTCTTGCAGTTCAATACAGGAGCCATCTAAGAAGTCTAAAAATATAAAATGTAATGCACAGTGAACTTCATAATGAAAAAGAAATTACACAGCCTGATGAAATTTTTTTTGTCAACTCATCAGAAAATAAAGAAATATAAAAAGCAATGTGAAAATGTTTGCAAAATAATAACTCTAAATAAACATGTAACTCAATCAACGGCATGAGCCAATGTTATATAGCATTTTCATGTGCGCAGTATATATCTAGTCTTACTGGAGAGGTATGGGCGTTAAAAGTACATTGGTGGGGATACATAAAGACTGTTGTATTGTACAATTGTCTGCATCGGTGGAGGATGCGCCTAATTCATGACAAATCTCATCATGAATTAGGAGCATCCTCTGGAAGCACATGTGTAGTATACGGTTGCCATTTATACCAAAACGTATACATGATAGTGAAATCAATGCAGCCGATGGCTCCATCCAGAAATGTTAGTGAGGCTAGTGCAGATATGGCACTGCGACCATTTTACACCATTTTCTATTATTTACATCATAAGTGGCATAGATTCTTAGTGGATCTGTCCTATTATTCTTACCTGTGTGTTGTATCCTGGAAGGAGGATGATGTCTCCACAAGGCTCTCATCACTGTCGCTGTTTATTTCAACTGGAGACATTGAATCTGGATCCGGTTTTACTACAAAAAAAAACAAAAAAAAAAAAAAAACACAACAGTAAAGATTAAACTATTGACTTAATTGATCACATACAGTTATGCAGCAGTTATACAGCTATTATAAACCACAAATACACTTCTTGACAAAAACAATAATGTATCCAGATGTGTTGGACTGCTGTAAAACTACTGGATCTTGCCTCAAGAGTATGTAAAAGTGCTTTCACTTATGTCCTATAAAAAGGCTACTTTTGGGTAGTGAACCTCTTGGTGAGCGATTGCTGACTTCTAGACATGCCTTTATGACCCACTCGGAAACATTTTGCCCAGTTGACAGATGGTGCATCCCCAACTGATTTTGTGATAATCTGGGGAGCCCTACGTGGGACTCTGTTACAACCTGGGAACCTACCATCACCCACCTACCCCATGAGTTTATGGAAGCTTGGCAAGAGAGCAGCACCCTGTCTACCTGGATGGCTTCAGACTTCTTTGGGCAGTAGAACACAGTGGTAAGACGAAAGGAGGAGGAGGGCTTGTGATGAAGGATATTTGGGGCATTTTTTTGTGGTTAATGGACAATAGCGCTGATGCAAGATACCGAACTATCAGCTGTGAGCATGAGATCTCACCACCTACCAAAGGAATTGCCACATGTTATCATGATAGCTACATATGTCCCCCACCTCTCCAAAAAAAAACGTTTTTTGCCTGTTGTATCTACATGCTGTGACCCCCCCTCCTCATGTCCTCCAACCACGGTCGGGCTGTATTATTAACATCACTTCACACAGAGAACTAAATGATTCTGCAGTGTGTCTGTGTTTCTTTCTTTTTAGTTGCTATGATTCCTAGGATTTCTCTATCTGCCATGAGCTTGTATGTGTTTTCACTCGTGTTATATACTACTGTACCATCTATGAAACTGTATCACTGAAATTTCCCCATTGTGGGACTATTAAAGGATTATCTTATCTTATTTCTAAAGCCTCCTTTCAATTGCATGAATTCCCCCAATAAATGTATCTATTATTTGTAATATTGTAATCACTTACATTTAGCATTGACAGAAATATAAAGTTTGATTTCACTCTAACCCCCCTTCTCCCTGGTGCAAATTCTACTCTAAAATCTTGCCGCAGATTCTTGCCCGATTTTGACTCCCATTGCTTTTGTGTCATTCATCCCTGGCTAGTAATGGGTGGGATCGCTAGTCTTAGTTACACAGAGAGGGTGGGAGGGGCTAGGCTTAGTGGGACAGGGAGGGTTTTGTAAGGGATTGAGAGAGGGGGGCTGAGAGAGAGGGGGGCTGAGTGAGAGGGAACTAGTGTAGCAGCAACACAGGAACCTGGACAGCAGGACGCTACACAAAGTAAATAAAGGCAGAGGATGCAAGTAGCTGCCAGAGACACTCAGAAATGACTCCAAACACTGCTAAAGGTATTTTACTTATTAACCCATCACTAGCCCTAACAGACCCTTCAAAACAAAAGATTTTCTGTCTGGAACACCCCTTAAAAAAAAAAAAGTACAATAGGTTAATAAAAAGCAAAAAAAGTGATTCACGAGACTGCGACTGTACCAAGAGGGCAAAGTTCTGCAAATTTTGCATAATTTTACATAAATGCAATGTACTCATACCATGTGAGTAAGAAGTAAATGTCATAGTTGCAAATGGTGTGTGCATGAGGCCCTGTCCACAACTGTATTGGAAACTAGAAGAATATACCACTACATGCAGAGCTATTTTCCTGGAAAAGCAATGGATACCTCAGTGGAACCACGCAGATACCATTATAAGTCAATGTGGTCCATCAGTCACAGTTGGGTTGGGTCATGCTGTAAACGGAAGCCACAATACAGATTTGAAGTTCCTATGAAATCTAAACGTTTCATAAAATGACAGAAACATTTATAGACTCCAGGAAAAGAATGAGCAAAAGTTGCTTCCCTAGAAACCAGGGAGTGGCAGTGAAGTTGCACAGGGCCTTATCTGTTTTTCTAGTGTTGCTATCCTGCCCCATCTACTACAATATCCGCTTTCTTTACATTCCCTGAATTCAAGATCACATTGATTCTCTGCAGACAACAGATCAGACAAAGATAACTATCTGTAAGCAAATGTGTTATTGTAGGTCACTGAAACACACTAGGATACATTAGTGTCAATGGGAACAGACATAGAATCAGTCTGTGAATGTTCTATGTGACAATTTAATGTCCATTACTGTCATCCTATAATGGAAGACAGCAACGGCCCATTAGCAACCGTAGTGTGAATGCCCCTTAATGTGTAAGGCTAGCATGGATCTTGTCCAATATCTGATAGGGTAAGCAATGGCTACCAAAGTTACAACTAAAAGGGGTGAATATAAATGAAAATGATTTGTTGTCATGTTTAAGATCATTTTACCTGAATTATGTGATAAGCCAACTTGTCCAAGATCACACGGTAACTGATCAGTTCTTGAGTCTGAATCTTCTACTTCAGGCGCTGGTGACCGTATCATTAAACCCGGAGTCCCTCCTATTTTTAGATACATAAAACACATATACCACAACAATCAGCTTTTTTTAAGTTTACATTTTCTGCATCATTCAAAATTTCAAGTTATTAAAGAGGAAATGTGATATATCTCATCTCCATCTTTGTCCATTAAGATGGACCTTTTATTTTCAGAAGATTCATCCTGCCTCATCTTGGCACAGATTCCATGGCCGATTTGCCCCATTGTACCTGAGGCTAATCGATGTGCAAACCCACAGTATATTAGGAGGCCGCATCTGTATCAGATACAAATCCATTTTCATATTTCTAGGACTTTTTGTACACCCCAACCTGATACAGATGCGGCCTCCCAACACTACTTACTGTACTCTGAGGCGTATATAAATGTGTGATGTTACGGAGATACTCCGGCCACTTGTATTTTTATTTTTCCTTTTAAAAATGTGCATCAATCACTTTTCAACAAAAATTTCAAAAATGATGCACTGTTCCAAAGAACAGTCCTATAAAACTAAACTTGTAATGTCAGTCAGCAGCAGGGGGCAAGCTAATATTATCATATTGCAAACACACATCTGAACTGAAAGCTGTAAGTGGATTCAATCTTCATATACATGATGACTTTTACTGCAGCTAGTTATTTATCCACAAATTGTTTAGTAAAACACATATTAAAAACTTAGCAATCTAAAATAATCATCATCACCAGCGCTTAGCATATCAATCCAGCTCCACATATGGATAGGTTACACTCACCTGATTCCAAGTATTGTCCCTTTGTGAATTGGTGCTTTCATTGAAAAAGATATCGCCATTTCTCTTAATATGCAAATTAGCTCTTTGGAGCACTGAAGGCCCTCTCACTTAACTCTTTGGTGCAATTGTGACACCCTCATTCCTGCATATAGCTCATAAGCATTTTATCAGTCTCCGCCACAAAGGCACCAATTCACAGTTTTCGATTCGGGGGAATTTAACCTCTGGAGCTGTGTTGATGTGCTCGGTTCTGGTGATTAACTGCCTTTTAGTAACTAAGGCCATCGTGACAGATGACCTAAAACATTACCCATCAACGTCCCATTATCTGTTCTTCAATTTCACAGCAAGAATAGCCATGCATACAGTCCACAAAATATTTAGCTAGTACAGCCATATTCACATAGTAACTTCATTTTTGTTGGTCTCACATCTAGAGATAGAACAACTCAGGAACAATACTCAGACTCTAGGAGTGGCAAAACTGTCCGAGCTCCCTGTTGAGGTTCAGAGGAATGCTTAGGATACTTATTAACCCTAGGGGTGGTAAGTAGTGTATTCTGTTTCAAAAGTACATATACATAGTGGAGATATATATTATTAATATAGCTCCAAATGGACGGAATGAGGATATTACCGTATATACTCGAGTATAAGCTGACCCGAATATAAGCCGAGACCCCTAATTTTACCACTAAAAACTGGGAAAACTTTTTGACTCAAGTATAAGCCGAGGGGGGGAATGCAGCAGCTACTGGAAAATTTCAACAATTAAAATGGTCGGAGTTTTTGGGTGCAGTAGTTGCTGGGGAAGGGGAGGGGGTGTTTTGGTTGTCTGTCTGCCCCTTCCCTGAGCTTGAGGACTGGGTTCCCCCCCCCCCCCACGTTGAATTCAGCTTGGCTGAATATAGGGTATCTGCAGTGCTCCTATTAACCCCTTCCCGATGGAACAGGAGCACTGCAGATCCTATATTCAGTAGGCACTTTCAGACACAGGGATACCTAATGTGTATGTGTTTCACAGTCTTTTTGTACTTTTATATGTATTCTAGGGAAAGGTGGGATTTAGAACTTTGATTTATTTTATTTTTTTAACGTTTTTTTTTTTTTTTTTCGCTATTTTCTGGGAGATTCTATATATTACTAGAGATGAGCGAACACCAAAATGTTCGAAGTTCGAAATCCGATTCGAACAGTCGCTCACTGTTCGAACGGGTTTCGAACCCCATTATAGTCTAGGGGGAACATATACTCGTTAAGGGGGAAACCCAAATCCATCTCTGGAGGGTCACCAAGTCCACTATGACACCCCAGGAAATGATGCCAACACCCTGGAATGACACTGGGACAGCAGGGGAAGCATGTCTGGGGGCATATAAGTCACTTTATTGCATGGAAATCCCTGTCAGCTTGCGATTTTCGCAAGCTAACTTTTTCCAATAGGAATGCATTGGCCAGCGCTGATTGGCCAGTTTACAGAATTCGGCCAATCAGCGCTGGCTCTGCCGGAGGAGGCGGAGTCTAAGATTGCTCCACACCAGTCTCCATTCAGGTCCGACCTTAGACTCCGCCTCCTCCGACAGAGCCAGCGTTGATTGGCCGAATTCTGTAAACTGGCCAATCAGCGCTGGCCAATGCATTCTATTGGCGTGATGAAGCAGAGCTGAATGTGTGTGCTGAGCTCAACTACACCGGTGGTGTAGCCAAGAGTTCATTGCTGAGGGGGAATCGAATTTTTTTGGAGTTTGCCACGTGATATTCGATTCGAATCGAACAGCCTAATATCCGATCGAACATGTGTACGATAGAACACTGTTCGCTCATCTCTATATATTACTATTGCGGCTGGTCATAGACTCTCCCTCCCCAAAAAAACAAACAAAAAAAAAATTACTTTTTTTTGCTTGACTCGAGTATAAGCCGAGGGGGGCTTTTTCAGCACAAAACTGTGCTGACAAATTCAGCTTATACTCAAGTATATACGGTAGCTTTGTTCTATGTGCAAGCTGTAGGAGAGCTGTGGTCCTGTTCCACTGTGTGCTTGCATCTTCATGTATCTACAGTATGAATTGTCTCCACGCCTCATAGATATTTATCGGTTTCCAGTCGGGACTGGGTATGAAATTATATTAAGTAACTTTTCTGATGTTCATTTTTTGTCGAATCTAGATATGCAACTTATTGTGGGGAAAAAATAAAGACAAGAATGGCTGCAAGAAGAATGTAAAATATATATGAAGTGCTTAAGTCTTCTAACTTTGCTCTAAACTTCTACATTTGGCTCAATTCACTCATGGGTTTAAGTAAAAAAAACCACAACAAGATTTGCAACAACAACAACAACAACAAAAAAAGCTGCGTACAGTACCTCCAAAGTCGATAGAATGTGGCTAATCCCATTCACACATTGCAGAAGAAAAAATCAGCAGAGGAAAAGATGAGTTTTCAAAAATGCTTGTGCTTTGTACATCACAGCATTTCAATTATACGATGGCGCTTTCCCTATAGGTATAATAGGGGCAGAAAATCCGCAGAGGAAAAATATATATAATACATACTCATTAATAGAGGTGAGCGAACACTGTTCGATTGAATAGATCAGGGGTCGGCAACCCCTGGTACGCGTGCCAAGAGTGGCACGTGAGGCATATTTTGTCGGCATGCCAGCCAGCCCGCAACCTTCATGCACTAAATTGAGAGAGAGCGTCCCTTTCAGTGCTCTGCTAAAGCTGAGGTGTAGGACACGCCCCCTTCTCTCCCTGCCACCAATCAGAGGTGAGCCTCTCACTGCACAGGATAAGGGCTCCCTGGACCTGCTGCTACACGTGAGGAGCTCCTGCTGCCTGCAGCCCTGAGGAGGAGAGGAAGCAAAGTGAAAGCAAACATAACACCAGGTACGTGTGTGTTACTAACTATTCTTATTACTGTCAGGCATTTGGGGTTATTACTTTAGTTTTAGTAACTCCATGTGCCTCACATTAATAGCAGTTAACCCCATCATGTCCCTCACATTAACCCGTGTGGCTCACATAAGGGTTACTGAGGTGTGAGACATATGGAGGTACTAATAAGGGACCTATATAATGAAGATATTCACTTATTACCTCCATATGGCTCACATATCAGTGTCCCTTATGTAAAGCACACAGGGGGTTAACGTGCGGAACATGATGGGGTTAACTGCTATTAATATGAGGCACATTGAGTTACTAAGCTGTAATGTACATGACCGGACTTTTATCCACAACTTTGGATAAGAGTACAGACTTATACATTTCAAATGACCCATATATACAGCCATTTTTTGTGGCTGTGTATCTGGGCCAAAATGAACAGGTTTTGTCGGGTTTTGCTGTCCGCTCGAAAAGTCAGACATCTTTACAAAGGGACAGTTAAGGACAGGCACGGAGTGCAAAAGATTGCAACCGATCGCCATTTAAATGAATGAAAAGTATCACAGACACAGCTAGTGTCCGCTGCTAATGTCCATGCGAGATTTTGAACGGACACTAGCAGCGGACACTACCTGTCGGACAATGACGGTAGTGTGAACGCTCCCTAAGAAGCTTCCTATATAGTTCCCATTCCTTCTGTAGCCATTCTTGGCTTTGACGGAAAAAACACAGCTAAATCTGCAACAGAAAAAGCTGCATTTTTGTAATGTTGGGCCTCAGCCTTAGTGTGATTCTATTGGGTGGTGACACTGTAACTAGATGCAATTATAGCCAGTTTCTGGGCACCAGTGTGGTCACTTTGGTGTAAGTGTGACAGCCATTAATTCCTGGCTGGGGTTTTGCGGTTACTGCACCGCCAGGAACTAAAAGTGACTGAAATTAATCTGCGTTTTGCTTACAGAAAACTGAAGTTACTAACGGCCGAGGACTGGATGCAGTATCCAGGTACATTGTGTGTCAGCGCTTTACAGGTGTTACCTCACTCTGCTTGTAGTCACATACATTACCACTAATTGTGGGTTACGCATGTACTTACATTGCTTCTAATGGAAAGGAACATGTATATCCAGGCAAATACTGGTAAGCGCATGTGGCTGGGAGCACAGAATGACAGCACCCCTATGTTTATGCTATATGACTTTAGTGTAGGTGTCGTCAGCTTTACAATTATTGACCGGCACTCCGAAGACCTCATCTTTGATTTTTTAATTTAAATTGGCACGCCGAACAAAAAAGGTTGCCTACCCCTGGAATAGATATTCGATCGAATATCAGGCTGTTTGAGGTATTTGATTCCAATCGAATACCACGCAGCAAACGCACTAAAAATTTGTATCCCCTCCCACCTTCCTTGGTGCTTTTTTTGCACCAATAAGTGTGCAGAGGAGGTGGGACAGGAACTACGACAGCAGAGGCATCGGAAAAAAAATCGGAAAAAGTAATTGGCTGGCTAAATCAGGTGACCTCCACTTTATACGAATGGTGGATTTAACATTCGGTTAATTTGAGACTGTGAACTAGACAGGGATAGATGTACAGGCAGGGTTAGCTAGGTATTACCTTTATTTAGGTGGGAATGTTACTCACACAACTCTTTGGGGCTCTATCTGGTCGGGATCCCTGTCAGCTTGCGATATGCGCGAGCTGACTTTTTCCCATAGGAATGCATTGACCAGCGTTGATTGGCCGAATGCCATACAGAGTACAGCATTCGGCCAATCAACGCTGGTTCTGCCAGAGGAGGCGGAGTCTAAGATTGGTCCACAGCGCACACTCAGCTCTGCTACATCTCTTGATGTAGCAGAGCTCAGTGCACGGCCAGCTCTGCTACATCTCTGGTGTAGAAGAGCTGTGTGTTCAACACTGCTACATCTGAGATTGGACTGTGGACCAATCTTAGACTCCGCCTCCTCCGGCACTCAGCTCTGTACATCTCTGGATGTAGCAGAGCTCAGCGCACGGCCAGCTCTGCTATATCTCTGGTGTAGCAGAGCTGTGCGCTCAACGCTGCTACATATGAGATCGGACCAGAATGGAGACTGCTGTGGACTGATCTTAGACTCTGCCTCCTCCGGCAGAACCAGCGTTGATTGGCCGAATGCTGTACTCTGTATGGCATTCGGCCAATCAACGCTGGTCAATGCATTCCTATGGGAAAAGTCAGCTCCCGCATATCACAAGCTGACAGGGATCTCAAACGAGATAGAACCCCACCTAAGTAATCCCTAGCTAACCCTGCCTGTACATCTATCCCTGTCTCACAGTCACATAGTTCACAGTCTCATATGACCCGGATATTAAATCCACTATTCGTATAACTTGGAGGTCACCTGATTTCGGCAGCCAATGGATTTTTTCAATTTTTTTCAATGCCTCCGTTGTCGTAGTTCCAGTTATTGGTGCAAAAAAAGCGCCAGGGAAGGTGGGAGGGGGATACAAATTTTTAGTGCGTTTACCGCGTGGTATTCGATTGTAATCGAATACCTCGAACGGCCTGATATTCGATCGAATATCAATTCGATCGAACTACGTTCGTTCATCTCTAGTAATAGTGCATCAACGGCACTACCTAAACCTACTGCTACACACTGTATGGAAAGCGACCAGCATGGCTCCTAGAAATGTTACCATTACCTGTAGCCATGTTGTCCTGGAAGAGCTGATCTGTAGAGGTCCTGGCTGTTGTATCATCACAGGTGTAATATTGATGGCCTATCCTAAGGACAGACCATCAATATTACAGATTTGTCCAGGAATTGGAGCAACCCATGTGCTGGGAGGGAGGTGTAAAATAAAAAATAAATAAATAAAAAGTGCAATCACCTGTCCCCGTTGCTCCGTTGTCTGCCGCCAGTGTCCATTTAGTCTCGTGCCTGCACCTCCTTGCTGGGAGTCCTGCACCTCACGTGACCGCTGAGACTAATTAGGTGCAGGATTTCCAGAAATGAGGCCATGAAACTAAACAGACACAGGCGGGGACAACAGGCGGGCTGGGGACAAAACCTCAATGAAAAACACTGCAGAAAAAATACATTGTGATTCACAGCTATTTTTTTTCATGGTGTTTTTTAGCTGCGTCTCGCTGTTACACCTAATCCTTAAAGAGGACCTTTCACCATTTGGGGCACTTGCGGTTTAATACACCGCTAGCAAGCCGACAGTGCGCTGAATTCAGCTTTCCCGTTCTGTGCCCCAGTGAAGAGCTATCGGTGCCGGTACTGTAGCTCTTCAGTGTCAGAAGTGCGTTTCTGACAGTCAGTCAGGAACGCCCATCCTCACAGTAGCATCTATAGTGTTGTACTGCGAGAGGGGGCGTTCCTTACCGCCAAGCGATGACGCTGAGCTCACACAGTACAGCGCTATAGGCGCTACTGTGAGGAAGGGCGTTCCTGACTGACTGTAAGAAACGCCCTTCTGACAGCGCACTGTCGGCTTTCTAGCGGTGTATTAAACCGCATGTGCCCCAGGAGGTGAAAGGTCCTCTTTAACATCTCAATATATTGTACATCACACAATAAGGATAAGGCCTAACACAGCGTCCCATAGTAAAAAAGCGCTGCAGGAAAACCCTGGAAACAACACATCAATTTTTCCTGAAGGGCTTTTTGCAGAAACTCCACAGAGGTTTCTTCTGTGGACTTTCTGCTTCTATTATACCTAATACCTATAGGGACACTGTAGGTATAAGTGACATGCTGTGATTTCCAAAAACTGCAACAGTTACCTACACTCTCATGCATATACATTTACACACATTATATATATATATATATATATATATACATACACACACTAGCATATATACATTTATATATATTCATATACTATATCTAAGTCAAATATATACTTATATGAATGTATGAATACCATATATACTCACATATATACAGTACATACACTCATACACATTATTATAGCATACTGTATATACTCACACATACCTGTATACAAATATACAGTACTCACACAGTATACAAGTCACATAAACACATACTCACATAATTTACCCCTTAAGTACTATCATGGTGTCTATCATAATCATATGTGTATGGTAGTAGTGTATAATAGACACCATGATAGTACTTAAGGGTTAAACAAATGTACACATATACATATTAAATATCACATTTTACCAAAAAGAAAAGAAAAAAATACTCTCACATTTGTGAAGCATCACAGCAGACTTGTCTCTGTCTACAGTTCGATCTAAGCGATGACTCAATGCTAGGAGGAGGGAGGGGAAGTCCGGGCTACACAGAAAGCTCTTCTTCATAAGATGGCATCAATAGCTGCAGCTACTGCCCCTGATGTCCTCAGTCCTCCCAATGTATACTCCCTATATTAATAGGGAAAGTATACCACTAGCAGGGGCCTCTGTCTGTGTCAGGGCCCTGGGCAACTGCTGAAAGCCGTCCATCTTTAATCATTACAGCGCTGCCAGCAGCCTGGGGCCCTGAGCTTACCGATCCGGCCCCTGACCACTCTCAGTCCTCATTTTGTCAATGCAAATGCATTGGACAGGGGCCCGACCCGGCCCCTGAAAATCCTGATCGGGCCCCTGAGCAATGCATCTGCATTGGGAAAATGAGGACTGATAGTCAAGGCTCAGGGGCCCACTGGGGGATTCACTGGTTCCCCCAGTGGGCCAGTCCGACCTTGTATATAACACAGCTAATGTCAAAGGACATGAAAGGTCCTCTCTAAAGCCAGATGTGCAGGACTGCTGTCATGTATTGCGCTCATGAAAATGTGGTAGTCTACCATTGAGGAGAAAGACTCACAACATCATAGATTGTTATAATACTGCGAGTCTGGGTTTTCAGAGACCGTACAATACAGCTAATATACAGACTATAGTTCCTTTGCAGAAAAAGCAGTGTGAATGTCAGTCTAAAGGCTCGCTCACATCTGCGCCCGGTCTCCGTTCATGCAGGTTTCCGTTTCCTGTACAAAACTGAGCAGGAGACGGAAAGCTGCAGGACTCTTTCATACCCATTCATTTGAATGGGTTTGAAAGATGTCCGTGCGTGAGCGCCGGTGAGCGTTTTATGCACTCCACCATGAGAATGTTTTTTTTTTTTTTTAAATCGGACACAGAGTCGAACTATTTTGTGGTATATTAGTCTTTTCTGCGGATGTTCACGTTTTCGATTTTATTTTTCTGATATTCCAATAAAGTGGATTATGAAGGATAGGTCCATTGACACAGCAGTTGTTTCTCCAAAACAGAGCGAAGGCAAAACCCACAAATACATAAGTTCCAATTGTAGTCATTACACAGATGTATGCATGTACTCACCCGTTGTCTTCCCATCAGCTCCTATGAGTGGAACAGTGATGGCGGCAGTAACACCATCTGTGGGCAGTGCTGCATATACAACAGGTAGTGACTGCACTACTACAGGGATGGTTTGCAAACTGCCCATTTTACTGGGTAAATTCACTGAAGGAATAGTGTGAATAACATGAAGAATCTGCTGCCCACCACTGCCTTGTGTTGATGCCAAAATTGAACCAGGGGAAAGTACAGCGGGAACCGCTGAACCCAGGCCAGACAAGGAGACTACTGAAGGAGGTGCAGAGAGAAGTGTACTGGGAGATACAGAAGTAGTAGAAGGAGGACTCTGCGATCTGTGAATAGAGCTTTTAGGCTTATGTAGAGAAAGATCAACGGGTTCAGCCTGTGGCATACTGCAGTCACTGTCCAGAAGTTGCTCAGGTGGCTCCATTTTGATGTCACTTAGAAGAGAAGGAGGAGATGTCTCGGTGCCAATTTTGCAATGGGATGACATAGGCGGTGTTAAACTGTAGGCCTGAAAAAGAGAGAATGGGAAGAAAACACTTTTACTAAAAATCAATGTAAAAATATTTAATGATCCAAGAACAACCTATTCAACAAGTATCTATTGTATCATGTATCTGAGCAATAAGACGGCACATATACGGAAATAAACATGATAGCTTTGAGCAAAAGCATGAATTAGAGGCAGCCCTAGCCTGGATATGGGGTCACTGGAAGAGGTCGCCCAGTATATTTTGGCCTTTTCTTCCCTGTGGGAAAGTTCAACCCACACCGGGCCCCCCCATGGTCACAATAATGTGACTGTAGCAAGTCATTAGTAACCAGTCAATGGGCTAATGCATCACCCTCTCCTAAAAGCAAATGGAGGTAAGAACTAAAAGTCCAAGCAGTAGGAGTAACATTGTATGTCTGTATAGTTTATACAAGTCCAGTACAAATGTCCGCAAGTAGTGGTATACACGTAAAACTAACAAGACATACAACAAAGAGTGGAAATGAAGTTTAGAACTTGGTTGCCTTTTGGAAAGCCTGTGTGTTTATTATGTGCTGTGACTCTTTAGGGATCTGGGGAGAGCTGAAACCAGGCACACCCAGGGTGGGGTAGACTTGTTTAAATGGACAGGGAACGCCTGCTGCTTACACACCCTGTTTTGCTCTTTCAAACCCCCCCCCCTCCTCCTCCTCCTAGTACAGGGTTGGGTGAATATGCTCTCAAATTGTGAGGATTATCTCTGTACTTCTCTATTTATTTATACAATATATGCAGAAGAACGCCTGTAGTTTTAAGATTCCACTGATACGTTTATGGTAGTGTTAATTATCTGCTCCGTATTAGTAAAATGACTTGTTTATGGCAGTGTATACACTGTGATTTTTACATCAAGAGTTGCAAGCTGTTTTTTTCCATAATAAGTAGCAGTGATGCCGCACAGTCTTCGAGCGCAGTTAGGGTGGCTCCACCCGATGTAACTGGATGTGGCTATAGCAGATGCTTTCACTGCTCCGTAAGCAAAAGGCCAGTTATATTTCAGCAGTAAATTCTTTAGGCTGGGCTCACAGTGCAAGCACTGTATGAACACGGTCTTATAAACCCAACCACATTACCTTGTATTGGTGATTCTACAGTTTCCATATACGCCTCTGTGTTCAGCTTTGGAACCCCATTTATTCCCAAAGTAAATGAGGGGGGCAAAGTGCTTTGGGGATTGTCAGTCTCAGCTCTAGATTGCCAGGCAGAAGACTTTTCCCCTCATCTGAATATAAATAAAACGGCATTTTACATGAATATCTAGAAACTGTAGAGTGAAATATGGCTGAAAATAATTGATAGTTGACTAAAGGGGCATTCACACTACCGCTGCTGTCTGACCCAGGGTTTCTGTCGTAAACCTCAAGAAAACTGGACAGGGCTCCATTCATTTGAAAGTATTAAAAAGAGGCAATTGCACATTTTTTTAACAAAAAAAGGGTCAAAGTACTCATCCTATCCTACTAATCCTACTATCCTATTATAAATGTGAAAGTTTGTGTGTTTGGATGTTTGTTCCTCAATCACATAAAAACCACAGAACAGATTTGAATGAAATTCGGTACATAGCTAGATTGTAACCTTTATTAAAACATAGGCTACTTTTTATCCTGGTATCCCAACAACATGCTCGTTATAAGGCGTCCCAGCGAACTGCTGAGATGCCAGAACAATCACAGGCATGGCATGAGGAACAAGTTCAGCAGCAGAACAGTTTAAGAGCTACTGAAACACCGGAGCAGGCAAACCATCGACGGCAGCAATTTGCTTAATATAGGTGGCTCATCGACGCCAACAACATGCATACGAAGTCGCAGGCAGAGACACATACACAAACAACATACAAAATACACGAGTGCAAAACTGGGCAATTGTTATAGGGCCACTGAAAAACAAAAAATGAAATATATCCGTGCGAAGCTGGGTACTCCTGCTAGTAGTTTATAAAGGCACATCTAACCTCACTAACACATGCACAACATTTAACAAGTAGATGCACCTATACCTAGACACCACAGTAAGGCTAAGACCCCACGTAGAGAGCTCAGCCAAAAAGCGCTACAGAAAAGCATTGCTGTTCTTTCCACAGCATTTTTCACGGAAAGTCCACAGACTTTTCCTCTGCAGACTTTCTGTCCCTATTATACCTATATGCTGCGGATATTTGTCTACAATGTGTGGATGGAATTAGCCAGAATCTCATATTCTTGCAGGTATCATAAAACACAGCGTTTTCTGCTGCAGCAGTTTCACAACTTGGGGCCCCGGCCTAAAACTAGTTTAGAAAAAGCCACACATGAAAAATAAACCCCAAAAAAGGGCAAATGATAAATAACCCCACTATCTTAGGCTCTCAACTCTCAATGGCCTCATGTACAAAGTTTGTACAAGATTAATTATTGATTTAACCCCTCAACGACCAAGGAGGTAATAGTACATCCTTGATTGCATATGGATGCATGGAGAGGGCTCAGGAGCTTAGCTCTCTCCATACATGGCGAATGCCGGCTGTATAATACACCAATCACAGCTGCTAGCACTATAGTGGTTGCGGTTAAATGCAACCGAGGCATCTAAAGTGCACTGGCACCGTAGGCACCACCATCTTTAACCAATCGTCACCATGACAGCCAGGATCCTATTGAAGGCTCTCAGGCTTGTCAATACATCAGCTCTATTATGGCAGCATGTAATAGAAGTCAAGAGATTTTACTATTTATTGCAATTCATTAATTATGGCTCTTGGAAAAACACCAATGTAAATGCAAAGATTGCCTCGGTCCTTAAGGGGTTAAGATCCATTTATACAATGTGTGGATGGAATTAGCCAGAATCTCATATTCTTGCAGGTATCATAAAACACAGCGTTTTCTGCTGCAGCAGTTTCACAACTTGGGGCCCCGGCCTAAAACTAGTTTAGAAAAAGCCACACATGAAAAATAAACCCCAAAAAAGGGCAAATGATAAATAACCCCACTATCTTAGGCTTTCTACTCTCAATGGCCTCATGTACTAAGTCTGTACAAGATTAAACAAATTCCTTAGCATCCAAATATTTCCATTTACTATTATTGATTTAACCCCTTAGGGAGCGTTCACACTACCGTCGGTGTCCGACAGGTAGTGTCCGCTCAAAATCTGGCACGGACATTAGGAGCGGACACTAGCTGTGTCCGTGACACTTGTCATTTATTTAAATGGGCATCGGGTGCGTTCTTTTGCACTCCGTGCCCTTCCTTCACTGTCCGCATTTAAAGATGTCCGACTTTTCAAGCGGACAGAAAAACCCTACATGTCGGGACAGTGAAGGAAGGGCACAGAGTGCAAAAGAACGCACCCGATTCCCATTTAAATAAATGACAAGTGTCACGGTCACAGCTAGTGTCCGCGCCAGATTTTGAGCGGACACTAGGAGCGGACACTACCTGTCGGACACAGACGGTAGTGTGAACGCTCCCTAAGGGATTGGGCAGTCAAGCTCCAAGCATTTAACCCGTTTATATCTAGAGTTCCATTATTGGAACTCAAAAACTACAACTCCGGCATAAATGTGCTAAGCCCTGTCCAGTGGATACGAGATATGTGTCCATAACAACACAAACTCTTTAAAGGTAAGTTCAGATAGGGTTTCTCAGTCCGGAACCTGAGGTGGAGGCCACCTCAGGTTCCGGACCAAAAAACGGGTAGCCGCGACTGAATGCCAGTGCACTGCACCGGCATCCAATTACGCACTCCGCTCCGGATTACGCCCAACGGAGGAGGAAGTATCTTCAGGCAGAATCGTGAGGCGAAACGGCCTGAAGAATGAGCATGCGCTTCTTTTTTCTTTTAAGTCAATGAGAGCCTTTTAAATCAATGAAGCATTTTAAATAGTAAGGCGGCGTTCACTCTGCCTCTGTTGTCCACTGTTGTCTTTTGAATGGGTTTTAAAAGGTGACTGCCCGTAAGCATTTTCACCCTCTCCGCCTGGAAACCGACACAAAGTTCTGCATGTAGGATTCTGTGGCTGCTGAAAAAAAAACGGTTTCCAGGCGGAGAGGGTGAAAATTGCTCAAAGGCGGTCACCTTTTAAAACCCATTCAAATGAATGGGTTTTAAAGCTGACCGCTCGCAAGCCGTCTGGTTTCCCTGGGGTTTACAGCTTTTATTTTTAGGAGGTTTGATGCATTTAATTTTTGTTTGGTTTACACTTTTAGCATCTAATATACATTTATTTGCATTTTTTCATAAAACATTCACTTTAAATCAAAATTGCATGAAGGTGCCTGTTCATATACAGTACCAAGTGACATTCTGACAATGCTGCAGGTGTCTACTTTAAGAAAATATATAGGTATTGGGGGGGGGTTGGATGCTCTTTTAATGTTGCAATTTAGGTTTGTCCATCTCAAAACTGTGAAAATTGCTCTGGCTACTGGAGGTGCAAAATTTCCAGAGACCCTTGGCAGTGAAAGGGTTAATAGTCCCACAGTGGGGAAATTTCAGAAAACTGGAGATGTGGGCATCGATCTGGCTATCTCTCGCATGCTAAAGGAGCACTCTACCATTTGAGCTAATCCTCCTCAGTAAATATACATTCTTGATTAATAATCTAATTTAGTAAGTAGAAGGGGGGGGGGCTTTTAGATTAGTGTACGGTTTTATAGTTAGGACAACCCCTTTAATGCTTGCAGGACAAATTGTACTTTTTAATAGGACCATTTAATATTCCATACTGGGAATATTGCGTACTGGGAAGCCAGAAGAAAATTCAGAATGGGTGTAGTAGTAACAGAAAACTGTGTTTGTGCGATTTTCTTACAAGCTTGGATTTTACAGCATTCACTGTGCAGCCAAAATGATATATTACCTGTATTCTATGGGCCGATATGATTACAGTGATACCAAATCTATATCGTTTTTATTACATTTTAAAACCAAAAAAAAAAAAAATCCAAAACTTTAGTAAAAAAGAATTCTTGGAATCACCATATTCTGAAATCCGTTTATATTTATGTATTCAGGGCTGCATTTGGCATCTTTCCTTGGGGGGCCAGAAGTATTTTTTAAACAAACCTTTTTGGGGAATGTCTCATTTTTTTAAATCACTTTTTGTTTATTATTAATATTTAGAGATGAGCGAACAGTAAAATGTTCGAGGTTCAATATTCGTTTCGAGTAGCCCCTCAATATTCGACTACTCAAATCGAATATCAAACCCTATTATAGTCTATGGGGGGGAAATGCTCGTTTCAGGGGTAGGCAACATTCGATCAAATTATACTTACCAAGTCCACGAGTGAGGGTCGAGCTGGATCCTCCGAGAAGTCTTCTCCTTGCAGCGTCCCCGCGGTGTCTTCCGGCTCTTCATTCACTCTGCCAGGCATCGGGCCTGGGCAGAGCCGACTGCGCATGCCCACAATACAAGCGGACATGCGCAGTCGGCTCTGCCCAGGCCCAATGCCTGGCAGAGTGAATTCAGAGCCGGAAGACGCCGCGGAGAAGCTGCACGGAGAAGACTTCTAAAGGTAGGAGAAGAACCAGCGTTGATTGGCCGACTGTATAGCATTCGGCCTATCAATGCTGCTTCTGCATCGAACTTTTACATTCGAATAGCAAGCGGTACTCGATCGAGTACGAGTATTTCGAATACCTTAGTATTCGATCGAATACCTACTCGATCGAGTACTACTCGCTCATCTGTATTCATGTTATATTATTGTTTTTCATCTTCTGTCATACACTTAAAGAGGTTTTCCAAGAGTTAAAGGGGTTGTCCAGACCATTATTAAGAAATAAATGTTATTGCTTGAATAATGAAAAGTTGTACAATTTTCCAATATTCACTTTCTGTACTAACTCTTCACGGGTTTCTAGATTTCTGCTTGCCGTCAATCATCATTTAGCTGATCTACTTCCTCCCATACTTTAAGGGATGATACCCTTCATTTTATTGGCATTCGTTGTTGTTCAGAACACAAGACGGGATAAAAGCTACGTTTTATTTACAAGACCTGCTGATGCTGGATCTTTTTCTTCTTTTGCCTGTGGATTGCATTGCATCCATTGCATTGTCTTCACAAGAGAGACCTATAACTATTGAAGATTGATAACGTCCAAACGTGAGTGGGCTGTATAGAGCCCTTTGTATTTTGTCATTCATTGTGCTTATTTTCAGTGGATACAAATCTGTGCATGGTCATGTTATCTACAGTCCATGGCCATGTGATATACACACAAGTGCACAGCTTGATACAGTCACATGTGCCTGGTAAAGAGCTGTACAATACCAATATAGCAAGAACATAGCCAACAATGGGAAAAGTCTTCTCTAAACAAGAAAACATGAAGAATGGACATCAAACCTTCTACTAAAACAATAGAATTTATACAAAATACATGGGATTTTTTTTTTTTTTCACATGCAGAAACAAAACACCTTGAACAGTTAAGGCCGGGTGCAGATCTGGCAGAATCGTTGCAGGTTGGTGGTTTGGATTCCGTATTGGAAAACCACAGCCTTCTACAGTACAATACATGTGGATGGTAAGAAAAAAAAAAGAAATATGAACATGTTAGGACTTGCGCAAAAAAAAAAAAAAAAAATATCCGTAAACAACCAGTGAAGTGGTTAACAAGACATCTGCACCTAATCAAGAAACCTCCTCCCAATATGCCTGCTATACTCACCCCAAATCCCCCTCCCTAGCATCATGCTCTCCTCCCCCAAGGTCACTGCAGGGGACCAGGGTGGAGGGGCAGACTGAAGCACCCTTTTGTGATGTAGACAGAGCAGCGATAGTAAATATCACCGACTGCACAGACAAATGAAATAAGTATAATGATAAAGAATGTAAGGCTCACTATATAAAGGTATAAGGAAAATGTATGTTCTCATACCGTGTATATAAAGGTATGTAACCTGCAGTTGGAGCTACATGCAGGAACACGTGTTCACAGGTTAAAATAGTTAGATAGAACTACATTGCGATATTTGCCTGCATAACATTAGGATCACAAATGTCACATCCCTAGTTACAAGTGATACTGAAATCCAGCAGATTTATGACAATATTCACTATTATTAGGTGTAATGTAGTAGCCGAACACTACAATCCAAATTTTACTCAGTTTGTTTTGAAAAAATATTAACGCAGGTTTTTTTGCTAATGTTATAGTAAGATGTGCTGTTCATTATTGTAGTTATCACCAGGGGGTGAACCATGGCTTTCTGCCGCCTGAAGCGGACGTCAGAAAGCCGCCCCCCCCCCTCCCCCGAAGGAGGGGGCGGAGCGGGCCAAGCGGAGGGGGCGGGGCCGAACGGAGCGATTGTCTTTAGCAGGCAAGGAGAGGACCTGCTCTCTGCCTGAGCGTGAGGGGCGGCCGCTGGAGCAGTGGTGCTCCAGCGGCCGCCCCAATCCACCGCTCAGTGACTGTGACCCTAAGCCAGTCCAGGACAAGCTGTCCTGGACTGGCTTAGGTCAGCAAAAATGCCGCCCTTCCCGTGGCCCTGGAATAGCGCCGCCTGAAGCATTCGCTTCAGGTCGCCTCATGGGAGGTGCGGCACTCACTAGGGTTACACTAGCGTTCGGGCACTCTATCCCAGATTCTGATTAAAATTGGCTGAGAAAAAAGTCCTGCAAGGAGGACTTCTCTCTTCCCCTGGTTTCAGTGTAAAACCGGTGGACCCCATAAAATCCCCACATGTAAACACTTTTTAAGCGAATAGGATTTGCTTCTTTCAGGTCCCCAAGCGGACCAGACAGATAGAAACCTGAACACTAGTGTGAACCTAGCTTTAGTAAGTTCTCAAGTTTTAAAAAAAAAAAAAAAAGCACAAACAATCCAAGCCTTATGTTTTATGATCGTGAGATAGAGAGCAGCAAACCATTCATGCTTCTGCAATCTTTTCTGTACATAAAAGTCACCAGCCATTTTATATCCAGATGATAAGGAATCTCCAGAGATACAATTAATGGGATGGGGAGAATGAGATTCCCCAAATACCCCCGAATACCCAATGTGACTGATGCAGTGGTGCACGTGTGTAACAACCGCTACAGTCACGTCTGTGGGACACCCAAAATGGCGATCTCTGCAAGTCCTACAGATGTGAATGGAGTAAATGACATTTATCGTCTATCCTGTGGATTTTACTCAACTCACAGGCTGTTTCTACCCATGGAGAATGAAAATCTCGAATCTCCTCCCTAGACTCTGGTCTTGCATATGGTTCAGAGTCCCCGGAGCCTACAACTCTTGTGTTGTCTACTAGATTAGCCTGCTATTCTACAGATCCGAGATACACTATGGAGAGATCTGCACAAGAAATCCTAAATCTTTATATGACAAGGTCCAAAATGGACACACTACCAGCTGGACAGACGTTCCAGTAGTTGTTCTGACTAGCAACACATACTTTATAGATATTATTAGGGTGAATTCAGACACAGAAGAAGATATTCTCTGCAGAATTACATTGTATTTACAACTAAATTTGCAAGCTTTACATGCAAATTCTGAAGTGAATTCACCAACTATTTCAACATTTGCATTGCATAGGGTGAAATCAGCTGCAAAATGGGATGATGCTGCAATTACATCGCACAGCCATGAGGAAACAGACGGCAAGAGGTCATGGCACTAGTAGGACTACTCTGTGACTATAATATTTTAGCCCGTCCAGTTCAGATCTAATTACAAATGTTACTATCAAAGCCAATGGACCTTGTGCAATAAACACGAGTGAGAGAGAAAAATCAAAGTATAGAAAATCTACTGGCCACGAACAATCACCTAGAATTCTGGTAGCTATAGTAAAGTTCTAAGAGACTTGGATTCCAGCACTAGAAATGGCAATTTAAGACTAAGACCCCATGTTGCAGAAAAGCTGCTTTTTTTGTTGCAGAATGTCACATTATTTCCGCAGCTTTTTTAACTTAAGCTGCGGAAATAATGTGAGGCGTTTCTGCTGCATTTTGCTTCGTGGGGCCTTAGCCTTAAGAAGTTTCTATATCCTAATGAGAGTCCATTCATATTAAACTCAGTTGACTGGACGCGATTTGGAAAGAAAGACCTGTCTATATAAGGTCTCACAGCTGACAATGCAGATCAGATCAAAAGCCAAGCCCTAAAGAGTAAAGAATTGCCTGTATAGCTTAGTGACAGGATTGTGTGGGGGCACGGATCTGGGGATGGGTACAAAAACATTTCTGCTGCACTCAAAGTTCCTAAAGGCACAGTGGCCCTTCTTAACTCATATATTGGAATATATCTGAACATCCAGGACTCTTTCCAGGGCTGGCTGTCCTACCAAATTAAGCAAGGAGATTTGCTAAGACAAGTGACCAAGAACCAAAGACCATGTGTGCAAATAGGGAAAAAAAAATCTAGAAGGTCAATACATGAAGGGACAATACAAAGAACTTCCTAAGGATCTTTTTACTCCTAGGCTTGTGACAGTGACAAGGGGACATCCACTACGTCTGGAGGAGAGAAGGTTTCACCAGCAATATAGAAGGGGATTCTATACAGTAAGAACAACGAGGCTCTGGAACTCTCTGTCCTAGCTAGTGGTGATGGTGGATTCATTAAACAAGTTCAAAGAGAGCCTGGATGTCTTTCTTGAAGAGAAAAATATAATGGGTTATGGTCTCTAGATTTTAAGGACATGATGATCCAGGGTTTTTATACTGACTGCCAGATTGGAGTCGGGAAGGAATTTTTTCTCCTGAAATGAAATTGGCATGAGCCTCATGGGTTTTTTTGCCTTCCCCTGGATCAACACTGTAGAGGACTGTAGGGTTATAGGTTGGACTTATGTCTTCATCCAACGTCATCTACTCTGTAACTATGTAACCATCACAGCAGCCCCCACAATCTGGGCTTATGTCCGAGTGGCCAGAAAGAATTTACAAAAAGAAAAAGAAAAGAACATAAAGTGCTCGCTCTGTGCTCAATACCATCCCTACATGAAGCATGGTGGTGGCATCATCACACTATGGGGTGGGGGGTTTTGGCAGCTTTGACAGGGAGACTGGTCAGTGTTAAGGTAAAGTTGAATGAAGATCAGTACAGAGATATTCTTGAAGGGGTTTTCCAGCCCCAACTGCATGTTCCATACTGGATGCCGGAAGCTATTGCAGTGGGTTGGGATGTCTGGTCCTATTCTAGTAATAGGAGCAGAGCTGCAATTCCCTGGTCCACCACTATACAGTGGCTGGGGATGCAGTAGAGATGAGCGAGTACTGTTCGGATCAGCCGATCCGAACAGCACGCTCCATAGAAATGAATGGATGCACCTGGTACTTCCGCTTTGACGGCGGCCGGCCGCTTAATCCCCCGTGTGCCAGCTACGTCCATTCATTTCTATGCGAGCGTGCTGTTCAGATCGGCTGATCTGAACAGTACTCGCTCATCTCTAGGATGCAGCTCTGTTCCTGTTACTTTAACAAGACCAGACTCCTCTCCCTGTCCACTGCTGCAGCTGTCAGAACAGCTGATCCATGTAGGACATGGGTGTCAGAACCCCCTTCCCTTCCCCCACAGATCAAACAGTAAATGACCTTGAGGACAGGTCAAGAAAATGAAACAAGCATTTGAGGCTGGAAAACCCTTTTAGGCGAAGGCCCTACGGGACAACTCGCAGCTATAAAGTGCTGCGGGGAAAAAACGCAGTGGGAATGCATCGCGGTTCTTCCTGCAGCGCTTTAAACAGAAAGTTCACTGAGTTTTTCTCCCCAGACTTTCTGTTACAATTATATCTATGGGGAAGCCACCAGCATTTCCTTAAATATAATTGACATGCTGCGATTTCCAAAACTGTACCGGTTTTGGAAATTGCAGCTTGTCCATGCTGCGGTTTTTACCGCAAAGTGGGCATGGTATTCGCAAGAATCCCGTCCTCTTTGCCATTACTGTAAACCGCTGTGATTTTTACCACGGCATTTCCTGCCCGTGGGAGTCAAGAAAGAACTGGCTTAGGGTCATCTCTCAAAATTTCATTGAGTAGTCAAAGTCCTGATTTGAAACAAAAAAAAAAACAAAAAGAATTTCTGGAGAGACCTAAAAAAAAGACTGTCCAATGACTATCCCATCCAACCTGAGGAGGATCTGCAGAGAAGAATTTATTTATTATGCTTACTTATATAGCACCATCATATTCCGCAGCGCTTTATAGACATTGACAGTCATTGTCTCATATAGGGCTCACAATCTACATTCCCTGTCAGTATGTCTTTGGAGTGTGGGAGGAAACCAGAGTACCCGGAAGAAATCTACGCAAACACGGGGAGAAATACAAACTCCTTGCAGATGTTGTCCTTGGCTGGATTTGAACCCAGGACTCCAGCGCTGCAAGGCTGCAGTGCTAACCACTGAGCCATCGTGCTGCCAAGGAAATTCTATATGGCAGGAAATTCCAAAAAATTGTGCCATTTTGTGGCTTTTGTCAGGATAGGAATATGGAGAGGACTCAGAAGCTGTGCCTTTTGCAGAATGACCAGTTATTTAACCCCTTCCCGCCGATGGCATTTTTTGATTTTCGTTTTTGACTCCCCTCCTTCTAAACCCCATAACTTTTTTATTTCTCCGCTCCCAGAGCCATATGAGGTCTTAATTTTTGCGGGACAAATTTTTCTTCATGATGCTACCATTAATTATTCTATATAATGTACTGGGAAGCAGGAAAAAAATTCAGAATGGGGTGGATTTGAAGAAAAAATGCATTTCTGCGACTTTCTTACGGGCTTTGGTTTTACGGCGTTCACTGTGCAGCCAAAATGACATGTCCCCTATATTCTGTGTTTCGGTACGGTTCCAGGGATACCAAATTTATATGGTTTTATTTACATTTTGACCCCTAAAAAAAATTCCAAAACGGTGTTAAAAAATTTTTTTTCTAAAAGTCGCCATATTCCGACGGCCGTAACTTTTTTATACATAGGTGTACAGGGATGCATAGGGCGTCTTTTTTTGCGGGGCCGGGTGTACTTTTTAGTTCTACCATTTTCGGGAAATGTTATTGCTTTGATCACTTTTTATTCAAATTTTTATCAGAATCAAAACAGTGAAAAAATGGTGGTTTGGCACTTTTGACTATTTTTCCTGCTACGGCGTTTACCGAACAGGAAAAATATTTTTATAGATTTGTAGAGCGGGCGATTTCGGACGCGGGGATACCTAACATGTATATGTTTCACAGTTTTTAACTACTTTTATATTTGTTCTAGGGAAAGGTGGGTGATTTGAACTTTTAATACTTTTTATATTTTTTTTTACTTTTTTTTTATTTATTTTTTGCATTTATTACACCCCCTAGGGGTGTTGAACCCCAGGGGGTCTGATCACTAATGCAATGCATTACAATGCTAATGCATTGCAATGCATTGCAAAAAAATCATCATCTCTTTTGCAGGCTGCATACACCAGCCTGCAAAAGAGAGAATTTGCAGACCGGCTGGGAGCCTTTAACAAGGCTCTCGGCTGTCATGGCAACATGACGTCGGCCCTGGAGCATGCTCCAGGAGCCGGCAATCCCTGCCAAAATGGCGGCGCCCATGCGCCGCCGGAAAAATGGTGCCTCCGGCGCCTTTGACAGCAGAGCCGGAGGGGTTAATGCCTCCGATCGGTCCGGGGACCGATCGGAGGCATTAGAGCTGGTTGTCTACTGCTTAAAGCAGTAGACACCCGGCGGCTATGACGGCCTCCCGGGCAGTCGCCATAGTTACAGACCCGACACGCGCCGTACTATTACGGCGCATGTCGGGAAGGGGTTAAAGCTCAGTGATGCATTGACGATAGTCAGGAGCCTGTTGATAGGTAGCATGTTTTGTTTTGTTTTTTCTTTTTTTTTGTTTGTTTTTTAGTCCCGTGAATTCCGCAGTTTTTTATTTTTCTTTGTGCAGGATGGGGTGGGGTGCCAGTAGTTCTTTATTTTTCTTTCTAGCACCTCGACTCCAGACATGCAGGTGACTACTCCCCTTTAAGGGGACATGGTTTTTCTTGGTTTGTGACCCTGTTTACTGACCTCTTCAGTCCCTGCCGAGTGAGTTAACTTCGCCCACGATATATTGTATTGTTGTATTTATATGTCTCAATGGTTGTTTTTTCTTTTTTGTGTCTTATGTTGGAATTTTGTGTCTCTTCCTCTTGTGTATTCCCTTCCCTTTTCCCTCATCCCCTTTTTTTCCCCTAAGGTTCCAAGATGGTCCTCAGCTCTATAAAAGATTTCACTGGGGGTTTACTCTCGAATTCAGAGACTTGATAGTTCATTTTGGAGCTTTATTTCTCGCTTTCTTGGGGGTTCCATGGCCCGATGGGTGAGTCCATTTTCAATCTGCTACTGTCCCTTATTTTTAATTTTTAATGGTTAGGTGCGTTTCCATTAATGTTAAGGGCCTGGGCTCCGATGTTAAGAGGCATCTTGTGCTTAAGGAACTCTGCTCTCTGAAGGCAGATGTAGCATTTTTGCAGGAGACCCATTTGGACCGTATGGGCACATTTAATTTTGCTAAACATGACTTCCCAAATGTTTTTTCTGCTTTTCACGATCGTCGTAGGACTAGGGTGGCAATACTCCTGGCCCGTTCGTGCTGATCCTGGTAACGGCATCCCATTTCGATCCAAGAGGATGTTTTGTTATCTTGGAGGGTATGCTCCAATTTACCCCCATAATTTTATGCAATCTTTACGCTCCCAATACCAGTCAGATTTCTTTTTTGCATCGAGTTCTCTCCCTTCAGGGATTTGGTTGGTCGGGGGCGATTTTAACATGATTTTTTCCGAATGTGTTGATCGACTCTCGGCCTCTCCAACTCAGGTCCCTCACCAAGTCCTCTTAGCTCGGGAGTTCCGCCAGCAGATTCGTTCTCTTTCTATGATTTCTGGCGTATAGATAACCCCACGGCTCGCTCCTATACTTTTTCTCTCACCCTCATAGTACGCATACGCATATTGATTATTTTTTTGGAAATGCTCAGGCCCTACGACAACTCGCAGATACTGATATTGGCCCCATATCGTGGTCTGATTGTGCCCCGGTAGTTATCACCCTTTCCTCTGACCCGCGAGCAGTTCGTCGCTGCCACTGGCGTTTAACCGGTTAAGGACCAGGCCCAGAAGTACATTAAGGACCGGGCCTCTTTTTCAAAACTGACATGTGTCACTTTAAATGGCAATAACTTTGAGACGCTTTAACTTACACAAGTGATTTTGAAATTGTTTTTTCGTAACACATTATACTTCATGTTAGTGGTAAACACTAATCAATATTTTTGTATTTATTTATAAAAAAACTAGCAAATTTGATGGAAATTTGGAAAAAATTGCAATTTTCAAAATGTGAAATTCTCTGCTTTTCAGGCAGATAGTCATACCATCCAAATACATGAATAAATATTATCTCCCATATCTCTGCTTTATATCGGCATCATCTTTTGATCGTCTTTTAATTCATTTTGGATGTTACAAGGCTTACAAGTGTAACAGCAATTTTCCAGATTTACAAGAAAATTCCTCAAACTAATTTTTTAGGGACCACTTCAGTTCTGAAAGGAATTATAAAGGCCTATATAATAGAAACCCCCATAAATCACCCCATTTTCAAAACTACACCCCTCAAATTATTCAAAACAGCATTTGGGATGTTTGTTAACTCTTTAAGCATTTCATAAGAATAAAAATAATATGGAGGTCAAATTTAGACATTTCATTTTTTTTCACTAATACATTCATTTAGACCTAAAATTAACACATTCACAAAGGGTTAAAGGAGAAAATGCATCTCACATTTTGTTATGCAATTTCTCCCGTGCACAGAAATACCCCACATGTGGGTGTAAACTGATTTTTGGGCACACGGCAGTGCACGAAAGGGAAGGAGTGACACTGGGTGTTTGAACAGCATATTTTGCTGGAATAATTTTCAGGCACCATGTCACATTTGCAGAGCCCTTAGCGTACCAAAACAATGGAAACCCCCCAAAAGTGACCCCATTTTAGAATCTACACCTCTCACGGAATTCATCAAGGGGTATAGTGAGCATTTAGACCGTACAGTTGTTTCACAGATTTTACTAACATTGGAATGTGTAAAAGAAAAATTACTAAAATGTCACTTTATCCCCAAAGTTTTCATTTTCACAAGGGGTTAAAGGAGTAAAAGCCCCCCAAAGTTTGTTAAACAATTTATCCTGAACACGGCAATACCCCATATGTGGCCATATTCTGCTGTATGGGAACATGGCGGGGCTCAGAATGGAAGGAGCGCTATTTTGCTTTTGGATGGCAGATTTTGCTGGAATAATTTTTAGGTGCCATGTCGCATTTGCAGAGTCCCTACAGTACAGTTACAGTGGAAACCCCCTAAAAGTGACCCCATTTTGGAAACTACACCCCCCACAAAACATATCAAAGGGTAGAGTGAGCATTTTGACCCTACAGCTGTTTCACAGATTTTATTAACATTGGGACATGAAAATGAAAATTTACTTTTTTTCCAACAAACTGTCAATTTAGCCCCAAATTTTTCATTTTCACAAGAGGATAAAGGAAAAAAAGCTCCCTAAAGTTCGTTACACAATTTCTCCTGAACACAGAAATGCCCCATATGTGGTAATAATCTACTGTATGGGAACATGGCGGGGCTCAGAATGGAAAGAGCGCTATTTGGCTTTTGAAGGGCAGATTCTGCTGGAATATTTTTCAGGTGCCATGTCGCATTTGCAGAGCCCCTAGTGTACCAATAAAGTGGAAACCCCCTAAAAGTGACCCCATTTTGGAAACTACACCCCTCATAGAATTTATCTAGGGGTTTGGTGAGCATTTTGGCCTCACAGCTGATTCACAGATTTTATTAACAATGGGACGTAAAAATGAAAAATTACTTTTTTTTCCAATTAATCGTCCATTTAGCGCCATATTTTTAATTTTGCAAGTAGCTGAAGAATTAAAAGCCCCCCAGAGTTTGTTACACAATTTCTTCTTAACACGGAAATACCCCATATGTGGCCATAATCTGCTGTATGGGTATACGGTGGGGCTCAGAATGGAAAGAGCGTTATTTGGCTTTTAGAAAGCAGATGTGGCTGGAATAGTTCTCAGGTGCCATGTCGCATTAGCTGAGCCCCTAAAGTATCAATACAATGGAAACCCCCCATTGTGACCCCATTTTAGAAACTACACAGGTGACAGTAAACTGGAATTCACCAAGAAGTGACCCCATTTTGTAGGGACAATTTTAGGGCCTCTGCAAATGTGATGTGGTGTCCAAAAACAAAGAATATAAATCTGCACTCCAAAAGCACATATTGCTCCTTCACATCTGCGCCCTGCTGGGTACCCAAATAGCGGTGTATGCCCACATGTATGACACTGGTGTACCCCGGATAACGGTCTTAATGCCATATGTGGGTATAAATGGCTGTTTGGGCACAGCCGGGCACAGAAGGGAAGGAGCGCTATTTTGGTTTTTGGAGCACAGTTTGGTTTTAGGACACCATGCCACTTTTGCAAAGCCCCTGAATTGCCAATAAAGTGGAATCCGCAGACATGTCACCCCATTTTGGACACTAGCCCACTCATGGGATTTATCAAGTGGTGTAGCGAGCATTTTTAACCCCTGAGTGTTGCATTTATTTAGTTTCCAGAAATGAAATCACAGCTGATAATGAGAAGTTAAAAATGAAAAATTTCCAGAGATTCGCCATTTTAGTGCCCGATATGTTGTGCCCAACTTATGTCAGCAGAGACACTCCAAAAACTGGTAAGCGGGTATCCTGGGCACAACAGCTTTTAGAGCGTTCATCTCTGATACAAGGTGGGCACAACATATTACGCACTGAAATGACGTATTCCTGGAAAAATGGTCATTTTCACCTTTCACAATGAGCTTCGTATTCATTTATGGATAATAAGTTATAGCAACACTTGGGGGTTAAAAATGCTCTCTGTACCCCTGGAGAAATCCTTCAGGGGTGTAGTTTCCAAAATAAGGTCTCATATCAGGGGATTCCACTTTACTGGCGTTTCAGATCTACAAAAGTGTCATGGCATCCAAAAACCAAACCGTCTGTGCTCCAAAAACCCAATAACCCTTCTTCCCTTTTGCGTCCAGCTGTGCCCTAATATCAGTTTATACTCACATATGACATTACGTCCGATATAACGGGTACACCAGTGTCATACATGTGTCATAAACTGCAGTTTGGGCGCACAGCAGGGCGCAGAAGCGAAGGAGCGCGATGCGGCTTTTGGAGTACAGATTTTGATGTTTGGTATCTGGATGCCATGTCATGTTTGTAGAGCCTGTAAGGTACCAGAAAAGTGGATTCCCCAAAGGAGTGACCCCATTTTGAAAACTGCACCCCTCAAAGAATTTATCAGGGGGTGTAGTGAGTATTAGTATCCGGACGTGACTGCACAGCGGATGGCGAAGAGGGAATATATAAGCTGTGCGGAGAACATTGCAGACACCAAATTCCCTACTATGTCCCAGTAGCTCCTATGATTGGGGGAGTCACTCTGGGGGTCACTTTGGGGGTCACTTCTGGTGTTTTTTCGCTCATAAGCTGTAAATCTGAGGTGTCCCCTGATATTCGCTCGCACAGCTTATATATTCCCTATCTGCCGCAGCCAGTTGTGTTCTAATAATTTGGCGATTTTTGGGGGGTTTTGCCTTGACATTGCTAGATGCTATATTTTCTTTATTTTTCTGGTGACATGGCCATATAAGGGCTTGTTGTTTGCAGGATGAGATGCATTTTGTAATGGCACCATCTTTGGGTGCCTACAACTTACTGATTACATTTTATTAACTCTTTCTTGCTGGATTAAAAAAAAAAAAAAAAAATCAATCCTGCATTGAGTTTTACATTTTAAATTTTTCGCCATGCAGCGTACAGCATAAGTAACATGTGTCCTTTATTCTGCGGGTCAGTACGGTTACGGCGATACCTCATTTATGTTATTTTTTTATGCGATACTAAGTCTGCAGAACAAAAACACATTTGGGGACATAAATCAGTGATTTTTGCATCGCCATCTTCTGAGAGGCGTAACATTTTTATTTTTCGGTTGACAGTGTTGGTTGAGGGCTTATTTTTTGCGGGAAAATGTGCGCTTTTTATTGGCACTGTTGTGGGGTGAATATGACTTTTTGATCACTTTTTATAGCATATTTTGTAGGATGAGATGGCAAAAAATCATTATTTCCGGCGAGTTTTTTCCGTTTTTTTTTTTCCGACGTTCACCGTGTACATTAAATATTATTTCAGTTTTATTGTACAGGTTGTTACGGACGCGGCGATACCAAATATGCATTGCTTTTTTTAATTTTTAGTGCTTTTTTTTATATAATTCATTTTGTATAGAAAAAAGGGATTTTTGGACTTTAGAACTTTATTACTTTTTTCATACACTTTATTTATTTTTTTTTAACTTTTTTTTAACTTTTTCATGTGTCCCTTTAGGACACTTGAATCAGTTGATGCTTTGATGAAAGCATCAGCTGATTCTACACAGTAGCAGACAGGACACGAGCAGGACATGAGCCTGCTCGTGTCCTGTAAGCTGCAGAGGAAGTGAGACACATCGCTCACTTCCTCCACCGCCTGGCAGGATCACCAGGTATGTGGGGCTCCGGTAGTCTGGGGTCACTGGCCAGACCCCAGACTACCTTCTACTGACATCGGCACCCCCCGATCTCGCCGCGGGGGGTGCCGATCTGGTTAACTTGTCGGCGGATCCCTTTCGATCGCGCCGCGATGTTTGACGGCGCGATCGAAAGGGTTAACACGTCCAGTCGGACTCAGTTCCGACTGGACGTTATGGAGGAAGGGGTTAGGTGTTAGTAACACCTAACCCCTGTCCCCCCCGCACCCCTCCCCCCGCCAGAAAGGTACCTAAAGGCCGGACGTATTTCGGCAATAGTCCGGTCTTTAGGTACCAGCACATGAGGCCGTAAATTTACGTACGGCGGTCCTCATGTGGTTAAATGAGACTTTGCTCTAATCCCCTTCTTCGCTAGGAGTTTTGCGTTGTCATCTGATTATTTTAATGATTCGGTAGATTCTCCAACGGTTCTTTGGGAAGTCCATAAGGCTGTGATGAGGGGCCACTGTATTGCGCTGGCGTCCAAACCTAAGAAAGACCGACAGGCCCAGGAGCATCTCCTCCGCAATCAGATTGCTTCTTTAATGGCTTGACAACCTGCCCATCCCCGGGGGTCCTTCGCGTTTGACTCTTGCTAGAGCTGATCTCCGTTCCTTGGAAACCTGCCATGTGCAACGCCTCCTACTTTATTCAAGTCAATGATATTTTGAGCGGGGCAATAAACCCCATACATTATTGGCTAATACTCTCAGGGATCAACAGCTATCCTCTACTCCCCATTCTGTGTTCGATTCTGCGGGCATCCTCCAACATCACCCTGATGCTGTGGCCCAAGCCTTCCAATCCTATTATTCTAAAATTTATAATATGCCCCTCCCAAGGGTGCTTGCACAGGTGGACGGTCCTTCTAGTCTGGCTACCTACCTTGCGGATTGTCATCTACCACGTCTTTCTTCTTCTGCATTAGATTCCCTAAATTTCCCTGTCACGGTAGAGGAGTTGATAGGTGTTTTAAAGGAACTTCCTAATGGTAAGTCCCCAGGTCCAGATGGGTTTACTTACTATTACTATAAGGCCTTCTGCAACGAACTCTCTACTCATCTTTTGACTCTTTTTAATTATTTCCTTTCCGGCTCTCCGATTCCTCCCTTGATGTCTTGGTATTTTCTCACACTAATTCCTAAACTAGGCAAAGAACCTCAGCATTGTGCCAATTATCGCCCGATAGCTTTATTAAATACTGATTTGAAGCTCTTTACTAAACTGTTAGCGAACAGATTATACTTGGCTCCCACTATAATACTTGGCTCCCACTTCTCATCCATAAGGATCAGGTGGGCTTTGTCCCCTGTCATCAGAGATGTGATAACACTAGTAGAACTATGGACTTGGTAGAGGTAGCTAACCATCATTCTATTTTGGCTCTGCTTTTGAGCCTGGACGCTGAAAAGGCATTTGATCGCCTTAATTGGGCGTTTATGCAGGAAACTCTGAAGGCCTTTGGGCTTTCAGGCCCATTTTTAACGGCTATCCGGGCTCTTTATTCTAATCCCTCAGCGTCGATCAATCTTCCCCATGCTTCCTCTCCCTCTTTTTTTTTTATCCGAAATGGCACTCACCAGGTCTGCCCCCTTTCCCCCTTAATCTTTGCACTATGCATTGAACCATTGGCATCTAAGATCCGTAGAGACCCTGATGTCAAGGGTATCCCAGTTCGGGATAAGGTATTTAAGGTTTCCCTTTTCGTCGATTATGTTCTCCTTACTCTTTTGTTTCCCCATACTACTCTCCCTAATCTCCTACGACTTCTTACGACGTACGGCGACTTGTCAGGGTATAAGGTGAACCCTTCAAAAACTGAGGCTCTTCCTTTAAATATCTCATACGATGATCTTATGCTTTTACGTTCTAACTTCGACTTCCAGTGGCGATCGTCTTCAATTTATTTGGGGATTCAGATCTTTCTTACCATATTCTTTACTCCAACTATCGAGACTGTTCCGCGATCTACGATCACTTCTGGATAAGTGGCAACCCCTTTCGATCTCCCTGTTGGGGAGGATAGTGGCAGTAAAAATGACCCATCTGCGCTGTATCCCGTTCTGGGCTTCTGCCTAGGCGGATACTAGGTGGATGGAGATAGAAAAGCTTTGGTTGGCCCCTATGCATCCCAATGCTTTCCTGTGGGTGGGTTCTCCCCCCACTTGCTCGGCCCCATGAGTTTTATTTGGTCTATCTGGTCTCCGTGTAATGCTAAGTTTTCCCTGATGTCCCCGCGCTCATCTATGGTGTCTGTTTTATATAACCCTCTTCTCCCTGATAGTTTGTCGCCCACTATGGTCAGAGTGTGGTCGGCGGTAGGCCTATTCTGGATTGCCGATCTGATTGACCCTACGACGTTGGAGTTTAGGCCCTTTGATTACTTTGTAGCTAATCTAGGCCTCCCTCAGACAGAATGGCTTCATTATTTCCAGGTAGTTCATTTTGTTCGCTCCCTCTATGGCTCTGTTTTTGGTCTTGTCCACTTGTCTTGGGTTTCTGGGAGGAGGTGAAAGCTTTGACGGATGTCCACTTCACATAGGGGGTTCCCTTAGATCCCCTTTTATATTTACTGAACCTCCCTCCTAGACATCTGCGTAGCAAGACTTCAAGACTTTTTCTCCATCTATGCACAGTCGCAAAAACTCTTATAGCTAAACACTGGAGGAGCGTTAACCCTCCATCCGGTACTGAACTTCTTGCTCGTATTAAGGATACACATAGTCTTGACTTTCTCACTGCTAGTCTTAATAACACATTGGATGCTTTCCATTCTGTTTGGTCTCCTTGGGACACCTACTGTGCGCTAAGTGGCCTTTAATCTTGGAACCTCCCTTCCCTCCTATTCTGTTTTTGTATGTCTGTTGTTACCCTATTTTGTTTTGCTTTTACGTTGTATGCCTATTTTGCAGTTGAGATTATGCAGTATTGCTTCTTTTTGCTCTTTTGGGTATTTGTTTTGCCTTGTCTCCTTTTCTGCGGATTGTTAAATGTTTTTGAAAAATTTCAAGAAAAATTACAGTTAAAAAAAATAGAGGCAAAGGGATTCGCTTCAATATTGCAAGATAAACAGAGGAACTTGTATGTACATATGTCTGCTTTTAGCCTTAAAAGGGGTTGTCCAGGATAATTTTTTTTTTTGCTTTATTTTAGGCCAAGTAAGGTGTAAAAAATATAAAACATGTTCATTTGTCCCCGATGCTCCAGTGCCTCCCAGCATAGTCCACTCTCCTAGCAGAAGTCCCCGCCACACGCGATCTCTGAGGACAATCATTGGGACACGAGATGCCCCAGCCAGCAAGACATCTGGCAAAAGAAGAGAGTACAGCAGCAGGACCATACTGCGCTTGGAGGCACCGAAGCATCCAGGAACAGGTTTTTGTTTGTTTTTGTTTTGTTTTTTTAACTTCCCCAGCCTAATTTAAAAAATTATTTGTATCCTGGATAATCACTTAAAAGACTATGTTACTATGCTATATTGTACGAACAATCAGACCCTAGGGTTCTAATTTATATATGGTAAATAAAAAAAAATAAAAGATTTTTTAAAGTTCAATTTGTCCCACAAAAATTAACCCCTCGTGTGATTATGTGAATGAAAAAAAATAGAAAAGTGAAAAGGTGCTGAAAAAAAAAAAAAAAAAAAAAAAAGCAGCCCACCCTGAATGGGTCTAATCAGAGTTAAAGGAAAAGGAGTACCAAGCCAAAAGTTATGACAAACTAACAGAAATGCTATACTAACCAGTATAGTATAGTGCTGCTACTCAAGATTAGAGATGAGCAAGTAATGTTCGGATCAGCCGATCCAAACAGCACGCTCCATAGAAATGAATGGATGCACCTGGTACTTCCGCTTTGACGTCGGCTGGCCGCTTAACCCCCCGCGTGCCGGCTACGTCCATTCATTTCTATGCGAGCGTGCTGTTCGGATCTGCTGATCCGAACAGTACTCGCTCATCTCTACTCAAGATCTTATCAATTTGGGTTTTGTACAGTTGGTTGCAATAACTTGACTGTATATCCTTAGTCAACCTGCCACAACTTATCACTGTCCTCAGATGTCTTAACTTCAGTGACTGCAGCGAACCCATAGGGATACCACACGGATACCATACAGGCACAACATCACTGCAGCCAGGTATATATAACGCCTGGTGGGTAATATTGGAGAAGTTGCAGGGCTAGCCATAAACCCGATCAACTACACATTGTATATTCCATAAGTACAGTGCTGTATACCATAGTGTCTGGCTACCATACTTCCTATTCCAGCTGGATACATATTGAAGGTGATTCAGGTGTGCAACAAGCCATACAAGTGGTGACGTCCCAGGACTTGCACATAACTGTAGGTCATCAATAGTAAAGTAGCAGAGAAACCTTTTAATATGCTGGTCTATGCTGCTTCCCCTAGTCCCTCTGGCCAGAGAGTGACAGGCTGCTGTGTACATGGGAATACACAGCAGCCAGCCTACCGTAAAGACAGAAAAATACAAAACGTTCAAAGTGTTTTATGGTGTTTTTTGAGTTAGAGCCATTTTTTTCAAAATGCAACTTGCTAAGGGAACCGTAATGCCATCGGCTTCTCCATAGAATTTGAAAAACACGTTACAAATATTATAGAAAAAAATACCACTCAAGTTAAATACCTATGAAATGTAGTTGAAATTCAATGTATGCAAAGCAACGTCAACACAGTAGATCACCACATCTCTATAGTCGATAAGGGCTCGTTCACACTGAGATTTTTGGCAGCAGATATTGACGTGGAATCCGCTTCAATATTCACTGCCAAAAACGGCTCCCATTGACTTCAACGGGAGCAGCTCGCTTCTTTTTTCCACTAGCTAGTAGCGGAAAAAAGAAACGACATGCCCTTTCTTCCCGAGACTCCCTCCCGATTAGGCCCATTCATTCGGGCCTAATCCGGAGCAGAATGCCAGTGCACTACATCGGTGTTCTGTCACAGCTAGCGGTGCGGTATGTTCACACGCGGAATCCATTTTACGCCGTGTGAACATACCCTAAATGTTATGGCTTATTTGTAACCACAAAGATTTAGGCTATGTTCACACGGCGGAAAATGAAGAGGAATTCCTCTTCATTTTCCGCCATGGCATCCAGTTGCGGATTAGGCCTGGATGAATGGGCCTAATCTGCAGGGAGTCTCAAGCCACGGACACCGTAGATCAGGTGTAGGGAACGTACGGCTCTCCAGCTGTTGCAAAACTACAACTCCCAGCGTGCATACTGGCTCTGCTGTTCTGGGAACTCCCATGGAAGTAAATGGAGCATGCTGGGAGTTGTAGTTTCACAGCAGCTGGAGAGCCAAAGGTTCCCTACCCCTGCCGTAGATGAATCAGCTGCAGAATCTATGGCAAGATGAAGCAAGACACTTCTTTTTTCCATGTTCTGTTGCGATCTCTGCCTCCAATTCAAAACGGATTTGTGGGGGAAATCTGCCACCAAATCCGCGGCAAATTCCTCCGTGTGAACACAGCCGAGCATATTAGGAATTATTAAAAATTAATTATAAAAAAAATAAAAATTAAAAAAAGTACACTGGCAAGTTGTTACATTTTACACAGATAGCACATCTATGCATGAATAAAATAACACCTATATTCTTGGAAAACCCGTTTTGGGGTACCTGCTGTATTTTAGTCAGACAACTCCCACTGCAGAATCTCCAGTGTATTATATGAGGTTCCATTTTATTCACACTACTTTCCCTGCCTTCTGCTTATGAGAAACAAGGGGGAGAAATACAGCATGGTAAACAAACAGGAGAAGGGAGAGGGAAGAACAGCAACAGCATCTCGTAGGATAAAACAGACTCTGCACGCTGCACTCATTTTCTCTATAGATGTCCACAAAATTTTTTAGCAGCGTTACGAGGCTTTAGTCTGGGCTTACACATATATGGAAGAAAAAAAAAAAAAAAGAGACACTCCTGGTCTCTTGTATAGGCAGAAACATCTTCGACAGCACGCTATACAAATGGAGAGCAAGAGAATGGAGCTAGGTGGGAAGGGAGGTGCCAAGAAGAATTTGAGGGCACATGACACGACATAAACTAAGTGCCATATTTGAAGCCTGCCAAGTTCCATTTGAACCCTGTCAAATTTAGGCTTTTACATTTTTTTTCCTGCTTTCATTTTTACGTATTGTGAGAAGGTGACAAAGTGCTGGAATCACAGTATATCTCGCCCAGGTTTCCACCCAGGGCGGGTCTTGTGTAGGCCTCAGCCCAGGTGTGGGTCCTGAGGCTCATTACTGGGCCATAAAAGGCTGCAGATCCTACACTTCAGGGCAGATCTTGGGAGTGAGAGGAGGCGCTTGGGTTTGTCCTGAAATACTGAGAGTCTGATGAGACTGTACTGTGCTACTTGGTTAGTGTGGTTGGTAGTAAGCCAAACGTATAGTTAGTTTTTACCGTTTAGTTAGTGCTCAGACGTGCAGGGTTTTGTTTAACGTTTTTTGCATGAAGATGTTTTTTATTTTTGCTTATTCTATACCTGAAGTGAAGGTTTAATTATTTTGCTGTTTTTTTTCCAACTAAACCTGTTTGCACCAGACATTGTGTACCTGTGACTGACTGGTTGGGTCCACATCATTGCTGTTACCGAGCTACCTTCCCCACAGTAATTTAAAAAAAAATAAAAATGTGTCTTTGGGTTTAATTTTGTGTGAATTCTAGGAAAGGGGAGAATTATTTGAATCCTCATCCCTTCGGGAGCTTGAACTTGCAATCATTAGATCCACTGTACCATGGACTACACTACTACTCTGCTGCAGTCTATGGTAAAATCTTTTCTTTTCACCTATCAGAAATAGTTCTTCAATCAAAATTTTTTTTACAACACGATTTTAATATCAACATTTTTATTAGAATACACAAAACTAAATCGATTAAAAAAATCCTAACTAAAAACAAGTGATATAAAGGCAAGGTCACAGTGTCACAAAAATGCATCGCATGGAAAAGAATAAATTAACATATATCCATCATCTAATACTGTATAAATATATAAAAATCACCCCTCATACAGCAAAACAGTCATCATCATCCAAGGCCGGCTTATATAAAGAGAGAAACAAATATAAATAAATAGGCACCCTAGAAAGGTGTGCACACCATCCTATCAAATCACTTGTCTCTTGTTACAATTTAAAGCCCAATGTGCAGAGGAATAGCCGAATCTAGATAAATGAATATACAGATAGGTACCCCATAAGGTTTTACACCCCCTCATACACCATATCTCATACAGCTAAATATCCACACAGTCCCTGCTAATACAATGCTGAACAGGGGAAACATTATAAATAAACACAGATATAAACTAATACAGAGAAACTGCACCGGTATCTTAGATATAGTGACACCGTGACCTCCACCAGCAGCCCCAACACGTGTTTCGCCCCCGCTTCGTCAGGGGACTGCCTGTTTAAAGGGATCCTATCAGTCAGACACAATTTTTTGTAGGTACCACGTCAGAATAGCCTTAAGAAAGGCTACTCTTCTCCTACCTTTCGTCATCTTCTCTGCGCCGCCGTTCGCCTACCATCCCGGTTTCTCTCAGTATGTAAATTAGCTCTCTCGCAGCACTGGGGGTGTCCCGAATGCTGCGAGAGAACTCTCTCCAGCGCCACCTCTTCTTCTTCAGCATCTTCTTCAGGCAGTGGCTTGTAACTTCTAAGGCTTCGGGCAGAGCAGTCTGCGCATGCCCACAGGCCACGTGAAAATGGCTGCTTGCACAGTAACGTAAGCGGCCATTTTCTCGTGGCCTGTGCCCACAGGCCACAGTCTGCTCTGCCCAAGGCCTTAGAAGTTACAAGCCACCACCGGAAGAAGAGGCTGAAGATGACACTGTTGAAGAAGAGGAGGTGGCGCTGGAGAGAGCTCTCTCGCAGCATTGGGGATGCCCCCAGTGCTGTTTGAGCTCTGGGGCCCGCCCCCAGTGCTGCGAGAGAGCTAATTTACATACCGAGAGAAACCGGGATTGTAGGTGAAAGGTAGAAGATGAATAGCCTTTCTTAAGGCTATTCCGACGTAATACCTACAAAAAATTGTGTCTGACTGATAGGATCCCTTTAAATGACTATGGTAAAATCTTTGTCTAGCTATTGAAGCCTAGCTGAACAGTTATTTTGCTATGGCAAGTCAGAGGAGGCTCATTGCTGCCATAGCAACTGTACTGCTCCCACAATCTTGCTATGTAACATCCATTAGGGGGGTTGAAAGTAACGGAACCTGTCAAGTCCTGTGGTTCTATCTGACCATGGCACCTAAGGGGTAAAGTGTCGGAGATCATAGTTGTCTCTGATCTCATTGCAGACGCTATCGCAGAGTCTTAGCTGTGTGAAACAACAGAGCCCCCTGCAGCTAACGCACCCACTCAGCTACTGAGCCATATATAAAGTCCCAGCATGTGCCGCACTAGTACAGCAGATGTTGGGTTAAAGTAATAAGAATCAAATTAAGCAATTCTGTTAAAAAACAGAATTGTGAAACATGTTAAGGGTGAATTAATCATATTCATTTAATTAGTTGCCTAGTCCTAATTCTAGCACATGAGAGCATGTGTAAATTAAGAGGCCAGAGCCATTTCGGGTAAGCCAGGGAGAAATTTTCAGAAATTAATAGTACAAGTAAAAATTTGAAACTTTGTAATATGTCTTATTAAAGAAATATGTTTTACTCTCCACATTTCTCAATATTAGTTTATGACAGGGGTCAGCATCCTTCAGTACTCCAGCTGCTGTGAAACTACAACTCCCAACATGCTCCACTCACTTCCACGGTTGTTCCAAGACCAGCAGAGCAAGTATGCATGCTGGGAGTTGTAGTTTTAGGCCCCTTTTACATGGGGCAAGAGGGGGCGGATTTTGACGCGGAATTCACGTCATAATCCGCCCCCTCACAATGGTGGTCTATGTAGACCGCTAGCGTTCTTTTTCCCACTAGCGGCATGTTGCCACTAGCAGAATAAAGAAACGAGCTGCCCTTTCTTCAGGCGGAATCCGTGGATGATTCAGCCACAGCGTCCGCCTCACGGCAGCAAGCTCCGGACTAGGCTCATTCATTTGGGCCTAATCCAGAGCGGAAAGCCACGACTGGATGCCGTGCACTGTACCGGCAACCCGTCGCGGCAGCTGCGACGGAATATGCACACGTGGAATTGCGTGTGAACTAAGCCTTACAACAGCTGAGGTGTCAAATGTTGCCTACCCTGGTCTATGAAGATGAGAGAGGATCAGAAAGAATCTCAAATAATGACTAGTTATACTCTGCTATTCCTTGGGGGGGGGGGGGGGGGTTAAATACTGCTAAATTGTAGGTAAGGCTACATTCACACTAGCGCTGGGGATTCCGTCCCCGGACCCGCTTAGAAAATGTAGAGAAAAATCCTGCAAGCAGAACTTTTTTCTCTGCATTTTTCAGGCAGAAACCCAGTGGACCCCATCATACTCTATGGGGTTCCACAGGTAACCGCTTTTTAAGCAGGTGAGTTTTTCAGATCCCCATGCAGACCCAAAGAACAGAAAGCCAAAAGCTTGTGTGAACCTGGATAAAGAAGCTGATAAGGAAAAAGAATGAGGCAATAAATCAATTAACCAGATGGCAGGAGAATCTCACTCCCTCCTCCATACAGTTGTATGTGTGAGACTGAGTATGGGGACAGATATAATGTAAACAGACTGACGATAAGGAGGAGGAGAACAGCTTAATAGATACTGAAGGAAAGAGAGATTACAAAGTTTCTTATTTTCACCTATACTATTTATTTATGAAAGATTGGCCGATGCATTGAAGACTTCCACTAGAACAAGCCAGGGGGAGCCACTGGATCACACTGCGGTGGGAGACACCGCAGCATCGGGGACAGAGGAGCATGATTTGGTTATTTTGATTTTCGAGTTCCCTGGCCTCTTTATATAAAATAGTAATTCCTGAACAATCCCTTTAGGCCTAGTTCAGACGGGCTAGTGACCGCATATTCTGGTCCTGATTGTGACGCGGGAAGCGCGTCACAATCAGGACTAAAATGCGCCTGCCACGGCTTCCCGCTTCGGAGTAGGCCCAAATGAATGGCCCTAGTCCGGAGGGATTGTCTTGACACGGACGTGCCACGGCAGTCGGCCTCAAGAAGGGGCAGCTCGCTTCTTTTTTCCGCGAGTGGAAAGAAACCGCTAGCGGAAAAAAGATCACTAGCGGTCTACCTAGACCTCTATTGTGAGGGGGTGGATTCCGCGACAAAATCCGCCCTCTCTTGCCCAGTGTGAACTAGCCCTTAATGCCAGGGCCCAACATGGCATAAATGCCATGCTTTGGCTGCGGCATTTTAAAGTCACTGCAAGGTGGGTGGGATTCTAGCGAATCCCATCTACACTTTGTAGAAAAATACGCACAGTGGGCATGTTGCAATTTCCAAAACCGTTGCAGCTTTGGAAATCGCAGCATGTCAGTTATATCTATGGAAATGCCAGTGGTTTCCCTATAGGTATAATGGAAGCAGAAAGTCCACAAAGGAAATTTCTGCGGACTTTCTCTGAAAAGCGCGGCGGGAAAAAACTCTTTTACCAAAGCGATTTTTCTGCAGCCCATTATGTTGGGCTTTGCCTTAGGCTAAGGCCCCACAGTGTAGAGCGCAGCTTAAAAAAAAACAAAAAAACCACAGCATTAAAAACCATTTTTCCCTGCAGTTTTTTTTCATGAGAGTGAGAGTTTCCCAAAGTAAAATTGACACTACATTTTTGAAAATGCTGCTTCTCCACAGAGTTTTTGTTTCCGCAGTGTGTGGATATGATTAGCCAGAATCTCATTCACTTCGCTGCTACTGTAAAATGCTGTATTTTTTTTTTTCTGCTGTGTTTCCACAAAGTGGAGCCTTAGCCTAAGGGAGCCTTCACACAGAGTATACGCTCTGCTCATTCTGAACATATCACATTGAAAGCAATAGTTAAAAAAGCCTCCCATTGATTTCAATAGGTAGCGCGCGTATGCCGGCACCCATAAAAATCAATGGGATCTGTTTTAACGCCGCTCATTCTGAACGAGTTTACATTCAGAATGAGCGGAGCGTATACTCCGTGAGAAGGCTCCCTAATACTGAGGCCCCACGTTACAGAAACACAGCTTTTTTTTGTTGCAAATTTTGCTGCGATTTTTTTGAGCCAAAGCCAAGATTGGCTACAAAGGGAATGGTAAATTTATGTTATGCTCAGTCCACTACCGGCTTTGGCTCAAAAAACTGCAGAAAAATCTGCAACAAAAAAAAAAAAAAAAAATCCTGCCTAAGGCCGGGGACCCACATGCCAGAAATGCCGCAATTTGGCCACAGCGGAAACACCGCGGGGAAAAAATTGTGGCGTTTTACAGTACTTGCAAAGTGGATGGGATTCATGCGCATCCCATACCCACTTTGCGGGAAAGAAATTGCAGTGTGGACACGCTGCGATTTCCAAAACCGTTGTGGTTTTGAAAATCGCAGTATGTCAATTATATCTACGGAAACGCAGGCAGCTTTCCCATAGTATTTCCCATAGTAATTGTAACAGAAAGTCCACGAAGGAAAACTCTGTAAACTGTGAAAAGCGCTGTGGGAAGAACTGCAATCCGTTCACTCCGCTTTAGCATGGCAGTTCCGGCCCGTGGGGCCTTAGCCTAAAGCTCCGCAATAGTAAAGCGCTGCAGGAAAAACTGCAACGGGAACGTATCGCGGTTCTTCCCGCAGCACTTTAAATAGAAACATGAGGCCCCAGCCTAAGGCTAATGCCCCACATAAAAGCACTGTGAGAGGGAAAAAAAAACAAAAAACCAGTGCAGAAATGCATTGCGGATTTTCCCGCAGCACTTTTCACAGATAAACCACGGAGTTTGTCTCTGTGGACTTTCTGCTTCAATTATACCGATAGGAAACCACCAGTGTTTTAGTAGGTATAATTGACATGCTGCGATTTCCAAAATCATTATGGTTTGGAAATCACAGCATTTCCACTGCGCATATTTTTCTACAAGGCGTGGATGGGATTCACTAGAATTCCATCCACTTGCAAGGACTGTAAAACGTCACTGTTTTTGCCACGGTGTTTTCATCACGTGGGGCCCTGGCTTAAAGGGCTTTTCCGGGAGTTGTAAATTAACTACTTATATTTAGAATAGGTTTAAATGTAAGATTTGTTGAAGTCTAATACCAGGGACCCTCCCAGATCAACTGTCTGAAGCAGTAGCCCCATCCCATTCAAGTATACCAAAGAACAACTATAAAGCCTTAAAGAGATTCTACCATTAAAAATCTTTTTTTTCTGGTTGACACGACGGAATAGCCTTAAGAAAGGCTATTCTTCTCCTACCTTTAGATGTCTTCTGCGCCCCGCCGTTCAATTAAAATCTTGTTTTCCGACGGTATGCAAATGAGTTCTCTCGCAGCACTGGGAGTGGGCCCCAGCGCTCAAACAGCACTGGGGGCGTCCCCAATGCTGCCAGAGAACGGGTCTTCTTCCGGCGGTGGCTTCAAACATCTAGGCCTCGGGGAAATCGACTGCACATGCCCGCTGGCCACAAGAAAATGGCCGCTTACACAGTATTGTAAGCGGCCATTTTCTTCTGGCCTGCGGGCATGCGCAGTTGGCTGCCCAATGCCTAGATGTTTGAAGCCACCGCCGGAGGAAGACCCGTTCCTGAAGAAGATGGAGGCGGCGCTGGAGAGTTCTCTTGCAGCATTGAGGACGCCCCCAGTGCTGTATGAGCAGAGGAGCCAGCCCCCAATGCTGAGAGATAACTCATTTGCATACCGTCAGAAAACGGGGTTTTAACCGAACGACGGGGCGCAGAAGACATCTAAAGGTAGGAGAAGAATAGCCTTTCTTAAGGCTATTCTGTCATGTCAACCAGAAAAAAAAGAAGATTTTGAATGGTAGAATCCCTTTAAATACTATTTGTATTCAAGTCAATGGGGCGGAATTGGTATTACATTTTCCAGGCACTACAACCTGATGTTATAGAGCAGGAGGCACTGAATATATACACATATACACCCTGTACAACATTCAACTCATTTAATCCATCTGCTCAATCTTTTCTTAGTCACCCATCATGATGGTGGTCCTAATTATTGATTGACCTCCCTGCATACAGATATAGCTGTCAATCATTGCACGGACCACCCCCATGACTAGATGATTGCCAAGATATTCAGGACTAACTCACGCTGGTCATTGCCAATGGATCCAGATGTGTAGCCATAATGTCTTATGACCAATGTGCCATTTGTTCTAAGCTTCCTTCTGATGGAATAGGGCAGTACCAGATGAAAGTGACTTTTAGGATATATAGAAGCGGTATTCAATGGCAGCTATAAGGGACGTGTCTAAAGGAGGCCGAGAACCCTAAACCCTTACCTTCCACCTATTCAAACAAACCTTTGCCCTGCGGCTTATCAATCCTGCCACAGGCTTCATGCTTTCACACTGCAGGAAACAACTGTCCAAAGGAAAACCCTGAGCAAGGTAAGAACTAGAGATGCCATTGTATGGTGGTATAGTATATTATAGGTGGGCACCTCCATGGCTGCTAGAGAGAAGAACAGGCATCAGCCACATAGACTGAAGACATGACAGTCAGCCAACTAGCCACAGCACAGGTCTTCTGGCCACACACTGCTCTTTACGGCTATGGCTCGATGAACAGCTGCGATCGATTAACCCCTCCTTTACATTCTACAACCAATGCACACTGTTCCCTCCTCTAAAGTGCGCTGCGCCTTTAAGAAGCAGCAAGATGGAGTCTTGTGCAGTAACAGGCAGCTGATGTTCTCCAGCCCCTCACAGATCACAGGGGGTTGTATGTAATGTCTGTGGGAATCACCTGTCACGCACATGCCCCCCATTACCCATAGGCCCACCGCCCATCTGACCTATTAACCATCCCCGCAGAGCCTTGGCCGTCAGCGGGTGAAGGGCTCTGCAGGTAACCGAGGACTTACCGTCTGTGGCTCCGGATGCATCGCCCGCTGTCAGTACACCCTGCTTCACGCTGCAGCCGCAGTCCGTCCCCGGGCCCGATGACTAGAGGTGCCCTGGTAATGTGCAGGAGCTGGCTATGCAGGGCTTCAATAGCCAGGCAGCCTGCGCTCGTTTTTGTCTCCCTCCCCTCCTCCTCAGTACATTCTGGGTGTGTTTATGGGGTGGGGCCCTGCTTCATGCAATGTATACAATCTATAGGAACAATTCAGTCCAAGTCTTCACGTCTTGGTGCGGTTTCTCAAGTTGTTTTGTGCGCTCATGTTGGCCGCTCCGGTTGCCCTGTTCCGGGCTCGGCTCAGTGGGTGTGTTAAGGGGTGGGGTCCTGTGTCCCTAATAGTCCTTGCTGCGGGAATGCTGGCCACGCTCTGGTGCCTCCGGACAGGGGCTCGCACTTGTCCCTTCTCTCTGCTCTTCTCCTCCTTGCTGTTTCCTCACAGTCATCTTCTACTCCCTAGCTGCCCAGACCCCAACCACACCCTACCACCCCACCCTGCTTGTCATTCACTCCTGCACTGCACAACCACCCAGGCGAGGGAGCCACCCCCAGGACTGAGCTAGAGCTGTGCCAGTAGCAGGCACTAGGTTCTCCTAAACTTCTTATCAACATTACATGTGTGAATGCGCCCTGACGCACTGACTAATCCATGCGGCATTTCAAAGTCTGTAATCTCATGATACTGTTGGGGAGCAGCCACTGCAAGCGGTCAAGGAAGTCACTCAAAAGTGCTAAAATACACCATGGTAGAGATGAGCGAACAGTAAAATGTTCGAGGTTCGATATTCATTTCAAGTAGCCCCTCAATATTCGACTACTTGAATTGAATATCGAACCCTATTATAGTCTATGGGGGGAAAATGCTCATTTCAGGGATAGGCAACGTTGGATCCTCCGAGCAGTCTTCTCCTTGCAGCGTCCCCGCGGCATCTTCCGGCTCTGAATTCACTCTGCCAGGCTTCCGGCCTGGGCAGAGCCGACTGCGCATGCCCGCACTACAAGCGGACATGCGCAGTCGGCTCTGCCCAGGCCCGATGCCTGGCAGAGTGAATTCAGAGCCGGAAGACGCCGCGGAGAAGCTGCACAGAGAAGACTTCTAAAGGTAGGAGAAGAACCAGCGTTGATTGGCCGACTATATAGCATTCGGCCAATCAATGCTGGTTCTGCATCGAACTTTTACATTCGAATAGCGAGTGGTACTCAATCGAGTACGAGTATTTCGAATACCGTAGTATTCGATCGAGTACTACTCGCTCATCTCTACACCATGGCATAGACAACGTAACATATATAAGGGCCAAAGTCAAAATAGTGGTGAATTTCTTAAAGGGGCTCTATCACTAGGAAAAGTCATTTTTAACTAATCACACCTTTGCATAGCCTTTAGAAAGTCTATTCCACACTTACCTTTAGTATATAGATTGCCTCAGTGGTTTCTGAATAAGTCAGTTTTTATTCATATGCTAATTAGACTGGTGCACGATAGATCATGCACACATCTCCCTGTTGTTTCCTATGCACAGGCTACTGATGATGATTACTCAGCTTCCTGTTTGCCTCACACACAGATAGGAGAGAATAGCAGAGAGGAGGCTGCTGGGAACTTCCTGAGCTGGCTGGAGGCTCATTAGCATATGAATAAAAACAGACTTATTCAGAAACCACTGAGGCAATCTACATACAAAAGGTAGGTGTGGAATAGACTTTCTAAAGCCTATGCAAGCATGTGATTAGATGAAAATGACTTTTCCCAGTGATAGAGCCCCTTTAAGACTGGCAAATCTGTTACCAACAGTCACAAGCTTGAGACATTGCAGCACTTAAAGAAGACCTTTCACGACCTCTGGCAAGTTCTTGCATCATTGAATAGGCGCTGCCTCTGTTTCCAGCAGAGTTGGAATTTGTTTTCTTGTCCCCATCATTCCTGAGAAATAAGTGCTGTTAGTTTTGATGCCTGATATGTTACTGTCAGGAAGGTGGTACTATAGCACTGCAGTATCAAAATCCACCACTACAAATCATACAGCGAGTGAGCAGTAGAGCTCCGGGCATGCAAACATAACTGGGAGAAGCATTGTACCTGAACAGCAGATCTGCGGGTGTAGGGCCGCTTCAACCATAGGGCCAATGTTGCATCCACATGAGGTCCTATAGTAGCAGGGATCCCCTCAACTGCTCCAGATCAAGCGGGACAGGTCCACATTTCGGTGCCGTCTACTGTTCCAGGTAGCAGGTAGTGATTTCATCTCTGTGTCCTGAGGACACAGATAAAGGTTGAATACAATAGTGAAGCACATAGTGATCAGCTCTGTCCTCTGTTATTCAGCCTTCAGTGTTGTCTGCGGCAAGGAATCGCAATGAGCACTGAACCGCATATATTACAGCCAGAGCCCGCAGGTCAATGGGAAGGAGCTTAGGTGAGTATTCTTTGTTTTGGGGATTTTTTTTTTGTAAAATTGGTGGCCTAACATAGAGCTTGGGCAGAGGAGATTAAATTATGTGGAGGAGAGGGGGGGACACTAACAAAAGTGTGAATGTATTAAAATAGCCCTGTGCGAGGGTCTCATGTGTCAGAGTCCCACCAATATAATATTGATCAGTGTAAAGCTAAGGCCCTACATTGTCACGTTGGCCTGGCTGGTGTTACAACGCATAAAAACGCCGGCCTATCTTAAAAAACAGTGTTGCTCACCTCTCCTGGGATCCAGCATGACTCCCAGAAGTCTCTTTGGGGACGTCCCCAAAGAGACTTCTGGGAGTCATGCTGGATCCCAGGAGAGGTGAGTAACACTGTTTTTTAAGTTTTCTCTTCTCCCCGGGCCTCCGATCATTATACTCTGGGGTCTGAAAAGACCCCAGAGTATAATGGCAGCAGTATTTGCCCTTACTCTGGGCCTGCGGCCTCACTAAGGGTGTGTTCACATGGTGAAACCTTTTCCGCGCGATTAGCCGCAACAGGATGCAGATGCAGTGCACCGTTATGTCATTGCGGCATCCCACTCCTGATTAGGCCCAAATGAATGGGCCTAATCGGGAGTGAGTCTCGAGCCATGGCTGACTCAGCTGTGGAATCCACGGGAAGATAGGGCATGTCTCTTCTTTTTCCCGCTAGATGAAAAAAATCGCTAGCGGGAAAAAAAGGGAGCAACTCCCATTGAAATGAATAGAAGATGTTTTTGCAGGAGGATTTTGAGGCGGATTCTGCGTGAAAATCCCCCTGTAAAAAACTCATTACTAATCTCTGCACCTTGTGAGAGAGTGAAGGATGTGGTCTGGAAAGACAGGTACATTCCAGCCAGGCACCTAAAGGGTGTATGGTAAAGGTTCACACCAGGGAGGTCAGCTGACTAATCAGGCCCTAATAACAGTCTGAGTGTGAAGACCAGCAAGGCGGCACCACACAGACAGAGTTGAACTGTCCAGACCGGACCTCCAAAGCAGGTACTGTGCCACCCGTTGTTATTCCCTGACTATCTCCTGTATAGTCAGGGAAAAGTTTCCTTACGTTTAAGTTAGTTTTCTCAGCCGAGAAGGGTTTTGTTTTTGTTTATCCTGTGGCTTTGCAAAAGCAGTGTATGCGTTACATGTGAATAAAGCCTGAACCTGTGTGCAGTCCAGTGTCTGTGTCCCTGTTTCCTGCACTGCTACAAGCATCTACCTGAGCAGGTTCCCCACAACCTGCTTACAGCGGCATCTGTTTCCCCTTCTGCCTCCTAGCGACATTATGGGGAAGCGGAGTTGGCTGTGAGCAAGATCGGGTATTGGTAAGTAAATGGGGCCCGTTATCAGCTGGTGTTATTCCAGCAGGTAACAATTAAAACAAAAACATCAAGGGCCTGCCACTACACACCACTGCTACTGCCAAAGAAGTCTGGCAGCTGTTTTTTTTGTTTTTTGTTTTTTTTTCTCTTCATATGCTTATCTAAGTGTATGCAGGGGCGTGTCTGGCCATAATGCAACCCAAAGAATTGCGTGGGGCCTTAGAGATCAGAGTCGCGTCTCAGATCATCCACTACCTATTGTACTGTCAGGAGGACAGTACTATAGCACTATTCAAAAGGTAATGCTACTATTTTACTCCCCCATACCAGTTCTTATCCAAGTCTACACCACTTCAGCCTCCAAGGGGTTGCAGTATATTTTGTCTAGCAAGAGCTAACTGATTTTTACAAGCTTCAATTTAAGAATAATGGAGGCCATTGTGTTCCTGGGAACTTTCAGTGCAGCAATGCAACAAATGTACTTTTATCAAGAATAGACACAAATAATCTAGAGAAATTGGAGGTCCTCAAAGCTAAATTTCTAGTGTATTTCATAGGGTCTGAATTTTTATGTCCATGTGAAGCTTAAATGTTTCTATAAATGTGCAACAATTTTTGCATTTTGGGGTATTGTCTGCAGATTGGTACAATAAGACTTTCATGTTTTAAAGGGGCTCTATCATTGGGAAAAGTCATTTTTAGCTAAGCACATCCTTGTATAGGCTTTAGAAAGGCTATTCCACATCTACCTTTAGTATGTAAATTGCATCAGTGTTTTTTTTTAATAAGTCCATTTTTATTCATATGCTAATGAGCTTCCAGACAGCACAAGAAGTTCCCAGCAGCACTCGTCTCTGCTATTCTGTCCTATCTGTAGGTGCAAGCAGGAAGTCAGCAGCAGCCTGTGCTGTATACACTCATAGGAAACAATAGCAAAGAGGGTGCACGATGCATCGTGCACCAAGTCTAATTAGCATATGAATAAAAAATGGACTTATTCAAAAACCGCTGAGGCAATTTACATACAAAATGTATGTGTCGAATAGCCTTTCTAAAGGCTATGCAAGGATGTGATTAGTTAAAAATGACTTTTCCCAATGATAGAGCCCCTTTAACTTTATTACAAAGCCTCAACCTAACAAAATGTGAAACTTTCTGAATGCCTTGTAATACAGTGACTGTACTGTATGTTGCTTGTATAAGGAGTAGGGGACTATTGGCCAGTCTCAGCCTGGAGGTGGAGCTCTTCATTGCTTCAGAATTTCCATGTTACTGCTGGTTGGAGCCATCAGATAGGTGTGTAAGAATAAAGCAATAAAAAATGCAAATGTATTAAATATATTGTGGAAGTGCAGCTGCCTGTGTGATATATTTACGTCAAAAATAGGGTTGCGACGATTTTTAGATTTCAGGATCGTTTTTAAAATCCAATTCTGATCATTTTCCATCCGATCCTAATGCAAATCAATGGGATTTTTTAATGATTGAAAATTGGATTTTAAAACCTATTCTATTCACTACACAGCGTGAAGTTCAAAAATTGAAGACAATTTTTCTGTAAGGTCATCCCTGGTTTCAAACTTTGGATTCCAAAGGGGGAGAAAAAAAAAGCATCCAAACATAAAGCAATAATTGACATGCTTTGTGTTCAAAACCTACATTGCAAAATACTGCAGGTTTTTTCTGGGAGTTTGTAACCCCTTTAGGCTTTGCGCCATACTTTTATGTTGTGTTGACCATATAGTTAATGCTCAGCTTGTTAATGGTAAATATTCAGACTGGATCACAGTCACCAGAGGGGGCCACAGGGGTCAATATTGGGTCCTCTCTTGTTTAATATCTTTATTAGAGATGAGCGAACACTAAAATGTTCGAGGTTCGAAATTCGATTCGAACAGCCGCTCAATGTTCGTGTGTTCGAACGGGTTTCGAACCCCATTATAGTCTATGGGGAACAGATACTCGTTAAGGGGGAAACCCAAATCCGTGTCTGGAGGGTCACCAAGTCCACTATGACAACCCAGGAAATGATGCCAACACCTCTGGAATGACACTGGGACAGCAGGGGAAGCATGTCTGGGGGCATCTAACACACCAAAGACCCTCTATTACCCCAACATCACAGCCTAACAACTACACACTTTACACACTCAATACCACCTCTCTGACAGTAGGAAAACACCTTGAAACATGTGTATTTGGCACTTGCAGTGAGGAGAGCTTGTCACCAGCAGTGAATTTGGCCCTTGTAGTAAGTTGAGGTTGGCACCAACATTTGTTTTGAAAATCAGGGTGGATTGAGCCTCTAACCAGCAGAGTTTGGGCAAATTCATGGTGGAGGGAGCCTCTAAAAACCCCAGTTTGGACCAATTCATGGTGGAGGGAGCCTCTAAAAACCCCAGTTTGGACCAATTCATGGTGGAGGGAGCCTCTAAAAACCCCAGTTTGGACCAATTCATGATGGAGGGAGCCTCTAAACAGCCCAGTTTGGGCAAATTCATGGTGGAGGGAGCCTCTAAAAACCCCCAGTTTGGACCAATTCATGGTGGAGGGAGCCTCTAAAAACCCCAGTTTGGACCAATTCATGGTGGAGGGAGCCTCTAAACAGGCCAGTTTGGACCAATTCATGGTGGAGGGAGCCTCTAAAAACCCCAGTTTGGACCAATTCATGGTGGAGGGAGCCTCTAAACAGGCCAGTTTGGACCAATTCATGGTGGAGGGAGCCTCTAAACAGCCCAGTTTGGACCAATTCATGGTGGAGGGAGCCTCTAAAAACCCCAGTTTGGACCAATTCATGGTGGAGGGAGCCTCTAAACAGGCCAGTTTGGACCAATTCATGGTGGAGGGAGCCTCTAAAAACCCCAGTTTGGACCAATTCATGGTGGAGGGAGCCTCTAAACAGGCCAGTTTGGACCAATTCATGGTGGAGGGAGCCTCTAAACAGCCCAGTTTGGACCAATTCATGGTGGAGGGAGCCTCTAAAAACCCCAGTTTGGACCAATTCATGGTGGAGGGAGCCTCTAAACAGCCCAGTTTGGGCAAATTCATGGTGGAGGGAGCCTCTAAAAACCCCCAGTTTGGACCAATTCATGGTGGAGGGAGCCTATAAAAACCCCAGTTTGGACCAATTCATGGTGGAGGGAGCTTCTAAACAGCCCAGTTTGGGCAAATTCATGGTGGAGGGAGCCTCTAACCAGCCCAGTTTGGACCAATTCATGGTGGAGGGAGCCTCTAAAAACCCCAGTTTGGACCAATTCATGGTGGAGGGAGCCTCTAAACAGGCCAGTTTGGACCAATTCATGGTGGAGGGAGCCTCTAAAAACCCCAGTTTGGACCAATTCATGGTGGAGGGAGCCTCTAAACAGCCCAGTTTGGACCAATTCATGGTGGAGGGAGCCTCTAAAAACCCCAGTTTGGACCAATTCATGGTGGAGGGAGCCGCTAAACAGCCCAGTTTGGACCAATTCATGGTGGAGGGAGCCTCTAACCAGCAGAGTTGGTGGAAATCAGGGTGGAGGGAGCCTCTAACCAGCAGAGTTGTGGGAAAGCAGGGTGGAGGGAGCCTCTAACCAGCAGAGTTGTGGGAAAGCAGGGTGGAGGGAGCCTCTAACCAGCAGAGTTGTGGGAAAGCAGGGTGGAGGGAGCCTAGTATTAGCAGAATTGTGCAACGCTTATGGTGGATGAGTATGAGGATGCGGAGGAATTGGAGAGGTTGAGTACAGACATGGAGTTTCATGTTGGGGTGCTTTACACAGGTGGGCACAAAAATGAAGGCTCTATCCAGTGGTGGTTCATTTTTATCAAAGTGAGCCGGTCGGCACTCTCAGCTGACAGACGGGTGCGCTTGTCAGTGATGATGCCACCGGCTGCACTGAACACCCTCTCAGATAGGACGCTGGCGGCAGGACAGGACAGCACCTCCAAGGCATATAGGGCAAGTTCAAGCCACAGGTCCAACTTCGACACCCAATACGTGTAGGGCGCAGAGGGGTCGGAGAGGACAGGGCTGTGGTCGGAAAGGTATTCCCGCAACATGCGCCTATACTTCTCACGCCTGGTGACACTAGGACCCTCCGTGGTGGCACTTTGGCGAGGGGGTGCCATCAAGGTGTCCCAGACCTTAGACAGTGTGCCCCTCGTTTGTGTGGACCGGTGAGAACTTGGTTGCCTACTGGAGGAACTGCCCTCCCTGCCGCCAACGTCACATGCTGGAAACATCTCCATCATATTCTGCACCAATTGCCTGTGGCAAGCATTGATGCGATTGGCCCTCCCCTCTACCGGAATAAAAGACGAGATGTTGTTTTTATACCGGGGGTCAAGGATAGCAAAGATCCAGTACTGGTTGTCCTCCATGATTTTGACAATACGCTTGTCGGTTGTAAAGCACCCCAACATGAACTCAGCCATGTCTGCCACAGTGTTAGTTGGCATGACTCCTCTGGCCCCACCGGAAAGTTCACTCTCCATTTCCTCCTCATCCTCCATGTCTACCCATCCGCGCTGCAACAATGGGACGATTCGAAGTTGCCCGGAAGCCTCCTGTATCACCATCACATCATCGGACAACTCTTCTTCCTCCTCCTCCTCCTCCTCCTCCTCCTCCTCCATTAAACGCAGTGAAGCGGACAGATGTGTGGAACTACTCTCCAGCTGTGACGGATCGGATGCTATCCCTAACTCCTCTGTGTGATCTGAGTTATCCCTGATGTCAATCAGGGATTCTCTCAGAACACACAAGAGCGGGATTGTAAGGCTCACCATCGCATCCTCAGAGCTCACCCTCCTTGTGGACTCCTCAAAGACCCGTAGGATGTCACAAAGGTCTCTCATCCATGGCCACTCATGGATGTGAAACTGAGGCAGCTGACTTTGTGGCACCCTAGGGTTTTGTAGCTGGTATTCCATCAAAGGTCTCTGCTGCTCAACCACTCTATTCAACATCTGAAACGTTGAGTTCCAGCGTGTGGGAACGTCGCACAAAAGCCGGTGTTGTGGCACATGGAGGCGTTGCTGGAGAGATTTTAAGCTAGCAGCGGCTACTGTCGACTTGCGAAAGTGGGCGCACATGCGCCGCACTTTCACCAGTAGCTCTGGAACATTGGGGTAGCTCTTTAGGAAACGTTGCACCACTAGGTTGAAGACGTGGGCCAGGCATGGAACATGTTGGAGTCCGGCAAGCTCCAGAGCTGCTACCAGGTTCCGGCCGTTATCACAAACGACCATGCCTGGGCCCAGGTGCAGCGGCTCAAACCATATTGCCGTCTCATCGAGGAGGGCATCCCTCACCTCGGAGGCAGTGTGCTGTCTGTCCCCCAAGCTGATCAGCTTCAGCACAGCCTGCTGACGTCTACCAACGCCAGTGCTGCAACGTTTCCAACTCGTAGCTGGGGTCAATCTAACAGCGGAGGAGGAGGCGGTGGCGGAGGAGGAGGCGGTGGCGGAGGAGGAGGCGGTAGAGGAGGAGGAGGCGGGTGTTCTTCTCGTGTCCCTGCCAGGAATGTTAGGCGGGGAGACGAGGTACACCGGGCCAGTTTGGGAAGCAGTCCCAGCCTCAACTACATTCACCCAGTGTGCCGTCAGTGAAATGTAGCGTCCCTGTCCGCATGCACTTGTCCACGCGTCGGTGGTCAAGTGGACCTTTGTGCAAAGCGCGGAACTAAGGGCCCGCCTGATGTTGAGTGACACGTGCTGGTGCAAGGCGGGGACGGCACACCGGGAGAAGTAGTGACGGCTAGGGACGGCATAGCGAGGTGCCGCAGTTGCCATCAGGTCCAGGAAGGCGGGAGTTTCAACAAGCCGGAACGCCAACATCTCCTGGGCCAGCAGTTTAGCGATGTTGGCGTTCAAGGCTTGCGCGTGTGGGTGGTTAGCAGTGTATTTCTGCCGCCGCTCCAATGTCTGAGAGATGGTGGGTTGTTGTAAAGAAGCGCCTGATGGTGCCTTTGATGGTGCAGGAGAAGGAGATAAGACAGGAACAGGGGAGGATGAGGGAGAAGTCAACAAAGTGGCGGAGGCAGATGAAGTGGTGTCCTGGCTCGTCCTCTGGAGTGCATCGCCAGCACAGTCAGCAGTGGCAGTGGCAGAGGCAGAGGCAGTGGCAGTGGCGTGAACGGCAGGCGGCCTTTGTCCTGCCGTTGCTGCCTGCCACTGATTCCAGTGCTTGGATTCCAAATGACGGCGCATTGAAGTGGTAGACAGGTTGCTCTTCTCAGAGCCCCTAATCAATTTCGAGAGGCAAATTGTGCAGACAACACTATATCTGTCCTCGGCGCATTCCTTGAAAAAACTCCACACCTTCGAGAAACGTGCCCTCGAGGTGGGAGTTTTTCGGGGCTGGGTACGAACTGGAACATCTTGGGAGATTCGGGGTGTGGCCTGGCTTCGCCTAAGCTGCTGACCTCTGCCTCTGCCTCTAGCTTCCCTTTTTGGTGCTGCACCTGCCTCAACATCCACACTACTTTCCCCACTTGACATCCCCCCTGTCCAGGTCGGGTCAGTGTCCTCATCATCCACCACTTCCTCTTCCAACTCCTGTCTCATCTCCTCCTCCCGCACAATGCGCCGGTCAACTGGATGCCCTGACGGCAACTGCGTCACATCATCGTCGATGAGGGTGGGTTGCTGGTCATCCACCACCAAATCGAACGGAGATGGAGGAGACTCTAGTGTTTGAGCATCTGGACACAGATGCTCCTCTGTTAGGTTCGTGGAATCGTGACGTGGAGAGGCAGGTTGAGGGACAATGAAAGGAGCGGAGAACAGCTCTGGGGAGCAGGGACAGTTGGGGTTATTGTTCTGTGAAGCTTGGGAATTTTGGGAGGAAGGAGGACAAGACTGTTGGGTAATAGGAGGAGAGGAGGCAGAGTCTGACTGGCTGCTGGACAATGTGCTGTAAGCGTTCTCTGACAGCCATTGCAAGACCTGTTCCTGGTTCTCGGGCCTACTAAGGTTTGTACCCTGCAGTTTAGTTAATGTGGCAAGCAACCCTGGCACTGTGGAGTGGCGCAATGCTTGCTGCCCCACAGGAGTAGGCACGGGACGCCCTGTGGCTTCACTGCTACCTTGCTCCCCAGAACCATTCCCCCGACCTCACCCACGGCCTCGTCCACGTCCCTTTCCGGGAGCCTTGCGCATTTTGAATTCCCAGTTAGAAATTGGCACTATATACCAGTAGCAAAAATTGTGGGTGCACGTAACCCCAATATATTCTTTGAATTACCAGTCAGAAACTGGCACTATATGGCAGTAGCAAGAAATGAGGGTATTTATAACCCCAATATAGTCTTTGAATTCCCAGTCAGACAATGGCACTATATACCAGTAGCAAGAAATGAGGGTATTTGTAACCCCAATATATTCTTTGAATTCCCAGTCAGACAATGGCACTATATACCAGTAGCAAGAAATGAGGGTATTTGTAACCCCAATATATTCTTTGAATTCCCAGTCAGACAATGGCACTATATACCAGTAGCAAAAATTGTGGGTGCACGTAACCCCAATATATTCTTTGAATTACCAGTCAGAAACTGGCACTATATGGCAGTAGCAAGAAATGAGGGTATTTGTAACCCCAATATATTCTTTGAATTCCCAGTCAGACAATGGCACTATATACCAGTAGCAAGAAATGAGGGTATTTATAACCCCAATATATTCTTTGAATTACCAGTCAGAAACTGGCACTATATGGCAGTAGCAAGAAATGAGGGTATTTGTAACCCCAATATATTCTTTGAATTCCCAGTCAGACAATGGCAGTATATACCAGTAGCAAGAAATGAGGGTATTTATAACCCCAATATATTCTTTGAATTCCCAGTCAGACAATGGCACTATATACCAGTAGCAAAAATTGTGGGTGCACGTAACCCCAATATATTCTTTGAATTCCCAGTGAGACAATGGCACTATATGGCAGTAGCAAAAATAGTGGGTGTATATAGCCCCAATTCTATTGCTAGGGGACTTGCAGGGTATTTCTGGGGTGAAGGTGGGGGGGCACACCGTTGGAACGGGTATCGGGGGTATATATCGGGTATACGGGAATACACTGACAGTGTATTCCATTCAGGATCCTGGGAAAGCTGGGTTGCGGCGATTGAGCCCGTCAGTGCCACGTTACGCTTCTCCCTGGAATTTAGCTCTTATAAGAACTGTTGGTTGTCTTCTCCTTCCTATCCTAGCCTGTCCCTGCCTACCCAGAATCTAAGCCCTAGCTAACTGGACGGAAACCTCCGTCCCCGGTGAATTGCAAGCTCAGAATGACGCGAAGCTGGGCGTCGCTGTTCTTTTAAATTAGAGGTCACATGTTTTCGGCAGCCAATGGGTTTTGCCTACTTTTTTCAACGTCACCGGTGTCGTAGTTCCTGTCCCACCTACCCTGCGCTGTTATTGGAGCAAAAAAGGCGCCAGGGAAGGTGGGAGGGGAATTGAGTAATGGCGCACTTTACCACGCGGTGTTCGATTCGATTCGAACATGCCGAACAGCCTAATATCCGATCGAACATGAGTTCGATAGAACACTGTTCGCTCATCTCTAATCTTTATAAATGTCCTGGTAGAGGGTTTACAAAGCAGGGTGTCTATATTTGCTGTTGATACTAAACTTTGTAAGGTAATCAAAAATAAGGAGGATAGTAGAATATTACAGTGGGATCTAAGGAAGATAGAAGTATGGGCAGAGACTTAGCAAATTAAGTTTAATGTTGACAAATGTAAGGTTTTGCACTTTGGTCGACGAAATAAAATGTATGATTATGTACTTAATAGTAAATTACTGGGTAAGACTACCAAAGAAAAAGAATTGGGAATTTTGGTGATACAAAAGATTTGCCAAATGTTCCAAATAGGCTGTATTACAACTAAATCACAGGAAATCGAAAAAAGAAACAGCCAAGCATTAAGTAGAAAATAATAACACGTATAATACTAAAATACGTAGAAATTTATTAATCATAAATAGTAATAAAAACACCATATCAAAGCAGGGCAGATGGCAAATAAGCCAAAAGACAAGATCAGACATACGGGCTCATAACATGGGTGTCAGTTAGAATGCAATAATAAATAGGGAAAAACATACAACATCTAATATAAGTAGATAGCAAATGATATATTAGCATGTGCAATGAGAACAGCTGGAATGGTATAGAGTGTGTGTGTGTATATATATATATGTATATGTATATATATATATATATATATATATATATATATATATATATATATATATATATATATATATACCGTATTTTTCGGACTATAAGACGCACTGGACTATAAGACGCACCTAGGTTTTAGAGGAGGAAAATAGGGAAAAAAAATTTTGAAGCAAAAACTGGTAAAATATTTAATGTATGGGAGTTGTAGTTTTGCAACAGCTGCAAGGCCACATTGACAGGTGACCCTGCAGCTGTACGGGGATGCATAGAGTGTTTTTTTTTTTGCGGGTCCAGAAGTACTTTTTAGTTATACCATTTTGGGGAATATCTATTGCTTAGATCACCTTTTATTGAAAAAAAACCCGGTGGTTTGTGATATATGATTTTCTACTTTTATATATATATATTCTAGGGACAGGAGGTGATTTAGAACTTTTATTTAGTTCATATTTTTATTATATATTTTTAAAGCTTTTTTTTTTTTTTTTTTACTATTTTATTCCCCCCCCGGGGCTTGAACCTGCGGTCACTTGATTGCAAGTCCCATAGACGGCAATACAACTGTATTGCCGTCTATGGGACATTCTGTGTATTAGTATTACGGCTGGTCATAGAGACCAGCCGCAATACTAATACAGCAGTGACAGGCCTGGGAGCCTCATTAGGCTCCCGGCTGTCACCCGAACAGGTCGGCTCCTGCGATATCGCCGTGCAGGAGCCGGCCTGCAACTCTACAGGTACGGGGCCGGTGGGGACCGGCCCCGGGGGAGAAGGGGCCGCTGATACTGACCCGGCATCCGCTGTACTAGAGAGGCGGATGCCGGGGAGGGATAGACGCCGGGGCCTGAGACATCGCTGCCCTGCCCTGCATGAAGCCAGCGGCGGGGGGACGGAGGAGCGGAATAGCATCACTCCTCCCGCTGCTGGCTTCATGCAGGGCAGAGGAGCGCAGCGACGTCGCAGGCCCCGGCACCTGTAATGGCGTATATCACTTGCCGGCTTCCGCCTCTCTATTACAGCGGATGCCAGGCGCCACATTCGGCCTATAAGACGCACCCTTCTTTTCCCCCCAAATTTGGGGGGAAAAAAGTGCGTATTATAGTCCGAAAAATACGGTACATATAGCACAGACCAAAAGTTTGGACACACCTTCTCATTCAAAGAGTTTTCTGTATTTTCATGACTATGAAAATTGTAGATTCACACTGAAGGCATCAAAACTATGAAGTAACACATTTGGAATTATATACCGTATATACTCAAGTATAAGCCGAATTTTTAAGCAGTTTTTGTGCTGAAAAAGCCCCCCTCAGCTTATACTCGAGTCAAGCAAAAGTAATGCCGCAATAGTAATGTATAGAATCTCCCATAGAATAGTGAAAAAAAAAAAGAAGCTTTAAAAAAATATAATAAAAAAATAAAATAAATGTTCTAAATCCCTCCTTTCCCTAGAATACATATAAAAGTAGAAAATTACTGTGAAATACATACACATTAGGTATCCCTGTGTCTGACAGTGCCCCGTCTACTGAATATAGGGTATCTGCAGTGCTCCTGTTCTGTCGGGAAGGGGTTAATAGGAGCACTGCAGATACCCTATATTCAGCCAGGCTGAATTCCACGTGGAGGAAAAAAAAAAAAAAACAGTCCTCAAGCTCAGGGAAGGGGCAGACAGACAACGAAAACATCCCCTCCCCTTTCCCGGCACCCAGCAACTACTGCACCCAAAAACCATTTTAATTTTTGAAATTTTCCAGTAGCTGCTGCATTTCCCCCCTAGGCTTATACTCGAGTCAATAAGTTTTCCCAGTTTTTTGTGGTAAAATTAGGGGGGTCGGCTTATACTTGAGTATATACGGTACTTAACAAATAAGTGTAAAGCAACAGAAAATATGTCTTATAGTCTAGGACAGCGGTTCTCAACATGTGGGTCGCGACCCCAGCGGGGGTCGAACGGCCAAAACACAGGGGTCACCTAAAGCATACCTCCCAACCGTCCCGGTCGGGGGGAGGTATGTCCCGGTTTCAACTTATCGGTGCCCGGAGGACGCTGATGAGTTGAACACACAGGGGATTAAAGCAGGAGCTGTCACAGCCAGCTCCTGCTTTAACTCTGTGCTGCGGCTTCTGCATGTGTAGCCGCGATGTGATGACGTCAAATCGCGTCTACAACAATACGAGTGAGCCAGACTGCGTAGAGAGTGGTGGGGGAGCGTTGGAAGGTGAGTATAAGAGTTTTTATTTGTTTTAAACAATAAGATGGAACATAATGAAGGGGCAGATGAAGGGAGGGACGGCATGACACTGGGGACAGAGATGGGGGGGAACGGCATGACACTGGGGACAGAGATGGAGGGGGGAGGAATGGCATGACACTGGGGACAGAGATGGAGGGACATGAAACTGTGGGCAGATGAAGGGGGGGACGGCATGACACTGGGGACAGAGATGGGGGGGAACGGCATGACACTGGGGACAGAGATGGAGGGGGGGAATGGCATGACACTGGGGACAGAGACGGAGGGACATGAAACTGTGGGCAGATGAAGGGGGGGACGGCATGACACTGGAGGCAGAGATGAAGGGACATGAAGCTCTGGGCAGAGATGGGGGAACATGAAACTGGGGAACAGATGGGGACATGAAACTGTGGGCAGATGAAGGGGGGGTATGGCATGACACTGGGGCAGAGATGGGGGGACGTGAAACTGGGGGCAGAGATGGAGGGGGGGACGTGAAACTGGGGGCAGATGAAGGGGTTATATGAAACTGGGGGAGAGAAGGCGAGGGGACATATAATGTACGGGTTACTGTAGGAGGATTATACTGTGTGGGAGCACATGAAAAATGAATCAGAATGGGCGGAGTCAACATAAAAGTGGGCGGGGGCTAAATTCACTGTATTCAATATGCGTGCGCCGCATGTTTTGTCCCTCTTTCTAGTCTTAAAAAGTTGGGAGGTTGTTATGGTCTGGGGATCCCTGACCACGGACTGGCCCCTGACTGATAACTTCTCAGTCCAGTAAAGGAAAAACATATATAAAAAACAATAATAAGTATGAGCAGTTTGGACTTTTAGTGTGGATACTCCTACACCCTGCCTCGCACAACTTGAAATAGCCGTGGGCCCGACTAACTTGCCTGAAGGGGCACGAGCACAGCCGGAGAAGTAGCTAACCTACAAAGGGAAATAGAGCCCCTGTCTAGCTTCACGTTTACGAAGGAGAGGCAGATACAGGACAAGCCCCCCACGGATGTCCAGACTTGGACTAACGGTGAACATGAGTAACGCAAAGCATAGGGAGAAAAACGTGAAACACAGAATAACTGAACTAAGCAAGGGATAGGAAAAAACAGAACTGAGTATCACACACTATAAAAAAAAACCCTACCAAAAAAATTCCAAACCTCCAAACAGAAAAAATACCTAGGGCTCGCTGCGCCCGGAACACTATGTCTGGATAGGAACTCAATACTTAACTCAATACTCAATAACTCAATACTCCTGTGTGAACAGGAGCAAGAAACTGGATGGGCCGGGATGCAGATGGTAGCAGCTTCAGACAACAGACCATTACTGGAGCACAGGTACAGAAGTTTAAGACCGGCCTCAGGTAGCATGTACAACAGCCTTATATAGTAAAGAGAAGGCCTCGCCCATGGCCTGTAAAGTATTCAGCACTGCAGAGAACTTAACCCCTTCAGAGGCCAAGACACACCCGGCACTGATCCACCAGGCCACTCACCACGTGATCCAAGCCCGAGTGCCAGAGCAGAAACAGCATGTCTGGTGTGAACATTCCCCTGCCGTGCATCAGGTGATTCACACGCTGAATGCCGTCCGGACACTCTGCGCCTGAACCTAACAGGCCGAGACTGCTGAGACCGGGTCATAACAGAGGTATGCCTAAAGCCATCAGAAAATACATATTTCTGATGGCTTTATCCACTCAGAAGCCGCGCTACTGTCTGCAGCAACACTATTCAGCTGGAATGCACGCCGTTATGGACGCACATTCCAAACTGAATTGGGTCACCGCAACATGAGGAACTGTATTGCAGGGTCACAGCATTGGAAAGGTTGAGAACCACTGGTCTAGGATCTTCATAGTAGCCACCTTTTGCTTTGATTACTGCTTTGCACACTCTTGGCATTCTCTTGATGAGCTTCAAGAGGTAGTCGCCTGACAGTCTTCCGGCAGTCTTAAAGGAGTTCCCAAAGATGCTTAGCACTTGTTGGCCTTTTTGCCTTCACTCTGCGGTCCAGCTCACCCCAAACCATCTCGATTGGGTTCAGGCCTGGTGACTGTGGAGGCCAGGTCATCTGGCATAGCACCCCATCATTCTCCTTCTTGGTCCAATAGCCCTTACACTGCCTGGAGGTGTGTTTGGGGTCATTGTCCTGTTGAAAAATAAATGATGGTCCAAATAAACGCAAACCGGATGGAATACCATGCCGCTGCAAGATGCTGTGGTAGCCATGCTGGTTCAGTATGCCTTCACTTTTGAATAAATCTCCAACAGTGTCACCAGCAAAGCACCCCCACACCATCACACCTCCTTCTCCATGCTTCACGGTGGGAACCAGGCATGTAGAGTCCATACATTTCCTCCCTCATCTCTGTCTACCGCCCAACCCATGCTCTCCGCCCACTCAATGACCTAACACTTACATCATCTATTATCAGAACTTCCCACGATCGTATACAAGACTTCTCTCTAGTTACACCACTTCTCTGGAATGCTCTACCCCGGACAATCAGATTAACTCCCAATTTCTACAGTTTCAAACGCAAACTAAAGACACATCTTTTCAGACAGGCCTATCACAATTTCTAATGTAAACCCTTCCGTACTATAATTAGAATCCCCAAAATTTAACCTTCCTCTGTTCCAGCTCCCACATTACCCCACATGATATGATGCCTTTTCAGGCTAACTTTATCTGTCAAAGCTCCATCCACATGTTACAGGACACCACTAGTGATGGTTCATAAAGTTTTGTTTGTGTAATGACAGTAACCTCTATTACAAAATTGAATACTGTATAAGCAATGCTGCTCCTGCTACCTCTTGTGTCACCCCCTCTACCTCATAGATTGTAAGCTCTTGCGAGCAGGGCCCTCAGTCCCATTGTGTGAAATGACGTTCTTTGTTATGTATCTGTCTGTATGTGAACCCTACAAATTGTACAGTGCTGCAGAATATTTTGGCGCTATATAAATAAAATGTATTATTATTATTATCCGTTCATCTTTTCTGCGTCGTACAATGCTGTGTAAACAATGGGAGGAATAAGGTCACATATCAGGCAAACAAAGCAGAATTTCTCGAGAAATATATTTAGGAAAAGGCTTCAATTTACATAAGCTACCAGTATAGATAGGATCCTTGAGATGGGACAACTCCTTTAAATAGTGCCTCTTATTAATAATGCTCCCTGTATGCCTCCCAACTAGAGATGGGCAAATCTCTCAGGATTTGCTTCGGGTTCGGGTGGCTCAGGTCCAAGGTTAGTTTCGGGTATAACAAGTCCATTATGAAACACACCTTAAAATGGCTTAAAACAGTGTTGAACACTCTCAGGGCTCCTAGGAATCTATCTATCCAATTTGTAGCTCTCTAATGCAAACAAAGCCAAATATATGTCAAAGTGAAAGTGACGTGTATGTTTATGGAAAATCAGATGATAAGCTGAGGATAGATACTCTCAGTTTAATCACACATTTTATTCCAAATTATTATGCAAATTGGATAGTGTCATAAAGATTCAATTATTTGTTTTTCTTGCTAATCTCATGCATGTCATTTCATTGTGTCTAATGTCATTGTGTCTCAGAGCTCTTTCGTTGACTGAAATCAACCTCAAACACCTGTGATAATTTGCTTGCCAGTTACTTAAAGTGGTTGTCCAGGCAAGTGTGCCGGGAGGGGGAGGGGGAGGGGGGGGGGTGAAAAAGTTTTTTTTCTTTAAATCCTGTCCCCGATGCACTGTGTCCAGTCCATCTGCTCCATCATCTTCTCACAGGTCTCTTCCTGAGTTCTGCTGAAGCCGCTGATTGCAAGCTTGGATGGTCCAGATGGATGGAGTAGCGGAAGTTTGGTGAATGACAATCCTGTCCCAAAAAGGCTGCTATGTTATCAAGGAGGTGGAGAAGTTATGTTCTGGGCCAGAATAATATGGAGAGAGCTGGTAGGCCCCTTTAGGATTCCTAAAGGTGTGAAAATAACCTTAAGGCCTTGTTCACACGGGGCAAGAGGGGGCGGATTTTGGCGCATAATCCACTTCATAATGCGTGGATTCCACTAGCGGAAAAAAGAAACAAACTGCCCTTTCTTCAGGCGGAATCCGCGGCGTCTGCCTCACGGCAGCACACTCCGGTCTAAGCCCGTTCATTTGGGCCTAATCTGGAGCGGAAAGCCTCGATGAGATGCCGGGCACTGCATCGGCATCCCGTCGCGGCAGCCGCGACGGAATATGCACACGCGGTATTCCATATATACACACACGGTATTTTATAATACAATGTGATGTCTTTTGTGTGCATTTGACGCTGGGTGCAGACAGAAGACGGAAACCTGTCAGTCCGTGTCCAGCCGTGAGCGCCAGTGAGTTTTTTGTGCTCTCCGCAGCGAAACCGGTTTAAAAAAAAAAAACGGTTTCGCCGCAGAGAGCACAAAATGCTCACCGGCGCTCACGGCCGGACACTTTTCAAACCCATTCAAATGAACAGGTTTGAAAAATGCCTGCAGGTTTCTGTTTCCTGCCCAGTTTTGTGCAGGAAACATAAACCTCCAAAATGGAGACCTGGGGCGCAGATGTGAACGAGCCCTGAGTGTGTTTTTTTTGTTTGTTTTTACTATTGAGTTCATGTTTTTATCATGTGTATGTATTGTAGGCTAATTGCTTAGCCAATTAGCAGGACTATATACTTCAGTGTTATACAACAGTTTAACATCGCCATGAGTAAGAGGCGTACACCTCGAAACGCGTAGGCTTATTTCAACTTTGGTGCATCACATTACTGCATTTGCCGCGCTGATGTCTTTGTAAGTTTTTCTTGTGACATTTTTTTCATATTCTAGTATCTGGTGTTTTTCTATCTACTTTTTTATGGACATTCACAAATGAATTAAACGTTATATTTTACTTAGCATACAAAGTCTTCATGGTGCTGAATTTTTATCAAAATTTTTTTGTGGATTACTTACCTGGACCAGGAGGTTATTCAAACACATGAAGTCTAGCTGATTTGTTTAATATAGAGCAGTGGACTGTGTTTTTCTTGATTGGATATGTTACACATGTCTGGAATCGTGGCCTGACTTCAATAACAAGCGTCAGCTCAAGTTTATAACAAAGTACGAAAAGTGAACAGTAGAATATTGGAAACTGGTGATTTGGAGCAATGAGATGAAAGTCAGTTGACTAGGCTCTGATGGGTGAAAATGGGCATGGAAGAAACCAGGCACAAGGTAGCTAACAGATCAAGAAAGTAAGGGAACTGTCAAGTTTGGTGGATGAAGCCTATGGGTTTTTTTCACAGCCAAAGCTGTTGGATACTTGACCAAGATTAATGGAGGTCTCAATTCTGAGCTATATGTGAGTATCCTGAAAGACGAGTTACTTGGTATCCTCATGTACTATGCGTATGAAAGACCCAAAGCATACATCCAGATTAGTAAAGAAATGGTTCAATGACAATGAATTAGAGGTGCGCAATTAGCCCCCTAAGTCCCTAGACCTCAATCCAGTCAAACACTACCGGGTAGAGTTGACATGCTTGACTCTAACATACTAAGAAGGATTCAAGCAGTATTGAAATACAGAGTTAGATTTACAAAATACTAGCTAAATAATAAAAATAAAAAAAAATATTTTTAGGAGCAAAACAGTAACATTGCAGTTACATGACAAGAATTTGCATAACTCATCATATGCAAATAGTTGCACGTGAAATTTATGTATGAGATAGCAAAGATTGTCCATAAAATGATGGTAGCCTGACATTTGAAGCTGTAGTGGATGGTGAGATATGGAGTCTGAAAGTCAAAAGTTCAAAACATTGTTACTAGAGATGAGCGAACAGCGTTCTATCGAGTACATGTCTGATCGGACATCACGCTGTTCGCAATGTTCAATTCGATACAAACACCGCGTGGCAAATGCACTTAAAATTCAACAGGACAGGAACTACGACAATGGAGGCCATGAAAAAAACACTAGGAAAAAGCCATTGGCTGCCGAGGACATATGACCTCTCATTCAAAAGAACAGGCGGCATCATCTCCGATTCATTTGCGGCTTGCACTTAGTTAGAGAGAGACATCTGCTGAGGGCTAGTTAGGTTTTAGACTCTGCTAGGCAGGAATAGCAAAGAAGAAGAACCACAACAGCTCTTTTAAGAGCTACACTAAAGGGAGAAGCTAAAATAAGCTTGGCACAGTGTCTACCCACAAACGCCAAAGTGGGATTCACAGCAATTAAGCCAGGCTGTATCTGTGCAACCCAGCTTTCCACGATGGGGATTAAGCTAAGTGGGATACACTGAAATTGTATGCCCATATACCCAGGGGTGAACCTACCCCTTTCGCTGCCCGAGGCGAACTACAGAAAGCCGCCCCCCCCCCCGGGAGGAGGGGCGGTGCGAAGGGGCGTGGCCGAGCAAAGCGGGTGTGGTGACACAAGGAGGGCGGGGCTTAGCACCGTTCGCAGGCAGAGAGCAGGCACAGAGAGGACTTGCTCTCTGCCTGAGCGTGAGGGGAGGCTGCTGGAGCAGCGCTGCTCCAATGGCCTCCCCAAACCACCGCTCGGTGCTAAGCCAGTCCAGGACAGCTTGTCCTTGACTGGCTTAGGTAATCAAAAATGCCGCCCTCCCTGGGGTCCTGACATAGCGCCGCCTGAAGCGCACGCTTCAGGTCGCCTCATGGGAGGTGCGGCGCTGCATATATCCTATATACGCTTAACCCAGGGTTCAAAAGTGTGTGTGTGCGTCCCCCCTTCCCCGAAACATTCTAATTCTCAGGCTATATACGCTTCATCCAGGTTGTCATGGTGTGTACCCACAAAAAAAACAATGGGATATCCTAAGTATGTGTGTTTGCATGTTTGTGTGTTTGGATGTTTGTTCCTCAATCACGCAAAAACGGCTCAACCGATTTGGCTCAAATTCTCACAAAACATAGTTCCTAGGCAGGATTGAACGATATGCTACTTTTCGTCCCAATCACGTATATACGTTTTTTGCAGGACACTCACAAACCCCCAAACTCATAGCACCAGCTCTGCAATCCCACACACTTTTACACCATAGCAAGCCACAAACGCCTTATTGCCCTCTCAAGCTTAGCCCCAAAACCCACACTCTAACATTTCAATATATTTTGCCACTTGGCTTCTCACCTTAACCTTACTCCTGGAGGATACCTCTTCAACGCTCACAAACAGCCATCTTTGCCGACCCTCACTGCTATCAAGCTCCCCCACACCACCCACTACTTGGTCTTGCAAGGAGCATGTGCACATTACCCACCTAGACAATGTCTTCCTGCACGCCACCTTTGCGCCTCCACCATAGACCCCAAATCGTCTCCAGGCCCACACACTCCCAGACGCCGCTGTGAGCTGAATGCTCTGCCGCCTTCCCGAACCTCCACAAGCCCTCCACGGCAAGGACACTGGCCTACTCCTCAGGGGCAGCAAGCATTGCGCTTCTCCACAGTCCCCAGCTTCCTGGCCACATTAAGTAGGGTGCAGGGCACAAACCTAACTAGGCCCGAGCAACAGGAACATGTGTTACAATGGCTGGCAGATAATGCTTCCACCACATTATCTACCAGTCAGTCAGCCTCTACCTCAACTCCTCTTCCTACACAACATTCTGGTCAGCCTTCCTCCCAAAATGCCCAATCTTCCCAGCAGAGTAATCCCAACTTTCCCTGCTCCCAGGAGCTGTTCTCTGGTTCTTTAAATGTCCTTCTCGCTGTCCCTCCATTTCCCAATTCCACGGAGCTACCAGACGAGTTTCTGTGTCCAGATGCCCAAACACTGGAGCCTCCTCCATCTCTTGTTGATTTTGTGGTGGATGACCAGCAACCCACCCTCAGCGACGATGACGAGACACAGTTGCCATCAGGGCAGCCTGCTGCCATGTGCGTTGTGCAGGAGGAGGTGGCGAGTGAGGAATTGGAAGAGGAGGTGGTGGATGACGAGGACACTGACCCGACCTGGACGGGGGGATGTCAAGTGGGGAAAGCAGTGTCGATGTTGAGGGAGGTGCAGCACCAAAGAGGGTAGCTAGAGACAGAGGCCCGTCCAGAGGCAGAGGTCAGCTGCTTCACCGAAGCCAGGCCACACCCAGAATGGCCCAAGATGTTCCCTATCATAGCCAGCCCAGAAAAACTCACCCATCGAGGGCACGTTCCTCGATGGTGTGGAGATTTTTCAAGGAATGTGCGGAGGACAAATATAGTGCGGTTTGCACAATTTGCCACTCGAAACTTAGTAGGGGCTCTGAAAAGAGCAACCTTTCAACCACTTCCATGCGCCATCATTTGGAATCCAAGCACTGTATGCAGTGGAAGAGAGCAAACACAGGACAATTATCATCCAGTGTTGCCATAACTGCCTTTCCTGTTGACAGTGCTGGCGCTGCAGTCCAGAGGACCAGCCAGGACACCGCAACATCTGACTCTGCCACTTTGAGGACTTCTCCCTCATGCTTCCCTGTTCCTGTCTTAGCTCCATCTCCTGCACCATCATGCGCCTCTTGCCAGCAACCCACCATCTCTCAGACATTTGAGCGCAAGCAAAAATACAGCGCTAACCACCCACATGCGCAAGCCTTGAACGCACACATCTCCAAACTCCTGGCCCAGGAGATGTTGACGTTCTGGCTTGTGGAAACTCCGGGCTTCCGGGACCTGATGGCAAGTGCGGCACCTCGCTATGCCGTCCCTAGGCGTCACTACTTCTCCCAGAGTGCCGTCCCCGACTTGCACCACCACGTGTCACTCAACATCAGGCGGGCCCTAAGTTCTGCGCTTTGCACAAAGATCCACTTGACCACCGACGCGTGGACAAGTGCATGCGGACAGGGACACTACATTTCACTGATGGCACACTGGGTGAATGTAGTTGAGGCTGGGACTGGGTCACAAACTGGGCCGGTCTACCTAATCTCCCCGCCTAACATTCCTGGCAGGGGCTCTGAAATTACACCATCCTCCTCCTCCGCTAAATCGACCACAACTATGAGCTGAAAACGTTACAGCACTGGCATGGGTAGACATCAGCAGGCCGTGCTGAAGCTCAGCAGCTTGGGGGAATGACAACACACTGCCTCCGAGGTGAGAGATGCTCACTAAGCTGGTGCAAGGCTCCACTCACAGAAAGGGCCTAATACTGTGCCGATGCAAGGCTCCACTCAAAGAAAGGGCCTAACACTCTGCTGCTGTAATGCTCCACTCACAGAAAGGGCCTAATACTCTGCCGCTGCAAGGCTCCACTCACAGAAAGGGCCTAATACTCTGCTGCTGCAAGGCTCCACTCACAGAAAGGTGCAAAACTCTGATTATCCTGGTTGAACTTGTTCAGTAATGAGGCCAGCTCAGCATGAGGATCTTCTACGTTAGGTTGTCCACACACACACACACACACACACACACACACACACACACACACACACACTGTGAATACTGCTGGATTTCCCATTGCCTATTCCATCTTTGGTTGTCATAGGCAACGTGATTTAAAGGGGTGCTTGGTAATGTTTCTTTAGCTTAAAATTTGTGTTTCTGTCCACACAATTGGTGAGGAAAGAATGTTTACAACTATTTTTCCACTGTTTGAGAGGTTTTTCTGAGTGTGTAAAGTGTGTAGTTGTTAGGCTGTGATAGTGGGGTAAAACAGGGACTTGGGCGTGTTAGATGCCCCCAGACATGCTTCCCCTGCTGTCCCAGTTGCATTCCAGAAGTGTTGTCATCATTTGCTGAGGTGTCATAGTGGACTTGGTGACCCTCCTGAGTCGAATAGTGGTTTCAGCCTTAACGAGTATTTTTTTCCCCATAGACTATAATGGGGTTCGATATTCGATCGAACAGTCGAGTATTGAGTGGCAACTCGAATCGAACTTTGAACATTTCACTGTTCGCTCATCTTTAATTGTTACCCTTTTCTCATCAGTATACAGTCCTATGAAAAAGTTTGGGCACCCCTATTAATCTTAATCATTTTTAGTTCTAAATATTTTGGTGTTTACAGCAGCCATTTCAGTTTTATATATCTAATAACTGATAGACACAGTAATATTTCAGGATTGAAATGAGGTTTATTGTACTAACAGAAAATGTGCAATATGCATTAAACCAAAATTTGACCAGTGCAAAAGTATGGGCACCTCAACAGAAAAGTGACATTAATATTTAGTAGATCCTCCTTTTGCAAAGATAACAGCCTCTAGTCGCTTCCTGTAGCTTTTAATCAGTCCCTGGATCCTGGATGAAGGGATTTTGGATCATTCCTCTTTACAAAACAATTCAAGTTCAGTTAAGTTAGATGGTCGCCGAGCATGGACAGCCCGCTTCAAATCATCTCACAGATGTTCAATGATATTCAGGTCTGGGGACTGGGATGGCCATTCCAGAACATTGTACTTGTTCCTCTGCATGAATGCCTGAGTCGATTTGGAGCGGTGTTTTGGATCATTGTCTTGCTGAAATATCCATCCCCGGCGTAACTTCAACTTCGTCACTGATTCTTGAACATTATTCTCAAGAATCTGCTGATACTGAGTGGAATCCATGCGGCCCTCAACTTTAACAAGATTCCCGGTGCCGGCATTGGCCACACAGCCCCAAAGCATGATGGAACTTCCACCAAATTTTACAGTGGGTAGCAAGTGTTTTTCTTGGAATGCTGTTTTTTTTTGGACGCCATGCATAACGCCTTTTTGTATGACCAAACAACTCAATCTTTGTTTCAACAGTCCACAGGCTTGTGCAAATGTGCTTTTACATACCTAAGGGGGCTCTGTTTGTGGCGTGGTTGCAGAAACAGCTTCTTTCTCATCAATCTCCCATACAGCTTCTCCTTGTGCAAAGTGTGTTGTATTGTTGACCAATGCACAGTGACACCATCTGCAGAAAGATGATGCTGCAGCTCTTTGGAGGTGGTCTGTGGATTGTCCTTGACTGTTCTCACTATTCTTCTTCTCTGCCTTTCTGATATTTTTCTTGGCCTGCCACTTCTGGGCTTAACAAGAACTGTCCCTGTGGTCTTCCATTTCCTTACTATGTTCCTCACAGTTGAAACTGACAGGTTAAATCTCTGAGACAACTTTTTGTATTCTGCCCATGAACAACTATGTTGAACAATCTTTGTTTTCAGATCATTTGAGAGCGGGCTGCCCATGCTCGGTGACCATCAAACTTAACTGAACTTGAATTGTTTTGTAAAGAGGAATGGTCCAAAATACCTTCATCCAGGATCCAGGAACTGATTAAAAGCTACAGGAAGCGACTAGAGGCTGTTATCTCTGCAAAAGGAGGATCTACTAAATATTAATGTCACTTTTCTGTTGAGGTGCCCATACTTTTGCACCGGTCAAATTTTGGTTTAATGCATATTGTACATTTTCTGTTAGTACAATAAACCTCATTTCAATCCTGAAATATTACTGTGTCCATCAGTTATTAGATATATCAAACTGAAATGGCTGCTGCAAACACCAAAATATTTAGAACTAAAAATGATTAAAATTAATAGGGGTGCCCAAACTTTTTCATAGGACTGTAGCTTTTGATTTCCGTAAATTTGACCTCTCAATGCTGCAAATTCAATAAATGACCATTTTCAGTTCTTTACAGCCTTTAAATTTTTCAGAAACACTGTTGTGCATAATAATTTGGAACATTGGATTTTGTTTTTTAATTTGTGAAAAGAATATTATCATTGGGAGGTTTTTCCAATAAAATTTAATTCAGACTCCAACAGTTGAAAATTTGAACATTTTACTAAATGTTATTTTCATTGACCATTTAGGGAAATCAGAGAAAAATATAATTTGTGTATTAATGTGGAATGTGGTATATACATTGTTGAATGATGCAGTTTAAGTTAACAGTGTTTTTTGGTTGCTGTTAGAGATGAGCGAGTAGTATTCGATCAAGTAGGTATTCGATCGAATACTACGATATTCGAAATACTCGTACTCGATCGAATACTACTAGCTGTTCGAAGTTAAGATTCGATGCAGAACCAGCGTTGATTGGCAGAATGCTATACATTGCCAATTAACGCTGGTTCTTCTCTTACCTTTAGAAGTCTTCTCCCTGCGCAGCGTTCCCGCGTCCTCTTCCGACTCTGAATTCACTCTGCTTAGGTATCGGGCCTGGGCAGAGCCGACTGCGCATGCCCGCTCTATAAGAAAATGGCCGCTTACACTGTACACTACAGTTTTGACAGGTTGTGATGTTAAAAAAAACCCCTCTTATTTAAAGATTTTCTTGAAGTGCTAGTTTGAAAAAATGCGTCAGAATTGTTGCTAATAATTATTATAATTAAGCAGTGTTCAGTAAATAAAATGATTGGAAAAAACAGGGCAGGGGATAAGCAAAAGGAGGGGGGAAGAGGAAACATGAGTGCAAGTAATAAGAATAAGAATGTGGTTGGCAATAGCAACACTACTTCTGGTTTTGCTGTCCACAGGATTGTTGTACTTCCTGATTGAAAGTGAAGCTTGCTCATCTGAGTCATAGGTGGATACTGCATCCGATAGTGAGTGGATCTTGATTCAGGCTTCTGCTTGTTCCTCCTCCTTCTCCTATATACCACATAATTTACTGCAGGCCCTTTCTAGACTGTCAACCGTGTCTCCTTCATATTCTTCTCTTATGCAGATCCCTGGTGCTGATGTGGCATCAAATGATAAATCTTTTTCTTCTAGTCAGAATAATTGTTCTCCTCTTTTTGATGAGCTGTATAAGAACAGTCAGCATTGTGTGTATGCAGGGGAGGAAGACGTGACTTTTGATGTTGAAAGTAATAGTGGCAAGGGGTGTGGTACTACCACTACTACTGGTAGTTGTTCTAGTAGGGGAGCTATCTGGAGGTGAAAATTATTTTGAGATACATCATTGGAAGGTCATGAGGGACATGTGTCAGCTTCTCATGTCCTTTTAAGAGACTGCCAAATTTGTCAGCCAACTGTAGGGACAACTGCAGCATTATCAATGTGCTCTCTCTATTGTATATCTTCCAGGAAACACTCACACTTATGAAAGGAGGGACAGAAGGGGAAGAACAGTTTCTACCACATAGTCAACAGATTGATGGAGGAGGATGAGGGTCAGGGTCATTAATGTGAAAAAAAAACTGGGACTCTTAGACTGGAAGAGGAGGAGGAGGAGGAAGATTCTCCCATGGCTGCATAGGGGAACTTTGAAATGTCACACCAACAGCCAGGAGTGATGATGATGATGATGATGATAATGATGATGATGATGAATAAAACCATAGTGGCCAAGAACACCAACCACGGTTGGGCATTGGGTTCATGTACACCCCAGCAAGCATGGGAAGCTGTATGCTCCGCTGCTTACATAGTGACAAACATATTATTAGCATCAAGCAGAGGGATTAGTAGTGGATGGCAATTTCTTAGACCCTTGATATAAAGCCAAAATGGTGAAATTCTTCCCTGCTTTCCAAAGGATTATTGCAGCATTAAAGGAATTCTACCACTAAATAGATATTCGTCTCTTACCTTTAGACGTGGTCTCTGCGGCACCGTTCCTTCAAAATCTTGATTTTTACCAGTATGCTAATGAGTTATCTCACAGCAATGGGGGCGAGCCTCAGCGCTCAAAGGGGTGTCCCCACTGCTGCCCGAGAACTGTCTCCAGCGACACCTCCTTCTTCAAATGCGTGCACGCCTAGTACGCTCCTTGAAGTCTTCACCGAACAGAGCGTACTGCGCATGCTCAGTAAGGTCTGTACAGACCTCCGACGCGTGAGTGAAGTCATCCAGGCTTCGGAGGGTCTGTATAGACCTTACTGAGCATGCGCAGTACGCTCTGTTCGGCGAAGACTTCGAGGAGTGTCCTCAAAAATATGGCCGCTGGCCGGCATGCGCAGTTGGCTCTACTAGTGTCTCGCTGGAAGAGACGACTGCGCAGGCGTCGGAGCTGACGCAGAAGGAAGACAACAGAGAAGGGGAGGATGCAGCTGAAGAAGGAGGTGTCACTGGAGAGTGTTCATTAGCATACCGGTAAAAACCTGGATTTTGAAGGAACGGCGCCATGGAGACCACGTCTAAAGGTAAGAGACGAATAGCCTTTCTAAAGGCTATTCCAACGTCTAAAGCAGAAAAAATAGCTTTTTAGTGGTAGAATCCCTTTAAAGAGGATCTTTCATGTCCTCCTGTACATGCGGTTTTATATACCGCTAGAAAGCCGACAGTGCACTAAATTCAGTGCACTGTGGGCTTTCCCCTTATGTGTCCCGGGGCTGGAGACATCGGTGCCTTTAGTTTTGGAACCAATCTTTGCCTACTGTCAGAAGGATGTTCCTGACAGCCTAGCTGGGCTGTGAAAAACACCCCCACTGACAAGTACTCGTCCATAGCCCTCTACTGTAAGAGGGGGCATTCCTTACCACCCAGCAATGACGCTAATGTACTGGGGTGAGGAATGCCCCCACCCCAGTACAAGTCTATGGACAAGTACTGTCAGGAGGGGTTTTCCTCACAGCCCAGCTAGACTGTCAGGAACAACCTTCTGATGGCAGAGATTGGTGTCAAAACTAATGGCACCAATATCTCCAGCCCCCGGGCACATAACGGGAAAGCCGACAGTGCGCTGAATTCAGCACGCTGTTGGCTTTCTAGCGGTATATAAAACAGCATGTGCGGGACATGAAAGGTCCTATTTAAGGGAGAACACTGCACCTGCCAGACACACCCAGGTATCCTCTGCCTGTACTTTTGACATATGCTGGGCTTGTATGGGTGAGCCCCAGAATCAATTCCTCTAGGCACTCCAGTCTGATGTTAAGACTAGTGCGTTCTGCACTTAATATTGTGAGTCCTGGTGGATCCCACACACACCATATAATAAATTTTATCATCAGTGTTGAGATATTTTTGGGCACCAAGGAAGCATGTCCTGCCTCTCATGTCATAAGTCAGGAGTTTATAGAATGTACACAAGCTGTGGCTTTTGCTACAGTGTCGAGAAATTTTCTAAAAATTTTCAGGTGGGTAACAATAAATACTGATTTTCTTCCTACTGGTACGCAGTGGTAATTTCCCAAGTGACGAAACAAGCCTCAGCTGACTGTGCTTTGGTGTCACTAGTTCCCACACAGGACTTCCTGCTTCACGTACTGAAAGAAGTCACCAGGACATCTCACAGATGGACTAAGGAGAGAAACTAGGTAAGCGGCACGAGAAGACAATGACTGATACAAGTCACACAAATTATACAACACAAGGCGATATAACAAGGATAGAAAAGATAAAGGTTGTTCAAAAATAGATAGAAATCTAAAGCATAGAGAGGAAATACAATGGCTCGGTAACAGAGAGCGAATCTGAGGAGAAAAGAGGAACAAGACGCAACTGTTGTGAAACAGAACTCACGAAAACTGCAGATGCTGACAGGTTCTCTGGGATTACTGAAAACACGGTAAGTGATGCAAATTCAGGTTTTTCCAGATATTTAATTTCTTTTAATTTAAAGAATCTAAGTGTTTTGAGTTTTTGAATTAAATGACCAATTTGTCCAGTAATTGAATAGTATTTCTTAGAGAGACGGTCTCATCACAGACATCCTCTTTAATATAGATAGATAGATAGATAGATAGATAGATAGATAGATAGATAGATAGATAGATAGATAGATAGATCATGGAGTAAATCAAGTGGGACCAAAGAAAATTCTGCTTGACGCTTCGATTTGACACATGTAAGTGCCTTTAACAGAGCCTGGAGACAAAACATGAAGCTCGTGAGCCCAACGCAAAATCTCTAGATAAGCCCTAACTAACCTTGTGCCATTTAAAATAATGGTATGTATTATGTGGCAGAAGGACCTTTGAGGTCCTCTCAGGATCCAAGGCCTGATACCACTGCACCCCCTATAGCTATGCCCCTGCTTGAGACACTAAGATATGATTTATGTTGTCAATATACATCCACTGAGGTTGTTGTCTATTCTGGTTCCCAATAGTTACAGCTTAAGCATATTACTATATCCACCACTAAGGGGAGCTCCGTGCTCAGGAATCTATGTAAGTGTCTTTGAAGGCTATAGAAGTTGTAAAATATCTATGCAGTCAGCTCCCTCTAATGGTAAGCTGCAGCAACGTGCTATGACAGTCAGGAAGCAGGAGGCATTCCCTCCATAGACTCCATAGTATGCTGTGGTCAGCATATGGAAAGAGGATAGGTCACTACCAGTGGCGTAACTACTGTGGTAGCAGCTGCCACAGGACCCGGGACATTAGGGGGCCGATGACAGCCTGTACCGCTGCGTTTTTTTTTTTTTTTCTAATAGGCCGTTACGGGCCCTATTTACTTACCGATCCTGGCTGGGCCGGGATCAGTAAGTGACACTGTGGGCCCCACAAACACTGTCATTATACTCGGGGGGTCTGCAAAGACCCCCGAGTATAATGATCGGAGGCCCGGGAGAGGTAAGAGACATAAAAAAAACACTGTTACTTACCTCTCCACGATTCGGGCAGGCCTCAGGCTTAGTTGTCTGACATCTTTGACATCACATGAACCCGGCCTGCGTCCCGGGTCATGTGACATCCGATGTCATTGAAGAAGGACGACAGCGGAGGCCGACAGCGTAGGAGCCGGGGGACAGGTAAACAACAGAAGTTTTTATGTTTTTATTCCCTCGGGTCTCCGATTATTATACTCTGGTGTGTGAAAAAAACCCAGAGTATAATAATTGTTTATGGGTGTATACAGTGGAGCATAATACTGTGTGCAGGCCTTGACATCGCAGCCTTGTTGGAACATGGTGGTCATCCACCATATTATCCTCTACTCCATCCGTCTGTATGATGGCACTCATCAGTAACAAGTCTGTTTTAAAATTAGTCTTCATGTATGTCTGGGCCTACTTCTTCTGAGCACTGTTTAGGGGTGGCTGAATAGTAGGTTTATGCGCAACTGCAAACCCCTGGAGGATCCTACACTTTGAAGTTCATGGGACTATCAAGGCACTAATGGCATCATAACAGATTGCTGCTTTGTAAGGCTAAAGCCCCAACTAGTGGGCCACAGCAAAAAATCACTGAGGTAAAATCCATGGTGGCCATGCATTGTAGTTTTTCCCGCAGTGCTTTTCACAGAAAGTCCACAGAAGTTTCCTCTGTGGACTTTCTGCTTCCATTATACCAATAGGGAAGCCATTGACGTTTCTGTAAGTATAATTGACATGCTGCAAATTACAAACCGACAACGGTTTTGGAAATCGCAACGTGTCTACAACACATATTTTCCCGCAATGTATGGAATCCCATTCACCTTGCAGTGACTGTAAAACGACTTTTTCTGTTGAGTTTATGCCACGTGGGGCCCTGGTCTAATGCTGTTTTAGCAGCAGTTCTCTCAATCTGATGAATTTGTCAAAGAGAAACCTTCCCAATAGCCACAAATCTCTTTGATCCTGCTTAAGTTTTTGTAAAATATCTAATCTTTTTATACCTTGTCCAAGGCATTGCACTATTGGATGCTTTTCGGCAGCAAAGAGATCCTTTTTCTTTCCCATGATGCTTGAAACCTGCTTAATAATGTGGATCGTCCTTCTTACTTCCCTTCTTACTTCCATTCCCTTACTTTCTTACTCACCTGGCAAACTAATTATCACAGGTGTTTGAGATTGATTTCAATGATCCAAAGAGCCCTGAGACACAATGCCGTGAGACACAATGCCATGAGACACAATGCCATGAGATACAATGCCATGAGATACAATGCTATGAGATACAATGCCATGAGACACAATGCCATGAGATACAATGCTATGAGATACAATGCCATGAGACACAATGCCATGCACGAGTTTAATTGAAAAACAGAAAATAAATCTTTATGACACTTAAATCTGATTTGCATAATAATTTGGAAAACAATGTAAACCTGTATTTCTGCTGCTCTTTCTCTCCCCCTCTGTTCACACCTCCCTTATAAACTTCTATTAACATGTGCAATGTGAGTTATGCCATCTTTATTTTATCCTAATAATTTTCAGAGTAAGTCATTTTAGCAAGGGGAGCAAGGAAAAGATCTCAAAAACGAGCCGAAAGGATATTTTTCTCCGAAAAAATATATTACAAAGTTTATCACCTGTGCATGGTATAATCAATGGCATTGTCAGTGCTTACATTGGAAAACATTTTTAGGGGGAACTCTGGAATAATGGCTCCCGCCCCCACCGCAACCCCACCCCTGTGGACACACGCATTCCTGCACACACTATTATGCCTAATATTGACATAAATGATGCCCCATAGTGGCCCCAGCACACAGTATTATATGCCCCAAGTGACCCTTGCATGCAGTATTATATGCCCCCAAGTGGCCCCTGCACACAGTAGTATATGGCCCCCAAATGGCCCTTGCACACAGTAGTATATGTCCCCAAGTGGCCCCTGCACACAGTAGTATATGCCCCCCAAATGGCCCTTGCACACAGTAGTATACAGTCCTATGAAAAAGTTTGGGCACCCCTATTAATCTTAATCATTTTTAGTTCTAAATATTTTGGTATTTGCAACAGCCATTTCAGTTTGATATATCTAATAACTGATGGACACAGTAATATTTCAGGATTGAAATGAGGTTTATTGTACTAACAGAAAATGTGCAATATGCATTAAACCAAAATTTGACCGGTGCAAAAGTATGGGCACCTCAACAGAAAAGTGACATTAATATTTAGTAGATCCTCCTTTTGCAAAGATAACAGCCTCTAGTTGCTTCCTGTAGCTTTTAATCAGTTCCTGGATCCTGGATAAAGGTATTTTGGACAAACAATTCAAGTTCAGTTAAGTTAGATGGTCGCCGAGCATGGACAGCCCGCTTCAAATCATCCCACAGATGTTCAATGATATTCAGGTCTGGGGACTGGGATGGCCATTCCAGAACATTGTAATTGTTCCTCTGCATGAATGCCTGAGTTGATTTGGAGCAGTGTTTTGGATCATTGTCTTGCTGAAATATCCATCCCCGGCGTAACTTCAACTTCGTCACTGATTCTTGAACATTATTCTCAAGAATCTGCTGATACTGAGTGGAATCCATGCGACCCTCAACTTTAACAAGATTCCCGGTGCCAGCATTGGCCACACAGCCCCAAAGCATGATGGAACCTCCACCAAATTTTACAGTGGGTAGCAAGTGTTTTTCTTGGAATGCTGTTTCTTTTTGGACGCCATGCATAACGCCTTTTTTTTATAACCAAACAACTCAATCTTTGTTTCCAAAATGAAGTTGGCTTCTCCAAATGTGCTTTTGCATACCTCAGGCAACTCTATTTGTGGCGTACGTGCAGAAACGGCTTCTTTCTCATCACTCTCCCATACAGCTTCTTTCTCATCACTCTCCCTGACAGCTTCTCCTTGTGCAAAGTGCGCTGTATTGTTACCGATGCACAGTGACACCATCTGCAGCAAGATGATCCCGAAGCTCTTTGGAGGTGGTCTGTGGATTGTCCTTGACTGTTCTCACCATTCTTCTTCTCTGCCTTTCTGATATTTTTCTTGGCCTGCCACTTCTGGACTTAACAAGAACTGTCCCTGTGGTCTTCCATTTCCTTACTATGTTCCTCACAGTGGAAACTGACAGGTTAAATCTCTGAGACAACGTTTTGTATCCTTCCCCTGAACAACTATGTTGAACAATCTTTGTTTTCAGATCATTTGAGAGCGGGCTGTCCATGTTCGGCGACCATCAAACTTAACTGAACTTGAATTGTTTTGTAGAAAGAAATGGTCCAAAATACCTTCATCCAGGATCCAGGGACTGATTAAAAGCTACAGGAAGCGACTAGAGGCTGTTATCTTTGCAAAAGGAGGATGTACTAAATATTAATGTCACTTTTCTGTTGAGGTGCCCATATTTTTGCACCGGTCAAATTTTGGTTTAATGCATATTGCACATTTTCTGTTAGTACAATAAACCTCATTTCAATCCTGAAATATTACTGTGTCCATCAGTTATTAGATATATCAAACTGAAATGGCTGTTGCAAACACCAAAATATTTAGAACTAAAAATGATTAAGATTAATAGGGGTGTCCAAACTTTTTCATAGGACTGTATGTCCCCAAGTGACCCCTGCACACATTGTTATGCCTCAAGTGGCCCCTGCACGAAGTATTATGCCCAAAGTGGCCCCTGCACACAGTAGTATATGTCCCCAAGTGGCCCCTGCACACAGTATTATGCCCCAAGTGGCCCTTACACACGGAATTATATGCTCCAAGTGGCCCTTGCACACAGTATTAATAATCCTAGGTAGAAGCCCCTAGAAATAATCAGTAGTAACAACACTGATATAGCAGGAAAATAGCAAAGTGTTGTAAGGGGAAAGCAGTCAGGATGCAATGAGCCAAAGGTTAAGATAAAAAGGGTATAGTGCTTATACAAGAAAAAACAAAGGCACCAAGCTATGCATAGCCTAATTCTGTGACAACAAAGAAATAATTTTTCCAAAGATGCAATCAAAGAATAATCAGGAATGCAGTCAAGGGTCAGGGCAAGTAAAATGACGTGTACCAAGTGTACCGGCCACTATGTGTATGTATTTTGCAAGCAATAGTTGAGCCACACCAGTAAGAGATCCACAGCCACTGGATCCTGGAAGACCACATCAGAAATTGCAACTAGGGGAGGTTGCTGGAAATGGGCTATGTAATAGTTGAGTTCAATCATACACTTAATTGACTGCTATTTTTGGATTTTTAGAAACATAGGCACACAAGCAAGTTAAAGACTAGGTTTGTAATAAATATATACATACATTTCCTAAAACATGAATTTGTTTAACAGAGTACAAGATAGAATGGAAAACACTTCCATCACCCTACACCATCCTACTCCATTGGCAAATAAAGACCTGGATTTTCAGACAAGCTGGGCAAATGATGAGGAATCTGCTTATGATGAACCCTCTTTGGGGTAAGTTTTAAAGTGAATTGTTTGTCATAAAATGAAGAACACTGCTTATGGTGACTCTGCTAGAACATTCTGCATAAAAGATTCACTCAAATTGCAGAATCTTTGAGTTGCAGTGTAAGTAGAGAAACTTACCTGTTTACCCATCCCCAGTGACCTAACTAAAGTCTTGTGGACCCTGGTGCAATCTTTTGTCCGGGGCCCCCTACCTCAATCTTTATCACCCTTAGTATGGTTAGGGTAATCTGTGGGTCTCCTTGGTTTATGGGCCAGATGGAAGCTGCAATCTCAATACTGATACCAGTGTAACTTGCACCCTCTCAAGTTACGCCCTTGCCCATCCCATATACTTATACTTACTCATTATGATCCATTTAAATGTTGTGAATGTAAAGTTATAAATCACCCTGGTGTAAATAAATAACTGAACAACTTTCATTTACAGTCAAGGCGCCATACCCTATTTGGTGCATGATAACCCTACTGCTGGTGAGAGATTGGATTCTGAGAGCCAAAGGACTGTGATCACAGAAAGTATGTCAGTGACAGTCTCTGATGAGGAAAAGTTGCAACTTCTTAACAAGAACACAGAGCTTCGTAGGCTTAATGCAGAGGTATTTATTTACTACTTTAGTTTATGCACAGGTGAACACGGGCAGGGCTCCTGTACAAGAGCAGTTATGGGGCCCTTGTTTTCCATTATCTCAGTCCACTAGTAATTTCTAGCCATGAAGTTCTATAGCATAAGAGTCTATCTTCAAATGAATGGACAGTAGAGTGTTGCTGTTTGGGTGATAGACCCCCTTTCCAACTGGGCCCCGAAGCAGCACCAATGGTATGTCTGTCCCTGAGTTTCTAAATTTATGATTATCTTGATATGGACTTGTATAATAATTTTACAATTGTACTCTCATCCACAGTTAATGAAACTGAACCAACAATGGGATGATATTTACCGTAAAACAACAGAAAGGATGCATCATACGGCAAGGGCATTGCAAGATGAGGTGCAGATCCTAAGACAATACAGTGATAAACTCACTTTGAAGTTAGAGCATGAGCAGGTATAAGAAAATCCCAGTATAACGCAATGCTAAATACTAACATGTCAAGTCAGGACTAGAGATGAGCGAGTAGTATTTGATCGAGTAGGTATTCGATCGAATACTACGGTATTCGAAATACTCGTACTCGATCAAGTACCACTCGCTATTCGAATGGAAAAGTTCGATGCAGAACCAGCATTGAGTGACTGAATGCTATACAGTCGGCCAATCAACGCTGGTTCTTCTCCTACCTTTAGAAGTCTTCTCCGTGCAGCTTCCCCGCAGCGTCTTCCGGCTCTGAATTCACTCTTCCAGGCATCGGGCCTGGGCAGTGCCAACTGCGCATGCCTGCTTGTAGTGCGGACATGCGCAGTCGGCTCTGCCCAGGCCCGATGCCTGGCAGAGTGAATGAAGAGCCGGAAGATGCCGCGGGGACGCTGCAAGGAGAAGACTTCTCGGAGGATCCAGCCCGACCCTCACTCGTGTACTTGGTAAGTGTAATTTGATCAAACGTTGCCTACCCCTGAAACGAGCATTTTCCCCCCCATAGAGTATAATAGGATTCGATATTCAATTCGAGTAGTTGAATATTGAGGGGCTGCTCGAAACGAATATCGAATCTCGAACATCTTACTGTTCGCTCATCTCTAGTCAGGACACTTCTCTATCATAACCGGGGTTAGTAATATATACTGGTAATGAAAAATTCTAGGTTTGCTTATTAGGGAGTGTTTGGGCGCACACTGGTCCTTGGGTGTACACACGTCATTCAGTAAAAGAGATAGAATTTTCATCATCAATACATGAAAGTAAAAAAAGTGAAAACATAATAATTGTATTCAATATAATATCTGTTGGTTTTCCTTTACAACTTGATATCGTATTTTCTCAGAATAAGAGGGAATTTTATGAGACTTCACTACTTCAAGAGATGAAAAGAAATCAGAAGATGCAAGAGTATGTCCGACATCTTGAAGGTATGCTGCACTACAACACACTTTCTCAGCGTGGCACATACAGTGTAAGTAATATAATATTCTTGCTATAAAGACAAATACTCGGAAATATAAAAAAAGCCTTATTAAAAAAAGGGTCACTGTGATTTATGATGTCACTTCAATTTAACATATCAGGCAAAAGAAATGAAAATCCATTCAAACCTTACTGCTGTTCCGATACAGCAGGAAGACTATAAGGGATGTTCGGATCATTCTCCTGAGAAAGGCAAGCAAGATTCTAAGAAACAGCAGACAAATTCAGGCAGCAAGCTTATAAACAAAACCATTTGCAGTAAGAAGCAAGAACATACAATTGTGGCAAGTGAGCAGGATATTAACCAGCTAAAGGAACAGCTGCAAGCCCTGAAATGTCAGGTAATTATGTTATATATAGATATATTGTACTATATAAACGCAGACCAGAATGGGGCCCAGTCCTGGTTAGTCCTATCCTCCGTACTACTAGGTAGTAAGGACCTGTGTAGGACAGTGCAAGTTGTCATATAAGCATGAAACAGATTTATTTTTTTTTTAATGGCAGGCTAATCTCTGAAACATGTATAAATATGCCATATAAAAGTCATAAGAATGTTTGTCTTGTGTTTTTATTATATTTTTTATAGCAGTAGTAGTATGGGATTGTGACACATCCCTACGACCAAGCATGTACCTGCTTTCTTGCCGCTGATTTTAGAATTGGGATAAGTGTTTTAATGTTCCCTTTCTCCTTTAGACAGAAATGTATGCTGCAGATTATAAGACTGAACATATAGATCGAGAACGCATGAAAACAGAGAATGAAAAGCTAAAGAAGAAAGAGAAAGAAATGAGAGAGCAAATGCTGATTCTAAAAGAACAGGTAGGATAATAGTTTCTTATACCATACAACCCTTTTTCTACACAGATCTTCAACTAGGTTCACATGTGCACAATCGGGTTTTATAATATTGAGATGTCATAAGTTAGTTTTGTGGAAAGTTAGTAAATGATATTTTACACATCTAACCAAAAGCTTCCATGTGCAACAGACCAAAGCAATTCTGTCCACTCAGGTTGTGGTCTCTTATTTCATATTTATTTGTGAGATCTGAAAACATAATCCTGAATCCTGGACTTTTACAGTATGGATCTCACCAGAAATCTGTGGTCATTCTGTAGCTAATTCCAGATACGTTGTATATAAATTTCACCCCCTATTCACTGAATGTAAAATCTGCAACAAATCTGAGATATAATTGCCAATTTTTACTTATTTAGTTTTTACTTTACACATGATTCGGGCTCCTGATTTGCCATAATGAAAAGCTATGGGTGACATGTCATCCATAGTGACATCACTAGAGTTCATGTGATTTATTGCAGTCAAGTATTTAACTATAGGGGGTGCAAACGGTGCAGTCGCACCAGGATCCTTAGGGGGCCCATAAGCACTGGCATCACTATTGAGATTGCAGCTTCCATCTGGCCCATAAGCCAAGGAGACCCACAGATTACCCTAACCACACTAAGGTGGGTTAAACTCCTTAGCACCCGTAACCATCACTATCAAGAATTCACTGTAGGGATGAGGTAGAGGGCCCCGAACAAAAGATTGCATTGAGGTTCGCATGACTTTAGCTACGCTACGAGTTGCAGTTATGCCTATTCATTGAATAATAGAGATGAGCGAACACTGTTCGGATCAGCCGTTCCGAACAGCACGCTCCCATAGAAATGAATGGAAGCAGCTGGCACGTACACTTTGCCTGCGGCGGTCGCTTAACCCCCCCCCCCCCCCCCGCGTGCCGACTACGTCCATTCATTTCTATGGGAGCGTGCTGTTCGGAACGGCTGTTCCAAACAGTGTTCGCTTATCTCTACTGAATAATACAAAATTTTCCATTTTTTTACATTTCAACATCTCTGTTACCAGACATTGAATCATCATTTTATTGTTTACTTCCTTAAGATGAAAATCTGTTGTGATCATGAGATGAATATCTAGGTGCTTAGCTCTTTAGGCTCTTTTGTACATTTTGCTGCATTTTTTTGAGCCAAAGACAAGAGTGGTTATAAAGGCAATGGGAAATATATAAGAAGTTCTTATACTTCTACCTTCTGCTTAATCCACTCCTGGCTTTGGCTGTAAAAAGCGCTGCAAAATCTGCAACAATAAAAGCTCCATAACTGACATGAACAAGACATAAGTTTATAGTCAAAGACATTTGTAGTGGAAGGATCCTATCTAATAATTGCTTATATCATTTATTATTTTGTCTTTGTAAGAAAATGGTTTACCTTTGTATCTAATAGTAGTGTGTTATCTACACAGCTGAAAGTATATGAAGATGATTTTCGGAAGGAGCGTTGTGATAAGCAAGTCTTGCAACGTCTTCTCAAAAGTCGCAGCGTGACACGGGACCCAATACTTGTACACCGCTGCAATAATGTGACCCATCATAAGGGATCAATTGAGAGCTCTAGTGGACTGTCCAGGAGTGAAAGCAATAGAGAACACATTGAAAGGCATAGAGAGGAACCAGCTCAAAAACATTGTATGGGGTTTTAGAAAATGTCATGGAAGCTTCTGTGAAATACATCAGCCAAGGAAATCCACAGATGTACTCGTATTCCTGACTGATGAGACATCACAAATGTCTATACTGTGAATACTTCTAGTTATTTCATTTAGAGATGTGTTCTGTTCTGATGAATGCATAATACAGGCTAAAATATGTCCTCCTGCACCTAGCGAAATATCTGCAAGAAATAGGGCTTTCTTGGTGATCTTGTAGTAAAGTCCTGATAACACAGTGAACCATTTCTGCTGTGGTATTATAAACTGCAATCTACATACAAGCTTGTATTGCTCCCTATATATCTAGGACACTTCACAGGTAAATTTATAACTTCTATTGTATTGCCATAGGTTCAGAGGAATATAACTACTAAAACAAAAAAACAGGATGTATGTACTGTACATTGCAATGAGAACCCTAGCTTTACATGTGTAGGTTATACCTTTCAGCATATGGATATTGTCCCAAATACAAAACCACACCCTTAGGTTATGTTTTGCTGGGGTTGGAGCAGAAATGTAATGTAAAAAAAAATCCCTATAATGGTGTTATGATAAGATAAGATAATCCTTTAATAGTCCCACATTGGGGAAATTTCAGTATGTTACAGCAGCATAGTAATACAGATACAGGATAATACACAGTAATATATTACAGACGTAGGCATGCATACGCTGACAAGAGAAGATATATTAGCAGCTAAGGAAAAACGGAAGAGAAAGAGGAAGACTTCATAGTCATAATCATTAGTTCTCTGTGCGGAGTGATCTTCACTTGGTCTGATGTAGATTATACAGCCTGGTCGCGGTTGGAAGGAAGGACCTGCGATAGTGCTCCTTCTCACACTTGGGGTGAAGCAGACGGTCACTTACAGTGCTGCCAAGTCCCATCAAGGTCTCATACATGGGGTGGGATTTGCTCTCCCACATGGAGGTCATCACAGACAGTATCCTTCTGTCACCCACCACCTGAACTGGGTCCAGGGGGCTCCCCAGGACAGAGCTGGCCCTCCTGATCAGTCTGTCAAGTCTATTTCTGTCCCTGGTTGATATACTGCTCCCCCAGCAGGCCACACCGAAAAAGATGGCTGAAGCAACCAGAGAGTTGAAAAAGGCCCTAAGAAGTGTCCCCTGGACTCCGAAGGCCCTCAGCTTCCTGAGCAGGTAGAGTCTGCTGTGGCCCTTTCTGTGCAGCGCCTCCAGGTGATCAGCCCAGTCTAGTTTATTGTTGAGGATCACGCCCAGATACTTATAGGTCCTGACTATGTCAATACATGTTCCTTGGATCTCCACCGGGGTCGGAGCACCTCTCCGTTTACTAAAGTCCACCACCATCTCCTTGGTCTTCCCAGCATTAATCCTGAGCTACCAAAATGTATGGCTTTTTAATAAAATTTATAAAAAGAAACCCTGCTGTAGATTTTTAGTTAATCCCAGGGTGAGCCCCACTTTGTCCTGCAGTCTTGGTCTGTCTAATTTAGTTAATTGGGCATAAGGTGTGAGGACCCAAGCTCCTTCAGATTTCACTCTATCTCAGCAATGAAACAATTGTCATGAAGCTATGAGAGCACTGATCTGCTACAGATCAGATTGTACAGACTGAATTGCTTTGCGTATGCTGTCTGTACTAGATCTTTATGTGTAGTTAGTGCTGGAGCGTCATAGTATTATAGTTTGTTTGTTCTGTTTATTTCTGTTATCACAACCTACAAATAAATGTGGTTGCGGCCAGTTCTAATACAATCTTGCTGTGTGGTCTGCCATTTACTTGTGTGCCTGTCTATCCCATGAGACAAGTAACCCACTATTTAGTCCCTTTACAATATTCACCTACATGCACAGCAACTATAGCAATAAATGTCAAAGTGCCATAAATGCTGCTCAGCTAATTGTAACCGGTATATCCTATACAAGTATATAGTGGGCTATCAATCCAGTGAATGAGAATTATCAACAAGACAACAATATTACTAGCGGTTGAATATCAGCGGGAAAATTCCCAGTGGGCCCACTGGAATATGGGCAGCTGGGCCAGCAAGCTACCTGCTAGAGATGAGCGAACACTGTTCGGATCAGCCATTCCGAACAGCACACTCCCATAGAAATAAATGGAAGCACCTGGCACGTACACTTTGCCGGCGGCCGGCCAGCGTCACAGGTGCTTCCATTCATTTCTATGGGAGCGTGCTGTTCGGAACGGCTGATCCGAACAGTGTTCGCTCATCTCTACTACCTGCCCCAAAGCCCAGCCCTTTACCCTAACTATTGCTGCAAAGTGCAGCCTGGCGGCCCCCATTCTGTACCTTCAGAGAGGGGGAGGGAGCACCGAGTGTGTGTTGGATGAATCTTGTGAGTGGTTTCATTCATACTGCACAGATCCTAACTGAAACTGCTATTATACTCTGGGGTCTCTTCACAACCCAGAGTGTAATATTCTGAGGCCCAGAGAAGTTGACAAACATAACAACCAGTGTTGCTCACCTTTCCTGACTTTCTATGCAGGTCTTCCAGCCTCTTCAAAAATGACATCAGCGACCACTGTGGCCTTTGCTGGGTCTCTGTAATCATGTTGGCGTCATGACACAAAATAAAGGACATTATAGTGTGTGGAGGAGACACTATGGGACTTCATATTGTGTGCAGATGCTACTATTAGTCATTATATTTTAGGAAATATATGCAAATCTGTTTTTCAAGATGTAAACAGTGGAGATGAGCGAACACTAAAATGTTCGAGGTTCGAAATTCGATTCGAACAGCCGCTCACTGTTCGAGTGTTCGAATGGGTTTCGAACCCCATTATAGTCTATGGGGAACATAAACTCGTTAAGGGGGAAACCCAAATTCGTGTCTGGAGGGTCACCAAGTCCACTATGACACCCCAGGAAATGATACCAACACCCTGGAATGACACTGGGACAGCAGGGGAAGCATGTCTGGGGGCATAAAAGTCACTTTATTTCATGGAAATCCCTGTCAGTTTGCGATTTTCGCAAGCTAACTTTTCCCCATAGAAATGCATTGGCCAGTGCTGATTGGCCAGAGTACGGAACTCGACCAATCAGCGCTGGCTCTGCTGGAGGAGGCGGAGTCTAAGATAGCTCCACACCAGTCTCCATTCAGGTCCGACCTTAGACTCCGCCTCCTCCGGCAGAGCCAGCGCTGATTGGCCGAAGGCTGGCCAATGCATTCCTATGCGAATGCAGACTTAGCAGTGCTGAGTCAGTTTTGCTCAACTACACATCTGATGCACACTCGGCACTGCTACATCAGATGTAGCAATCTGATGTAGCAGAGCCGAGGGTGCACTAGAACCCCTGTGCAAACTCAGTTCACGCTAATAGAATGCATTGGCCAGCGCTGATTGGCCAATGCATTCTATTAGCCCGATGAAGTAGAGCTGAATGTGTGTGCTAAGCACACACATTCAGCACTGCTTCATCACGCCAATACAATGCATTAGCCAGTGCTGATTGGCCAGAGTACGGAATTCGGCCAATCAGCGCTGGCTCTGCTGGAGGAGGCGGAGTCTAAGGTCGGACCTGAATGGAGACTGGTGTGGAGCGATCTTAGACTCCGCCTCCTCCAGCAGAGCCAGCGCTGATTGGCCGAATTCCGTACTCTGGCCAATCAGCGCTGGCCAATGCATTCTATTAGCTTGATGAAGCAGAGTGTGCACAAGGGTTCAAGCGCACCCTCGGCTCTGATGTAGCAGAGCTGAGGCTGCACAAGGGTTCAAGCGCACCCTCGGCTCTGATGTAGGAGAGCCGAGGGTGCACTTGAACCCTTGTGCACCCTCAGCTCTGCTACATCAGAGCCGAGGGTGCGCTTGAACCCTTGTGCACACTCTGCTTCATCAAGCTAATAGAATGCATTGGCCAGCGCTGATTGGCCAATGTATTCTATTAGCCTGATGAAGTAGAGCTGAATGTGTGTGCTAAGCACACACATTCAGCTCTACTTCATCGGGCTAATAGAATGCATTGGCCAGCGCTGATTGGCCAGAGTACGGAACTCGACCAATCAGCGCTGGCTCTGCTGGAGGAGGCGGAGTCTAAGATCGCTCCACACCAGTCTCCATTCAGGTCCGACCTTAGACTCCGCCTCCTCCAGCAGAGCCAGCGCTGATTGGCCGAATTCCGTACTCTGGCCAATCAGCACTGGCTAATGCATTGTATTGGCGTGATGAAGCAGTGCTGAATGTGTGTGCTTAGCACACACATTCAGCTCTACTTCATCGGGCTAATAGAATGCATTGGCCAATCAGCGCTGGCCAATGCATTCTATTAGCGTGAACTGAGTTTGCACAGGGGTTCTAGTGCACCCTCGGCTCTGCTACATCAGATTGCTACATCTGATGTAGCAGTGCCGAGTGTGCATCAGATGTGTAGTTGAGCAAAACTGACTCAGCACTGCTAAGTCTGCATTCGCATAGGAATGCATTGGCCAGCCTTCGGCCAATCAGCGCTGGCTCTGCCGGAGGAGGCGGAGTCTAAGGTCGGACCTGAATGGAGACTGGTGTGGAGCGATCTTAGACTCCGCCTCCTCCAGCAGAGCCAGCGCTGATTGGTCGAGTTCCGTACTCTGGCCAATCAGCGCTGGCCAATGCATTCTATTAGCCCGATGAAGTAGAGCTGAATGTGTGTGCTTAGCACACACATTCAGCTCTACTTCATCAGGCTAATAGAATACATTGGCCAATCAGCGCTGGCCAATGCATTCTATTAGCTTGATGAAGCAGAGTGTGCACAAGGGTTCAAGCGCACCCTCGGCTCTGATGTAGCAGAGCTGAGGGTGCACAAGGGTTCAAGTGCACCCTCGGCTCTCCTACATCAGAGCCGAGGGTGCGCTTGAACCCTTGTGCACACTCTGCTTCATCAAGCTAATAGAATGCATTGGCCAGCACTGATTGGCCAGAGTACAGAATTCGGCCAATCAGCGCTGGCCAATGCATCCCTATGGGAAAAAGTTTATCTCACAAAAATCACAATTACACACCCGATAGAGCCCCAAAAAGTTATTTTTAATAACATTCCCCCCTAAATAAAGGTTATCCCTAGCTATCCCTGCCTGTACAGCTATCCCTGTCTCATAGTCACAAAGTTCACATTCTCATATGACCCGGATTTGAAATCCACTATTCGTCTAAAATGGAGGTCACCTGATTTCGGCAGCCAATGACTTTTTCCAATTTTTTTCAATGCCCCCGGTGTCGTAGTTCCTGTCCCACCTCCCCTGCGCTGTTATTGGTGCAAAAAAGGCGCCAGGGAAGGTGGGAGGGGAATCGAATTTTGGCGCACTTTACCACGTGGTGTTCGATTCGATTCGAACATGGCGAACACCCTGATATCCGATCGAACATGTGTTCGATAGAACACTGTTCGCTCATCTCTAGTAAACAGGAAAACAGTGCCTCTGCTTGCTGCCCTCTAGGGGCAGCCCCTTAATCATCATGCACAACTTTTTCAATAATCCTTAATGCTGTGATGCAAGGTTAGCCAAACTAGCACTTCTATTCCAAAAGGAACAGATTCAATGTTTCGATCTGTGGGATCTCTTCAGCTCAGCGTAGAGATAGATAGTTTGGCAGAGTGAGAGACTATAGTCCAGGATTAGGAGATAATTACACTCCTTAGGGAGTGTGTACCTTCACAGGCGTATGGGGTCTTACAAAGCCTTTTTCTCTCCACTGGGGGATTATGGGAAAAATATGCAAATTGTTTTCCAAGATGTTAATAGGAAAACAGTGCCTCTGCTTGCTGCATATTTTTCCCATAATCCCCCAGTGGAGAGAAAAAGGCTTTGTAAGACTCCATACGCCTGTGAAGGTACACACTCCATAAGGAATGTAATTATCTCCTAATCCTGGACTATAGTCTCTCACTCTGCTAAAGTAACATCCCTACGCTGTACTGAAAAGATCCAACAGATCAAAACATCGCTGTCCACAACTGGGAATATGTTCCTTTTGGAATAGAAATACTAGTTTGGCTAAACCTCACATCATAGCATTGAAGCTTATTGGAAAAAGGTCATGCATGATGTTTAAGGGGGCTGCCCCTAGAGGGCAGCAAGCAGAGGTACTGTTTTCCTATTTACATCTTGGGAAACAGATTTGCATATTTTTCCATAATCCCCCAGTGGAGCGAAAAAGGCTTTTTAAACTCCATACGCCTGCGAAGGTACACACTCCCTAAGGAGTGTAATTATCCCCTAATCATTATATTGTGTGAAGACACGATGGGACATTGGACTGTGTGAGGGCCAGTGTGGAACATTATTCTTAAAGAGGTTTATCGTTAAAAAAAATAATAAAAACATACCTGTCACCAGCATTCCAGTGTCTGACATGGCAGCCCGTTTGGTAGTGCATCAAACCTCATAACCCCTGCACACCACGTGACCGCTGAGGCCAATCAGATAGTCGCTGGAGAGTGTACAGTGATGTCACTAGTCCCTCTCCAATGACTGCTAAGGCTGCCGATTCGTCTCAGTGGTCATGTAGATTGCATGGGTTACCAGGACCAGGGCCGCCATCAGGAATTTTGGGGCCCCATATAGCTTAAGTGTCTGCCCCCCCCCCCCCCCGCCGCCATTTTAAAACTACTTTAATTTGCGTCATACCCATTATGTATTACATTTCCCCTTATTTAGCAGCTTTACAAGGCTTAATCAGATTCTATTTGCAGGTACAATCTGCTACGTGTGACAGCGCCTATAGAGAGCCAACACCATCTATAAGAGCTCTCTTAATAAATCCTCAGGGCTTATTCACATTGCGTTTTTGGCCTCCCTTGCCGGGATACGTTGGTAACCAGTCAGAATCAGCTGTCAACTTATCCCTGCACGAAAACTGGCCATTAAAAAAATGGGGGGCCTGCAGTTCTCTGTGCAGGGATAAGTGGGGAGCTGATTGTGACTGGTTACCAACGTATCCCGGCAAGGGAGGCCAAAAACGCAATGTGAACACTCCTTTAAAGTGAAAGTCCCGCCCCCAAACGGGCTGCTATGCTAGTAGCATACCAGCCTACATCATTATTAATACAAAGCACACATACCTTTGGAGCTATTGTGTGCCTTGTAGTTCTCCAGCTAAAAACTTATATATTATATATTATTGCCCCAGTTCCCTCTCCGCAGTGCCGCACACCCGATGCCCCAACAATCCCCCTTCCCCCCCGTCCACCTTCTAACATCTTTCCACTGCCCCCTGTACCCATACCTCCCAACTTTTGAAGAACCAAAAGAGGGACAAAATGTGCGGCACACTTTGCGCGCCGCTGCAAATTTAACCCCACCCACTGTTATTTTGACTCCACCCATTCTCATTAATTTTTCATGTGCCCGCACACAGTATAATCCTCCTACAGTCACCCGTACATTATATGTCCCCCCTCTATCTCTCCCCCAGCTTCATATACACCCTTCATCTGCCCCCAGTTTCATGTCTCCCACCCAATCTCTGCCAACAGATTCATGTCCGCCCATCCATTTCTGCCACCAGTTTCATATCCCCCCTCCATCTCTGCCCCCAGTTTCATGTCCCCCATCTCTACCCCCAGATTCATGCCCTCCATCTCCGCCCCCCAGATTCATGTCCCTCCATCTCTGCCCCCATATTCATGTCCCCTCCATCTCTGCCCCCAGTTTCATGTCCCCTCCATCTCTGCTCCCATATTCATGTCCCTCCATCTCTGCCCCCATTGGCATGCCGTCCTCTCCATCTCTGCCCCCATATTCATGTCCCCTCCATCTCTGCCCCCATATTCATGTCCCTCCATCTCTGCCCCCATTGTCATGCCGTCCTCTCCATCTCTGCCCCCATATTCATGTCCCTCCATCTCTGCCCCATTGTCATTCCGTCCTCTCCATCTCCGCCCCCATTGTCATGCCGTCCTCTCCATCTCTGCCCCCAGTGTCATGCCGTCCTCTCTCTGCCCCCAGTTTCACGTTCCACATTACACTGACTGACTTACCTTCTCCTTCTTTCCCTCGCAGCTCTCTGCGCGCCTCTCTCTCACTGGCGCACAGTTATAGACGCGATGTGACGTCATCACATCGCGTCTACAAGCCAGTAGCGGAGGCGGCGAAGCGAGGAGCTGACACAGGTCAGCTCCTCACTTCAGCCGCATATGTGACAGCGAGAGAGGCGTACAGCGGCGAAGCAAGGAGCTGACCTGTGTCAGCTCCGCGCTTTGCCGCCGGCTACTGGCTTGTAGACGCGATGGCTGAAGCGAGGAGCTGACCTGTGTCAGCTCCTCGCTTCGCTGCTGCCGCCGGCTACTGGCTTTTAGACGCGATGTGATCACATCGCGTCTACAAGCCAGTAGCAGCGGCGGCGGCGAAGCGAGGAGCTGACACAGGTCAGCTCCTCGCTTCAGACGCATATGTGTCAGCGAGAGAGGCACGCAGCGGCGAAGCGAGGAGCTGACCTGTGTCAGCTCCTTGCTTCAGCCGCGTATGTCTTCAACTCAGATCTGCGTCCTCTGGATGCAGATCTGAGTTGAAATAGGACATACAATGACTGCTACGGGCGCCAGGGGGCCGGCACACGGTAGCGGGCCAAAACCGGGCCCCCCCATTTTTCAATTTGGCCGGGCCCCTGACGCCAGTACCAGTAGTACTGGCCTATCGGCGGCCCTGACCAGGACCGAAGCACAGTGCACAACCAAATGGGCTGAGGGCTGCAGCAGTGGACACCAGCACGCCAGGGAATTTCTTTTTCTATGATACACTTGCCCCCAGCTGGACATGGCCAGGACCCCGGACCACCATGATTAGTGGACAGGGAAAGCTGGCTCCCCGGCCGCTATAAATATTGTGAATGAAAAGGGGCCTGGCTATAGGTGACTAAAAATAAATAAAATACTTATACTCACCTCTCCTGGGCTCAGCATTCTCTCTTGGGGCTCTTCCAGCCTTTGACTGGGGTCACATGCCCCAGACGTCATCACGCTCCATGTGACCGCTGAGACCTAATGACAAGACCCAGCTGGGACACATGACCTCAGTCAACAGGCAGAACAGGTACAAGGAAGATGCTGCAGGCAGACTGAAAGAGCGAGGATGCCCAGAAGATGTAAGTTAAGGGGAGTATAAGTGTTTGTTATTGTTAATCACTAGAGATGAGCGAGTACTGTTCGGATCAGCTGATCCGAACAGCACGCTCGCATAGAAATGAATGGACGTAGACGTCACGCGGGTGGTTAAGCGGCCGGCCGCCGTCAAAGCGGAAGTACCAGGTGCATCCATTCATTTCTATGGAGCGTGCTGTTCGGATCGGCTGATCCGAACAGTACCCGCTCATCTCTATTAATCACTTCCCCTGGGCTTCTACTTATTATACTCTGAGGTCTGAGGAGAACTGGCTCTAGGGCGGGGCTCTTGGGAGCATATGATACTATGTGGGGGCCACTGTGAAGCATGCAATACTGTGTGGAGGCTACTGTAGAGCAAATAATACTTTGTGGGACCACTGTGGAACATATTATACTATTCCAGTATTGTTTACATGTCGGGCGCTGCGTTCTCACTGTATTCTTGATAACTGCATTTGTGACTACTAAAACTGTATAACTTTAAAGTATCTGAGATATCGCTGCAGCAGCCAGAACTGTCCCTTATCAAGAATTCACTCTAGAGAGGAGGTATGGGGCCCCTGGACAAAGTTTGCACCGAGGCCCACAAGATTTTGGTTACGCTACTGACTGAGAGTGTGATGGCTGCTGATGCTGCACTTATAGTTTAATTGCCACTCTGACCCCACTGCCTTTAACTACTACTTACATAAGACTGCTGCCTTTACATATAAAGCAGACAGCCCTGCGAAAAAGAATTATCTACTTTACTCTGGGTTCACACCAGCATTCGGGTCTCCATTATCAGGTTTCCGTCTTCTGCAGACAGAAGACGGAAACCTGTCAGACCGTGACCGGCAGTGAGCGCCTGTGAGCGTTTTATGCTCTCCGCAGCAAAACAGTTTTGTTTTTTTTTAACCGGACACAAAGTCTTGCATGTCCGACTTTGTGTCCGGTTAAAAAAAAGAAACGGTTTTGTCGCGGAGAGCATAAAAAGCTCATGGGCGCTCACTACCGGACACTTTTAAAACCCATTCAAATGAATGGGTTTGGAAAATGCCTGCAGGTCTCCATTTCCTTCCCAGTTTCGTGCAGGAAATGGAAACCTGCATAACTGAGATATTGGTGCTGTTAGCTTCGGCACCGATCTCTGCCCACTGTTAGAAGGACATTCCTGACTATCTAGCTGGCCTTTAATGGAAAACTCTTGTGGTTCCAGTCATAATTGCAGTTGTTACATAGTCTGTCACCTCCCGAACCTCTTTTTAATTACACAACCCAAGGGAGATTTTAACCTTAGGGTAAGATAGTGTTTTGTTTTTTTTCCTCTAGCCTAAGACAAACTAAAACCCATATGTACTATGTAGATTACCTAAAATATATAGGGTCAGGGGACACTCATCCACATCAGGGAGAGTGTGTGCCTACATAGGCAGTACGGAGACTTACAAGTCATTCCTGCTCTGCTAGGGATTATGGGTAAAAAAATATGCAAATCTATTCTCCTGGATGGAATTAGGAGAACAGAGTGCACTCTGTACACCACCCTATAGAGGGCAGCATCCTTAACATCATGAACGACTCAGTTAGGCTGTATTCACACAGAGTAACACCAGGCGTTTTTTGTGTGTTTTTTGCACATAGCGCCGCGTTTACGCCGCTTAGCGCCGCGTTAACGCCGCGTATACGCAGCGTTAACGCCGCGCTATTTAGCGGTGGCGTTGCCCGGCGTTAACGCGGCGTATACGCGGCGCTACGCGGCGTAAACGCGGCGCTATGTGCAAAAAACACACAAAAAACGCCTGGCGTTACTCTGTGTGAATACAGCCTTATAAAGTCTTTTAATAATGATGTGGATTTAATTGCCAAATCAGTATTTCTGTCCCAAAAGGAACAGATTCCCAGCTATGGACAGCGCTGTTTCGGCCTATTGGGCCATCCTCAGCATAGCGTAGGGATAATAATTTGGCAGGAATGACTTGTAAGTCTCCGTACTGCCTATGTAGGCACACACTCTCCCTGATGTGGACGAGTGTCCCCTGACCCTGGTCTATAGTCTCTCACTCTGCCAAATCAGTATCCCTACGCTATGCTGAGGATGGCCCAATAGGCCGAAACAGCGCTGTCCATAGCTGGGAATCTGTTCCTTTTGGGACAGAAATACTGATTTGGCAATTAAATCCACATCATGATTAAAAGACTTTATAACTGAGTCGTTCAAGATGTTAAGGATGCTGCCCTCTATAGGGTGGTGTACAGAGTGCACTCTGTTCTCCTAATTCCATCCAGGAGAATAGATTTGCATATTTTTTACCTAAAATATATATACAGATAAGACTTTATTGCATATGGTTTAAAAAGCACTCAATTGCCATCTTTAACATCTGCAGTGTTATTTCCACAACTTTTAAGCTACATGAATATAACAACCATGAAAAATGGATGAAACTCCCCCGCCCGCCCCCCAACAATGGTATTGATTGATCTCTTCTAATTGCCAAAAATAAGGTCATATCCTATTTTATGTCACTTTTTTGGAAGTCCATTGTAACAGATGTTGATAGCCCCACGAAAAATCAATGAGGCACAATTATAAAGGCCTAGTCTTAATAGCCCTTGAGCCAGTCTAAGGTTGCACCTCTTAAATAATGAGGCAAAAGCCTCCTTGTAAATAAGGAACACGCTCTACTAGGCCTTGAGCCTGGAAGGAAATGTCCATGAGTAACGAAGTTTGGTGTAAAAGATATTCCCTAGTCTGCCTGAATTTCAGAAAGCAAGACAAGTCTTATTAGGTTCATAAAAAGAATATTAATTTAGGAATTTCTGCAACTAATAATTCCTTCTACAATTCCTTCTTGTTTCTGAAACATGCGCATGGTTTCGGCAAACTTCCTTCACATGTGTGGAACAGGTTATGGCAACAACGCATAATGGAGATGTTTACTCTATGATTTATAATTAATAGAAATCCAAAATGGCTAATGATCTACCATAAGCCTGACGGTCACCTCTGTATTGGGTTGAAATGTAAACCATTTTATGAATTAAGAATCCAGGTCTTGAGTTTATGTAGCCAGCCCCCAAGTTTCTATAATCCAAAAATGGCAGTGGAAGAATGGAAGATTATGTAGATAATCTGTTTTCCCATAGTCCAAACAGCAGCGCAACAACTGGGGTATTCCTGCCCCTGCGAGCAATTAGGACAGGTGGAACTTTTACTTAATCAAAGTGGAACCTCCCCTATAAGAGGCCAACTGACCCCCTCCCCCCGCGTAATTATAAAGTATAATATTCCGAAAATATCTCCAGAACAGGAAGGGAGGGATTATCTACATAATCTTCCATTCCCCATACGTCAAACAGCAGCGCAACAACTGGGGAGGTAGCAAGTAAATCCCCCCTAGGGTGGGACTTCCTGGCAGACTGATGAAAGGACTGAGTGGCCAAAAGCCACTGCCTCTGCCGCGAACCGCTCCAATCTGTAATGTCTTACGAATGTCAAGTGCGAACTCCATGTTGCCGCTGAGCAGATTTGATCCAAAGAGACGGACTGTCTCTCCGCACAGGAGGTGGCCACCGCACGGGTGGAATGTGCCCGGACGAAGTCCGGAGGTGGCAGTCCCTGATTCTGGAAGGCCTGAAAAATGGCCCTCTTGATCCAACGTGAAAGGGTACCCTTGGATACTTTCTCCCCTCTATTCCTACCTGCCGCATTCACAAACAGGTTCTCGGCCCTCCTGAACGCGCTAGTCCGTTCCAGGTAGATACTTAGACATCTCCTTAGGTCCAGGGTATGCCACCTTTCCTCCTCCCGGCTCCCTGGGGAAGGAAAGAAGGTGGGCAGTGAGATAACGTGGTTTATATTCTGCCCAGAAGGCACCTTGGGTAGGAACCCCGGCAGGTACCTCAACTGGACCCTGTCTGGGAAAAATAATAAGTAAGGCTCTGTAGCAGCCAAAGCCTGCAGCTCCCCAGCTCGTTTTGCTGAGGTAACCGCCAACAAAAATGCCACCTTATAAGACACCCATTTCAAATCTGTCTCCTGCAGCGGCTCAAAGGGGGGCTCACAAAGCCCCTGTAGTACCGTACCCAGATCCCATTGAGGGACCGGGCTGTGAACCGAGGGGCGGAGCCTAGAGGCTCCTTTCAAGAACTGACTCACCAGGGGATTCTGGGACAACCTGATCCCCAAGACCGCAGACAAAGCTGCCATGTGTACTCTTAGTGTCGCCGGAGCAAGCCCCTTGTCCAGGCCATTCTGCATAAACTCCAACACCGACTCAATCTCCGAACCGGATCGCCGGTTCTCCTCGCACCATTGTTGGTAGATTCTACCAATCCTTACATAAGCTCTGTTAGTTGACAGTGCCCTAGAACAAGCTAAGGTCGCTCGAACGGCTTGGGATAGTCCTCCGTGTCCATATAAGGCGCGGTCAACCTCCAGGCTGTCAGGTTGAACGTCTCCAGGTCCTGGCATAGCCGATTGTTCTGGGTTACCAGGTTGTGAAGAAGCGGAAGTCTCCAATAGTTCCCTCGACTCATCTGCATGAGGTGGGTAAACTATGCCCTCTTTGGCCAGAATGGTATGATCGAGATGACCGATACCTGGTCTTGTTTGATCTTGGCCAATACCTTCGAAACCATGGGAAGTGGAGGGAAGATGTATGCCAGCCTGAACCTCCAAGGTATTGATAGGGCATCCACTGCCAAGGGGTTGTCCTCCTGGTAGAGGGAACAAAACCTCTCCACCTTGGCATTGTACTGGGTGGCCATCAGGTCCACCTCGGGGAGACCCCACATTTGGGTAAGTTGATGGAAAACTCCCTGGTTCAGCGACCATTCGCCCGCCACAGTCAGGCCTCTACTTAGGTGATCCGCCAACGTGTTTAGATGTCCTCTTATGTGCACCACCGTGAGATGACTTACGTTGTCTTCCGCCCAGGTGAAGATCTGGCCTACTAACCTGAGCAGAGATGGGGACCTCGTCCCTCCTTGTTTGTTCAGATACAGGACCGCCGTGACATTGTCTGTCCTGACCCTGACTGCCTTGCCGCGGAGCGTTTGGGTGAAATAACGTAGTGCCTTGAGGATTGTGCATAGTTCGCGCCAATTTGATGACTGGGACCTCTCCTCCGGCCCCCATGTTCCGCTTGTTAGGGTCTCCCCCAGATGTGCTCCCCATCCATAGAGGGAGGCATCTGTCGTCAACAGGGTCCAGACAGGCTGGACCGTGGACTTCCCGTTCTTCAGATGGGACCACCACCGTAGCGACCGACGGGTTTCGACAGACAACTGGATGAGTCTTTGCAGCCCTGTCTGGCTGCGGTTCCATAACCTGAGAGTCTCGCACTGTAATGGCCGCAAGTGCCATAGTGCCCATGGTACTGCATCTGCAGCTGCCGCCATCAATCCCAGGACCTTCATGGATGTTCTCACCTGAACTCTCCGCGTCACCGTTAAATGATGTACTGCCCGGCGAATTTTCTCCTCCCGCCCGGGAGGTAGGGAAACTCGCATTTTGAGGGAATCCAGGATGAATCCTAGGAATTGGATCCGAGTGGACGGAATAACCACGGATTTTTGCCAATTTATGAGCCAACCCAGTTCGCCTAGGAAGGCGATGGTGGTGTTTAGGTGGGCAGTGAGGACCTCTGCTGACTGGGCTTTCAACAGCCAATAGTCCAGGTAGGGTACTATGAAGATACCCTGAAGCCGAAGAGCCGCAACGACCGGAGCCACAACCTTTGTAAAGGTGTGGGGGGCCGATGAAATCCCAAATGGCAGGGCTGCGAACTGCAAATGGCGCAGCGTACCGTTCAACACAACCGCAATTCTCAAAAACCTCCTGTGCGGTGGAAATATTGGGACGTGTAGATATGCATCTCTCAGATCTAACGTGACGAACATGTCTCCGTGCTGCAGGAACGGCAATACTGACCTGATAGTTTCCATTCGGAAATGAGTCTTGACAATGTAACGATTGAGACCTCTTAGATCCACAACCATTCTCCAGCCCCCTGAGCTTTTTGGTACCAAAAAAACTGGAGAATACACGCCGGTTGACTGCTCTACCTGAGGCACCGGTTCTAGGGCGCCCTTGTCCAGGTACTCCTGGACGGCCCTCTCTAGGAGGATTTGCTTGAGATCCAATAAAACACGGGTTCTGACAAATTTGTCGGGGGGTTTCGAAATAAACTTTATTCTGAATCCTGCAGCTACCAGCTGCAGAACCCACGGATCCTGAATACAGCGAACCCAAGCTGGAAGAAAAAGAGACAAACGCCCTCCTACCGGAATTGGGGAAATGGGAACGGGCGGTAGAGGAGGGGAGGATTGAATGTCAGAAACTTGGCTTCTTCTTCTCTGCCTCACGGGTGAGGCGCCGACCAAAGCCTCGGCCCCGGCCCCCGGGGCGCCTTTGATATGTTCCCCTAGAGGGGAAGGGTCTAAATCCTCGGCCCCGAAATGAAGGGCCTGCTCTACCCAAAGCTCCTTGGGGAAGATTCTTCCCCTTGCTGTCGGCTAACCCCTTCATAATGGCATCCAACTCCTTACCGAAGAGCTTACCAGGCTCGAAGGGGAGAGCGCAAAGGTTGTACTTCGATGTATTGTCAGCCCTCCAGGGCTTCAACCAAAGGGGCCGTCTAGCCGCTGTGGCTAATGCCATAGCCCTCGCCGCGATCTTCACTTGGTATGACGCCACTTCCGCCAGGTAGTCCACCGCCAATGAAGTGGACGACAGGAACGCCAGCAATTCGTCGCGTGGGACCCCCGCATCAATATTCCTCCGAAGGGCTGAAACATTGCCTTTCAAAAATTGGACGACCTCGGTCGCTGAAATTCCCACGGAGGCCTGCGCAGCTGCTGAAGTATAAACTCGACGTAGGGAACCCTGATAGAAAGAGAAGGGATTAGGTATGTTCTCCTGAGATCTTGTCTCCCCACCTTAAGGTGGCCACTTACCTCCGTACGTCGATCCATCGCATCCTGTAGATTAGAGCCATCTGCTGATGGCACCACCGTTCGTTTCGAAACGGCCATATTGACCCTCGGGGGCGGACCCCAGCGATCAAACTGGTCCTCCTCCACCGGAAAGAGGGTCCGAAACTTCTTGGAGAGTTGAAACGACCTCTCCGGGCGCTTCCACTCCGCCTCCATGTTTCTCACTACTGCCGGCTCCACCTTGAAGGACCTCTGTCCCTTCTGGTCCAGGTCCCCGTCACGCTCTGGACGCACCATTTTCATCAGCCTTGGCATTTTCTCCAAGGGAAAAGACGGACCCGTATCCACCGACTCTTCATCTGAAGAGACTTCATCCACAATCTGAAATTCCTCATTCAGAGGAAACGGACGGGAAGTGGACTCCAGACGAGGTCTCTTCGTGAGATGGGCGATAGAGTCCTTCATTTCACGCATAGATTCCTCCACAAAACCTTTCACCCAGGAGATGACCTCGTGAACCTGGGTTTCTTCCGCCCGTGGAGCCCTACATTGACGACATCGTGAATTTTCATATCCGTCAGGTAACGGAATATTGCAATCCTTGCATGGTGCGTGTCTGCGCACCGCTGCGGATTTCCTGCGTCTTCCCTCGTCGGAACTTGACGACGAGGATGAAGAAGCCATCTAAAAAAGAGACCAAATACATAAAGATATCTCCCCCCATACCTGACAGGGATCCCAGGTCACTTCCCTAAACCAAGAAAAAAATACCTTACAATCCAGTCCAGAAAGTTCAAATGCTGAGTTGAAGACTCTCTGTACACCACCAAGCTGAGCAAGCTTCAGAGCCTGAACCAGTCCCTGCAACACCTGAGCAGCGACTGACAGGCAGAAGCTGCCATACTAATATACCTCCCAAAGGGGGAGGGCACAATAAACCCCGCCCCTCCCGAGGGGTGGGGGGGGGTGTGAAGGTGAGGGACCCAGGGGCTTCATACTCTCCCCCCCCCCCTGCCGAGGGGGAGCTCCGTGCCCCTTCACAGTGTCCCCATACTCCCCCCGGCTCTTAGAGCCGGGAGAGCAGAGAAAGCCGCCGGACAGGCGCGAGCTACTGCGCATGCCCGGCGGCACGGGAGCGCATAACACAGCCGGGCCCGGCGCGCACAGCGCGCGAACCCGTCCTGCGCATGCGCCGAACTCCGAAGCTCCGTACAGGAGCCCGGGAAAGCCGGCGCCAAACGCCGAAGTGCGCGGGGTCCCTGCCCGCGCCTCCAACGCTCCAGGTAGGCTGCAGTCGAGCTCTCCCCCCCCCCCAATCTTGGGGAGGGGGGCGCCCAACCCACAGCAAAATATAAAAGGAAAAAAAGGAAAAGAAGGGAAAGTGGGAGAGAGGAACTCTGCCCCCCCTCCCAACCTTCCCCTGCCACCTGTCCTGCCCAGCAGGACAGAAAAAAACGCGGGGGGAGGGGGTCAGTTGGCCTCTTATAGGGGAGGTTCCACTTTGATTAAGTAAAAGTTCCACCTGTCCTAATTGCTCGCAGGGGCAGGAATACCCCAGTTGTTGCGCTGCTGTTTGACGTATGGGGAATGGCTATATACTCCACAGAAGAAAAATATTGCTCTAATGTGAAGAGAATAAAAAGTGAAGAAACTGTTCTTTTGTGAATTCCGCCATTATGGTTACAGTCAAACACTAATACCTTTTTTTCCTTGAGCAGCAGTTTAGCACAAAGTGGTCAGACTTATGCAAAGAAATCACTTGCTTGTATTAATAGTAGCATTTCACAGTTGTATGGGGAACCATTTCATGCTCACTGTTATGAGAAAAAAAAATCATATTCCTTTACTGTCTAGTCTGCACTTAGCACATTGTAAAAAGGGATAGAGAAGGAAATTAACACCCCACAACAGAATGCCACTCATAAAAGCAATGAAAACATAGTCCAAATTATTTATATAGCTGCATCATATTCCTAATCAATACTAATGACGCTGGGTTCACACTAGTACCTGGAGTCCGTTCTCAGCTTTCTGTATTCTGCATGCAGAAGACGGAAAGCTGTCAGACCGGGTCCGGCCATGAGTGCCGGTGAGCGTTTTATATGCTCCGCCGCGAAACCGTTTTTTTAAAAATCGGACACAGAGTACTGCATGTCCGACTCTGTGTCCAATTTAAAAAAAAAAAAAATCGGTTTCGCGGCGGAGAGCATAAAACGCTCACCGGCGCTCACGGCCGGACATCTTTCAAACCCATTCAAATGAATGGGTATGAAAGTCCTGCAGGTTTCCGTCTCCTGCTCAGTTTTGAAAAACGGAAACCTGCATGAACGGAGACCGGGCGCAGATGTGAATGAGCCCTAAGCAAATAGATGCAGTTATAGATTTGTATAGGAAATACTCAAGTAACAATTAAACAATTTGGATTATCGGATATACTCGAGTATAAGCCGACCCGAATATAAGCCGAGGCCCCTAATTTTACCACAAGAAACTGGGAAAGCTTATTGACTCAAGTATAAGCCGGGGGGAGGAATGCAGCAGCTACTGGGAAATTTCAAAAATTAAAATGGTCAGAGTTTTTGGGTGCAGTAGTTGCTGGTGCTGGGGAAGGGGAGGGGGTGTTTTGGTTGTCTGTCTGCCCCTTCCCTGAGCTTGAGGGCTGTCCCCCCACTTGGAATTCAGTCTGGCTGAATATAGGGTATCTGCAGTGCTCCTATTAACCCCTTTCCGACAGAAGAGGAGCACTGCAGATCCCCTATATTCAGTAGACCGGGCACTTTCAGACACAGGGATACCTAATGTGTATGTGTCATTTTCTACTTTTGTATGTATTCTAGGGAAAGGAGACCCCAGATAAAAAAATAAAATATATTTTTTTTTTTTTTGCTGACTCGAGTATAAGCTGAGGGGGGCTTTTTCAGCACAAAAACTGTGCTGAAAAATTTGGCTTATACTCGAGTATATACAGTATATTCTATGGCACCTGCTGGGAGAGCCACGACAGATGTTTGCTAGCTGTATCATCCTGGTCACCACAAGCAGTGTAGGTGTACAAAATAGTGCTACACATGTTAGTGAAAATTGGGGGGCATGGTAAGCCTCACTTTCTAGATTTTGTCTAGAATACCACATTAAGACTGTTAAAATAACCGCAAATTTCTTTAACAGAAAAAAAATGTCCATTATGTTTTAAGCATAAATATTTTTATTCCAAAGCATAAAAATACACTGAATTCATGAAACCTATTACATCTCACCCCAACTGTAATCAATACCCAACCAAAATGGAGGTTTTACCGTGTATAGTCAAAGAATTTAGAAAGATATCTTTAGCATACGCATCTTCTTCACAGCCATATGGGCCCAGTAAAGGGACATTCAACTACCAGGGTATTACTTTAAGGTTAAGGTCATCCACTCTCTCAGTGGATAAGGTGTGTAATCTCCTAAAAAGTAACACATTAATACACACATATTGGCACATAGTGTATCAAACAACATGCTAGCATCAGCAATTTCAATCATCAGACTTGTGCTAGGCTTCTCATTGTTACTGGTTTCTTAGGGTGTATGGTCTTTTATTACTTTGTCACACTAGAAATATAATTTTCAATTAAGAATGCATTGTTTAGGATTTAGGTGAAACTGAGCTAAACTCCAGATGGTCATTGCACAAAATAAAAACGGGAAACAGCGATTAGAAGGGTTTTTCCGAAATGATGCTGGAATTTATGACCTCTGATCGATGCATCAGCGCATAAGGAGACTGTGTTTAGGACCATCCACACGCTCCAGCTTCTCAAAGTGCTTCCTAGCATTGCGTATATTTATTAAAGTTGCTGCTGAGGCTGTTGGAGAAATGGTGGAACATGTTACAATGAAGAATGTGTTACATGATGCCAATACAAGGGTTTGTAAGTACAGCTCATACAATACACAAGCATTCTAAATGCCATATCCACTACTTAAAGGGATTCTATTAGAGATGAGCGAACACTATTCAGAACAGCCGTTCAGAATAGCACGCTCCCATAGAAATGAATGGAAGCGGCCGACCATTCATTTCTGTGGGAGCGTGCTATTCGGAACAGCTGTTCCGAATTGTGTTCGCTCATCTCTAGATTCTATCATTAAAATCACATTTTTTTTTAAATCGATCACACGTAGGAATAGCCTTAAGAAAGGCTATTCTTCTCCTACCTTTAGATGTCTTCTCCGCGCTGCCATTCGGGTAGAAATCCCAGTTTTTGTCTGTATGCAAATGAGTTCTCTTGCAGCACTAGGGGCGGTCTCCAGCGCTCAAACAGCACTGGGGGCGTCCCCAATGCTGCAAGAGAAATCTCCAGCGCCACCTCCATCTTCTTCAGGAACAGCCTCTCCCTGTGTCGTCTTCCGTACTGGGCATGCCCGACAGCCACAAGAAAATGGCCGCTTACACCAGCTGTGTAAGCGGCCAAAAGAAAATGGCCGCTTACAAAGCTTACTGTGTAATCGGCCATTTTCTTGTGGCTGCCATGCATGCGCAGTCGGCTCTCCTTGTGTATTTCAATCTTCTGATTGAAACCCAGGACAGAAGAAGACACAGGGAGAGGCTGTTCCTGAAGAAGATGGAGGTGGCGCTGGAGTTTTCTCTCGCAGCATTGAGGACGCCCCCAGTGCTGTTTGAGCACTGGGGACCGCCCTCAGTGCTGCGAAATAACTCATTTGCATACAGACGAAAACCGTGATTTCTACCGAACGGTGGCGCGGAGAAGACATCTAAAGGAGAATAGCCTTTCTAAAGGCTATTCCTACGCGTGATTGATAAAAAAAAAATTTAATTTTAATGATAGAATCCCTTTAAAATATTGAGATTGATGATTGGTAAAAACGCAAATGCACATACTAAATAAAAAGGTGTTGCAATTTTTGGTTTGATAGGCTTCTCTATTACCTATTTACTTAAAACAAAAAAAAAATCTGGATTATGGTGGACAATATTTTAGGTCTGTTGCATTTGTTTGAGGTTTTAATTTAATTTTCACCAGTCAAATTGAACTTTACGTAGGGCAATTATATATCACTTTGCACTCAAAGTGTATCCTATGTATAGGTGACACAGAGAATGGAGCAGTATCAGACAGTTCTCTGTAGTGGCTGTGCTTTAGCTCTTATTCAAGTGATCTCAGAGAGATACTGAAAAGGTCATTCACAATAAAGGACAGAAATTTCATCTCTTTTCATTTAATTAATTTTACCTTAACCATAAAGAGATCTGTAATTTTGCAAAGGCATATAACTAACAGAACAGGCACTTAGTTGGCTCCATAGAAGCATACTGTAACGAAAGGGTAACCCAGCCTGTCAATACTAAATATGTGCCCTCAGACCTTTCCTTTATATGCCACCATCAGCATTAACTACGGTATTTCATAGGCTAAATGGTGTGTGTTTGCAGGTGGATTCTTCAGCAGCTTCTCTGATCTCCATGGTTAGCGGAAAATTATAGCTGTGTATTACAAATATTGCTCCATTCTTTATTGTAGGGCACAATAGCATTACATACACAACTAGCATGATGAGTATGGTTAAGTCTTCCACTTATGATGATCATTACCAAGAGGATATAGGTCTATAGTCCTATTTGCACTAAGTGTTCGTAGAATGACTGTATACAAAACTGTATGGAAAACTATTACACACGTCATGTGGTTTCCGGAGTTTTAAATAGAAATAGCACTGTGCCTAGAATTCTGTATAGTTCCTTATTATGCTATAACAATTACATCTACAGAAATAAAATGCTAAAAAATGAGGCCATGCAGTAAAGGGTTTGAAAAAGAAGAACTTACGAATTGAGGGGTCAGACATTACAACCATAACGTAGGTGTTGGACGTAAAAATATCTATGAAAGCGGCAAAATTGGAATTTCGAACCTCCATGCTCTGAAAAGATGCAGCCAACTTACTGTGAAAAAAGAAAAGCATGAGCATAGCTGTAACATCTACTCATCACTTTATAACAGGTTCTTGTTACTAGGGCTGAGAACTTATGACCTATATCAAAATCAGGATTAATAGAGGGTTTTACCTCAATTATGATTAACAGCAATTATTTAGGCAACACCTCTTTTTAAAAATCCATGCCCTTTTTAGGATATCCATTGAGTGGACCTTGCAAGATTTACTTAGTGTTATTTTCCCCCTGGGCTCTGGTGCTGCTCCTGGTCATCTTCAGGCATTCCAAATGATATCAGGGACCAAGCGTGACTGACGAGGTCCAATTACAGGCCTCAGCAGTTCTTGATGTCATTCAGTAGGCCAGAAGAAGATAAAGACCAGCACCAAAGCCCATGGGAGGTAAGCAACACTTTTTAATTTTTGGTCACTTCTCATGGGCATCTTCTAATTATACTCTGGAGTGTAAAAAGATCCCAGCGTATAATAGCAGTTTCAGTTCATACGTTTACTATTTCAATGAAACTGCAGGTAAAGGTTTGCAAATACTGTTATAACCGACGTACACAAAATCCCGTTGATTATCTGTATTGACGGTCAGACTTGTTATTTTTCAATGAATTTCTCAGCTTTACCTCTCACATACTTTTACCACTAACAGTTAAAGGGACTCTAATAGCAGATTTACGGGTTATGAGCTAAAGATATTCCTGAATAGGCTATTCAGGCGCTGCTATTAGTGTGTAAAAAGACCCCCCCACACACACACTTTTTTTTTTTTTTTTTTAATTACCTTGGCAATCGATATGTAAATTAGCTGGTGTCATGCACCCCTTAGCGTCATAGCTTCTGCACGCCCACCGCTGCCTCCAAGCCCCCCTCCTCCTGTTATTCACGTTGGTTTCTATTGAAAGCACGCGCATGCGCAGTATCGCTCCCTCCGGCGCCATTTTCCCCATAGAGAACATTGCGAGCTGGAGCATGCACACACGTGTTTTTAATAGAAACCGACGTGAATAAGCAGGAGGAGGGGGGCTTGGAGGCAGCAGTGGCCGTGCAGAAGTTATGACGCTAAGGAGTACACAACACGCCCACTGTGCACGATCCAGCTAATTTACATATCGATTACCATGGTAAGTTAAAAAAAAAAAATGGAGGGGGGCGTCTTTTTACAAACTAACAGCAGCCCCTGAATAGCCTTTTTAAAGGCTATTCAGGAATATCTTTAGCTCATAACCCGTCAATCTGCTGATAGAGCCCTTTTAATATGTTCTCTTTGGCACCGCATGCTGGGCTCAAAATTGCAAATTTAGTTATATTACATTGGAGATAGGTGTGAGTATATCTTTACTAGCCACACCACTCCTTTAACTGAAACTGAGATTTCACCAGCATTTCTCTCTTACCTGCAGCTTAGTTTGAATTGCTTTATAATATTGCTGATCTTCTCAAATCGGTGAATGTCCCTTTGCTCTTTGCACTGATAGTGTGAAATAACCTGCAAAAAAAAAATAAATCCCCAAAAAAATATAGAAATTTTGCACTATCATTGCTCAAATTTCTCCAGTTAGTTAAATCCAGCATATAATACTCACCAAAAATGTTGCCCTTTCAAATAACAAAACTTCATCAGCCTCAATAATCTGGGCAAAGTTACGCAAGTTAGACTCAAGCTGCTGTACATTAGGAATAAGCTGGTAGACAATGCTGGACCAGGCCTGAACAGGGAAAGAGCATACGATGTGATAAAAAAGCATAAAAGGAGACTAAATCAAAGCTTTGTTTCTTAAAAGGAAACAATGTAAGGCACATACCTTGTATAACGTCTCATCCCAAATAGAAGTCCTAAAACAGGCACAATCCAGAGGGCGAGAAAGGCGTCTTAAATCTTCTTCCCTTTCCTTAAATATCTGAAAGAAAAAAAAAATTATATGTATTATATTGAGGGACAAATGAATAGGACAGGTACCTGCAGTACCTGGTTTGGCCACTATACAGACAACAGCCATCTTCTTCCGGCTCCATTCTCCATTTATCAGCTTAGGATAGGTCATTAATGGGAGTGTACAACCACCGAAATTGCCGTTATAGGAGCATTTAACAACACAGTGAAAATACATCTTTCATGTCAAAGTGCAATCCTGCTGCTACGAAAATTGGATATTTGATGCACCCAGGGTGTGGCTGCATCTGCCAGAGCACCAGTTTTTTCTGTGGTCCCCCTTCATTGTGAATTGTCAATCTTTAAATTAGGCGGCCGTCCTGGGTGGCAGCCACAGGTACTTTGGCAGTAGCGACAGAGCCACAAGAGGACCAAACGGCTAAAGCTCTGTAGGAGACTCCACTGCAGAATCTACAGAAAGTCTGTGGGTTCTACATTTAATAGCTTTTTACGTGGATGGAGTCTCCGTCTTTCATGCGGATCCGAACAATGAAAACCTGAATGCTGGCATGAGCCTGGCATAGCTTACGTACATATTTTAAAGTATTTCTTTTGGGCAGCAACACTGCACTTTGACACAAGAAAGGTTTGACCACTAAGACACTAACCACCACCACAACAGCATATATAAGTGATTGGGAGTGATTATTGTGAAAGCGGACTACTTTTAAAGCCAATGTGTTATCAGGAATTAACTCGTTGTTTAAATCATGTTTTAATGTTAAAAACATTTTTTTTAAAACTTTTGGTTCTGTTTTGAAGTTCCCAAAATCAATGTCTAAGTTTAAAAAAAAAATAAAAAATCCTAAAAATCTTGCATTTACAACTTCTGCCACTAAGGCTGGTCTTACACGACCGTAATGCCTTTGCGGTCCGCAAGTTGCTGATCAGCAACTTACACTCCGCAGATGTCCGTGAGCTGCCGCACTCGCCCATAGAGTTCTATAGGCGAGTCCGTGCAGTGCCGTGAATTGCGGCCATTACGGACAAGCTCTAAAAAGTGCGGACCTCGGTTGCGGCCCGGCACACCACGGATAAAATATCCGGTGGTGTAAGAGGCCGCACTGAGTATAATGTGTCCGCAAATAATCCGCAATTGAAAACCCTCAATTGTGGACCATTTGCGGACTTAAACTACGGTCGTGTAAGACCAGCCTAAGCCTCAAACATTCTATGACGTCCTGTTTTCCATAGAAGGACCATCACAAGTTATCTAGGCACCTCTGTGACCCAGGGATAGCTTATTTTACAGAGGAGAAAGTAGATAAGCTGTGACCATTACCTATTGTGATGGGTGGATTATGTCTTATCTACATATACATGATAGCTGTGTCCATCAGTGTCCTGATAAGCGAAAAACTCCTACAAAGAATTCTCCTATAGTAGGGTGCATTCACACAGAGTAACGTGCCGCGTGACCTGGCACGTATACGCCGTGTGAGATTTTGAGCGCCGTATACACTCCCATTGATTTTAATGGGAGCCTGGATCGTATACGCAGCGTTATTTTTGTGGCCGTGATTTTGCGGCCGCAAAATAACGTGGCGTATACGAGACTAACTAGTGCAATGTTTTTAAAAACCTTTATTGCCCATCTGTGTAATCTACCTAGTCTTACAGTCTCCAAGGTCTCGTTCGTGACCGACAAGATTTCTTGCTTTTAGAGAAATGCAAGGAACCAGCAATGAAACATTGGAGACTCTGCACTAATGGGAAACATAGGCTGAAGGGTGCCGCATGAGATTGAATTATGGAAACTATTTCAGAAGGGAAAGAGTCAAAATGGTAAATAGCCCACATGTGGCACATAAACAAACAAACTAATGCTAGGTTCACTCGAGCATTCGGGTGTCTGTCCTTAGAGTCTGCATGGGAACACAAAAGACAGAGGCCCTGTCTGCTTAAAAAGCGGTTACGAACGGAAACCCATGGACCTCATAGATTTACGATTTCTGCTGGTGTTATAATGAAATTGGAGGAGAGAAGGCCTTTTCTCTCCACAGATTTTAGGCAGATTCTGCAGTGAAATCTCCTCAAGAGAATACAATGCAAGTATGAATCCAACCTAAAACATGACAACCCAAAGCACAATTTTTGAATACTATGCAAAAAAAAAAAAAAAAAATGCGCTAGAGCAATTGAAATCCTCTTGCATAACAACATCCGCGTTTAGGCCTAGTCACACAATACAATTTGACACAATTTCATGTTCTTGTCATCAAATAATAGTGGGTCAGCGTATGGGTGGTTTAAATAAAAGTCTTAGGGCCCCTTCACACGGCGTAAGCACTCGGCTCATTCCGAGCCGTACACACGAGCGCTTCTAAACACTTCCCATTCACTTCAATGGGAGCGCTCGTAAAGCCGGATTTACGCGCGCTCTCATTGAAGTGAATGGGAAGTGTTTAGAAGCGCTCGCGTGTATGGCTTGGAATGAGCCGAGCGCTTACGCCGTGTGAAGGGGCCCTTACTGTAAGGAGGAAGCGTTACTCACCGCGCAGAGTCATAGCTGTGCAGTAAGGAACGCCCCCTCTGACAGTACAGCGCTATGGACTCTACTGTCAGGAGGGGCGTTCATCACAGACTGTCAGAAATGCCCTTCTGACAGTGAAGAGCTATGATAACGGCACCGATACATAACGGGAAAGCTGATAGTGTGCTGAATTCAGCGCACTGTCGGCTTTCTAGCGGTATATAAATCCGCAGGTGCCCGAGGACATGAAAGGTCCTCTTTGATAAATCTCATCTATGCATTAATATTACAGTCTGTCTACTAACCAGATCTCTTTGGTCTTCTTGTACCAAGTCCATTTTGTGAACCAAGCAAAACACCTTTGCATCAGGAGAGTTCTGAAGAATGGCTTCCAAACAAGACTGGTAATAGTGCATGTCTTTCTCCAGCTCTCTACTCTCAACATCAAAAACATAGATGAGGACCTCAACATTGCGGAATATGTTGTCACGCTGGCTGGTAAAATAGTTCTCCATAAACGTATCCTGACTGTGGAAGTAAAAGTAACAAAGTATGTTACAGAAGCAAAGTAAAGAAATGCAAAAACTACAAAAAGATGCCCAAAAGAAACAGCAAAAGAATTGTTGAAAAACACTGCCACAAAACACTACCTTCATTTATAATACTCCACTTGTGAGGGAAGATTTTTGGGAACACAGCTACTTGCCAGTTGCTGGTAAACTTGTGGCTCAACATTATTGTCAAAGAAACAATAAAGCAGCAGATCGTTTTATATAAGGGCATATAGAAAAATGATGTCCGTTTGCAATTCTGTGACGTTTATAATCATGTAATGAATAAAAAAAATTGCTATCCTTAAAAGCTGAATGCTAGATATAGTTACAGCTTATAGCTTGAAACTGATATAATGTTATATGATAAGATAGTGCCTGTATCCAAGATGGGTGCAAGAAAAACAAATGCCACAAGACAGCTCCCCAAGGTTAACACGCAGGACCAGGAGTAGCTGGCTATATATGGCACTGCTTAAACTTTTTCTGTTTGATTGAGATGTACCATACCAATCAGGAATGAATATGAAAACTTATGTTGTTGTTATATCTCTTCCTTTCTCTGTTACTATTTAACCCCTGTGTTCTTGAATAAAGGTGCGCCAACACACATTCTTTTGTTAAAAAAAGAACGAATACCAATACATAGAGTGCTGTAACTTCTTTACCGCCTGGTACTCAGCCTAATTAATTAGGACAACGACAGTTACCCAGGATTATTGGTCAATTAGTCATAAACGCGACTCTGACCTTATCAATTCTATATCTATCTATATTTAAAGAGAATGGGAACGCCAACCTGGCCACAGTCAGGTTGAACATGGAGCATGTGAAAGGTCCTGTCCTTTTACTTCATGGGACAAGCCTTTCAACTATAACATGGACTCAAAAATGTGAAACTGACCTAAGGGGTGCTGCTATTTTTTTTTCTGTTGACCTAGTAATTTGAGGGCTTTTTTTTCCATAATACTAGTTTTATATTTTTAAAGAGATTCAGTCATTAGAACTGCTGATGACACCCAATTATACACATCTTCCCGTGACATCACCCCTGCACTCATACAGAACACCAGTGACTGTCTTTCTGCTGTCTATAATATCATGTCCTCGCTCTATCTGAAACTAAATCTCTCTAAGACTGAGCTACTACTGTTTCCACCATCTAATAGATCTGTCCCTGATATATCCATTGCAGTCTCAGGCCTTACTATAACTCCTAGGCAGCAGGCCCTCTGCCTCAGGGTCATGTTTGATGCAGACCTTTCCTTCACCCCTCATATTGAATCACTCGCACGTTCATGTCACCTCCACCTCAAAAACATCTCCAAACGCCCTTTCCTCACCAGAGATACACTAAAGACACTTATTGTCTCTCTGATTCATTCTCACCTTGATTACTGTAACTCCTTACTAATCGGTCTTCCCCTCACTAAACTCTCCCCTCTACAATCTATTCTGAATGCAGCGGCTAGGCTCATATATCAGGCTAGACGCTACAGCGATGCCTCTGGTCTGTGCCAGTCACTACACTGGCTGCCTATTCATTATAGAATAAAATATAAAGTTATCACTCTCATCCACAAGGCTCTCCATAATGCCGCACCTCCCTACATTTCTTCCCTCATCTCTGTCTACCGCCCAACCCGTACTCTCCGCTCACTCAATGACCTAACACTTACATCCTCTATTATCAGAACCTCCCACGCTCGTATACAAGACTTCTCCCGAGTTGCACCACTTCTCTGGAATGCTCTACCCCGGACAATCAGATTAACTCCCAATTTCTACAGTTTCAAACGCAAACTAAAGACGCATCTTTTCAGACAGGCCTATCACAATTTCTAACGTAAACCCTTAACCCTCCTCTGTCTCCGCTCCCACATTTCCCCACATGATATGATGTCATCTCATGCTAACTCCATAGGTCCAAGCTCCATCCACATGTTAAAGGACATGACTGTTGACGGCTCATAAAGTCTTATGTTTATGTAATGACAGTCACCTCTATTACAAAAGTATCTGACCTCTGTATAAGCAATGCCGCCCCGGCTACCTCTTGTGTCACCCCCTCTACCTCATAGATTGTAAGCTCTTGCGAGCAGGGCCCTCAGTCCCATTGTGTGAATTGACTTTCTTTGTAATGTATCTTTCTGTCTGTATTTGAACCCTACAAATTGTACAGCGCTGCGGAATATGTTGGCGCTATATAAATAAATTTTATTATTATTATTAGAACTCAGTGTTTTCTCCTTGTGAAATGCAGCAGGAAAAAGCCAATGTAAAGCACTCCGCTATCTCTGGTGCTCCCATTAAAGAGCATCGACCATTGCCAGTTCTAGTCCTGTCCTAATTCAGCCGGGCTGCGTTCAGTTTAAATATGGAGCGTGTGAGAGGACCTTGTTAGATTACTTTGTGAGGCAACTGCCTTTAACTTCTCCAGCCCAACCCTAGATTTAGTGATGGAATATTGATCTATGATCCTGTTAGCCCATGGTCATAAAAGCTGCGGTCAGACCAAGACAATTAGCCACCGAGCGCCACCTTAATCTGCCCACGTGACACTAGCCTAAGGGATTAATGGACAAACTAACCAGTGAACAGAGGTCAAGGACTTAGACAGTTAACTTACCCACCACAATCCCATAGATTTAGCACCAGGTTGCCCAAAAATCTGACATGAGAATGCTCAACATCAACTGCAACAGAAAGAAACAAACGGTCACAAAAACATCAATGTACAAAAAAGTATCCCAATCAATGAATGAGGTCTTACTTGTGGCACCCAATCGTCGTGTGTCCCGTGCAATGTAGTTTGCAAAGATGATGGATCTCATACTAGTTTTCCCCGAGCCACTCTTCCCCATCAACAGCACCTAACAGGTTAACCAGACAGTCATTCTGTTAGACTCTGCATCATCTTTAAGGAATACTGGTTATTTTATGGTTACGTAGTGAATTACCTTTTTCTTCATGGCTGAACTGGGCATCACACAGCCAGAGAATTCTGCAAGGAGAAACGAGAAGGATCAGCATATTACAATGGGGCTGGGCAAGTAGATTTTTTAATTTGTTAATTTGGATCCCATTATAGTCTATAGGGTCCACCAGCGTTCGAGGGTAAGCGCTGGTTTAGCGGTCCTGCTTTCCATTGTTCTGATCCCGCAGCTGACCCAAACAACAGAGAGCCCAGCGAACATAGCGTTTAATATAAAATAATTGTAATAGTGCACACACCGCCTCTCTGGAGCAGCTCCGAGTCCTCGGAAAGTTGGAAGGTATGAAAAGTGGTGCTGTGGGCCCAAAAACAAGATAAAAAAGCCTGAAGATGCCCCAGCCATTATAAGGAGAGCCCCTGTGTGTGCTGTCCAGGTCTATGTATGTTGGGGGAGGGGAAGAGCCCCTTACTACAATCATTACACATCCCTCATAGGCACCCGACAGCCCCAGCCGACCATCACAGCTCTAATGCCCGCCATCTAAGCACCTCACAGCAGCTCTCCTACCTCTAGCAGACCACCACAGCAAAACTAACCAGGAGACGACCACGAACACAACACCCACCTTACTCACAACGATCCAGGACCCGGATGTTGCCAAATCACATGATTTGTCACATGAAAGAAGCGGAAGTAGAAACACGAGCTTGTATGTACGTAGCGACCGTAAGCCAAAGTTCTGGAGAAGGCGAAGAGCGACACCTCCCGGCAGACATCGCGATACCCGAGGCTGCGCCTGCGCAGAACAGAAGTTTTGTATCTGGCGCGTTACTGTTGTTTTGGTTATAGCTAAGCACGTGGAGGAATCCGGCCAGTCAGGAGACCAGGGCTGCCTGCGTATAGTACCGTAAGCTCCAATGCCATGAGCTCTGCCTATGTACTGTATACAATGTCAGAGACCGGGGCTGCCTGCATATAATGAGCTCCAATGGTATGAGCTCTGCACAGTATCACTTCTCCTATCCTGTATATATGGACACTGCGCAGTATCACTTCTCCTGTACTGTATATATGGACACTGCACAGTATCACTTCTCCTGTACTGTATATATGGACACTGCACAGTATCACTTCTCCTATACTGTATATATGGACACGGCACAGTATCACTGCTCCTATATTATCTATATGGACACTGCGCAGTATCACTTCTCCTATACTGTATATATGGAACGGCGCAGTATCACTTCTCCTATACTGTATATATGGATGCTACACAGTATCACTTCTCCTATACTGTTTACATGGACACTGCACAGTATCACTTCTCCTATACTGTATATATGGACACGGCACAGTATCACTTCTCCTATACTGTATATATGGACACTGCACAGTATCACTTCTCCTGTACTGTATATATGGACACTGCACAGTATCACTTCTCCTATCCTGTATATATGGAACGGCGCAGTATCACTTCTCCTATACTGTATATATGGAACGGCGCAGTATCACTTCTCCTATACTGTATATATGGAACGGCGCAGTATCACTTCTCCTATACTGTATATATGGATGCTACACAGTATCACTTCTCCTATACTGTTTACATGGACACTGCACAGTATCACTTCTCCTATACTGTATATATGGACACGGCACAGTATCACTTCTCCTATACTGTATATATGGACACTGCACAGTATCACTTCTCCTGTACTGTATATATGGACACTGCACAGTATCACTTCTCCTATACTGTATATATGGACACTGCACAGTATCACTTCTCCTATACTGTATATATGGACACTGCACAGTATCTCCACTCCTATACTGTATATATGGGCACTCCACAGTATCACATCTCCTGTACTGTATATATGGACACTGCACAGTATCTCCAATCCTATACTGTATATATGGGCACTGCACAGTATCACTTCTCCTGTACTGTATATATGGACACGGCACAGTATCACTTCTCCTGTACTGTATATATGGACACTGCACAGTATCGCTTCTCCTGTACTGTATATATGGACACTGCATAGTATCACTTCTCCTATACTGTATATATGGACACTGCACAGTATCACTTCTCCTATCCTGTATATATGGACACTGCACAGCATCACTTCTCCTATACTGTATATATGGACACTGCACAGTATCACTTCTCCTGTGCTGTATATATGGACACTGCATAGTATCACTTCTCCTATACTGTATATATGGACACTGCACAGTATCACTTCTCCTATCCTGTATATATGGACACTGCACAGTATCACTTCTCCTATACTGTATATATGGACACTGCACAGTATCACTTCTCCTGTACTGTATATATGGACACTGCACAGCATCACTTCTCCTATACTGTATATATGGACACTGCACAGTATCACTTCTCCTATACTGTATATATGGACACTGCACAGTATCACTTCTCCTGTACTGTATATATGGACACTGCACAGTATCACTTCTCCTGTATGGACACTGCATAGTATCTCTACTCCTGTACTGTATATATGGACACTCTACAGCAGGGGTCTCAAACTCAACTCAGCATGTGGGCCACAGAGCAAGATCCCAGCCAGTCGACGGGCCGCACTAGGTCTACAAACAATTGCTGGAGCTCTAGAAAAGGGCACCAGCATAACAATAGAGTGGGACATTATCTATAGGGTGGGTGCACTACAACTCCCAGCAGCTCCAGGGCATCTGGAGCTGCTGGGAGTTGTAGTAATTGAAAGATTTGGGGGCAAAATAGGGGACAATAAACGCAGTTTTTTGGGGTTTGTAAAATTGGCACGTACCTTGTCACTGCAGGTCTGGCCTCCGCTGCTAAAATCCATCCGCCGCGCTCAGCGTCAAGACATCAATGACGCATGAGGAAAAGAGCTGCGGCTGGATTGGCCAATCCGTTACTAGGCTACAGGTTGCGGGCCCAAGGTCCGGGACATTCTCCCGCTGCTGCGCTACAGCCGGCCATTTTTATGTAGCGTAGCGGCGGTCACCATTAAATGGAACATACTAGGCTTGGTGTGGATTAGTCTGCGGGCCGCACAAAATTATACAGTATCTCTACTGTATTTCTACAGTAGCTCTACAGTATATTAATGTCAGGCATTTGGGCTGTTAATTTAGTTTTAGTAACTCCATGTGCCCCATATTAATAGCAATTAACCCCATCATGTCACTTACATTAAAGGGGCTCTATCACCTAAATTCAGCAATATGTGATAGATATATTGCTGAATAGCCTTTAAAAAGGCTATTTTGGACCCGCTACTCATTTAATAAAAAACGTATACTTACCATGCACGGTGGGCGTTTCGTGCACTCCTCCTCATCACGTCACGTTGATGCCCTCCTCTGGCTTCTTCTCCGTGAGACGTCCTCCTTCTTTTGTGATGTTCCTAATTTCACTATGCAAAAATGGCGCCGGAGCGTGCGCAGTAGGAGAAGTGATGCTGTGCAGTCTCCATATATACAGTACAGGAGAAGTGATGCTGTGCAGTCTCCATATATACAGTACAGGAGAAGTGATGCTGTGCAATCTCCATATATACAGTCAGGGGTGAACCATGAAGGGGGGGGGGGCGGCTTTCTGACATCCGCTTCAGGCAGCAGAAAGCCGCCCCCCCCCCCCCACCCGGAGGAGGGGGCCGAGCAGAGTGAGTGTCTTTAGCAGGCAGGGAGAGGACCTGCTCTCTGCATGAGCGTGAGGGGTGTCCGCTGAAGCAGCGCTGCTCCAGCGGCCTCCCCAATCCACTGCTCAGTGATGGTGACTAGAGATGAGCGAACAGTGTTCTATCGAACTCATGTTCGATCGGATATTAGGCTGTTCGGCATGTTCGAATCGAATCGAACACCGCGTGGTAAAGTGCGCCATTACTCGATTCCCCTCCCACCTTCCCTGGCGCCTTTTTTGCTCCAATAACAGCGCAGGGTAGGTGGGACAGGAACTACGACACCGGTGACGTTGAGAAAAGTAGGCAAAACCCATTGGCTGCCGAAAACATGTGACCTCTAATTTAAAAGAACAGCGCCGCCCAGCTTCGCGTCATTCTGAGCTTGCAATTCACCGAGGACGGAGGTTTCCGTCCAGCTAGCTAGGGCTTAGATTCTGGGTAGGCAGGGACAGGCTAGGATAGGAAGGAGAAGACAACCAACAGCTCTTATAAGAGCTAAATTCCAGGGAGAAGCTTGTCAGTGTAACGTGGCACTGACGGGCTCAATCGCCGCAACCCAGCTTTCCCAGGATCCTGAATGGAATACACTGTCAGTGTATTCCCGTATACCCGATATATACCCCCGATACCCGTTCCAACGGTGTGCCCCCCCACCTTCACCCCAGAAATACCCTGCAAGTCCCCTAGCAATAGAATTGGGGCTATATACACCCACTATTTTTGCTACTGCCATATAGTGCCAGTTTCTGACTGGTAATTCAAAGAATATATTGTGGTTACGTGCACCCACAATTTTTACTACTGGTATACAGTGCCATTGTCTGACTGGGAATTCAAAGAATATATTGGGGTTACGTGCACCCACAATTTTTACTACTGGTATACAGTGCCATTGTCTGACTGGGAATTCAAAGAATATATTGGGAATACAAATACCCTCATTTCTTGCTACTGCCATATAGTGCCAGTGTCTGACTGGGAATTCAAAGAATATATTGGGGTTACGTGCACCCACAATTTTTACTACTGGTATACAGTGCCATTGTCTGACTGGGAATTCAAAGAATATATTGGGGTTATAAATACCCTCATTTCTTGCTACTGCCATATAGTGCCAGTTTCTGACTGGTAATTCAAAGAATATATTGTGGTTACGTGCACCCACAATTTTTACTACTGGTATACAGTGCCATTGTCTGACTGGGAATTCAAAGAATATATTGGGAATACAAATACCCTCATTTCTTGCTACTGGTATATAGTGCCATTGTCTGACTGGGAATTCAAAGAATATATTGGGGTTATAAATACCCTCATTTCTTGCTACTGCCATATAGTGCCAGTTTCTGACTGGTAATTCAAAGAATATATTGTGGTTACGTGCACCCACAATTTTTACTACTGGTATACAGTGCCATTGTCTGACTGGGAATTCAAAGAATATATTGGGAATACAAATACCCTCATTTCTTGCTACTGCCATATAGTGCCAGTTTCTGACTGGTAATTCAAAGAATATATTGTGGTTACGTGCACCCACAATTTTTACTACTGGTATACAGTGCCATTGTCTGACTGGGAATTCAAAGAATATATTGGGAATACAAATACCCTCATTTCTTGCTACTGCCATATAGTGCCAGTTTCTGACTGGTAATTCAAAGAATATATTGTGGTTACGTGCACCCACAATTTTTACTACTGGTATACAGTGCCATTGTCTGACTGGGAATTCAAAGAATATATTGGGGTTACGTGCACCCACAATTTTTACTACTGGTATACAGTGCCATTGTCTGACTGGGAATTCAAAGAATATATTGGGAATACAAATACCCTCATTTCTTGCTACTGCCATATAGTGCCAGTGTCTGACTGGGAATTCAAAGAATATATTGGGGTTACGTGCACCCACAATTTTTACTACTGGTATACAGTGCCATTGTCTGACTGGGAATTCAAAGAATATATTGGGGTTATAAATACCCTCATTTCTTGCTACTGCCATATAGTGCCAGTTTCTGACTGGTAATTCAAAGAATATATTGTGGTTACGTGCACCCACAATTTTTACTACTGGTATACAGTGCCATTGTCTGACTGGGAATTCAAAGAATATATTGGGGTTACGTGCACCCACAATTTTTACTACTGGTATACAGTGCCATTGTCTGACTGGGAATTCAAAGAATATATTGGGAATACAAATACCCTCATTTCTTGCTACTGCCATATAGTGCCAGTGTCTGACTGGGAATTCAAAGAATATATTGTGGTTACGTGCACCCACAATTTTTACTACTGGTATACAGTGCCATTGTCTGACTGGGAATTCAAAGAATATATTGGGAATACAAATACCCTCATTTCTTGCTACTGCCATATAGTGCCAGTTTCTGACTGGTAATTCAAAGAATATATTGGGGTTACGTGCACCCACAATTTTTACTACTGGTATACAGTGCCAATTTCTAACTAGGAATTCAAAATGCGCAAGGCTCCCGGAAAGGGACGTGGACGAGGCCGTGGGCGAGGTCGGGGGAATGGTTCTGGGGAGCAAGGTAGCAGTGAAGCCACAGGGCGTCCCGTGCCTACTCCTGTGGGGCAGCAAGCATTGCGCCACTCCACAGTGCCAGGGTTGCTTGCCACATTAACTAAACTGCAGGGTACAAACCTTAGTAGGCCCGAGAACCAGGAACAGGTCTTGCAATGGCTGTCAGAGAACGCTTACAGCACATTGTCCAGCAGCCAGTCAGACTCTGCCTCCTCTCCTCCTATTACCCAACAGTCTTGTCTTCCTTCCTCCCAAAATTCCGAAGCTTTACAGAACAATAACCCAAACTGTCCCTGCTCCCCAGAGCTGTTCTCCGCTCCTTTCATTGTCCCTCAACCTGCCTCTCCACGTCACGATTCCACGAACCTAACAGAGGAGCATCTGTGTCCAGATGCTCAAACACTAGAGTCTCCTCCATCTCCGTTCGATTTGGTGGTGGATGACCAGCAACCCACCCTCATCGACGATGATGTGACGCAGTTGCCGTCAGGGCATCCAGTTGACCGGCGCATTGTGCGGGAGGAGGAGATGAGACAGGAGTTGGAAGAGGAAGTGGTGGATGATGAGGACACTGACCCGACCTGGACAGGGGGGATGTCAAGCGGGGAAAGTAGTGTGGATGTTGAGGCAGGTGCAGCACCAAAAAGGGTAGCTAGAGGCAGAGGCAGAGGTCAGCAGCTTAGGCGAAGCCAGGCCACACCCGGAATCTCCCAAGATGTTCCAGTTCGTACCCAGCCCCGAAAAACTCCCACCTCGAGGGCACGTTTCTCGAAGGTGTGGAGTTTTTTCAAGGAATGCGCCGAGGACAGATATAGTGTTGTCTGCACAATTTGCCTCTCGAAATTGATTAGGGGCTCTGAGAAGAGCAACCTGTCCACCACTTCAATGCGCCGTCATTTGGAATCCAAGCACTGGAATCAGTGGCAGGCAGCAACGGCAGGACAAAGGCCGCCTGCCGTTCACGCCACTGCCACTGCCTCTGCCACTGCCTCTGCCTCTGCCACTGCCACTGCTGACTGTGCTGGCGATGCACTCCAGAGGACGAGCCAGGACACCACTTCATCTGCCTCCGCCACTTTGTTGACTTCTACCTCATCCTCCCCTGGTCCTGTCTTATCTCCTTCTCCTGCACCATCAAAGGCACCATCAGGCGTTTCTTTACAACAACCCACCATCTCTCAGACATTGGAGCGGCGGCAGAAATACACTGCTAACCACCCACACGCGCAAGCCTTGAACGCCAACATCGCTAAACTGCTGGCCCAGGAGATGTTGGCGTTCCGGCTTGTTGAAACTCCCGCCTTCCTGGACCTGATGGCAACTGCGGCACCTCGCTATGCCGTCCCTAGCCGTCACTACTTCTCCCGGTGTGCCGTCCCCGCCTTGCACCAGCACGTGTCACTCAACATCAGGCGGGCCCTTAGTTCCGCGCTTTGCACAAAGGTCCACTTGACCACCGACGCGTGGACAAGTGCATGCGGACAGGGACGCTACATTTCACTGACGGCACACTGGGTGAATGTAGTTGAGGCTGGGACTGCTTCCCAAACTGGCCCGGTGTACCTCGTCTCCCCGCCTAACATTCCTGGCAGGGACACGAGAAGAACACCCCCCTCCTCCTCCTCTACCGCCTCCTCCTCCGCCACCTCCTCCGCTGTTAGATTGACCCCAGCTACGAGTTGGAAACGTTGCAGCACTGGCGTTGGTAGACGTCAGCAGGCTGTGCTGAAGCTGATCAGCTTGGGGGACAGACAGCACACTGCCTCCGAGGTGAGGGATGCCCTCCTCGATGAGACGGCAATATGGTTTGAGCCGCTGCACCTGGGCCCAGGCATGGTCGTTTGTGATAACGGCCGGAACCTGGTAGCAGCTCTGGAGCTTGCCGGACTCCAACATGTTCCATGCCTGGCCCACGTCTTCAACCTAGTGGTGCAACGTTTCCTAAAGAGCTACCCCAATGTTCCAGAGCTACTGGTGAAAGTGCGGCGCATGTGCGCCCACTTTCGCAAGTCGACAGTAGCCGCTGCTAGCTTAAAATCTCTCCAGCAACGCCTGCATGTGCCACAACACCGGCTTTTGTGCGACGTCCCCACACGCTGGAACTCAACGTTTCAGATGTTGAATAGAGTGGTTGAGCAGCAGAGACCTTTGATGGAATACCAGCTACAAAACCCTAGGGTGCCACAAAGTCAGCTGCCTCAGTTTCACATCCATGAGTGGCCATGGATGAGAGACCTTTGTGACATCCTACGGGTCTTTGAGGAGTCCACAAGGAGGGTGAGCTCTGAGGATGCGATGGTGAGCCTTACAATCCCGCTCTTGTGTGTTCTGAGAGAATCCCTGATTGACATCAGGGATAACTCAGATCACACAGAGGAGTTAGGGATAGCATCCGATCCGTCACAGCTGGAGAGTAGGTCCACACATCTGTCCGCTTCACTGCGTTTAATGGAGGAGGAGGAGGAGGAAGAAGAGTTGTCCGATGATGTGATGGTGATACAGGAGGCTTCCGGGCAACTTCGAATCGTCCCATTGTTGCAGCGCGGATGGGTAGACATGGAGGATGAGGAGGAAATGGAGATTGAACTTTCCGGTGGGGCCAGAGGAGTCATGCCAACTAACACTGTGGCAGACATGGCTGAGTTCATGTTGGGGTGCTTTACAACCGACAAGCGTATTGTCAAAATCATGGAGGACAACCAGTACTGGATCTTTGCTATCCTTGACCCCCGGTATAAAAACAACATCTCGTCTTTTATTCCGGTAGAGGGGAGGGCCAATCGCATCAATGCTTGCCACAGGCAATTGGTGCAGAATATGATGGAGATGTTTCCAGCATGTGACGTTGGCGGCAGGGAGGGCAGTTCCTCCAGTAGGCAACCAAGTTCTCACCGGTCCACACAAACGAGGGGCACACTGTCTAAGGTCTGGGACACCTTGATGGCACCCCCTCGCCAAAGTGCCGCCACGGAGGGTCCTAGTGTCACCAGGCGTGAGAAGTATAGGCGCATGTTGTGGGAATACCTTTCCGACCACAGCCCTGTCCTCTCCGACCCCTCTGCGCCCTACACGTATTGGGTGTCGAAGTTGGACCTGTGGCTTGAACTTGCCCTATATGCCTTGGAGGTGCTGTCCTGTCCTGCCGCCAGCGTCCTATCTGAGAGGGTGTTCAGTGCAGCCGGTGGCATCATCACTGACAAGCGCACCCGTCTGTCAGCTGAGAGTGCCGACCAGCTCACTTTGATAAAAATGAACCACCACTGGGTAGAGCCGTCATTTTTGTGCCCACCTGTGTAAAGCACCCCAACATGAAACTCCATGTCTGTACTCAACCTCTCCAATTCCTCCGCATCCTCATACTCATCCACCATAAGCGTTGCACAATTCTGCTAATACTAGGCTCCCTCCACCCTGATTTCCCCCAACTCTGCTGGTTAGAGGCTCCCTCCACCCTGATTTCCACCAACTCTGCTGGTTAGAGGATCCCTCCACCATGAATTGGTCCAAACTGGGGTTTTTAGAGGCTCCCTCCACCATGAATTGGTCCAAACTGGGCTGTTTAGCGGCTCCCTCCACCATTAATTGGTCCAAACTTGGCTGGTTAGAGGCTCCCTCCACCATGAATTGGTCCAAACTGGGTTTTTTAGAGGCTCCCTCCACCATGAATTGGTCCAAACTGGGGTTTTTAGAGGCTCCCTCCACCATGAATTGGTCCAAACTGGGCTGTTTAGCGGCTCCCTCCACCATTAATTGGTCCAAACTGGGCTGGTTAGAGGCTCCCTCCACCATGAATGTGCCCAAACTGGGCTGTTTAGAGGCTCCCTCCACCATGAATTTGCCCAAACTGGGCTGTTTAGAGGCTCCCTCCACCATGAATTGGTCCAAACTGGGGTTTTTAGAGGCTCCCTCCACCATGAATTGGTCCAAACTGGGCTGTTTAGCGGCTCCCTCCACCATTAATTGGTCCAAACTGGGCTGGTTAGAGGCTCCCTCCACCATGAATGTGCCCAAACTGGGCTGTTTAGAGGCTCCCTCCACCATGAATTGGTCCAAACTGGGGTTTTTAGAGGCTCCCTCCACCATGAATTGGTCCAAACTGGGCTGTTTAGCGGCTCCCTCCACCATTAATTGGTCCAAACTGGGCTGGTTAGAGGCTCCCTCCACCATGAATGTGCCCAAACTGGGCTGTTTAGAGGCTCCCTCCACCATGAATTTGCCCAAACTGGGCTGGTTAGAGGCTCCCTCCACCATGAATTGGTCCAAACTGGGGTTTTTAGAGGCTCCCTCCACCATGAATTTGCCCAAACTGGGCTGGTTAGAGGCTCCCTCCACCATGAATTGGTCCAAACTGGGCTGTTTAGCGGCTCCCTCCACCATTAATTGGTCCAAACTGGGCTGGTTAGAGGCTCCCTCCACCATGAATTTGCCCAAACTGGGCTGTTTAGAGGCTCCCTCCACCATGAATTGGTCCAAACTGGGGTTTTTAGAGGCTCCCTCCACCATGAATTGGTCCAAACTGGGCTGTTTAGCGGCTCCCTCCACCATTAATTGGTCCAAACTGGGCTGGTTAGAGGCTCCCTCCACCATGAATGTGCCCAAACTGGGCTGTTTAGAGGCTCCCTCCACCATGAATTGGTCCAAACTGGGGTTTTTAGAGGCTCCCTCCACCATGAATTGGTCCAAACTGGGCTGTTTAGCGGCTCCCTCCACCATTAATTGGTCCAAACTGGGCTGGTTAGAGGCTCCCTCCACCATGAATGTGCCCAAACTGGGCTGTTTAGAGGCTCCCTCCACCATGAATTTGCCCAAACTGGGCTGGTTAGAGGCTCCCTCCACCATGAATTGGTCCAAACTGGGGTTTTTAGAGGCTCCCTCCACCATGAATTGGTCCAAACTTGGCTGTTTAGAGGCTCCCTCCACCATTAATTGGTCCAAACTGGGCTGGTTAGAGGCTCCCTCCACCATGAATTGGTCCAAACTGGGTTTTTTAGAGGCTCCCTCCACCATGAATTGGTCCAAACTGGGGTTTTTAGAGGCTCCCTCCACCATGAATTGGTCCAAACTGGGCTGTTTAGCGGCTCCCTCCACCATTAATTGGTCCAAACTGGGCTGGTTAGAGGCTCCCTCCACCATGAATGTGCCCAAACTGGGCTGTTTAGAGGCTCCCTCCACCATGAATTTGCCCAAACTGGGCTGGTTAGAGGCTCCCTCCACCATGAATTGGTCCAAACTGGGGTTTTTAGAGGCTCCCTCCACCATGAATTGGTCCAAACTGGGCTGTTTAGCGGCTCCCTCCACCATTAATTGGTCCAAACTGGGCTGGTTAGAGGTTCCCTCCACCATGAATGTGCCCAAACTGGGCTGTTTAGAGGCTCCCTCCACCATGAATTTGCCCAAACTGGGCTGGTTAGAGGCTCCCTCCACCATGAATTGGTCCAAACTGGGGTTTTTAGAGGCTCCCTCCACCATGAATTGGTCCAAACTTGGCTGTTTAGAGGCTCCCTCCACCATTAATTGGTCCAAACTGGGCTGGTTAGAGCTCCCTCCACCATGAATTGGTCCAAACTGGGTTTTTTAGAGGCTCCCTCCACCATGAATTGGTCCAAACTGGGGTTTTTAGAGGCTCCCTCCACCATGAATTGGTCCAAACTGGACTGTTTAGCGGCTCCCTCCACCATTAATTGGTCCAAACTGGGCTGGTTAGAGGCTCCCTCCACCATGAATGTGCCCAAACTGGGCTGGTTAGAGGCTCCCTCCACCATGAATTGGTCCAAACTGGGGTTTTTAGAGGCTCCCTCCACCATGAATTGGTCCAAACTTGGCTGTTTAGAGGCTCCCTCCACCATTAATTGGTCCAAACTGGGCTGGTTAGAGGCTCCCTCCACCATGAATTGGTCCAAACTGGGTTTTTTACAGGCTCCCTCCACCATGAATTGGTCCAAACGGGTTTTTAGAGGCTCCCTCCACCATGAATTGGTCCAAACTGGGCTGTTTAGCGGCTCCCTCCACCATTAATTGGTCCAAACTGGGCTGGTTAGAGGCTCCCTCCACCATGAATGTGCCCAAACTGGGCTGTTTAGAGGCTCCCTCCACCATGAATTTGCCCAAACTGGGCTGGTTAGAGGCTCCCTCCACCATGAATTGGTCCAAACTGGGGTTTTTAGAGGCTCCCTCCACCATGAATTGGTCCAAACTGGGCTGTTTAGCGGCTCCCTCCACCATTAATTGGTCCAAACTGGGCTGGTTAGAGGCTCCCTCCACCATGAATGTGCCCAAACTGGGCTGTTTAGAGGCTCCCTCCACCATGAATGTGCCCAAACTGGGCTGGTTAGAGGCTCCCTCCACCATGAATTGGTCCAAACTGGGGTTTTTAGAGGCTCCCTCCACCATGAATTGGTCCAAACTTGGCTGTTTAGAGGCTCCCTCCACCATTAATTGGTCCAAACTGGGGTTTTTAGAGGCTCCCTCCACCATGAATTGGTCCAAACTGGGTTTTTTAGAGGCTCCCTCCACCATGAATTGGTCCAAACTGGGGTTTTTAGAGGCTCCCTCCACCATGAATTGGTCCAAACTGGGCTGTTTAGCGGCTCCCTCCACCATTAATTGGTCCAAACTGGGCTGGTTAGAGGCTCCCTCCACCATGAATGTGCCCAAACTGGGCTGTTTAGAGGCTCCCTCCACCATGAATTTGCCCAAACTGGGCTGGTTAGAGGCTCCCTCCACCATTAATTGGTCCAAACTGGGCTGGTTAGAGGCTCCCTCCACCATGAATTTGCCCAAACTGGGCTGTTTAGAGGCTCCCTCCACCATGAATTTGCCCAAACTGGGCTGTTTAGAGGCTCCCTCCACCATGAATTTGCCCAAACTGGGCTGGTTAGAGGCTCCCTCCACCATGAATTGGTCCAAACTGGGTTTTTTAGAGGCTCCCTCCACCATGAATTTGCCCAAACTGGGCTGGTTAGAGGCTCCCTCCACCATGAATTGGTCCAAACTGGGTTTTTTAGAGGCTCCCTCCACCATGAATTTGCCCAAACTGGGCTGGTTAGAGGCTCCCTCCACCATGAATTGGTCCAAACTGGGTTTTTTAGAGGCTCCCTCCACCATGAATTTGCCCACACTGGGCTGGTTAGAGGCTCCCTCCACCATGAATTGGTCCAAACTGGGGTTTTTAGAGGCTCCCTCCACCATGAATTTGCCCAAACTGGGGTGTTTAGAGGCTCCCTCCACCATGAATTTGCCCAAACTCTGCTGGTTAGAGGCTCAATCCACCCTGATTTTCAAAACAAATGTTGGTGCCAACCTCAACTTACTACAAGGGCCAAATTCACTGCTGGTGACAAGCTCTCCTCACTGCAAGTGCCAAATACACATGTTTCAAGGTGTTTTCCTACTGTCAGAGAGGTGGTATTGAGTGTGTAAAGTGTGTAGTTGTTAGGCTGTGATGTTGGGGTAATAGAGGGTCTTTGGTGTGTTAGATGCCCCCAGACATGCTTCCCCTGCTGTCCCAGTGTCATTCCAGAGGTGTTGGCATCATTTCCTGGGGTGTCATAGTGGACTTGGTGACCCTCCAGACACGGATTTGGGTTTCCCCCTTAACGAGTATCTGTTCCCCATAGACTATAATGGGGTTCGAAACCCGTTCGAACACACGAACATTGAGCGGCTGTTCGAATCGAATGTCGAACCTCGAACATTTTAGTGTTCGCTCATCTCTAATGGTGACCCTAAGCCAGTGCAGGACAGCTTGTCCTGGGCTGGCTTAGGTCAGCAAAAATGCGGCACTGTATACAGTACAGGAGCAGTGATACTGTGCAGTGTCCCTATATATAGTACAGGAGAAGTGATGCTGTGCAGAGTTCATATATACAGTACAGGAGAAGTAATCTTAGCAAGTACCTGGTGTTTTTTTTTTTACTTGCACTTTGCTGTATGGTGCCCCTCTCCTCCTCTTTGCGGGATGCAGACGGCAGGCGCTCTATAGCAGGCAGGGTCCTCATGCACAGTGTCAGCTACTCCTCCTCCTACTGCTCACCCTTATGTGCAGGTCCCGTCCTGGCTATGCCACATGTGCTACTCTGGGCAGTGGTTGCCTAGCCCTGCTCTATATGAATTGCGGGTAATTCTGCTGATACTATAAATGGGTTCTGTAGTGACACTTCTAATGGGCGCCCTATTGGTTCTGTGGATTCCCAGCATGTGCACGTGACATAAAGCTGAAGAGCGATTCAATCAGATCGCTCACTTCCATTGTATGAAGTGATTAGTAGGAAAGATAACAGCGCAGAGTCTAAGCAAGTAGCGCCATCTCCCTGCACGTCACCGCCCCCTGCAGCTCTGTCATCTGATAGGCTGATAGGACAGGGGGCGGAGCTTCTCCTACACACATAGGCTTTGCTCGAGCGATGCCGCTCACAGCTGGAGTTGAAGCTGCAGGATACGGACGAGGCATGGACCACAAAGGTGAGGGCTGCTTCATGCGCCGTACAGTCAGTGATGTGGTGTTAGCGAGGACCCTGCTACCTAGTACGCACATACCGCACTGTGCTGCTGGGCTACCTGCAATGTGTGCTCGCATTTATACAGAACACACTTGTCACATGCGGTGCGTTTTATTTGCCTTGCTGTTGTCGCATGCTCTGTACGGAGTCAGCGTCTTTATACAGTGACATACGTGTTAGGTTTTATTCTCACTGGCATTTAGGATCCCTAACTTGTGCTTTCATTTACCCCTAAAAGAACAGATGGGCATAAACTAATAAAGGCTATATTCACATGGAGTTTTATACATGGTGAAAAAATCTGCTTCCGGAATTAGTAAACCTGTTTTATTGCTTTTTTTCACATGACTTGCTTTTTTGACATGATTTTGTCGCAGTTTTTTTCAGTCCATCACACTGTATGGCCCTTGAAACATCGCTTTAGGTCAGAGTCCATGGTGTGAAAACGCAAATTTTTTGGTAAAAAAAAAAAAAAAACGCAGCATTTTACATTACCTGCAAAGTGGCTAATCCCATCCACACATTACAGAAAACAATCCACAGTGGAAATGCTGCATTTTTATAAAAGTTTTTGTTTTCTAAATCGCAGCATGTCAATTATACTTACGGAGATGCTGCTGTCTTCCATAGAAGTATGATAGGGGTAGAAAGTCCGCAGAGGCAACCGTAGCGAGCAGCAAGAAAAAAAAACGCTACTGAATGAAACCATGGCTGAAACGCGTCATGTTTTTTTGATGCAGTTCACTATATCTGGTCTTAGCCTTAAAAAGCTAGCTGTTTGTTTTTTTATGCAGTTTTTCCAAATGTGCACCAGAATTCTTGTGTAATTTGTGTCATAGAACTGGTGTACATGCTTTACTGCTCATTGGTGGGAATTCATCAATCTCTACACTTTTTTTTACTATGCCCTTTTGTTGCACTCAACGTTTACCACAAGCTTTGATCACACACCCTCCACATTTTGCGAATGTGGGCAGGGATGCCTTGCCCCGATAGATTCATTATAGTGGAGCAGATTCTGAGGCGGATTCCCACATCAAAATCTGGACCAAAAAAAACTCTGAACTCAGCTTAACAGAAAATCCTCAGAGAAAAACTCCATGAACTTTCTCTTTTTTACAGCGCTGCGAGAACTGCAATGTGTTGCCACCGCAGTTTTTCCCACAGCGCTTTTTTGCTGTGGGAAATCCCATGGGGCTTTAGCCTTAAGGGCACTTTCAGGTTTGGCTTTCTGGAAACAGAAAAGTTTTATTCATTGTCTTCTATGATGTGATTTTGCAGTGCCCATAACCTTATGTCTAAATGTTGTTAATTGTTTCTTGGAAGGGCTGGAAAAAACCCGCCCCTTCACCACATTCACCATTTTTAGGCATTTTAGTTTTCATTTCAAATTTTGAGCTGTTCAGTGTACATAGGCGATTGAAGCAGGAGCTGTGAGCTCAGCTCCTGCTTTAAGGGTGCATGCACACTACGTAACGCCGGGCGTGTATGAGAGCCGTACACGCCGGCATTACGGCAGACTGCCGAACACTTCCCATTCACTTCAATGGGAGCGCTCGTAACAGCGGCGTTTACGAGCGCTCCCATTGAAGTGAATGGGAAGTGTTCGGCAGTCTGCCGTAATGCCGGCGTGTACGGCTCTCATACACGCCCGGCGTTACGTAGTCTGAATGCACCCTAAAGCTGCGGCCTGGCTTGCGTGTGTAGGCGCAATGACGACGTCATCATCATCACATCACTCACAGCTCCTGCTTTAATCGCCTATGTGAATGGAGTGAGAGAGCGGAGAGTGGAGCGTCGGGGGAGCGATGGAAGGTGAGTGTGTTTGTTTTGTATTAAATATTAAGGTGGAACATAATGAAGGGGGCCCATGAAACTGGGGGGGCAAATGAAGGGGAGGGGGGGAACGGCATGACACTGGGGAAGATGAAGGGGGTGGGGAGAGAACGGCATGAAACTGGGGACAGAGATGGAGGGGGCCCAATGAAACTGGGGGGGAAATGAAGGGGAGGGGGGGAACGACATGACACTGGGGCAGATGGGGGGGGGGTGGAACAGCATGACACTGGGGCAGAGACGGGGGACATGAAACTGGGGACAGAGATGGAGGGGGGACATGAAACTGGGGCAGAGGAAGGGTGTATATGAAACTGGGGGAGAGATGGAGGGGGGGGCATATAATTTACGGGTGACTGTAGGAGGATTATACTTTGTGGGAGCACATGATAAATGAATGAGAATGGGTGGAGTCAACATAAAAGTGGGTGGGGCCAAATTTTCCGCGGCGCGCAGAGCACATTTTGCCCCTCTTTCTATTCTTTAAAAATTGGGAGGTAAGGCAATGGTGACGCCACACTCCTGCGTGACGTCACTCGCTTCATCTGCAACGCACAGTGTCTCGACTCCCCCGCCTCCTTTACAAGGGGGCCCACTGAGGCTCTGTCACCCAAGGGCCCATAAAAACCAGGAGCCGGCCCTGTCTCTGAGTAATGCATCTTGTCTCAGCAGGGTAATGACTTAGACACAGTATAATACTCCTCCCCATTTGCCTCACACACAGTATAATGCTCTCCAGTGGCGTCACACACAATGTAATGCTCTGCCAGGTAGCACGCGCACACACAGTATAAGGGTAGGATGCAATAGAAGAAAAATCGGTTTGCAACACTCCTTTGAATGTTAAAAGTCTATTTTTAATTCACTCCATTAAAAGGTAAAGTACACACAATAGAAAAAAGTGTCAAGGAAAAACACAAAAAATACGTGCGTTAAAAGGGGGATGGCTGACCCCGAAACGGGTTTATCCTTGACACTTTTTTTCTATTGTGTGTACTTTACCTTTTAATGGAGTGAATTAAAAATAGACTTTTAACATTCAAAGGAGTGTTGCACACCGATTTTTCTTCTATTGCATCGTACCTATGGTTGCTCCTCCCTTAGTCCGGAGGCTAGGTTTGGCACCTGGAAGAATTCTATTGCTTCATGTGGTAGGGTAACGGTCTATTTTTTTCCATTTTTTGGTATAAGGGTTTATGTTCACATGGTGAAATCTGACACTGATTTTGAGGCAGCTTAGACATTGTGCAACGTTTTAAAGATCTTACGCAAATTACGACAAAGCAGATTCCGGCAAAACTGACATTAAAAATTCCCCACTTGATAAATTCCCTCCTTTATATGTTTAATTTTGGGAAGAGGAAGTTATACACAAAGCTAAACAAATATTGTTAAGGGGAAATGCGGAAATGCAAAAGGGAAATAACTAATGATCAACTTTCATAGTGAAACCAAAAGTAGCAAGAGCATGAAAGTTATAGGAGCACTCCAGTGTTTTTTGTATATTTGTTTTTTGTTTTTTGTTTTTTTTTTGTCCTTGGCCACTTGAAAATGAGCTTTTGTATGGTGAAATGTTACTGAATAATTTCATGATGACTTTATTGTGAAGTTATATGCTCCCCTCCGAAGTATTGCCCTCCTTTCTGCTACTCTGCTGTCTAGTTCATGTCCTTGAGCCGCTGGTGTTTTAGCTTCTGTTAAATTGACATTGATTTCCGCTGGATATAGTTACTGTCCATGCATCCAGTCCCCAGCCGCCGAAATTTTCACTTCTCTGTAAATGAAAGCCCCAATTAATTTCTGGCTGGATATTGTTACTGTCTAGGCAGTTTTGCTGTTAATCCATGGCTAGTGCTGACAAAGAGAAATTGAAGCATTGGCGGCCCAGGGACTAGATGCGGGTATACCTAGTGCGGCTGCTGGTGGTTCTGTGTAAGTGAAACAGCAATGAAATTCAGATTACAGGCTAAGAGCTAAAAGCTAAACTGCAGAATAATTGCATTGTAATTATTTTAATTTAATAAAGGGGTTGTCCACGAATTAAAGATTCTTTTTTTTACAGGAGGCCAGGGAAGGTAAAACATACTCGCCTGTCCCTGGCACTCTGGTGACTCAGGCTGCTGTCTGTGCTACAGGGCTGTTTTGGTAGAATTCCTCACTGCACATGATCACTGAGGCCAATCAGCGGCCTAAGGAAAAGAATCGGGACGTCACAGGTGACATATGAGTGACACTCTGGGTCCTTTTGTTAGGCCACAGCACTTTTTTTTTTTTTTTTTCTGAAGAACTACGTGCAGTTTTTATTTCTTTTTTGTAATTAAGAATTTTTATTAAAGATTTTGCAAGGGGAAAATAAAACGGACAGTAACAAGTAACAGGATTAACAAATGTCTCGAGAACGTCAGGATGCATAGTTAAAAATGAAAAATAACAATCATAAAGCAAATACAATAAACTAGACACAGAGTGTCTGCACCAGTCCACAACTCGTGCCAGGTGGGTGGCCAAGTAGTAGAATTTCAGGTCTGGGAGGGATAGTCCACCACAGTTTTTGGGGTGGAAGAGAAGGGCTTTACCCACTAGAAAGGGCCTGCCTGACCAGATAAACTGTAGTTGGGTGGAGGTGAGAGGCCTGAGAAAGGGCATGAGGATATGGATGGGAAGCGTCTGCATAAGGTAGAGTAGACGAGGCAAAATGTTCATCTTGAAGATGGTGCACCTCCCGAACCAAGTAAAGGCGTCAGTGGACCATCGGTTGCAGTCGGCTCTGATAGAGGTCAGTAGTGGGGGAAAGTTTCAGCGAAAGAGGTCTTTTGGGTCGGGAGTGAGATATACCCCCAAATACTTAAAGAGGACCTTTCACCGATTTGGGCACAGGCAGTTCTATATACTGCTGGAAAGCTGACTGTGCACTGAATTCAGCGCACTGTCGGCTTTCCCGATCTGTGCCCTGGGTAAAGCGCTATCGGTCACGTTACCGTAGCGCTTTACAGTCAGAAGGGCGTTTCTGACACTTAGCCAGGGACGCCCTTCTGTCCAGCAGCGCCTATCGCGCTGTACAGTGTGAGCGGGGAGGAACTCCCCCCTCCCTCTCCTGATAATACTCGTCTATGGACGAGCTGTGTGAGCAGAGGGAGGGGGCGTTCCTCCCCGCTCACACTGTACAGAGCAATAGGCGCTGCTGCACAGAAGGGCGTCCCTGGCTAAGTGTCAGAAACGCCCTTCTGACTGTAAAGCGCTACGGTACCGGGACCGATAGCTCTTTACCCAGGGCACAGATCGGGAAAGCCGACAGTGCGCTGAATTCAGAGCACTGTCAGCTTTGCAGCAGTATATAGAACTGCCTGTGCCCAATCTGATGAAAGGTCCTCTTTAAAGGAAGAGGGTGTCCAGTGGAAAGGAAAGGACTGGACTGACTCAGGGACGTGGCCTGGGGAGAGTCACGTTAAGAGCCTCCGATTTCGAGAAATTAATCTTAAAGTGCGAGAGCACTGAGTAGTCCTGGAAGGCTGACATTAGGGCCGGAAGGGAAACATGGGGGGAGGAGAGAAAGAACAGCAAGTCGTCCGCATATGCCGATACCTTATATAGGTCGGCAGAGTGGGCCACACCTGAGATGTTTGGGTCAGCTCAGATGTGGCGAAGGAAGGGTTCAAGTGTCAGGACAAAGATGAGAGGCGACAATGCGCCTCCTTGTCTGGTACCGTTTTGAATTGGGAAGGGCTGGGATAACAGCCCGTTCACCCTGACTATTGCTGTGGGGAGCGAGTATAGGGCCATAATCCAACTCATCATGTGTTCCCGGAGTCCAATATGTAATAGGGTTTCTTGCATGAATTGCCAATTAACCCTGTCAAAGGCTTTCTCGGCATCTGTAGAGAGAAGCATGAGAGGTGTGTTTGAGAGCTTAGCCCCATACATGAGATTGATGGCTTTGGTGGTGTTGTCTCGAGCCTCACGGCCAGGCAGGAAACCAGCCTGGTCTGGGTGGATAATGTCTCCAAGTAGGGGGGATAGGTGGGTTGCCAAGATCTTGGCCAGGATTTTGAGATCTACATTAATTAGCGATATGGGGCTGTAACTAGGGCAGAGGAGTGGGTCTTTCCCCAGCTTGGGGATGACCGCGATGTGTGCTCGCAAGGAGTCTCGACAGAGGGCCGAGCCATTGGTGAGGGAATTAAAGATTTTCATTAGTCGAGATCTGAGTTTAGGGCCGAGTTTCTTGTAGTAAGCTGAGGGCTCGGCCCTGCCCCGAGTTAGGTAAGTACAAAGAGGCAAAGGTAAAAATTTGGGAGGTATTACGGCCCTTAATAGAGATGAGCGAACACTGTTTAGATCAGCCGATCCGAACAGCACGCACCCATAGAAATGAATGGAAGCACCTGTGACGCTGACTTTGCCGGCGGCCGGCCAGCATCACAGGTGCTTCCATTCATTTCTGTGGGTGCGTGCTGTTCGGATCGGCTGATCTGAACAGTGTTCGCTCATCTCTAGCCCTTAACCATAATAAGTCTCCCCTCAGTGTCAGTGTGAGTCTCCAAATGCTCCCAGGGGAGGAAGCGAGAGATCGGGATAATAGTCCCTCTGAATTTAGGGTCAGGAGAAAAGCTGTGATATGCGTGGGGAAAACAAGCATTCGCCAGCTTGTACGGTCTACCTTTGGTTTACTGGTTGTTAGAACAAACCAGGCATAACTGCAAGTAAAAACCACATGCAGTTCTTAAAAAGAACCTTTCACCACCTCCAAGTCCAACTCATTACATGACTTAATGGTCACATCTCCACTGATTCCAATTGGATTTTTTTTCTCTAGCTCCCACCATTCCCGAGCAATCACTGCTGTTAGTTTTGGAGCAGACAAGGGGTACTGACACTGGCCGCCTCTGATTGGAATTGTAAATCATGCCCCCTGTCTGACACTGCCCTTCTGATATTACAGAGCCTAAATAGCACGTCAGACACCAAAATTTGTTTGGCTTATTACTCTGAATAATGGGGGCTAGAGAGAAAATTCCAAATGTGCTAAGATCAGTAGAGTGTCTCTTAACCCCTCCCCAACAACCGCCATAATAGTATGACAGATGCTGGGTCTTTAACCCTTTCACTGCCAAGGGTCTCTGGAAATTTTGCACCTCCTGTAGCCAGAGCAATTTTCACAGTTTTGAGATGGACAAATCAAACCTAAATTGCAAAATTAAAAAAGCATCCAACCCCCCATACCTATATATTTTCTTAAAGTAGACACCTGCAGCATTATCTCAATGCCATTTGGTACTGTATACAAACAGACACCTTCATGCAATTTTGATTTAAAGTGAATGTTTTATGAAAAAAAATGCAAATAAATGTATATTAGTTGCTAAAAGCGGAAACCAAACAAAAAATTAAATGCACCAAACCTCCTAAAAATGAGAGTTCAACATGTGCAGAGTTCATTAATATCAATATGGCCTACACTCGCATGCACATGTCTTCAGAAAATCGCTAGAACTGGAGGGAACAAAAATCTTCTTTGAAGCTAGAAATGTTAAAAAGTATCATCCTATAAAATGTAGGGATTACACACCATGAAAAGTAAGCAAACCCCTAAATCCTATATATTTTTTGAAAGTAGACAACCTGAAGATTACATATATCTCAATGGGTCATCAATAGCCACATCCACCTTCATGCAACTTTGTGACACAAATAATTTTTTGAAAAAATGCACTAAAACACATATTTGCACCTAAAATTCATGTTCAATCTCAGATTCATATAGAAAATAGATTTAAAATAATATCTTAAGGTGTAGACTGTGTGTGTGTGTGTGTGTGTATATATATATATATATATATATATATATATATGTGTGTGTGTGTACCGTAAACATCAACTACAACAAGAGTTCAGACTCTGAAAAACCCTAATACAGAAGACAGGCAGTATTTTGCTGTTATTCACTAATATGTTAAAAAATCTATACTGCACCTTGCAGACTGTGATACCAAAATCTAACTTTTTCCAGATTACACAGCATACCGTGTATAAAACCACAATTTAATAGTTCATATATACAACCACTTTTATGCAATGTTGCGGCAAACAGAGATTGCAAGCAATAAATTGCACAAAAATTCAAATTTGCCACTAAAGTGCAGCTCAAGCAATCCCTTTCTGCAAACAAAATGTACTTTCCAAAAAACTGCAAGATATGAGGAGTTCATACATACCACACATGTATATATTTACAGGGGCGGGTGTTAAAGAAACGCCAAAATCGCAGAAATGTGCCCTCCCATTTTGTGCATGCAAATTAAATAGAACTTTACATAAAAATGTTATTTTCCTTAGCTCTATAAAAATTTTAGCAATCTGTACGTTTATCTCTAGTGATAATCATTATTACTATTATTTTAGCGTGTAACGGATATCACTAGAGACGTATTTTACTGTAGAAAGCTCAGGTATGGACAGGACAGGGATTCAGTGAAATTTAAACTTTATTCATGACTTTGTGTTTATGTTGTGTAAGTTTATGGTGCGATTTTATTTTGGCGCTGCGACCTGGACAATAGTAAGCGTCTGGGTCACAGCGCCAATAAACTTCCTGGTTATGTTTAGAGGGTATTACATAAGAATACCCCACTAGTAAAGCTCAGGGGGGAATTATATTATACCTGTATGTGACAATCAGACAGCAAATGTATAGTATGCTCTCCGATTGGCAGGAGAAGGGTTCATAGGGACAGAAGAGTCCCTGACACCCCCTCCTGGTGTCACATACAAGTTATTCAGAGTCAAATTGCTTCTCTGTCTCTATGCATGCTGCTGGGCTGCTCGTGCCCCCTCCCTTTCCTGTTACAGTTCACAAATTGTGGGGGGGGGGGGACACTTTAGAGCTCTATATCTTTGGACTGCATTGACATATCTTGAGGCTTTAAAAAGCACTTTAAAGAGGAGAATCTCATCTTTAAAACTTGATGATACAACTTATAGTTTTGAAGCAATTCACTGTTGAAATGTTGTGGGGATTTGAGATCTGCAGTTGGATCTCAATGCCAAATAGCTTGTTCAACAGTGAATCACTCCAAAACTGTAAGTTGTATCAAGTTCTTGGTATCATTTTAAAGATGAGATTCTCCTCATTAAGATATGTTGATGCAGTCCAGCAATATCGGCATTAGTAGGGGGGACGTAGTAGCTACGTCCTCGGCTACTCATGTGCCACCTTGCGAGGACGTAGAGCTACGTGCTTGGCAGTGAAAGGGTTAAATATGATGGCCACTCTGCAGCATGTGTTTTACAGCGGGGACCCAGCTGAAAATTGGTGGAACACGTTATAGTCTATGGGTCTGTGGATTTCTACGAATAACCGCTTTTTAAGTGATAAGGGTTTCTGTTTTTCGGGTCCCTAAGCGGACCTGAAGAACGGAATCTTGGACACTAGTATGAACCTAATGTCAGTGAGTATAAAGTTTTATTTTTTTAAAAATGTGAGCCGGGGTCATCTTTAGTGTCCCAAACTGACCTGAGAGTTTCTCGTTAAGCTTACAGTTCTTAATTTAAGGTAGGTCATGTGCGAACCCAGCTTGTATGTGGTAACGCTAACCCTCTGGCTTATAGGTCTGGTTGTAGTTGAAACCCCTGCAGTTACACTAGTGGACAAAAGCCATGAATATTTTGGAACTAAGTCCTTTTGTTGTAACAAAAATAACTTCTTGTCTGTCTCAGTTTTCAGTGGTAACATTTCAGCTTTGTTTCCTGATTTATTTATTTATTTATTTTTTACCTATAACCCCTGTGCACTGTTCATTTCCTGCTACCTGCAAAAGACATCATTCTGCATGGGCATTGTTCTTTTGCATAAACCATTTTCATAATCTAGCTTCCGATCTAGAAGACTTAGCTGTTTTTTTTAAGCATGTAGCTGTTCTGTTTTGTATGAAGCAGTAATATAGATGGTCTGTATTTATATTATGTGGCAATGATAAGCGGATATAAGGAGCCATACTAGTGACACAGTAACTAAAGCTATTATCTTCTATTTCTCTAGCGTCTCTAGATGAAGATCTCACACTCACACTGATGGAGTTTGATGATGCCTTGCAAGATTTCACCAGAGGACCTTGCGATTCTGAGGATCATCTTACAATACTTAAAAAAGAACAACAAATGTCTTTTAACAGCAGTGACAGTGGGGCAGAAAGTAAGACAGCAAATATATTACAGTACAGAGGTTATTCAGCTGTATCCAAATAAAGCACATTTGGGCCCATCACTGCTGGAGAGTGCACCACCTCACACATGATGCTAACCCTTAACTGGGCGAGAGGGTAACTGCTTATAGCTGGCATACATTTCCCACTTCATTTAAGCCAGATTTCTGGCATAAATGTTGATAAAACATGTCCACTCTTGCTATGCCCTCTTTAGGAGGAAGTGGCAAGGGGGTATAAAAGTAAAAAGTCACTTTTTTTTGTGCAAATCAGCACAATTGTGACTTTTTATGCCAGAAAACGGTTTAATAGTTTTCTAGTAAAAATGATGACAAATGGCTTTTACAGACTGGTGCAGATTTTATTGCATTTTATTTTAGTGCATCCTCTGTCCATTATGCAAAATCCAGACCAATATTAGCATAGCGTTCTCAATAAACCTTCTCCTTTGTGTTTCAATTTCTCAACATTTTCAAGATGTTTCTTTGCAGACATTGAGCGAGAACACTTGTGAACATTCATTGGTAACAAATGCACACAGACCATAGTGCTTTCAGCTGATAGGTTATGACAGAAGTGGATTTTCTAACACTCCCTGAGCCACTACTACTACAGTAAAGCAGAGGGCTTGTTATCTATTGCACTGCATCTTCAGGGCTCAGCAATTGCGAACCAAGAACTACTGTCTCCATCCTGTTGAACTCTAATTGTCCATGGTGCCTCCAATTCTCTGCATAAATTTAACCTAAAACTACATCAGATTCATTCCTGTAAGGGGAAAATGTATGTTAGGATTAGCAGATAATTTGGTACCATTAGGGTTAGATGTTTTCAATGAATGGGATGACAATCAGTGTAATGGACAGCGGATCATGGCCCACTCTGCTACCAAACTGGTTTGGGTTAGAGCCACCTCTAAGGGCGTTTCCAAGCAGATGCTCTGGTTTTCAAAATTCAACCCCCATATAGAATCTGGACCAGACTTGAACATATAGATAGCAGAAGCTTTGTTGAAAACCAGAATCCAGACCAGAACTAAAGGACATCTATTGCATGAGATTTCAGCGCACTGTCAGCTTTCCAGCAGTATATAGAACTGCCTGTGCCCAGTCTGATGAAAGGTCCTCTTTAAAACAGAAGAACAGCATGCATGTGGATAGACCATCAATATAAAACATATATTTGGGACTGGAATATCCCATTAGCTCTGACTGCTAGAGAAGTATATTATTTTGCATTAGATTTTAATTGTAATTTATGGCAAAAATGAAAGTTGAGCAGAGAGACTAATGACTGTGCCTGAATTGTGACGTATTTAACATCAAAATTTTCTAATACTTTTCATGACTCGTCTGATATGTGGGTAGAGCTTAGCAGAAAAGGCTGGGACTTGTCAAAAAAGAATGATATCTAATATGTGACACCAGGCAGCAAAATTTAGCATTTTTTAGCAGAAACCAAGTGGTGTAAGGTTAGACTGGACAGTCTAAAAGTGTGCTGTAATGTCAAACGGCATTAGATATGCTTAAATTTTGCACAAAATGAGATGGGTTATCAATATCAGATGGGTGGGAGTCCGGCACCACCATGGGAACCAGATCTGTTCTTTGTGTATATTACTGCAGATCAGCTCCCCTTCATTTGAATAGGACCTAAGCTGCAGTCACTTGGCTCAGCCACTATGTAGAGAACAGAGCTGTCTACTTCCTTTTCCATTCTTTGTATATCCACTATGGGAATGCCAGGTGTTGGGTCCCCACTGATCTGATATCGATTACCTATCCCTAGGATTGGTCATCAGTATTTTTAGCCTGGGAAAACCCTCTAATCTCCTCAATATATTTTTAGATCTCCACTCTTTGAAGAGAAACAACTTAAACGAGGGAAATCTGACATATTCATTCACCAGCACAAGCCATCAACCCAAAGGTAAGATGCAAAAATATTAGTGGAAGGGGTTATAACATTTGTATAATGGATTTTATTTTAGAAAAATTGTCATCATATGTTCAGCTACAGTGAAACCTCTACAAAATCTCTTTGATAAGATGACCCCCCTTATAGATTTTCAGTTTGCCATATTTACCTTCTTTGATAGGCCCCCTCTCCCAAAGAAGACCACTTTTTGATGCAATTTTTGGTGGTCATCTCAAAGATCGTTCACTGTATGTATATGTGTGTGTGTGTGTGTGTATATATATATATATATATATATATATATATATAATTTTTATTTTTTTTTATTCATTTATTGTCTCCTGGGTGGAGCTCAGTTGTAGTATGACTACTCTTAGTTATACCGACTTATAAGCTAATATTGCCTGGTGGGAACCTTAACAATGGTGATGACTGCCAGTAGCTGTTACAATGTAGAAACTAGACTGGTAAACCATAAGAGAGATTCAATCAGTCATTTATTATGATTGTCATATTTGGAGTTGGGAATTCATGTTTCCTCTCATTGTTTTTTGCCTTCCTCTGGATCAACATTGAAGGACTATAACTTAGATTTGATGGACTGGTGATCACTTTGCACATGTATTAACCACGCACGTGTGTATACCAGCATCTCAGACCATCACACTGTATTGTTAAAGAACATGTTTATTGTTCCTTCCATTTTACTTAAAGTGGTTTTCCAGTATATAAGGTAGCCTATATAACAGTGTATATACTCACCTGTCTGTTCAGCCTGCTATCCAGTGGAGAGTCTCCCATTGGGCCCCTGATCTTTGTTGACATTCTTCCTGTGCATGAACACTTCAGCAAATCAGTGAGAGTGCCTAAGTGGTTAAAATAGTCCACTTCCAAAATAACAATAACAATTTTTCATAAGTTTGAACAGTTTCTTATGTTAACCTGTGCCATGTAATATAATTCATTTAAGCAATATGTCTCCCTCTCTACTTCTACTTTATGTTCACACAGACTGTTTCCCTATAGCGTCCTTGTCTTTATTCTCCCATACAGAAGTCTATGGAGAGGGAAGATGGAGAAAGCTACCTTCACAAATGTATTCTTCATTCTGTGCAGTGATGGTCTTCTCCTTCACTCAGAGTAGTGTAGCAGCTACAGTCATTTATGTGTCCGGCAGCCCCCTTCTAATTTCACATCTGCGACATGGTCTCCGTTGTTCAGATCTGCCAGGGGAACAACGAAGGGCCAAACCACTGTGTTCACACACGGAGAAGGATGTTAGCAAAAAATCGGGGTAGAAACAACAAATCCTTCATGCTGGACTTTTCTCTCTGAGGCTTTTCCTCAGTTTCTGCAATGAAGTCTGCAACAGATTCCAGAGCAGATGTGAATTTAGCCTAAGTGGAGAAGGAAACCTATTTCCTTAATAAGATCAAGTATATTAAAAACGTTATATAGAAGTTGTTTTATAATTGACAGTATGCTTTATAGCAGCTGAGTCTGTTCGCCTACTGTATCTACAATAAATCACTTTCCTTGAGATTATTGTCCAAGGACTACATTGACACAAGAGATGCATCATGTCTGGTATTGTTTCAGATATGTAAATTATTGCAACCTGAATACCTTTTTGCTTCCTGAGACATTTCCTGTTAATCGTTTCTTCTTTCTATTTAATAGCAAAGCTTGGTGACACACGCGAGCTTGAAAACTTCATTTCTGATCTCGATAAAGTTCTCAGTGGTAAGTTATAATATTTCAGTTGAAAAGGGTAGAAAGTCCACACAGCAAAACACTGTGAAAATGCAATGGAAAACAAAGTTTTGCTACATAGGGCCATAGTCTAGAATTGGAACCATGTATCTGATAATTGTGTGTTGTATTAGGAAAATGTGCTTTTGTTTTCATCTAAAAAATATATATTTGTATTCAAATTCTATTATTGGTTTTGTAAAGGAAAAGCAAGTGTACTTTATTCCCATTTTCTTTAATCTCTTACAGATTTCTAAAAGAAGATGCCGCCAGTTTTATCCTTATAAAATTATGTGTTGCACATTAAAGCAATTGTCTTTTGAGCGATAACCTCTTCTAGTTTGGTGCTAGCTAGCCTAGTCAGACACTTACACAGCTGCTTTTTGGTTTGGCTTGTAGGCTGCCCATATATATGAGATACATTTCTATTATTTCTCCATAATTTGACATTTCTCTTCACCTGCTTCCCATGTCTACCATGCTTCTTCTTCAGTAGTTCTGTGCAATTGTCTCACCATGCATATATCTTAACTAGCAGCTGTATTGTGTTTATATATACATATATGTATATATTAACCTTTAATGGTAATTGTACATACTGTAAGGTATAAAGGAAATACTTTTCATGTGTATGCTATTTTTATATATTTTATATTGTTACACACAGTTTTCTATGCTGTATATAACAATTATATTTATGTAATGTGAAATATCATATATTTATGATAAATAAATAGTGGTAACAAATGGTTATCATGTGTACCAGGTAAGCTTGCTTTGTGCTAACTTGGGGATTTGTTACACCTTATGCCGGGTTCATATGGGGGTTTTTGGACTGGGTTTTGAGGCGAAGGCTGCCTCAGGATCTGGTCGAAAAAACAGCTAGCTGCGACTGGATGCCGGTGCAGTGCATTGGCATCCAGTTGCGGCATTCCGCTCCTGATCAGGCCCAAATGAATGGGCCTAGTCTGGAGGGAGTGTTCGCGCCACGGTTGCTGCTTTTTGTTCGCTTCGGTTTGTTCCCGCTCGTGGAAAAAGAAACCCATTGAATTCAATGGGAGGCGTTTTTTTGGAGCGGATTCCGCGTCATAATCCTAACCAAAAAACCCCATGTGAACCCAGCATTGGAATTCCAATATAGAGGGGTCTGAGACACTGCTAGATAAAGCTTTGCTTTTTTTTTATTGTGGAGAAGAAAAGCACATAACAGCAATGTTTTGTATGTATAGCTAGAGCAGACCTGGGCAATGTGCGGCCTGCGGGCCACATCCGGCCCTCTGACTGCTTCTCACCGGCCCGCATAGCTAGTTGAAGTTTTTTCAGGGACCTGTGATGATGTCATCAGAGCCTATCACCAGGATAGGCTATGACTCGTTAGTGGGCGGAGCCACACGGGACTGTGTGCTTGATGCAAGCAATGGGAGCTGCTGGATGATAAAGAGAGAAGAGACAGCATGTGGGAGCAAGAGGGGGGAACTAGGGGCAGATGTTGGGGGGGCAGTTAAACTGAATGCACATGGAGGGGGGACACTGCTGTTATGTGCTTTCATGCTCCATAATAAAGCAGTGAAAAATGTATTTGGTGATCCCTAGGACCCTTTCTTCTCCATGTCAGGAGAAACTATATTTTAATAAGGAATACAAACTAAGCATATTCTAGAAGAAATGTTAAAAAAAAAAGTTTAAATCAACAGTTATTTCTAATTTTTGGGCTATATCTAACCATAGTAAAACTATTACCATGTGTAATGTTTTAGATTGACTTTTATATATTGTGGATGACACAATTAATAAAATGTAAGTTTATATGTTGTGGCTGATTGATTCTAATCTACATAGTTACATGAGGTTGAAAAAATATGCAGGTGCATAAAATCCATCCTACGATCTTACAAAATCAGGGGAAGGCAAAACCCCGAGTCGAGAGCCAGTTACCGCACATTGGGAAAAAAACTCCCCAATTCCCATTATTTGTAGTTATAAAAGTGGCATTATGATTCATCTAAGATAAGTATCTAGCCCTTTAATACTGACATGGTATCTGCTTACTTCCTTCTAGGGTTGGGTGTTCCATAGGCTGACTACTTAAACTGTACAGAGCATGTTATTTATGGCTAGACGAAATTGTTATATAAGTACTATTAAAAAAAATAATAAAAGGAACTCAAATAACACATCCTAGATCTGAGTGAATGAAATATTCTCATTGAATACTTTGTTCTGTACAAAGTTGACAACAAAATCACACAAAAATCATCAATGAAAATCAAATTTATTAACACTAGAAGTCCCAGAGAGGGGTCATTTAACATTTCTACCATTGCCTCAAATGGGAGCTCGAAATGTCTGGGACTTTAACCAATGGAGGCCTGGATTTGGAGTCAAAAACACATAAGTGGGTCTGATTAAGTTCAAAATCCAAAAAATGGCTTAAATGGTGAAATTAAAACTTCAATACTTTATTGGGATAATTTAAAACACATATATAAAGTGATATCTCACACCGTGAAGTATTAACCCCCTACATCAATTAACCCCAATGTGCATAGTACATGCACGTTCACTTGTTATTTGGGGAGTAGGGAGTTAAAAAATAAACACAACACACCCTAATCCAGTCCGATATGCCAGTAGGGGTGAAGGATAAGGACTCTCTGGTAAAACACTACTAGCGGCTCGAGGCACGTATGTAGGGAAACAATAATAAAGAAATACAGTAAACCCAAGCCAGATACAATGTAATATAAGGGAGCCTTCACACTGAGTAAACGTGCGTGTATTTTTGCAAAATACACGTGTAAAAATAAGGGAGCCTTCACACGGAGTTACACTGCGCTCATTCTGAACGTAAAAACACGTTCAGAGTGCGTGTAAAAAGCAGCTCCCATTGACTTGAATGGGAGCCGGCATACGTGTGCTACCCATTGAAATCAATGAGAGGCCTTTTTGTTACTTTTTGCTTATCGGACCAGCATCACAGTTCAGCATCAGCATCGGAACATGCTGAACTGCTGACTACTGGCGGTGCGGAGAGGATGGTGACGGGGTCGGGACGTGGGTTGACTTGGTGATTGTCGGTGCGCACAAGTTTGTGAAGCCGGACGTCACCCCCTGATGCTGCGGCTGCAGTGACACGCACACAGCATCTGTCACGGTGGTACACCGCTCACACCAGGCCGGGCTCCACCATCCTCTCCGCACCGCGAGTGAGGGCAGGGTCTGGGCGCCCCTCTCTGGCGTCCTGTGATCCACTGCTCTTTTATACAGCTCCAGTGCCAGCCAGCATCGGGCCAATAGTCAGCAGTTCAGCATGTCCCGATTCTGGCCCAATAAGGGTAAAGTACCAAAAAGGCCTCCCATTGATTTCAATGGGTAGCGCACATATGCCGGCTCCCATTCAAGTCAATGGGAGCTGCTTTTTACGCGCTCATTCTGAATGTGTTTTTACGTTCAGAATGAGCGCAGTGTGAAGGCTCCCTAAGACTCGCATTGACTTCAATGACATTTTACAAGTGTATTTTTACAAGCGTATTTTTACACGTGTAAAAATTATCATTGAAGTCAGTGGGAGTCTTATTTTTACACTTGTATTTTGCAAAAATACACGCGCGTTTACTCCGTGTGAAGGCTCCCTAAGAGCTAATGTATGGCCCCTATACCAGGTTTCAAATAACTATCTGGAGGTCTATTAAGCTCAAGGGATAAGCTATTATTCCTTTATCTATATATACAGCCCATGGTATATTTCCTCAGGCAGTATGAATAACAAAAGAACCAAAAGTTCTATAATAGCATACTGATAAATACAAAGATGCTATATTAAACTTGTGTGTGGAGCTGCCATAGGAAGGTCTCCATTTCACCTCAGGTTCCGGACCAAAAAACAGGTAGCCGCGACTGAATGGCAGTGCAGTGCACTGGCATCCAGTCGCACACCCCACTCCAGATTATGCCCAATAAATGGGCCTAGTTGGGAGGAGGGAATGTCTTCAGGCGAAACGAGGCAAAACGGCCTGAAGAATGAGCATCTCGCTTCTTTTTCTGGGAGCTGGAACAAATGGCTCCTGGAAAAAAAAACCTGACCGGCTCCCATTGATTTCAGTGGGAGCCGTGTTTTTGGTCAGGGTTTTGAGGCGGATACGGCCTCAAAATCCTGACCAAAAAAACCCTGTGTGAATTTACCCTAAGACTGGTGGTACGTTGGTCTTAATATATGATGAGAATTAAACAAATCATTTGTGGAAAATAAGTGGTTTTTTTTTTTTTTTTTAAATACTCTAGAAAAAAATTAAGGTTTTTTGGGGGGACTTATTAATTGATGACCTTTCCTTTAGAATAGGTCACCAATTAAAGATTGGCAGTGGTCTAATACCCAGGCCCCCAGCCGATCCTCTTTTTGAAGATGAACGTTGCAGCCTCTTCAGTACTAACCAACAGGAGTGAACCTACCTTTTCTGCGGCCCGAGGTGGACGACAAAAGCGTCCTGGACTGGCTTAGGTAAGCAAAAATGCCGCCCTCCCCGAGGCCCTGGCATAGTGCCGCCTGAAGCGGTTGCCTCATGGGAGGTGCGGCGCTGCTAACCAAGCACAGCGCCGTACGGTTACACAATGGCTGTAGTTAGATTTAACCATCCAGCCCATTCAGTCGAATGCTTAGTCATTAGGAGGCAAAATAAATCTTTAGGGAGTGAAGTGCTAATATACATACCTTCATATATAGATTACATGAAGATTTCTAAACTTTAATTCAACAGTTGTGCAACATAAGGACCTTGAAGTTTCCTATGACTGTACGGGCTATACGACATAAGCCTGTTACACAATGATGTTTTTTTTGTATTAGAGGAAATTTCTTTTTTTGCAACATTGTAATCCTAATGACACGTCAACGTTTAATTTTGCTTTCCTTTGACGCAGCTGTTTAGTTTGGTATAATAAAACTCATGTGTTGGGCGACCAAACCACAAAGATATTGACAATGACAACAGCATAGAGGAATGCCCATCACACCGCTCCCCTTCCTGTCCCCTCATCCCTGTTGTTTCCACATATTGTCTGAGGGAGTCCTGTTATGTCTTCCCAAGAGAAACATTCTTGACTGTTTTTTTTAAGTGGTGACATACTTTCAGGTTACAATGTCCATCAATTTTTACAAAACTTTTATGAATGAAGATTGGGCAAAGAAATATCAATAAAATTATTAATGATTGTTAGTTATTAAAAATTATAATTTAACTTTATGAAAAATAAGGTTTGTAATGGGTCAATCTGAATACATTGGTTTTGAGTTACCCAAATGCAAACATACTATAAACTGGTAGTACAGATGCCTTATTACTATTCGCTACCCTATACTTGGTTACACAAATTATTGAATGTATTGAGAAATTCCAATTCATGGAAAATAATGGGATAACTGTTGTAAAACCATAGTTAGAGAAAGTATAATGGAAAGAGTTCAATTAGTTCTGTGTTTTGACTTCCAAATACTGATGTGGAATTTTGCTGTGTGAAGGAGACTTATGCCATAGTAGGAAAATTGCACTAAATCGGAAACGCATCACTTTTTTTTTTTTTTGCAGCGTTTTTCACAGAGTCTGCAGATTGTTCTTCTGTGGACTTTCTGTCTCTATACCATATATACTCGAGTATAAGCCGAGGCCCCTAATCTTACCACAAAAAACTGGGAAACCTTTTTGACTGGAGTATAAGCCCAGGGGGGATATGCAGCAGCTACTGGAAAATTTCAAAAATTAAAATGGTCGGAGTTTTTGGATGCTGGGGAAGGGGAGGGGGTGTTTTGGTTGTCTGTCTGCCCCTTCCTTGAGCTTGAGGACTGGGGTTTCCCCCCCCCACTTGGAATTCAGCCTGGTTGAATATAGGGTATCTGCAGTGCTCCTATTAACCCCTTCCCGACAGAAGAGGAGCACTGCAGCTACCCTATATTCAGTAGTCCGGGCACTTTCAGGCACAGGGATACCTAATGTGTTTGTGTTTCACAGTCATTTTCTACTTTTGTATGTATTCTAGGGAAAGGAGGGATTTAGAACTTTTATTTATTTTTTTAAAGCTTCTTTTTTTCCCCACTATTTTATGGGAGATTCTATATATTGATATTGCGGCTGGTCATGGACCCCCCTCCTCCTAAAAAAAAAAATTTTTTTTTTTTTTTTTTTTTTGCTGACTCGAGTATAAGCCAAGGGGGGCTTTTTCAGCGCAAAAACTGTGCTGAAAAATTCGGCTTATACTCGAGTATACACAGTATATGGAAAACACCATAGTTTCTGTAAGTATAACTAACATGCTGCAATATACAAAAATGCAAAGGTTTTTGAAATTGCAGAATTTCCACTGTGGATATTATTCTGCAATGTGTGGATTGGATTAGCCAGAATCGCATCCACTTTCCATGTACTGGAGCAGATTTTTGACGCTCCACTTCCTAAACCACATAAAACTTTTTTTTTGTTCACAGAGCCATAGGCTGGATTAATATTTGCGGGACATTTGTTCTTCATGTTGGCAGCATTTATTACTTTGTACAATGTGCTGGGAAACTGGAAAAAAATCAGAATGGGGGGGGGGGAATTGGAGAAAAAGTACATATCAAAGTAAAGCTAGAAGAAGCCGTCTGTAATAGGACATGTTTTTTTCTACAAAATCGTAGTGTGTTATTGATGTGATATGGCAGAGTTAATGTCTTACTGATCAGGCTATATGTATTTCTTGTACATCTATGGGAGGTTCACTCTGTAGCTTTGTCTGTAATTCTGTATAGTATACTGGTCAATCTATATGGATAAGTAGATAACAATTCCTTCACATTCCTGTACCATAAATAGTCAGCCCCTCACCCTCCCCAAAGGTACTATAAAAACTGTAGGGGGCTATTGTTGAGTAGTCTCAACATCATGGGACCTCTGGAAGTCATGATAGGTATTGGTGACAGGCAGAGTGCTGGAGTCCAGATATATCAGCCCCAGGTTTCTGATGTATTTGTGGTCCAGGGTGGATTTGGAATAGGCCTCAGCACAGGTGTATATCCTGGGCTCATTACTGACCTTCAAAAGGCTGCAGAACCTGCAGTTCCATGAGGTGAAAGGAGGTGTGTAGTTCTGTCTTGTAACCCTGACTCCGGTGAGACTCTATTGCACCTGTTGTGTTTGTGTGTCTGGAAGTAAGCCACATGGACAGTATAGTTAGGTTATCAGTTCTGTTCTAGTGGCTCAGACAAGCAGGTTTTTATATTGTTTTTGCCGAAGTTAAGACTGTATTTTATTTATTTTTGAGCAAGAAGTCAAGGTTTATTTATTTTCCTTGGTTTTTTTCCTAAATAAACCAGTGTTCTGCATTTTGTGTCCCTGTCTTGACTGTTTGGGTGTGCACCACTGCTTCTACTGAGCTAACTTCCCCACAGTATATATCAGTTCATGATATATAATGGGGCTCCCCATCTAGTGAGTATACATCATTTGTAACCACAGCCAGTGGCGTAACTACCAGGGTAGCAGGGGTAGCGGCTAAATCAGCTTTTATATTTGCCAGGCTTTTTTTCCTGCTCTCTCATGTGAAGGCTTCATTCACTTGATTTGGGTAGCTGCTTGCACATCTACCTAGTACGCACTGAAGCTTTCAGGAGATCTGAAACTTTATCAGGGAAATCTAGGAGCCTGAAGGCTGCTAAATCTTCGATCTCCCGATGGGTCAGAGAAGCCATCAGGTTGGCTTTTTCCTCCCAAGGTCTTTCTCCTCCAGGTTTTCTAAGGGCTCACTCCACGAGGGCTGTCGCAACTACATGGACGGAGAAGAAAGCAGCACCACTGGAACAGATTTGCTTGGCAGCTTCATGGTCATCTCATAGCACCTTCGTGAAGCACTACAGGCTGAGCTCACGTGCTTCGGACGCAACGGCCTTTGGCCGTTCTGTTTTGAGCTCCGTAAGTTGAGGAAACCCTCCCTAAGGTGATTACTTGACATCTCCCCACATTGTGCTGCTGTATGACGACAGGGAATGGTGGTTTATGTAGATAAACTGTTTTCCCTTAGTCATAACAGCAGCACAAGGCTTCCCTCCCTATTGTATTATTCCTGTACTCTTGTATTAACACGTGGGGGGGGGAGGTCTCTGCGCCCTCTTATAGGGCCTAGTCGTGCATATTTAAATTGCTGATTAAAATATTCCGCCTGTCCTACCAGCACACAGGGGCAGAAATACCCCACATTGTGCTGCTGTTATGACTAAGGGAAAACAGTTTATCTACATCAGGGGTGCTCACACTTTTTCAGCGTGTGAGCTACTTTATTAGCTGACCAAGGCAAAAGCTCTACTAGGGTGGGGCCAGGGCGAGCCTGTGGGCGGGGGCGGGGTTGGCCTATGGGCGGCGCGGGCGTGTATGTGGGCAGGGCCGGGCATGTGGGCAGGACGGGGCTGATCGTGAGAGCAGGAGACAGCGGCGTTCTGTGGCCGCCCAGGGATCCTTGCTGTCTGTCTGTTCACAGCGCAGGCTGAGAGTTACCTTTGGACACTGGCAGGCTGGGGCTGCGGCGTCCGGAGATGACTCTCAGCCTGCACTGTGAACAAGCAGACACCGGGGATCCCTGCACCCGCGATCGACCCATACGTCCTTTGCGATCTACCAGTAGATCGCGATCGACGTATTGGGCACCCCTGATCTACATAAACCACCATTCTTTGACCATCTTTGAGTTAACTCAAAAAAAAAAAAAACTTGTTTGCCTACACCATCTGGGTCCGAGCCAAAAGACTAGAATTCCCTCTTTAAAAATGCTGAGACAAGGACAGACACGCATTCATTCCAAATGTTGGTTTATTGTCAAATCATGATATTTACATTCTGAGATGAACAGGTTTGCACAATTTTATCTACTGTTCAAGAAACACAACGTAAACATATTTTTAGATTTTGAGGCATAAAAAATGCAAATTACACTATTACAAAAACGACACATAAGAACCAAGAACAATGCACTACCACAAAGATCATAAGGAGTGATGTTCTAGGGGTGAGAGAAGGCATTCTTATTATGTTCAGTAGCAATAATTAAAAAGTCTTGTTAACGTCATACAAAGGTGGATCACATAGTTTACTTGACTTCCATTAATGAAATTGCATGCCCTCGTATGCATAGCCAGTTATAGTTTAGAGATACTGGAACCCCCAGGTAAAAATAAAATGAGTAATAATCTATAGCAAAATATTTAGAGGGATTGTTAAAAAAATCCCCACAGTTTAGTCACAGCACATGTGTAAACATTTTTACTTTGTTATTAATAAGACCCTTACACTTTGGCATGATTTATCACAGAAAACATGACATAGACCAGTAGAATAACACTGTAAAACATAGGAAACCATTGCTTATGCAGTGTATAATTACTTGCAAGAGCTATCGAGCCGTGCTACATAAAACTGTTCACTTCTGGCGAACAAAGAGGCTTTCTATAGAAATATATACACACACTCAGTGTTTTGTATGCAGGTCTTGAAGCCAAAATTCATGGTGGCTCACAATAAGCGAGCAAGTGTAGATTAAAGGTGGTACTCGTACGCTTTTTTTTTTTTTTAAAGGGATTCTACCATTAAAACCCTTTTTTTTTCTAGGTAACCCGTCGGAATAGCCTTTAGAAAAGGCTATTCGTCTCCTACCTTTGGAAGTGCTCTCCGCCGCGCCGTTCGTTCGAAATACCGGTCTGCTAATTAGTTCTCTCGCAGCGATCGGGGCGTCCCCCAACGCAGGAAATGCAATGGGGGCGTCCCCATTGCTGCTCGAAAACCGACTCCAGCGCCGCATCTGTCTTCTTCTGCATCCTCCCCTTCCTTCTTCGGTTTGACGTCGGACGCCTGCGCAGTACGCTCTGTTCAGCAAACTTGCGGTGTCGGCACTGGCCACGGGCATGCGCAGTATGTTCGGCAAAGTTCGCCGAACAGAGCGTACTGCACAGGCGTCTGACGTCAAGCCGAAGAAGGAAGGGGAGGATGCAGAAGAAGACAGAGGCGGTGCTGGAGTCGGTTTTCGAGCAGCAATGGGGACGGCCCCATCGCATCTCCTGTGCTGGGGGACGCCCCATTGCTGCGAGAGAATTAATTAGCAGACCGGTATTTCGAACGAACGGCGTGGCAGAGATCACTTCCAAAGATAGGAGACAGCCTTTCTAAAGGCTATTCCGACGTGTTATCTAGAAAAAAAAGGTTTTTTTAATGGTAGAATCCCTTTAACCACTACTGGTTTTGCCTCTAAATCTGCATGCAAATATCTCCACGTGAAAATGCACCATCAAGCTTTGGTAGAATTATTGAAAACAGCATAGTGTACGATCTGCGGAAACAACACCAAAGGACTGTAAGGAAGAACAAAAACATAACACAGTATTGACCAAGTTACTTAAATTGTTTTAGGCTCAAAGGCAATTTCCAGGACTATGATATTGATGACAAATGCTTTGAATAGGTTAATAGGTCACTCTTGCACCATTACGCTATCTGAAGAGTCCACAAAGCCTCAATGAATGGTATTGATCAGCACTATACGGTGTACAGAGCGGCTGGGCCCTTACCAATCACATATTGATGGTATTATGATAGATCAATATTATAGTCTCAGAAAGCCCCTTTAAACACTGTAATAGTAACAGGAGATTGACCGTTTTGTAAGCAGGCTGTCTGAAAGAATTATACACTGAGCTATGGTGTTATAAAAGAAACTGAGGGACAGTAGAAAAGGCATAACAGGCACTTTAACACGTTTCATTACACCAACCAAACTTGTTACAAAGAAAAGTCACCCTGTACACAAAGAAAATGCCTAGACTAAGGCAAACTGCAAAATGTCCCAGAACTGCCACATGTAAATCAGGTTATCATTGATACGTTGACACATCAGGTCAACAAAAGTATTCGGTTAATCGACAACTATGTTTCAGGCAGCACAAAAGTACTGAACACAGGGCCGTCCTCAGGGGTGTCATAAAGGGCTCTACATCCTCCCCACCCTGCCATTCTTTCAATGAGTTTATTAGTTCCTCCTTGCAAGGTGCGACATTAAGAGGTTATCTCTGTTCCTGTCTATACATAGGGGAGAAGGAGCCCTGCAATACATGAAGACATCAATATTATGGTAGCAAACAGTAACTAGGGACCCCATTACAGATATTGTACTTGGGCCCAGGAGCTTCAAGCTATGCCTCACTGTATGTATTTCATGTGTATTTCTCTTTGGCTGTATGTAATGTGTAGAGAGTATATATGCCTGTATATTCATAGGTGGCGGGGTTGGATATACTGTATGTATATGGCTGTCCTTAGATGCATATGGCTGTATGTTCCTATGTTTATATAGGTGTATGTGTGCTTTTATGTCTTATGTGCGTATGTACGTACCTCTTTCTGTTCATGTGCCTGTATTTATATATACGGTATAGGAAAATGACATTTTTTTCCCCTTGTTAGTCCTTTATTAAATTTGGTTAGTTTAGTTCACACTCCTTTATGGGGGGGGGGATTATTTTTCCTCAAAAATTTTTTTATTGGTGGTTTGCACTGAACTTGGTTTACATATACATGGGAAGTCATTGGGTTGTGTGTTCAGTTAATGTGAAAAATTATGCGAAGAGACTCAGTGACAGCTCATTGGGCATCAACCCTGCAAACTACCTGATGGCTGGTTTTAAATACAAGATCATGACACGGGTTCCTCAAGGAATCCATTGTCTCATCTAGTGGAAGTGTCCACTCTGTTGTTAAATGTAGTGCTGTACTTTTATCAGAAGGGGTTGGCTTTATTCACACTCAGTGGAGTGAATTTTCTGATTCACACAATACTTATGGATAAGGCTAGGATCACATCTGGCGGACACAAACATTGGAGAAATGGCTGTTTTAGCAGTTACACACGGACACCCCAGATCCCCATTGACTATAATGTGGTCCGCTATTTCAAAACTGAAACTGATAGAGAGTAAAGTCCTCTGTGCAGGACTTTGTCAATTTTTGGCAGTTTCTTCGGTGGAGTCTCCAACAGAATTTCCAGCACAGATGTGAACTTAGCCTTAGATCAAATTATTTTATAATTATTGTCATTTATTATAATTTTATGTTGGTTGAACTAACGCTAGGTTCACACTAGCATTTGTGTTTCCGTTCTTCAGGCCCTCATGAGGACCCAAAAAACAAAAACCCTATCTGCTTAAAATGTGGTCACCCACGGAAACCCTCGGACCCCTAGACTATAATGGGGTCCACCATGTTTCTGTCTGATTTCCACCCGAGATCGGCGGAGAGAAAAGTCCTGATGGTGGGACTTTTCTCTCCACATATTGTATAATAACATGGCATGTCCAACTTTTACCAGCTAAATCCCATATCTTATTTTATTAAGTTAAATCTTATTCCATGTAACCGTATAGATTACAGTGACACTATAAGCTGAAATCATGAGTTCAGTAAACTTGCCAAACACGGAGCTTAATGTGAGTAACCCTTTGTTCTCATCTGCGTTCGGTATTCCGTTCAGGGAGTCCGAATGGCAATCCCGAACGCAACTGGAAGCAGTGTGCAGTAAAAGCACACGGACCCCATAGACTATAGGATGCAAACTACTTTCCTGTCCACATGATCCCTGAGGAGATCTGGCGGCAAGCACATGGACCCCATTATAGTTTATGGGGTCCACGTGCTTTCACTGGCACACCGCTTGCAGTTGCGTTTGGTATTCCGTTCAGGGGGACCTCATATGGACTCCCCCGGATGAAATCCAAACGCAGATGTAAATGAGGCTTAAGCTTTCAGTTTCAGATAGTAGCTGTCCACCTGTGACATCATAGTGACAGCACATGATTTCAATTGTCAAATGAGGCAGGTAGGAGACACTAAAAATACCTGGTGCCTGTGCTCTATAGCCACTGGTTACATAGGACACTATTGTTGTGAATGATCATTTAAGAAATGCATAAATATATCTAGCACATTTCCATAAGGGAATTCTGCAGTGTGCTGCCCTGGCAAAGCACACTCGAGATCCATATTTCAAAGGTTGCAAAGATTCGTTTTCTATAAAGTGCCACTAAAAGTCTCTGATGCCCCAATAAAGCAAAGATTCTCTTTGTGAGCAAGTAGGATAAGAGTACTGTAAGGCCTGGTTCACATCTGCGTTCTGCATGGGACCCCCTGAATGGAATACCGAATGCATTGGCAAGCAGTTAGCAATGAAAGCACATGGACCCCATAGACTATAATGGGATCCATGTGTTCTCCGCATAGTGTCCGCATGAGTCTTGTGGAGAGGAAAGTAGTTCATGAAGTACTTTTCTCCGCATGTTCCGCGTGGACACTGCATGAAAAACACACGGACCCCATTATAGTCTATGGCAGTGATGGCAAACCTTTTTGAGACCGAGTGCCCAAACTGCTACCCAAAACCCAATAAATTATCGTGGAGTGCCAACACAGCAATTTAACCTTAAAACTCTTTGGATCCACAATTGTGGACCCTCAAATTACAGTCATGCGAATGGGGCTTTACAGAGCTTAGACTGAAAGGTAAAGGTCTCTGCATTTGGTACTTTTGAGCAATTAATGTTCATTACTTACATTGCACAGGATCTGTTTTATAGTGACCGTGCAATGTTATTACAGCCTGTACGAATATTATGTCTGCTATAAAACAGATAGTGTGATATAAATAGTGAAGAGACCCCACACAGTACAATCTACACCGCAGTGGCCCCCACACACAGTACAATCTGCCTCGCAGTGCCCCCCGCACACAGTACAATCTACACCGCAGTGGCCCCCACACACAGTACAATCTGCCCCGCAGTGCCCCCCCCCCACACAGTACAATCTGCCCCGCAGTGGCCTCCACACACAGTACAATCTGCCCCGCAGTGCCCCACACACACAGTATAGTGCCATAGGTTCGCTATCACTGGTCTATGGCGTCCGTGTGCTTTCATTGCTCACCGCTTTTCAATGCGTTTGGTATTCTATTCAGAGGGTCCACATGCAGACTCCCCGAACGCAGATGTGAACCGGGCTTTATTCCACCATTCTTAACAAGCTGCTCGGATAGTTTAGGCCTTATTAACACAGTGCTGATTTCTTGCAGTATTTGCATGCTTTTATTTTAACCAAAATGGTTAGTGAATTGTATATGCCTTTTGGTTCCAGCCCTAGTTGTGGAGGGTCGCTCAAACTAATGCAACGTTTTGTAGAACTATGTCTGTAAATTATGGAATAACTTCCAGAATCAGGTTTGTTATTATGTTGCAGTTATATAGACTGAACCTAGGTAATGCGGTCACCTTTGTATCCCCCTAAAACCCGCCTCGTAAGAGTTTCATCTAGATCAACACAACTGGATAAGGCGGAATGCACGCAACCGTGTGTGTGTCGGCAGGCTGTGATTTATTGGATGTCATGCCTGTGCCACCAATGCTTCCACGGCCTTCTTCTTTGCTCATGGCCCCATACACTGGACCTTGAAAATACATGTTCTTGTTTATGGGACCATAGAAATGAATGGGTCGGTGTGTTAGCCGAGAAAATACGGCTAGCACACCGACTGTGTACACGGTCATGTGCATGAGGCCTAATAGTTTGAATCAGCCTTGCTGACTACGTATGGTCCTGTGCATACATGTATATAAAACTGGATTTAGATACATAGTCATACAATATAATAAAGAACAAATTCAGTGGCACAATTGGCACAAATGTAAATAAAATATATAATACAAGTCCCTAAAGTGCTTTAGGCCCCAACAAGGGATCTAAGCCAAGTGCAGGGTACTTTTGCAGCTTCAGGATTTACAGTAATTTGGTCACAGAGATATTTAAGGGAGTATTAAAAAAAATCTAATCCTAATCTAAAAGGATCTAATCTTTATGACTTTTATTAATACCTCAGAAGTAATGAAACCTTTGTAGTCTTGGTAAGGTTTATTAAGATACAACTAAGCGGAAAAAATAAGGGTTTTCCATTAAAACAATAAATGGAGGTTCATTTTGCAATCTGTATGGGGGAAATATCAAATATCAGGCATCATTTCCAATGGCAAATGCAAACAACCCACTGTTGACTTTCTAATGCATTTTGGAGACTGAAAGCAGGGAATATTTACCCATTATTGTTCACTAGTGTTTCATAAATTGTAACTTTAACAAGATACTTGAACAGGGAAACAGTGGCGAGAGTGAGAAGCTCTAACGCTATGGTGGTGATAGCCTTTACTAACTAGGGTGTATCCTACTGTGTGTTAAATATTATATATTTACAATATTCTCTAGCAGACATGGGGTTAACACTCTACTGACATCATAGTCTTATATTTTGGGTGCATGGGTGCGGTTAGAGTAGACCATTTTAGAAATCTCCTTACATAGCTACAAGATGGAAGGTAACACCCACTCATGAATATAAATGAGTAAGAAATACACATGTCTGGGTCTGTCTTTGGGAAGACCAGGGGAAGACCAGGAGGTCTGTCTTTGGGAACACCAGGGTGGGTGGTCCAGGCAGATGGACATCCATGGACGTCGTAACCAGCCCAAGTCCACCAACCAGATGACAAGCATGAACCAAGCTGTAACTACAAGATATCCAGATGATTTAACTTCTCTGAAGATGTAAGCTATTGACATTGACTGATATTTGTATTATTTGGACATTTTCCCTGTTCCTGTGTTTTCCTTCAAGATATTAATAAACCTCTACACTGATTTATAACAAGCTGACTTCTTCCTATCGTGGACAAGGCCAGGTCCGGATATTTAACAGTGGACACAAGTCTCACCGGCAAATACAAGATATTTAACAGTGGCGAGCCAGCACGGTCGTTTTTTTTCCTGTTTTTCTCGTTCCGTTCACTTGCAATTAAGGGGGAAGAGAGGAGTATTTTGCAAGTTGTATGAATTGCAAGATTCAGGAAGACTTCGAAAAAGAACTTATATTGGTGAGATACAGATGACTGTTGTACGTGTTATATGATACGGAAGCCTGTGTGAGGAAAGCCTGTGAGGAAACACAGAAGGACCACAAGTGCCAGACGTACTGAGACGTTCTGATGACAGGGACCAACTGTTCCAAGGACAAGCTAAAGGTGAAGCTTTCTACAGTGGTGTGTAAAGATTTTACTTTTAAAGTATGGAAAAATTTGAGTCATTGTCTAAAAAATGTAACGTTGAGTTTAAAATTGTGGCTAGTGACAATTTAGCGAGTATATGGCAAGATTTGTATACACAATGTGAGCAGGCAAATTCTAAGATTGAAAATAGAATTTGTTCTACAAAAGAGAAGCAGGTATTTAGGAATATAGCTTCTTTGGTAAAGATTTTTAATGACATGGTAATAGAAAAGAAATTAAGTAATAGTATGCATAAATCTGTTCAGACAGATGAGAAATCTCAATATGTTGATAAAGAGCACCATGTGGCAGTAATGGCCATAGATGGTGAGGAACAAATGATACAAGAAACTAAATTGAAATTAAAATCTCAGGAATATTTGATCAGTCTGAGTAAAGCCATTCCCACATATGATGTAAAGATCCATGTGTGTAGAAACTCAGAAATTTTTGAAAGCCATGCAGAGAAATTTGATCTATCTAATGAACAAAAAAACAAAATGTTTAAATTATGGCTTCCTATTGATTTTACAGAACGTTTGTCTGCAAAAATGTCTTATGATAATGAGTCAAATGAATGGTTAAAAGACAGTGATGTGGAGAGATTAAAGAAACTAATCTGGTGCACTAGAGGTGACAGCATGCCAACACCTGATATACTGAATGAGATAAAGATTGGCAGAAAAGAATGTACATATGCATTCATGTCTAAATTTGAGAGAACATACAAAACTGTCATTCAAAAGGTGAACTCTTCATCTATGGTGAAAAGTTTTGTTAAAAAGTTCAAATTCTTGGATGCAGTCACCCTTGCCAGTGCGTCAGATAAGAAGACTTTATTTGAAGCTGCTAGTTTATTGGACATGGCCAGAAGACATCAGAAACATATGTCAAATGTAAATCGAGTATGTCCAAAGCAAAAAGCAAAGCCTATTAAGAGACATCTGTCAAATCATGTTAAAGTGTCCCCTATTTATAGGAGGGAAAGTGACAAAATCTATGAGAAACGTAGGAAATTACATGTTGCATATAAACCATATGCCATGCAAGAAAATCCACAAATTGAAATTCCATTATTAACTGAAATTAAAGAATTGCAGCCAGCCAAATCTATTGAGTATCTGCAAAAGAATGTATCTGGGAATGTACCAGTTGTCTCCAAAATGTCAGATCTTCCCAGTAACCAAGAGGAATTTGAGCTACCTAATATTTTTAGGAAAAGGGCAAGCTTGGCATTCTCTAATGACCTGGTGGAGTTATTGTGGGATGTGATTGACAGGAAGGTCAGGGGTCGAGTTTAAAAGTATCTCTGAAGGAATGACTGTCTATTGAGATTTACTTACGTACTATTTGGCTATGTAAAGAGAAATCCCTTTTATATGAGGAGAAGTCCAATGATCAGGTATAATCCACATTATTATGTGATGATGTTCATAAATAATCCTAATTATGCTATTGTGAATAATACTATGGATCATATCATTATATATATATTTACACACAGGAGGAGAGCCTGATGTGTGGTGAAGACTTTTTGTCATAGCCCACTCTCTGGAAGCAGGGAGAGGAGGAACATGTTATGTACAATATATGAATATATGACATGTATATGAATATATGTACAATATATGAATATGATCAAATAGTATTAGGAATCCATAAAGTTATTAAACTGTCCATTGGTTAAAATCATTATTGTATTAATTAGTTTTTTTGCTAACGTTTATCTATTTTTTTCTCTTCAGATATAGATATATGGAAAAATGGATCAGTTCAATCAGTGATGTCCATTCATTCATCATTCATTCCTTCTAGCCAAAAGAATGCATGGAGTGTCTAACTATTAATGAGTAAACAAATTAACATGGTGTGACTAATAACAATGCATGATAAAGTGGTATAAGTTATAACTTACCTTAAGCATGTTTTTCAATAGTTTCATGTAAAGTCCATGTTTTTAGAATTTTCAAGTTATAATCCATTATGTATGAAGGCATGCAACTAGGCATGGAGCTCTTACTTACTGTGAGAATAAGTGTTCGTTCATGTGGTCAGTTGATTGACAGCAACACATTGTGACCTGTGACCCTGATGGGCTGGTCAGTATAAGTGTTATGTGTGTTATGTGTCCACTGGTGTATACAACAGATCTGTGACATCACAAATAGGCCTAAGAAAATCAGGATGCATCCAACAAGGAAAAAAGGAAAATATATCCAACAAAGAGACGTCTATTTTCTTTCTACTGTCTATTTTCTTTTTCTACTATTTTCTATTTCTTTCTATTTTTTTATCTTATATGATCCTCTATATTAAATTGGGAAATTAGCAAATATATGTGAAATCCATTGAAAGGAACCTCATATGTTTATACCTACAGGAAAACCAAGTGTTTAAGTCACATGAGCTGAGAGAAAAGGTGACAGCTGCACTACAAAGCAAGGTTATTTTAGGTGAACATTCTGTAGGAAAAAGTAGCTTTTGAGAAGATACAGATAATCTTCAATATATTTGTTCAAACCTGACAAATAATAAAGGTTTATTGTGGTAATTGGATCATGGGATAATAAATATATTAGTTATGGTGGGAAAATCTAGTTAGCTATAGCCAGTATTGCAGTATTGATTTATTGTATTATTATTCATTATGTATTCTTACATGTACACACACACTTGCATACACTTACACACATCAACATCTACAAACATCGGGAAAACATAAATGTCTTATATGCAAATGAGATACGCTAATCATCTTCATGAAGGGAGAGGTATATGGGATATCAAGAGTGATAGTCTCTGGTTTATTCTTTACACTTCTGATTATAGGATGTGACATATTTTGAAATGTTTATGATTTATATACTTATTTCATATATATGGTATTCATATACAGCCAGTACACAAGAATATATACAGTTAAGTTTAAGACAGAGACAAGAGTGTGTTGGCACAAGTGTTGTCTCTATTCTTGGTATTGGAGGTATCTGAAAGGTTAAGAAGGTCACAGGAATCTGTGAAGAGACGAGGTGTTAAGAGGAAACTTTAGGCACATACGTTTTTATGAATAAAGGTTAATATTGTGTCTCAGATAAAGAACACAATGATATTTAATAAATGAATGTTTAAAATAAAATAATATCTTATTAAAAAGGAAATAAAGTGATTAAACTTTAGAAAATGTATGATTAAGTATAATATAACACATTCATATAGGAACATATGTTTAGTATAATTGGTGAAAAGTTCTAACTAAAGAATAAATATTGTGATTGTCTATAGAATGGTAATTAATAATCACATTATATTTCAGAGTTATGTTGCAATTTGTCATCACAAGTAAATTACACATATATATTCATACATATAGATATAAAGATATATATGTTGATATATGATGTTTATATAGATTATTGTATCCAAAGTACTATTATCTGATAGTTTGATAAATGTATTGAATATCAATATTTTAATAAGTCAAATATAAATATTGATACAATGTAAAGAGAAGTATGATATATAAATGAGTGGTATGGTACACTGTGATATTATAGTTTAGTTAATTGCCTAGTTTGGCTTAGCTATTAGGGAAAGAAAACTTATCTTCAATCAAGTCCAAGATTATGATAAAGTTTGATATCAAATGTTAATAAAAAGACTTTAACAGTTACAAGAAGAAGATGTGCGGGAAAAGACAAAATCTGAAGGTATGATGCTATATGCTTAAGCTTATGCCAAGGACTGTGTTTAAAAACTATTACTGGAGTTTGGAACCTTTGATCAGCGGATGATTGGACAGATATAAAGACGTCCTCATCAATGTTTGGTGGAATCCTTTCTATTTCAAGACTTCAAGTTGTTTGTACGCAAAAGGGTTATGAATGATAAAACCCGAACACAGATATTGTGTATCCAAGAGACTGAGATTCCAGGACTGAACCTTACTGACAAGCAGCAGGGATGATGTCAGAATTCACACTTGCCTTGCTTTTGCAGTATTGCTCCAGAAGTGTCACATGATTGTACAGTGACAGGAGGTCAAGGTAATTACAGAAGGAAACCCTTCTACAGTCTATGTCTTGGTGAAGTGAAACATAACATATGGACTTTGCTGTTATATCAATATCTTCACAATATGAACTTTAATGGACAATGTTATAATATCTGCACAACACGGAGGAAATCTAAAGGACTTTAATTCAAGAACTACATTTGTGGTAATAAGCCTTCTATTATGACGGAAGAAGAGATGACCAGAAGACCAGATGATGAAAGAAGAGCCTTCATCAGGTGTAGGTTAGATAGTGGATCAAATTGTTTTCATCTTTGATCACAGTTTACCATAACATAACATAACATTTATTAATGTCAAAATGTATTGCAAATTGATGAAATTATTGTTACATGGACAATCAATGAAAATTAAGTTCCAGCAAAGAAGAAAGAAGATATAATCTAATTGAATGAATATTGTTGTATGGTATATCTTGAGAGTTCAAACAGATATTTCACTCTCAAAAGGGGGAAATGTTAAATATTATATATTTACAATATTCTCTAGCAGACATGGGGTTAACACTCTACTGACATCATAGTCTTATATTTTGGGTGCATGGGTGCGGTTAGAGTAGACCATTTTAGAAATCTCCTTACATAGCTACAAGATGGAAGGTAACACCCACTCTCATGAATATAAATGAGTAAGAAATACACATGTCTGGGTCTGTCTTTGGGAAGACCAGGGGAAGACCAGGAGGTCTGTCTTTGGGAACACCAGGGTGGGTGGTCCAGGCAGATGGACATCCATGGACGTCGTAACCAGCCCAAGTCCACCAACCAGATGACAAGCATGAACCAAGCTGTAACTACAAGATATCCAGATGATTTAACTTCTCTGAAGATGTAAGCTATTGACATTGACTGATATTTGTATTATTTGGACATTTTCCCTGTTCCTGTGTTTTCCTTCAAGATATTAATAAACCTCTACACTGATTTATAACAAGCTGACTTCTTCCTATCGTGGACAAGGCCAGGTCCGGATATTTAACAGTGGACACAAGTCTCACCGGCAAATACAAGATATTTAACACTGTGAGATGGGACAAAATGGATTTGAGTAAAATCATGTCATACAAAAAGTACAAAATTTGCAGCACATAGCAAAATGATGCATATTTTTTTTACCAGCAGGTACTTATTACACCTATTATACACTTCAAAACACCTCACATACACTTTTTGAAATCAAACACTGCTTTTATGATCTAACTTTGGAATGACAATCCACAGCCACACAAATACAGCACACACTTTGTAACTTGTAATCCTCTTATCAAGGTAGGTCCTTTATCAAATATAGAAATCTCTTGCTTTGTCCATGCAATATTTTTGTTATAAACTAGTTATTCTCATCAAACTAGTTATTCTTTAAAAAAAAAAAAAACAACTCCCCAAAAGCCATTCAATCAGAAATGCATATACAGTAAAACCCCCTTTTTCCAAAACAATTTCAGTATGATATGATAGTCCAATTTTGTAATCGATTATCAATCAAGGACACATTGCAACTACTATATTAGCAGGCTGTGACCTTGAGGCTGGGGCCCCATGTAGCAGAAACGCTGAAATTTGGCTGCAATGGAAACTCTGCAACAAAAACCACGGCATTTTAGGCTGAGTTTTTTGGTCCAGATTTTGAAGCAGAATCCGCTTCAAAATACGCCTTCAAAAAACGCCTACCAATTGACTTCTATAGCTTCCGCTAGCTTTTTTTTCCCTGCTAACGTTTTTTTTCTTCTAGCAGAAAAATCTGGAAAAATCTGAAAAAAACATGAGTCAATGGGAGGTGGAAAAACCGAGTCACGGTTTTTGCAAAAACCGCTTCAAAAACAGCTAGCAGTTTTTTCAAAAAAAGCAAAAACTAAAAACGCCTCAAAAAAATGCTATTAAAAAAAATGCCTCATGTAAAAAAAACCGCTTCAAAAAACCATTTCCTGAAGTGGATTTTTTTCTCTCCCCAATCCTCGCCAAAAACTCTGTGTGAACTCGGCCTAAGGGCCCATTCACACGGAGTAACGTGCCGCGTGACCTGGCACGTATATGCCGTGTGAGATTTTGCGGGCCGTATACGCTCTCATTGATTTCAATGGGAGCGTTGATCTTAACCGCGTTATTTTATAAAATCACGGCTGCAAAATAACGCGGCGTTTACGATCCATGCTTCCATTGAAATCAATGGGAGCGTATACGGCCCGCAAAATCTCACACGGTGTATATGTGCCAGGTCATGCGGCATGTTATTCCGTGTGAATGCACCCTTAGGGTATGCTCACATAGAGTATTTTGCAGGTGAATATTGAGGCTGAATCCGGGCAGCCGTGCCAAAATGCCACACGGAGGAAAATGTTTCCGCCATGTGAACTTACCCTTACAGTACTTGCAAAGTGGATCGGCTACTTGCTAATCCCATCCAAACTTTTGCAAAAAAAAAAATCTTGCGTTTTTGTAAATCACAGCATGTCGATTATACTTATGGAAATATTAGTGTTTTCAGTATAAGTATAATATCAAAGCTCTACAGACTGTAAAAAGCAGTGCGTTCTTGGGCAGCTCTTTTTGGCTACGGCTTCCTACATGGGGCCTCTTAGCCTAACGGTCAGAAAATTCCTTTCAGCAAACATTCCAGTACTCCATTTCCATGTGTGTATTCTAGCATTAGTTTTAGGGAATTCTACTGTATTTCGGTGATTGCTCTATAGGAATGGTTAGGTAGAGAACAGTGAGGGATTATGGCTGACTTTCAATATAATAGACTTTCTATAAGACTATGAATCTCAATAATCAGAATAAAAATATGACGTGGCGAAAAAATGAGTAAAAAAATGTTCAAGCGAAAGATTTTTCTTTGTGTGACAAACAGTGAGGATGGAAATTATGTACAAGTGAAATCAGATTGTCATGCATGTTCCCCGTAATGGGTTAAAAGTAAGAGAGACATTCAGGCATCCGCACAGTAAACTAGCCAAGAACAAGATTCTGTACAAGATTCTGCAGATCAATGTTTTGTTCTCCTATGGTAATGTAGCAAACAAGGTAAGATATTTAGATGAGTTTTCTCAAAGATGCTCTAGGAGGCCAAAGCAGTTTGAGGTTGATCCCTGTATTGCAAAATCGCAACGTTTTGTCCGTGGCGGAAACACAACAGCAAAAACACTGCATTTAAGTGGATGGGATATTCAGATATGCCATAACTGTCCTGTAGATGTTGGACCTGTTGGTCCGGAGAATGGGGACCACCAACTCCTGTCTACTGTGACCGAAAAGATGGCCCAACATACATGGCTCACTTCATTCACTTCTACTGGCGTTGTGAAAATAACAAAGCAAACAGCCAGTCACTATGGCACTAGTAGTACACCAAATCCAATGTTTCCATTAGCATGCTTCTCTGAATACATGTAGAGACTGTAGTCTGTCAATCATAGTATGGAGGGGTGCGGGGAATAATCTCCACTTTAATAGATCAGACAGTTTTTTGGTTACAAGGATTATGGACCTGGATCTGTAATGTGCTGCACCTACAATGGACATTATATTAAACTCATAGATCAACTTTAATTTCCAATAAGCAGTAAGCCATCCTACTAGAAAGAGTTAAAGCCGTTGTATGAGTATTGCCTGAAAAGAAGGCAACATCGTTGGAAAGAGCAATCTCCAGTTAATCCAAGGTTTTGTGTAACCATCTCAGCGCTTCTTAGATCTCATGCACATGTCATATGTTTTCAAAGAGGTTGTAAAAGGTCACAAATGTTTCGGTCCAGGGGAAGGGACCTCAGTAATACATCATCAATGCAGTGTTGCTACAATGTATTTTTTATTAGGTCATACAGAAGTACTTTGGCTCCATTGTGGAAGCCGCATATGGATGATGTTCCTCTCGCATCCACCCTCTGGTGACCGCACGGTTATACAAGTGGTTACATACTGCTGACACTACACTGGAACACAAGCTAAATGGCCGAAAGTATTACGGATGTATCAGCCGTCTATTACAAATAGATAAATGAATGGAAGCACAGAAAAGTGCAACCTTCACAGACAAACATTGGTGGTAGTACAGGTTGTACTGATATAAAATGGCGCCATTACCAAAAAAGTACAAGAAATGTTGTACTTGATAGTACTTGTTGTACTTGGTGTGTGGTATGTGCTGTAGATGTAAAGTGGAAGTGTCTAGTGGTAACAACAGCTCAGATACAAAGTGCTAGACCACAAATACTCTGCTGAATATAGAACCATGTCGCGCATGAATATCACTGACATAATCCCAAACTCCCACCAGATGCAACATCAGCACAAACATTGTGCACTAGGATCCATGTGAAATGGGATTTCATTATCAACCAGTCAGTTTCAAACATCAACAGGAACGGTGTTGATGCTTGCATGTCCTCTATGAGACTGTAGATACAGTGCTGCAAAGCAGGCCTGCGCCCCCACGCCAGAGATATTGGTGCCACTGTCAGTGGGTCAGCGTCAGAGCTCAGTAACTTTGCTGGACGGTGAGGAACATCCCCAAACGCTATACCTGAATAGACTTTTACTGTAAAAAGGGTGAAACTGACAGTATATATATATATAATTCAGTCCATCGTCAGCTTTGCAGCAGTATAGAATATGTCACAACGTAGAGGACAAGTACATCGCTACTGTATTCGGGAGCCATGAAAACGTTTCCTCTATCTATTTCACTATCTGCCAGTCTGATGGATAAATCAGGGTATAATGGATCCAGGACAATGTTACTTTCCATGGGGCTGGTTTTTTAAGGCTCAGTGTTCTGACCTTCAACATTTTAGGGACTTTATTGTACAACTTCAGTGTCTAAACTCATAAAGTTTATTTTAGTTGAATAAGTACAGTGGTTTAACTACTGGGGTAGCGGCTGCCACAGGGCCCAGGACAATAGGTGGCCCGGCGGCAGCTGTTACCACTGTGGACTTTTTTTTTTTTTTAATAGTGTGCCCTATTTACTTACTAATCCTGGCTCCTGCACACGGCCGCCAGCGCTTCTTCTACCGCAGGAGCCGGGATCGGTAAGTGAGGCCACGGGCCCGCGAACCCCACAAACATTATCATTACATCTAGGGGATTGGTCAGAGTCTACAGGAAGCGGGGGCCCCATGTTAAAAGTTCTCCATGGGGCCCCACCATTCCTAGTTACGCCACTGAATGCAACTTTCTAGTGAGCATATCTGATAGACAAACTCAGGTGATCTTCAGGTGTTCACATTGATTTGACCATATATTAGGATTCAGAAAATATATGGAGCTAATATGGGCATGAGCATGAGACCTAATAGAAGGTTTGCACTAGTCTATCCAGTGAACTATATAAATAGCACTGGTAGAGCTAATGTAGCAAGTGTTAGAAAAGATAAGATTTCTATAGATCTTTACATCTGGAGGAGTTAAAAAAAACCTTGTGATTATTGGTTTGGAATTATTTCCATATGTTCATACATCTTCAACAGCTGTTGACTGGACACTGGTCTAGCCAATGGTTATTCCTCCAGATTCTCCAACTGAACCAATGTACTTATGAACAATGAACTTATCTCTAGCATGTGAAAATTCAATATGGCAGATCCTCCTTTCATCCCACAACCATTGGGGAATAAGTGGCATACACATAAGACAGTCGGTTGGTCCTGCCGAATTCAGTGGCTTTGGCTGACCTTGCTCTTATATGTAAGGGCACTTTAAGAATACACTTTAAAACAAATACGCAGGTGTACAATGCTAGTCATGCTAGATCAGCAGACATGAACTGGTTTCATGATACTTTCACAATAAGTATTACGACAACCATTTACATCACTCAAAGCCTATACAGAATCTTGATCTTGGTAATTCGTAGCCCGTGGACAGAGCTTCAGATTTAAAGAAATTTGCATAAAAATAAATTTGTACAGTGTATTGTCTCTGAACCTGAAGCTTGTAGGATTTAATCATGTGTAAACCAGGCACCTGAACTAAGCACCTGGCTTCAGTACAGTACAGAACACTATGTCACCTTAAAAAATAGAAACTGTACAATGAGCAGAAGCCGAGAGATGGGAAAAAGGAAATCATTAGAAGGATAAAATAGTACTGGGATGTATCTTTACATGTGCAGATGTAACTATATCTTAAGAAAAATGCATTCAAGTATGAATAAAAAAAAATAAAAATCACAGTTTAGCCAAAGAAATACTGCAGAACAAATGTAGAAAAGGGGAGCTACCAAAATAATCTGATTGTACTTTTAGCCAAGGATACGAAATATTACAACTAGCACTAGGTGCAGGCAATGTATCACCAGCGCTAGAGATGAATGGGATAGAGTAGCTTGTGTAGACATGTATCGAAACCATAGGCCGAACAGGATTACATGAATTATAATGTCAAACATTTAGGGCTGCAGTAGTTTACCCTCAAAAACAAGCAATTTACCCCTCTAGGGTAGATATCACAGTGAGCAAAAAAGAGAGAATTTAGACATCTCAAACCTATACATCAGCCAGTCAACAGTAGATAATACCTGGTGGAAAACAGGCAAGATGTCCTACCTAAAATAGTGAACTCATTATTTTGGAATCATTCCCTTGATGGCTGATTCCCGGTTGACATATGTAGCCCAGTACACAAGATTAAAGATGGCAAACAGGACAGGGAAGACAATACGAGAAATCTTATCAATGCGACTAACACTGTTATAAGTTTTTTTGCCATCTAGAGGTTTTAGCTCCGAGTGCGGAGGAGAGAGATGGGGTGGCGTTAGAGCCGCATTCTTTGCAATGGCTGCCAGGGCAGGTTCCTTGATGTTGAGTGTGTAAGTTGTTCCCACAATATTGTATGTTGTGTTTGATTTTTTCGCCAGGATTATAGGTTCCTTCATCTATGAAAGTAAGACAAAATGATAAGAATAAAAATTAAGTACAACTCACTGTAGAGGATATTCTATAATAATAATGTTTGCAAAGTGTATGTATATGAATTGTGATGAAATCATAGCCAAATACAGTAACAAATACTGAAAAACAAAAATGGCATCTGACCTACGGCAGGTCTACAATCTATAGCTGTAGCAGTGTGCTCACATAAACATTATGAGCCACAGTGCTCTTCTTCGTTTCTCCTTTCACATGGTGCAGCGAGGGATAGGAAACCGCCATCTCGGCCTACCCAGGGGCGGATCCAGGGCCAGGCGAGCCGGGCAACCGCCTGGGGCCCCGCGCCCAGTGGGGCCCCGCGACCCGGACCTAACAAAACGGTCCCGATTTCAATTCATCGGCGTCTGTAGGAATACATAGGCGTTTAAAGCAGGAGCTGTCACAGCTCAGCTCCTGCTTTAACACTGCGCTGCGGTATTTGTAGCCACGATGTGATGACATCACATCGCGTCTACAACTATGTGTATGAGTGAGAGAGCGGCGGGGGAGCGATGGAAGGTGAGTGTGTTTTTTTTTGTTAAACATTAAGATGGAACATATTGTAGGGGGCCCATGAAACTGGGGGCAGATGAGGGAGGGGGGGGAACAGCATGACACTGGGGCAGATGAAAGGGGGGAGAACGGCATGACACTAGGGTAGATGAAGGGGGGGAGAACGGCATGACACTGGGGCAGATGAAGGGGGGAGAATGGCATGACACTGGGGCAGATGAAGGGGGGAGAATGGCATGACACTGGGGCAGATGGGGGGGAGAACGGCATGACACTGGGGCATATGAAGGAGGAGAGAACGGCATGACACTGAGGCAGATGAAGGGGGGAGGGAGAACGGCATGACACTGGGGCAGATGAAGGGGGAGAGAACGGCAGATGAAGGGGGGGAGAACGGCATGACACTGGGGCAGATGAAGGGGGGAGAACAGCATGACACTGGGGCAGAGACGGGGGGACATGAAACTGGGCAGATGAAGGGGGGAGAATGGCATGAAACTGGGGACAGAGATGGAAGGGGGACATGAAACTAGGGGCAGATGAAGGGTGTATATGAAACTGGGGGAGAGATGGAAGCGGGACATATTATTTACAGGTGACTGTAGGAGGACTATACTATGTGGGAGCACATGAAAAATGAATGAAAATGGGCGGAGTCAACATAAAAGTGGGCGGAGCCAAATCTGCCACATTTTATTCCCTCTTTCTAGTCTTCAAAAGTTGGGAGGTACAGGTTAGAAGCGTGAGACCAACCAGTAAGTAGGGCCCCGCCAAAGTCAATTGTCCAGGGTCTTCTCTTGGTGATTATATTTATTTTTGGTGTTTTCTTAATCATTTTATATTAAAAGGGCAATTTCAATATAAGGGGCAATAATAATGAAGATGATAGTGTGCCCAGCCCCATTGCCCATTGGTTACTGTTTAAGTTAGGATTGTTTTGAATCTACAAGGCTGGAAAAAACTAAAATGATAATAAAACTAAATGAAAGTATTAGAGAAGAGGCTATGCATACAAGAGCCATCTCTATTCCAATATTCAATGTCTGCACAAAATTAGATTTGGCTTAAAGTAATAACAAAAAAAATATGCTTTATGAAAATCTTAAAGTTGTGCTTATTTCCTGTACTTTGCACTGACAATTCAGTCTTGTCACCGGGATTTTGAAATTGCAGAATGTATGTCAACATCCATGAGCTCCCAATGTGGGAAAGGGTTAGGAACCACAATGGGCACATTTACCGCTCAGCACCAGAGTCTTGGCTCAAAACAGAGGCAGAATGCCCTAATGCCCCATGTGCCACATTTATTAATATGGATACAGATTCATGAAATAGGACAGACCCTGTGCTGGGGTAAGATGAAAGCATCTAACCTCTAGTAAAATGTGACAAATCGCACAATATGGCCCACTGTGTACAATTTGGTACAATAATACATGTGCCGATTGTCATAGTGTTGAGTACAGGACAGGATATATTATGGAGATAAAGGTGCAGAGGACTTGTAACTTTGCAAAGACCGCACAGGAAATAAATATATGGCAAGTTAAGATGGCTCTCTGTAGTCTGACCTCAGTTCAACTAAGACAAGCTCACTGCATCATCATTTTTGATGCCGTGAGTTTCATCCCATTTGCAGATGCATTGTCCTCTCATTCCATTATGAGAAAAGCACACAGCAAATGTTTGCCCTCACAGCATCACTTATGTGACATTGGATTTGTGGTGCGACTGACAGTATCATACATCAGCAGCCAAGAAGCAGTAGTTCCAGAGAATGCAATGGCCACACAGCCTGTATTACCTTGACCATACGCAGTCATCTGGATTTGCTCTGGATTTATTCTGCATCACATATTACTCCAAGTCCTAATATTCATGTTCCCTTACCTTAAATGCCTGACCTTCCTGAGCCCTTTTGCCATCCCAGGCCCATCCTCTTTTAGTGAAGTAATTGACTGTAGCAAATTCAATAAGCGCGGAGAAGACAAATGCATAGCACACTGCCATAAACCAATCCATTGCAGTGGCATAAGCCACCTTGGGAAGAGAGTTCCGTGCACTGATACTTAATGTTGTCATTGTCAAAACGGTGGTGACCCCTAAAGGACAAAGATAAGTAATCAAAGTATGTAAAGTTACAGACTGATATATCCTGCTAGAAAACATATGAAGTGCCACAATGGCTGTGAGTACCGCTGTGCTACTAAAGGCCAGGGAATGTGTCGCCAGGAAATGGCCTATTGTTTAAACCATAAATTGTTTATGTTAAATGTATATTTATGGGATTTTGGTGATGTTGGTTTTCATTTTCCAAATTAATAGCTATAGATATATAAAAAAAATTCTAAAAATCTTGCAATTCCAACTTTTTCTACTAAGTTTTAAACATTCTGTGACTATCTGTTTCCTATAGAAGCATTGAGGGTCATAGACACAATGTTCAGGAGCAGACCCCATTCACTGATATAGGAAGGATTTCTAGGAGGAGTTCATTGTGTAGAGAAGGAAATAGAAAAGCTATAAAATCCTCTATTGTGCCTGGTGGATTCTGTGTCTTATCTGTTCCTTATACATGATATCTGTGACCATCATTGTGCTGACAAGTGAGAGGGCTGCTGTAAAAAAATCTACAGAAAACAGAAAGTTTCAGGGTATTATATAGCCTAGTGGACAGTGTTAGAACTGCGGGATTTTTAGGAATTTTTTTTTCAATATGGGCAATAACGTGGCAAAAACTCACCAAAAATTATTTAAAAATATGTTTAACATTAAAATGAATTTAAAAAATAAGTAATTTTCCGATGACACATTAACTTTATGTGAATACGGACATAGACCATGGACAAGTAGAGACTTTTTTTCTTTAATTTTCCTTACTATATGTTCTGTTGCGGCATATGGACATCATAAAGGAAGAACACCCATCTATGGGTTAAAATGAACAAACTTACACAAAGGACACTTGGTCTTTGTATTACAGGGTTGGCCATGGTTTTCGTCAGCAGGCATGTATTACTCAATTTCTGCAGTGGTTGCTGCCAGCTGATAGGCAATGGTTTCAAGGTATACCTTATGGTGTATATTATATTTTTTGGTTCCCTAGCTTATGCTCATTAACCCGTATACAGAGACCATTGCAGGGAACAACAAGGTAATTCCCTTACGTCCACAACAGAAGCGCAACATACATGCGTATCACATTGAAAGCAATAGGTAAAAAGCCTCCCATTCGTTTCAATGGGTAGCGCGTGAATGCCGGCACCCATAGAAATGAATGGGAGCTGCTTTTTATGCGCTCATTCTGCTCTATCTGAGAGCAGGAAGCTAGGTCACATGTGTGGTGCAGACACAGGAACAGCTAAGAAATACAGGCTCGCTCCCGTGCACTCAAGCCCCCCTCCCTGAGAGCAGCCAGCTAGGTCACTTAGGAAATGAGCAGATAATCCCAAGGGCCATAGAAACGCAGTGTCAACAATAAAGTGAATAAATTAAGATAGTGGACAAACAAAGCAGTTTTGCTGAAGCAATGTATTTAGGAAAAGTCTTAAATCCACATAAACAAGCAGTATAGATAGGATCCTTGTTATGGGACAACTCCTTTAATGAAAACACGGCATGACATCTCCATGTTCCTACCAGCCAGACCAACAAGGGGTCGCCCGAGCAGTGAAGGACTTCAGTAACATCCTGTACACCACGGCAGAACTAGCAGGCCTGAAACAGACAAAGCCCAAGAGACCGACTAACAAACAGTCTCACAAATGGTTTGACAGCGACTGCAAGGCTCTACGCCGTTCTCTAAGGGCAGCCTCCAACCAGAAACACAGAGACCCCAACAACAGAGAGTTGAGGGAAGCCTACAACAATCTATGCAAGCAATACAAGGGCACCCTCAGAGAGAAGAAACAGAGGTACCTCTCCCACAAAATAGAGAAACTAGAGGACTCCCTCCAGGACAGCTCATTCTGGGAGACCTGGCACCACATGGGCACAAAGCCCAAGAAAAACTCTCTCCACATCCAAAATGGCAATATCTGGCTCAACTACTTCAGAGGTCTCTACAAAAACATCCCAGAAGAAGAACAAACTCCAGAACAGCAACAGATAACCACCAAACTGAGGGACATGGAGAAAGCCATCAAAGACTTCCAGAACCCTCTGGACTCGCCAATCACCATAAAAGATATACAGGAAAGAATTGTCCTGCTGAAAGGTAAAAAGGCCAGTGGCCCTGACGGAATCCTACCAGAGATGATCAAATACAGCCCTCCAGCAATACACGCGGCACTGGTAAAGCTATTCACCCTCGTGCTCAATGCTGGACACTTCCCCGAAGACTGGAACAAAGGCCTCATAACCCCCATCTACAAGAATGGGGACCAATATGACCCCAACAACTACAGAGGGATCTGCGTCAGCAGCACGCTGGGGAAACTGTTCAACAGCATCATCAATAACAGAATCCTCACCTTCCTCACACAACACGGGGTCCTCAGCAAGAGCCAAGCAGGGTTCATGCCAAACCACCGCACCACAGACCATATCTACACCCTGCACAGCCTCATCAAGACGCACGTCCACAACACCAGAAGAGGCAAGATATTCGCCTGCTTTGTGGACTTTAAGAAGGCGTTTGATTCAGTATGGCACACAGGCCTACTCCTCAAACTCCTAGAGAGTGGAATAGGAGGAAGAACGTACGACGTCATCAAGAGCTCCTACACCGGAAACCAGTGCAGTGTGAAGGTGAATGGGAAAAGGACAGCATACTTCCAACAGGCCCGAGGGGTCAGACAAGGCTGTAGCCTGAGCCCAACGCTCTTCAACATCTATATCAATTAACTGGCTACAGCCCTGGAGGCCTCACCAACCCCAGGCCTCACCCTGAACAACCGAGAGGTGAAGTTCCTGCTATACGCCGACGACCTCCTACTCCTGGCCCCCACCGAGAAAGACCTCCAAGAAAGCCTGTCAGTGCTGGAAAAATTCAGCACCACATGGGCCCTACCCATCAACCAGAAGAAGACCAAAGTCATGGTATTTCAGAAGAAGGGCCACAATAAAGCCTCCACCCCACAATTCACACTGAACGGCTCCACACTGGAGAAAACCAACAGCTACACCTACCTGGGGCTGGAGCTCAGCCAATCAGGAGGCTTCAAAGCAGCAATAGAAACCCTGAAAGCAAAAGCCTGCAGAACCTTCTATGCCATCAGAAGACAACTGTACCACCTCAAACCACCGGTGAGGGTCTGGATGAAGATATTTGACGCTGTCATCTCCCCGATCCTTCTCTATGGCAGTGAGGTTTGGGGCCCAGCCACCTACCCAGACCAGTCAAAGTGGGATTCCAGCCCAACAGAGAACTTCCACCTGGAGTTCTGCAAATACCTGCTCCATGTCCATCGCAACACCACCAACATGGCCTGCAGGGCAGAACTAGGCAGACTCCCCCTATGGCTCACCATACAGAAGAGGGCGCTAGGTTTCCAGGCACACACCCAGGGGAGCAAGCCTGACTCCTACCACCACCAAGCATGGCTAAGCCACCTGAGCAAACCAGACACTCACCAACCAAACAACAGCCAACCACCAAACCAAAAACACCAACAGATGATAACCAAGGCTGAAATAAAGGCGACCACAGAGGCAAACAGAGAGCGGTACATTGAAGAATGGAGAAACGAAATAAATAACTCCAAGAAACTCACCGTGTACCAATCCCTACAAAGGGACTACACCATGGCCACCTACCTGGAGAGAATACACCACCCCAAGCACAGACAGACCCTGAGCCGGTACAGACTGAGCACCCACAACCTAGAGATAGAGACGGGGCGATACAGGCAGACGTACAAGCCACGGGAGAACAGACTGTTCTGTGAGACCCACTTCCTGCTACACTGCACCAAATACTCAGCTGTGAGGGCCGTCTACTACCAAAGACTCTCTGCCCACATCCCAGACTTCATATCTGCAGACGAGAAGAGGAAACTCTACATCCTACTGGGAGAAGAAGAGGCCACTGTGGAGATCGCTGCCCAATACGTGTCCAGCTGTCACCAAATAAGAGGAAGATGAGACTCCACGGACTGTTATATTTATCCCAATACACCCATATAAAGCTGCCAATAAAGCTTTTTTGATTTGATTTGATTTGATTTGTCCCTCGTGTGCAGCCCTCACTTTTAATTTATGGCAGGTTGGTTACAGGGCATCTGCAACCGGCCTTAGGGAGGATTTTGCTGTTACAGCTTAAGTAGGTGATGTTACATTCTGACTATTGAGTGTAGGTAATATGTTGCAGATTTCACATACTGCAATGCGATATTTCTAAAGTGGCATGTAAAGCTTGCAGATTTTGCAGTGTATTTCAGGATATTTTCACAGTGGAAACATGGTTTTTGAAAGAAATTTACATTGTCATTTTAGGATATACAAAAATATAGTATAATCTTAATCTCAATTTAAAGAAGACCTTTCACCAACTCCACATCTTAGCATCTGTTAATACACCACTGATTCCAGCACATTTGCATTTATTTTATACAGCCCCACCATTCCTGAGCAATCATTGTTGTTAGTTTTGGTGCCTGATAATGCTATTGTGTATTATCAGATGGGCGGTGTCAGTCAGGGTTAGGAAAGGGATGCGATTCTGAGCTCCAATGAGAGGCTGCCAGTGTCAGAGCTCAGAATTACACCCCCTGCCTGATACTGCCCTTCTGACAGTACAGAGACTAAGTAGCATATCAAGGCATCAAATCTACCAGCATTTATTGCGTGAGCATTATGGGGGCTAGAGAATATTTTCCAACTGTGCCAGAATCAGTGGAGCAGCAACGAATAAATTACGCAAAGAGCTTAAAGGGTCTCTATCATTGGGAAAAGTCATTTTTAGATAAGCACATCCTTGCATAGCCTTTAGAAAGGCTATTCCACACCTACCTTTTGTATGTAACGTGCCTCAGTGGTTTGGAATAAGTCCGTTTTTATCCAAATGTTAATGAGCTTACACCGTGCAACGGAAGTGTCTGTGTGCACTGTCTGCTCTGTGTGTGTGTATAGCAGAGGCGGCTGTGCTGATGACTCATCCTTGCTGTACATACACATAGAGCAGACTGTGACCACAGAAACTTCCGGTGCACGGTGGAAGCTCATTAACATTTGAATATAAACGAAATGACTTTTCCCAATGATAGAGTCACTTTAAGCAAAGACATTAAATATAAGTTCTTAACTCACCAAACACGGTCCTAGCTGGCACAGACTCTCTGTTCAGCCAGAATGACACTTGGGACAAGATAACTGTCATTATACACGGGAGGTACGTTTGAATGACAAAATATCCAATCTTACGCTTTAGGTGGAAGTGAGTAGTCATAACAATGTATTCACCTAAGAGGCAAACAAACAAAAGATTTGCTCAATCCTACACATGCAAGATATAATCTGTCAATCAAAATAAAGTATCCAAAAGGTAGTAAAGTAAGTATGGCAGGAATACATGAATTCTCTGAAATTTAAAATATTATTAAAGACAATGGACACCATTGACATGGAAGAAATAATTGTTTTTCTTACATATTTTATCACTAAATGTATATATATCTCGCTTTTTAAAAAATCTGCATTATCTTTCAGGATTCAATCTCCATACCTTCATTCATTCTCAGACTCCCATACAGTTTGCAGTCTATTCCTAGCTCCATATATTTCCTTTCCTACAGTCCTTGAGGGATGTCTTCTAAGAGAGACGTATGCTGAGACATTTGTGATTTCCCCTTTCCCCATGCACAATCTGTCACTGATGCTCTTTGTGTGATTCGGCACAGCTTGTGTAATACTTCCTAAATGCTTGGATGACTTCCTCTCTCTCTATACTCTGTTCTACCACATACATACTCCCCCCTTCCCCACTACTATCTATTAGGGGCTGTGCACATGGAGTTAACGCGTGTGCATTTTAGCATAATACACGTGTATCCTATAAAAAAAAAATAACATCCCATTGACTTCAGTTAAATTTTTTACACGTGTAAAAAACGCGTCAAAATACGCATCACGTATTTTGGCGGGTATTTTGACGCGTTTTTTTACATGTGTATGGTGTGTGTTGAAGTCAATGGGAGTGTTATTTTTACACATGTATTGTATACACATGTATTATGCTAAAATGCTTTCGCTGTAACTCCGTGTGCACAAGCCCTAAAGGGTGTATTCAGATGTGTGGCTGAGTGCAGTTAAAGGGGCTCTATCACTAGGAAAAGTCATTTTTAACTAATCACATCCTTGCATAGCCTTTAGAAAGTCTATTCCACACTTACCTTTAGTATATAGATTGCCTCAGTGGTTTCTAAATAAGTCCGTTTTTATTCATATGCTAATTAGACTGGTGCACGGTACATCGTACACAGCTCTCCTGTTGTTTCCTATCTGAGGCTGCTGCTGATAATGATGACTCAGCATCCTGTTTGCCTCACACACATATGAGATAATAGTAGAGAGGAGGCTGCTGGGAACTTCTTGAGCTGGCTGGAGGCTCATTAGCATATGAATAAAAACGGACTTATTCAGAAACCACTGAGGCACATTACATACTAAAGGTAAGTGTGGAATAGACTTTCTAAAGCCTATGCAAGCATGTGATTAGTTAAAAATTACTTTTCCCAGTGATAGAGCCCCTTTAAATCACATTAACACTTGTATAGGAAAAACTTTCACCTGTAAAAGATCCTGTAAAAGATGCAATCTGCATAGAAAATGCATGCGATGGGCATATGTTTTTTTGTGGGACATATATCTAACAACTTATCATGCTCACCATATGCAGCAAGTGGGATGTGTGGCAGGCCCACAGAAAACACAGAGTGACACGTGTCAGGAACCACTAAGACCAGGTTCAAAATCCAGCTCAAAAACCTGCCTGTCATTGAATTCAATGGGAACAAACCGCTCGCAAAAGAAAGAAGTGACATGCCTTTTAGAGATGAGCGAACACTAAAATGTTCGAGGTTCGAAATTCGATTCGAACAGCCGCTCAATGTTCGTGTGTTCGAACGGGTTTCGAACCCCATTATAGTCTATGGGGAACAGATACTCGTTAAGGGGGAAACCCAAATCCGTGTCTGGAGGGTCACCAAGTCCACTATGACACCCCAGGAAATGATGCCAACACCTCTGGAATGACACTGGGACAGCAGGGGAAGCATGTCTGGGGGCATCTAACACACCAAAGACCCTCTATTACCCCAACATCACAGCCTAACAACTACACACTTTACACACTCAATACCACCTCTCTGACAGTAGGAAAACACCTTGAAACATGTGTATTTGGCACTTGCAGTGAGGAGAGCTTGTCACCAGCAGTGAATTTGGCCCTTGTAGTAAGTTGAGGTTGGCATCAACATTTGTTTTGAAAATCAGGGTGGATTGAGCCTCTAACCAGCAGAGTTTGGGCAAATTCATGGTGGAGGGAGCCTCTAAAAACCCCAGTTTGGACCAATTCATGGTGGAGGGAGCCTCTAACCAGCCCAGTTTGGGCAAATTCATGGTGGAGGGAGCCTCTAAAAAACCCAGTTTGGACCAATTCATGGTGGAGGGAGCCTCTAACCAGCCCAGTTTGGGCAAATTCATGGTGGAGGGAGCCTCTAACCAGCCCAGTTTGGACCAAATCATGGTGGAGGGAGCCTCTAAACAGCCCAGTTTGGGCAAATTCATGGTGGAGGGAGCCTCTAAAAAACCCAGTTTGGACCAATTCATGGTGGAGGGAGCCTCTAACCAGCCCAGTTTGGACCAATTAATGGTGGAGGGAGCCTCTAAACAGCCAAGTTTGGACCAATTCATGGTGGAGGGAGCCTCTAAAAACCCCAGTTTGGACCAATTCATGGTGGAGGGAGCCTCTAACCAGCCCAGTTTGGGCAAATTCATGGTGGAGGGAGCCTCTAAACAGCCCAGTTTGGGCAAATTCATGGTGGAGGGAGCCTCTAACCAGCCCAGTTTGGACCAATTAATGGTGGAGGGAGCCTCTAACCAGCCCAGTTTGGACCAATTAATGGTGGAGGGAGCCTCTAACCAGCCCAGTTTGGACCAATTAATGGTGGAGGGAGCCTCTAACCACCCCAGTTTGGACCAATTCATGGTGGAGGGAGCCTCTAACCAGCCCAGTTTGGACCAATTCATGGTGGAGGGAGCCTCTAAAAAACCCAGTTTGGACCAATTCATGGTGGAGGGAGCCTCTAAACAGCCCAGTTTGGGCAAATTCATGGTGGAGGGAGCCTCTAAAAAACCCAGTTTGGACCAATTCATGGTGGAGGGAGCCTCTAACCAGCCCAGTTTGGACCAATTAATGGTGGAGGGAGCCTCTAAACAGCCAAGTTTGGACCAATTCATGGTGGAGGGAGCCTCTAAAAACCCCAGTTTGGACCAATTCATGGTGGAGGGAGCCTCTAACCAGCCCAGTTTGGACCAATTAATGGTGGAGGGAGCCTCTAACCAGCCCAGTTTGGACCAATTAATGGTGGAGGGAGCCTCTAACCACCCCAGTTTGGACCAATTCATGGTGGAGGGAGCCTCTAAACAGCCAAGTTTGGATCAATTCATGGTGAAGGGAGCCTCTAAAAACCCGTTTGGACCAATTCATGGTGGAGGGAGCCTCTAACCAGCCCAGTTTGGGCAAATTCATGGTGGAGGGAGCCTCTAAACAGCCCAGTTTGGGCAAATTCATGGTGGAGGGAGCCTCTAACCAGCCCAGTTTGGACCAATTAATGGTGGAGGGAGCCTCTAACCAGCCCAGTTTGGACCAATTAATGGTGGAGGGAGCCTCTAACCACCCCAGTTTGGACCAATTCATGGTGGAGGGAGCCTCTAAACAGCCAAGTTTGGACCAATTCATGGTGGAGGGAGCCTCTAAAAACCCCAGTTTGGACCAATTCATGGTGGAGGGAGCCTCTAACCAGCCCAGTTTGGACCAATTAATGGTGGAGGGAGCCTCTAACCAGCCCAGTTTGGACCAATTAATGGTGGAGGGAGCCTCTAACCACCCCAGTTTGGACCAATTCATGGTGGAGGGAGCCTCTAAACAGCCAAGTTTGGACCAATTCATGGTGAAGGGAGCCTCTAAAAACCCGTTTGGACCAATTCATGGTGGAGGGAGCCTCTAACCAGCCCAGTTTGGGCAAATTCATGGTGGAGGGAGCCTCTAAACAGCCCAGTTTGGGCAAATTCATGGTGGAGGGAGCCTCTAACCAGCCCAGTTTGGACCAATTAATGGTGGAGGGAGCCTCTAACCAGCCCAGTTTGGACCAATTAATGGTGGAGGGAGCCTCTAACCACCCCAGTTTGGACCAATTCATGGTGGAGGGAGCCTCTAAACAGCCAAGTTTGAACCAATTCATGGTGGAGGGAGCCTCTAAAAACCCCAGTTTGGACCAATTCATGGTGGAGGGAGCCTCTAACCAGCCCAGTTTGGACCAATTAATGGTGGAGGGAGCCTCTAACCACCCCAGTTTGGACCAATTCATGGTGGAGGGAGCCTCTAAACAGCCCAGTTTGGGCAAATTCATGGTGGAGGGAGCCTCTAAAAAACCCAGTTTGGACCAATTCATGGTGGAGGGAGCCTCTAACCAGCCCAGTTTGGACCAATTAATGGTGGAGGGAGCCTCTAAACAGCCAAGTTTGGACCAATTCATGGTGGAGGGAGCCTCTAAAAACCCCAGTTTGGACCAATTCATGGTGGAGGGAGCCTCTAACCAGCCCAGTTTGGGCAAATTCATGGTGGAGGGAGCCTCTAAACAGCCCAGTTTGGGCAAATTCATGGTGGAGGGAGCCTCTAAAAAACCCAGTTTGGACCAATTCATGGTGGAGGGAGCCTCTAACCAGCCCAGTTTGGACCAATTAATGGTGGAGGGAGCCTCTAAACAGCCAAGTTTGGACCAATTCATGGTGGAGGGAGCCTCTAAAAACCCCAGTTTGGACCAATTCATGGTGGAGGGAGCCTCTAACCAGCCCAGTTTGGACCAATTAATGGTGGAGGGAGCCTCTAACCAGCCCAGTTTGGACCAATTAATGGTGGAGGGAGCCTCTAACCACCCCAGTTTGGACCAATTCATGGTGGAGGGAGCCTCTAAACAGCCAAGTTTGGACCAATTCATGGTGAAGGGAGCCTCTAAAAACCCGTTTGGACCAATTCATGGTGGAGGGAGCCTCTAACCAGCCCAGTTTGGGCAAATTCATGGTGGAGGGAGCCTCTAAACAGCCCAGTTTGGGCAAATTCATGGTGGAGGGAGCCTCTAACCAGCCCAGTTTGGACCAATTAATGGTGGAGGGAGCCTCTAACCAGCCCAGTTTGGACCAATTAATGGTGGAGGGAGCCTCTAACCACCCCAGTTTGGACCAATTCATGGTGGAGGGAGCCTCTAAACAGCCAAGTTTGGACCAATTCATGGTGGAGGGAGCCTCTAAAAACCCCAGTTTGGACCAATTCATGGTGGAGGGAGCCTCTAACCAGCCCAGTTTGGACCAATTAATGGTGGAGGGAGCCTCTAACCACCCCAGTTTGGACCAATTCATGGTGGAGGGAGCCTCTAAACAGCCCAGTTTGGGCAAATTCATGGTGGAGGGAGCCTCTAAAAAACCCAGTTTGGACCAATTCATGGTGGAGGGAGCCTCTAACCAGCCCAGTTTGGACCAATTAATGGTGGAGGGAGCCTCTAAACAGCCAAGTTTGGACCAATTCATGGTGGAGGGAGCCTCTAAAAACCCCAGTTTGGACCAATTCATGGTGGAGGGAGCCTCTAACCAGCCCAGTTTGGGCAAATTCATGGTGGAGGGAGCCTCTAAACAGCCCAGTTTGGGCAAATTCATGGTGGAGGGAGCCTCTAAAAAACCCAGTTTGGACCAATTCATGGTGGAGGGAGCCTCTAACCAGCCCAGTTTGGACCAATTAATGGTGGAGGGAGCCTCTAAACAGCCAAGTTTGGACCAATTCATGGTGGAGGGAGCCTCTAAAAACCCCAGTTTGGACCAATTCATGGTGGAGGGAGCCTCTAACCAGCCCAGTTTGGACCAATAAATGGTGGAGGGAGCCTCTAACCAGCCCAGTTTGGACCAATTAATGGTGGAGGGAGCCTCTAACCACCCCAGTTTGGACCAATTCATGGTGGAGGGAGCCTCTAAACAGCCAAGTTTGGACCAATTCATGGTGAAGGGAGCCTCTAAAAACCCGTTTGGACCAATTCATGGTGGAGGGAGCCTCTAACCAGCCCAGTTTGGGCAAATTCATGGTGGAGGGAGCCTCTAAACAGCCCAGTTTGGGCAAATTCATGGTGGAGGGAGCCTCTAACCAGCCCAGTTTGGACCAATTAATGGTGGAGGGAGCCTCTAACCAGCCCAGTTTGGACCAATTAATGGTGGAGGGAGCCTCTAACCACCCCAGTTTGGGCCAATTCATGGTGGAGGGAGCCTCTAAACAGCCAAGTTTGGACCAATTCATGGTGGAGGGAGCCTCTAAAAACCCCAGTTTGGACCAATTCATGGTGGAGGGAGCCTCTAACCAGCCCAGTTTGGACCAATTAATGGTGGAGGGAGCCTCTAAACAGCCAAGTTTTGGGAAATTCATGGTGGAGGGAGCCTCTAACCAGCCCAGTTTGGACCAATTCATGGTGGAGGGAGCCTCTAAACAGCCCAGTTTGGGCAAATTCATGGTGGAGGGAGCCTCTAAAAAACCCAGTTTGGACCAATTCATGGTGGAGGGAGCCTCTAACCAGCCCAGTTTGGACCAATTAATGGTGGAGGGAGCCTCTAACCAGCCCAGTTTGGACCAATTAATGGTGGAGGGAGCCTCTAACCACCCCAGTTTGGACCAATTCATGGTGGAGGGAGCCTCTAAACAGCCAAGTTTGGACCAATTCATGGTGGAGGGAGCCTCTAAAAACCCCAGTTTGGACCAATTCATGGTGGAGGGAGCCTCTAACCAGCCCAGTTTGGGCAAATTCATGGTGGAGGGAGCCTCTAACCAGCCCAGTTTGGACCAATTAATGGTGGAGGGAGCCTCTAACCAGCCCAGTTTGGACCAATTAATGGTGGAGGGAGCCTCTAACCAGCCCAGTTTGGACCAATTAATGGTGGAGGGAGCCTCTAACCACCCCAGTTTGGACCAATTCATGGTGGAGGGAGCCTCTAACCAGCCCAGTTTGGACCAATTCATGGTGGAGGGAGCCTCTAAAAAACCCAGTTTGGACCAATTCATGGTGGAGGGAGCCTCTAAACAGCCCAGTTTGGGCAAATTCATGGTGGAGGGAGCCTCTAAACAGCCCAGTTTGGGCAAATTCATGGTGGAGGGAGCCTCTAACCAGCCCAGTTTGGACCAATTAATGGTGGAGGGAGCCTCTAACCAGCCCAGTTTGGACCAATTCATGGTGGAGGGAGCCTCTAAACAGCCCAGTTTGGGCAAATTCATGGTGGAAGGAGCCTCTAACCAGCAGAGTTGTGGGAAAGCAGGGTGGAGGGAGCCTCTAACCAGCAGAGTTGGTGGAAATCAGGGTGGAGGGAGCCTCTAACCAGCAGAGTTGGGGGAAATCATGTTGGAGGGAGCCTAGTATTAGCAGAATTGTGCAACGCTTATGGTGGATGAGTATGAGGATGCGGAGGAATTGGAGAGGTTGAGTACAGACATGGAGTTTCATGTTGGGGTGCTTTACACAGGTGGGCACAAAAATGAAGGCTCTATCCAGTGGTGGTTCATTTTTATCAAAGTGAGCCGGTCGGCACTCTCAGCTGACAGACGGGTGCGCTTGTCAGTGATGATGCCACCGGCTGCACTGAACACCCTCTCAGATAGGACGCTGGCGGCAGGACAGGACAGCACCTCCAAGGCATATAGGGCAAGTTCAAGCCACAGGTCCAACTTCGACACCCAATACGTGTAGGGCGCAGAGGGGTCGGAGAGGACAGGGCTGTGGTCGGAAAGGTATTCCCGCAACATGCGCCTATACTTCTCACGCCTGGTGACACTAGGACCCTCCGTGGCGGCACTTTGGCGAGGGGGTGCCATCAAGGTGTCCCAGACCTTAGACAGTGTGCCCCTCGTTTGTGTGGACCGGTGAGAACTTGGTTGCCTACTGGAGGAACTGCCCTCCCTGCCGCCAACGTCACATGCTGGAAACATCTCCATCATATTCTGCACCAATTGCCTGTGGCAAGCATTGATGCGATTGGCCCTCCCCTCTACCGGAATAAAAGACGAGATGTTGTTTTTATACCGGGGGTCAAGGATAGCAAAGATCCAGTACTGGTTGTCCTCCATGATTTTGACAATACGCTTGTCGGTTGTAAAGCACCCCAACATGAACTCAGCCATGTCTGCCACAGTGTTAGTTGGCATGACTCCTCTGGCCCCACCGGAAAGTTCAATCTCCATTTCCTCCTCATCCTCCATGTCTACCCATCCGCGCTGCAACAATGGGACGATTCGAAGTTGCCCGGAAGCCTCCTGTATCACCATCACATCATCGGACAACTCTTCTTCCTCCTCCTCCTCCTCCTCCTCCTCCATTAAACGCAGTGAAGCGGACAGATGTGTGGACCTACTCTCCAGCTGTGACGGATCGGATGCTATCCCTAACTCCTCTGTGTGATCTGAGTTATCCCTGATGTCAATCAGGGATTCTCTCAGAACACACAAGAGCGGGATTGTAAGGCTCACCATCGCATCCTCAGAGCTCACCCTCCTTGTGGACTCCTCAAAGACCCGTAGGATGTCACAAAGGTCTCTCATCCATGGCCACTCATGGATGTGAAACTGAGGCAGCTGACTTTGTGGCACCCTAGGGTTTTGTAGCTGGTATTCCATCAAAGGTCTCTGCTGCTCAACCACTCTATTCAACATCTGAAACGTTGAGTTCCAGCGTGTGGGGACGTCGCACAAAAGCCGGTGTTGTGGCACATGCAGGCGTTGCTGGAGAGATTTTAAGCTAGCAGCGGCTACTGTCGACTTGCGAAAGTGGGCGCACCAGTAGCTTTCACCAGTAGCTCTGGAACATTGGGGTAGCTCTTTAGGAAACGTTGCACCACTAGGTTGAAGACGTGGGCCAGGCATGGAACATGTTGGAGTCCGGCAAGCTCCAGAGCTGCTACCAGGTTCCGGCCGTTATCACAAACGACCATGCCTGGGCCCAGGTGCAGCGGCTCAAACCATATTGCCGTCTCATCGAGGAGGGCATCCCTCACCTCGGAGGCAGTGTGCTGTCTGTCCCCCAAGCTGATCAGCTTCAGCACATCCTGCTGACGTCTACCAACGCCAGTGCTGCAACGTTTCCAACTCGTAGCTGGGGTCAATCTAACAGCGGAGGAGGAGGCGGTGGCGGAGGAGGAGGCGGTGGCGGAGGAGGAGGCGGTAGAGGAGGAGGAGGAGGGGGGTGTTCTTCTCGTGTCCCTGCCAGGAATGTTAGGCGGGGAGACGAGGTACACCGGGCCAGTTTGGGAAGCAGTCCCAGCCTCAACTACATTCACCCAGTGTGCCGTCAGTGAAATGTAGCGTCCCTGTCCGCATGCACTTGTCCACGCGTCGGTGGTCAAGTGGACCTTTGTGCAAAGCGCGGAACTAAGGGCCCGCCTGATGTTGAGTGACACGTGCTGGTGCAAGGCGGGGACGGCACACCGGGAGAAGTAGTGACGGCTAGGGACGGCATAGCGAGGTGCCGCAGTTGCCATCAGGTCCAGGAAGGCGGGAGTTTCAACAAGCCGGAACGCCAACATCTCCTGGGCCAGCAGTTTAGCGATGTTGGCGTTCAAGGCTTGCGCGTGTGGGTGGTTAGCAGTGTATTTCTGCCGCCGCTCCAATGTCTGAGAGATGGTGGGTTGTTGTAAAGAAACGCCTGATGGTGCCTTTGATGGTGCAGGAGAAGGAGATAAGACAGGACCAGGGGAGGATGAGGTAGAAGTCAACAAAGTGGCGGAGGCAGATGAAGTGGTGTCCTGGCTCGTCCTCTGGAGTGCATCGCCAGCACAGTCAGCAGTGGCAGTGGCAGAGGCAGAGGCAGTGGCAGAGGCAGTGGCAGTGGCGTGAACGGCAGGCGGCCTTTGTCCTGCCGTTGCTGCCTGCCACTGATTCCAGTGCTTGGATTCCAAATGACGGCGCATTGAAGTGGTGGACAGGTTGCTCTTCTCAGAGCCCCTAATCAATTTCGAGAGGCAAATTGTGCAGACAACACTATATCTGTCCTCGGCGCATTCCTTGAAAAAACTCCACACCTTCGAGAAACGTGCCCTCGAGGTGGGAGTTTTTCGGGGCTGGGTACGAACTGGAACATCTTGGGAGATTCCGGGTGTGGCCTGGCTTCGCCTAAGCTGCTGACCTCTGCCTCTGCCTCTAGCTACCCTTTTTGGTGCTGCACCTGCCTCAACATCCACACTACTTTCCCCGCTTGACATCCCCCCTGTCCAGGTCGGGTCAGTGTCCTCATCATCCACCACTTCCTCTTCCAACTCCTGTCTCATCTCCTCCTCCCGCACAATGCGCCGTCAACTGGATGCCCTGACGGCAACTGCGTCACATCATCGTCGATGAGGGTGGGTTGCTGGTCATCCACCACCAAATCGAACGGAGATGGAGGAGACTCTAGTGTTTGAGCATCTGGACACAGATGCTCCTCTGTTAGGTTCGTGGAATCGTGACGTGGAGAGGCAGGTTGAGGGACAATGAAAGGAGCGGAGAACAGCTCTGGGGAGCAGGGACAGTTTGGGTTATTGTTCTGTAAAGCTTCGGAATTTTGGGAGGAAGGAAGACAAGACTGTTGGGTAATAGGAGGAGAGGAGGCAGAGTCTGACTGGCTGCTGGACAATGTGCTGTAAGCGTTCTCTGACAGCCATTGCAAGACCTGTTCCTGGTTCTCGGGCCTACTAAGGTTTGTACCCTGCAGTTTAGTTAATGTGGCAAGCAACCCTGGCACTGTGGAGTGGCGCAATGCTTGCTGCCCCACAGGAGTAGGCACGGGACGCCCTGTGGCTTCACTGCTACCTTGCTCCCCAGAACCATTCCCCCGACCTCGCCCACGGCCTCGTCCACGTCCCTTTCCGGGAGCCTTGCGCATTTTGAATTCCTAGTTAGAAATTGGCACTGTATACCAGTAGTAAAAATTGTGGGTGCACGTAACCCCAATATATTCTTTGAATTCCCAGTCAGACACTGGCACTATATGGCAGTAGCAAGAAATGAGGGTATTTGTATTCCCAATATACTCTTTGAATTCCCAGTCAGACAATGGCACTGTATACCAGTAGTAAAAATTGTGGGTGCACGTAACCCCAATATATTCTTTGAATTACCAGTCAGAAACTGGCACTATATGGCAGTAGCAAGAAATGAGGGTATTTATAACCCCAATATATTCTTTGAATTCCCAGTCAGACAATGGCACTGTATACCAGTAGTAAAAATTGTGGGTGCACGTAACCCCAATATATTCTTTGAATTCCCAGTCAGACACTGGCACTATATGGCAGTAGCAAGAAATGAGGGTATTTGTATTCCCAATATACTCTTTGAATTCCCAGTCAGACAATGGCACTGTATACCAGTAGTAAAAATTGTGGGTGCACGTAACCCCAATATATTCTTTGAATTCCCAGTCAGAAACTGGCACTATATGGCAGTAGCAAGAAATGAGGGTATTTGTATTCCCAATATACTCTTTGAATTCCCAGTCAGACAATGGCACTGTATACCAGTAGTAAAAATTGTGGGTGCACGTAACCCCAATATATTCTTTGAATTACCAGTCAGAAACTGGCACTATATGGCAGTAGCAAGAAATGAGGGTATTTATAACCCCAATATATTCTTTGAATTCCCAGTCAGACAATGGCACTGTATAACAGTAGTAAAAATTGTGGGTGCACGTAACCTCAATATATTCTTTGAATTACCAGTCAGAAACTGGCACTATATGGCAGTAGCAAGAAATGAGGGTATTTGTATTCCCAATATACTCTTTGAATTCCCAGTCAGACAATGGCACTGTATACCAGTAGTAAAAATTGTGGGTGCACGTAACCCCAATATATTCTTTGAATTACCAGTCAGAAACTGGCACTATATGGCAGTAGCAAGAAATGAGGGTATTTATAACCCCAATATATTCTTTGAATTCCCAGTCAGACAATGGCACTGTATACCAGTAGTAAAAATTGTGGGTGCACGTAACCCCAATATATTCTTTGAATTACCAGTCAGAAACTGGCACTATATGGCAGTAGCAAGAAATGAGGGTATTTGTATTCCCAATATACTCTTTGAATTCCCAGTCAGACAATGGCACTGTATACCAGTAGTAAAAATTGTGGGTGCACGTAACCCCAATATATTCTTTGAATTACCAGTCAGAAACTGGCACTATATGGCAGTAGCAAGAAATGAGGGTATTTATAACCCCAATATATTCTTTGAATTCCCAGTCAGACAATGGCACTGTATACCAGTAGTAAAAATTGTGGGTGCACGTAACCCCAATATATTCTTTGAATTCCCAGTCAGAAACTGGCACTATATGGCAGTAGCAAGAAATGAGGGTATTTGTATTCCCAATATACTCTTTGAATTCCCAGTCAGACAATGGCACTGTATACCAGTAGTAAAAATTGTGGGTGCACGTAACCCCAATATATTCTTTGAATTACCAGTCAGAAACTGGCACTATATGGCAGTAGCAAGAAATGAGGGTATTTATAACCCCAATATATTCTTTGAATTCCCAGTCAGACAATGGCACTGTATACCAGTAGTAAAAATTGTGGGTGCACGTAACCCCAATATATTCTTTGAATTACCAGTCAGAAACTGGCACTATATGGCAGTAGCAAGAAATGAGGGTATTTGTATTCCCAATATACTCTTTGAATTCCCAGTCAGACAATGGCACTGTATACCAGTAGTAAAAATTGTGGGTGCACGTAACCCCAATATATTCTTTGAATTACCAGTCAGAAACTGGCACTATATGGCAGTAGCAAGAAATGAGGGTATTTATAACCCCAATATATTCTTTGAATTCCCAGTCAGACAATGGCACTGTATACCAGTAGTAAAAATTGTGGGTGCACGTAACCCCAATATATTCTTTGAATTACCAGTCAGAAACTGGCACTATATGGCAGTAGCAAGAAATGAGGGTATTTGTATTCCCAATATACTCTTTGAATTCCCAGTCAGACAATGGCACTGTATACCAGTAGTAAAAATTGTGGGTGCACGTAACCCCAATATATTCTTTGAATTACCAGTCAGAAACTGGCACTATATGGCAGTAGCAAGAAATGAGGGTATTTATAACCCCAATATATTCTTTGAATTCCCAGTCAGACAATGGCACTGTATACCAGTAGTAAAAATTGTGGGTGCACGTAACCCCAATATATTCTTTGAATTACCAGTCAGAAACTGGCACTATATGGCAGTAGCAAGAAATGAGGGTATTTGTATTCCCAATATACTCTTTGAATTCCCAGTCAGACAATGGCACTGTATACCAGTAGTAAAAATTGTGGGTGCACGTAACCCCAATATATTCTTTGAATTACCAGTCAGAAACTGGCACTATATGGCAGTAGCAAGAAATGAGGGTATTTATAACCCCAATATATTCTTTGAATTCCCAGTCAGACAATGGCACTGTATACCAGTAGTAAAAATTGTGGGTGCACGTAACCCCAATATATTCTTTGAATTACCAGTCAGAAACTGGCACTATATGGCAGTAGCAAGAAATGAGGGTATTTATAACCCCAATATATTCTTTGAATTCCCAGTCAGACAATGGCACTGTATACCAGTAGTAAAAATTGTGGGTGCACGTAACCCCAATATATTCTTTGAATTACCAGTCAGAAACTGGCACTATATGGCAGTAGCAAGAAATGAGGGTATTTGTATTCCCAATATACTCTTTGAATTCCCAGTCAGACAATGGCACTGTATACCAGTAGTAAAAATTGTGGGTGCACGTAACCCCAATATATTCTTTGAATTACCAGTCAGAAACTGGCACTATATGGCAGTAGCAAGAAATGAGGGTATTTATAACCCCAATATATTCTTTGAATTCCCAGTCAGACAATGGCACTGTATACCAGTAGTAAAAATTGTGGGTGCACGTAACCCCAATATATTCTTTGAATTCCCAGTCAGAAACTGGCACTATATGGCAGTAGCAAGAAATGAGGGTATTTGTATTCCCAATATACTCTTTGAATTCCCAGTCAGACAATGGCACTGTATACCAGTAGTAAAAATTGTGGGTGCACGTAACCCCAATATATTCTTTGAATTACCAGTCAGAAACTGGCACTATATGGCAGTAGCAAGAAATGAGGGTATTTATAACCCCAATATATTCTTTGAATTCCCAGTCAGACAATGGCACTGTATACCAGTAGTAAAAATTGTGGGTGCACGTAACCCCAATATATTCTTTGAATTACCAGTCAGAAACTGGCACTATATGGCAGTAGCAAGAAATGAGGGTATTTGTATTCCCAATATACTCTTTGAATTCCCAGTCAGACAATGGCACTGTATACCAGTAGTAAAAATTGTGGGTGCACGTAACCCCAATATATTCTTTGAATTACCAGTCAGAAACTGGCACTATATGGCAGTAGCAAGAAATGAGGGTATTTATAACCCCAATATATTCTTTGAATTCCCAGTCAGACAATGGCACTGTATACCAGTAGTAAAAATTGTGGGTGCACGTAACCCCAATATATTCTTTGAATTACCAGTCAGAAACTGGCACTATATGGCAGTAGCAAGAAATGAGGGTATTTGTATTCCCAATATACTCTTTGAATTCCCAGTCAGACAATGGCACTGTATACCAGTAGTAAAAATTGTGGGTGCACGTAACCCCAATATATTCTTTGAATTACCAGTCAGAAACTGGCACTATATGGCAGTAGCAAGAAATGAGGGTATTTATAACCCCAATATATTCTTTGAATTCCCAGTCAGACAATGGCACTGTATACCAGTAGTAAAAATTGTGGGTGCACGTAACCCCAATATATTCTTTGAATTACCAGTCAGAAACTGGCACTATATGGCAGTAGCAAGAAATGAGGGTATTTGTATTCCCAATATACTCTTTGAATTCCCAGTCAGACAATGGCACTGTATACCAGTAGTAAAAATTGTGGGTGCACGTAACCCCAATATATTCTTTGAATTACCAGTCAGAAACTGGCACTATATGGCAGTAGCAAGAAATGAGGGTATTTATAACCCCAATATATTCTTTGAATTCCCAGTCAGACAATGGCACTGTATACCAGTAGTAAAAATTGTGGGTGCACGTAACCCCAATATATTCTTTGAATTACCAGTCAGAAACTGGCACTATATGGCAGTAGCAAGAAATGAGGGTATTTGTATTCCCAATATACTCTTTGAATTCCCAGTCAGACAATGGCACTGTATACCAGTAGTAAAAATTGTGGGTGCACGTAACCCCAATATATTCTTTGAATTACCAGTCAGAAACTGGCACTATATGGCAGTAGCAAGAAATGAGGGTATTTGTATTCCCAATATACTCTTTGAATTCCCAGTCAGACAATGGCACTGTATACCAGTAGTAAAAATTGTGGGTGCACGTAACCCCAATATATTCTTTGAATTACCAGTCAGAAACTGGCACTATATGGCAGTAGCAAGAAATGAGGGTATTTATAACCCCAATATATTCTTTGAATTCCCAGTCAGACAATGGCACTGTATACCAGTAGTAAAAATTGTGGGTGCACGTAACCCCAATATATTCTTTGAATTCCCAGTCAGACACTGGCACTATATGGCAGTAGCAAGAAATGAGGGTATTTGTATTCCCAATATATTCTTTGAATTCCCAGTCAGACAATGGCACTGTATACCAGTAGTAAAAATTGTGGGTGCACGTAACCCCAATATATTCTTTGAATTACCAGTCAGACACTGGCACTATATGGCAGTAGCAAGAAATGAGGGTATTTGTATTCCCAATATATTCTTTGAATTCCCAGTCAGACAATGGCACTGTATACCAGTAGTAAAAATTGTGGGTGCACGTAACCCCAATATATTCTTTGAATTCCCAGTCAGACACTGGCACTATATGGCAGTAGCAAGAAATGAGGGTATTTGTATTCCCAATATATTCTTTGAATTCCCAGTCAGACAATGGCACTGTATACCAGTAGTAAAAATTGTGGGTGCACGTAACCCCAATATATTCTTTGAATTCCCAGTCAGACACTGGCACTATATGGCAGTAGCAAGAAATGAGGGTATTTGTATTCCCAATATATTCTTTGAATTCCCAGTCAGACAATGGCACTGTATACCAGTAGTAAAAATTGTGGGTGCACGTAACCCCAATATATTCTTTGAATTCCCAGTCAGACACTGGCACTATATGGCAGTAGCAAGAAATGAGGGTATTTGTATTCCCAATATATTCTTTGAATTCCCAGTCAGACAATGGCACTGTATACCAGTAGTAAAAATTGTGGGTGTATATAGCCCCAATTCTATTGCTAGGGGACTTGCAGGGTATTTCTGGGGTGAAGGTGGGGGGGCACACCGTTGGAACGGGTATCGGGGTATATATCGGGTATACGGGAATACACTGACAGTGTATTCCATTCAGGATCCTGGGAAAGCTGGGTTGCGGCGATTGAGCCCGTCAGTGCCACGTTACACTGACAAGCTTCTCCCTGGAATTTAGCTCTTATAAGAGCTGTTGGTTGTCTTCTCCTTCCTATCCTAGCCTGTCCCTGCCTACCCAGAATCTAACCCCTAGCTAGCTGGACGGAAACCTCCGTCCTCGGTGAATTGCAAGCTCAGAATGACGCGAACCTGGGCGGCGCTGTTCTTTTAAATTAGAGGTCACATGTTTTCGGCAGCCAATGGGTTTTGCCTACTTTTTTCAACGTCACCGGTGTCATAGTTCCTGTCCCACCTACCCTGCGCTGTTATTGGAGCAAAAAAGGCGCCAGGGAAGGTGGGAGGGGAATCGAGTAATGGCGCACTTTACCACGCGGTGTTCGATTCGATTCGAACATGCCGAACAGCCTAATATCCGATCGAACATGAGTTCGATAGAACACTGTTCGCTCATCTCTAATGCCTTTGTCTTCCTAAATTATATCGATTACAGGCTCTCATTAATAGTTAGAGAGTGTTGACTTACTCGCATTCATACGACCGAGTTTTGTTAATGAAACTGGATTTCATGGCCTAAACAATAAGCTGAGAGAGTGACTCCTAGCATAACAGATATCTATGCTGCCAAGAGTCCCTGCCTCGCAGCAACTGATTATAGTCCAAGCCAGAATGGCACTGAATGGAAGGAACTCCTAGCAATACAGTTATCTATGCTGCTGGGAGTCCCTCTTCCGACATACTGTTCAGTGCAGTAAATCTGGCCAACACACAAACGAATGAAACTTGGTCATCTTAATGCAGGGTTAGACAGGTATCCTTAAAACGTGCCAGATTTATCACAGTGACTTTGGTTGTATAATAGTTACCGTATATAATTTGCTTTTCTAATAAATTTACACCACCTATTCGCTGGCCTATTTTGTATCCAGACTGCAGCAAAATTTACGTGAAGAATCTGGATACAAACTAGGCCAGCCGATAGGTGGTGCAAATTTATTAGAAAAGCAACCAAAGTCACTGTGATAAATCTGGCACATTTTTTTGTCAAATTTAAGCTTTCCTGTTATGAAAAGTCAAAGGCAGTAAAAATATATATATATATATATATATATATATATATATATATATATATATATATATTGCCGCAGAATATATTTCTAGTAGCGGTCACTGTACAAATACAATTCCAAAAAGTGTTCATACAGTAATAAAAATTAGCACCACATTTAGATGAAATACTTACATAGGTAGACATATATCTGTACATATATTAGTCATCTGACATACCTGTGCTTGACCGTATTGTTTCCGTTCCTACTACTAAGCCTAACAGGTCATACTGATTCAGTCTAGAGCCATCGGGAGCGACAGCAACAGATTTATCAGAGCCATTGGTCCATGCATAAACGACTTCAGTACTGGGATATGCATCTGCAGAAGAAAGAAAAGAACATGGATGATAATCTAAACTATTACACACATTTTTTATTTAAAAAAAAAACATGTAAAACAAACTATTTGTTAGGCTGCTTTTTCAAAAATGTGGGTGTTTCTGAAAACGCAACTTTTCTGCTGCAGATTTCTTTTTACCTAGAATCCCATCCATCTTACACATACTGTAAAAAGCAGTGGTTTTTTTGCCGCTATGTGGGAACCCAGCCAATGTTAGTCAGAGTTGATCACTTTCCTGTATTCAGGGAATATTTTGAAGTGTATTTATCTATCACCACTGTGTTACAGTTCTAAAGCAATATTCACTTGTTATGGATGTCGCTTTTGTAGATTTGGGAGTTGATGGAATTTTCCTATTAACAGCTTATATACAGTACAGTATAGTTCATCGTCTTGCTGCTTATATTGCACTAACCTAAAAGAGATTGACACTATTCAGCTCAGTCCATGATGGCAGGAAAGAAAAACTTTCTGGAATGCAGGAAAATATTACAGCCTCAAATCTCACAACTGGGACCAACTGCAGGTCCCAAAGTAGTTTTATACCTACATGACTGCAACATATGAGGGACTACATGACCTGATTCTGCTTTGGTTGGACAGGATGACCATCTTATAACCGATCATATCCTTTCTTCAAATGTATCTATAATCTATATTCCCATTTTATACATGCTCACATAATTAATTCTGATACATATACACACACACACACACACACACACACACATTATATATACTGTATATATTGTGAGGGTGTGAACCTAGAGGGCGCTGTAGAACGACCAAAAACACGGTTAAAAAGGTGCACTGTGACTGTGGACCAGTTGGAGGCAGACAGGAGGTCTGTACCAAGAAGACTGGATTCCAGAAAGAGCCCAACTCCAGAGAGGGAGTGTTTCTGGTGACCTGCAGGAGCAGGTGGACTGGACCAGTTGGAGACAGACAGGCGGTCTGTCCTAAGAAGACTGAAATCCAAAAAAAGGGACTTGGTTAAGCTCAGTGTGAGCCAGACTGCTGACAAGAAGCCTTAGAGAAGTATCTTATCCTTAGTAGATAAGTCAGAGTTCAAGAAGTGAGGTATTGCCCTGTGAGTGGGCTAGGCTGTTTGTTATTTTTGGTCATGTTATAAGCGAAATAAAGCCCCTTATTTTGGATTGCACCACCTGATCTGTTTATTTGGCACCCAGCGCCACCAACACCTCTGTTGAGTCCAGGAAAACTGCTACCATTGAGGTTAAATTACCCCCAATTGTCACTATACACTCAGGAGACAAAACATGTGTATGTAGAATGGGAGCTGCATATACAGGCTTAACCCCCTAGCGACCTTTGACGTACTATTACCTCATGGGCGCTAGGTACTTAGCGAACCATGAGTTAATACTACGTCAAGGCAATTCCGCCCGCTCAGCTAGTGATCGGAACCGGGTGATAGCTGTCAACTATTTCAGCAACATCTGCCCACCAAAAGCCAAATAGCGCTCTTTCCATTCTGAGCCCCGCCATGTACCCATACAGATTATGACCACATATGGGGTATTACCGTGTTCAGGAGAAATTGTGTAACAAACTGTGGGGGGCTTTTAATTCTTTAAATACTTGCAAAAATTTAAAATATGGCGCTAAATGGACGATTTATTGGGGAAAAAAAAGTAATTTTTCATTTTTATATCCCAATGTTAATACAATCTGTAAAACAGCTGTGAGGTCAAAATGCTTACTCTACCCCTAGATAAATTCTATGAGGGGTGTAGTTTCCAAAATGGAGTCACTTTTAGGGGGTTTCCGCTGTATTGGTACTCTAGGGGCTCTGCAAATGCGATCAAAAGATGATGCCAATATAAAGCAGAGATATGATAGATAATATTTATTCATGTGTGATATAACTGCCTGAAAAACAGAGAATTTCACATTTTGAAAATTGCAATTTTTTCCAAATTTCCTTTTTTTTTTATAAATAAATACAAAAATATTGATTAGTGTTTACCACTAACATGAAGTATAACGTGTTACGAGAAAACAATCCCAAAATCACTTGTGTAAGTTAAGGTGTAGAGATGAGCGAGTACTGTTCGGATCAGCCGATCCGAACAGCACGCTCCATAGAAATGAATGGATGCACCTGGTACTTCCGCTTGGACGGCGGACGGCCGCTTAACCCCCCCCCCCCCCCGCGTGCCAGCTACGTCCATTCATTTCTATGCGAGCGTGCTGTTCGGATCGGCTGATCCGAACAGTACTCACTCATCTCTATTAAGGTGTCTCAAAGTTATTACCATTTAAAGTAACACATGTCAGATTTGAAAAAAGAGGCCTGGTCCTTAACGCACTTTTGGGCTGTGTCTCTAAGGGGTTAAAAGAATATACAGTATATAGATAAAACTATTTTTGCACTGTTAAAAGTATCAGGCCCCGTTCACACAGCCGAATCTGATTCTCATCTTGCGTCAGATTTCTCCTCAAAATCAGCGACTGACTCTGTTCTCATTCTTCCTACCATTGTATTCAAAGGGAGTCAGAGATTTGTTCAGAACACTGAACAAAAAAATAAGCATCTAGATCTTGCCATGGATTCTGCAGCCGATTCATTGTCTGAGGCCGCATCTTGAGACTCTCCACTGATTACACCCATTCATTAGGGCCTAATCAGAGATAGAGAGGCGCAATGGCAGACAATAAAGAAAGGTCCGCCTAAAATTCTTCTTTATATCTTGTTCACATGAACAGGTTCTATCTACTTATACGGAATAGACTGTATTGCAGTCCACTCCAGTAGGTCTGTCTCAGCAAAAGACACCATATGTTGGGTGTTTTTTTACTGTGGTGCTCATGAGTTGCTACAAAAATGGGCCCACCGAGGCTCTGTCGTCAAAGGTCACTCACAAACCTGGAGCCAGCCATGGATAAACAGACAGTATTAGGGCCTGTTTACATGGGCACAGAGGGGGCGCATTATGGTGCGTAATCCACGTCATAATGTGCCCCCTCACAATGGTGGTCTATGGAGACTGTGAGCTGCCCTTTCTTCAGGCGGATTCCGTGGCTCAACATGTCCACCTGGTGGCAGCAACCTCCGGAGTCGGCCCATTCATTTAAGCCGATTCTGGAGGGGGAAGCAGCAACCGCGACAGTCATGGCAGGCGGGTTTTGAGCCAAGAGTGATGCGGCTCTCCGCGTCACTCTCTGTGCCAAAATCTGCCCCTGCCTTAGACAGTCAAGTCTAAGTTTACACCTCTTATTAGTTGGCTTAAAAGTTCTTGTTACATTTTTGGAGCACAGAAGTGCAATTTTGGCAATGCCCATTTCCAAAGAAGGCATGCCCTTTTTTGATAAATTCAGAAAAATGTCTAAAAAGTGGCTAAGACACTTGATAAATGTAGCGCAGAGCATACTAGATGTTTTTTGGTGCAAATTACACCAAAATGTTTTCTTCATTCTGAAAGGCAAACATCCTGGTGAAGGAAAACCTGTTTTTCAGTGCTTTCATCTAGCATGCTGCATGAGCTAGAAGGACATGTGAACCTTTAACAAAGCATCCGTGTGCACCCTCTGTTCAATGGTCCCCCCACGAGTCGCTACTTGTGAAGATCTATAAAACACTTCTGGGCACACAAATACACGTATGTCCCACTGTAAGTTCATGTCATTTATCAATTAGCCTTGTTATGTGCTCATTAAGCTCACGTGTCATGCTTGATGGAACAGTATACCAAGCTATACGTTTGTGTCCGCCCTGGACAGCAGAGCCTTGGTGGGCAACTTTAGGATGCAACCCATGTGGCCGTGGTGTGTTACTGTAAAAGCCACCACAGATGAACACCGGGAATGCTTCTCGCTGTAGTATATCTGCTAGAATCACTGTAGGACTACTGCATTGGGATGTTTGAAAACTGTGTATGGGACCTGAGGCTGTATTTGATATTTTGTGGATTTCACACTGCTTTGGCTTTAGTTGCAGCATGTAGATGAAACTTGTAGAAATCTCATGCACAGTGATGCAACTGTAGATGGCACCAGGTGAACTGATGGCGAGTTTGCAGCAGCTAGCCTGCTAACAATACTGTGTGTCCCCAGCATTATTTGGGAACTAATTTTGTAAACCTGTAGTCTCAGCTAATTTTGTGTGGAGTCTGCCCATACAACCTGTGGGATATTAAAGAGGACCTTTCATGTCCTTGGACATATCCGGTTTTATATACCAATATAAAACCATTCCTGACAGTCTAGCTGGGCTGTGAGGAACACTTCTACTGTACATAGCACTATACTGTCAGATGGGGCATTCCTTACCGCCCAGGAATGATGCTCCTTACCGCACGCCCTCCTCCAGACAGTACTTGTCCATAGACTAGTACTGGGGGATCTTCTTCACTGCTCACCGTCATTCCTGGGTGGTAAGGAATGCCTCCTCTGACAGTACAGCGCTATGGACAGTACTATTAGGAGGGACGTTCCTCACAGCCCGGCTAGACTGTCACACTGAACACCCTTCTGACGGTGAAGAGATATCGGTAAGGGCACCAATATCTCTTGCACTGAGGCACATAACAGAAAAGTCGACAGTGCGCTGAATTCAGCACACTGTTGGCTATCTAGCGGTATATAAAACCACAGGAGCCCGAGGACATGAAAGGTCCTCTTTAATTGTGCATATTTTATCATGTATCATGCAAAAGAAAAGGCCACATAGTCTCATGTCCCACAGTGGCCCTGTGCAGTATAATGGCTCCCTTATACCCCCTACACAGTATAATGACCCCCTTATTATGTCTAGAGATGAGCGAGTACTGTTCGGATCAGCCGATCCGAACAACACGCACGCATTGAAATGAATGGAAGCACCTGGTACTTCCGCTTTGACGCCGGCTGGCCGCTTAACCCCCCGCGTGCCGGCTACGTCCATTCATTTCAATGCGTGCGTGCTGTTCGGATCGGCTGATCCGAACAGTACTCGCTCATCTCTAATTATGTCCCAACACAGTATAATTCCCCACGTTATTATACATTAACACAGTATAATGGCCCCGTATTATGCTCAAAATCAGTATAATGACCCTGTTACGCCCCCACACACACACTCTAATTGCTGAAAACTAGGACCACGTTTTTAAGTGTGTTTTTGCAAAAAAAAGTGCTTAACAAACCAAATTTTTAGAAACAGAATCCTGTATGCTAGACAAAATAAAATAAATAAATAAAAATGTCTTAGGAAAAGTGTGTTACGAGACTGGAAACTGATTTTTTTTCTGCCTGACTTAAACTGTATGTGAACATCAAATTGCAGCGTTTACGCCACGTGGGATCCGACCTAAAGAGAACCTTTCACCACCTCCTCAAACACCAATTCTTTACATTTTTCAATAGGTGTTGCTCTACTCTTTGGAAATATTTTCTCTAGCCCTCACCATTCCCTAGCAAACATGACTCGGGGAGGAGGAATAAGTTTCCCTCCGAGTTAACTACCTACCTGGGAACACAACCCCAACCCCCTCAAATAATAAAGACTAGGACACCTGTATTCGATTTAAATTTGGCCTGTACAGACCGATTTATTAAACATAGTAACAAAACAATCAACATGTATCACAAGTCGACCGCCATAACAGGCCGCACCTTAACATACATCAAACACAATACAACAAAATATTAAATACCCTACCTATACTAACTTAAAGTGCAACCTACTAAAGATCACAACCAATGGCGGAAAACTCCGCCCCCCAAGTACCCAGACGCATGACACACCACCTCGAGTACCCTTGAACAAAGTGAAGCCTCTCCCCTAAAGGACCCTAGCCCAACTAGAGGACATTAGAGGCCTTCACACCCCACCCCAGAATCCCCATACCACTGATGAGGTCCTTTTACCTGACCACAAAGCCTCACACCCCACTAAAACCCTGCAAACACCAACCCGAAACACTACCAAAAGGGGCGGGTGGGCAGGCCTCCCCCCTGTCATGTCGTCCCTATTCCCTAGTGAATAAGGCCTTGTCTTTGCTGTTAGTTTCAGTACAATTGTGTTCTCTGCTATCGGGTAGGTGACTCCTTTCTGCTCCAGCCCAAAACTGCTCACCTGACAGAGTATAATGGTCCTGAAAGTAACAGAAATCATTACTGAGAAATAGCGGGAGCAAAATTCCAATTGTGCCGGAATCAGTGGAGTGGCATCTATTGCAATGAGTTGGAGAGGTGGTGAAAGGTTCTCTTAAATTTGAGATTCAGGTTCAAGGGTGGCTTTAATATTGTTTTACTTTGGTTTTAGGTTTTACTATATTGCTACTTCCATTGCTACAAAGTCTATTTATCCAAATTGTATAATGTGGCGAAAGTACAAATATGAAAATACTCACAGCTTCCAAATTTTAGTGGACAAGCATGAACATCCATGGGGAAATCTTCAAGGTGCATAGTGCATTCGGCATGAATTGTAAGCCTTGAAACAATTAAAAAAAAAATTGTATAATTTAACTTCATTATTTCAAGTTTATTCTTCTATTTATCACTTTCTAATATACCCAGACTTTTGGGGGCAAGGTATGCCAATTTTAGAACATTTAGGCCTTATTCTCATGCATATGTTTCAGATACATATAATGTCTGCATTGCTTTCAGACAACATACGTATTTACTTATTCATTTCAATGTTTTTATTCAGATGAAGGTCCATACAAATATATATATACAGTGTATATATAAATATATATATATATATAATATATATATATATATATATATATATATATATATATATATATATATATATTATACATAGATAGGAAATACAAACTGATTATCTGCACTGTAGTATATAGAAAACATATCACCTCATGGTGTACAGCAGGGTCCCATTGTATGTAAGCCTCAGCAGCTTGTTGGGTGTAGTCATATTGTGTGCCACAGATTTCTTTCCATTATGGAAGAAGGTGTCTGGAGTCCAAATCTTGCTTGCCAACAAGTTATTCAGGGGTAGAGTTTTTATTGGTCCATCAAATTTCAATCTCTCATCCAGCCAACTCTGTCTAAAGAACACATCTATTGTATATTCCTGTAAAAGAAAGATATTAAGATATGAAGGTGAATCCAATAACACAAATCTCCTATGTCTCCAATGATTTTTATACTTTTGCACAATAAGAACACTTTATTTATAGCCACATTTATAGTGTGTTGCTGCATTCAAACATCTCCAATATTTTTGTTTTTCTATCCATAAAGCTATTTGATTTTTTTTTTTTTTGAACAATTTATGGATTTCTTTGGTGTCATTTTGGAGTAAATGTAAGTTTTTGATCACTTACACTAATAGCAGCGAGGAAGGTTCAGACAAGACCTGTCAGCCACATTAGGCACAATGGATTTTGGTGTTGTGTAGTCCTTCAGGGCTCCCCTCAAAAGACTGTTTCTGTAACTGAACAACTGTTCAAGATTCGCCAACATTGTGTAAGGGCAACCATCAAGCTGTTACACCCTATTGTAACCATTAAAGGGGATATGCAGAGAACTAAAAAGCTGACCAATGCATTGCCTGCTGTTGCAGGTGGGGCCAGAGTGTCATGACCTTATTATTTGTATTTTGGTGTGTGTGTCGGTTGGGGATTTGATCTAGGCCCCTGTGTTCTGCTGGGGTTTCTTTGCCACTGGACCATCGGTTTTGGTATTTGGTGTCAGTCCTGGTATTTGGTGTCAGTCCATACTTGAGGTTCCAGGAATTGAACCTCAGGTGTTAATTATTTGCCATCAACCTATGGGAGGATTCTGGGGCCTTTATAAAGATGAGGGCAGCTCCACTAGTTGCTGGTTTTTGTGGCCCCAACCTAAAATTTGTGGCCCTGGGAGGAAGAGTGTTTTGCTTGTGCTGCAACTGTCTAGGAAGGAGTTTGAGTGTTGTTTGTGTGTGAGGTTGGTTTGTCCCTCCACACTTCTACTCTGCCCTGTCCTTCATTTCTGTTTGCTTGGCACCATCTGGTCTTTATTTTGCCCCAGTTCTGTGTTTACCCTTTCCTCACCTCTCCACTGTCCCTCTCCTCATTTCTCTTGTTTTGTATTGTGTTGTGCTGTATGTCCGTTGTCCAGCACATCCCGTCCTGTTTGTCTGCAGCTGCACCTTGATTTCTGTAGGGGTCACCACCTTAGAATCCCCAGTCCCTAGCTCTCTTGCAGCTCTTGACCTATCTGTCGGCTAGGTCTTCGTGCTAGAGAGCCAGGAGTTGTCGGGGCCAAGGCTAGCTTGGGGGCAGCTGACCACCACCCGTAGGCAGGGCCTAGCTAGCCACCGTAGTGCCAGGGATAGTCTCCTTCCCCTGTTTCCTTAGCGGTGCAATCTGAAGTCCGGAATCTGGGTTTGGACTCAGACACGAATGTGACACAGAGCCTTCGCAGTGCTGTGTGAAATTTGTTAGCTCTATCCTCGCTGTGCTCCAGAGTCCCAGTTTCCAGGTCTCGGGAGGCAGGCCGGAACCTCCGCAGTGATGTGCGGTGGTTTCCAGTCTCCTCCTGAACCGGACGGGGGACTTCCGGTTTCGGCCCAGCGGTGGGCCAAAGCCTATTTAAGGAGAGCTCTGGCCATGGACCGCCACTGGCTATTCAGTTGAGCCTCATGTCCTGGTAGTAAGCGTTCTCCTGTTATCTGATTGCCTCTGTTTTTGATCCCTTGCTTTGACCTTTAACCATGCATTTGCCTCCTGATTTTGTACTGTGGTGGCTTGCCTCTAGACCTCTGCTTCCCGAACAATGTTTTGTACTTCACTACCGCTCCTGTTACTGACCCATGCCGCTCCGCCCAGCAGTGCAGCCAAGTCCATCCCCACCATCTGGGACTCTGGTGAATACCATTGTGGGATTGGAGTTGGTGTGGCCCAAGGGGTGTTGGACACATGGCGCTGTGTTGACCATTTAAATCGGTGTATCTAGTACTGGTTCTCACTTTGGTTCTGAACTGAATCTGCTATCCTAACACCTGCACTGGATTAGCTTACTTACTGATATAGAGGCAGATCCTCCCTTGCCCCCATTCTTGGAGTTGCAGAGCATAGCAGTGACCTGGAAATCCTGTTCCACAGGTTCTCCTCTGATGCACCATGGCCAACCCCGCTCTATGTACAAGCATCAGGAGTAGAACTGAGTGGGTTAACAAAGAGGTAGAGTGCCCACAGAAAAGGCAACCTGTTATGCTCTGCAAACTAAGAAGGGATCAATGCAGGTCCCTCAAGTGGCAATATTAATGGGATTTCAGTCAATTATTTTAAGTCGAAACCACTGTAACTCTATGGAGAACTAGAAATTGATTCTGAAGACCCAAAAGTTGTCACGAAAAAAATGAAAAAATGGAGATTAAAGAAGACTTGTAATATAAATATTATAGATATAGAAATTTCTAAAAGCAGCAAATCAGTTTTTATGATGCAGCTTATTCAGGGTCCTAAAAAGTATATACAATGCACCCAAAAAAGTTCTCTCAACTGTTATCCAAAGGACTAGCTCATTCTGGCACAGGTAAAGAGAGGTACATGTAGTACTGCACTATACTGTAGGGAGGCGCTACGAGGCAGCCAGTCCATGTCTGCACTTCACTAATACAGTGAGTTATTGGAACCTTCAACCAAGCTTGTTATAGTGGTCCAGAAAAGACCATAGTATGTTGAAAATATTGTATCCTAAGGCCACTGTACATTGAGGGACCACAGTATACATCCAAGAAAAAAAATATTCTAGCATTGCAACTTGCTCTATAACATGCAACACCTCAATAAATTGCATCCTATGAATGCTAAAGTATAAATAGATTAAAAATTCTTACCATATCTGTGTCAGAAACTGGACCAAAACTAGTGACATATATTTCTGTCTTAACCTCTGTCACTGAATCTAAAAGAAACACAGACAGAACTATTTCAATACATTTCAAAATAAGAGAACAACTGCAAATTTATGAAAAGCAGATCAATGATGTTGGACATTTTCAGCCAGGGGTCTGCCAAAAATATCAATGTTTGGCATGATCGACCGCTTTTTGCTGACCGTCAGCCAGTTTATACAGACTCATTGTGCATTGTTTTCTTCAACAATTCAACTGTCCCCCTGACTCCGGAGTGTAGTTGTTAATGTTGTTGGCGGGATCCTTCATACAAACAATCCAATACTAAATACATAAATATACTGATACTTTCCTTGCCTCACCTTCCCTGAGATTCCTTGGTGTCTTCTTCCATTCTCCTGGGTGAAATCACGCACCTTAGGGGACCAATGAGGCCTGTGAGTGGACATCAGTGGTCACAAGGTGCATTTGTGCTGAAGGGTTATGACATCAGCGTGCTTCATGTAACTGCTGAGGCCCAATCACGGGACTCTGCAGTCCCACAGGGCACTTGACTTCACTCCAGAGACCAAAAGAGGCCAGACGGAAGGAATGTGGTTATATCTGTTTATTACGTTTCTGTACCTCTACTTATATTCTGTAGTCTGAAGAGACCCAATGGCATAATAATAGTGTTAGGGAATTGCTAGATGAGCAATTCCCTAGTAATTGCTGCTGGAGCCTGGAAAGAAAGGGAATGACAGAGACAGTGAGTCCTAATAATGAACCCACCCCTAGTCCCTGCCTATTTGCCTCAACTACTCTAGTGGTAGAGGACAACTGGACGACAGTCCCTTCCTATGAGGCGAGTGAGAACACAGAATGCAGACAAGGCAAACAACAACAAACGGGTGGTCAGTTAGCCAAGGTGGTCGGAACCAGCTGAGCTGTCTTTGGTTTTATACCACCTAGAAAAATGTTTCTGGTATCCTAAGAAAACTGAGATTAAGTACTAGCTGAGATATCATTAGTTAAAAACAGTCGGGAATGTGATTTTATTTACAACATGAACCAAGTTTTCTTACCAGAACCATTTTTCAAAGTGGTATAAAACCAAGGATACAGCCATTTGAAGTGACCATCCACCTCATTTAGTAAATGCTTTATCTCTGCAATCTCAAATTATCTCACAATACCAATGTGCATGGCCTTTCTCTAGTAAGAGCTCAGTTAGAGGGTTTCTAGGGAGAATGATGTAGTCCATAGTATAATAAAAAGGCATATAGGACCTAGTTGGCACCATTCTGCTGGTTGAACCGAGTCTTATTTCCATTATTTACACCTACTAATAGTAAAAATCCTTACCTCCTAGTCCTGGCCTTAACCTGTTGTCATATCCATCAAGAAGTCGGTCCAGGATCCTGGTGAATAAAGTGATATTGTCCTTGCTGTCATCAACAACTTCTGGAGCATGTTTAGGTGACAACCTGTGCAAGAAACCATAAAAGGACAATTAAAGCTTCATTGCAGATTTACAGAACTATGAAATGACAGTATATGACACTATTGTCATCACGGTTACTAGAGTTTAATAGAAATTGGTGGAAAACTATAAAAAGCAGATAATAAAATGCATTAATTAAAGAATTAGTTACATATAAGATCCATTTCAGGATTCATTAACTAAGCTCACTTTCACATAGGTGTAACCAATATGTACCATATTGCGTACCAGGAAAGCTGGTATGAATTCAGCGCATTGTCAGCTTTCTAGCGGCATATCATAAGTTAAGTTCCATCTTCATCACATCTACAGGGTGGCCATAAAATAACCTCAGGTGTTTGGAGTCGTGTGCAGGCTGACCCAAATGACGGAATTGCCTGAAAATTTGTATGTGTGCTAATCACGGCATGGGGAAGCGGGGAAAAAAAAAACAAAAAAAAACTAACCCTAAAAATCATCACCAACTACTTCCTCATGACAATGACACCCGCATGACATTTGCATTAATGTTTCTGGCCAGAGTAGAAGTGGATATCAATTGGCCATGGAATATCCTGTGGAGCGACAAAGCGCATTTTTACCTGAATGGAACGGTCAACACACAGAACTGTCGAATATGGGCCACCGAAAACCCGCGTGCGCTCAAGGGGGTTCCGCTGCATTCGGCCAAGGTGACCGAGGGTTACATTCTCTTTATAAATTACATCGAGGCAGACATACCACCAGTACAGCCAGGTCAGCTGCACAGAGGGCAGGGGGCCAGTTTCGTAAACCTTTAGTAATTATCTCAGTTTGAGGAAAGATATAACTAGTGTGTCCAGCAGGTGGCAGCATCACACAGTTGGAAGTTAGCTGAGTTGTCAATGTGATGCATGGAGGGGGCAGCCCACTTAAAGATGAAGAGAGAGGAGGGGCAGTTTCTGGCTTTCCCCCATAACTTCTTGCTATTAAGATAAGAGATAAGATAAGATAATCCTTTAATAGTCCAACCATGGGACCAACTGTCATCCATTGAGTTAGATTATGCCAAGTCCAAACAAACACTCAGATGGCAGATGCGTAAAATGTACAAACTATCAAGCAATTCTGTCACATCATATGCCAGAAATATTTTGTTAAGAATCACTGATTTCTATAGTTCTACAATACATAGTTCTTTTCCTTTCTTATGAAAGTGGATCAGGGAAGACCCAATGACAAGAGATATGTGTGCTGAATATTTATGCAGATCATGGCAATTACGTAACATCCTTATATTTAACATATAAAATAAAGATCGGAAATGCTTTGACCTTACTAACAGTAAATAGTGATATCTCTGAAATTTGGGACTGTAAATTTCCATATACATAGAAAAAGCCTGATAATATGGATACAGGATAATAACAGTAAGGCTGGTCTTACACGACCATATTGAATGTACACTAGTTGCTGATTGGCAACATAGACTCCGCAGATGTCCGTGTCCTGCCGAACTCTCCCATAGAGTTCTATGGGCGAGTCCGTGCAGTGCCACAATTCGCCATTATGGACATGTGCTATAAATTGCGGATCACTGTTGTGGCCTGCCACACCACGGATAAAATATCCAGTGGTATAAGAGGCCACATTGAATATAATGTGTCCGCAAATGGTCCGCAATTGAAAACCCTCAATTAAGGACCATTTACCGACTTACATTACGGCCGTGTAAAACCAGCCTAATATATTACAGAAGGAGACACACATAAACTCAGAATAGCAGATAGGAGAAAAATACTAGGAGTATGCTTACAATTCAATGAATGGGGCACCAGTTATTCTTATTGTACAATGAATGGGGCACCAGGTATATGTATTGTACAATGAATGGGGCAGCAGATATTCTTACTGTATAATGAACGGGGCACCAGGTATGCTTACAGTACAATGAATGGGCCACCAGGTATGTTTACAGTACAATGAATGGGGCACCAGGTATTCTTACAGTACAATGAATGGGGCACCAGGTATGTTTACAGTACAATGAATGGGGCACCAGGTATGTTTACAGTACAATGAATGGGGCACCAGGTATTCTTACAGTACAATGAATGGGGCATCAGGTATTCTTACAGTACAATGAATGGGGCACCAGGCATGCTTACAGTACAATGAATGGGGCACCAGGCATTCTTATTGTACAATGAATGGGCCACCAGGTATTCTTACTGTACAATGAATGGGGCACCAGGTATGCTTACAGTACAATGAATGGGGCACCAGGTATTCTTATTGTACAATGAATGGGGCACCAGGTATGCTTACAGTACAATGAATGGGCCACCAGGTACTTACTGTACAATGAATGGGGCACCAGGTATGCTTACAGTACAATGAATGGGGCACCAGGTATTCTTATTGTACAATGAATGGGGCACCAGGTATGCTGACAGTACAATGAATGGGCCACCAGGTACTTACTGTACAATGAATGGGGCACCAGGTATGCTTACAGTACAATGAATGGGGCACCAGGTATTCTTATTGTACAATAAATGGGGCACCAGATATTCTTACAGTTCAATGAATGGGGCACCAGGCATTCTTATTGTACAATGAATGGGGCACCAGGTATGCTTACAGTACAATGAATGGGCCACCAGGTACTTACTGTACAATGAATGGGGCACCAGGTATTCTTACTGTACAATGAATGAGGCACCGGGTATGCTTACTGTACAATGAATGGGGCACCAGGTATGCTTACTGTGCAATGAAAGGGGCACCAAGTACTTACTGTACAATGAATGAGGCACCGGGTATTTTTACTGTACAACGAATAAGGCACCGGGTATGATTACTGTACAATGAATGGGGCACCAGATACTTACTGTACAATGAATGGGGCACCAGGTATGCTTACTGTACAATGAATGGGGCACCAGGTATGCCTATACCTTTGAAGGTTGCTTTAAACACTACAATGCTAAGATCATTTGTTTTGTGTCAATTCTGTAACGGATAAATTACATTTTCTTTCTTTCTTTCCATTTTTTGCAGATTTTGTTGTCAGCGTTGGTGCCAGACAACTGTCATCCATTGAGTTAGATTATGCCAAGTCCAAACAAACACTCAGATGGCAGATGCGTAAAATGTACAAACTATCAAGCAATTCTGTCACATCATATGCCAGAAATATTTTGTTAAGAATCACTGATTTCTATAGTTCTACAATACATAGTTCTTTTCCTTTCTTATGAAAGTGGATCAGGGAAGACCCAATGACAAGAGATATGTGTGCTGAATATTTATGCAGATCATGGCAATTACGTAACATCCTTATATTTAACATATAAAATAAAGATCGGAAATGCTTTGACCTTACTAACAGTAAATAGTGATATCTCTGAAATTTGGGACTGTAAATTTCCATATACATAGAAAAAGTAATGTTAACCCTTATATGACCAGGGGTGAAATCAATTATGGGAATTTTTGAGACCACTTAACTTTTCTTTTTATCAAATCAATTGATATGATATCAATTAACAATATGGTACATAGTCACATTATGGTTGGTAAACATTTAACTAAGTTGTGGGGAGGATGGAAAAAGGGTTTGGGGTGTGGCGCTTATACTTTACCACCAGTATAGCATCTCTTTATACTAGTTATTCAGGTTTTGGATAATTCAGGTTTTGGATAAAGAAGGGGAAAGGAAATAAAAGAGAAAGTTTGATGAGGATTCTAGGAGAGAAGTGTGGATGTAGGTAGGGATTGGAAGGGAAAGTGAAAGATGGCCTTAGTGAGTAACACAGCAAGGAAGAGGGAGAGGGTGAGGGAGGTAGCAAGCAGGATACGGAGATTAGGAGCTGGATACAGGGATGGAGAAATCAGACATTTGTAAAAGGTCACATAAGGGATTCTCTATGCTGTTGCCAGGGGGACCATATTTGTGTAAATTGGTTGGTTGGCTCCTCCACACAGTAGATTGGAGTGACTTTGTGTGCCTAGTCACAGACTGTTGGATCAGCACGATTAGTGATTTTGCTGCTGCTAATAGGTGGGTAGCTAAAGACTTCTTAGATGAAGTGAAGTCAGGGGGTTGGTAAGGTAAAAGCCAAAAAAGGCATAGTGATTTTTTTTGTTGTTAAGATTGTGACATATGTTGTTAAGATTGAGTTCGATATCTAACCAATAAGGTTGTATTTAAGGGGCACTGCCACCAAATGTGAAAAAAAGGTGCCTAGAGAAGCCATACAGTGCCAGCAGGTTGCATTCTGGAGGGCTTCTAATATTCTATACCAGTGTGCCAATAATTTGTAGTGGCTCTCCTGAAGTTTGATGCACTTTGAAAAATCATGGGAGTTTAAGTAAAGAAACAAAGAACAGCACCGAGCTGCATATGGTGAAATACCGTTGGAAAAATTGAAAAGTGAGTGTAAGAGCTCCTCACCTTTAGTGGTTGAAATTACAACCATTCAATGTGCCTGTGGACCACTTCATAGGGGGTGTCCTACCCCAAGTAGTACAGCTGCAGGATCCGTGCCACCCTTGGTGTCAGTAAACGTCAAAAGAGGACCGGAGGAAACAGAAAGGATCACCGCACTTCAGTCCAACGTGAACAACTAGTATTCTTTATTGATATCGAAAGAAACACAATGCGTTTCGGGCATGCTGCCCTTTTTCAAGTGTATAAACTGTCTTTTGCCGAGCTGGATGCTTACCATAATGGTAAGCATCCAGCTCGGCAAAGGACAGTTTATACACTTGAAAAAGGGTAGCATGCCCGAAACGCGTTGTGTTTCTTTTGATATCAATAAAGAATACTAGTTGTTCACGTTGGACTGAAGCGCGGTGATCCTTTCTGTTTCCTCCGGTCCTCTTTTGATGGGAGTTTAAGAGAATGAAACATCTCTACTTAGCCAAGAGTTGCAACCTCAGCGCCATTTCCCAAGAGAGGAGGTAAGCAGGCCTTGATGGATTATCCACAAGGAGTAATTCTGTGTATGCGTGATGATCAGCGCCGCACCTCCCATGAGGCGACCTGAAGCGACCGCTTCAGGCGGCGCTATGCCAGGGTCCTAGGGAGGGTGGCATTTTTGCTTACCTAAGCCAGTCCAGGACAAGCTGGCTGACAAGGAGTGGTGGATTGGGGAGGTCGCTGGAGCAGCGCTGCTCCAGCGGCCTCGCCTCACGCTCAGGCAGAGAGCAGGTCTTCTCCGTGCCTGCTCTCTGCCTGCTAACGCCGCTAGGCCCCACCCCTTCGCTCAGCCCCGCCCCCTTCTCTCCGCCCTGCCCCCTCCGCTCCACCCCCTCCTCCCGGGTGGGGGCTTTCTGTCGTCCGCCTCGGGCAGCGAAACAGGCAGGTTTACCCCTGGTGATGATCATGAGCTCAAACCATGTAAGCTCTCTACATTCAGTAGAGGAACGTAAGAATTGGCCATAGACTCTCTGAACCGAGTGGACATGTAATAAGTTGGTCAGTTTTGGGCAAAAGATTGTTGTATATGAGCTCTATTACTGCAATATGAACAACAAGGTTCCATAATTTGGTGTCGTAATGTGGACATGCCGCAGCCAAAGTTGGCATGACCACCGCTGAGGTTAATGGTGATCTGGCAGAAAGCAATGTCTGCTTTAAGTTTTTGTCACTGCAAATTGATACGGTTCCTTTTAAAAGAGGATGTCTTTTAAGTGAGGTCGTGCGCTTGTTGTGACCACAGGAGTGACCAGAAGTCAATACAGTGTCACTGGGTCCACCCGTGTCTTTTTTTTTTGTAATGCCACCTGGTCCAACCACCTCTGTAAGTTCCTTCTAATGATTTTGAGACTACCTAACATTTAAAGAATTATTTAAGGATTCCTTGTAGCTATAGATGAGCAAAACAATTCAACCACAAACCAGATTTGACCCAAATATTTAAAACTGTTTTTTAACGAAACCGAATAAAAGCTGATTCATCTCAGATAAACTAAAGTTGCCACCGCCACATCTATTGAGCATGAAATACAGAAGAGATACATGTGTATAAGTCACTGTGTGACATTCTAGCACCGCCTGATATCAGCTGACTGTCTCTCAGCCAATAGAGGAAGGTGGACACCTACAGGGCTTATGTCATAGTCATATACATTATATAAGGTGCTGTGGGCTTGAACACAAGATATTACAGTAATGGTGGAACTAGAGAAGGGTCAGTGTTTCATGTCAATGCATCATACAGCGCAATCAGTTCTGAAAAGCTCATAATTGAAAGCAATAGATAGAAGTGAGGGAGCATATCTGTGCTGCTGTCAGTTCTGCTTTTTTTTGCTTTTTGATTTTTGAGGGGTAAGAGTTTAGATTTTTTTCATTAAATACATAGAAATTACTGATTCCATCTGTGCAAGTCTAAACAAAAAAAATGCTTTTTTTCCTGTTTTCACCAAATATACAGCCTAAGGGTGCATTCTCACTTCGGATACGCTACTGATTCTGAACGTTAAAACACGTTCAGAATCAGCGAGTATAAAGCAGATCCCATTAATTTCAATGGGAGTCGGCATACGAGCGCTCCCCATTGAAATGAATGGGCTGCTTTTTTCTCTATGAGCGCTCCCATTGAAGTGAATGGGAAGTTAGAAGCGCTCGCGTGTACGGCTCAGAATGAGCCGAGTGCTTACACCGTGTGAAGGGGCCCATAGAGAAAAAAGCAGCCCATTCATTTCAATGGGGAGCGCTCGTATGCCGACTCCCATTGTAATGAATGGGATCTGCTTTATACACGCTGATTCTGAATGTGGTTTAACGTTCAGAATCAGTAGCGTATCCAAAGTGTGAATGCACCCTAACAGCCTGAGCTAATATGAAAAAATACTCTTGTTATTTAATGTTTTTTTTTTTACTGCTCACACAGCATGACGGATTGTTAATCTGAAAAAATATTCACTTGTTCAGCATTTTTTTTTGTTGCTGCTCATATATAAAATCTTAGAGCCTTCGCAAATCACAAAAAAAATTCTAATTTAATCTTTTTTTGTTGTTCACCCAATATGCAGTTTAACAGCCAGCACTAATCTGAAAAAAAACCTCTCGTTATTTAATTTTTTTTATCTGTTCTGCTCACTCAAAATACAGTGTGTTAACCTGAAAAAAAAGTTAATTTATGAAGTGTTTTTTTCCTGTTGCTGCTTATGTACACAGTATTGTAGCCTGCTGCAATCTAAAAAAAACTTTATTACTTAAGGTATTTTATTTCTTAACCAATGAACAAGGTGACCCGGGCTGCTAATCTGAAAAAGCAAAATCACAGTTTAAGGTTTTTTTGTTTTTTTTTAAATTATCCAATATACATACAAACTGCTGCCATTTTATTTATAAACTGACTGATGCAGTTCTAGTTTAATACTCACTGACCAAATGTCCCTTCTAGTACTTTGCTATTTTTTAAAAAATAGTTTGTTCTCTTTTGTAAAAAAAAAAAAAAAAAAAAAAAAAAAAAATCACACAGTGTCAGAATTGTTGCCAATCACTATTATACGTAAGCATTGTGCAGTACAATGACTGTAAAAAAACAGGGCAGGGGACATTATATCTGCAAAATAGTCACATTTTGTAGTTATTTGTGCAATCGCACTTTAACTGCACACATCATGGCTGTAAGCAGAACATGCAGTCAGAGACATCTTACAGTCAAATATGTTTGTCTTACCCTTTTCCTAGGGGCAGTAGACACATCTGGAGAAGGAATCCTAGAGCAACCAGTGATAGTAAAGATGTCTCTTCCTGCCCCTGCGCCATGAGGGGGCTGTCAACAAGACCTAGAAAGTAAAAATATATTTATAATGCTCAAATATTCCAACATCAAATTATTCAACATTTTCTTTACAAAACAAATGAAAAAATCACAATAAGTAAAGAATATACTTATAACCGCTATAGCTACCTATGGATGGATCCTATCTATACTGGTAGCTTATGTCAATTGAAGACTTTTCCTAAATATATTGCTTTAGAAATTCTGCTTTGTTTGCCTGCTATGTGAACTTATTCCTCCCATTGTTTAGACAGCGTTGTCATTACCACAGACCTGTGAGATAGGAAAAGTGCAGTTTACTGATAAAGCCAATAAAATACTTTCTGTACAGGTATGTGCATATTATCTGATCTGCATAAGTATTGTGATACTGCAGGGTCCCATTCAAACAGGAAGTGAGAAGAAGAGACAGAATTCAAACTGCTGAAACAAGGAGATGGGGAGACCCCTTTAATGTCTATGGCTAACAGACAGTAACGGATCGTTGGCCGTTATACTATCCGTTATTACTGTCCGTTTTATTCTGCGCATGCTCAAAAAGCATAACAAGAGCAAGAAAATAGACAATGTATCTGTTTTTTAACTAATCCATTAGACAGCAGATTATAGAGCATGCGGAGCTGAACAGACTGATGTATAGGTTTGTGAAATAAAATCCAGTTTAACTAATTGAAGTTTCTGCTCTTTCTATGTCGAGAAGTCAAGGAAGTGTTGACAGTTATCCTTGTATGTAAAGTCATATGATAGGACTGCCTCCTTGACTTCTCTACACTGAAAGATAAAAAACTTCAATAAATAACAGATAGTACTGAATCTTTTCCCACAAATCTTAAGATTCAATCTTCTCAGCTCCTCCTTCTCTATAACATGAAGTTGGACTATGGTGCAAGATGATAAGTGGGGGGCCCTGCTGTGCAATTGACAAAAAGGGGTCCAGAGAGAAAGTATACTGATCAGTCTGACGCAGCATTTCTCTTCCTCCAAACACGGCGAGTTGAGTTAATGCCAAAGAGCTCAATTTTTATCTCATCTGACCACAGCACCTTCTCCCAATCACTCTCAGACTCATCCAGATTGGTCAGATGAGACAAAAAATGAGCCCTAATGCTACACTTAACCCGAAGTCCCTACTTATTTGCCTCAAGTATCCTAAGCGGTAGAGGACAACTGGGCAACGATCCCTTCCTATAATAAGTGAACACTGACCACCAACAAGACAAATAACAAGGATGGGTGGTCAAAGTAGCCAAGAGGTCGGAACCAGATGGGCAACTAGGTACAAAATCAGAGTACAGAAAACTAGTTAAAAGGGAAAAGCAAAGGTCAGACTATAGATAATCAGAGAAACAGTAAATGCTGGCACGCTCTAAGATACTAATAGCAACAGCACCCATGTGTGGACTAATGGACTGTATATGCGAAGCTCGTAATCCACCCCAGACGTGATTGGAAGGTAAGTTGTCAATCATAGAACAACTAACGTTAACTCTTAGCGATCCAGAGGGAACTCAGTACAGGCTGGACTGATACACTGCAACAAACTCTCTGCGGTGCTAAAACAGAATACAGCTGGAGATACAGGAGAAGGAGATCATAAGTGGAAACACCTTCTGCACCGTACCATGCGGCCAAAGTCTGAACTGGTAAGGATGTTACATTTCTAAAGAGGACTTGTACATAAATTTATAAGAGCAATGCTCCTTTTCGCTTCCTTCCTCCCCTTCCTCCCAAAATATACTTTGGGAGGAAGGGCAGCAAAGAAACACAGCTCTTGGTTTAGCAATTGGTAATCCCCTCATTAATCTAATATTTATCATGTTTCAAGCGGATAGGAGATAAATATTTTGGTCTGTAATACCCCTGTAAAGTGTAAAGTTAGAGGATTTCTGACAACAACGATTACTGTCTATTTTTCAGGCTTCAACTATTTTGAGGTATAAAATCAGTGTTTAAAGGGGTTGTCAACTTTCATACCAATATTATTGTTTGTATAGTGAAAGATTCTACAAGTTTCCAATTTACTTTCTGTATTGATTCTTATAGGTTCTCTAGAGCTCTGCTTGCTGTCATTCACATTATTTACTTCTTGTACAACCTGTTTGATGTAAACTAAACCTTTACAATGTACAAATGCGGCTGCTGACATTGAAAGAACTTAGGGAGGATCATCTGAAGCTTTTAATATTTAAGCAACTCCTTAAAAAGTGATCTTTACAAAGCCAAAGGCTTACTGTAGTGTCTGTGGCTTCTGAATGTTTATTCGTTCAAAAATACATCTCCGAGTTATTGGGTAAGGAGGACGGCAATTGTGTGTAAAAAAACAAACAAACAATAAAAAAACAAAAACACAGTGTAGTACCAAATGCTAAATTTCTAAAGTGGAGTAGAGAATACTGACAGAATATTATTATTATTATTATTATTGTTTATTTATATAGCACCATTAATTCCATGGTGCTTTAAATATACAGGTAGATGTAATACTAACAGTGATCGGCTGGCACAATGGGGTAGAGGGCCCTGCCCACAAGGGCTTACAATCTATGGGGGAAGGAGATAGAGACAGAAGGAGAGGGGGAGACTGTACAGATGGGGGTGCAGTGATAGTGTTATTGGAGGTTGTAGGCCTTCCTGAATAGGGGAGTCTTCAGGGCCTTCTTGAATCCTGTGATTGTGGGGGTCAGTCTTATGAGTCTTGGTAAGTAATTCCAGAGTATGGGGGATGCACAGGAGAAATCTTGGAGACGGTTGTGTGAGGCGTGGATGGGAGTAGAGCAGAGTAGGAGGTCATTGGAGGATCTGAGGTTACGTGTGGGCAGGTAGCGGGAGATTAGGTCAGAGATATATGGAGGGGACAGGTTGTGGATGGCTTTGTATGTTAGCGTTAGTAGCTTGAACTCAATTCGCTGGGCTATAGGTAGCCAGTGGAGGGACTGGCAGAGGGGAGCAGCCGATGAAGATTGGGGGGTGAGGTGAATTAAACGAGCAGCACAGTTTAAGGTGGACTGGAGGGGGGCGAGCGTGTTAGCTGGGAGTCCATGCATAAGGGTGTTGCAGTAATCTAAGCAGGAGATTATGAGGTCCTGGACGAGCATCTTAGTAGTTTCAAGGGTGAGGAAGGAGGGGATTCGATGGATGTTCTTGAGCTGGAGGCAGCAGGAAGTGTTGAGGGTTTGAATGTGTGACTTAAATGATAGGTCGGGGTCCACTGTTATCCCAAGGCATCGGGTAAGTGTGGTTCCGTTAACTTTGATAGATGGGTCAGGTGGAGGGGCCATACGGGATGGGGTAAAGATGATGAACTCCGTTTTCTCCATATTGAGTTTGAGAAAGTGGGAGGAGAGGAACCGCTAAACATTATAGAACTCTGGCCAACAGAGAGGTAATTGTCTGGTCCAGAGATGTATATTTGGGTGTCATCGGCATAACAATGGTATTGAAAACCATGAGATTCTATGAGATGGCCCAGGTCAAGGGAGTAGATGGAGAACAGCAGGGAATAAAACGTTAGGTATCAAAGGGCTGTGTTCATACATATAGCCAGTGTCCAGTCATTGCTAATAGTATCAGACTATATAGGGGCGCATTTTCCTGACATGGAGAATGGTTACAAGCAGGTGTCTATAAGCTCTGGGCTACAAGGAGACTTTCTTAGGTTTGGATCACACTAGCACTTGTATTCCGTCCGGAAGGAGTCCACATGGACACCCCCCGGACGGAATACAATCGCAATTGGAAGCGATGTGTTGTCAAAGCACACGGACCCCAGTGACTATAATCGGCTCTGTGTGCTTGCCACACACTGCCTGCACAAATCATTCCTGGAATCCCCTCTGAAGGTTCCCACACTCCTATACCTTTACTAGTGCAGAATGGTTCCCGCAATCCCCTCGCGTGGGAGCCGTCCTGTTACATGACAGTTGGGAGCATTATGAAAGTTTAAAAAAAAATATTAACAAAAACCTAAAAAGTTCCAATAACCTCCCTTTCCCTATAAAATGCAAAAAAGTTCAAAAGCAGCGGCACCGTTCTGTGAGTGTGAACATACACTAAATCACTGGATCTCAAACTAGATGATCTGGCATCGGGAAGCCTGATGAAGTGCATTTAGCACGAAACGGTCGTCGCTTCATTTCTTCTACATTCCATCTACCATACCCCCGTCTGTAAATGCTGTTCAAGTGCCTATTTTTATGGAAGATTATTAAAGTTTGGTGAATTTTACTACTGGCTGGTGAGTGCCCTGATTTTTTTCTATTTTTTTGCACTCCCTTTCCCTATATTTCTAATAAAAATAAACAAAGACAAACAAATTATGCATCCTTGTGTCTGAAAATGGTCAAACATATAAAAATATCTTGTGGTAGGAAAAGAAAATTAAACTAAGCCAAGCCGCCATTTTTTCACTGTTTCCCCTCCCAGAAAAATTTAAATAAAAAACATCATACCTTTTTCAAAATGGTATGAATAAAAAGCCAGTCACCTCATAGAAGTGGATGGAGTACCATTCACAGTTGCTAGGCACACTTCATCCTGCAGCCTGTCTCCCTGGAACATGTGGGGCCTCCCGTACTGTCACAGCCCTGTAATGTGCTTAGTACCTTGTGCATTTAGGTTCTACCCTGGCTCACCGCTAACTTTTCTCCTTCTACACTCGCTTGTCTTAACAAAGAGCCCCTATCAGGAATGGGAACTACCCATGCAGTTTCTCTGGATCATGGCAGACCATTTTGTGGTTTGGGTTGCCCTGATCTGGAAACTTGTCTGCCTCAACATAAACTGCAGAGCTGTAATCAACTGTAAGCAATAATATTAGAAAGTGAGTTGTTGGGTGAGGAGCTTGCAATGAAGTACCACCACATATACACTCCTAGCCCATTTCACAGGTTGCAACTGCACTGTTTGTGACTTGATTGAGCTGGAAGGGAGCTGGTCTTGTCTGGTTTGGTCATCCCTGAAGGATGGTTCAGCGAAACAACATGATTTCTGTGGCAGCGTGCACCGCCTGTTTTTTGTAACCAATCTGAGTCTGGACTGTCTTTGATGCAAGCTATGGAAATGTCCTCCGAGGCTCCCTCTCTGACTTTACAGCAAATTTTCGAGACAGTGATGCTGCAAAAGCAAGGGCGTTGTAAACTTCCTTTGGGAAGACGCTGAGAAAATTAGAGGATGAGTGACAGAGGTGGAAGAGAGGATGTGGAGGTTGGAGGGTTGGCTATACAGAAAGAGGTTAATTGTTTGGCTGATATAAACAGAGGGTTAAATACAAAAAATTGCTGATTTGGAAAATAGATTGAGAGATGCAATCTGAGGGTCTTGGGTTCTCCTGAAAAATCTGAGAGTATTACTTGTAAGAAGATAAACAGGTTGAGGATAATTTTAAGCAAGTCCTTATTGTTGTGATTGCTGAATGATGAAGACATCCTAGCACATACAAGTTCCTTTTAGGGTAATGAGGGTTCATCGTCCTTAGGGGTGGTCTAGGATGCTTCAACAGCTTATTTAAGGAGCTTGTTGTTTAAGTCCATTCAGTGTTTGAGAAGAGGATTTAGGAAGGAAGAATTGGATGCTAACAATGGTGCGGTTCAAGCCAAAGGTTTTGAGAAGGGATGAGAAATCAAGGCAACTCTAGTGGGACAATAGGGACAAATACAAACACATTTTGGGGCTGCTATGGGACATTATTTGGGGCCGCTATGAGACATTATTCTGTCACAGAGATCTTAGGGGTGAAGTGAGGGGAGCTGAGATTTCTGAACACCCCAGGGCCCATAGTATCTTTAATCCGGCCCTGATTACAAATGGTTGTCATTATCATAGAGGGATTCTGAAGTTTACTCTTTTTCATAATCAGAAATTGATAAAATAATGAATTTGCAGGATGTTGTGTTTTGGCAAAGGTCTAGTTGAAGGTTAAGAAGATTTTTTGTAGAGGATTTTGAATTTAAATAATAAGGTTTAATAAAAGTTCATATAGGATGACACTAGAGATGAGCGAACAGTGAAATATTCGATATTCGATTCAAATAGACCCTCAGGGGAAACCACTATTCGACTAAGGAGGGTCACCAAGTCCACTATGACACCACAGCAAATTATGACAACACTTCTGGAATGCAACTGGGACAGCAGGGGAAGCATGCCTGGGGGCATCCAACACGCCCAAATCACAGTTTTACCCCACTATCACAGCCTATCTGCTACATACTTTCCACACTCAATACAACCTCTATGGAAAGTGGAAAAATACCTGGAAACCTTCTTCCCAATTGTATGGACAGAAACCCAAATTTTAAGCAAAAGAAACAGCATGCGCTCATCACAATCCCTGACTTGATAGCTGTGTTAATCAGAGTACCACACTGAACAGGACCGAGCACCAGGAACAGGTGTTGTCCCTCACTCTGTCCAACCACTTCACCAATCCCAGGAGCTACCACATGACTTTGTGTGTCCTGATGCCCAAACACTGGAGCATCCGCCATCTCCGGGTCATTTAGTTGTTGTGGACCAGCAGTGACGCCAGTGCTGGCGCTGCAGTCCAAATCACCAGCTAGGTCACCTCCACATATGCCTCTGACACTTTGGGGAGTTCACCCTCATTCTCTCCTTTTCCTGCCACTGCTCCTTTTGCCTGCACCATTATGCGCCTCTTCTCAGCAACTCCCCATCTCCCAGGACTTTCATTGCCCGCAGAAGTACAGTGCAACCCACCCACATGCCCAAGCCTTCAACGGCCTCATCTTAAATCTGCTGGCCCAGGAGATGTTGCCCTCCTGGCTTGTGGAGACTCAGGCCTTCTGTGACCTGCTGGCAACTGCGGCACCTCGCTATGCCCTCCCTACTTCTCCCAGTGTGCCGTCCACGCCTTGCACCAGCACGTGTCCCGTAACATCAGGCAGGCCCTAAGTTCCGCGCTTTGCACAAAGTTCCACTTGACCACTGAGGCGTGGACAAGTGCATGCGGCCATACATCTCAATCACGGCACACCAGGTGAATGTAGTTGAGGCTGGGACCGGGTCACAAACTGTGGCAGCCTGCCTTGTCTCCCCGCCCAATATTCCTGGCAGTGCTGAAACTCACCCTCCTACTTCTCTTCCTCCTCTGCCGCCGTTAAATCGACCCCAGCTACGAGCTGGAAACGCTGCAACACTGGCGTGGGGAGACGTCAGCAGGCCGTGCTGAAGCTCATCAGCTTAGGGGACAGACTGCACACTGCCTCCGAGGTGAGGGATGCCATCCTGGATGAGACGGCAATGTGGTTTTCGCCGCTGCACATGGGCCCAGACATGTTTTCGTGTGTGATAATGGCTGGAACCTGGTAGCGGCTCTGGAGCTTGCCAGTCTCCAACACGGTCCATGCCTGGCCCACGTTTTCAACTTAGTGGTGCAACGGTCTTTAAAAACATACCCCAATGTTCTCAAGCTAGTGGTGAAAGTGCGGCGCTTGTGCCCCACTTTGGCAAGTCTACAGTAGCCGCTGCTAGCCTCAATACACTCCAGCAACACCTACATCTGCCTGAAGCACCGGCTGTTTTTTCGAGGTCACCACACACTGAAACCCTATATGACCTATGCTGAGCAGAATGTGTGAGCAGCAGAGACCTTTGAAGGAGTTCCAAATCCAAAACCCAAGGGTTCATCAAAGTCAGCTCCCTCAGTTTCTCAACCATGTGTGCCCATGGATGGCAGACTTATGCGAAATCCTATCCCATCCTTTCCACTGGACACTTTACAAACTCACTAGAACCTCTATGAAAGTGTATAAATAATTGGAAAACCTTCTTTCCTCTACATTAATATGGACAGAAACATAAATTTAAACCGAAAGAAACATTAGCATGCTCTCATCACAATTCCTGATTTGAAAGCTGCGTTAAGCAGGGTGCAGGGTACAATGCAGACCAGGCCCAAGCACCATGAACAGGTGTCACAATGGCTAGCGGATAATGCTTCCAGCTGCTTTTCCACCATCCAGTCAGCCACTACCTCCAGTCGTGTTCATAGCCAAGAGTCTGCCCCTCCTTCCTCCAACATGCCCAATCTTCCCAGCAGAGTCATCCCACCCTTGCCCCCTCCCAGGATCTGTTTTCGGGTCCTTTACTGTCTCTCCCTCTGTTGAACCACTTCCCGAATCCCATGAGCTACCAGACGACTTTGTGTGTCCTGATGCCCAAATACTGGAGCATCCGCCATTTCCTTCCAATTTTGTGGTTGTGGTCACTTGTAAGGCAAGCCCTGGGCTCAGTGGGATAGAGAAAATGCAGGACAATCGTCAGCCGGCATTGCCAACCCTGACTCTTCCACAGTTTCCAGTGCTGGAGCCAGTCCACCAGCCTGGACACCTCAACATCTGCCTATGACACTTTGGGGAGTTCACTCTCATCTGCACCTTTTCCAGCCTCTGCTCCTCTCGCCTGCACCATCATGCGCCTCTTCCCAGCAACTCCTCATCTCCCAGGCATTTAATTGCAGGCAGAAGTACAGTGCAACCAACCCACATGCCCAAGCCTTCAACGGGCTCATATCAAAACTGCTGGCCCTGGAGATATTGGTGTTCCTGCTAGTGGAGACTCAGGCCTTCCGTGACCTGATAGCAGCTGCGGCACCTTGCTATGATGCCCCTAGCTGTCACTACCTCTGTTGGTGTGCCGTCCCCGCCTTGCGCCAGCACATGTCCCCTAATATTAGTTGGGCCTTGAGTTCAGCGCTTTGCTGTAAGGTCCACTTGACCATCGACGCATGGACAAGCGCCTGTGGTCAGGGACACTGCTTCTCTGTAATGACAGGCTGGGTTAATGTAGTTGACGATGGGCCCGGGGTGAACACTGTGGTGGCCTATCTCCTCTCCCAGCCCAAAATTCCTGTCAGGGCCTCTCTGAAAGCCTACTCCTCCACTGCAACCTCGACCACACCTGCGACCTGTAAGTGCTTCAGCACTGGGGTGTGGAGACGTCAGTAGGTCGTGCTGAAGCTCATCCACCTGGCCAACAGAAAACACACTTCCCCCGAGGTTAGGGATGTCATCCTCGATGCGATGGCAATGTGGTTTTGGTTTTGCGTATGTGATAATGGCCGGAACCTGGTAGCAGATCTGGAGCTTGCCAGACTCAAACACGGTCCACACATGGCCCACATTTTCAACTTGTTGGTGCAAAGGTTCTTTGAAACCTACCCCATTGTGCCTGATATACTGGTGAAAGTGCGGCCATTTTCGTAAGTTTAAAGTAGCCTCAGCTAGACTGAAAACATTCAGAGCACACTCCTGTCATCTTCGCACGGTTGGCTGACGGAGGAAGACAAAGGGGGATGAAGTGGCATTTGATGTCACTGTCCCACACGAGGCTTGAGGGAAAGTTCAGTGCATCCCATTGCTTCAGCACGGATGGTGTGAAGGGAGTGGAAAATGGAGGAAATGGAGAGTGACCCTTCCAGTTGGGGGCAGCGAAGTAACACTCTGGCACACATGGCTGACTTCATGTTGAGTTGCTTTTCAAGAGACAAAGGCATAGTTCACATCATGGAGAGCAAACAATACTGGATTTTTACAATCCTCAACCCCCGGTATAAGAATAAAATCTCATCCTTTGTTCTGGTAGGGGAGAGGAAAAATCGCATAAATGATTGCCACAAGTAACTGGTGCAGAATATCATAGAAATGGGGGCCACGCGGTGGCTCAGTGGTTAGCACTGCAGCCTTGCAGCACTGGAGTCCTGGTGTTCAAATCCCGCCAAGGGCAAAAAACCATCTGCAAGGAGTTTGTATGTTCTCCCTGTGTTTGCATGGATTTCCATCCCATATTCCAAAAAAGACATACTGATAGGGAAAAATGTACATTGTGAGCTCTATGTGGGGCTCACAATCTACATTTAAAAAAAAAAAAAAAAGAATATGATGGAAATATTTCCGTAGACCCTTGCGGGTGGCAGAGAGGAGATTTCCTCCAAGAGGCTAACAACTGCCACCCAGTCCACAAACACCAGGGGAACACTCTCCAAGGTCTGGGACACATTAATGCCCCCCCCCCCCCCCCCCCCGGCCAAACCACCGCCACTGAGGGGCCTAGTGTCATCAGGAGGGAGAAGTATAGCCACATGTTGCGTGAGTACCTGGCCAACCACAGCCCTGACCTCTCCGATCCCCTTGCGCCTTACATGTATTGGGTGTAGAAGTTGGACCTGTGCCCCTTGGGGTGAGTGGAGGCTTTCCCCAGCTGAGGTCTGGGTGAGTTTGGTGAGGGGGTGCAAATACACCCCGCAGTTAGCCTTTTTGGTGGCATAGAGTGTACACAATGAGTCCCAACTGTCACTTGCAGAGCCACTCTTCTACTTGTAACTGCATGATAGAACCTGCGTGTCTATGCTCTCTTGAGTTAGAGATAGATTGGGGCCCCTGCATTTTAAGTTTATGCCCCATTATTTTGCTTCAGCCCATAAAGAGATGTAATTTTGTGCTCATTGGTGCCAATTCAGCCGTGCCACCCCCAGGATTAATTCTTTTACCCCTCTTTTGGAGTTGTCATTTGCCCCAGCAGCGTATACAGTGTCAGGCCCACCATTCAACTACAGCCCATAAACAGAGATGTAATTTTGTGCCCATTGGTGCCAAATCAGCCGTGCCACCCCAAGGATTAATTCTTTTACATCCCTCTTGGAGTTGTCACTTGCCCCAGCAGCGTATACAGTGTCAGGCCCACCATTCAGCTTCAGCCCATAAACAGAGATGTTATTTTATATTTAGCTGTATACCACTTTTATTTGGGAGTGGAATACAACCAGGAAAGCTGGATTCAGCGTATATATACGATACACAGATTTGCTGTATACAACTTCGGTTTCTTTGGGAGATACACCAAGGTGTATATCTCCTCTTGCTGCAGTATAGCTCTGAAAAGAGCTGTTGCTTTTCTTCAGATTTCCTGCCTAACAGAACCTACAATTCTATCTGACCCTGAGCAGATGTCTCTCCCTGTCTCTCCAAGCCGCAAATGACACGAACATGGCTGACACTATTCTTATAAATCCGAGGTCACCTGATTTCGGGAGCCAATGACTTTTCCTATTTTTTTTCAATGCCTACATTGTCATAGTTCCTGTCCCACCTCCCCTGCACAGTTATTGGTGCAAAAAAAGCACCAGGGAAGGTGGGAGGGGATACGAATTTTTACTGCATTTGCCGCGTGGTATTTGATTGGAATCGAATGTCTCGAATAGCCTGATATTTGATCGAATACCTATTCGATTGAACGCTGTTCACTCATCTCTAGATGACACTTTTTTTTTTTTTTTTTTTTTTTTTACACCGACTGTGTTATACACCAATAGTTCACAAAAGTCTTCTCTATAAAAGAGGGGTTTCCTTCTATCTCACAGCCTTATGAACTCTTTTTAGGCCACAGAAGCGAAAAACACTAAGATCTCCATGATGAATACTTTGAGCTTCACACATTTCATGGGTTATGACAAAGAGGATTCGTGAACCGCTAATTTGTTCTCTAATCCTATCCCATAAACATTAGCTGGTACAATCAATGTAGCGTAAGTCATAAATCCTGCACTCAACACTATACATAACATAGTTAGTATTGCAATGAATAAACCCATTCATTTTACTTGAGCTGAGCACATACAGTGGCTGTGCACCCAAAGTGGTGAGCTTCATAAGCTCTTTTTTTTTCTTTTATGGATCCAGCGATCTATACAAGTGAGAGAGCTGTGACAAAATTTGTCTTTGAATGTATTGATTATTGTGACTACCCATTGGATTACCAAGTTTGCTCCATCGCCTGTGGAATGGGTGAACTTGAGTTAGTGGGTTCGTACTCTAGTGCCAAATTTTTGGCAAAGATTTGGTACCCTAAGTTTTGTCAATATCAGAGAAACAAGGTCTGTAAAAACATGTCCATATTTGATATTTGATTTTTTAAATGTTTTCTTTCAACTGCGTCCAGGCATATTGGGTTGGGAGGGGGTAGGGGTTGATGTATTTTTGTTGTATATATTTTTTGTAATGAGTATTGTATTTTTTATATGGAATATACATATAAGAAAAAAAAAAAATCCCCATAAACTGCAGCACAAGCAATTGATATATACTCTAGGCCAGTGATGGTGAACCTTTTTGAGACCGAGTGCCCAAACTGCAACCCAAACCCCAATAATTTATTGCGGAGTGCCAACCGGCAATTTAACCTTAAAACTCTGTGGATCCACAATTGCGGACAATTATGAACCCACAAATTACAGTCATGTGAATGGGGCTTTACAGAGATTGGACTGAAAGGTAAAGGTCTCTGCGTTTTTTTATTTTAAACAATTAATGTTCACTATTTACATTGCACAGTATCTGTTTTATAGTGACTGTGCAATGTTATTACAGCCTGGACTAATATCATGTCAGCTATAAAACAGATTCTGTGTGATATAAGTAGTGAAGGGACCCCACACAGTACAATCTGCCCCACAGTGGCCCTCACACACAGTACAATCTGCCCCGCAGTGGCCCCCATACACAGTACAATCTTCCCCGCAGTGGCCCCCATACACAGAAATGGTCCACAGAAGCCCCTTCCCACACAGCAACAAATAGTCCACAGTAGCTCCCTCCCACACAGCATCAAATAGTCCACAGTAGCTCCCTCCCACACAGCATCAAATAGTCCACAGTAGCCCCCTCCCACACAAAATGAAATGTTCAACAATAGCCCCCTCCCCAGACAGTACACAAACATAAATATACCTACCTGAAGAGCTACCGGGTGTCCTCTCTTCTGTTCACTGTGCGCGCTGATGACTTATGTCATCACACCTGCGCGGGTGCAGAGGTCACAGTCTGTAGTCAGTGTAGGTCGCGCGGTACGCAGATGTGCATTTCCACAATCCGCTGAAGGCAGCGATCACTCATTAACGGGGAATCCTGTACCAAATTCCCATTAGTGAGAGAACAGGGCGACTGCACGCGTGGCAGCATAGAGGGCTCTGCATGCTCTCTCTGGCACGCGTGCCATAGGTTCGCCATCACTGCTCTAGGCCTAACTGCCCTGTCTGTCCATTATCGTTGCTCCAATCACATAAGTCTCCTTCCAGGTTACTCAATCAGGGATGGACAAACTGGCCGAGCTTCAGGCCATAACAAACAGATCTATAGAGAATGAAAAACTGAGAAACACAGACGTCTCAGTAGAACCTGACACACACAATGATACATTAATGACTCCATTGGATACCATTAGTGTCAGCCATACTTTACCGCAGATCCAGCACTGTTTTGTGGAACCTTTGAGGTAGGTTTTCAATTTATTTTTGTAGCACATTAAAGCTCTTTTATAAAGACTAGTTAAATACAGAACATACAGTATCAAGGAGCTATAACCACTCATTTTGCTTTAACTTTGCTTTACATGTTTGGCTTTTGTGTAACTTTGCTGTTATCTCTAGTGTATGGCATGGGCACAGAATATATGTCTGCCAGAAAACAGCAGTGTATGAAGCCACACTAAGGTGAAACGCGCGTCGGGGTATTTTGGTTCTCTCACTGGTGACGCTCTGGTGTGGTGCTGACCCCTTTTATATGGTATACTGACACTGCTAGCATTTCTATCGGTATGTATTAGAACTTCTACCAAATCAATTCTCTCTAGGCTGCGCTGATGAAGTCCAACCAGACAGAAACGGTGCCGTCCGTAGCTGAGAAATTGATTTGGTTATAACCCCGCATTATGCAGTAAAGACTTCTGGGAAAGTTGGGCATGATGTTCAGGGTGCTTCCCATAGAGGGCGGCATAACAGAGGCTCTGTCTCCCTGTTTACATCTTGGGAGACAGATTTGCATATTCTTCCCATGTTCCCTTGCAGTGGAGCAACTATGGCTGTATAAGTCTCTACACACCTGAAAAGGTGGTCTCTCCCTAAGGAGAGACTAGTGTGAGACAGAGAGTGCAGAACCATCACTGCATTCAGCGCTGAGACTGGATCTCAAAGGCCGTCCTTACAGCCTCTTGGAGGAGAGAGTGCTTGCCCCAGGCTCATCTAGAGACAGCCTGGAGAAGGGAGTTCAGCTGTCTGGACTATTGGATTCCGTGCCAGGAGGAACAGTGGCAGACATTGACAGGAGGAACTTGAACCTAAGCAAAGGTAACCAGATCGCTGTGAAGACTCCCTGCACTACCATCCCTAGTATTCATAGCTTGGAGAGGCATGAGAGGGGCGGTAGTTGGAGGTGAAGTCTACCATAGAGCCTGCATTATTCCTAAAATGAAGGTTGGGGAATTGTACATTGTGGTACTAATAACCCCATTGTTGGAAGCTACAGTTGTACCTGTCTCCAGTTGCTGAAATAAAGACTCTACTATCTGTATTTAGAAGATGTAGTTTTGTTTTTTTATGTAGATTGTGAGCCCCATATAGAGCTCACAATGTACATTTTTCCCTATCAGTATATATTTTTGGAATATTGGATGGAAATCCATGCAAACACAGAGAGAACATACAAACTCCTTGCAGATGGTTTTATGCCCTCGGCAGGATTTGAACACCAGGACTCTAGCGCTATAGGGCTGCAGTGCTAACCACTGAGCCACCATGTGGCCTGTTTAGAAGATGTAGTTGTCACTGAATACAGATTTTCCTTAGCAATGCTAACTTAGTATCAGAGGGATGCCAATACACAGACTGTTCTCTAATAAATAATATAATGAATTTGTTAGTAAAGTGTAAAACCTGCTAATTCCCTTTCCTCACACATTAAGCAAATTGAAATGGCCATTACATTTTAAAGAGAACCTTTTAACACCTCCACTAACCCAACGAGGATCTTTTTAGCCACATTATAACATGGATTTGGAGTCTAGTGCCCTTGCATTTCCCTATATTATGTTCACTGGCTTTTCTGAGCTATTTGTTCGCTATTTTCCATGTACATCTGGAAGAGTTACATGCAAAGAAACCAGTAGTATTAATAATGGATATGGGAGAGGGGGCAGACTGCTCTGTATTATACACGCACCTTTCTCAAAGATAAATGCAAAATGTTCTACAACCATAATGGGGCCATTAGAAGCATAAAAACTGAGAACACATAACACATGACCCCTTGTACAGAATAGACTGCCCAGAAAAACCCTGCATAGTGGAGGTGTGACAGAAACACTTCTTAGACTTTATTTACAACTTAAATGTAACGCCTGTGCCTACTCCGGCCTCTGTGCCGTGGCGTAGGGGGAGTGTTCAGTTATTATTCCTTGCTTTAGGTTCTTCTTGCATTGTCTAAACATTGTCCTACTCCCTTACCTGTGTAATTGATTGATCCACCACACCTATCTCCATCACCTTGGTTTCTCTCTGCTCCTCTAATAGTTAATCTTAGCCTTACTTGTGTGATTGACAGTCTATCTGACAATCAAGTCTGGGGCAGGTTCTGGACTTCCTATAAACAGGACATCAGCCCACACATGTTTGCTGGCTATTAAGACTCTGTCCTTGCTAAGCACTGCTCTTGCTATTATATTATTTACTGACTTCTGACCATTGGCTTCCCTTGTCACTACTCTTTTGGATTTCGATTTGGTACTTTTTGTCGCAGATTTTACCCTTGGCTTGCTGACTTTGCTTCTGTGTTGTTTAGTCTTGTCCTGTTCGGTGTAACACATATTCAGAGAAGGGACTGTCACCCAGTTGTCCCTGTCATTAGGACAGTTGTTGCAAGTAAGTAGGGATAGGGGCTGGGTTAAGTTAGGACTCACTGTCTATCTTTTTCTTCCGTCCAGGTTGCAGCAGCAGCAGCACTGGGGAATTGCTCAACTAGCAATTCCCTTACAATAAAACTACATAATACATAATAGTGCCCTGTAACGATTGCTACTTTTGCAACCCCTATAGATATGTCCCGTCTATCTCTCTAACACTGCCTATATATGACTGTGGTCTCATCATGGCAGCTAATGGAAGGTTATGTGACCCAAGACATCCATCATTGGCCTCCATTGAATAACACTGACTCAGTGAAGGAAATTGGTGCATGCTTAAAGCTGTGCCAGTGTTATTCAATGGAGGCTACATATGGACAGGTTGGGCCACCTCCTGCTTTTGTCCGCATTAACATAATAAACCTTGTATTCACCTTTACCATTGATCCTCTAATGTCTGTATGAATGAGGCTTCTTCTGGTGTTTGGAGTCAGTAATTTAGTCCAGGCAGCAGGATGCACCATCATCATGCCACCTACAACAAGACACTGACATCCTGTGTCTGTCCCTGCCACCCTATAAGCTGTAGGACTAAGCAGCCTGTGGTCTAGAAATTGGTAGGCGAAGACAAAAACCGCAGGTCAACGAGACACTCCTCCAATCTGGATCCTTGAGAAGCCCCATTTGGAGATGGGGCCCGTGGACAGTTGACCCCCCCTCCTATGCAGAGCCTGTGGCAAATAATTCCCACCCATATTTGTGTCAGGAATAAGAAGGAGATGGCTGTTGGATCCTTTTGTTCCTAAGAGAGCTGAGATGAACAGTTTTCATTTCTCTTCAACTGATCATATTGTTCTGACAAGATGCTCTAATAGCAAGAAAGAACCTTGCTAAAAAGTGCTTGCACGTTATAGTCCAAAGCCTGGGGCGTCCAGCAGTCCTAGACCCCTCTGACCACTTCCATAATGATTGGGAGAAGTGCTGATAAATCACCTAATGCCAGAGAGAGCTGTGCAGCCGAACATTTCTCTCCCTCCCTGCTTGAAACCCATCTGTCAGATCATTGTGAGGATGAAGAGGACTGTATGAGAACCACAGAAATCCCAAACAAGAAGGTCCTCATACCTCAAAAGAAGGAGCAGAAGCAAGACAAAAAGAAAGGTTTTAAAGTGTATCTAAACTTTCCGACAACTTTGGATTTTCTGCCAGTACTTGTGTCATAAATAAATTTTGCTGTAAGAGTGCACATAATGTCAGAAACCAACCTAAAATCATACAAAAATCACTGCTTGGTAGAATATAGGGACACACTAAATTTAACAGAAGTTGACTTTTAACTAACGACAGGAGCATACTGCACATGCTCGCGTTAACGGCCACAAAAAAATGGCCGCCGGCATGTGCAGTCGGCTCTGCCATCGGGCCTCACACAGGCGTCGAAAGTGTGACCCCCAGCCGGAAGAAGATGAGTAAAGAGGCGGCTGCTGAAGAAGATGGAGATGGCGCTGGAGAGAGTTCTCTCGCAGCATTGGGGACGCCCCCAGTGCTGTGAGAGAACTCATTTGCATACCGACAAAAAACGGGATTTTAACGGCGGCGCGGAGACGACCTCTAAAGGTAGGAGAAGAAAAGCCTTTCTTAAGGCTATTCCAATGTGTTAACGAGAAAAAAAAAAGTTTTTAATGGTAGAATCCCTTTAAATATTTATTTATTTTTTTTTTTTGCTGTCTAAATCTGGGGTGCATCTAATAGTCCAAAATATACCCAAATACTCATATCCAAATATGGTAACACATTTGGCTGAGCCACAGGCACATCTTTATGGGGGTTTAGAAGGAATAATGACCAAATGAGCATTGGGCTGATAGCAGCCTAAAGTGTATGGCAAGCTTATGGCTCTGTTCACATCTGCTATGGAAAGTCAGAATGAAACTTTCAATACAAATTCTGTGAGATCTGGCTAACTTTTAGGCCGAGTTGAAATGGGGGGTTTTGGTCAGGATTTTGACGCGGAATCTGTGTCAAAATCCTGACCAAAAATCCGCCTCCCATTGAATTCAATGGGATCTGGTCATTTCCTTTTTCCATGCCCATTCTTCAGGCGGATTCAGCCGCGGACGTCCACCTCACGACACTCCCTCCGGACTAAACCCATTCATGTGGGCCTAATCCGGAGCGTAATGCCATGACTGGATGCCGGTGCACTGTGTGCACTACACTGGCATCCAGACGCAGCTAGCCGCTTTTTGGACCGGATTCTGAGGCGGCCTCCGCCTCAAAATCTGGTCCAAAAAACCCTGTCTGAACCAGGCCTGAGGCTCCGTTCCCACGGAGTAATGCGCCGCTCATTCTGACACGTAAACACGTGTCAGAGTGAGCGCTTCAAAACAGATCCCAGTGTCAGAGTGAGCGCTTCAAAACAGATCCCATTGACTTCAACGGGTGCCATCTTGCGCACGCTACACATTGAAATCAATGGGTTAAAAAGCCTCCCATTGATTTCAATGTGTAGCGCGCATAAGACAGCACCCATTGAAGTCAATGGGATCTGTTTTGAAGCGCTCACTCTGACACATGTTTACGTGTCAGAATGAGTGGCGCGTTACTCCATGGGAACGGAGCCTTAAGGCTGAGTTCACACGGGGTATTTTGGTCAGGATTTTGAGGCTGCATCCTGACCAAAAAGACGGCTCCCATTGATTTCGCATTGACTTCCGTTTGTTCCGGCTTCCGGTAAAAAGAGTGGACATGCTCATTCTTCAGGCAGATTGCGCCTTCGAGAATCTGCCTGAAGACACTGTCGACTAGGCCCATTCATTTGGGCCTAATCCGGATTATAGTGCCGCGACTGGATGCCGGAGCACCGCAACGGCATCCAGTCGCGGCTACTCCGTATTTTGGACCGGAACATGAGGCCTCCGCCTCAGATTCTGCTCCAAAATACTCCATGTGAACCTGGCCTAAATCATCAAAACCTGACACACTCCTTTTTGTGCCTCACCCATGAGAAAGCTATTGAAGAGAAGGGATACACCTTCAGGCACTGCTATACAATCGGAGATCAGTCCCTCTTGTATATTCCATCCTATATATTTTTCACTACTACTGTCTCTTACTTATTCAATGTCCTTTTCCCACCCTTGTATGGTATTTTGTTGCACTGCACTATATATTTCAGTTGAGTAGGGACTTTTTAGATTATTTTACACAACTATATCCATTTAGTGCATCAATTGTTTGTTAGGGTGCATGCACACTACGTAACGCCGGGCGTGTATGAGAGCCGTACACGCCGGCATTACGGCAGACTGCCGAACACTTCCCATTCACTTCAATGGGAGCGCTCGTAACAGCGGCGTTTACGAGCGCTCCCATTGAAGTGAATGGGAAGTGTTCGGCAGTCTGCCGTAATGCCGGCGTGTACGGCTCTCATACACGCCCGGCGTTACGTAGTCTGAATGCACCCTTAGGGGGCGTTCACACTACCGTCAGTGTCCGACAGGTAGTGTCCGCTCCTAGTGTCCGTTCAAAATCTCGCACGGACATTAGGAGCGGACACTAGCTGTGTCCATGACACGTGTCATTTATTTAAATGGACATCGGGTGCGTTCTTTTGCACTCTGTGCCCTTCCTTCCCTGTCCGCAAGTGAAGATGTCCGACTTTTCAAGCGGACAGAAGAACCCTACATGTCGGGTTTTTCTGTCCGCTTGAAAAGTCGGACATCTTTACCTGCGGACAGTGAAGGAAGGGCACGGAGTGCAAAAGAACGCACCCGATCGCCATTTAAATGAATGACAAGTGTCACGGACACAGCAAGTGTCCTAATGTCCGTGCGAGATTTTGAACGGACACTAGGAGTGGACACTACCTGTCAGGCACTGACGGTAGTGTGAACGCCCCCTTAGACAGGGTTCACACCAACGTTGGCTCTCCATTTGGGGATTCCGTTCCAGTCTCCGCGTGAAATATGCATTTTTCACCCTTTTTGGGCAGAAACCAAGCAGATCCCATTATAGTCTGCGGGTTTCCTAAGGTAACCACTTTGTTATGCGGATTAGGTTTCCATTCGGAGTGTCCCCAGTGGACCCCCCCGAACGGGAACCTAAATGCGGATATGAACCTAGCATTACTACATTTTGTGTAGCTATCAGCGATTTCTTATTCTTTTTCCCTCAGAAGGGTTCTATTAAACTAGTATCATTACTACCGTAGGTCAGTCTAAAGACTGTATATTTTATAATGCTACAATGTTCCCATGTTTTTTGGATGAATTGACGATTATGTATTTGTCTTTGGTTTTATTCTGCATATTGCTGATGTGTTGTTCTTACTAGTTTGTTAGAATGAGTCTTGAGACACCATATCGCTACTGGGAATCCCACAACAAACAGATGAAAAACTACAAATGAACTTGGACTCAGGGGTGCATCCTATAGCGCCCTTCTCAGATGGCAGCATTTTGGAAGATATCTCCTAGGGAGGGGCATTATTTCACTTATTTGATCTGTAACATAAAAACTAGAAGGATTTTGCTCTGAAAGTAACACAGAGCAAGTTGTCACCTAGTTTTAGCCTCACACACATCCATAAAATAAGGAGACAGAGGAGAATGTCTTACATAGCTAGGGATGCTTAGTATCCGATCAAGTAGTCACACATACACATATATACCCACACACATACACATATATACACTCCACACACATTATGATGCATAAATACTCTACAAAACAGTGGATACAAAGCAAGCCACCAGACAATAAAGGCCAGAAGCAATACAGCCATAGACAGCAGTATACACCTTAGAATCATGGAGCTTACCTGCCACACGCATATCCGAAAAGCTGTAAATCACCATGAAACTATATCCTATACATCATGAAGAAAAGAGGCGGGCACACAGTACGGCATACAGTCAAATACATGCTAGAAGATATATATATATATATATATATACACACACACACACACACACATCAGCTTATACACATAGATATAAATCTCTTCTCTCTTTCTCTTTGTCTCTCTCTCTCTCTATATATATATATACACAAAAGCAGCAATGGTTTATATTATTATTACAGACATATAGGTCTATTGTTCCATACATACATATATAATGATATACACATGATATATACCTCCTTCTGTGGATTTCTTGATGGTCTGACGCTATTGGTTCTGAGTACAGTTGACCACTATGGATACCTGTCGCCTCTTGCAGTCACCACATCCTGCTGTGAGCCTTGTGCTCTTTGGATCCAATAATCCCGCCGCGATCACCAGTGATTAATGTTATCTTGGCTGTGATGAGATTTTCATTGATTTCTGCAGGTGTCAGTCCCAGGATCACTATCCAGTGGATTCATGTAGCTGGTCGCACAATAATCCTCTGTAGCATAAAACAATCCCTTATAGGAAGGCAATATTACAGGTGAATCCAGCTGTGTTGCTGACTAACCATTCATGACCTGCAAGGATTCCCCCATATATCCATTTTCATCTATGTATAGATTTACATAATCGTGTAAATGATTTATGTAGTATGGCCTCTGTGTCTATTTCGTCAAACGAAGCGTTTTCCAGATGTAGGAGGGAGGGAGGGCAGGCTGACATCAGATGGAGACACAAAGACCCCCTCCTCCTACACTCCTCTTTCTGCTTCACCAGCACACCTCCTTTCTGTTCCCATTATTGCCATCTCTGGCATTCAGTACACCATTTAAACACAATGAGGTCACGTGTCAATCTGTTCTGGACAGAAAAGGGGGGCCTACTGAAAGGAATGACCGCCCCAGTATGGTAAAAGAACGGGCAACTGAAAGGGCAATGAAGATTTATATTTATTTATTTATATCATTATAATATATAGAGAAAGATATATAGACATGCATAGATTTCATGGAAAGATCAGATCCTCTATATTCAGACTCGTGCACCGCCATAATAATAATATAATAGGGAATGACAGTTCTTTTACATGAAATTATTACTTAGGGGATGTCAGTATTAACATGTTCAATGTAAAATATACTAGTTACATATGTTCTATAAAAGAAGATTATTGTGCTAGATTTCCTAAACCAATGCAAGATGTCATTGGGTACAAGTAAACGAATGTGAAATGCCAGCACTAAAAATGGGTTAAATGAAGGACCCCCAGGGGAATGATTTCTTATACAAGGACATCTTCAGAATATTACAGAACATTACCAAGATAAAAAAAAAAAAAAAACATATATGGGACTGAATATAGATATAATTCTCAGTAGATATTCTAGATAACTAGACATTGATCAAAAATGATAAAACTCATCGCACAGTAGAAACTAGAGAGAATTCAGCTTGGTTCACATGGGGGTTTTTTGACCGGATTTTGACATGGAAATCCGCCTCAGAATCTAGTCTTAAAAAAAAGCTTTTCACGGCTAACCGAAACATTCCGACAGTTGCAGCATCCCGCTCTGGATTAGGCCCAAATGAATAGGCCTAGCCGGAATGGGGTGTCGTGCCACAGATCAGCCGCGGAATCCGCGTCAAGAAAGGGTAGGTCACTTCTTTTTCTTCCCACTCGTGGAAAAAGGAAGTGAACAGCTCCCAAGTCAATTGCCGGTACTGAAGCGTGGTGAGAGGAACTGCATGTTGACTTACCGTGACATGGCAGACGACATGGAGAAGAAGCTGTTGGCCGGGCTGCAATCCGAAGGTACCAACTGGCTGGAGGAGCTCCTGAAGAAAAGCGGTTCCCGTTTGGTCCAGTCGTCGGCTTCTGTGGGTGAAGAGGTCCGTAGGTCCAGGAGGGATGCCCGCCCACTGCGTCGTCTGAGCCCCAGCCCGCTGAGAGCAGGTAAGAAGAAGCTGGGTCCGTTGGGCGGTAGCAGGGCTGTGTCTGCTGAAGTGCCGGGGGAGGTTCAGAGTGCTTGCTCAAAAATGGCCGCCGAAGGAGAAGGAGGAAGCGTGCTCGGCACTTCAATCCAGAAACAACACTGTCTTCTGTGGGCCAAAGCTCATTTAGGCTGAAGCCCCACGTTGCGGAAACACAGCTTTTTTTGTTGCAGATTTTGTTACAGTTTTTTGAGCCAAAACCAGGAGTGGATTGAGCAGAAGGTAGTAGTATAAGAACTTCCTATATATTTCCCATTCCTTCTGTAGATGTTCTTGACTTTGGCTTAAAAAAGTGCAACAAAATCTGAAAAAAAAAAAAAAAAAAAAAAAAAAAAAAAGCTGCATTTCCGCAACGTGGAGCCTCAGCCTGACGGAAAATGGAAAACTATGTGTGGTTAGATGAATGAAAATTTTAAATTCTTTATAGAAACCACAGACACCATGTCTTGCAGCTTCAAGAAGAGAGGGGTCACTCAGCTTGTTATCAGCACACAGTACATGAGAGAGAAAAGCGCCGCAAGCAGCATTTCGGGCAAAAAAAGCAAGCGGAAACCACATGGACCCCGTTACAGTCCAAGGGTTTCCTAAGGTGACCGCTTTTTTATGTGGACTAGGTTTCCGTTCGGGAGGACCCCAAGCTGACCCTTAATGGAACCCCGTATGCAGATGTGAACCTAGCATAAGCCTGCATCTCTAGTGGTATGGGGTTGTATTAATGTCTATAGCATGGGCAACATAAACATCTTGAAAGGCATTTTAATGCTGTGTAGTATATAGAGGTTATAGAACAACATATGTTCCCATCCAGGCTACTTCTCTTTCAGGGAAGGCCTTGCATTCTTCAGCAAGACAATGCTAAACCATATATTGCATCCTTCACAACAGCTTAGCTTTGCAGGAGTCTGGGTGCTGGCCTGCATTATCGGCATGACAATTCTGCCTGTTCCACTGATATTCTATGGCAGTTTTGTATTTTACACAATGCCATTGAAAACAACTAAACAGCTGTTATGTGTCTTGCAACTCCCTTGATTAAGGCTAAATACACACGAACGTATGCAGCAACGGGTCCATGGGAAAACAGCACAAACAGCATATGGATGATATGTGTGCTGTGTGCTGCCCGTGCCTCCACAGACCCACTGATTTCCTGCAGCGAGTTTGGGCCAGAAGACGGACTGGAATAAGACCAGTCCTCACAGCCCCTACACGTGATAATACGTGTGTGCGTGTGCCCCGGTGTGTGTATGAAGTGACAGAAAATAATGGGTCAGGCTAGGTTCACATCTGCATTTGATTTTCCATTCTGGAGGTTTGCTTGGGGAATAAAAAAGATTATAGATTATAATGTAGTCCGTGCAGTTTCTGCTCGCTTTCCGCATAAAAATGAGAGAAAAGTGCTACTTGAAGAAGGGAACGGAATCCCTGAACGCAGATGTGAACCAAGTGTGTTAGACAGTGGCGTAACTAGGAATGGCGGGGCCCCGTGGCAAACTTTTGACATGGGCCCCTGACCGAAGCCAAAGACCTCGACCGACCCCTCCTACAAATTCCTGCGTGCTCTATTATGCCCCATAGTGGTCCCTGCACACAGTATTGTACCCCATAGTGGCCCCTCCACACAGTATTATCCCCCATAGTGGCCCCTGCACACAGTATTATGTCCCATAGTGGCCCCTGCACACAAGATTATGTCCCTTAGTGGCCCCTGCACACAGTATTATCCCCCATAATGGCCCCTGCACACAGTATTATACGCTATAGTGGCCCCTGCACACAGTATTATCCCCCATAGTGATCCCTGCACACAGTATTATCCCCCATAATGGCCCCTGCACACAGTATTATCCCCCATAGTGGCCCCTGCACACAGTATTATACCCTATAGTGGCCCCTGCACACAGTATTATCCCCCATAGTGGCCCCTGCACACAGTATTATGTCCCATAGTGGCTCCTGCACACAGTATTATGTCCCATAGTGGCCCCTGCACACAGTATTATCCCCCATAGCGGCCCCTGCACACAGTATTATCCCCCATAGGTGTCCCTGCACAAAGTATTATCCCCCATAGTGGTCCCTGCACAAAGTATTATCCCCCATAGTGGTCCCTGCACACAGTATTATCCCCCATAGTGGCCCCTGCACACACTATTATCCCCCATAGTGGCCCCTGTACACAGTATTATCCCCCATAGTGGCCCCTGCACACACTATTATCCCCCATAGTGGCCCCTGTACACAGTATTATCCCCCATAGTGACCCCTGCACACAGTATTATGTCCCATAGTGGCCCCTGCACACAGTATTATGTCCCTTAGTGGCCCCTCCACACACTATGTCCCTCAGTGGCCCCTGCACATAGTATTATCCCCCATAGTGACTCCTCCACACAGTATTATCCCCCATAGTGACCCCTGCACACAGTATTATGTCCCATAGTGGCCCCTGCACACAGTATTATGTCCCTTAGTGGCCCCTCCACACACTATGTCCCTCAGTGGCCCCTGCACATAGTATTATCCCCCATAGTGACTCCTCCACACAGTATTATCCCCCATAGTGACCCCTGCACACAGTATTATGTCCCACTGGTGTTGAGCTCAAGACTAGCACACAGACAAAGCCAACGTTCATGTACATGAAGCCTAATACTTAATACACATTGCTCAGTTTTCTCCTGCCTGCCATTAGATATTAGACAACAGTGACGCCTAGTGTTCAGAGTGAACATTACAACAAAAAACAGAACTGAATGGGGCAAAGCATGACACCGCATATCTTTCACGGAACATAGAAATACTTAGGCATGGTACCTACAGAGAGATATTAGTCAACTCACACATTGTGCAATTCTAGCAATGTGCTACAGTCTTTAAGAGGTCACTACCAAGCAAGCAGTGGCGTAACTACCACCATAGCAGCGGTAGCAGCTGCCACAGGGCCCGGGACATTAGGGGCCCGGTGACAGCTGCTACTGCTGCTATCATTATTCTCGGAGGTCTTTTCGGACCCCCGAGTATAATGATCGGGGCCCCCTGTTGGTGGAATACTTTCCACCAACAGGGGGCCCCGAAGCTGCAGCAACGGCTGAGACACAGGAGCTGCAGCTCTGGCTCCTGTCAGCGCTTCAGGACGCTCTCCCTCTCTCCCCCCTCCCTTTCTCTGCTGTCCTCTGCCCACCAATGAGAGGAGGAGGCGGGGCTTATCCCTGCCGAGCTCCTGCACAGAAGAGAAGAGGAAGAAGCTGCTCCAGGAAAATGAAACTGAAGATACACAGGTACGTACTGGGGTTACTATACTTATTACTATCAGGCATTTGGGGGGATTACTTGTGTTTTAGTAACTCCATGTGCCTCATATTAATAGCAGTTAACCCCATCATCTCCCTCACATTAACCCCTGTTTGCCTCACCATAAGAGTTACTGATATGTGAGACATATGGGGGTAATAATAATGAAGATACTTTATTATTACCTCCATGTCTCTCACATATCAGTAACTCTTATGTGAGGTACACAAGGCTTAATGTGAGGGACATGATAGGGTTAACTGTTATTAATATGAGGCACATGGAGTTACTAAATTGTAATGCACAGGACCAGATTTTTTTTTATCCACAATTTGTCCTGGTATAGCGGTCAGCGGTGACAGTATTTAGTCCTGTAGGGGCCACTAAGGGACATAATACTGTGTGCAGGGGCCACTATGGGACATAATACTATGTACAGGGGCCACTATTGGGTATAATACTGTGTGCAGGGGCCACTAAGGGACATAATACTGTGTGCAGGGGACACTATGGGACATAATAGAGCGCGCAGGAATGCGTAGGAGGGACTCGGTCGAGATCTTCGGTGTCGGGGGGGCCCCATATCAAAAGTTCGCCACGGGGCCCCGCCATTCCTAGTTACGCCACTGCAAGCAAGGCTGCTTACAGTAGACTTAACTTGCTCCATGTTCACACACAGGTGCTGCTGTCGTTCATCTGCCCTTGCCACCATGCACTGATGGGGATCCAAAGCATGTTGTGGATTTGTAAGTCAGTGCATGATCAGTTGCTTCACACACACCTCTTCTCCTCTGACCTGCCTAAGGGTCCATTCACACGGAGCAAACGCGCTCTCATTTTTGTATAATACACGTGTAAAGAATACACGTGTAAAAATAAGACTCCCATTGACTTCAATGACATTTTTTACACGTGTAAAAAACTAGTCAAAAATGCATTGCGTTTTTTGGCGCATTTTTTGACGCTTTGTTTTACACATGTAAAAAATGTCATTGAAGTCAATGGGAGTCTTATTTTTACACGTGTATTCTTTACACGTGTACTATGCAAAAATGAGGGCGAGTTTACTCTGTGTGAATGGACCCTTACATGGCCTTTATGGTCTCTGTTATCAGGCAAAGTATTCTACTGGGTGAACCTACCATGGGGATTAGTCACGAGAATACTAATCTACAGCCCTTCATAAACATTTTACAGCTGCAGCCCCGTCATTGTGAAAATTCTACATGGAAGAGTTGGCAGTAGAACGTCTTTGTATTCATCTGGTATATGAGCTGTGTACTTAGTTCTGATGATTGGAGTGTTAGACGCCTATCATGTTTTTACCACCTCATTTGTTTATTCGCAAGTATATGGCGCCATTATATGAGGGCATTGTACTGTATAGGTACATAAGAGGATGTAATATGGGTGCTTTGTACTGTGCAGGGCCATCATACTGTATGGGGGTATAAGGGCACCGCACCAGTATACTCTGTGGGGCATAAGGGTACCATTGCATTCTATGGGGACAATATAGGGGCCATCATACATGTGAGGGTATGTCAGTTGCAGATTTCATCCATGGTTTGCACTGCAAAGGTTAAAAATTTCAGAAGACCAACAGCCATTCCAAATGGTTTGTTGCAACACCAAAAAACCACAATTTTTCAGTTTTTTTTTTTTTTCCAGCTTCAGTTAACATTGTTCCACAAGGAGGCCCACTGTGGCTCTGTTGCCCAACGGCACACACAAACCCAGAGCCGGCCCTGACTATTAACATAGCATGTCTGACATTTATATTTTTCAGCTGCTACATCTGTATATATATATATATATATATATATATATATATATATATATATATATATATATATATATATATATATATATATACAGTGGGGCAAAAAAGTATTTAGTCAGTCACCAATAGTGCAAGTTCCACCACTTAAAAAGATGAGAGGCGTCTGTAATTTACATCATAGGTAGACCTCAACTATGAGAGACAAAATGAGAAAACAAATCCAGAAAATCACATTGTCAGAGTTTGTAAGAATTTATTTGCAAATTATGGTGGAAAATAAGTATTTGGTCAGTAACAAAATTTCATCTCAATACTTTGTTATATATCCTTTATTGGCAATGACAGAGGTCAAACGTTTTCTGTAAGTCTTCACAAGGTTGGCACACACTGTTGTTGGTATGTTGGCCCATTCCTACATGCAGATCTCCTCTAGAGCAGTGATGTTATGGGGCTGTCGCTTGGCAACACGGACTTTCAACTCCCTCCAAAGGTTTTCTATAGGGTTGAGATCTGGAGACTGGCTAGGCCACTCCAGGACCTTGAAATGCTTCTTACAAAGCCACTCCTTCTTTGCCCTGGCGGTGTGCTTTGGATCATTGTCATGTTGAAAGATCCAGCCACGTTTCATCTTCAATGCCCTTGCTGATAGAAGGAGGTTTGCACTCAAAATCTCACGATACATGGCCCCATTCATTCTTTCATGTACACGGATCAGTCGTCCTGGCCCCTTTGCAGAGAAACAGCCCCAAAGCATGATGTTTCCACCCCCATGCTTTACAGTAGGTATGGTGTTTGATGGATGCAACTCAGTATTCTTTTTCCTCCAAACACGAAAAGTTGTGTTTCTACCAAACAGTTCCAGTTTGGTTTCATCAGACCATAGAACATTCTCCCAATGCTCTTCTGGATCATCCAAATGCTCTCTAGCAAACTTCAGACGGGCCCGGACATGTACTGGCTTAAGCAGTGGGACACGTCTGGCACTGCAGGATCTGAGTCCCTGGCGGCGTAGTGTGTTACTGATGGTAGGCTTTGTTACATTGGTCCCAGCTCTCTGCAGTTCATTCACTAGGTTCCCCCGCGTGGTTCTGGGATTTTTGCTCACCGTTCTTGTGATCATTTTGACCCCACGGGGTGAGATTTTGCGTGGAGCCCCAGATCGAGGGAGATTATCAGTGGTCTTGTATGTCTTCCATTTTCTAATTATTGCTCCCACAGTTGATTTCTTCAATCCAAGCTGGTTGCCTATTGCAGATTCAGTCTTCCCAGCCTGGTGCAGGGCTACAATTTTGTTTCTGGTGTCCTTTGACAGCTCTTTGGTCTTCACCATAGTGGAGTTTGGAGTCTGACTGTTTGAGGGTGTGCACAGGTGTCTTTTTATACTGATAACAAGTTTAAACAGGTGCCATTACTACAGGTAATGAGTGGAGGAAAGAGGAGACTCTTAAAGAAGAAGTTACAGGTCTGTGAGAGCCAGAAATCTTGATTGTTTGTAGGTGACCAAATACTTATTTTCCACCATCATTTGCAAATAAATTCTTACAAAATCAGACAATGTGATTTTCTGGATTTGTCTTCTCACTTTGTCTCTCATAGTTGAGGTCTACCTATGATGTAAATTACAGACGCCTCTCATCTTTTTAAGTGGTGGAACTTGCACTATTGGTGACTGACTAAATACTTTTTTGCCCCACTGTGTATATATATATATATATATATATATATATATATATATATATATATATAATGTAACACTCAGGAGGGCCAGGGCTGGTATCACGGGTAATATATCAGATGTGGCCGACTTTCAGGGGGTCCCTGGGTCCCAAATGTGCACAAAATCTCCTTTTTGATGTCCCTGACTACCCACCCCCACGTCATGTCTGACAATGACAACAGACAACCAGGTCTCGGGGGTAGCCGTTGCTCTTTTACTAGCAGGACAAGGTAATACAAATGTACATATGGAGGAATTCTTCACATACAATACAGCAATCTTTGTAGGTAGTGTCCTTGGATCTCCAATAGAGCTTGGAGCAGGAATGCTTTGAATAGTTTAATTAATAGTTGCTTGGGTAGTTAAACTTGTATATACTTGTAAAGATGGCCTGTATCCAGGGGGTTAATCCCCAACAAACTGGGTACACGTATGTAGGAGAGCAACTAGAAGTGCCAGCAGCAGGAGACCCTCGAATTCTGCTAGACTAGCTATGGGCTTCTTAAATATAGATTTAAGCACAGGAAGTTCCCAGCAGCCTCCTCTCTGCTATTCTCTCCTATCTGTGTGTGCAAACAGGAAGAAGGAAGTCATCAGCAGCAGCCTGTGCTGTGCACATACTAGCAGAGGGTGCACGGTGAGACTTCCGGGGTGCACTGAGAGGCTAATTAGCATATGAATAAAAGCGGGCTCATTCAAAAACCACTGAGGTGATTTACATACAGATGTGGAATAGCATTTCTAAAGGCAATGCAAGGATGTGCTTATCTAAACATGACTTTTCTCAATGATAGGGCCCCTTTAATGAAAGAAAAACCCACAATGGTCACAGAAATTACTTGAATCTGCAAAAGTAATAATAAAAATTCTATCATAATGAACAAATTAAAGTCAGACATTGCTTTTCACTTCAACAGAATTTAAAAAAAAAAAAAAGTCATGAAACAGGCCTGGACAGAAATGATGGTACCCCTGAAAATAATGTTCAAAAGGGAGATTTTTTTTTTTTTTTTTTTTTTTCTTATGGTAGAGTTGGAAGGGACCTCAAGGGCCATCGGGTCCAACCCCCTGCGAGTGCAGGTTTTCCTAAATCATCCCAGCTATATGTTTATCCAGATTCCGCTTGAAGATTACAAGTTCATCAAGGAGTCCACGAATTAGCATCACAGGTGTCTACCATCTTGTAATCAGTCAGTGGCCTGTATATAGGGCTACAGATACTCACTGTGCTGTTTGGTGGCATGGTGTGTACCACACTCAACATGGACCAGAGGAAGTGAAGGAAAGAGTTGTCTCAGGAGCTTAGAAAGAAAATTATAGACACGCATGTTAAAGGTAAAGGTTATAAGACCATCTCCAAGCAGCTTGATGTTCCTGTGACTACAGTTGCACATATTTTTCAGAAATTTAAGATCCATGGGACTGCAGCCAACCTCCCTGGACGTGGCCACAGGAGGAAAATAGATGACAAATGAAAGAGAATGATAATACGAATGGCAACAAAAGAGCCCAGAAAAACTTCTAAAGGGGGAGTTCACACAGTGTAAAGTGGCACGCAATCTGGCACATATACGCATGTCAGTAGTTTGCGCACTCAAAAAGATCCCATTGATTTCAATGGGAGTTACGATCTTATACAGCGCGTAATTTTGCGCCGTAATTTTGCGCCCACTTTACACCGTGTGAACTCCCCCAAAGAGATTAAATGTGAACTTCAAGCTCAAGGAACATCAGTGTCAGACCGCACCATGCGTCGTTGTTTGAGCCAAAGTGGACTTCATGGGAGACATTCTGCAAAAAAGGCTCAATTGCCCCTTTCCAATGCATTATACCCTGACTGTCTCTTTTATGCTGCCCATGTATTTACACTGGAAATGCATTTGTGCCTTTTTAAAAAAAAATTTTTTAAAGGCATAAGTCATAAATACAGCGTGAAATCAATGTTCCTTTAGGCCACGCCCCCTTTTCTAGCCAAAAAGCAAAAGTGGTGAGAGCAGCATTACAGCATGAAAAATAGACGCATTGCTCCATCAATGAAGTGTAGTGTAGAAGAAGAAAGGCGCAATTTCCACCTAAAAAGGCACAAGTAGCTTAATAATTGTGCTGCATTGAATCTCGGTGAGTAAAATGCGGCAGTTAGCCATGCTGTCTGACTTTAGGATGACTTTTGGTGCTTTTTTGCTAAAGAACTGTTTGCAGTTTTTAATTGTAGTAAAGAGTCGCACATGTTACTATACGTTTCATCTGTAGGCTGCCATTGAACTGAAAACCTTTGGCTTACTGGTCATTGGCTTACATGTGAAATACATTGTAGTATGCGCTAAGCATTACTGCCATTAAATACTGCATGTAGTTCTAGTTCTTTAGTAAAGAACCCAAATAATTCTGTACTCACAGACTTGTATTAGAATGCCACCTATTACATTGCCGAAATAAGTCAGTATATAAAATCTCGTACTCTAGATATTCCACAATCATCTGTGAGTGGTATCCTATTAATATTTGTGAGTTTGTGGGTTTGAGAGTTTGTGTGTTTGGTTGTTTGGATGTTCGGATGTTTGTTCCTCAATCACGCAAAACCCGCTCCACCGATTTGGCTGAAATTTTTCACAAACATAGTCACTACACTCGATTGCGCAATAGGCTACTTTTTGTCACAATAGCACACATACGTTTGTGCCAGCACCCCCACAAAACCCAAACTCACAGCACTATCTCTGCAATCTCACACACTTTGGACCATAGCAAGCCACAAAATTCATATTGCTCTCTACAGCCTAGCCCCTAACCCCACACAATCACATATACATAGACTTTACCACTTTGCCCCTCACCTTAACAATACTCCAGGAGGCTCTCTTTAACGCTCCGGAGCAGCCATGTTTGCTGACCCCCACCGCTCTGACAATCCGCGACACCGCCCACCCATGTCAATACCCCTAGGCGTAAAAAGATAAAATGGGAGAGACACCGAGCGCCAATATAGTGTAGTAATTATAAACACTCTTGGTGATGATATGTAGTTAGTCTCTTACCTATTAGTGTTGTGAAATAGTCACAACTCCATATGAGCATATAAAAGGTGTTATAGCAGCAGCTCTTTCCCTTACACTGTGAAACAGCGTGATGCAATGATAGGTGATTCCTCAGGCTAGCCCGACAGGAGTGGAGGAGTAGGGAGTAAGCGCGCACACCAACGTATGATCTTGAACAGTTTATTAAACACGACGCGTTTCGGGCATCTGCCCTTTCTCAAGTGTGATACAAACTATAAAAAGAACAGTCCAATATGGTAGCAACATATTAAAATCAATCAATATATACAAATTTCCATCGTTAGCCAATGTGATCATCCAAAATCATATAAATACTGACACATGTACTAAAGGTTTCAATATTACCAACAAAAAGGTGTTTGGCTCATCACAATAATATTTACTCTTAAACCAAATGATCCTGAGTAGAGCAGAATACAGAATACAGCGTTGTATCAAAAGGTGCTTACTAATCAAGATAGTATTTACTATTAAAGCAAAAAGGGTCGGGGTACAATAAAAAACAGTGCTGTAGTAAAGCTTCTTCTAGTTCTTACCTGTGTAGTGGTGAATACCAATATGCTGCTTCGCTTCTGCGTGTCCCCCTGGCATCTACAATGCACAGGTGCACACTATACGCTTACTTGTAAACTTAATGCTAGGAACATTATATGAGCGTATGTCTGATAGCAAAACTGCTTTCTGAGAATTAAAGTTATCTTACTAGTTTTGAATTAATTAGAAGACTAGGTTATCAATAAATAAATAAGTTAAAGGTATAATACCAAATGGTAACCATTGAGGATTAAATTTACATAAATACATAAAATTTGCATGCATTAATAAAATTTGCATAAAATGTATAATTAAATATCAATTAAAAACATAATCCAATAGAAATGCCCATAATTTTGATATACCGTATTTTCCGGACTATAAGGCGCACATAAAATACTAGAATTTTCTCAGAAATTGCAAGTGCGCCTTATAGTCCAGTGCGCCTTATATATGGATCTGTCCTACCTCTAATGAGAGTTGCAGAAACTCAATTTGAAGCTGTCTCTTCCCCAATACAACTGGTTGGGTCCCGGTCGTGCTGTCGCTGGTCTCTCCACCACGCCGAAGTGACCGCTGTGTGACTGCTGCACTCTGTGGCACGATGTTAGGACAGCGTCCGGCCATGTTGGCTGCTGGCCACGCCCCCTCGCTGCCTTACGTGTTCTTTACAGCAGTCTGTTGTGTGGGCAGGGCCTGGGCCGCAGCCCCGCCTAGTTTGTGTCACACTGGAGAGCTGGGAGCGCACCATCCCCCGGAGCCGCCGCCGCCTCCGTCCCCCGTGTCTCACACAGAACAGAAGCAGCAGCAGCCCCGGGGGACGCCGCCCCCCCCCGCCCTCCAGGCAGCCGCGGGCAGGAGGTCTGTGGGGGTCTGTGCTGAGGGCACCGGCATTACTGGCAGTGGTGTTGGCTCTGTGCTGGGTGCCCGGGCAGTGCTATGAGCCAATCAGAACGTCTGCGTCAGAGCAGGCCCCGCCCCTAAGATGTGTTAAGCCCCGCCCAGTTTTGGTAAACTTGTGGGCCCCGCTCACACAGCAGCCCAAGCCTCTGCCCACACAGTAGATAATTTTAAAATGGTCAATTTATAAGTAGCTCAACCCCTATACAAGTGTGAGCACCCCTGCTGTAAATGGTTTGAGCACTACGGCCACCGTATACAGAAGCTGTGATATGTACAGCTCTGTGTGCAGCAGCCCAGTGACATAACTGTGCTTCATTCAATATCCAATGTACAGCGTCTTATAATTCAGCACATCTTATAATCTGGTGCATCCTATAATCGCACCGTATATGGTGCGCCTTATAGTCCGGTGCGCCTTATATATGAACCTAGATGCCTTAGTAGGCATTTTTTGCAGGTGCGCCTTATAGTCCGGTGCGCCTTATAGTCCGAAAAATACGGCAAAAAAAAGATAAATAATAAACTTGCAGAAACTCCAAAATCTTCCAGTTAATATTTTGTTATATCCTCTAAGGTTTCGTTAAGTCCCATAGGGGTTAAGGTGTTAATTTTGTATATCCAGTATATCTCCTTTTTGCTCAGACTCTCGAAACGATTCGGTTGGTTCTCAGGTATATGATCGATCGGAGTTACTGAGAAATCTTTAAAATTACACATGTGGTGTTGTGCCCCATGACGTGACACACTATGTTTTGCAAAGCCATTATTCACATTAGAGCGATGCTTGTTAATGCGTTCGCGTAACGTCATTATAGTGCGACCGATATACTGTAGCCCACAAGTACATTCTAACAGATAGATGACATAACTAGAAGAGCAATTCATATGATGTTTAATTTGAAATCGCTCACCCGTAACACTGCTAGTGAAAGAAGTGGTACGATTTTTAATTGATTTGCAACACTTGCACTTTTGGTGGCCACATTTATAGCTCCCTACAATAGGTTTGATTAAACTTTGTCCAGTATTTTCTTTGATTGGCCGTAGCCTGCTAGGGGCTAATATATTTTTAAGAGTTTGGGCCCTTCTAAAGGTAAGCTTAGGTTTGGGTGGCACAATTTTACTTAACACTGGGTCGTTCTGGACGACCGGCCAATGTTTTGTAAGGATGTTTCTGATTGTCTTATGAGATGAACTAAACGCTGTTATGAAGTTGAACTGGTAAGAGTCATTATTTTCCTTTTGATTAGGTTTAAGACATTCACTCTGAGTCAGTTGGCCTGCTCTAATGCGTGCAGATTTAGCTAGTCTAGTTAAATCTGCACGCATTAGAGCAGGCCAACTGACTCAGAGTGAATGTCTTAAACCTAATCAAAAGGAAAATAATGACTCTTACCAGTTCAACTTCATAACAGCGTTTAGTTCATCTCATAAGACAATCAGAAACATCCTTACAAAACATTGGCCGGTCGTCCAGAACGACCCAGTGTTAAGTAAAATTGTGCCACCCAAACCTAAGCTTACCTTTAGAAGGGCCCAAACTCTTAAAAATATATTAGCCCCTAGCAGGCTACGGCCAATCAAAGAAAATACTGGACAAAGTTTAATCAAACCTATTGTAGGGAGCTATAAATGTGGCCACCAAAAGTGCAAGTGTTGCAAATCAATTAAAAATCGTACCACTTCTTTCACTAGCAGTGTTACGGGTGAGCGATTTCAAATTAAACATCATATGAATTGCTCTTCTAGTTATGTCATCTATCTGTTAGAATGTACTTGTGGGCTACAGAGGGCGGGGGGGGGGGGGGGGGCGGCGTCCCCCGGGGCTGCTGCTGCTTCTGTTCTGTGTGAGACACGGGGGACGGAGGCGGCGGCGGCTCCGGGGGATGGTGCGCTCCCAGCTCTCCAGTGTGACACAAACTAGGCGGGGCTGCGGCCCAGGCCCTGCCCACACAACAGACTGCTGTGAAGAACACGTAAGGCAGCGAGGGGGCGTGGCCAGCAGCCAACATGGCCGGAAGCTGTCCTAACATCGTGCCACAGAGTGCAGCAGTCACACAGCGGTCACTTCGGCGTGGTGGAGAGACCAGCGACAGCACGACCGGGACCCAACCAGTTGTATTGGGGAAGAGACAGCTTCAAATTGAGTTTCTGCAACTCTCATTAGAGGTAGGACAGATCCATATATAAGGCGCACTGGACTATAAGGCGCACTTGCAATTTCTGAGAAAATTCTAGTATTTTATGTGCGCCTTATAGTCCGGAAAATACGGTATATCAAAATTATGGGCATTTCTATTGGATTATGTTTTTAATTGATATTTAATTATACATTTTATGCAAATTTTATTAATGCATGCAAATTTTATGTATTTATGTAAATTTAATCCTCAATGGTTACCATTTGGTATTATACCTTTAACTTATTTATTTATTGATAACCTAGTCTTCTAATTAATTCAAAACTAGTAAGATAACTTTAATTCTCAGAAAGCAGTTTTGCTATCAGACATACGCTCATATAATGTTCCTAGCATTAAGTTTACAAGTAAGCGTATAGTGTGCACCTGTGCATTGTAGATGCCAGGGGGACACGCAGAAGTGAAGCAGCATATTGGTATTCACCACTACACAGGTAAGAACTAGAAGAAGCTTTACTACAGCACTGTTTTTTATTGTACCCCGACCCTTTTTGCTTTAATAGTAAATACTATTTTGATTAGTAAGCACCTTTTGATACAACGCTGTATTCTGTATTCTGCTCTACTCAGGATCATTTGGTTTAAGAGTAAATATTATTGTGATGAGCCAAACACCTTTTTGTTGGTAATATTGAAACCTTTAGTACATGTGTCAGTATTTATATGATTTTGGATGATCACATTGGCTAACGATGGAAATTTGAATATATTGATTGATTTTAATATGTTGCTACCATATTGGACTGTTCTTTTTATAGTTTGTATCACACTTGAGAAAGGGCAGATGCCCGAAACGCGTCGTGTTTAATAAACTGTTCAAGATCATACGTTGGTGTGCGCGCTTACTCCCTACTCCTCCACTCCTGTCGGGCTTGCCTGAGGAATCACCTATCAATACCCCTAGGCGGTCTCTTTAATGCAAAAACAAAAACAAAAAAAAGGAAAAAAAAATAAAATACAAAATTAAAAAGTATTACAAATTCAAATCCCCCCCTTTCCCTAGAACACATATAAAAGTAGTTAAATGCTGTAAAACACATACATGTTAGGTATCCCTGTGTCTGAAATCGCCCGCTCTACAAAGATATACAAATATTTTGCCTGGACGCTTAACGCCGTAGCCGCAAACATACTGAAAAGTCCAAAACCGCTGTTTGTTCACTATTTTCATTATCATACAAATATCAATCAAGAGTGATCAAACCAGTGATCAAACCAATAGCATTTCCCGAAAATGCAACAACTAAAAACTACACCCGGCCCCGCAAAAAAAGACATCCCCCGACACAGACAAATAAAAAAGTGACTGCTGTCAGAATGTGGCAACTTTTAAAAACAAACAAAAAGGTCAACACACTACTGGCAGAAAATAACAAATCATACAATGTCGTATATCGAGGTATATTCACTTCAAATACCTCTGTCCCAAAGTCACTATGTACAGTTTATACCAACACCGTATAGCAGCTCAAATACAAATTACATTCAACACAAAAGTCTCACGTATTCTCTGAATTAGAGCAAAAACAAGATACAAAGTTACATTTCATATCCCATACCTTATACACAGTACGAAAACCTTACCCGCGCCTGTATTTACCCACTGCTACAATCAGCAGACGAAGTCGCGGGTACCAGCTAGTTACTGATAAAGCAGCACACCAGCTCAGTGAAATTGGCAGACCATATAGTTATACAGTGGGGATGCCAATGGCAGAAGTATATAGTACACGTTGCCAAAGCTCTGCTGGCTCAATACATACAGACTTCCAAGCCTTCTTTGACATTAATATCAGCACAAAAGCGGTGTAGCATGATCTTCATGTCTTGGGTCTCCATGACTGAGTAACTGTATACAAGCCTCACACAGCCAAACATTGGGTGCAATAGTGTACAGTATAACACTGCTGAACACTGGAGCAGTGGTAACTTGTTCTGTCTACTGAATTCATCAGTGGGCCCCTGAGCCAGGTGGGCCCCAACTCACCATCACATGACACAGTAAATTCATTGTACTTTTTTTAGCTACTCATATGCTTCTCAACCAGCCTATACAACAGCATAATTATTTAGGAAGTTACACAATTTATATTGTAGACCTTTACAGGCCCTTGAAATAAAAATGGATAGTTATGTCCTGCATGCTGGTATCTGTTGGAAGTGCCTGCTCCTGGAACCAGTGTACCCCTTTCTTCAGATTGGGGATAGATAACCACCAATGAAGAGCATTATAGACCTGTAAGGGTTAGTCTCTTTTCTACAGATGGGATGGATGATTCTTGCGGGCAGTGCGTGGCAAGCATACGGACCCCATTATAGTCTATGGGGTCCATGTGGTTTTACAGCACAGTGCTTGCAATTGTGATTGTATTCCGTCCAGGGGGGTCTCCATGCGGACTCTAATACGCTAATGTAAACCGGGGTAACTCAGACTGCAAACTGAGCTTAACTCACACCCCAACACTATTCATGCACCCCAGATAAACTTTGACACCACCTAATGATTTTGGGATAGTAGGGAGCTACACCTATATATCTCTCTAAGGCTGAGTTCACACGTAGCAAAGTGGAGCGTGATCTGGCACGTATACGGCGTGTCAGAGTTTGCGCGCTCAAAAAGATCCCGTTGATTTCAATGGGAGTTACGAGCGTATATGCCGCGTAATTTTGCACCCGTAATTTTGCGGGCGCAAAATTACGCGGCGTATAAACTCGTAACTCCCATTGAAATCAATGGGATCTTTTTGAGCGCGCAAACTGCTGACACATGTATATGTGCCGGATCACGCTCCACTTTACTCCGTGTGAACTCAGCCTAAGGGTATGTTCAGACGGAGTTTTTTGATCAGGATTATGAGGCCGTATCCACCTCAAAATCCTGACCAAAAAGACTGCTCCCATTGAAATCAATGGGAGCCGCTCAGGCCTTTTTTCCGGGAGCCGGTTTGTTCTGGCTCTCAGAAAAAGAAGCGAGATGCTAATTCTTTGAGCCAATTCGCCTCCGGACTAGGTCCATTCATTGGGCTTAATTCGTAGTGGAGTGTGCGGCTGGATGAACCAGTGTGAGTTACAATGGGTTGGCTATGGCCAGGGTTAGAGGCATGGATCAATATATGGAAATTAGCAGCAGTGCACTCAGATTTTGTCACTCATCTGGTCCTCTGAAAGTTAGGAGGTACTGGCTGTTATCAGAAGGAGGCAATCTCACGCGTGCAGTCATGGAGATGACTGGCAATATTAAAATATAAACAAAAACTATATTAATTTGGTATTGATATAATGGTACAGACCAATAGAACAGAGGTCAAATCTCATTTTATTTGCACATTGAACACAGTAAAAAAAACAAAAAAAAACTATTTTCCCTAAAAAACAAGTCCTCATACAGTTCTGTGGACGGAAACATAAAAAAAGTTATGACTGGTGAATGAAAAAAGAAAAAAAAGGGAAAAGGTCTGCAAAGAGGAGAGGTTAAGACCCTTGGATCTAGGAGGGATTCCTTCTCTGCCTACCAGGTATACTTCCTAGATCCGGGAACACTGTTGTAATGAAAACTATTAGGCTAAGTTCACACAGAGTTTTTTGGTCAGGGTTTTGGCATTGTCAAAACTGGACCGGAAAACGCGTGAGAAGTTTCCTGAGGCGTTTTTTGCCATTTGAAGCGATTCCTGAAGCATTTTTTGAGGCGTTTTTTAAGGAGTTTCCTGGTCTGTTTCCTCATGGAATATGGTCATGAATTGTATTTTAAAAAAACCTCCTGGCGTTTCCTGATCAGGTTTTTTGCCAAAGGTTCCACTTCAGGTTTCTGACCAAAAAACGTGAGCAGGAAAAACTGTTTCACATTGACTTGCATTGAAACCGTGAGCCGAAAAACGCTCAGGCTTAAAAAAAAAAAGAACATTTCGCTTCTTTTTTGTGGAAAAAAACGCTAGCGGAAAAGACTGAAAAGCGTTTTGTATACTTTGAATGGTGAGGCATTTTTTTGGTTCAGGGTTTGGAGGCAGATTTCTGTCAAAACCCTGACCAAAAAACTCATGCTGTTATGAATATGTCCACTAGATGGGACACCGCTCTGCAGTTTGTCCAGGACCTACAGAGAATAGAGGAGGATTGCTGGCCCTATACAGTATGTGATGTAAGCTATGATATGACTAAGGAAAAATATATCTTTGTACTGTATAGTGGATATGAAATATAAAGATTGAGTCTTCAGTAGTTGATACCTTTTTAATGGCTAACGAAAATGATGACAGATTGCAAGCTTTCGAGACTACTAGGTCTCTTCTTCAGGCATGGCATAACACAATTTCGGAAGGCATGGCATATTTATACACAAAAAGGGCACAGGAATATAGTGTTCGGTGAGACAGGTGATAGAAAGCAGTACACACACAAATAAATAGATAAGTTCAAAAACAAATTATCAGTTCAAAGGATGACCTTCTGAGTTTTTATGGTCCCTTTGATTGGTGATGAGATGTCTAACTCTTGTAGAAGAACATTAATCCATGCGACAGATTTAACCCCCGCTGGAATGTGTCAAAGGTGGTCATGAGTTTATACTTCCATATTCTTCTGTCTTTTACTTTTGAAATTCCCACTAAAAACCAAATTTTTCATGTCATTGATATTATGATTATGATTGCAGAAGTGTCTTGGCACACGGAGGTTCATTCTGTGCTCTGTAATCATGTGATTTATTCGTGTGGATGACCTCATACCATCACACGATTCAGAAATTGTGTTATACCATGCCTGATGAAGAGACCTAGTAGTCTCGAAAGCTTGCAATCTGTCATCATTTTTGTTAGCCATTAAAAAGATATCAACTACTGAAGACTCAATCTTTATATTTGATGTGACTAGTAAATTACCTGTTTGTGTATTATATGAAGAAACAAAGCTGTGTGGGGGACAAGCAATATAGGAAACAGAGCTGTGTTTGTGGTTGACATGAAAGTGGTAGAATCGTGGGATATATGCATTAGGCAAAGTTACATGGGAAGAATATACAAATCTGTCTCCCAAGATGTAAACAGGGAGACAGTGCCCCTGTTATGCTGCCCTCTATGGGAGGCAGTAAAGACTTCTGGGAAAGTCGGGCATGATGTTCAGGGTGCTTCCCATAGAGGGCACCATAACAGAGGCACTGTCTCCCTGTTTACATCTTGGGAGACAGATTTGCATATTCCTCCCATGTTCCCTTGCAGTGGAGCAACTATGGCTGTATAAGTCTCTACACACCTGAAAAGGTGGTCTCTCCCTAAGGATGGACGTTATCCCCATAATTTAGGCAAAGTTGTGCGTTTGAGGGACATAGAAGAAATAGAGCTTTGTGGGGAAGGCCTAGAGAAAGCAGAGCTGTGTGGAAATTTAAAAGCAGAGCTGTGTGTGGGAGAAAGACTAAACGTATTGGTATAACCAAAGGGGGGCCTCCCTCTATCGGCACCTGTACATGACTATATACAAATAAGGCACAAACACGTCTTGGGTAAAAATTGTGGGGGTCGGCCACAGCTTTATTAACATTGTGATCATATCAGCAGAACCCTGCTACCCCATGACGGAATGTAAGGCGCGTCATCAGAATGCCCTACCACCGCTTGCGGTGTTCATGTATGGGTAACGCACCTCTCCTCTTCTCTCCAGGTGCCAAAGGGGGAGGGGACAAGGTCCTGCCAATATGCCAGCTGTGACACCTAGGGAGAACAACAAAAAAACAATAAATAACCATGAATAAAACATCACCACACGGCATAAAGGAAGAGAAAAAAGGAGGCGTAGGATAGGGAGAGAAGGCACTTACAAGGGGGGGAAGCGATGTGATGTCGGCGCTGGCAGGGATCCGAAAGGAAGTCCCCGCCCAGTATATTATCATAGTATAATATACTGTTTGAGGCCACAATGGGACTTTATACTGTGTGGGGGGCTACAAGGGATTATTATATTATGTGAGGCCACTGAGAATACCTTATACTGTGTGTATGTCACCAGATGGTACATTACTGTGTATAGGGGCCACAAAGTAGTATTATATTGTGTGTAGGGCCATTATATTGTGGGTATACTGTGTGAGGGCACATAAATACTGAGTGGGATTAAGCAGGGTCAGAAGAGGGCATGGACAGGATGAAAGGCATGGTTTATCGTGAGTAAATCTGCCATGCCGTGCTGAAAATTTTATCCCTCTTGCGGTCATCTGAAAGTTGGGAGGTATACCTCGCTGTTACTAAGGGTGGTAATTGACAGGATGCTTTTTACCCAGTGTGAGATTAACTCTTGGGATCTCCACCTTTTCTGGTCTAGACGGAATGGCACAACAATAATTTCAATCCAACACAGAGGATTTTCTGTTTTAGGGGGTACTAACCGTTCTGGCGCCTCGGTCACAGCTGACCCCAGCCTGTCTGCAGTGCTTTTCTTTTACAGGCTGCTCTATTCAGCCTGCAAAAGAAATGACGATTTATTTATTTTTTTACAATGTATTGCAATGCATTAGCATTGTAATGCATTGCATTAGTGATCAGACACCCTGGGGTTCAAGACCCCTAGGGGATCTAATAAATGCAAAAAAATAAATAAATTTATAAAGTAAAAAAAATATTTAAAAAATGTAAAAGTATTGAAAATTCAAATAACCCCCCTTTCCCTGGAACACATATAAAAGTACTCAAAGAGGACCTTTCACCGATTTGGGCACAGGCAGTTCTATATACTGCTGGAAAGCTGATAGTGCGCTGAATTCAGCGCACTGTCGGCTTTCCCGATCTGTCCCCCAGGTAAACAGCTATCGGTCCTGGTAACGTAGGTCTTTACAGTCAGAAGGGCGTTCCTGACAGTCAGTAAGGGACGCCCTTCTTCACAGCAGAGCCTATCGCACTGTACAGTGTAAGCGGGGAGGAACACCCCCTCCCCTCCTCACAGTGTTCGTCCATAGACGAGTATTATCAGGAGGGAAGGAGGCGTTCCTCCCCGCTCACACTGTACAGCGCGATAGGCGCTGCTGTGAAGGACGTACCTGACTGACTGTCAGGAATGCCCTTCTGACTGTAAAGAGCTACGGTACCGGGACCGATAGCTCTTTACCCAGGGCACAGATCGGGAAAGCTGACAGTGCGCTGAATTGAGCGCACGGTCAGCTTTCCAGCAGTATATAGAACTGCCTGTGCCCAAATCGGTGAAAGGTCCTCTTTAAACACTGTGAAACACATACATGTTAGGTATCCCTATGTCTGAAAACACCCGCTCTATATAAATCTATAAAAGTATTTTTCCTGTATGGTAAACGCCGTAGCAGGAAAAAAAGTCAAAAGTACTAAACCGCCATATTTTCACTGTTTTGCCTCTGATAAAAGTTTGAATAAAAAATTATCAAAGCAATATCAATTCCCCAAAATGGTAGAACTAAAAAGTACACCCGGCCCCACAAAAAAAGACGCCCTATACATCCCCGTACACGGAAGTATAAAAAAAGTTACGGGTGACAAAATATGGCGACTTTCAGAAAAAAAAATGTGGCAGTTTTGGATTTTTGTTAGGAGGATAAAATGTAAATAATATAAATTTGGTATCCCTGGAATCGTATTGAAACATAGAATACAGATGACATGCCATTTTGGCTGCATAGTGAACGCCGTAAAAACGAATCCCATAAGAAAGTCGCACAAATGCACTTTTTCTTCAAATACCCCCCATTCTGAATTTATTTCCAGCTTCCCAGTACATTGTACAGAATAAATAATGGTAGCATCATGAAGAAAAAATTGTCCCACAAACATTAACACCTCATATCACTCTGAGAGAGGAGAAATAAAAAAGTTATGGGGTTTGGAAGGGGGGAGTCAAAAACGAAAAGTGAAAATCCAAAAATGCCCTTGGTGGGAAGGGGTTAAAGGGGTTTTCCAGTCAAATTTTTTATTTAAAAGGTCTGTTAGTGCTATTAATGGGTTAATAAGTGCACCCAAAAACCTTTAGCAGTGTTTTGACTGATTTCTGGGTTTCTCTGGGAGCTCCTGGTATCCTCTGCATGGGTAGCTTCCTGCTCTCTTATCCTACAACTACCGTGATGCATCGCTCTTCACTCAGATCCCCCTCTCTCTCCCTCCCCCCCACTTTCTCACATCTCCTTCCTGTTTCCTTATCTAGGCCGCTACTACTAGCGCCACCAAACTAACTAACTCAGCCCACCCCCTCACCCCATCATATTTACCTGTCTTCCTGTCCGGATCTTCTGGGCTCAGGAGATCCTTCTGTCCTTCCCCTCTTCTCATCTGCATGTGCCTGGGAAGCTAGCTCCTTCTCCTCTTCACATCTGCTAGCACATGCACAATAGATCTGAAGTGTCGGCACTCCGGCTCTTTTTTTATTTATTTATTTTTCTTTTTTAAATGTAGATTGTGAGCCCCACATAGAGCTCACAATGTACATTTTTCCCTATCAGTATGTCTTTTTTGGAATATGGGATGGAAATCCATGCAAACATGGGGAGAACATACAACCTTCTTGCAGATGGTTTTTTTGCCCTTGGCGGGATTTGAACACCAGGACTCCAGCGCTGCAAGGCTGTCTGTGGCCACCTCTGGCTCTTTTTTTTACGCAGGCATTGGTAGAAGTGAAGGAAGTGGCGATTTGTGCCTAGAAGATCAGGACATTAAAACAGGTAAGAATGAGGGGTGAGGGATTAGGTAGTTTAGGGGATATTCCGTTTTCAGAAATGGGGAAACAGAACGTCACTGGAAAATCAGGAAATGTGCCTGGGACAGTTACATGATTACCCTGGCGATCTGGGCAGATATACATTTTTTTTAATTCAAAGAATTTTTATTGTTTTTTCAATATAGGGGGGGGGGGGGGGGAAGAGGGGGGGGAAGAGGGGGGGGACGAAAGGGCATGGGGGAGGGGAAGAAGAGGGGGGGATAAAGGGAGAGGTAGAACAAGGGTAAAAACATGGGTAAACAAGATACATACAATAAAAGTAAATGCAAGTGATGCAGAGAAATCAAATGTAGCACTGAAATGTACATTACAAAGAAAAATAGCGTTCAATTAGACCGTCGAAGAAGGCAAAAGTATAACAGCGCGTAACTGACTACAAAATACACATAACATCAGGAACATTCCTGTTGATTCAGAAAATGCAGTGGAGCAGAGTAAGAGGGAAAAGGGACATAGGCGGGTGAGAGGCGGGTAAGAGGCAGTCCGGAAAACAGAGAGACTGCAGACGACATAAATCAGAGAGTGTCTTCAGTAGGGGTGTGTTCGCCTCCAATAGTTGTGCCATGAGCTCCAGACCTTCTCGTTTCGATCATGCGTTCTCCTCGCCCAGCTAAGTAATTCTTCGAGTCTTGCAATATCATGAACCGTGTTCTCCCAGAGACATAGAGGAGGGGCAACAGGTTGTAGCCAGTAGCGTGGGACTAACAGCTTCGCAGCTGCTAGTAGGCTCGTAACAAGTCTGTCTCTAGTCGGTTTGTAGGTGTGGTTCGGCCGCGTCAGGAACAGCACTTCAGGGGTCAAGTCAATAGCGGAGCCAGTGATTTCTTCTATCCGCTCGGCAATCGTGGCCCAGAAAGTTTTAATGACAGGACATGTCCACCAGATGTGCAGATAAGTACCATCTCGGGCTTTGCATCTCCAGCACTCCGAATCACTTCTTAAGCCGTGCCTAGCTAGCCACTCAGGCGTCCGGTACCACCTGGACAAGATTTTATAACTGTTCTCTTGTAAGCGGATGCAAGTGGAAAAGCCATGTGAATGATTTAGGGTATTGTCCACTTCGTCTTGTGTGAGTTGAATTCCCAGGTCTTTCTCCCAGGAGGTGATATATGCAGGTTTATAGCTAGTCGGGGGGGTGACAAAGCGGTGCAATATGGAGGATGTTTTCCGGAGCATCCTTGTCTTTGATAACAGCATCTTTTCGAAAGGTGTCAGTTGGATTCTCAGGTCAGATGAGTCGTTTAGCTTGTTCAAGAAATAACGGACGTGCTCAGCATGCAAAAAAGACAATTTTGGAAAAGTTGGCGACTGTGAGATGTCTAAATTCACCCCATTCTGGTCCATGTCCCACACATCTTGTATTCTCAATTGTCTGAAGGAAGACCACACTGAGTCATACTTGCGTTGTCGCTCGCCTAAAGCGTCAGGTACTAAGGCGACCGGGAGCAACGGCGATGGGCTAGGCGCTAGTTCTGGTCCGTAGGCTCGCCAGGTCTCGAGTGCGCCTCGGAAAAGGGGATTCTTGGCATCTGGATGTAGCGTTGTCTTGCGTGCCAACCACAAGTCCCTTAGTAGGGCAGGAGAAATCTGGGCTGTGCTGACCTTGATCGGAAATAAGAGGTGAGACCACCAGCCAAGCTGTATAGCCTGGTAGTAAAGATGTGTGTCGGGGAGCCCAATTCCTCCCTGAGATTTGTGCTTGACCAAGAGAGACCACGGGAGTCTGGGTACTTTATGTCTCCAGATGAATTTCGTAAACATCGACCGTAAGGAGGTAAAAAAGACCCTTGGGACGTAGATGGGTAACATAGCCAACTTATAGAGTATTTTGGGAATAAGGTACGTTTGAATGAGGCTCTTCCTACCGAACCAGGACAAAGGGAGATGCTGGTAGGAGTCCAAATCTTTCTGCAAGGATCCAAGCAGAGTATGGAAGTTTCTATCGTATAGATCTTCGATCTTCTGTGTGAGGTGTATACCTAGATATTTGATAGATGAAACAGCCCATTGGAATGGAGAATTCGTCTGTAGAGTAGTCACTCTCTGCCTATTTAGGGAGATGTTAAGAATCTCGGATTTCTCCAGATTTGCTTTATACCCGGAAACCTGACCATAATTCGTCAATACAGCAGCGATCCTAGGGAGAGCAACTTCAGGATTAGTGATCACAAACAAGACATCATCTGCAAAGGCGGTAGCAGAAGTGTGGACTTGTCCGGACTGCATGCCTTGAATCTCTGGATCTTGTCGGACTTTCTGTAGCAATGTCTCAAGTACAAGGACGAAGAGCATGGGTGAGAGCGGGCATCCCTGTCTGGTCCCATTCCGGATTTGGAACGCCTTTGACAATGTACCATTGACCTTCACTCTGGCATAGGGTGCTGTATATAACGAAAAAATAGCTGCTACAAAAGGGGGAGGGAAGTTGAATCGTAAGAGAGTAGCCTTCATGAAGTTCCAAGAGACCCTATCGAAGGCCTTCTCGGCGTCTACCCCTAATAAGACAAGTGGGAGATTGTCCTTCCTAGCTTTGTGGATTAAAGGTAACAAACGAGCCGAGTTATCCCTTCCCTCGCGGCCTACCACAAAGCCTGATTGTTCCGGATCTACGATTTCGGGAATTAACAGTTTCATCCTGGTGGCGAGTAGTTTGGCCCAAATCTTCAGGTCTAAATTCAATAGAGAAATGGGTCTATAATTACTGCAGAAGGTCGGATCTCTTCCCTCTTTAGGGATGAGCGCGATGTGAGCCTCTAGGGTCTGGGTCGGTAGACGTCCACCTTGGAGTAGTTCATTGCACATTTTTGCAAGTGGAGGTATCAGGGTCGAACGGAATTTCTTGTAATAGAGAAGGGGGAGGCCATCCGGGCCTGGGCTCTTCCCGGTCGGAAAGCTATCAAGCACTTCCTTCAGCTCTTCGTGGGATACGGGGTCCATCAGAGATTCAGTCTTGTCAGGAGAGAGCGCGGGCAGAGCAAGATCCTTCAGAAAACTCTCAATCATCACTCCTCTGTCCGAACCATCAGTATCTGTGTCAAGGGAGTCTAGGTTGTATAGACTGGAATAGTACTTCACAAATTCTTGTGCTATTTCCAAAGTGTCGTTAGCTAGAGAACCAGACCCAGTTCTAATGTTTGATATGAACGTCTTCTGTTTGGCTTTGCGTATCAATGAGGACATGAGTCGACCCCCCTTATTGCCATGTGCGTAAAGTAATTGACGAAAGTTCAAATGGTGTTTCGCTGCTCTCATATTAAGCCGATCCAAGAGTTCTTCCCTCAGTGTCGTAAGATCTCGCAGCGTGGCTTCAGCTTTAGTCCGTTTGTGCACCCTCTCAAGTCTTGCGATGTCCTTGAGAATAGTGTCAAGTTCAGCCTGCTTCGACTTCTTCACTTTCGTTGCCAGTGATATCAGAACTCCTCGAATGTAGGCTTTGTGTGCCTCCCAGACTACCGGAGAGGCGACATCAGGAGTTGTATTATTAGCAAAGTAGTCCTTTAGATGTCGATCTATGAAGTCTTGATTGTCTTGAAAGTCCAGTAAAGACTTGTTCAATCGCCACGACCATTGTCCCTTTGGAACTTTTCGGAGCTGCACATTAAGCAAGACGGGGGAGTGGTCAGAGACTGTGATGGAACCAATTTTGGCATGCGAGACTAGAGGCAAGAGTTCCTGGGAAACAAATAAGTAATCAAGCCGGTGGTATGTCCCGGCCGTGGGGGAATAGAAAGTAAAGTCTTTGCCCTTAGGGTTCAAGAATCTCCAAGAATCGACAAGATGCAAGTCCTGAAGAGCTCTGTTGATCGCGCCTACCGATCTCTGGGATAGCAGTGCTTTAGGGGCAGAAGAATCAATCAAATGATTGAGAGCCACATTGAGATCTCCTCCCAGTATCAGATGGCCTTCAGCGAAAAGGCTTAGCGAGCTTAAGGTCTTGATGATCCAAGAAGTCTGATTCTTGTTGGGTGCATAGAGAGATGCCAAAGTATACGGTACTGAAGCAATCTGACCTTTAACAAATATTGCGCGGCCATCTGGATCTGCAAGCGTAGCTGCACACGTAAACGGTACATTGGTACCTATGAAGATTGATACGCCTTTCGATGCCGAATTAGGGTGGGTGCTGTGATAACTGGTTGGGTAGAATGTCCCAGGTAATTTCGGTATCTTCGAACCTTTGAAGTGAGTCTCTTGTATGAAGGCAATATCAGCTTTCCACTTGTGAAGGAGATGCATTACATGGTGTCTTTTGTTCGGAGAATTGAGTCCATTGGCATTCAGCGACACAAGATGCAAGACGGCTTCTGATTCAGAGGGCATTGTCAGTGTCAAAGACTGGAGCTCGGCACACCTAAAATAAGAGGAGAAAGAGTCCCAAGGAGGGGAGAAACAACTAAGAATGGAATGGGTTGAGGGTGCGCAGAAAAGAGGAGGCGCAGAGACAAGAGAACAATAAACAATAATTATCCTCAAATCAATACAACAATGAAGGGTATATCACTGCTCTAAAAATACACTCCTGTTGAAACAATAGCAAATGATGACTAGAACTATCACTATATTAGGGTCTATAATAGTCAAATATCAATTAGATAGTAGAAAGGCATCAATACAATAACTACCAAGGTAGTAAAATACAAAAAAGATGAAGACGAATAAAGGACGCTGTCACGCCCAAACTTCTCTCATATACTAAGCACAGAAAATACAACTTGCGAACAAACCATAGCGGGACGACGCATTAGAGCAATTGAAATATCAACCAACGGAGGGAAGAAAAACACTAGCTGATAAAAAATTGACTCAATAAACATCAAAAATGGCTATAAAGACTCAACTCCCGTTGGAGCATCAGACATCTAGAACTATCCCACTAAAACACTTGTCAGGTAAAATCTCTATGTGGGGCAAGGAAAGAATTAACGATCTCCCTGTCTTGTATCCAGCCCACGGAGGAGCTGTTTCTTAGCTTTGGGTGACCGAAAACGCCCCGGAGTGTGCAAAAGTCCGGACATGCTGGAGGTGGGTTCTGTAGTGACAGGCTCTCCGGGCATTGGCAGCCAAGATGGGACAGAAACGGGGGGGATGCCCAGCGGTTCCCAGATGTGATCCAAGTCTCTAGGGGTGAAGACATTAAACCGTCTCCCATTCTTTATTATCGACAAGCCAAAGGGGAACAGCCATGCATATTGAATGTTATGAGACTTCAGAACTTCTAATAGTGGACGCATCGTACGCCTCTTCTGGAGGGTGGCTGGGGCTAGGTCCTGGAATATTTGTATGTGTGCATTCTCGTACATTAAATCTTTCTTATCACGTGCTGCCTTCAGTATTGCAGACGTATGAGCAGAAGAAGTGAGACCACAAATTATATCTCTAGGGGGATCATTATCTCCAGGTCTCGGCCTGACCGCCCTATGCACTCTTTCGATCTCCACCCTCCCGGCCTCCTCCTCACCAAGCAGCGATTTAAAAATTGCACAAGAGATCTCTGGCAAAGACTCAGATGAGAACTTCTCTGGCAGACCACGGATGCGCACGTTTCGACGTCTATTCCTATTTTCTAAGTCTTCAAGCAAGAGATACGTCTTATTAAAGTGTTCTGAATGAGAGTCTATTTTACTAGCTAAAGCGGAGGTGACTTTCTGGGATTTCACTTGTTTAGATTCCAGCGTGTCAACTCTTTTGCCCAGGGCCTTCATATCGGAACGGAGTTCAGCTATTTCAGTAATGAGCGGGAGAAGGGCCTGAGACAGGGCCTCTTTCAAAAAGCCTTGGGTGATAACGGTAGAATCAGAGCCCACATTGGAAATGTCCTCATCAGAGTCAGGGGTGCAAGTTTCAAAAGTGCTACACTCCTCAGCCTGGGCCTTGTGTGCCGAGGCTGAGCGGTGTGAGCTTTGCTTTTTCAGGAATTTTTGCATGTCGGCCTGAGAGTTAGAATGCTTTTGTTGCGACTTAAAGTTTGGGGTTCTGTCTCTCCCTGTCCTGACCATATCTGTGCGTGTCAGCTTATTGGGCGTAAGACAGCGTCCACGTGAGGAATTAAATAGACATGTTACATAGGACCAGTGTCACGGAAAGAGAATGAAACAAGTATACGTTGCAAACTCGACTTCCTCAACTCGGATGCACCAAAAATAGAGAGGAAAATGTCCAGGAGAGGGTGGGAGAAATGGACAGGCACTGAGACTTTGCAGCTGGAGGAGCCTCCCTGGTCTTTGTGTAGAGGCTCAACACTCCACAGTCTATCTTTTAACAGATTCTTGGGCTAGGTAGGGGTCTCCAGTGAATGAGTAAGTTCAGGTAGGCAAGCACAAGGCGGTGGGGGATAGCTGTATTGTGTTAGTGATGGAACTATGGTGAAACTATCTCCACTAGGCCGTCAGCAGTCCAGAACAAGATGAAAGCAATGGGTAGGGTCAGTTGAGGAGTAGGCACAATGTAGAGGAGAGGTGGGAGGGATGGGGACCCAGGCAGCAAGAGGAGCCTCCCTGGTCTATGTGTAAAGGCTCTGCACTCTGCTGCCCGGGCACAGTGTGCCGATGGCTACAACTGTCTCTTCAAGATGGAGGGTAGGGAGAAGAAGGGCGGGACCAGGGAACAAGGGAGAGAAGGGATGACCGCAGACTGTGTACTTAGCTGATAGGGGCTGATCACGGCTTCGGTCCTCACAGTCTAATCACGGCTTCTACGATGCTTGCAGGCAGGAGCTGTTCGGTCTCTCCCTCCGCGATGTGAATGCAGTCCTCTCCGGCCTCCACGTCACGCGCCGGTCTCAGCCGCCCCAGCCGCGAGTCTGCTCCAGGAGTGCACCACAGCGAGGGAGACGTTGTTCAGGGCGGGCAGGATAACTCGAAACAGGAGAGGAGAGTGTCATCCGCCGGCGTCAGCCGCAGCTCCCGGTCCGGGATCAGCGCCTTGTGCTTCCGGTGTAGGCCTCAAGATGGCGGGCGGCTCCAGCCAGCAAGGTAGGCCGCAGGTCCCAGAGTGGAGCAACGACTCCAAAATTCAGCGGGTAGCTCCAAAATCAGGTGCACGGAGACCGGGGGTAGTCCCTTGGAGCAAGGTCTTGAGAATGGTGGCTGTGTCGAGGCCGATGGAAAAAGATACAGGCCAGCGATGGCGGAGCTCAGCTAGAGCACGTCCGTTCGCCTCGGCAGGTAAGCCACGCCCCCGGCAGATATACATTTTTAATACAGCAAGTTAGTTAGAAATTAGGCGGGGGAGGGTTTAGTTTAGGGTTACATTATCATTTTATCCTGGACAACCCGTTTAAACTCACTTCAGTCAGTTTATTCTGCAGGTTGCACATAGAAAACAAGCAATAAACGCAAAATCCTAGCCTTGCTAACTAAACAGAGAATAGTCCTTCACTACTTGAACTAGGCTGATCTTATCTCAGGCCATTCAATTACACTAATAGTGTGAACAGCAACCTGTTATATTTACACTTGTCCAAGATTTCAGCAGTCTCCTGAGTGAGATGTGTCCTTTCTCCTTTCCCAGGCTGACAGACCTGTCTTCAGGAGTCTTCACGGCTGACTCCTAAAGAGATTCATTAAAGGGATTCTACCACTAAAACACATTTTTTTCTAGTTACCACGTCGGAATAGCCTTTAAAAAGGCTATTCGTCTCTTACCTGTAGAAGTGCTCTCCGCCGCGCCGTTCGTTCAAAATACCGGTTTGTACCGGTATGCTAATGAGTTCTCTCGCAGCGATGGGGGCGTCCCCATTGCAGCTCGAAAACTGACCGCAGCGCCGCCTCTCTGGTCTTCGGTGTCCTCCCTTTGCTTCTTCAGCGTCTGTCGGACTCCTGCGCAGTACGCTCTGTTCGGCGAAGATTGCCGAACGTACTGCGCATGCGCGAAATTGCGGTGCCCGCACTATGGCTGGGACCGCAATTTCGCGCATGCGCAGTACGTTCGGCAATCTTCGCCGAACAGAGCGTACTGCGCAGGTGTCCGACAGACGCTAAAGAAGCAAGGGGAGGACACCGAAGACCAGAGAGGCGGCGCTGCGGTCAGTTTTCGAGCTGCAATGGGGACGCCCCCATCGCTGCTCCTGCGATGGGGACGCCCCCATCGCTGCGAGAGAACTCATTAGCATACCGGTACAAACCGGTATTTTGAACGAACGGCGCGGCGGAGAGCACTTCTACAGGTAAGAGACGAATAGCCTTTTTAAAGGCTATTTCGACGTGGTAACTAGAAAAAAATGTGTTTTAGTGGTAGAATCCCTTTAAGCAGCCAAAACCTTGGACCACCTTGGACCAAGATGAAGTAGAACCTGCTCCTTTCTTCCCGCTCAAAGTTACATAGTAGATAAGATTGGATTGAGATATACCCCTTTTGTAAGAGAACTTGCCGCTTTTTCATATGCATTGGAAAAATGTCTAAAAAGTGTCTAAAATACTTGCACACATGTTATTTCTGTTTTTTTTATGTCAGACTCAAAAGTGAGCTATACATTGCACTCTACATCTTCTAGGGCTAGTGACATCACATCTGGAAGTACAGACATTATACAATGTACGGTGCTGTGCTTAGTAAATCGTGAATAGGCCACATCTATCAATATCATGGAAACCCCTTTAATAAAAATAAAATAAAATCATGATGTCATCTGTCATTCCATTTCAATTTACTAATATAGAGGAGCCACATATCTGGGAGTCTATAGGCAAATAGGATAAAGCAAGTGGATTCAGGAAACCTATGAAAAAAAGTGACCGTTTCCTAAGGCTATGTTTCTATCTCCACCCTATGGGACCCTTTAATCATAAAGAGGCTCATTGGTTATACAAATGGTTTCCAACATTTTGTAGTTGGGTTCCGGAAGAATGGCATGCACAATTGCAAAATTTTCTGGGCAATGATTTCCTTTTGAAAAGGCATACCCCCAATGGTATGTGATTTTATGATGTGGGCAGGCTAATGTGCTTTCCACTCCACTTTTTTGCGGATGTGATCAGCTCACAACATGCACACGTGACTTGTAAAATGACAGACACCCCAACATATGCAGGAGCATTCTAGGAGATTTGCCCATTCTTCCTGGACTTCTGGAGGTCACCCCTCTTTTCAGGAGCCTTTTGAATGTTCTTGGAGTATCGGCAAATATGGTGTCCCACAGTTGGCTAACTAACAAAGACTGGGCCCCACCCTGCCCCCACACAACGTAGCGCCCCCTTTCCTGGCCCCCACATAGTATAATGCCCCATTTACACACTGTAATAATCTCCCATAGTGGCCACTCCATACAGTATAATCTCCCTTAGCAGCCCCTCCACACAGTATAAAGTCTTACAGTGGCCCCTGCACACAGCATAATGTTCCAATGTGGCCCCTTCACACAGTATAATGTCCAATTGTGGCCCCTCCACACAGTATAATATTCTATAGAGGCACCTTCACACATTATAATGCCAAATAGAGTTCCCTTCACAAAGTATAACGTCCCATAATGACCCCTCCACACAGTATAATGTCCCATAGTGGCCCCTGCACACAAAATAACATCTCACAGAAGCTCCTCTACACAGTATAATGTCCCACAGTGGCCCCTCCACACAGTATAATGTTCTATAGTGGCATCTTCACACAGTATAATGTCAAATAGGGGCCCCTTAACAAAGTATAATGTCCCACAGTGGCCCCTTCATACAGTATAATGTCCCATAGTGATCCCTCAACAAAGTATAATGTCCTACAGTGGCCCCTTCACACACTTATTGGAGACCCAGGAGAGATACGTAACGCTGTTTTTTTTATGTTTCATCACCTCCCCTGACTTTTCTCACACTATCGTGAAGAGAACCCATAGTATGAGTAGTTGTGGTATGGACGTGTTTGCCGTAGTAGTTCCATCACCGGTGTTCCATCTAAGTGTACGGAATATTATCACATAAAATAATGTTCCATGCTCCACTACTTTGCTTTTTTTATTTATTTTTTATTTACAGAAATAGTAATGGAGCCTCTGACGCAGATATGAACATAACCTAACTCGTGTATTTGTTTTCCAGCTGTTGTGCCAAAAAAGCAGACTTCATTTGACATCAGTTGACTTTTTTATTACATTTTTTCTTTCCAATAAAGCCGTATGCACGCGCGGGGATCTGTTTTTAATTTTGTTTGCAGCTTTTTTCTAATACTTTACATTCTTATTCTGACATTCTTTAAAAAAAACTGCAGTTTTACTATATAAAAACCCCAAACCTTATGGTTTAATATATCCCGATTCTTAACCCTTCATCATGTTGCGTTCTCATTTCTTTCGAGAGGCTGGAGCAGCAAGTCCCATTCTGCTTTATTTATTGCATCACAAAGATACTAGCCTAAAAACTGTAGAGTAATCTCTAAAGGCAAATCCCATGCAGCTCTCCTCCCCTCCCTCCTCCTCTCTTTCAGACTCTCCTCTTCTGTTTGCTTAGTCTTCCAGATCTTGAGAAGCAGTAACACTGAAGATACCTGCAGGCTGCATAGTTTCTGAGGAAAGGAACTCAATGGAGCCGAGTTACAAGAGAGGGTAAGGAAGGGGAACTAAGGAAGGCTAAACGGGGGTGCTTCAGATTGTGTTGAGTTGCTTAATGGACAGGCACATGTATGGGGCTTCTTTATGCTATGGGGGCTATGAGTATAATAGCATGGCCATTTGATATTATTTTATTATTAGGATGTTGGAGGCGGCTATGTGTCTACCTGACATTCATCTACAGAGCTTGTCTGAGCTGGAGAGGTTTCGACTCCAGGAAATTGCGCTTTACAATCTTCAGCAACAAGGACTCTGCAGCAACATCAAGCCAGGTATATACTATATACTAATACATGTGGAGCTCTGTAGCGTGTGCATGTGTCTGTGCAGCTTGGTTGTCACAGGGGAGTTGTGTGACAGTAGTAGAGAATGGGGGAGGGGCACTTTCTCAGACCGAAAGGAAATGATCTGTTTATTTTTGGGATTCCCTTTGGAATGTGCTGCAGCAACCACTGACAGCAATGTGTCCTTCTGTGCTGTCTTCTGCCACTGAAAAAACTTTTTTTTTGCAGGTTATCAAAATACAAAGAAAATTGTGAAACGCAGGCAGGAGCGAAAAGGTAACATCTATATGTAAAGTGGTTCTACGTAGAATTGTTTAAAGTTGCCCGGCAGGCTCTACCTGCTCTTGCTTTATCAAGAGGCTTCAGGCTTTTAATAATTCATGCACATACCAGTACGCCAGAATGTAAATCTACTGTATGTCAGCCATGAGCTAGCATGGATTACTTCTATAACTCACAGCAGTTTTTTGGTGTGAGTTCTAATACATTTGTAAGGCCAAGCTGTCCCTGTCCCAGCCTGAGTTGCTTTCCATCCATTTCCACCCTTTCATAAAAAGTGGCGAATGGGGTGCAGGAAGTGGCAAAAAAGGTCAGTCTTCCAAAGATGCACCAAAATTATTCCCATCTATACCAGTGTTCTAGCATAGAGGGGATAGTAAATTCCTCCACTACATACCAAGAGATACATTATATATGTAAGTGTACCACAAGCTTACTATACATTCCGATCGGTGCTGACTAGAGATGAGCGAACACTAAAATATCCGAGGTTCGAAATCCGATTCGAACAGCCGCACACTGTTCGAACGGATTTCGAACCCCATTATAGTGGGAAATGCTCATTTCAGGGGTACGCAAAATTCGCTAAAATCATACTTGCCAAGTCCACGAATGACGGTCGGGCTGGATTCTGCTTGAAGTCTTCTCCCGGCGCAGGGTCCCCGTGTTTCTTCCGGGTGGAATTCACTCTGCCTAGGCATCTGTCCTAGGCAGAGCCAACTGCGCATGCGCTGGCATGCAAGCGCATGCACGCGCACGCGCAATCGGCTCTGCCCAGGCCCGACGCCTGAGCAGAGCCGACTGCGCATGCGCAGACGGCTCTGCCTAGGCCGGATGCCTAGGCAGAGTGAATTCCACCCGGAAGGAGATGCGGGGATGCAGCGCGGAGAAGACTTCAAAAAGGTAAGAGAAGAACCAGCGTTGATTGGCAGAATGTATAGCATTCTGCCAATCAACGCTGTTTCTGCATCGAACCTTAAACTTCGAACAGCTAGTAGTGTTCGATCGAGTACGAGTATTTCGAATACCGTAGTATTCGATCGAACACCTACTCGATCGAACACTACTCGCTCATCTCTAGTGCTGACCATTTTGACAATTGATTTTTGTTTTTGTTCTTGTTTCCTGCCCAATGGCCTGGATTGTCTGATTTTATCTTTTCTGCAGTAGTAACAATAATTCTATCTCTCTTCGGCTTACGCTAGGTTCACACTAGCGTTCGATCTCCGTTCTGTGGTTACCGTCATCTGCATGCAGAAGACGGAAACCTGTCAAAGCGGGTCTGGCCGTGAGCGTTTTATGCTCTCCGCCGCCAAACCGGATTTTTTAAATCGGACACAGAGTACTGCATGTCCGATTTTAAAAAAAACGGTTTCGCGGCGGAGAGCATAAAACGCTCACTGCCGCTCACGGCCGGACATCTTTCATGAAAGAGTCCTGCAGGTTTCCGTCTACTGCCTCTGGTTTGTGCAGGAAACGGAAACCTGCAGAACTGAGACCGGGCGCAGATGTGAATGAGCCCTAAGGCCCTACATTCTATTGCAGATTTTTCAACGTTTCTTTTTTAAGCCAAACCTACAAAAAAAAAAAAAAAGAAATATAAAGGAAAGCAATTAAAATTCTCCCTTCTGCTAAATTAACAACTGACTTTGACTCAGAAAACCACAGCAAAATCTGTAACAAAAAAACATGGGGCATTCTGTAACAGGGGGCCTTAGCCTTACCCTGCATTCACATGACCAAAACTCCTAGCAATACAATTATCTATGCCGCTAGGAGTTCGTACCTAACAGCAAAGTAGCGTCCCATACTATAATCAGTATCAGTTCACTGAATGTTATATAACTGAAAATTTTGTCCCAAATTGTTAGTTGTGGTGCACATTAACGGTTGAACAATACTCAGTTTAATTTTAATCACATTTTAGGAGGTATTCACACTACCATTGGTGACCATTAGCAGTGTCCATAGCTATTGTCCGTTACAAGATTTTAGAAACAGACATTAGCTGAACCATCAGAATTTCCATTAATTTCATTGGGATTTTATCTTGTGTCCGTTAGTCTCCGTTTGTGTCTGTTTACACCCAAGTCCGTTTTTTTTTCCTGTGGACAAAAAAAATCCTACATGCAGGACTTTTCTGTCCGTTAGAAAAAAACGGATGGCAAGTATCCATTATTATTTAACATTGAAGTCTATGGGCAATGGACTGCACACCAGCGCCTCGGTCTCTGTTCTCAGGTTTCCGTCTTCTGCAGACAGAAGACGGAAACCTGTCAGACCGTGTCCGGCCGTGAGTGCCGGTGAGAGTTTTGTGCTCTCCGCGGTGAAGCCATTTTTTTTAACCGGACACAAAGTTCTGCATGTCCGACTTTGTGTCCGGTTAAAAAAAAACGATTTCATTGTGGAGAGCACAAAACGCTCACCGGCGCTCATGGCTGGGCACTTTTCAAACCCGTTCAAATGAATGGGTTTGAAAAATGCCTGCAGGTTTCCGTTTCCTGCCCAGTTTTGGAACGGAGACCCGGGGCGCAGATGTGAACGAGCCCTTGCTGTCTGTTATGATAGGTGTCCTTATTATTATTATTTTTTAACGGACACCTTCATAATGCAATCCAACGGTAATGTAAGCTCTGCCTTAATCAGAAGGTGCTAATATTACCAAACATAGAGGCATTAAGTACAAGGAAATTCCTTGTATTAAAGGGGCTCTATCATTGGGAAACATCATTTTTAGCTAAGAACATACTTGCATAGCCTTTAGAAAGACTATTCCACACACACCTTTTGTATGTAAATTGCCTCAGTAGTTTTTGAATGTAATTTTCTATTCATATGCTAATTAGCTTCTCAGTGCACCAATAGTCTCACCGTGCACTCCTCTCTGCTATTTTCTATGTGTATGTACAGCAGAGGCTGCTGTACTGATGACTCATCTCTGCTATACATAGAGCAGACTGTGATCACAGACACTTCCGGGTGCACTGAGAAACTAATTAGCATATGAATAAAAATGGGCTTATTCAAAATCTACTGATGCAATTTATATACAAAAGGAATGTGTGGATTAGCCTTTCTAAAGGCTATCCAAGTATGTGCTTAGCTAAAAATGACGTTTCCCAATGATAGAGCCCCTTTAATTTGAGTCTCTGTTACAAGGATCTATGGCACACCTTATTGATTAATGGATTTCTCTAGTAACATCTCTCTTATTGCTTTGAATTTCTTGAGAATTTTTTATGTAAAGATAAAATTCCTAGGGGTAACCAAACCTTGGCTAAATAGTGGTGGCGCAAGAACACGGGCTACAAATTGTTGAAGCACATCATTTTTTGTCCTCTGTTTCACCACATGTTAATGAGTTCTTGAATTTTTCAAGACTGAACAACTACATACAAGTCTAAGATCAACATGCTCAATGCCAAGTGATGACGGACAAATATCACCGAGTGCCAGGACAAAACTGTTTGCCCAAATGCCTACCGTAAAAAAAAAAAAAGTGGAGGAATACTATGCTAAAGCTGTTTTATTGCTAGTTTCTAGCTCTAACAAGTTTCCTAAGGTGGCCATACACACTGATCATATCTTTGTCAAAGGCAAGTTTGTAGACTTTGCAAGATTTTATCATATTCAATGTTAAACAATTGATGCTTTTGAAAACAGAGGTATCTTTCAGACCTAATGTGTTCTCCATGAACTAACAATTCTGCAGATTATTTTCTTATACCTTTCTTGTACTAGTTCTCATTTATCCATACTTTCTGGCTGAGTTGACAAGTTGGGGAGGTGTCACTAAATACCCTCAAGCTGTCCAGTCAAGGCCCAAAACTCTTTATCTTTAGGTAGAGTGCTCACCTGCTTTGGTTGTAACAAGTCTCAACCACTAAATCATTATATACATTAAAGTTGAGTGGAGGACACTGGATCCTTGGGGGTTCAAAGCAAATCTAACGGGAAATAAGTGGATAGAGCCAATTGGTCCTACGAATAAAGCTAACCATGGTCCGCGCCTCTCGCCAGGTTGTAGCAATCAACAAAAAAAAGAATGTCCAAGACCACGTGTTTCGAGGATGACCCCTTTATCAAATCAATAGACATGTAATCAAAGTGAGGGTACAAGTAAGTTTGAATATCCTCCCATACACGGGTGGAGGCAGCATTCTAATTAACTAATTAGTAACCACATGTGATAATCTTTAGCAAACATGTAGTTGGATAATTAATATAAATAAATATAAAATATAATTGATATAGATATACAGTATATAATATACATATATCAGAGTGCAAATAAAATACCTTGTATAGGGAGCATGGCTAACCAGCCAAGTGAGAGGATGTTCTGTTCTGAGCTCCTAACCTTAGCATTATCAGTCCAGTGCTAAATTACATTATCCTAACCCATGTGCACTCTGAGATACCCCAAGGCTCTCTCAAAAGCCTCCATGTGCTATTATGGGGTAATATTCCTCCATCTTCAATGTGCCGCCATCTTAGCATCGTTGCATTCATGTAACACTGGCCTGCTTATGCTGTCTGGAAGACTCCTCAGAGTCCACTGGAGCTACCTGCCCTCTAAATGGGGAAAGCCAAGACATCTGGACTGACTATGCAGGTGATCCTCCACTGCTCCAGGAGGAATCCTTGAAAGACAGGAGTTAACTAGCTGTGGAGGGGACCTTGTCTCTGCCGGTGTACCTCGCGACTCTGGCACCCCCGCCCGCGTCCACCATCTCTCGCTGCTTGCCATCCAGGCAAACCTACGAGCGGCGGCGTCCCTGGGCCCACGGCTATTGATGCATCCTCCGGTGTCCTCAATGCCACTGACCAACTAGGTTGCAACCCTCCATCTTAAAACAGCTGCCTGTCATCCTCCAACTCCTCTTCCTGCTACATATTCTAAGGCCAGGTACCTTGACATAAACAGGACAAGCTCAAGTCCACATCTTCATCGACCTGCAGCTAGCTCCTGCGGTGAATCTCATATCATAGGAACACTTTCTTAGCCCTTTACTTATCACAGTATAGGTGGAACCCTCCATCCTAGCCTTCCCAGATTACTAAAGGTTGCAGCACCTACTCTGTTGCCAAAGGACTATATTTCATCACTTCTGGCCCTCCATTGCTCCTCTGCGCAATCATATTTTCTGCACCACACCTGGGGAAGGGAGTTCTGAGCCCCCTACTCATCCATCAGGGGGGCTTCTCACCTTGACCTATTGTGGAACAGCTGCCTAAATCTGCAGTTATAATTTCACCCAGCCCTAGGTTAACTCTCTCTGGCAGAGAACTTATTCCAGCTACACACTGTGGAATGGCTCTCCATACTAATTTTCTCCACGGATTAGATGTTGGTGCATATCCCAGACCACCATCTCCAGTGAGCAGAGAGACTTTACTTTTACATCAGGAAGACTTCCCATCTAGGGCACACTCTCAGAATTTTGTCTGCTGTAATCGACCAACGAAGCCCGTAACACTATGTTCTGTATTGGCATTTTTACTTGGCATTATTTAACTGTATTACTTTCTACTCAAAAATATCAGGGGCAGACCCTCTATTGGGTACTGATGATTTATCCAAATATACTTGTTTAGTTCCCTCTCTTGAAGGGGGTTGTTTTACATCAGCAACCCAACCCCTTTGTTGGTGGATATCTCACATCAAGTTGATTTTTTTTTTTTTAATGATTCCACCATTGTGAGGAGCCTGTAACATATCTTATATCTATGAGGCTTCCTCGAGGTGTTCTTACCCCACAGCATTTATGTGTGTCCTGTCTGATATATAGTCATTGACTATTTTTATTGTTTTTTCACACGAGCACCACTTTTCTCACATAGTTCTGAGGCGTTTTTTAATAGTTATTTATAATAAATATTAAGTTTTATTTTTCCCACATAGGGATTTATCTATAGGGACCTTCTTTTTTGTTCTAGTCTTGTTCTTCCTGTTACTCTGTACTTTTAATTTTATTTTGTGGCAATGGCTTGCAGAGGCAAAAAGGGTCCCCCATTATTTCCATGACAGCTATGCCATAATTTTCCACTCAGTTGCTACCCAATCACTCCAACTCAATCACCAATGGCTCCTCCTCCGACTTTACTTCATCTTCACTGCTTCATTGCTCGAATACACTTTTACCGTGTGAAGGATCAACTTATGATGGCTTCTAGGAAACTGGTTACGCGTCCTGCTCCATTTCAAATTATCAAATTGTTTACTGAACTCTCCCTATTTAACTTGTACCAATATACACATACTGTTATCTCGTAGGTTGGTCCTCGCCTCCCCCTTCCCCTTTGTTACTCTTTTATTCCTGATATGTAATAAAGGTTTCCTGGGATACACCTATACTTGCATTTGTTTGATTCACTGGCTATATGGGCTTCTGTTTCGTACTGCCTGTCTTTATGTACCTTTTATGTGTGCTTTTGAAAATTCAATAACTATTTATTTAAATTTATGTATAAAAAAAACTATAATCTCTCAAAAAAAACTTTTACCTATCTATTCAAAATAAACAGATACATAGAGTAGTAGATAAATTCATATTATTAATATCTAGTTGTTTAAAATGGGTAGCACATGATACATGTAGAACTCCAAACGTGCGGGTCAATTAAATAAACATCATCAGCTTATAAAATAAAAATAACTCAGTAGGTAATAGCACAGGACTGAGAGATAATGGCCCTAACAGAGCAGTGCAGCGCATAACGCTATATAATACTGCCACATAGGAAAATACAAAGCGGGACCCATTACAAAGCCCAGCCTCATTTTTAGTGATTCGTCTGATTCTCTGGAAATGTATGTATTTTGTATGTTCAAAAACAGAGAAATAATTGCTATATACTGCAGATTGATGATATGCTTATATATATATATCCCACAGAGATTTATATTTATTGATGTCTCCCAATTAATATTGAAAAAATTAATTGTTTATTCTTTTGTTTTTTAACTTTTCTTGCTGTTTAAATTTTTTCAGCCCAAAAAGGGAATATTATTGATCTTTTATCTTTGTGATATGCTAGCATATAGCCCTGTCTATATGTTACAAAAAACAATATACCCTATTAAATGTGAGGTTTATAATCATGTAAAGTTGAATGCTAGATATAGTTGCTTATGCTTGAAACTGGTATAATGTTAAATGATAAGATGGCATCTGTATCCAAGATGGGTGCAAGAAAAACAAATGCTTGGCTTGCTGCCACAAGACAGCTCCCCAAGGTTACCACACAGGACCGGGAGTAGCTGGCTATATATGGCACTGCTTAAATTTTTTTCTGTTTGATTGAGATGTCCCATACCAATCAGGAATGAATATGAAAACTTACGTTGTTGTTATATTACTTCCTTTCTTTGCTACTATTTAACCCCTGTGTTCTTGAATAAAGGTGCGTCAGCACACATTCTTTGGTTGAGAAAACAACGAATACCAATACATAGAGTGCTGTAACTTCTTTACCGCCTGGCACTCAGCCTAATCAATTAGGACAACGACAGTTACCCGATATTATTGATCAATTAGTCATAAACGCGACTATGACCTTATCATAGTAGCGACTGACTGTACTGCAGCCCTATAGTCCCTTTCATTGAGAAGTAAACAATATCTAGAAAATAACCTTGCATAATATATTTATGACCATTCTAGTGATTGGTCCAGACTCAATGAAATAGATATACAGTCATGAACATTGACATTGCAACACCAAGAACAAGCCATAAGAGTATTGTAATAGATGCTGCCTGGCCTAAACATGCTATCATGGCCTGCAACATCTTTTTGTCTCCTATCGAGCACATGTGGGTTGTCATTGGTCCGCAATCTGAAATAGCTAATCTTGGTGATTTTCATACCCAAGTGCTCTCGGTGTGACGTAACGTTCCTCAGATAACCATTAACCTCATTGATAGTATCCAAAGCATGTAAGGCCTCATTCACACATCTATATCCGCGGATGTGTGAGGTCCGTCCTAGTTGCAGACAGCACCCACCCTGCTTATTTGCAAGTATTAACAGTGAAGCTCCCACCAGTTGTTTGAGCAGGGAGGGAGAATGAATAGAAGTGATCACTTGCAATAATTTTTTCTGGGTCCAAGCATTTTTTTGTGTTTTTTTTTGTTGTTTGTAAATTTTATATTTTTTTGTTCCATTAACCTCCAGATACTCCACGTGGATTATTTGGGTTGACTCTCTCAGACGTTATTGCCCAGGATCGGGTAGAACGTCAGCGCATTCTTCCTGTTCGAAATAGAAGAGTATGTGTTGAAGTTGAGAGCAGCGTCTTAAGTTTTCTGGTACAAACACAACGGACATCTGACCCAGGCATGTTAATGGACCTTCCTTTATCATCTATATTCAGATACGGTGCAACACAGACAAGAAGAAGGGTGAGAAATCTTAACTTTGTAAAATAACTATTCTATCTGTTTTACTGCACACCAAAATCATTTCTTTGTTGGAACTATTTTACTGAAGTGCGGGGTTCAGACTAAACAGAATTCCAGAAAAACAATACAATGTTTCCACCCTAAATTTTATAGGACCTGCTGCTTTTTTTTTTTTTTATTGCATTGACTTACTGTATATGATAAGCCACAAGACTTAGGCCTTATTCACACATGCACTTCTGCAGACATGCTTTTCACGAACAGCACCCCACCAGTGGATGCAATTTTTTAGTCCATTAAAAGCAGATCAACTTTTTCTTTGTCTTTCATTTTCGATATTTTGTATGTCTGAGTCCATTCATTTTTTTTTTTTTTTTTTTTTTTTTTTTTTATACTAACCCATAGACTTTCATTGGTTTGATATTTCCGTGAAAAACTTTAAAAAAATGTAAATTTTTTTTTTTTCTATTAATGTGAGGGCTTGTTTTTTTCATGGGACAAATTGTAATGTTTAATGGCATTATTTTGGGGTACAAATCATGGTTCATTCACTGTGAACAGTTACAATGACATGTTGCCTATATTCTGTGGATCGGCAGGATCACGGAGATAATTGGTATCAAATTTATAGAGTTTTTCTTCAATTTAATACCTTTAGAAAAATCCCAAACTTTGAAATATAAATATTTTGACACCCATAACGTTTTTATATATTCATTTAGGGGGCTGTATAAGCGTCTTTTTTTGTTGCAGGGACAGATGTACTTTTTATTTATACCATTTTGTGAAATGTCTGATAATTTATTTATTTTTATTCAAAATAGTTTTTTCCCATTAAAGTTCTCTGTATAGGAAGAGTTTAAAAAAAAAAAAAAGTTTCAAACCAAAATAGACTATGCAAAAATCATAGATCATAAATCAAGCTTGTGGATGCAGCCACAGGGGAGCAGTGCATTTCCTAGATTGAGGAGACCTCACAGGAGGTATACTTATATACACACTCTGTTTGGTATTATTTTGGTTAATTTTTAAAACTTTATAGATTGGGCATTTTCAGACCCAGAGATACCTAATGTGTATGCAATTTAGTTTATTTATATATTTGATTTCAGGAAAGGGGGGGTGGTTTAACTTTAAATTTTTTTAATTTATTTTTTTTTAACTTTCATGTCAGGTAAGGGTTGACCATGTGGGAAAAATATTAGACCCCAGAGTATAATAATTGTTTATGGGTGTCCACAGTGGGACATAATACTGTGTGCAGGGGCCACTATGGGGGATAATACTGTGGCAGGGGCCACTATGGGGGATAATACTGTGTGCAGGGGCCACTATGGGGGATAATACTGTGTGGAGGGGCCACTATGGGGGATAATACTGTGTGCAGGGGCCACTATGGGGGATAATACTGTGTGCAGGGTCCACTATGGGGAATAATACTGTGTGCAGGAGCCACTATAGGGTACAATACTGTGTGGAGGGGCCACTATGGGGGATAATACTGTGTGCAGGGGCCACTATGGGGGATAATACTGTGTGGAGGGGTCACTGAGGGACATAATAGTGTGTGCACGGCCACTAAGGGACATAATACTGTGTGCAGGGGCCACTATGGGGCATAATAGAGAATGCAGGAATGCGTAGGAGGGGGTTGTTCGAGGTCTTCGGTGTCAGTTGGGGGGGCATGTCAAAAGTTTGCCACGGGGCCCCGCCATTCCTAGTTACGCCACTGGTCCAAGATGAAAATTATTTTTTTTTAATTTGGCAGGGGAAGGTGAAAAATATAGCTTTCAGGTATTACTTTGTAATTTTGCAAAATGAAGTATACAAATTAAATTAAAATAAATTACTGTATATACTTGAGTATAAGCCGACCTGAATATAAGCCAAGGCCCCTAATTTTACCACAAAAACTGTGAAAACTTATTGACTCGAGTATAAGCCCGGGGGGGGGGGGGGGGGGGAATGCAGCAGCTACTGGAAAATTTCAAAAATTAAAATGTTCGGAGTTTTTGGGTGCAGTAGTTGCTGGGTGCTGGGGAAGGGGAGGGGGTGTTTTGGTTGTCTGTCTGCCCCTTCCCTGAGCTTGAGGACTGGTTTTTTTTTTCCCCCACTTGGAATTCAGCCTGGCTGACTATACGGTATCTGCAGTGCTCCTATTAACCCCTTCCTGACAGAATAGGAATACTGCAGATCCCCTATTTTCAGTAGACCAGGCAATTTCAGACACAGGGATACCTAATGCGTATGTGTTTCACAATCATTTCCTACTTTTATATGTATTCTAGGGAAAGGAGGGATTTACAACTTTTATTTATTTTATTTTTTTATTATATTTTTTAAAGCTTTTTTTCCCCACTATTTTATGGGAGATTCTATACATTACGATTGTGGCTGGTCATAGACACCCCCCCCCCACCCCCCTCAAAAAAAAAAAAAAAGTATAAGCCGAGGGGGGCTTTTTCAGCACAAAAACTTTGCTGAAAAACTCAGCTTATACTCGAGCATATATGATAAATTAAATGGGTGGTTGTTTTCGTTGTTTATATTTTTTATTTTTATAGATTACAGAAGGTGAAAAAAGTTTAAAAAAAAACAAAAAAAACAAAAAAAACCCACTCACCTTTCTCCCGATACATCACAGGTAGTAATCCTTCACTAAGGCCCCGATTGGCCTCGGTGGTCACGTGCGGTGGAGACTTCCACCGGAAGAGAGTACTGTAGATACGGGAGGCACTGCAGCACTAATGAGTATGTATTTTATTTATTTTATTCACCTGTCCTAAAAGAACAATACATATATATCCTGGACAACCCCTTTCATTTAATTTAAATTAGGTTAACTTACTTTAGAAACGTTAACAGTAATACTCCCAGTCCAGATAAAACAAATATTTAGTTTATGTTGCAAAGCCTATCAATCTGTGTTTAATTACTCACTAGTCTTAGTAGCATAAGCAAATAATTAAACAAAGATTGAAACAAGTTAAGACAATTTGCTACAGCCTTGATATACAGTACCGACCTATTAGGCCTGGTTCACATCAGCTTTTGGTACTCCATTTGGGGAGCCCACTAGGCGAACCCCCCCCCCCCCAAACGGAATACCGAATGCATTAAAAAGTGGTTACCTAAAAATCTACACAGACACCATAGATTATAATAGGGTCTGTGTGCTTTCTGCGCACTGTCCGCACAAATAATGCTGCTTGTAGTACTTTTCTCTCTGCATGAATCGTGTGGACACTGCGCAGAACAATTATACCTATGCGGAAACCGCCGGCATTTCCGTAGGTGTAATTGACATGCTGTGATTTCCAAAACCACACTGGTTTTGGAAATCGTGGCGTGTCTGCAGCACAGTTTTTCACTGCAAAGTGGGCATGGGATTCGCTAGAACCCCATCCTCTTTGCTCTGACTGTAAAATGCCGTGATTTTTTCCATGGCTTTCCGCCACGGCCAAATCACGGCATGTACAGCACGTGGGGCCCCGATCTTAAGCTAAGGTGCCACATTGTGGAAACGCAGCTTTTTTTTTTGCGTTTTTTTGAGCCAAAGCTAGGAGTGGATTGAGCAGAAGCGAGACGTATAAGAACTTCCTATATATTTACCATTCCATGTATTTCACGGATAGCATACGGAGCCATTCTTTTCTATGGGCCCGTACACATGACTGTGAATTTCACGGTCTTGTGTGCGGGCTGACAGTCCAGGCCACAAAATATAAAACGGGTCCTATTCCTGGCCTATTTTGCAGCCCGTGCTTTGTGGCTTCTATTCATTTAATTAAATGGGACATCCCCGTGTCCCCTGTGTGCCGCCTGTGCTTTTAACTCACAGCAGGCTGGTTGCAGCACGGTCCTCCATAACCAACCTTATGGAAATGAGTTTCGCATGCAGTCCGTGATTATCACAGACCTCACTGGTCCACAAAATGTGGACGTGTATCTAAGACAAAAATGGAAGTGTTAATAGTTTATTTTTGTCAACTGACAATGAAAAAATGAAAGCACCAAAGAGAAATCTAAATCCAAAATGGTCACAGAAATAACCTGAATCTGAATAAATAAAAATTCTATGGAAATGAACAAATAAAAGTCAGACATTGCTTTTCGCATCAACAGAATTTTTTTAAACATAAAACTGATGAAGCAGGCAAAACTGGTTCCCTTTACTTAATATTTTGTTGCACAACCTTTTGAGGCAATCCCTGCAATCACACAATTCCTGTAACTGTCAATAAGACATCTGCCCCTCCAAACAGGTATTTGGCCCCTCCTCATGAGCAAACTTCTCCAGTTGTCTCGGGTTTGAAGGGGACCTTTTCCAGACGCCATGTTTCAGATCCTTCCAAAGATGCTCAATAGGATTTAGGTGAGGGCTCATAGAAGGCTACTTCAGATTAGTTTTCCTCTTAGCCATTCTTGGGTGTTTTTAGCTGTGTCTTTTGGGCCATTATCCTGTTGCAAGACCCATGACCTACAACTAAGACCAAGCTTTCTGACACTGGGCAGCACATTTCTCTCTAGAATCCCTTGATAGTCTTGAGATTTCATTGTACCCTGCATAGATTCAAGACACCTTGTGCCAGATACAGCAAAGCAGCCCCAGAACATAACAGAGCCCCCTCCATGTTTCACAGTAGGGACAGTGTTTCAAGATATGCTTAATGTGTCTGTCAAGCTGATGTGCCTTGTCAAAAAAGTTCGATTTTTGTCTCATCTGTTCATAGGACATTCTCCCAGAAGCTTTGTGGCTTGTCAACAATTTTTACTATTACTTTTGTCAGAATCAAGTTATTTCTGGGACCATTGTGGGTTTTTCGTTCATTAAATGAGGGTACAGACAATTTTGTCCACGTGTGTAAATGGAACTAATTTTCAGTTACAGAAATTTTTTCAACAAATTTATCTTGTGTAAGTAAAAGTTCTGTTGCGGTACATTAAGTTAGATAGAATAGATATACTGATACATATATGGGTAATGATATCTGTAATACAAATGTCACAAATGTATAGATTGGAACAATGTAACATTGTATCTTGTTGTTTACGTTAAGCCTCTGAACATACAATTATGTAATTAGGATTCAACAAGTTGTTCCCTGTTTGAAGATAAGATCACAGGTAGCGGATTAAAAATTGCAATTGCAGTTAATGTCAAACGACACAGCCAAATCATGGCACTTACACTATGTGTAAATGACAATATGGTCAGACTGAGCACTGTATATGTCAAAGCCAGGTCAAATAATTTCACGCCAGCACTCTATTGGCAGCTACTATATTTATTCATGGGATTGTATTCTGGGTGCAGTGGGTTTAAAATTTCCAAGTATGAACCACCCCCACTACATTCCCTGACATGAAAATATTGTGGTTACAGGATATTTTTTATTTTTTGCATGTTAAATAGCCTCATTAAAAAAAATAAATGGAATAAAATAGAATGACACAAAATACTTTCCAAAGGGAAGTTAGTGATTCATTGGCTCGATAAAACACATAGCATAACGTAACTTATATAACATAATCACAGTTGCATTATAGCAAGTCAGAAGATATACAGTGGAGGGGGGGCACTAGTCCAGGACATATAGTTAATGGTTGGCACGCCCCATTTGAACACTATTCATTTGAGTTTTTAGCGTGAGATTGGTGGAATGATAAATGATTTCCCAAACCTTTCCCTACCACAGTGCAGCCTTCTGCTAAACAAACTAAGTTGACTCAGGAGGATTTGATGAAGGGGGCACAGGGGTTACTTTGAGTTTCCTTAAGGTCTTCTGCCACAGTATAGTACACCATCTTTCATGCTTTTGCCCCACCACCGTCCTTTCCCTCTTGATTAGTTTGTCAATCCTGGCATGAACAGAATAGTATATGGAGATTTAAGTACAGTAAAAATCTAACAATATACTGCATACAACTTCTACTTTACTAAATATCATCGCTACACTGTGAGGGGGCGTTCCTTAACATCCATCCATGACGCTAAGTGGAGTGGACCGTCTCCTTCCCCTTCCTGACTGTACTCATCCATAAACTAGTACTGGGGGGGGGGGGGGGTGTTCCCCACTGCTCAGCATCATGGCTGGGTGGTAAGGAACGTCCCCATTGCACCACCTCATGCCTAAAACACCTTGAGCAGTGGGACATAACCTATCCTTGAGTAGCAAGACCTGCGCGTCCAGGGCTGAATCCTCCCCCCGTGCACCAACTGAATCATTTCCAAGTTCTGCAAATCTACAAAAGTGACATCTATAAGAAGGCATGTTGTTTATCACTGTAATGTGCTCTGCAGTGCGGTGGTGATAGCTAAATAGAATCCCATTAAACAAGTTCAAGAGGGGTCTGAATTCTTTTTATGAAAATTCTAATAAAAGTTATGAATTTCAGATTTCCAGATAAGGGAAGTTAATCAAAGGAATGTATTCAGATTACCATATTCAGTGTGTGAAAAGATTTGTTGGCATCTTCCTCATTGGGCCTTTCTGAATCCGTGCTGTAGGATTTAGCTGATCTCTATCTTTTCCATCATCATGAACTATTAAACTATTTATCCGGTCTATCAACACGAGCGAAGCTGCTTATGAAACTATAAAATAGACAATAAAACCCTTTTTTCTATTTTTAGACAAGTCTAAAAAAACGATGGTTTTGCTATGTAAGTATCCTGTAGGTGTTGTAAAGAGAATAATATACGTGTTTTATGAACTTTGGCTGAAAGCTTCTTGCGCAGCTCATATGATGTTATCAGGAAAGACAAACTAGGAGAGTCTGTATACAGGATGACCTCATTGTGTTTTCATAGGAAATACTGAGCAGAATTCATTGGAAAGGTGTGGGAAAATATTGGCCGATAAGTATTTTATCTCAAAGCTTCAGTTCTGATATGTACATAACATTTGTACGTACAATATACAGAATGCCAGATTATTACTTCTGTTCAACATAAACCAGTTTGTACTTTATCTTTAAGACATTGATTCGGTACCGCAGCTTTATAGCATCTGAGTCACTTCCAAAGAATATACAGCATTGACGATGGGCCACACTCCATATTAGAATGGATAGAGTTTATACAATAATGAAGTGAATAAAGTGACTCAGCTTCCATTCATTGCCACCGGTAAGGTTTTCACTCTGGTGCCATGTTTCTCATCAAATAGAGGTTTCTCCTTTGCAATATTTTTCTATCTTGTAGCCCGTACCTCAGTATACACCACCAAAGTGAAGAAATGAAAAGAAATTACATAAAGAAGGTAGAGGGAGGGTTAAAAATAATAAAACTTAACTTTTATTACATTGTTTAAATAACAAAAATATCTGGTGTGTATAAAAACCATGAACAAGGGCAAAGATTGTTATGTTTATGTCTGACAGAGAGGGAAAAGATCCCTTTGTATGTATTTAATCACCTTCTCCATATGGATTCTTGAGGGATAAGTATATATACGTAGACCTAAATATATGTATAGGTGTACTGGTGCAGAGAATAAAAACATTTGTTCTTAAGTATATTATTATTGGTGGCATTGAAGAAGCCACTGATGGAAACTGGGACATTGCAGGCACTGGCATGTGGGGATGTACACTCAGGCCTGGTTGTGACAGCAGAGGCGTAACTTGAGGGGGTGCAGAGGGTGCAGTTGCACCGGGTCCGCTCCTAGTGTCCGTGACAGATTTGGAGCGGACACTACCTGTCGGACACCGACGGTAGTGTGAACGCCCCCTTACCTAGCGAAGCCAGAGGTGTGATCCCACATGGTCTGCTCCAGCCTGCGCCCGTACAAGTCCTTGGTGTATATCACCACACACCAGTATCTGCAATTCCCCTGCTTCAATTAGTGGCTTCTTCACTGCCACCAAGACAAACACGTGGACAAACTTGTTGGTACCCCTCGTTTAATGAAAGAAAAACCCACAATGGTCATAGACATAGCTTTTATGTGACAAAAGTAATAAATAAAAATTCTATGAAAATGAACAAATGAAAGTCAGACATTGCTTTTCAACCATGCTTAAACAGAATAAAAAAAAAAAAAAACTCTTGAAACAGGCTTGAACAGAAATGTTCCCTTAACTTAATATTTTGTTGCACAACCTTTTGAGGCAATCACTGCAATCAAACAATTCCTGTAACTGTCAATAAGACTTCTGCACCTCTCAACAGGTATTTTGGCCCCTCCTCATGAGCAAACTGCTCATTGTACCCGGCACAGATTCAAGACACCCTGTGCCAGATGCAGCAAAGCCGCCCCAGAACATAACAAAGCCTCCTCCATGTTTCGCCGTAGGAACGGTGTTCTTTTCAAGATATGCTTCATTTTCCCATTTGTAAACATAGAGCTGATGTGCCCTGACAAAAAGTTAGATTTTTGTCTCATCTGCCATAGGGCATTCTCCCAGAAGCTTTGTGACTTGTCAACATGAAGTTTGGTTATTATTACTTTTGTCAGATTCAAGTTATTTCTGTGTCCATTGTGGGTTTTTCTTTCAGTAAACGAGGGATACCAACAATTTTTTCCACGCGTGTTCTCTGCACCAATATTGTGGCAATTTTGAGGTTTGCTAGGGAGAATGGATGCTTGTTTTCCAATCCTTAGGACATTATGCATGGCTGAGAATTAATGAAACATAAGAGTGGTCTAGAGGCATTTGTTGGTCACCTGTAGTCAATGATACCTACACCTATGACACATACATAGATTTACATATTTATGCCTATTCCTGTTATGTTACCGCAGATGAGTCCTAATTAGAGATGAGCGAACAGTAAAATGTTCGAGGTTCGATATTCGTTTCGAGTAGCCCCACAATATTCAACTATTCGAATCGAATATCGAACCCTATTATAGTCTATGGGGGGAAAATGCTCGTTTCAGGGGTAGGCAACGTTCAAGCAAATTATACTTACCAAGTCCACGAGTGAAGGTCGGGCTGGGGAGAGCCAACTGCGAATGCCCGCACTACAAGCGGACATGCGCAATCGGCTCTGCCCAGGCCTGATGCCTGGCAGAGTGAATGAAGAGCCGGAAGACGCCGCTGGGAAGCTGCACGGAGAAGACTTCTAAAGGTAGGAGAAGAATCAGCGTTGATTGGCCGACTGTATAGCATTCGGCCAATCAATGCTGGTTCTGCATCGAACTTATACATTCGAACAGCGAGTGGTACTCAATCGAGTATCAGTATTTCGAATATTCGATCGAATACCTACTCGATCGAGTACTACTCGCTCATCTCTAGTCCTAATACTATTTCTGACAATTACATCGGTTAGCCATCATTTTAAAACCTACTCACTATTGTTTAGGTAGCCTGAGTACCAAAACAGCTATGACCCATTGAGGCATGGACTTCACAAGACCTCTGAAGGTATCCTATGGTATCTAGCACCAAAAAAATTAGCAGCAGGTCCTTTTTGTTTAATGCATGACTCAGGCTGGTCTTTTCCATATATTTTGTAAGGTAAGTCTTCTGCCCCAGTGTTACTGGTTTTGGTGCTGAACCTTGTTATCTATATGTTGCCTGTCTTAACGTTAACCCTTTTATGTTTGCTTTGCATTTTTCAGAAAGCAATGATAAAATTGTTTCCCACTAGTTTTAGTGGAATGTTATTTATATGCGACAGTTGAGGAAAGGAAAGGGGACGTGGCAGGAAATAGGTTCCAGATGTTGCAGTGTAAGAGGACTGTTTGTCAATTGTCAAATTCATGGAAATTTGGACACTAAATGCAATATTTTCCTCAGTTAAGTGAAGGGTACAGCAGTAATAATGTGTTATACTGTCCTTCTACTATAGAGAATGGCATTTTTTTCTAGGTTGAACACATAGCTGCATTGGAGTGGCATTCCTTGGTAAAGTTTACAGCTCACATCTAACATATTATTCATATTTTCACCTTGTATAGCAGAATAGTGTGTTTGTGTGTGGTTAAGTAAGGTGTAAAGGTATAAATGAAAATACCTCTTATGTTTAGTGAAGGTTGGTCTTTTGCCAAGGTTTGGGATCTTATATATACTGTACAAGAGTCCATCAACCCAGTGCCTGTCCAACATGGCTGTCTGGATACCTCCGTGTGTGCTTCTGTTTTTTTAATATTTAAATGTTTTTAGTAACATTTTCCAGTGTAATAAAATAAACAATTACAACCACAATGAAGAGGAGGCACATCATCCCATATAAGACTTTTAAAGCACATAGTAATGCAATGAAAAGGAAAATGTATAGGCTAAATGATGGTATCTGGTTAAGGACACAGAGTAAAGCATGGAATAATAACATGGGAGGCCATGTGCCAGTGGAATAGGGCGGGACGGGATGAGGCCAGAGCAGCACCCCTCTACTACACTGTAGAGTCAACTTGTCTGTACAGTTGGTCAAGTGAATGGCACACCCCAAACGCCCCCCACCAACACACAAAATGAAAGGAAGGGAGAAGAAAACAGCACCATGGAAGTGGGGAACCCCTAGTCACTCTGGTAAAGTAGCAAATATGTCACCAATTAACAAAGGATTGGAGGACCATTCACTAAAAGACACTCTAGATACCAGGAGGTCAGGTGAAAGAGATCTTGGATTGACCTCTTTGTTTGTAGGGGGCCTCTTGTCAATAATACTCTACCAACGCAAAGAACTGTCCAACATGGGCTGCCTCTTTACCGGAAGCCTCCTTCCAGTCTATTTTCATACTGTGAGATTGCGTCTCCAAAAACAATTTAAAGGCGGGAGGTTCTGGATGTATCCAGGTATGTAGAATGCTTTGGACCTCTGCAGCTGCTATCACGTGTAACAGTTTCCTCCTGCCTGGGATGCATGGATGCATGCTTTGTCTATAAATCAAAAAATGACCTAAGATGAGTAGTGGAGAATGTGTTAACCCTATAACAAAATGACAACACCCATCTACAGGACCACATTTGACATTAAAAGCATATGCTATTAGGGTATATAACAATTTTATAACCCTCCACTGGTGTGATATATGCCCTGTGGTATATCTGTAGAACCATTTCTGTGAAATGACTAGTTTGAAAGGTACCTCACTACCCTTTAGCGCTTTCAACAAGATGGATACCTTTAGCAAGGGGATGGCAGGCACCCAAATTGCCCTAACCCAATTGATATAAGTATAGTGCAGTGGTGCGTGAATTAATGTGTAGCAGCAGGAAGTATAAAACATATTCCAAACCAGCGGAGACATAGACACTATCACTTTGAAATTGTATCTCTTTGCCTGGAGGTACAGAAAAAAATATAGAAAATTGAGGGGTATTATGCCTGGGAAAGTATCTTATATGTTGTCTTCTCAATACTCACAATCCTGTCCCTATACCAATTATAAAATTCCCTATGAGGTCATGCCAACTGAAAGTCTGGATTGACCAGTAGAGATTAATGAACAATAGTAAGAAGTGAGGAGGGGCCACACGGTGGCTCAGTGGTTAGCACTGCAGCCTTGCAGCGGTGGAGTCCTGGTGTTCAAATCCCACCAAGGGCAAAAATACCAACTGCAAGGAGTTTGTATGTTCTCCCCGTGTTTGCATGGATTTCCTTCCCATATTCCAAAAAAAAAGACATACTGATAGGGAAAAAATGTACATTGTGAGCTCTATGTAGGGCTCACAATCTACATTTAAAAAAAGAAAAAAATAATAGTAAGAAGTGGGGTGTAATTGCTTCAAGAGTCTCATCTTCTGCCAGGGCTGCTAAGTGGAAATAAGCAAGGAGTTGTCCCTACATGGTTTCAAGATAGATAAATGCATATGAGAGGTGTAAGAAGTTTGGGATAGCTATTGTTGGAGTGAAAGACTGGCCACTGGCATATAGAGACTGCATATAAGGTTACCCTGGGATGGTATTTTTCTCTGGCCTGTTTACATCAGATGTTCCCCAGTTTTCCTCCGCTATGTTGGAGGTTATGTGGAGAAATTGGTTCTTTACTTCATAATCCTTTGAGACTGCCCCAGGGTAACTGAATACTGGAAAGAACGGATGGTTCTGTGCCTCGAACTCCACAGACAGCTTTTCTCCATTTAGAACTGGGTTCGATTCCATCTCCACATCAAAAATTAAGATGTAAGATTTTAGTTATCGCTAAACTAGTAATTGTTAGGAGTTGGAAACAACCTTCTGCTCCTTCTATTCGAGAACTCTTAAAGGGGTATTCCCACATCGCATACTCACCAGTCTTCATTGCTGTAAAATCTTCTGTCTTACTGCTTTGTTGCGTCATTGGTGGGCGGGGTTACATATGCAAAGCCAGCGGCGAGATACACGCTCATAGATGGTGAGACCAGTCTAGCCTTCACAATGCCAATGCAGACCCGGCATCCTCTGTAATAGAGAGGCGGATGCCGGGGAGTGTTAGACGCCGGCACAGATGCACAGGTGCCTCCAACATCGCTATGCTCCTGCCCTGCATGAAGCCAGCAGCGGCAGAAGCGATGCTGTTATTCCGCTCCTCTGCCCCCCCCCCCCAGCATTGCTCCTGCCGCTGCTGGCTTCATGCAGGGCAGGAGCATAGCGATGTTGCAGGCATCTGTGCCGGCGTCTAACCCTCCCTGGCATCTGCCTCTCTATTACAGCGGATGCCGGGTCTGTATTGGCGGCCCCTTCCCCCCAAAGGGTAAACAACCCCCCCCCCAGGCTCACTCCCGTGCACTTAGCCCCTCCTCCCTCCCCCCTCAGAGCAGCAGATACATCACTTGACTTATGACCAGATAAGTCAAGGGATGTGTCAAAAAAAAATAAAAAATGAATAAAGTGATATAGTGGACAAACAAAGCAGTTTTGCTGAAGCAATGTATTTAGGAAAAGTCTTACATCCACATTAACAAGCAGTATAGATAGGATCCTTGTGATGGGACAACCCCTTTAACGCTTATTTACAATACTCATAACTATGAGCGAACAATAGCATTGGGAAATTTGTCCTTTGCCAAATACAATAATATCTGGAGAGTTTGGAGAGAAAGCTCATATTGTACCGCCCATTAATACACTATATGGTACTGTAGTTATTGCTCGATTATTACCACCATAGTTATTGGGGTGACTTGAGCACAACACTAGGGTTATGTGATCCATATTTTCTAACTTGCTTTAATTTACTGTGACCTTCCTCTGTTTTTCCCTTTCCTTTTTGTTTCTTGTCTTGTCTTATGTTTTCCCCTTAATATCTACTAATTTGATAATTAATGTAACTTAATTACTGCTTGTTTGTTAATGTATGATTGTTGTACTATAAAAAAATTAAATAATCCCTTAATAAAAATTATTGAAACAAAAAAAGAAAATAAAGAAGAGGGTTGAGAAAAGCTAGGGAGAAAGGGGGATGTGAAAAACATCAGAGGAATGTCAAGACCATGTCATGATCACTGTCTAGGCTGAGGTTTGAAGGCATCTAACAAGGTCCTGGAAAGCAGAGCTAAAGCCCCTCCATCTCAGCATGTCCTGAAAGAAAGACCTCCTGAAACCTTGTTGAATGCCTTCTCTACGTTCAGGTTCAGCAAAAGCTTCAGGTTCTCACCACCAGAGTGAATCACCTCCACCGCCGCCGCACATTAGAAGCTGCCAGTCACGTGATTGTGAAGCCCCTCTGAATGAATAAATGATTGTAGTCTGTTGGGGTATTGTCGCTGTTCAGCAATGATATCAGTCAATAAGACTGTGTCACACTTTGGTCCTTGTTTGGTTTATGTAGAAGAATAGTGCAGGAATTTAGGAAAGATTCTGCATTGCAATTAGTAGAGCAAATGTCATTATTTACACTTTTTACAGTATTTGTTGCATGGACCATCCAATTCCAGGGTCTTATTTGTGCTAACGATGGACAGGGTCTCCTGTTTGGTGAATGTTGCATCCAATAGCTCTTTTTTCTCTGTCATAAGGCAAGGGAAAGAAATTGAATTAAAGAAGGAATCAATAAGGTCTGGATGAGCCAAGTCTGCTTTGTAGAGGTCCTCAAAATAATTAAACAAGAGTTCCTCTAGTTATGCTTATTTCTTACATATCTTGGCAGTGCTGGGATCGACCAGTTCAAGAATGGGATTCATTTTAGATTGGGAGTGGGCCACCCTTGCCAGGAGTCACCTGGGCCTATTTGCCTGTTAGAAATTACAGTCCACTGTATAAGCCAAACACCATCACCTGCTCCTGTACATAACACTGCAGAGTGCTTCTAGCCGCTTCGTGTTCCTGCCTAGTCATGAGTATTGGTTGACAGGTGAAGGAGTGTTGTGTCGAAAATAGCGTGGTCTGTAGAGTGTGGAAGCACAATTCTGCATGCTTATATTTGTGGGAGGTGTAGCTCATTATGTGCTCCTGGAGGACCACTTTGGAAGTTGCCCAAAATAGAATGGTGTCATCTATTTGTCAGGTTATTGATGAGATAATTAGCATTTTCAGATAAGTTTTAAAGTCATCAGAATTCACCATATATTGCAGAAATCACCATAATCTTGGTTTGAAGTTCAAAGCGCTTGAGAATCAGCTGTGTGGGAGTGTGGTCTGAAGTTGCAATCAGAAATATGTTGGAGCTCTATAGATAATAATAATAATAAAAAAATAAAGAGAGATATGAAATAAATCTATACAGGTGAAACGACAGACTTGTCTGTAGCTGAAAATTGCGTTGTATTGAAGTTCCCTCCCAAAATAAGTTTAAAATGTTGCTATTTCAGGAGTAGGTTAGTCAGTCTGGTAAAAAAATCCCAGATTGGATTGATTAGTTCGTGGATACTTGGGGTGTATGTTATTTGTGCAATGCACATTTTAAGCTCTAGAACCCTAGCCCTCCTGATCCTGTTTTTTAAGGATTAGGGTCCATTCACACAGAGTAAACGTGTGCTCATTTTGGCAGAATACACGTGTAAAGAATACACGTGTAAAAATAAGACTCCCATTGACTTCAATGACATTTTTTTACATTTTTACATTTTTTTACACGTGCCAGAAAATGCGACAAGCAATGAGCGCACATTTACTCCGTGTGAATGGACCCTTAGTGTGTTCACCTGCTAAACTTCATTCTGTCAATCCCTGTCTCCCTGTGTGTATAAAAATCTGTTTCTGTAGCTACACATTGACTTACCTGTTAAGATACGATCTGTCTTTCTGCATGTCTGAATGTTTCTGTCAGATGCTGGAGTCAGGTGTGTAAGTCTGTGGATACTTGTTCTTTCATCTGCTATATCTGAACTGAGCCTTAGTCTCTGTCTTCCCTATTTGGATGTAAATCTTTTCATCTGTTATGTCTGAGTTATTCACTAGTCTCTGCCTGCTGTCTGTTCTGTGTGATTGGCCTTTGGGATTATGCCATATATGCATCTGTTCCCATTTGGACACATTGTCCCTCTGTTAGTTTTTGCTGTGTGGATACATAGTCCTTCTGCCATGTTTGCATCTGCGCTACCTGTTGCCTTCAACCATCTTTTATGTCTCTGCTACTTTTGACCTTCGGCTTCTTTTATACATCTGCAGATCCTCACTGATTCCTGTCTCTGACCATAACCAGCAGGTAGATGCATAAAATTATAGTGGAAGTTAGTACTGCATTAATACTGAGTATAGCAGATCTGGGGATCACTCTTGAGTCATTGAATAAGTATGCTTTAATTGACTTGTTGACTTTGAACAAAGGAATTTATGAAACCGAATTCCAAAACAGAAAATTGCACCACAGGATGCGCCTAGACACATGATAGTAAAACTATTTTCATACATATAAAGGAAAGTGTTATTAAGGTTATGAAAGCAGTGTCCACCCGCAAATTTCTTCTAAAGAATAAAATGAGATTTCTTTTTAAGATCCATCTGTAGCAACCATAAATAAGTGGAGGGAATTTATTCCAGCCACCAAGATCCGAAGACAGAAATATATTTCTTGGTAATGAGGATAACCTTGAACAACCTGACGTATCCTTTTGTGCTTAAATTCCTAGAAGAATTTTTTTCTCCCCTGGCATGGGGCGGACCCCGCTTTATCCCCTAGTACTCCTGCACACGACCGAGGGTGCAAGCCTAGCCTCTTCCAATGGAGAGTCTGATACTCCGCTTCTTTCCGATAATAGAGCAAGTTCTATACTGATCTGTGATATTGGAACAGAACCCGCCCATTGATATCATCTGAGTGCATTCCGCTTTAAAAACAGTCACCACTAGGTCTGCACACTCAGTCATGTGCATGAGGTCGGAGTTCCTATATTTCCACAGTATTTTGTGGAAACATGGTTAACCTTTTGGCTTTCCAAATAACTTTTGCGAAATTTGCAACAAATTTTCCAATGCAGCATCGTTGGAATAACAAATTTGCACAATATGACCTAGAATAACATCAGAACTCGAAAATTGTGCAGTGAATTAATGTCAAGGATACTGGCCCCTATACTAGGTGCAGTTATCACTCAGAGAGTTCAAGGATATGGAAATTAGCCTATAGATGTTGTTATATCCCTCAGAAACTAGAACACCTATATCAAGGAGTAAGCAGTGAATGTAGGAGGAGTTGGAGAAAAAGTGTTTGCTATTCCTGCCGATTACGACAGCACATGATCCCTTGAATTTTGAGTTAAGTTACTAACTATGGTTGATCCATTTTTCACATCAGCAACAGACATATCAGACATTTTTTCAAAGTAACTTCTATGTTTTTAAATGTCTTTGGATCCATTAAAAACAGACATGGATGGCAAACGGACGTAAAAATAAAGGATATGTCCTGTATCTTTCTTTGGTTAAATGGTTTGTAGAAACAAACAAACTATATGTGCTTTGCCTATTAAAAGTCAATTATAAACAGGTCCATTAACAACTGAAATGTGAATAAGCCCAAAGGCTATTGGATACTTGCTGCCACTGATTCCAAAAGGTGACTACTCATTCACTGATGGCAATTAGATTGAAATCTGCTAAATATTGGAAGATATATGTGGTTGAATCCCACATATAATAAGATTACATAATCTGAATATTGTTAATACTTTTGCAAATATACATACTAATGATATGTACGTTTATTGCATTTATAAGTGTTTTATCATGTGCAGAATCACATACCACGTTACTTTACATTACCAAAGTTAAAGGAAGTCTGTCACCAGAACAGTGTCTAGTAAACTATAACCACAGTCATATAGCCAGGTTAACAGGAATAAAACTCTATTTTCTGTTATGCTAATAACCTGTGTGGTGTAATGGGGGCATCTCTGTTGCTCTCATTTCACCAAAAAACTATGCTTTACAATGCCCCAGCCCCTCTGTCCCTCCATGCTATAATTGACAAATACACTGCCTGGTCATTCTAAGCTTATCCCCACCATTTCTGATAAAATCGGTTTCTTCTGTTATGCAAATAACGATCACGGAGCACCAGGGCGTTCCCAAGTGCGTTGAGCACCCCCCACCTCCCCACTGCCTCTTAGCTATTTAAATTCACTCCCCTCCTCCTCTTCACTCGAACTTCTGCCTTTCGCAAGCATCGGACGCAGCGCTGTATGTATATCAAATCTCACGTGTGCGCGATTATCTCTGCCTCTACGGGTTGGGGCAGAGTCGACTGCACATGTCTGGCCGGCCATTTTCCAGTGCTCTGCTACAGGAGCTTACTACAAGCGTACTGTGAGCCCGAAGTGGCAGAGCTGATTGCGCAGGCACAAGATTTGATATACGTACAGCGCTGCGTCCGATGCGTTGGAAAAGGCAGAAGTTCTGGTGAAGAGGAGAAGGGGAACGAACATAAGCAGCTAAGAGGCAGTGGAGTGTTGTGAGGAGGGGGATGCTTGAAGCAAAAGGTGTTTTTCTAATGATAGACTCCCTTTAAAGTACCTCTTTTTTTGGTTCTATCAGATATATTATGACGATTTTAAAAGCTGATATTTGTGTATGAGAAACATGTTAATTAAAATAGTAGTTGAACTATGGAATGCCCTACCCCCAAAACATTGGTTTAGAAGTGTAAAACAGCCACATTCAAAGAAGGGGCTAGTTGCTTATCTATCGAGAAATGGCCTTTTGACATATAAATAGGAGATTTTCCCACAGTTAAGATTTACATTAACATCACTTATCCACATTACTACCACTGCAAAATTATGGTCTTTTTTTTTTTACAGGAGCATCAGGCTTACCGCAACAGGTGCAAGATGAAAAAGGAATAAAGGGGTTGTCCGGATAAAATAAGAATTAACTCCTAAATTAAACCCCCTCCCCACAATAACTTCTAATTTATTTATATTAAAAAAAATCTATAATTACCCAAATCCCTGGGGCAGTCAGCGACACTTTCTGATAATCCGTTGACGTTCTATTTCATCGCTTCCTAAACGGAACGTCATCAGTACCCCCCAACCCCATCAATACTTAGGCATCTTCCTTTCCGAGAACATCTCCTCCACTCTTCCTCTCTGCAACCTCTTGTGCAGTCATGTGGGTGTCTGTATCACATGCGCAGTAGAGATGGCACTCCAAATGCAGACGATGCCAGGACCTCTCACAGGCACCCAGAAATCACTTAAAACACTGCTAAAGGTATATAGGGTGTACTTATTAACCCATTAATAGCACTAACAGACCTTTTAAACGGATCCTATCATAGAAACCCTTTTTTACACGTCGGAATAGCTTTAAGAAAAGCTATTCTTCTCCTACCTTTCGTTGTCTTCTCTGCGCCACCATTCTGTAGGAATCCCGGTTCTTGTCGGTATGCAAATGAGTTCTCTCACAGCACTGGGGGTGGGCCCCAGCGCTCAAACAGCACTGGAGGCGTCCCCAATGCTGCCAGAGAACTCTCTCCAGCGCAGCCTCCATCTTCGTCAGCAGCGTCCTCTTCATCTTCTTGTTCCAGCGCAGGTTTCCAACTTCTAGGCCTCGGCCACGAGAAAATGGCCACGTAAAATACTGTGCAAGCGGACATTTTCTCGTGGCCTGTGGGCATACACAGTCTGCTCTGCCCAAGGCCTAGAAGTCGGAAACCTGCGCTGGAAGAAGAAGATGAAGAGGACGCTGCTGATGAAGATGGAGGCGTCGCTGGAGAGAGTTCTCTGGCAGCATTGGGGACACCCCCAGTGCTGCGAGAGAACTCATTTGCATACCGACAATAACTGGGATTCCTACAGAACGGCGGCACGGAGAAGATAACGATAGGTAGAAGAATAGCCTTTCTTAAGGTTTCTATGATAGGATCACTTTAAAAAAAAATTTAAAAAATCGCAACATGTCAATTATACCTACAGAAACGCTGGCATTTTCCATATAAGTATAATTAGTGCAGAAAGTCCTCAGAGGAAAAGTTCTGCGGAAAAAAATGTAATGCGTTTCCGCCACTGCCTTTTCCGCTATGTTTTTTTCACTATGTGGAGCTTTAACCTAAAGGGGTTTTTCAATCTTAAACCAATTTCTCACTAGTGTTGCTTTACTGTTTTTCGGTTCCGTCACTAGACCTGAACAATGGAGAGGTGGACTGCTAAAACAGTGGTTACTAGAGATGAGCGAGTACTGTTCGGATCAGCCGATCCGAACAGCACACTCGCATAGAAATGAATGGACGTAGCCGGCACGCGGGGGGCTAAGCGGCCGGCCGCCGTCAAAGCGGAAGTACCAGGTGCATCCATTCTTTTCTATGGAGCGTGCTGTTCGGATCGGCTGATCCGAACAGTACTCGCTCATCTCTACTGGTTACACATAGAATAGATATTAACTATAATGGTGTTCAGGTCTCCGTCGTTTTTAAATTGAACACAGCGTCAGAAAAAGTCCTTTATTTTCAGCAGACACTGTAATGGCGTCTCCATTGGAAAAATAGCTTTAGACATTTATGTTATAAACAGGAAATCCATGAAATAGCTGGAAGCAGAAAAAAATTATTGCTCATCTCTATTGCTACAGTAATGTGAATGATACCATAGTAATGAGTGTGAAGATTTGGAACAGAAAACACTAACATGATACATGATACATATATTATAAAATAAAGCCGCACAGAATTTTGGCCATTACTCCAGTTATGTTTACTGTTAACAATGGAGAGGGAATTCCTGACAATAAAATGAGGTGCCATAAATTCTAGTTCTATCCCTGTGTACACAGAAGATTGGTAACAGCATGTATATAAGCAAACAGATGTTATGCTTTCGGTATGAAATCTTTCTATCTGCATTTTTCTCATCAGTGTGCCTTGGAAAGACTTAAGTTAGCATACAGTTAAAGATATTTTTGGCGTGCCTTTGTCCTATATTGTATACATTATATTCTAGAATTCTTGGAAACATGCCATTGTCTGCAGAGCCCTGCATAGTTTGATTCCAGTTTATGTATACTAAAGGATATCACTTTTCAATAATGAGTCCCAAATGTCTGACAGATGTATCTTCAGTTGGAAGTAAGAGTAACTTGTATGTATGCCGTGTAGCCCGTTAGCACAGCAAGAATGAAATACTGTCATTTTGCTCATTTGCCGTGAAGTTTACTGTATTTGTAACTGAACTGAACTAGGTGTCAATGGTAAAAATCACATTTTCTTACCTAGGTTTTCATAGGACTGCAGGTAACTACTGTAACTCATAGAAATTATTACTAGAGATGAGCGAACAGTAAAATGTTCTAGGTTCGATATTTGTTTCGAGTAGCCCCTCAATATTCGACTACTCGAATCGAATATCAAACCCTATTATAGTCTATGGGGGGAAAATGCTCATTTCAGGGGTAGGCAACGTTCAATCAAATTATACTTACCAAGTCCACGAGTGAGGGTCGGGCTGGATCCTCCGAAAAGTCTTCTCCGTGCAGCGTCCCCACGGCGTCTTCCGGCTCTGAATTCACTCTGCCAGGCATCGGGCCTGGGCAGAGCCGACTGCGCATGTTTGCACTACAAGTGGGCATGCCCAGTCGGCTCTGCCCAGGCCCGATGCCTGGCAGAGTGAATTCAGAGCCAGAAGACGCCGCGGGGACGCTGCACGGAGAAGACTTCTAAAGGTAGAAGAAGAACCAGCGTTGATTGGCCGACTGTATAGCATTCGGCCAATCAATGCTGGTTCTGCATCAAACTTTTCCATTCGAATAGCGAGTGGTACTCGATCGAGTACGAGTATTTTGAATACCGTATAATTCGATCGAATACCTACTCGATCAAATACTACTCGCTCAGCTCTAATTATTACGTAGTTCAGTCATCTGTATAAGCAGGGACAATCATAAGTGTTACAAAAGCTTAGTGAAGATGCAGGAAAATTGAAGGATTTCCACAAATCTATATGTTCCAGATGATCCAGACATGAATTAAATAACTTTGTTGCTGCCACTTGGTATCCATGTATTACCGTACCAGTCTCTTCATCAGGATGTTACACCAATGGATTTGCCCCTATAAAACAATTAAATTCCAATCTGGATCATCTGGAATTCATCACTCATCACCACCGATGGGTCCAGGAAAGGCAAGCTGAAGCAGCTAGTTATAGAGAAGAGTACAAAGTGGCATTAAGCTCCCAGTATTTACTTGTTATTTGAATGTAGTGAGGTCAGTTGTAAGGCAGGATCATTAGGAAGGCTTCAACTGTTCTGAATATTGTGATGTATAAAAGGGCCTGTAGTAGAGAAATTCAGTTTTTTTTTTGTATATTGTTAAGGAGGTTGTCTAAACTTTCAGATGCCGCGTCTCTATTCACCATGAGGGTTAAACTTCTGACATCAGGGTTATCTGTATGCAGTATTTACATTGAGGCTTATAACATATGACAGGCATCCAGTGTTCACATTGCATGCAATGTACAGTCATATAGCTAATAGGTTATTCGAGGGTTACATATATAAATCACTGAGTGTTTGTGACAGCAACTGGATGGAGCAGTCCCTTATTACAATTATAAAAGCAGGAGAAATAGGAAGCATATTCAAAATGACGGTGAATGAGGGCGGATTTCGTAGCCGAATCCACCACCAGCAGAAAGATTTTTGACTCCCATTCACTTTAATAGGAGGTCTTGGTGGAATCCATTCAAATATTAAGCAAGACGCTTCCTACTGAAAGGAAACGCCACAAACATTTTGCTGTCTATTTGCTATTCGTTTAATAGACTGCTTATTACATTCAATACACAAATTTTCTCTTTTTAGGGGGCGCTCTGTGTTGATTCTGTAGCAGAGCTGGGTGATGGAGATGATCGTCTTCTTGAAGCACTACAATTGTCACATCCTGCAGAACTACAGTCCCAACTGGAAGACAATAAACTTCGTCTAAGCTTGAATCCAATTTACAAGCAAGTGCCCCGGATTGTAGAGAGATGTTGCTCTCACATTGAGAAGCATGGTAAGATGCTTTATACAAGTTTATAAGACTGAGCTTAGATGAACCTGATATCATTAAAATATAAAGAACAAAAAACTTGTGAGTCTTCAGTAGTTGATACATTTTAATGGCTAACTAATAGGGTTGAGCTGATCTTGACTTTTCAGGATCGATTTTGAAATCCGATTTCTGATCATTTGTCATTCGAACCCGATCTCGATCTCAATTCCGATCCCAATGCAAGTCAATGGTTTTTTTTTTACTAATCGGAGATCGGATTTTAAAAACAATCCTATTCACTATACAGCATGGAATCTAACAATTGAAAGCTTTAATTGTTAGAATCCACGCTGTGTAGTGATTTTTATTAATCACTAAGTAGCCAGAGGATTTTTTTTAATCCTCTGGCTACTTATTCCCCCCTGGTGTCCACTTACCTGCAGAGATGGCTGGTCCAGTGCCCGGTGTTTTCGTTCTTCTTCGCTTCGCTGCCCCCTGCCTCCCAGGTTAGGAGAGTGTGAGTGGGTTGGGAGAGTGTGGGAGGGGAGACGAGGGGAGACGTCACATCTCCCCGTCCTGTACCCGTCCACACTCTCCTAAGCCACAAGCCCCACCTTCTTCCTAGCTCTTTAACACTAACTTTGGAGGCGGGGGTAGCAAGGTGAAGAAGATCGAGAACACCGGGCACTGGACCAGCCATCTCTGCAGCTAAAGTAGCTAGTAGAGATGTTAGCTAGTCTCCCATTAGAATGAATGGACGCAGCCGGCGCTCAAGGGGTTATGGCTGTGTGCCGGCTGCTTCCATTCATTCCTATGGACGCGCAGCGGAGCCTTCACACTGAGTATACACTCCGCTCAGAGTGAGCGGAGCGTATACTCAGTGTGAAGGCTAACATTGTTAGCTTTTCCCACAATGCTTGGCCATTAGCAAAGCATTGTGGGAAATAATCACCGATCTCGATCCCACCTAAAAAGATCGTGTTTGTAATTCCAATCGCAGTCGTGAAATTTTCTCGATCGCCGATCGGAATCCGATCTTTTCCGAACACGATCGCTCAACGCTAATAACTAATAATGATGACAGATTACAAGCTTTCGGGATATATCAGATCCCTTCCTCAGGTATCGTTAAAAACAAATATACTTTTTCCTTATCATTAAAATAGTAATATTTTATGCAGGTAGGAGTTTTGTGGGAAAATGCGTGATTTAACCTGCTGTGAAAGGATGCTATACAATTCTTCTTATTAATCTTTTTTTTATTTTTTATTTTTTTTTTTTATAAATAAATCAATCAGACCATTTTAATTCAAGAAAGCCATAAACCTTTTCCCAAAACACAAAACACTGAAAACAATAAGCACCATGCTGGCACATCAGCGCAAAAAGTATAGAGTAAGAAGAAAATCATTTACAAGTGTCTCAAAATGGGCAAACTCTCATTTTTTATTTATTTATTTATTTTTAATTAATAACTATTAATCATTGTCGGACATTCCCTAAAATGATATTAGTAAAAAGTACATCTGACCCCACAAAAAATATGCCTGTATTCGAAAATATTAAAAAGTTCCAGGTGTCAGAATATGGCAACTCCAAGAATCTTTTTTTTTTCAAAGTTTTAGATTTTTGCAAAGGCATTGAAACATAACAAAAACTATATATATGTGGTATTGCCGTATCAGAAAATAGTTAACATGTCACTTTGGCTGCACGGCTGTGAAAACAAAGCCCATAAAAAAATGGCCCCTTTATTGGAACTAATGGGGCTAAGCCATCCCCTGAAAACAACTCTATAGCATCATTCCTTCTCCACCAAACTTTACAGTTTGTACAATGCAATCAGGCGGGTAATGTTCTTCCATTTGTCAAACCCAGACTCATCTATCAGATTGCCTGAAAGAGAAGTATGATTAAAGATGGAAAAACCCCTCAGGATCCGCATTGTTTAGAGTTTGGTCTCTTCAGGTCACAGAGTATAATTGGTGTAGGCCTATGGGAGGTGTAAAAAATAAACCACATTCATGCTGAGCTTCCATTAACTCTTTTGGGCCTCCTTGTGATGTCCATCACTCTGTTGGTGACTTCCAGAACTTTTCTGTGACATCATGGGTCCAGGGTCACCGCTGAGGCATGTGATTGGGGCACTAGCAGTCACATGGGCACACCGAGCATCATGGCGCTGTGCATGAACATGTCACTGCTGAGTTGTTTTTTTAATAATACCATTAACAGCTGATTGAATATCTAGGAGGGAAGAGATTTTATAAACTGACATTTTGCAACAGTGGCATCCTATTACTGTACTACGATTTCAGTGACATCTTTAGAACAATTGATGCTTACACAAACCTGTATGAAATCAGACTGCATAGCTAGAGACTTGTGCCAATTGGATTGAATGAAACAAAGGAATTCAAGAATTGCATTTCCCAGTACTCTTGTACATACAGTGTATGTGACTCCATGATTAGCAGACATCAATCCAATCCTTTGTACTCTGTTCCTGCAGTTCCTTCTATCTGACTTTTACTTTTTAGGTAAAGAATATGCAAATCTATTCTCCAGGATGTAATTAGGAGAACAGTGCACTCTGTACGCCGCCCTCTAGAGGGCAACATCCTTAACATCATGCATGACTCAGTTAAAAAGTCTTCTATCATGATGTGGATTTAATTGCCAAATTAGTATTTCTATTCCAAAAGGAACAGATTCCCAGCTATGGACAGCGCTGTTTCGGCCTATTGGGCCTCCTCAGCATAGCGTAGGGATACTGATTTGGCAGAGTGAGAGACTATAGACCTACTTTTTACTAACTTACATTTGGGTGGACAGATAAATGGTATTAAAAGCCAACGTTCGCTTTCAGACATCACAACACTATGATCTTTAGCATGCGATGTGAGACGCTGTCAGTTACCAAGTAGCCTTTCAGTATAGCACTGAAATGTTTAAAATAAAATGTAAACTGTAAAACATTACTTGTCTTTCATTTCCTCAGGGCTTCAGACAGTTGGTATCTTTCGTATTGGAAGTTCAAAGAAAAGAGTTGAACAGGTATGTTTTAAGAGTTTTTCAGTTTAGTCAGTGGTATACATGCACATTAACACAATGGCTCTGGGGTGACCACTGAAACTTGAAAATATTGTAACGTGAGTGCAGAACGCTATGCCAAACTGGTAAGGCTCCTTTCACATTAGTATTCAATTATAGAAGTAACAACAAAAATGAAGGAGTTTTAAAATTACAGAGCCAGAAGATTACTTTTTCTATAATGAGATTCCTTAGGCTTCTATTTTGGCATCTGTCATTTTGTTTGAAAGAGAGAGTCTTGCAAGAAGAGCTTTTTTGATGTGTGATTTTTAACAGATTCCGAGACAAAAAGTCTTCACCATTCTGTACAGACAGCGTCCATGAAGTACATGTAGCACTGTGCCTCAAATAGCTACAATTGGTATTAAATGGGCAATAAGGGCATGTTGTGGGGGCTTATATAGGCAAAGAAAAGTTGGGATTAGTATAATTAGTATAACATAGGAAGAATATGCAAATCTGTCTCCCAAGATGTAAACAGGGAGACAGTGCCTCTGTTATGCCGCCCTCTATTGGAAGCACCCTGAACATCATGCCTGACTTTCCCAGAAGTCTTTACTGCATAATGCGGGGTTATAACCAAATCAATTTCTCAGCTATGGACGGCACTGTTTCTGTCTGGTTGTACTTCATCAGCGCAGCCTAGAGAGAATTGATTTGGTACAATAACATAGTATAACGTAGGCTATAAAGTTGTAACATAGTTCTGGCACCTAGCTATTGGATAAGACACAGTAGGAAACACATCCTATTATGGCTTCTAAGAGGACTATGAGCTCTCTGGCCAGTACAAAAGACAGAAATTTAAGATGGCTACAGGTATGCCCTGGGAAAGAATATAAGATAGAGACGGGCACAAGCTGGCATCCTTCACAGTGCTCTTAAGTAGAGATGAGCGAGTACTGTTCGGATCAGCCGATCCGAACAGCACGCATGCATAGAAATGAATGGACGTAGCCGGCACGCGGGGGTTAAGCAGCCGGCCGCCGTAAAAGTGGAAGTACCAGGTGCATCCATTCATTTCTATGGAGCGTGCTGTTCGGATCGGCTGATCCGAACAGTACTCGCTCATCTCTACTCTTAAGTAATACAGCACCAGGTGATTGGCTCTACTTGACCCCAACATGAAGCTGTCAGACACATTTTACCAGTGAATTAGAATTTAGAAAATTTAACTAGCTGGATCTTCTAGACAATGTACAACAAATTAGCATGGATCCATTAGATGTTAGGGGTTATGGTTGGTCTCCACACTGTACATCACATGGAGCTGGAAGCAGATAGTTCAGTGCCCTATACCATTGGCCAAGCACCATTACTGCAGCTCAGCTCCCTTTGATGTCAGTAGCAGCTGAGCTGCAGTAGTGGCACTGGCCATGATACAGGACATGAAGCATTTTGCTTCCAGCTCTGTACTTTGATCAGCTGTGCGGTGCCCTCCAGGGCTCCATATTATACAATGTAGAGACTAGTTGTTGGTTCACTGATCAAACATGTATGGCCTACCCTAATGAAAGGCCACTAAAATAAACCGAATCCTGGAAACTCCTTTATCGAATTTATATTTTACAGGACGTACAACTGCAGGGGCCCCCTCTTCATTTTCAGCTTAAATATAGTATGTATGGGTCCATTGTGCTATATTTGAGAGTATAAGACTATCAGAGATAGATGAATAATACTGTATATCTAGGACTTCATCAGTCCTAAATGAAATGCGAAAATGAACTAAATGAAATGCTATTGCATTCAAGTAAAGAGCTACGGGACCCCCATTCTGAAGATAGGTGGAAATCCCAGTGGTTGAATCTATCTATCTATCTATCTATCTATCTATCTATCTATCTATCTATATAGTTTTGGTCAAAATAGGATTTTAATATATATAGCAACAAACATCTGATTGTAGGACACAACTATGAACACAACTATTTGTGCACAATTGCAAACATGATACTTTGTAACCTGAAAGGTAACGTAAGTATAGGAGCATGGAACGGCAATTTATGATTCTTCTTCTTAAAATGTATTACTTTGGGAAATAAAAATGGCAGAAGGGAAGAAGTGCTAGGAAAAAAAGAGTTATATACAATCGCATGTTCATCAAACACACAATGGCTACAAAAGGAATCTCAATCTACTCCTGGCTTTGGTTCAAAAAGCCAAAGCAAAATCTGCAACATTTTTGCAACTTGTGGGGCCACTGTGGGACTATTAAAGGATTATCTTATTTTATCTTAGCCTAAAGGTGCAAAGCAGACAAAATATAGGGCAACAGCACCTGGGACAAGACAAAATAAGAACGCATACAACTAGGATGTTGCTATAGATGCAATCCAGTCTATGACAATATATCGCTAACCACAGTAAGTATTTACTGCATAAAACCGGGCCAAATATACATCAGTAAATAATAGTAGTAAATCTAGGGCTTATATATGCTCTACATTTGTGAGCCTTAGCATGTCCCTATGCCTATTTCCTCCCAGAATTCATTGTGGGACTTTACTGTCAGTGCCATCCATGAGATACTAATAGCTAGCACCCTAAAAAAATAGGGCAACAAAGCTAGACAAGACAAACAGCTGTCCTACTAGTAGGACTACCAACAGATTGATGTATACTAAAAGGAACTCAGCACTCCCGTTGGATTTTGTGGAGGCATAATGGTTAATTGTTTATTCAAAGAAATCCATGAACAAATTTAGAGTAGAGTGACATTTTAACCCGAATCGGACCTTCTTCAGACTCGATTAGAAGTAAGAGGAAATGGATAAATTTAGCTGGTCGTCTAAACTGCATAGTGAATGGCACATAATTTATAGCACAGAAAGGACATAGCAAAATTGCTGTTTTATTAACTCTTTCTGGGGAGAAATAGAAATATGTTAATCAATTAGCTATATTTAGCCTATATTCATGAACTCTGTGAATGGAAAAATGAAAAGGTTATGACTTTTGGAAGGCGGGGATATAAAAAGAAAATTGAAAGATGGCGGGAAGGGGTTAAACTACAGGGGAGAAAAGAAATAGAAGCAGGTTTGCTCCTCAAACATAACACATGACATACACATCATCACGAGCTGCTTTACATTACAGCATGCTTATATGGGGAACTTAAAACCTGAGTGTTATGTTTATTCTATATCTGATAACTCAGTGAGAAGTAATTTGTAAGTTCGGTGATATACTCTCAGGTCTGTGTCTAAATGCTACAGAACTGAGAATAGTATTGGTAATACATTTGTTAAAAATATTACATAATATTACAGAAAAAAACTGAGCACAAAATAAGAGGTTGTAAGTGAAAGAGATATGAGGTGGTCTCTGACAACTTACTATTATTAGAGTTCTTATTACATATGTGATATACATTCAGTATGTACACTTGCAGTGTGTGGTGTCAAACTAATGTCCAAGATATATAACTTAGACTACGAGTTTGAAAATATCCCAGATGTAAGATGGCTGCGGCTGATGCTGGATGATAAATCTGGTGTACTTTTAGACCATCTAGTCTATTTATGCTACTTTTTAGTTACCGTATATACTCGAGTATAAGCCGACCCAAATATAAGCCGAGGCCCCTAATTTTACCACAAAAAACTGGGAAAACCTATTGACTCGAGTATAAGCCGATGGCGGGGAAATGCAGCAGCTACTGGAAAATTTCAAAAATTAAAATGGTCAGAGTTTTTGGGTACAGTAGTTGCTGGGGAAGGGGAGGGGGTGTTTTGGTTGTCTGTCTGCCCCTTCCCTGAGCTTGAGGACTGTTTCTTTTTTCCCCCACTTGGAATTCAGTCTGGCTGAATATAGGGTATCTGCTGGAACAGGAGCACTGCAGATCCCCTATATTCAGTAGACCGGGCACTCTCAGACACAGGGATACCTAATGTGTTTGTGTTTCACAGTAATTTTCTACTTTTGTATGTATTCTAGGGAAAGGAGTGATTTAGAACTTTTAATTTTTTCATTTTTCTTAAAGCTTCTTTTTTTTTTTCACTATCTTGATATTGCAGCTGGTCATGTTTACACCAGTGTCTAGTCGTGACCGCAATAGATCATTGGCCATTTGCCACTGTAACAAAAGTATATAGCATGACATATATTTTTGAAGAATCCCTGTGTGCACATTTCAAGCTACATCCCGAATTCTCTAAGCCATTCCCTCCCTAAAAAAAATACTTTTTTTTTTTTTTTTTTTTTTGCTGATTCGAGTATAAGCCAGGGGGACTTTTTCAGCACAAAAACTGTGCTGAAAAATCCGGCTTATACTCGAGTATATACGGTAACTTGCTTTGAGCAAGTGTTTGTCTACATAATTGGTGCTTTTAAGCCATGCCCCTCTTTTCTGAGAATCTTACAATTTTTGACTTGCTAGACATATGGATGTGCCATATGTCTAGGAAATCAAAAAATTTAGGCCTATACCAGTTATGCCATGTTTACACCAGTGTCTAGTCGTGACCGCAATAGATCATTGGCCATCTGCCACTGTAACAAAAGTATATAGCATGACATATATTTTTGAAGAATCCCTGTGTGCACATTTCAAGCTACATCCCGAATTCTCTAAGCCATCCATCTTTTAGGGACACTTTTCAAAGTTTCTGTCTAAAACACTCAGTCTGGCACTAGGGGTGTATGCCAGTTTTTGGCACAAATATTGGTATTCTGTTACATTTAGCATAGTAAATTTTGCTGTTTCTTAGTAAAGAATGAGAAAGTTCAAGTGGAGTGAAATATTGTAATAGGCATATTTTAGGCATTGAAACGTTCCTCTTTGTTTGCTAAGTATTTAAAGGGGTTGTCCAGGACTTAAAAGCAGCCAAAGAGCATTAATAAACTCCATAACTTATACAGTTGTATTTGAAAACAGGCATCAATTACTGGCTTCAGTGCTGAAGTGCTGTGTATGCCTGCATTACCATTAAACTAGCAGGGATTCGCCAGGGTGACTGAAATAAAGTGGATTAAACAAGTAAGGAGTTTTTAAATTTTATGACATTTTCTACTTTTTGGTAATTTTTTAAAATCCAAGACCACCTTTTTGTTATTTTTAAGACATTAGAATAGACTAAGCACTAGAGATGAGCGAACAGTGAAATGTTCGAAGTTCGATTCGAGTAGCCACTCAATACTCGACTGTTCGATCGAATATCGAACCCCATTATAGTCTATGGGGAATAAATACTCGTTTAGGGGGAAACCACTATTCGACTCAGGAGAGTCACCAAGTCCACTATGACACCCCAGGAAATGATGACAACACCCTGGAATGCAACTGGGACAGCAGGGGAAGCATGCCTGGGGGCATCTAACATGCCCAAGTCACTGTATTACATCGGGATCCCTGTCAGCTTGCGATATGCGGGAGCTTTTCCCCATAGGAATGCATTGACCAGGGTTGATTGGCCGAATGCCATACAGAATACAGCATTCGGCCAATCAACGCTGGTTCTGCCAGAGGCTCGTCTGTGAGGAGGCGGAGTCTAAGATCGGACCAGAATGGAACTGCTGTGGACTTAGACTCCGCCTCCTCCAGCAGAACCAGCGTTGATTGGCCAAATGCTGTACTCTGTATGGCATTTGGCCAAGCAATGCTGGTCAATGCATTCCTATGCCGAGATGTAGCAGTACTGGCCGTGCGCTCAGCTCGGCTACACCGGAGATGCAGCCGAGCTGAGCGCACGACCAGCACTGCTACACCGGAGATGTAAATCCTGCTGCAAACTCGGCTCTGCTGCATCAGAGATGCGCTGAACCCTGCTGCACACTCAGCTCTGCTGCATCAGAGATGTAGCAGAGCTGAGTGTGCGCTGATCCCTGCTGGGCTGAGTGTGCAGCAGAGATCAGCGCACACTCAGCTCTGCTTCATCTAGGCATAGGAATGCATTGACCAGCGTTGATTGGCCAAATGCCATACAGAGTACAGCATTCGGCCAATCAATGCTGGTTCTGCCGGAGTCTAAGATCGGTCTACAGCAGTCTCCATTCTGGTCCGATCTTAGACTCCACCTCCTGACAGACGAGCCTCCGACAGAACCAGCGTTGATTGGCCGAATGCTGTACTCTGTATGGCATTTGGCCAATCAACGCTGGTCAATGCATTCCTATGGGAAAAAGTCAGCTCCCGCATATTACAAGCTGACAGGGATCCCAACCAAATAGAGCCCCAAAGAGCTGGGTGAGTGACAATCCCACCTAACTAAAGGTAATCCCTAGCTAACCCTGCCAGTACATCTATCCCTGCCTCACAGTCACATAGTTCAGTCTCATATGAACCGGATATTAAATCCACTGTTCGTATAAATTGGAGGTCACCTGAATTAGCCAGCCAATTACTTTTCCGATTTTTTTTTGATGCCTCCATTGTCGTAGTTCCTGTCCCAACTCCCCTGCGCAGTTATTGGTGCAAAAAAAGCGCCAGGGAAGGTGGGAGGGGAATCGAATTTTTAGTGAGTTTGCCAACTGGTGTTCAACTCGAACATCTCGAACAGCCTGATATACGATCGAACATGTACTCGATCGAACGCTGTTCGCTCATCTCTACTAAGCACAGTTCTGTGTTTTTTCCCTTTTCCGCCTCGATGTACTGTATCTTTGTTGCCATGTTAATACCAATCGTATGATGATAATAACACATCTACTGTAATTTATAAAGTCAACTAAGTTTTGAAAGTTATTTTACACAGCAACCTCCAGAGACCCTAATCCCACCCCACCCCTCCTCCGTGGGAAACCACATCTTTTTGGGTCCAGAAAAACAAGAACTGTCTGGCAGACATTGGAAACGTTGAGAGGCCTCATCTAGGTCATGGGAACCCAATGGGACATTTATGGATTTTTTTAAGAACACAAAAGTGATAGAACTTTTATGCGGATATCATACCAGTATTGACTTATAATGACTACAAAACATATAGAAAAGCCTATTATATTCTCCACTCTGCAGCCTTTCTTTATATGTGGTTTTAATCATGGATTTATTTATATCAAACATAAACACAGTGAACAGCATAATGCGGCAAATTATACAGCATATTGTATAAATCACATCTGTATATGGGATTGAGTAATAATGAAATGTATGTACACATTTGTCCCTCCTACACGTTCCACTTCTCTACATATGTCCAGATATGTTTCTTTTAGCTAACTAGAGTCTCAGGGCACATTTAATAATAGACAATAGACAAAACCTTAGGCAGTTTTAAAATCCGCCAGAGTAACCAGTGTCTGATACTGGTTTAGACTGTCTATACCTGTTTATAGCACCTTTTAGTAAGCTTATTTTGTAATAGAAATTTTGGCACAATTTGGTGCTTGTAAGCCATGCTCTTTTTTTTTTTTTTTTTTCTATCAAACTACACCAACCAAACTAGATATAATGAAATTAAACAGTTTGGCACCTTTTACAAAAGAGTCTAGTTGGAACCACAATAGTAAATCTGGCCCATTGTGTCATACACTGATCTATTATCAGAACCTCCCACGCTCGTATTCAAGACTTCTCCCGAGCTGCACCACTTCTCTGGAATGCTCTATCCTGAACAATCAGATTAACTCCCAATTTCTACAGTTTCAAACGCAAACTAAAGACGCATCTTTTCAGGAAGGCCACAATTAATCACAATTCCTAATGTAAACCCTTCCGTACCGTAATTAGAATCCCCAAAATTTAACCTTCCTCTGTCCCTGCTCCCACATTACCCCACATGATATGATGCAATTTCAGGCTAACTTTATATGTCCAAGCACCCACATGTTAAAGGACATGACTGGTGACGGCTCATAAAGTTTTATGTTTGTGTAATGACAGTCACCTCTATTACAAAATGGTCTGACCACTTTATAAGCAATGCCGCCCCTGCTACCCCTTGTGTCACCCCCTCTACCTCATAGATTGTAAGCTCTTGCGAGCAGGGCCCTCAGTCCCATTGTGTGAAATAACTTTCTTTGTAATGTATCTCTCTGTCTGTATTTGAACCCTACAAATTGTACAGCGCTGCGGAATATGTTGGCGCTATATAAATAAAATTCATTCATGTGATACAATGATATGTACAGCCAACAAGTGGTTGTGACATGAGTTGCAGCCAGACAAGGGTATTGTTAGCATGTCACCAAATTGTATTGATTTTATGAGAAATTGTAGTTCTTAAAGAGGACCTTTCATCAGATTGGGAACAGGCAGTTCTATATACTGCTGGAAAGCTGACAGTGCGCTGAATTCAGCGCACTGTCGGCTTTCCCGATCTGTGCCCTGGGTAAAGCGCTATCGGTCCCGGTACCGTAGCGCTTTACAGTCAGAAGGGCGTTTCTGACAGTTAGCCAGGGACGCCTTTCTGCCCAGCAGCGCCTATCGTGCTGTGCTGTGTGAGCGGGGAGGAACGCCCCCTCCCGCTCCTGATAATACTCATCTATGGACGAGCTGTGTGAGCAGAGGGAGGGGGCGTTCCTCCCCGCTCACATAGTACAGCGCGATAGGCGCTGCTGGGCAGAAGGGCAACCCTGGCTAACTGTCAGAAACGCCCTTCTGACTGTAAAGCGCTACGGTACCGGGACCGATAGCGCTTTACCCAGGGCACAGATCGGGAAAGCCAACAGTGCGCTGAATTCAGCGCACTGTCAGCTTTCCAGCAGTATATAGAACTGCCTGTGCCCAATCTGATGAAAAGTCCTCTTTAACTAAATTCATAGTTTGCCAAGGATGGAACTGTAGATGTCACAGAAATGTTTTTTTTTTTTCATAATAAACTATCTGTAGTATTTCTGTTATAGCTGCGGGAAGAATTTGCCATTTCTGGAGATATGCTTCTTGGGGAAGATACCTGTGTTCATGATGTTTCTGCAGTATTCAAGGCATTTCTAAGAGACTTAAAGGAGCCCCTTCTACCTTGGCAGCTGTACACAGCATTTATACAAACTGCTGGTAAATATGTATCTACATGTGTATGCAAATTCTTGTATCATTATTTTAAACCATAGTAATATATTACTATATTAGAAATTTTAAGGCTGGGTGGCAAATACCAGAAGAAACAAAGCACCTATGCATAATCAAAGCCATTTATTTCTCTACTTTATTATTTTACATGCCGTATCCCGCTGCTTGATATTTACCTCTTCTTGAAACTTTTGTGTCTTTTCTGGCACAGGTGTCATACTACAATAAGTATACTGTTTCTCAAAAATGTCGGAGAAGTTACTATATTAAAAAAATAAATAAATAAAGACAAGAAGTTATTTTATGCTATACAATATAAATTCAACACACAGTAAATAAGCAATAACCATATTCATAATTCCAAAACTGTTGGCAAACTAAATTTTAGGGTATTTTAAAATATTGGTGGTCCGACTGCAAAGATGTTGTAAGAAGACGAGTAAGTTCTCTAAATATTAACCCCTTCCTGCAGCAGGCATTTTTCAATTTTCGTTTCTGACTTCTCCCTTCCGCTCTTAAAGGCTGCCTTCACGTGGAGTAACGCCGGGCTCAATTTGAGCTTATTTTTACAGGCGTAGAAATCTGAGGGTCGCGTTAACGTTGCATTCACGCGGCGTTTTTTTACTATGCGCGCATACGTGGCGTTTTTTGCTCGCGTGCAAAAAAACGCCGCGTATGCACTCATAGTAAAAAAAGCCACGTAAATGCAACGTTAACGCGACCCTCGGATTTCTACGCCTGTAAAAAATAAGCTCAAATTGAGCCCGGCGTTACTCTGCGTGAAGGCAGCCTTAGAGCCATATGAGGTCTTAATGTTTGAAGGACATTTGTGCGACTGTGTTACGGGCTTCTTTTTCATGGTTTTTATTTCACTCTGCAGCCTAAATGACATGTCATCTGTATTCTATGTTTGGGAATACTTTTATGGAGGCGGATGCATAGGGCGTCTTTTTGGCGGGACCAGTTGTACTGTTTAGTTATACCATTTTGGTGAATGTGTATTGCTTTGATCACTTTTTATTCAGTTTTTTTTTATCAGAGGTGAAACAGTGATTTTTATGGCATTTACTATACAGGAAAAATATTTTTATAAGCTTGTACACTGGGCATTTTCTGACACAGGGATACCTAATGTGTATATGTTTGCCAGTAATTTTTAACTTTTATATTTATTTTAGCGAAAAGGGGCTGATTTGAGCTATTTATTTTAATTGCATTTATTTAGATACCCTAGCGGTTCTTGAATATTATAGGGTTAATTGAATATTGTTATAATGCTAATGAATTGCAATGCATTACAATGCAAATGCATTGCAAAATATCAGCATTTGTATGATAGGCTGTGTAAAGTAGCCTGCCATACAAATGAATGGCAGACAAGGCTTGGAGCCTTCAATAGGCCCCAGATCTCACTCCTGGGGCCAGCAATCCATGGCAAAATGGAGCCTTGGTCAGCTTGGCTGTAAGGCCCTCCTGACAGTGGGGAGATATTGGTGGCAAAATTAATGGAACCAATATATCTCCAGAACTGGGGCACATACCAGGAAAGCTCACAGTGCACTGAATTCAGCAGACGGACAGCTTTTTAGTTGTATATAATTCTGCACATTGATGAGGACATGAAAGGTTCTCTGTAATGCCCGCAAGTAGTACGGGCACTGATTTTGGGCATTAGCACCGTGTCTCTGCTGTATAATACCTATATGTAAAACCCAGATTTTAACCTCCTGGATGACAAGAAGCTCTCTGAGATGCCCATTGTATGAATGGCCGATCAGCCAGATACACAGTCTTCAAAAACCTGAAAATTAGAGACAAAATTAGTTATCAAGTCAATAAATGAAGGCAAACATAGCACCTAGAAATGTCTGATTTCCCTAAATCAGCACCATTGGTAGTTGTGGCACCACTCCTAACAGAATGTGTACTGATACTACGTGTTCACGCAGCCTAGACAAATATGATAGTCACTATGAGGGTGAAAAGGGAATAGTATTGAGCACTATCGAGTCGATGTCTTTCAACCAAATAATATGGACAGCAATTCTCTGGTAGAATTCACTGGAAGAAGGGACAAGCAAACCTCTCCTTGTCCACCCAATGATTCGTGCCCCTGAAATTATGCTATTGGAAGCGAGAAAGAACATCAGCAACATTGTTACAGCTACCAGGAACAAGACAGGCTCCAAACTACATGTTACATGTTAGGTGCTCCTTACCACCCAGCCATGAAGCTGAGCGGTGAGGAACGCCTCCCCAGTACTCATCCATAGACGAGTACTATCAGGAGGGAAGGGGGCATTCCTCAATGCTCAACGTCTTGGCTGGGCGGTAATGAATGCCCTCTCTCACAGTACAGTGCAATAGACGCTACTGTGAGGAAGGGCGTTCCTGCCAAACTGTCTAAAACACCCTTCTGACACTCAAGAGCTACAGAACTGGCACTGATAGCTCTACAGCGGGGGCACAAAACAGGAAAGCTGATAGTGCGCTGAATTCAGCACACTGTCGGCTTTCTACCGGTGTATTACACCACATGTGCCCTGAGAACGTGAAAGGTCCTCTTTAAAAACATTAGTTACTTATTGAAATCAGTAAAAAGTGTCATTTTGCCCACCTTGATATCTGTTTTTTATGCCCAGAAACAGAGGACATAACTGAATGTAATACAGGGAATCGTCTTCTGTATGTTGGTAGTGTCACATTATCAGGGTCAGTAAATTGTCTTGTGGCCCATGTTGATGTTATTATAGATCAGAAAACATGTGATGTTTTTAGATGAGAGATTTTACGCATATATAGAGCATTAGGGCGGGTTCACACCAGCGCCCGATCTCCGTTATGCAGGTTTCCTGCCCGAGAAACTGGACAGGAGATGGAAAGCGGCAGGCAGTTTTCAAACACATTCATTTGAATGGGTTTGAAAAGTGTCTGGCCGTGAGCGACTTCTGCTCTCTGCTGCGAAACCGTTTTTTTTTAACCGGACACACAAAGTCGGACATGCAGGACTTTGTGTCCGGTTAAAAAAAAACAGAGTCGCCGCGGAGAGCAAAGACGCTCACTGCCAGACAGTGAATGCAGGTTTCCATCTTAAGCCGGAAACCTGCATAACGGAGATCGGGCGTTGGTGTAAACCCGCCCTTACTTGAATACGCTGGCTATTTAAATTGGGAGTCACATTCCTTCTTCCCCTGTTACACTTGTTATAGGAGATGTATGCACTTTAAATATTTCTATTGTAAGGGCTCGTTCACATCTGCGCCCGGTCTCTGTTCATGCAGGTTTCCTGCACAAAACAGGGTGGGTTTGAAAGATGTCCGGCCGTGAGCGCTGCTGAGCGTTTTATGCTCTCCGCCGCAAAACCGTTTTTTAAAAATTGGACACAGAGTCAGGCATGCAGTACTCTGTGTCCGGTTTAAAAAAAACGGTTTCGTGGTGGAGAGCATAAAACGCTCACCGGCGCTCACGGCTGGACCCGGTCTGACAGCTTTCCGAAAGCTCAGAACGGACTCCGGGCGCTAGTGTGAACCTAGCATCAATGGTATTAACCCTTTCGCTGCCAGGCACGTACACTGTACGTGCTCCCAAGGTGGCACTTCAGTAGCCGAGGACGTACTTAGTACGTCCTCCCTACTAATGCAGATATCTCTGGACTGCATCAACATATCTTGATGCTTTAAAATGCATTTTAAAGAAGAGACTCTCATCTTTAAAATGATACCAGGGACTTGATGATTTTACTTACAGTCTTGGAACGATTCACTGTTGAAAACACTATTTGGCATTGAGATCCAACTGCAGATCTCAATTCCCGACAGCGTTTCAACAGTGAATTGCTCCAAAACTGTACATCCAATCATCGAGTGTTTGATATCATTTTAAAGATGAGATTCTCCTCTTTAAAATGCAATTGAAAGCATCAAGATATGTTGATGCAGTCCAAAGATATAGAGCTCCAAAGTGTCCCCCCCTCCTGTCTAAACAAGCAATTTGCGATCTCTAACAAGAAAGGAAGAGGGACACGGAGCAGCCCAGCAGAGAGAGAGAGAGACAGAGACACAGAAACAATCTCTCTCTGCATAACTTGTATGTGACAGCAGGAGGGGGGTGGCAGGGACTCTATTGTCCCTATTAACCCTTCTCCTGCCAATCAGAGCGTATACTATACATTTGTCTCTGATTGTCACATACAGTTATAATGTAATTCCCCCCTGAGCTTTTCTAGTGGGGTATTCTTATGTTATACCTCCTGAACATAACCAGGAACTTTATTGGCACTGTGACCCAGATGTTTACCATTGTCCAGGTCACAGCCCCCCCAAAAAAAGTCGCACCAAACACTTACACAACATATACATAAAGTCGCAAATAAAGTTTACATTTCACCCAATCCCTGTCCTGTCTATACCTGAGCTTTCTACAGTAAAATACGTCTCTAGTGATGTCCGTTACACACTAAAATAATAGTAATAATGATTATCACTAGAGATGAACGTATAGATTGCTAAAATTATTATAGGGGGATGGAAAATAACATTTTTATGTAAAGTCCTATTTAATTTTCATGCACAAAATGGGATGGCACATTTCTGCGATTTTGGCGATTCTTTAACACCGGCCCCTGTAAATATATACATGTGTGGTATGTATGAACTCCTCACATATTGCAGTTTTATGGACAGTACATTTTGTTTGCAGAAAGGGATTTCTTGAGCCGCACTTTAGTGGCAAATTTGAATTTTTGCGCAATTTTTGCTAGCAATCACTGTTTGCGCAAAGTTGAATGAAGGTGGTTGTATATATAAACTATTAAATTGTGTTTTTATATACGCTATGCTGTGTACTCTGAAAAAAGTTAGATTTTGATATCACAGTCACAGTTTGGTAGGTGCAGTATAGCTTTTTAACATATTAGTGAACAACAGCAAAATCCTGCTTGTCTTCTGTATTCGTGTTTTTGGGAGTCCGAGCTCTTGTTGTAGTTGATGTTTGTGGTACATATAGTATATATACACATTGTATACACCATAAGCTATTATTTTAAAAGTATTTTGTATATGAATGTGAGATTAAACAGGAGTTTTAGGTGCAAATATGTGTTTTAGCGTATTTTTTCAAAAAATTATTTGTGTTGGTCGCAAAGTTGCATGAAGGTCGATGTGGCTATCGATGACCCATTAAGACATTTGTAATCTTCAGATTGTCTACTTTCAAAAAATATATAGGGTTTAGGGGTTCATTTACTTTTCATAGTGTGTAATCCCTACATTTTATAGGATGATACTTTTTTAACATTTCCAGCTTCAAAGCAGAATTTTGTTCCTTCCAGTTCTAGCGATTTTCTGAAGACACGTGCATGCGGGTTCAGGCCATAGTGATATGTATGAACTCTGCACATGTTGAACTCTTATTTTTAGGAGGTTTGGTGCATTTAATTTTTTATTTGGTTCCGCTTTTAACAACTAATATACATTTATTTGCATTTTTTCATAAAACATTCACTTTAAATCAAAATTGCATGAAGGTGCCTGTTCGTATACAGTACCAAGTGGCATTCTGACAATGCTGCAGGTGTCTACTTTAAGAAAATATATAGGTATGGGGGGGGTTGGATGCTTTTTTAATGTTGCAATTTAGGTTTGATTTGTCCATCTCAAAACTGTGAAAATTGCTCTGGCTACTGGAGGTGCAAAATTTCCAGAGACCCTTGGCAGCGAAAAGGTTAATAAATGGATTCTGATTTTACAATGAATGACCATTTTCAGTGCTTACTATTAGTCCCAGTTTTTCTTTATTATTTCATTCAGATTCCTTTGGACACTGAGCACCAGTAGTAGCAGGCTAATTTATGTGTCAGGTCTTATTCATTCAAGGTTATTAGCTACTACAAATGCTATTATAATTAGGAGGGCCATCCATATTTCGATATACTTTCTATATATATCCGCCACGGCTACTTTTTGCTGCTTTTGTACATAACCCTCTGTAAATATACAGTTTGCAAGCTTACCATGAGTGAGAGAGAGTAAATGAATGTAAAGATAGGCATGTATTTGCTGTCTGGTCAGTATTTTCACACCACCAGTTTGGAGACTAGAACTAGCTGAATCACTGAACAGAAAAAATAAGGTTGTAAAGGGAAGTGAGTTTTACAAGGCAAGACATGTGTAGTGTGATAAGAGCAGCGCTCCCTGGTCCCTGTCATGAATAAATACATCTATTTAAAACTAGCTGTGAATTTATCAAGGACTTTAAAAAAAAACCTTTTTTCCCTTGCTACTATCTTTGGCACATTTTAAAAGTGATATTAATAGTGAGTTTAGTTTAACAGGAGGGAGTCAGACCTCTCGCAGCCTGTCAGATATAGAAATTGGTGCAAATTATTGCACAAACCTGCTCCAGCTCATAGCTACCATAGATTTTGTGATGTTCGGACAGCCAAAAGTTGCGTCAAATTTATCAAGAGGCATGCATCTCTTAATAAATTTGGCACATCTTACGCCAGTTCATTTAACATTAAGACCAGCATGTGAAACACCAGTTTTTCATAGTGGGAAGGGAACTTTAAAGCCCAATATTTCTGAATCCATAAGAACTATCTACTAAGAAGACCTTGGACCCATTTTAATGTTGATATTCCTCACAGATCTGGAGCGAATATGAGGAGAGAAAAATACTTCAAGAACTACTTTCCTCTCCATATGATTCGTGCGGAGACCACGCGGAAAACACTCGGACCCCATTATAGTCTATGGAGTCCATGTGCTTTCATTGCTCACCGCTTTTTAATGTGTTCGGTATTCCGTTCGGGGGTCCCCAAGCGGACTCCCCAAACGGAATACCAAAGGCAGATGTGAATCAGGCTTTATTGTAGGAATGGTTAGTGGTATAGCAAACATCCCCTTCTGTGTCAAAGTGAAGTCTTGCTGCGAGAAAATCAACTTTGTATACAAATCAGCTGTTTGTATATAGAACCTCTTTAACATACAGTATGTAACATATGCACCCACTACATCAGCATATACTGTGAGTGTACTTAAAATGAGTATCTAGAAGAATAAAATATTTCATGTAATATTTATTATTGCAATATTTATATTTTTTTTTGGCAGATATGAATCCTGACAAACGGTTGCATATTCTGCAGCTTCTGGTATGTACCCTGCCCCCATGTAATGCTGACACACTACTCCGGATCTTACAACTTCTCCACAAGGTTTCTTTGTATGAAAAAGACACTATTAGCCATACAGGAGAGCAGGTGGGTATATTGTAGCAGTCATTGTATTACTAGACAATATAATTATCTTTATTTGATGTACAGCAAGACTTCTGGTTAACACTGAAGAGTCTGATTACTAGGAATCCTGTGATCTATTGTTATTTCAGGGTAACCAGTGAGCACCCAGTGTGCCCCTAGTTTTTTAGTATCGAGAGACCAATTGAATAGAGGTCTTGAGCTCCCTATTTAGACATGAGTAAGATAACATGCTAGCCTGCACAAGAGGTCTTCTATAGTTAACTCCTGAGCGCCCTCTTATGGTAGATGCAGGTAGTCAGCTTTAAATCTCTGATTGCGGACGGGAATAGTTCTAACAAATATAAATATAAAAAATAAATCCACACAGAATATTAAACTTGTGTGGGTTTCTGTTTTGCTTGCATTGGTGCTTCATCTACAATTTATTCAAACTTTTCTCCTGCCATGCATTCCAGTTTCTCTGTGTATTTAACACTCCTTATGAACATACAAATGTATTGTATATTGATTTTCACAGGTCCCTGGAAATAAAATGTCTGTTGCTAACCTTGCAACTATATTTGGCCCAAACTTGCTGCAAAATGAGAAAAGTTTGGACAATGAAATGCAAAACTTCCAGGACAGCGCAGCTCAAATTAAAGTGACAGAGACACTGATACAGCATTACCAAGAAATATACACAGTGGGTATATATTAGTTTACTATAAGCTATACAGCGACTTGTGAGGCTGTTTTTGATGATTTACAATGTACCTTCAGTTATACAACTGTTCACAAATGAATAGTGTATTAAATATAACAAACTTTGTATTAGGTCTTATTATGGAGATCTCTTCCTTTCAACGTCTATTACGCTGTTCTCCTGTTCCTTAAAACTGGGGCCCCACATAACAAGTCACAGCAAAAAAAAAAGTCAATAAATAAGATGCTGCAGAAAAAAAGCGGTGGAAACACATCACGTTTTTTTCCACATCGTTTTTGAGAGTCTTCACACGGAGTAAACGCTCCGCTCATTCTGAACGTAAACTCGTTCAAAATTAGCAGCGTTAAAACAGATTCCATTGATTTCTATGGGTGCCGGCATACGCGTGTATCACACTGAAAGCAACAGGTAAAAAAACCTCCCATTGATTTCAATGGGTAGCGCGCGTATGCCGGCACCCATAGAAATCAAAGGGATCTGTTTTAACACCGCTCATTTTGAACGAGTTTACGTTCAGAATGAGCGGAGCGTTTACTCCGTGTGAAGGCTCCCTTTCATTGCATTTTTGCATAGTTTTCCTCTGATGACTTTCTGCCCCTATTATAACTATATGGAAAACACTAGTGTATCCGCAGGTATAATTGAAATATCGAGATTTTTAAAAATGCAGGCAGATTTTTTACTGCAATGTTTGGGTGGGATTAGCCATAATCCCATCCACTTTAAAACACAGTATTTTTGCTGGTGTGGACAAAACTCTGCATTTTTGCAACGTAGGACCCAGCCTAAGGCCGGGGCCCCATGGGACGTAAACGCCGCGATTTGCCCACAGCGGAGACGCTGCAGGAAAAATCGCAGCGTTTTACAGTGCAAGCAAAGGGGATGGGATTCATGTGAATCCCATGCCCACTTTGCGGAAAAAAATGCAGTGCGGATACGCCGCGATTTGCAAAGCCGCTGCGGATTTGCAAATCGCAGCATGTCAATTATAAACTTCATCAGCCTGAACAGGCCAACTACCACACAAGAGAAAACAATATTCTAAAAAATATAAATTTATTGAAGAATATATTAATAAATAATAAATATAAATTCAGAGATAAGTGGTGTACCCACAATAAGTGCAATGAAATACATGCAATTAGGCTTTCATGAAAATACTATGCTTAATACTGAGTCAAATGCAAAAAGAGGGGGGGGAATTTTTTACCATGAGCTGAAAAGGATTATCATTTTATATCTTTAAATTATTACATGGAAAAAATCAAACATGACTAATGATTGCTACAAGACAACTGCATCTTCATGCAGTATTACAGACACATGAATAAGCATTTGAAATCATTGGACATTACCTTGCATGTATATCATACACCAGTACGCACCCTGACGCGCGTTTCACCACGCAAGTGGCTTCAAATTCAAATGATTTCAAATGCTTATGCTTGGGGGTGGGCTTAGTTAGTTACTTGAGACGTGCTTGCAGTGGGTCTGGATAGCTTAGCATAGATTAGCTAGGTAGATGGGGGACGGGGAGAGCCTAGTAGTGTGCAGGATAGTTTAGTGTATCTTAACTAGGCAGACTGGGAGGGGAGTGTAACGGAGTGAGAGAGGAGGGGGGAGCAGTGACATGGATGTAGTGAGGAAAGTACACATGAACTTACATAGTAGGAAGCTAACACCATGTAAATAAATGCAGAAAATACCAGGAGCTCCCAGAGAAACCCAGAAATCACTCAAAACAGTGCCAAAAGTATTTGGGTGTACTTTTAACCAATTAATAGCACTAAAAGAACTTTTTAAAACGCCCCTTTAAAGCTCCGTCTAAGCTTGAGACCTTATGGGGGAGATGGCTGATTACTCCAGGGTTACCTGAGCAAGCTCTAGCCCTATTGTGTGTCTCACATACATCTTACTTACTCCCTAGTACTTGACGGTAGGCCTACTTTTGCTGGATATGTTTGATTTCTTGACTATTTTACCTCTGAGAGACTGAGTCATGTTCCACTGTATTTATGCAACGTACATGCTATGATAAACATGGAGGGGGAAGTTAAAGGGGTACAATATTGTTTAGCCACTACTGGGTTATGATTTTCTTTGTATATTTGCTACTAGAGTTGTTTTGTTTAGTTTTCTAAGCTCATAAATGTAATGGGAGAGGCAGGAGAAAATCTGATGCATCTAGAACCTGATCTGTGTGTATACTGTTCCATTCCTGCTTTATCTAGGCTCCCAGAAATACAGTGACACATTAAAACTTACCCACTAGATAAGTGAAAAATGTCAGACCGGTCCAGCTGCTGGAACCAATAGAAATCACTAGGATAGGTGACCCCATAATTTTAACTGCAAGATCCTGCAACGGAGACTCTGATGCAGATGTGAACCTACTGTATGCAGTCAAGAGTCACCAAACTAAGTGGTCATGTGAAGTTTTTTTTTACCACTTTTGATAACTGTATAATGTGTATTTTACTTATGATACTATGTACCAATTTAGATATTTTTTAAACATGTTTTTTTAAATAATTTTTTCTTACTATTTTACCTATTGTTTTTGCAGATTCCTTCTCAAATACATGCTGATATTATAATAAGTTTGCTGAAGACAGATCCAGAAGTGGTAGACTATTTGTTACGCCAAAAATCTGTAGCCTTTGAGTAAGTGGAAAAACATTTCTGAAAGACAGATAGAGCAATATATAGATATATGCACATTCTAAAACAAAACTGCAATGCGTGTGCAACCATAGGAATATAACAAAAATAAAAACATTAGATATGAGACAGACGGGTTTCATTGCAAGAAAATGTAAAGTAACCCTTTGGAATTATCTGGAGATCTGTTTCAGTTATTTAATATTTCTAAGATGTCTTGTGGACACAGCATTCATCGTGTCATGCCACAGCATCTCAACAGGGTCAAGGTCAGGAATTTAACTTGAATATTCTAAAACACTTTCCGCTTAAAAAACGGTTACCCTTAAGCCAGGTTCACACAGGTTTTTGCGGTACGGTTTTGACGTAGAATCTGCCTCAAAAGCTGGCTCCAAATTCAATGGGTTCCTTTTTCCGCAAGCGGTTTGTTCCTGTTTGTGGAAAAAAGAAGCAACCTGCCCTTTCTTCACACAGATTTCACGGAGCGAGACTCCCTCCCAACTAGGCCCTTTTATTTGGGTCTAATCCAGAGCGGTATGCTGCAACTGGATGCCGGAAAACTCTGAGTGCACTGCACCGGCATCTGGTCGTGTTTAGCCGCGGTAGAGGTTTTTTGGACCAGATTCTGAGGTGGCTTCCCGCGTCAAAATCCGGTCCAAAAAACCCTGTGTGAATCCAGCCTTAGAACTAAAGCGCTGCGGGAATAACCGTTGCGTGAACACATTGCGGTTCTTTCCGCAGCGCTTTTAAGAGAAAGTTCACAGAGTTTCCCTCTGTGTACTTTCTCTTAACATTATATCTATGGGATATAATTGACATTCTGCGATTGGCAAATCCGCGCTGTGATCTTTTCCGCAAAGTGGGGATGAGATTCGCATGAAGCCCATCCACTTTGCCTGCACTGTATAAACGCCGCGATTTTTCCCGCAGCGTCTCCGCTGTGGGCAAATTGCGGCATTTCCGGTCCGTGGGGCCCCGACCTTAGACTATAATGGGGTCCGCTGGCTTTCTGCCTGAAAAATGCGGAGAGAATAGTCCTGCTTGCATTTTTCAAGCATAGGAATGGAAACTGAGTACAGGTGTGAATCCAGCCTAAGCCCAGTATCAACCATGGGAAGACCTTCTCCAAGCTGTAAGGCAGAAAACCACTCCCACCATGGATGTATGGAGTAAGTAGTGCTCTGCGCCAGAGCCTTTTTCACGTGCTGGTGGAGTACTTTTTTTTCTTAATGGATAGAGATAGATAAATTCTTAAAATAACCCTGTGCAATGGGACTATGGTTAAAAAACAAACAAAAACAAAACAGCATTCTGGCTACTGAGGATCTAAATTAGTGTAGAGGTAGTATTTTAATGCATATGTATTGCATAGTGCAAAAATTAATATTATATAGGTCTTAACAAAAAAAATATATTAATTTATAATTCCTGGAATCCTCCTTTTACTTGTAACGCTCCTTGTTTCCAGTACACATTTTAGTGGCGAGTGTAGGTACTGCAGCGCCGCCCCATAGAACTGTGTGGGTCCTGAGTGTTGGACCCCTGCAGTTCTAATATTAGTTGAATTAGCTGAAGTTTATTTACTAGTGACAGCATCTGTGGCCCTAGAATTGAGAGCACTGATAACATCCAGGTACAGTGTGTCACACCCGCGCCCTTACATTTTACATTCAGTTGTCAAAGCAACGACTTCCTGGCAAGAATGTCAGTCTTCAACACAGAGAAAACAGAATGGCATGATATTTTGAGGGGATCACCATGAGAATTATTACCGTATATACTCAAGTATGAACCGACCTGAATATAAGCCGAGGTCCCTAATTTTACCAAAAAAAAATAAGCCAAGGGGGGGGGGAATACAGCAGCTACTGGAAAATTTCAAAAATTAAAATGGCCTGAGTTTTTGGGTGCAGTAGTTGCTGGGGAAGGGGAGGGGGTGTTTTGTTTGTCTGTCTGCCCCTTCCCTGAGCTTGAGGACTGTTTTTTTCCCCCCACTTGGAATTCAGTCTGGCTGAATATAGCGTATCTGCAGTGCTCCTATTAACCCCTTCCTGACGGAATAGGAGCACTGCAGATACCCTATATTCAGTAGACCGGGCACTCTCAGACACAGGCATTCAAATGAATGGGTTTGAAAACTGCCTGCTGGTTTCCGTCTCCTGTCCAGTTTCTCGGGCAGGAAATGGAAACCTGCAAAACGGAGATTGGACACTGCTGTGAACCCGCCATAATGTGTATGTGTTTCACAGTAATTTTCTACTTTTATATGTATTCTAGGGAAAGGACTTATACTCGAGTATATACGGTATTATTATTTTTAGAGCACTATTAATTTCATGGGGCTTTAGAGTTGAAAAGGGGTTTACAAAACACAAAATACACAAGTACAACAGACTAACAACTGGCATATTTGGATAGAGGACTCTGCCGGCCTGGGCATTACTACAGAAATGTGATAGCGTGTAATTTATTAATCTGTCTCTACTTTATATATTGTATAGGGACAAGGTTGGTACAAGTGAAGATAAGCAGCAGTATAGAATGCATGGTACGTCATTGGGTCCTCATAATCCCATTTCATCTGTAATGCACTTCCTGAGAGAACGATCAGGTGAGATATAGCAAATGTAAAGTGAAACCAATAGCCAAGACTACGATTGCTTTATTTGCTGTGATATTTAGTTTGTCTTAGCCTATATCTCTCATATTTTACCTTTCTAATGATGTTGCTTTACAGGATTTCTAGACAGTTCTGTGCCTCTATGCAAACGCCGCCCTTCCCGTTCCCAGGAGGATCTGACTCTACTTCCGGCTGACACACCTCCGAAAAGCTCTCTGCCAGTTTTGCCTTGTTTCTTGCCAATATTCACTTGAGGATCATCTTGTCCTGCACCATAACAATACTTTCCTTATTATGAATAATACCTACTCTATGGTACTAAGTATTGATGTGCAAACCTCGTGAGATCTGTTATGCGTGTATTTGTGAGGTTCACCCACAAGTTTCAGTTTTGGACCAAACTTGCATGGTCCAAACAGGAAGTGTTGGTATTATACCTATAAGGTCTAGGGTAGGTGCGTACAAAATAAAAAAACACTCATACTCACCTTTCCTGTATAAGAAAAAATGTCTTTGTACCGTGTTAGCCACTGGATATGAAATGAAAGAAATTTTTTGAGAGAAGTCCTCAGTGGTTGATGCCTTTTTTAACGGCTAACTTAAAAAATTTTTTGATGACATATCAAGCTTTCGAGACTCTATAGAGGTCTCTTCATCAGGATGGTATAACACAATTTCTAAAGTTAGACATATATATACACAGAGAAATGGAGTGTTAGATGTAAAATAGATGGAAAACAATATGTAAATTTGGTTTGGTGGACAGAGACAAGCACATTGGAGGCCTCAAAAACACATTCTTGAGGCAGGGTTACCATCCAAGAACAGTTGAAAACCAAATTAACAGGGCCACGAGAATACCAAGATCGGAGTTATTAAAATACAATACCAAACAAGAGAACAATCGGCTGCCCCTGGTGGTCACATATAACCCCCACCTGGAGACGCTGAGAGGAATTACACGCAAATTACATCCACTACTGCAAAAAGACAACCGTCTAAAATCCATATTCCCAGACCCCCCCCTCTCCTGTGCTACAGACAGCCACCAAACCTCAGGAATATGATTATTAGCAGCTCACTGTCACCTCCAACTAACAAAGGAACATTTCCATGTGGACAGAAAAGGTGCAAAACCTGCCCTCACAGATCAACACTACAAGATCCCAGGTAACTTCACCTGCAGCACACCTAATGTAGTGTATTTGATATTGTGTACTAAGTGTCCTGGGGGCCTGTATGTAGGTGAGACAGGACAGACACTGAGGATGAGGATGAACTCACACAGACATACGATTAGAGAACAGAGACTGGACCTCCCTGTGCCAAAACACTTCTGCAATGAAAATCATAATATGACCCAGGATATGAAGATCCTGGTACTAAGAGGGAATTTTAGAAACAAAAAAGATCGCCGCTTATGGGAGATTAAACTCATGATGACCTTCAACACTCTCCAAGAGGGGTTAAATCAGGCAAAGGGTTTTATGACCTTTTATAACCACTAGACACTAGAGATGAGCGAACAGTGTTCTATCGAACTCATGTTCGATCGGATATTAGGCTGTTCGGCATGTTCGAATCGAATCGAACACCGCGTGGTAAAGTGCGCCATTACTCGATTCCCCTCCCACCTTCCCTGGCGCCTTTTTTGCTCCAATAACAGCGCAGGGTAGGTGGGACAGGAACTACGACACCGGTGACGTTGAGAAAAGTAGGCAAAACCCATTGGCTGCCGAAAACATGTGACCTCTAATTTAAAAGAACAGCGCCGCCCAGCTTCGCGTCATTCTGAGCTTGCAATTCACCGAGGACGGAGGTTTCCGTCCAGCTAGCTAGGGCTTAGATTCTGGGTAGGCAGGGACAGGCTAGGATAGGAAGGAGAAGACAACCAACAGCTCTTATAAGAGCTAAATTCCAGGGAGAAGCTTGTCAGTGTAACGTGGCACTGACGGGCTCAATCGCCGCAACCCAGCTTTCCCAGGATCCTGAATGGAATACACTGTCAGTGTATTCCCGTATACCCGATATATACCCCGATACCCGTTCCAACGGTGTGCCCCCCCACCTTCACCCCAGAAATACCCTGCAAGTCCCCTAGCAATAGAATTGGGGCTATATACACCCACAATTTTTACTACTGGTATACAGTGCCATTGTCTGACTGGGAATTCAAAGAATATATTGGGAATACAAATACCCTCATTTCTTGCTACTGCCATATAGTGCCAGTGTCTGACTGGGAATTCAAAGAATATATTGGGGTTACGTGCACCCACAATTTTTACTACTGGTATACAGTGCCATTGTCTGACTGGGAATTCAAAGAATATATTGGGGTTATAAATACCCTCATTTCTTGCTACTGCCATATAGTGCCAGTTTCTGACTGGTAATTCAAAGAATATATTGGGGTTACGTGCACCCACAATTTTTACTACTGGTATACAGTGCCATTGTCTGACTGGGAATTCAAAGAATATATTGGGAATACAAATACCCTCATTTCTTGCTACTGCCATATAGTGCCAGTGTCTGACTGGGAATTCAAAGAATATATTGGGAATACAAATACCCTCATTTCTTGCTACTGCCATATAGTGCCAGTTTCTGACTGGTAATTCAAAGAATATATTGGGGTTACGTGCACCCACAATTTTTACTACTGGTATACAGTGCCATTGTCTGACTGGGAATTCAAAGAATATATTGGGAATACAAATACCCTCATTTCTTGCTACTGCCATATAGTGCCAGTGTCTGACTGGGAATTCAAAGAATATATTGGGAATACAAATACCCTCATTTCTTGCTACTGCCATATAGTGCCAGTGTCTGACTGGGAATTCAAAGAATATATTGGGAATACAAATACCCTCATTTCTTGCTACTGCCATATAGTGCCAGTTTCTGACTGGTAATTCAAAGAATATATTGGGGTTACGTGCACCCACAATTTTTACTACTGGTATACAGTGCCATTGTCTGACTGGGAATTCAAAGAATATATTGGGAATACAAATACCCTCATTTCTTGCTACTGCCATATAGTGCCAGTGTCTGACTGGGAATTCAAAGAATATATTGGGGTTACGTGCACCCACAATTTTTACTACTGGTATACAGTGCCATTGTCTGACTGGGAATTCAAAGAATATATTGGGGTTATAAATACCCTCATTTCTTGCTACTGCCATATAGTGCCAGTTTCTGACTGGTAATTCAAAGAATATATTGGGGTTACGTGCACCCACAATTTTTACTACTGGTATACAGTGCCATTGTCTGACTGGGAATTCAAAGAATATATTGGGAATACAAATACCCTCATTTCTTGCTACTGCCATATAGTGCCAGTTTCTGACTGGTAATTCAAAGAATATATTGGGGTTACGTGCACCCACAATTTTTACTACTGGTATACAGTGCCATTGTCTGACTGGGAATTCAAAGAATATATTGGGAATACAAATACCCTCATTTCTTGCTACTGCCATATAGTGCCAGTGTCTGACTGGGAATTCAAAGAATATATTGGGAATACAAATACCCTCATTTCTTGCTACTGCCATATAGTGCCAGTTTCTGACTGGTAATTCAAAGAATATATTGGGGTTATGTGCACCCACAATTTTTACTACTGGTATACAGTGCCATTGTCTGACTGGGAATTCAAAGAATATATTGGGAATACAAATACCCTCATTTCTTGCTACTGCCATATAGTGCCAGTTTCTGACTGGTAATTCAAAGAATATATTGTGGTTACGTGCACCCACAATTTTTACTACTGGTATACAGTGCCATTGTCTGACTGGGAATTCAAAGAATATATTGGGGTTATAAATACCCTCATTTCTTGCTACTGCCATATAGTGCCAGTTTCTGACTGGTAATTCAAAGAATATATTGTGGTTACGTGCACCCACAATTTTTACTACTGGTATACAGTGCCATTGTCTGACTGGGAATTCAAAGAATATATTGGGGTTATAAATACCCTCATTTCTTGCTACTGCCATATAGTGCCAGTTTCTGACTGGTAATTCAAAGAATATATTGGGGTTACGTGCACCCACAATTTTTACTACTGGTATACAGTGCCATTGTCTGACTGGGAATTCAAAGAATATATTGGGGTTACGTGCACCCACAATTTTTACTACTGGTATACAGTGCCATTGTCTGACTGGGAATTCAAAGAATATATTGGGAATACAAATACCCTCATTTCTTGCTACTGCCATATAGTGCCAGTGTCTGACTGGGAATTCAAAGAATATATTGGGAATACAAATACCCTCATTTCTTGCTACTGCCATATAGTGCCAGTTTCTGACTGGTAATTCAAAGAATATATTGGGGTTACGTGCACCCACAATTTTTACTACTGGTATACAGTGCCATTGTCTGACTGGGAATTCAAAGAATATATTGGGAATACAAATACCCTCATTTCTTGCTACTGCCATATAGTGCCAGTGTCTGACTGGGAATTCAAAGAATATATTGGGAATACAAATACCCTCATTTCTTGCTACTGCCATATAGTGCCAGTTTCTGACTGGTAATTCAAAGAATATATTGGGGTTACGTGCACCCACAATTTTTACTACTGGTATACAGTGCCATTGTCTGACTGGGAATTCAAAGAATATATTGGGAATACAAATACCCTCATTTCTTGCTACTGCCATATAGTGCCAGTTTCTGACTGGTAATTCAAAGAATATATTGTGGTTACGTGCACCCACAATTTTTACTACTGGTATACAGTGCCATTGTCTGACTGGGAATTCAAAGAATATATTGGGGTTATAAATACCCTCATTTCTTGCTACTGCCATATAGTGCCAGTTTCTGACTGGTAATTCAAAGAATATATTGTGGTTACGTGCACCCACAATTTTTACTACTGGTATACAGTGCCATTGTTTGACTGGGAATTCAAAGAATATATTGGGGTTATAAATACCCTCATTTCTTGCTACTGCCATATAGTGCCAGTTTCTGACTGGTAATTCAAAGAATATATTGGGGTTACGTGCACCCACAATTTTTACTACTGGTATACAGTGCCATTGTCTGACTGGGAATTCAAAGAATATATTGGGAATACAAATACCCTCATTTCTTGCTACTGCCATATAGTGCCAGTGTCTGACTGGGAATTCAAAGAATATATTGGGAATACAAATACCCTCATTTCTTGCTACTGCCATATAGTGCCAGTGTCTGACTGGGAATTCAAAGAATATATTGGGGTTATAAATACCCTCATTTCTTGCTACTGCCATATAGTGCCAGTTTCTGACTGGTAATTCAAAGAATATATTGGGGTTACGTGCACCCACAATTTTTACTACTGGTATACAGTGCCATTGTCTGACTGGGAATTCAAAGAATATATTGGGAATACAAATACCCTCATTTCTTGCTACTGCCATATAGTGCCAGTGTCTGACTGGGAATTCAAAGAATATATTGGGGTTACGTGCACCCACAATTTTTACTACTGGTATACAGTGCCAATTTCTAACTAGGAATTCAAAATGCGCAAGGCTCCCGGAAAGGGACGTGGACGAGGCCGTGGGCGAGGTCGGGGGAATGGTTCTGGGGAGCAAGGTAGCAGTGAAGCCACAGGGCGTCCCGTGCCTACTCCTGTGGGGCAGCAAGCATTCCACAGTGCCAGGGTTGCTTGCCACATTAACTAAACTGCAGGGTACAAACCTTAGTAGGCCCGAGAACCAGGAACAGGTCTTGCAATGGCTGTCAGAGAACGCTTACAGCACATTGTCCAGCAGCCAGTCAGACTCTGCCTCCTCTCCTCCTATTACCCAACAGTCTTGTCTTCCTTCCTCCCAAAATTCCGAAGCTTTACAGAACAATAACCCAAACTGTCCCTGCTCCCCAGAGCTGTTCTCCGCTCCTTTCATTGTCCCTCAACCTGCCTCTCCACGTCACGATTCCACGAACCTAACAGAGGAGCATCTGTGTCCAGATGCTCAAACACTAGAGTCTCCTCCATCTCCGTTCGATTTGTTGGTGGATGACCAGCAACCCACCCTCATCGACGATGATGTGACGCAGTTGCCGTCAGGGCATCCAGTTGACCGGCGCATTGTGCGGGAGGAGGAGATGAGACAGGAGTTGGAAGAGGAAGTGGTGGATGATGAGGACACTGACCCGACCTGGACAGGGGGGATGTCAAGCGGGGAAAGTAGTGTGGATGTTGAGGCAGGTGCAGCACCAAAAAGGGTAGCTAGAGGCAGAGGCAGAGGTCAGCAGCTTAGGCGAAGCCAGGCCACACCCGGAATCTCCCAAGATGTTCCAGTTCGTACCCAGCCCCGAAAAACTCCCACCTCGAGGGCACGTTTCTCGAAGGTGTGGAGTTTTTTCAAGGAATGCGCCGAGGACAGATATAGTGTTGTCTGCACAATTTGCCTCTCGAAATTGATTAGGGGCTCTGAGAAGAGCAACCTGTCCACCACTTCAATGCGCCGTCATTTGGAATCCAAGCACTGGAATCAGTGGCAGGCAGCAACTGCAGGACAAAGGCCGCCTGCCGTTCACGCCACTGCCTCTGCCACTGCCTCTGCCACTGCCACTGCTGACTGTGCTGGCGATGCACTCCAGAGGACGAGCCAGGACACCACTTCATCTGCCTCCGCCACTTTGTTGACTTCTACCTCATCCTCCCCTGGTCCTGTCTTATCTCCTTCTCCTGCACCATCAAAGGCACCATCAGGCGTTTCTTTACAACAACCCACCATCTCTCAGACATTGGAGCGGCGGCAGAAATACACTGCTAACCACCCACACGCGCAAGCCTTGAACGCCAACATCGCTAAACTGCTGGCCCAGGAGATGTTGGCGTTCCGGCTTGTTGAAACTCCCGCCTTCCTGGACCTGATGGCAACTGCGGCACCTCGCTATGCCGTCCCTAGCCGTCACTACTTCTCCCGGTGTGCCGTCCCCGCCTTGCACCAGCACGTGTCACTCAACATCAGGCGGGCCCTTAGTTCCGCGCTTTGCACAAAGGTCCACTTGACCACCGACGCGTGGACAAGTGCATGCGGACAGGGACGCTACATTTCACTGACGGCACACTGGGTGAATGTAGTTGAGGCTGGGACTGCTTCCCAAACTGGCCCGGTGTACCTCGTCTCCCCGCCTAACATTCCTGGCAGGGACACGAGAAGAACACCCCCCTCCTCCTCCTCCTCTACCGCCTCCTCCTCCGCCACCGCCTCCTCCTCCGCCACCGCCTCCTCCTCCGCTGTTAGATTGACCCCAGCTACGAGTTGGAAACGTTGCAGCACTGGCGTTGGTAGACGTCAGCAGGCTGTGCTGAAGCTGATCAGCTTGGGGGACAGACAGCACACTGCCTCCGAGGTGAGGAATGCCCTCCTCGATGAGACGGCAATATGGTTTGAGCCGCTGCACCTGGGCCCAGGCATGGTCGTTTGTGATAACGGCCGGAACCTGGTAGCAGCTCTGGAGCTTGCCGGACTCCAACATGTTCCATGCCTGGCCCACGTCTTCAACCTAGTGGTGCAACGTTTCCTAAAGAGCTACCCCAATGTTCCAGAGCTACTGGTGAAAGTGCGGCGCATGTGCGCCCACTTTCGCAAGTCGACAGTAGCCGCTGCTAGCTTAAAATCTCTCCAGCAACGCCTGCATGTGCCACAACACCGGCTTTTGTGCGACGTCCCCACACGCTGGAACTCAACGTTTCAGATGTTGAATAGAGTGGTTGAGCAGCAGAGACCTTTGATGGAATACCAGCTACAAAACCCTAGGGTGCCACAAAGTCAGCTGCCTCAGTTTCACATCCATGAGTGGCCATGGATGAGAGACCTTTGTGACATCCTACGGGTCTTTGAGGAGTCCACAAGGAGGGTGAGCTCTGAGGATGCGATGGTGAGCCTTACAATCCCGCTCTTGTGTGTTCTGAGAGAATCCCTGATTGACATCAGGGATAACTCAGATCACACAGAGGAGTTAGGGATAGCATCCGATCCGTCACAGCTGGAGAGTAGGTCCACACATCTGTCCGCTTCACTGCGTTTAATGGAGGAGGAGGAGGAGGAGGAGGAGGAAGAAGAGTTGTCCGATGATGTGATGGTGATACAGGAGGCTTCCGGGCAACTTCGAATCGTCCCATTGTTGCAGCGCGGATGGGTAGACATGGAGGATGAGGAGGAAATGGAGATTGAACTTTCCGGTGGGGCCAGAGGAGTCATGCCAACTAACACTGTGGCAGACATGGCTGAGTTCATGTTGGGGTGCTTTACAACCGACAAGCGTATTGTCAAAATCATGGAGGACAACCAGTACTGGATCTTTGCTATCCTTGACCCCCGGTATAAAAACAACATCTCGTCTTTTATTCCGGTAGAGGGGAGGGCCAATCGCATCAATGCTTGCCACAGGCAATTGGTGCAGAATATGATGGAGATGTTTCCAGCATGTGACGTTGGCGGCAGGGAGGGCAGTTCCTCCAGTAGGCAACCAAGTTCTCACCGGTCCACACAAACGAGGGGCACACTGTCTAAGGTCTGGGACACCTTGATGGCACCCCCTCGCCAAAGTGCCGCCACGGAGGGTCCTAGTGTCACCAGGCGTGAGAAGTATAGGCGCATGTTGCGGGAATACCTTTCCGACCACAGCCCTGTCCTCTCCGACCCCTCTGCGCCCTACACGTATTGGGTGTCGAAGTTGGACCTGTGGCTTGAACTTGCCCTATATGCCTTGGAGGTGCTGTCCTGTCCTGCCGCCAGCGTCCTATCTGAGAGGGTGTTCAGTGCAGCCGGTGGCATCATCACTGACAAGCGCACCCGTCTGTCAGCTGAGAGTGCCGACCGGCTCACTTTGATAAAAATGAACCACCACTGGATAGAGCCTTCATTTTTGTGCCCACCTGTGTAAAGCACCCCAACATGAAACTCCATGTCTGTACTCAACCTCTCCAATTCCTCCGCATCCTCATACTCATCCACCATAAGCGTTGCACAATTCTGCTAATACTAGGCTCCCTCCAACATGATTTCCCCCAACTCTGCTGGTTAGAGGCTCCCTCCACCCTGATTTCCACCAACTCTGCTGGTTAGAGGCTCCCTCCACCCTGCTTTCCCACAACTCTGCTGGTTAGAGGCTCCCTCCACCATGAATTTGCCCAAACTGGGCTGTTTAGAGGCTCCCTCCACCATGAATTTGCCCAAACTGGGCTGGTTAGAGGCTCCCTCCACCATGAATTGGTCCAAACTGGGGTTTTTAGAGGCTCCCTCCACCATGAATTGGTCCAAACTTGGCTGTTTAGCGGCTCCCTCCACCATTAATTGGTCCAAACTGGGCTGGTTAGAGGCTCCCTCCACCATGAATTTGCCCAAACTGGGCTGTTTAGAGGCTCCCTCCACCATGAATTTGCCCAAACTGGGCTGGTTAGAGGCTCCCTCCACCATGAATTGGTCCAAACTGGGTTTTTTAGAGGCTCCCTCCACCATGAATTTGCCCAAACTGGGCTGTTTAGAGGCTCCCTCCACCATGAATTGGTCCAAACTGGGCTGTTTAGAGGCTCCCTCCACCATTAATTGGTCCAAACTGGGCTGGTTAGAGGCTCCCTCCACCATGAATTTCCCAAAACTTGGCTGTTTAGAGGCTCCCTCCACCATTAATTGGTCCAAACTGGGCTGGTTAGAGGCTCCCTCCACCATGAATTTGCCCAAACTGGGCTGTTTAGAGGCTCCCTCCACCATGAATTGGTCCAAACTGGGTTTTTTAGAGGCTCCCTCCACCATGAATTGGTCCAAACTGGGCTGTTTAGAGGCTCCCTCCACCATGAATTTGCCCAAACTGGGCTGTTTAGCGGCTCCCTCCACCATTAATTGGTCCAAACTGGGCTGGTTAGAGGCTCCCTCCACCATGAATTTGCCCAAACTGGGCTGTTTAGAGGCTCCCTCCACCATGAATTTGCCCAAACTGGGCTGGTTAGAGGCTCCCTCCACCATGAATTGGTCCAAACTGGGGTTTTTAGAGGCTCCCTCCACCATGAATTGGTCCAAACTTGGCTGTTTAGAGGCTCCCTCCACCATGAATTGGTCCAAACTGGGGTGGTTAGAGGCTCCCTCCACCATTAATTGGTCCAAACTGGGCTGGTTAGAGGCTCCCTCCACCATTAATTGGTCCAAACTGGGCTGGTTAGAGGCTCCCTCCACCATGAATTGGTCCAAAACTGGGGTTTTTAGAGGCTCCCTCCACCATGAATTGGTCCAAACTTGGCTGTTTAGAGGCTCCCTCCACCATTAATTGGTCCAAACTGGGCTGGTTAGAGGCTCCCTCCACCATGAATTGGTCCAAACTGGGTTTTTTAGAGGCTCCCTCCACCATGAATTGGTCCAAACTGGGGTTTTTAGAGGCTCCCTCCACCATGAATTGGTCCAAACTTGGCTGTTTAGAGGCTCCCTCCACCATTAATTGGTCCAAACTGGGCTGGTTAGAGGCTCCCTCCACCATGAATTGGTCCAAACTGGGTTTTTTAGAGGCTCCCTCCACCATGAATTGGTCCAAACTGGGGTTTTTAGAGGCTCCCTCCACCATGAATTGGTCCAAACTGGGCTGTTTAGCGGCTCCCTCCACCATTAATTGGTCCAAACTGGGCTGGTTAGAGGCTCCCTCCACCATGAATTTGCCCAAACTGGGCTGTTTAGAGGCTCCCTCCACCATGAATTGGTCCAAACTGGGCTGTTTAGAGGCTCCCTCCACCATTAATTGGTCCAAACTGGGCTGGTTAGAGGCTCCCTCCACCATGAATTTCCCAAAACTTGGCTGTTTAGAGGCTCCCTCCACCATTAATTGGTCCAAACTGGGCTGGTTAGAGGCTCCCTCCACCATGAATTTGCCCAAACTGGGCTGTTTAGAGGCTCCCTCCACCATGAATTTGCCCAAACTGGGCTGGTTAGAGGCTCCCTCCACCATGAATTGGTCCAAACTGGGGTTTTTAGAGGCTCCCTCCATCATGAATTGGTCCAAACTTGGCTGTTTAGAGGCTCCCTCCACCATTAATTGGTCCAAACTGGGCTGGTTAGAGGCTCCCTCCACCATGAATTGGTCCAAACTGGGTTTTTTAGAGGCTCCCTCCACCATGAATTTGCCCAAACTGGGCTGTTTAGAGGCTCCCTCCACCATGAATTGGTCCAAACTGGGCTGGTTAGAGGCTCCCTCCACCATGAATTTCCCAAAACTTGGCTGTTTAGAGGCTCCCTCCACCATTAATTGGTCCAAACTGGGCTGGTTAGAGGCTCCCTCCACCATGAATTTGCCCAAACTGGGCTGTTTAGAGGCTCCCTCCACCATGAATTTGCCCAAACTGGGCTGTTTAGAGGCTCCCTCCACCATGAATTGGTCCAAACTGGGTTTTTTAGAGGCTCCCTCCACCATGAATTGGTCCAAACTGGGCTGTTTAGAGGCTCCCTCCACCATTAATTGGTCCAAACTTGGCTGTTTAGAGGCTCCCTCCACCATTAATTGGTCCAAACTTGGCTGTTTAGAGGCTCCCTCCACCATTAATTGGTCCAAACTGGGCTGGTTAGAGGCTCCCTCCACCATGAATTGGTCCAAACTGGGTTTTTTAGAGGCTCCCTCCACCATGAATTGGTCCAAACTGGGGTTTTTAGAGGCTCCCTCCACCATGAATTGGTCCAAACTTGGCTGTTTAGAGGCTCCCTCCACCATTAATTGGTCCAAACTGGGCTGGTTAGAGGCTCCCTCCACCATGAATTGGTCCAAACTGGGTTTTTTAGAGGCTTTCTCCACCATGAATTGGTCCAAACTGGGGTTTTTAGAGGCTCCCTCCACCATGAATTGGTCCAAACTGGGCTGTTTAGCGGCTCCCTCCACCATTAATTGGTCCAAACTGGGCTGGTTAGAGGCTCCCTCCACCATGAATTTGCCCAAACTGGGCTGTTTAGAGGCTCCCTCCACCATGAATTTGCCCAAACTGGGCTGTTTAGAGGCTCCCTCCACCATGAATTGGTCCAAACTGGGCTGTTTAGAGGCTCCCTCCACCATTAATTGGTCCAAACTGGGCTGGTTAGAGGCTTCCTCCACTATGAATTTCCCAAAACTTGGCTGTTTAGAGGCTCCCTCCACCATTAATTGGTCCAAACTGGGCTGGTTAGAGGCTCCCTCCACCATGAATTTGCCCAAACTGGGCTGTTTAGAGGCTCCCTCCACCATGAATTTGCCCAAACTGGGCTGGTTAGAGGCTCCCTCCACCATGAATTGGTCCAAACTGGGGTTTTTAGAGGCTCCCTCCACCATGAATTGGTCCAAACTTGGCTGTTTAGAGGCTCCCTCCACCATTAATTGGTCCAAACTGGGCTGGTTAGAGGCTCCCTCCACCATGAATTGGTCCAAACTGGGTTTTTTAGAGGCTCCCTCCACCATGAATTTGCCCAAACTGGGCTGTTTAGAGGCTCCCTCCACCATGAATTGGTCCAAACTGGGCTGGTTAGAGGCTCCCTCCACCATGAATTTCCCAAAACTTGGCTGTTTAGAGGCTCCCTCCACCATTAATTGGTCCAAACTGGGCTGGTTAGAGGCTCCCTCCACCATGAATTTGCCCAAACTGGGCTGTTTAGAGGCTCCCTCCACCATGAATTTGCCCAAACTGGGCTGTTTAGAGGCTCCCTCCACCATGAATTGGTCCAAACTGGGTTTTTTAGAGGCTCCCTCCACCATGAATTGGTCCAAACTGGGCTGTTTAGAGGCTCCCTCCACCATTAATTGGTCCAAACTGGGCTGGTTAGAGGCTCCCTCCACCATGAATTTGCCCAAACTGGGCTGTTTAGAGGTTCCCTCCACCATGAATTTGCCCAAACTGGGCTGGTTAGAGGCTCCCTCCACCATGAATTGGTCCAAACTGGGGTTTTTAGAGGCTCCCTCCACCATGAATTGGTCCAAACTTGGCTGTTTAGAGGCTCCCTCCACCATGAATTGGTCCAAACTGGGGTGGTTAGAGGCTCCCTCCACCATTAATTGGTCCAAACTGGGCTGGTTAGAGGCTCCCTCCACCATTAATTGGTCCAAACTGGGCTGGTTAGAGGCTCCCTCCACCATTAATTGGTCCAAACTGGGCTGGTTAGAGGCTCCCTCCACCATTAATTGGTCCAAACTGGGCTGGTTAGAGGCTCCCTCCACCATTAATTGGTCCAAACTGGGCTGGTTAGAGGCTCCCTCCACCATGAATTTGCCCAAACTGGGCTGTTTAGAGGCTCCCTCCACCATGAATTTGCCCAAACTGGGCTGTTTAGAGGCTCCCTCCACCATGAATTTGCCCAAACTGGGCTGGTTAGAGGCTCCCTCCACCATGAATTGGTCCAAACTGGGTTTTTTAGAGGCTCCCTCCACCATGAATTTGCCCACACTGGGCTGGTTAGAGGCTCCCTCCACCATGAATTGGTCCAAACTGGGGTTTTTAGAGGCTCCCTCCACCATGAATTTGCCCAAACTGGGGTGTTTAGAGGCTCCCTCCACCATGAATTTGCCCAAACTCTGCTGGTTAGAGGCTCAATCCACCCTGATTTTTCAAAACAAATGTTGGTGCCAACCTCAACTTACTACAAGGGCCAAATTCACTGCTGGTGACAAGCTCTCCTCACTGCAAGTGCCAAATACACATGTTTCAAGGTGTTTTCCTACTGTCAGAGAGGTGGTATTGAGTGTGTAAAGTGTGTAGTTGTTAGGCTGTGATGTTGGGGTAATAGAGGGTCTTTGGTGTGTTAGATGCCCCCAGACATGCTTCCCCTGCTGTCCCAGTGTCATTCCAGAGGTGTTGGCATCATTTCCTGGGGTGTCATAGTGGACTTGGTGACCCTCCAGACACGGATTTGGGTTTCCCCCTTAACGAGTATCTGTTCCCCATAGACTATAATGGGGTTCGAAACCCGTTCGAACACACGAACATTGAGCGGCTGTTCGAATCGAATTTCGAACCTCGAACATTTTAGTGTTCGCTCATCTCTACTAGACACCACGTCACTGATCAAAAGAAGCCATAAACCCAGAGAACTTTCCTGTGAACTGATATATATGTTTTTTTAAACTGTTTCTTTACATGCTCTGTTTTCCATCTATTTTGCACCTAACACTCCATTTCTCTGTGTATATATATGCCTAACTTCAGAAATTGTGTTATACCATCCTGATGAAGAGACCTCTATAGAGTCTCGAAAGCTCGATATGTCATCAAATTTTTTTTAAAGTCAGCCATTTAAAAAGGTATCAACTACTGAGGACTTCTCTCAAAAAATTTCTTTCATTTAACCTTTCCTGGTCATACAGTCTTCTGTCCATTCTTCATTTGTGGGTTCTTGTGGCCGGTTCTTGTGCACCCTAGAGACATGGGGGCCTCAGCGGTCACATGAGTTGGGCAGATGTCATGACCCTTTATAGTTGAGGCCCAATCACAGGCCTCAGAATTGACCCTGTGGTGTGTGACATAGGAGAACACACTGAAAGAGGTCACAAGAGACTGTGGGTGATGCCCAGATGTTAGTAAAGAAGTCTGGACATCCAGGAGAGGTTAGAAAAGGTGAGGATCAGTTTTTTTTTTTTTTTATTCACATCTCCCCTGGGCCTTTGCTATGGGGTCTGAAGAGACACCAGAGTATAATAATTTATAATAATTTATAATAAGGTTAACCCCTAAAATTTCATGCTCAGCCAAACTCAAAATTTTTGGGAAACGTGTAGTGAGCTCATTCACTAATTTCTAATATTAAGCTTAAGCGAAGAGGTTTATTTCACGATAGTGAACACTATGGTCTATAACACAGTGGGAGGAATTCATCTAATGTTTCCACAAGAAAATTATATAATTTGCGCCTAATTTCATTTTTATGTACTATTAGCCTTGTTCATCAAACTTTCTGACAGATTTTCATCTGTCTAGTAATATATTTGATTATCAATGTCCGTGTCTACCGAGGTACGTCATAATGTCCTGTCCATCAAACAAGTCAAAGCCGCCTCTCACCAGCTGTCTGAAGAATACAGGAAGTGAGAGAAGAGAGAGCAGGCGAACTGCAGACAGAAGGAGATGGAAAGACCCCTTTAAGTTACTTTTAAATGCATTTGATGAATTCCTTCCCAGGTGCAAAGACTGGACCATATTGCTCAGTGTTGTGGGTGTTATAGTTCCATTTGGAATTGCAGTTCAAATAGCAGAATTTTATGCACCCGTACTAAGATGCTTAGCGGCTGTATTCTCTATCCATGTGATAGGGATTCCGAGTACACTCATGTACATGAGGCCAAAGAAAAATGGCATTTTATTTCTTCACAATGTTTATAAACTTCTTCATATTTTTGCTATGTTTTTATCATTTGCTTTGAATAATAACTTATTAAAAAACTCAGTTTCCATGTTTTGCTTACTTGCTTCCAATTGGAGTCAAAAAGTTGTTGTACTACCAGCTTGATTTGCTGAAGATTTTCACTCACCAAAATCTGGTGATGCCTGAGCAGGTTAGTATCTAAAATGGAAAGGCAATAAGCGACAACCCTTTGTTTCTTCTTTTTATAAATGAAAACCCTCCACTGTACACCTCCAAATATATACAGAGCAACAGTGCTGTAAGAGGTCCAAAAGGGTTGCAAGCCCGCAGCACCATGATAGCAGTCGGGGAAAGCCTGATTTCCTTACTATTATCTGCACTAAACATCTCAAACGGTAGAGATCATCACTCATCCCTTGTGTCTGTGTGCAGTGCTGCTAATGGAAGAAGGCTCAGTATTATGTGATGTATACACATCCCCTTTGCAATAGAAGCCAGCCCCGGTGAGCAGAGTAAAATAAACAATTATGTTCACCTCTCCTGGGTGTCTGACAGTTCCCAGCTTTCTTTTACTACCTCTCCAGCCTCTCACTGATATAAAGCGCCCTGGGAGTCACAAGTGGGGGCCTGTGATTGGCGCAACCAGAGGTCATGATGTGTGACATCAGTTGCAGGCTGGAAGCCTAAAAGGGGATGCTGGGGACAGCCGGACACATTGAGGATGCCCAGGAGAGGTGAGGCAAGGTGAGTATTACTGTTTGTTATTCTTTTTCACCTCACCTCGGCCTCCACTTATTATACTCAGGAGTCTGAAGAGACCTCAGTGTATAATAATAGCATGGAAACAAACTGGGGGAAGCGGATTGGGGCTTCCAGAGCATATTATACAGGGCTCTTGTACACCAAGTAGTTTCTGTGAATGGAAACATACAAAATCTATAACTTTTGGAAGGCTGAAACGCCTTAAAAAGCAGAAACGTCCCAACACAGTACACCCAAAGTAGCGATCACTTAAGTTAATGAAATAAGGCTTAATCTGAAGTCCTCATTAACAATTATGTAATAACCCCCTCAGTGCCCCCACATATAGTATAATGGCCCTGTCAGTGCCCCCACATGTAGTATAATGGCCCTGTCAGTGCCCCCACATGTAGTATAATGGCCCTGTCAGTGCTCCCACATGTAGTATAATGGCCCTGTCAGTGCCCCCACATGTAGTATAATGGCCCTGTCAGTGCCCCCACATGTAGTATAATGGCCCTGTCAGTGCCCCCACATGTAGTATAATGGCCCTGTCAGTGCCCCCACATGTAGTATAATGGCCCTGTCAGTGCCCCCACATGTAGTATAATGGCCCTGTCAGTGCCCCCACATGTAGTATAATGGCCCTGTCAGTGCCCCCACATGTAGTATAATGGCCCTGTCAGTGCCCCCACATGTAGTATAATGGCCCTGTCAGTGCCCCCACATGTAGTATAATGGCCCTGTCAGTGCTCCCACATGTAGTATAATGGCCCTGTCAGTGCCCCCACATGTAGTATAATGGCCCTGTCAGTGCCCCCACATGTAGTATAATGGCCCTGTCAGTGCCCCCACATGTAGTATAATGGCCCTGTCAGTGCCCCCACATGTAGTATAATGGCCCTGTCAGTGCTCCCACATGTAGTATAATGGCCCTGTCAGTGCTCCCACATGTAGTATAATGGCCCTGTCAGTGCCCCCACATGTAGTATAATGGCCCAGTCAGTGCCCCCACATGTAGTATAATGGCCCTGTCAGTGCCCCCACATGTAGTATAATGGCCCTGTCAGTGCCCCCACATCTAGTATAACAGCGTAGGGGACGGGAGATAGGTCAGTAACAGAGGTGTTTTTTTTTATGTTTTTCTCCCCCTGGGTCTCCGATTATTATACTCTGGGGTCTGATACTGTGTGCAGGTTCCACTATGGGGAATAATACTGTGTGCAGGGGCCACTATGGGACATAATAGTGTGTGCGGGGGCCACTATGGGACACAGTAGTGTGTGCAGGGGCCACTATGGGACATAGTAGTGTGTGCAGGGGCCACTATGGGGCAGGATAGTGTGTGCAGGGGCCACTATGGGGCAGAATAGTGTGTGCAGGGGCCACTATGGGGCATAATACTGTGTGCAGGGGCCACTATGGGACATAATAGTGTGTGCAGGGGCCACTATGGGACATAATACTGTGTGCAGGGGCCACTATGGGACATAATACTGTGTGCAGGGGCCACTATGGGGGATAATACTGTGCAGGGGCCACTATGGGGGATACTACTGTGTGCAGAGGCCACTATGGGGCATAATACTGTGTGCAGGGGCCACTATGGGACATAATAGTGTGTGCAGGGGCCACTATGGGGGATAATACTGTGTCCTGGGGCCACTATGGGACATAATACTGTGTGCAGAGGCCACTATGGGGGATAATACTGTGTGCAGGGGCCACTATGGGGCATAATACCGTGTGCAGGTGCCACTATGGGACATAGTGTGTGCAGGGGCCACTATGAGGCATAATGGAGCACACAGGAGGGGATCGGACGAGGTCTTCGGCATCGGTGTCAGTCGGGGGGGGGGGGGGGGGTGTCATGTCAAAAGTTTGCTTTGGGGCCCCGCCATTCCTGGTTACGTCACTGGCTATGATCTTTTGTGTGGTTTTTTGTCTGATATTTTAGGTTTTCTTGCCTGACGCTCACTAAACCACTTGTGTGCCCTTGTTTATACAATGCTTTTGCTCTGCTGTTACTTCCCAGGGGCAGGTGTGTCATGGGGAAGTGTGTAATGTAGGCATACATCATTGCTGTGTGTTTTGTGGCTGAGATACATAGTTCCGCTCTCTGGTGGGTGGGGTTTAGTCATTAAATAACTGGCTGCCTGTTCGCCATCCCTTAGGGTGCATTCACACTGAGTAAACGCTAGCTTATTCTGAACGTAAAACACGTTCAGAATAAGCGGCGTCTAAAGCAGCTCCATTAATTTCTATGGGAGTGGGGATACGAGCGCTCCCCATAGAAATGAATGGGCTGCTTCTTTCACTCCGTGCAGTCCCATTGAAGTGAATGGGGAGTGCCGGCGTGTACGCTCCGGCATGAGCAGAGCTTGCCGTATACGCCGGCACTCCCCATTCACTTCAATGGGACTGCACGGAGTGAAAGAAGCAGCCCATTCATTTCTATGGGGAGCGCTCGTATCCCCGCTCCCATAGAAATGAATGGAGCTGCTTTAGACGCCGCTTATTCTGAACGTGTTTTACGTTCAGAATAAGCTAGCGTTTACTCAGTGTGAATTCACCCTTACTGTGCATTATTTGATGGGGTCAGGGATACAAATGCTACTAGTGAAGCAATGTTGCTGATTTTAGGGTTGCTTTGCACAATATTCAATACACTTCTGATGAAACTGTGGGGCTATTATATTCCACAGTGGAAACCTGTCCATCAGGTGTGCATACTATGTGCAAAACAACATATGTATTTTTCAATACATTATTGTGCTTTTAATGCATTTATAGGTCACAAGTATATTTTTCAACACATGTAGTTCCTTTATATTAATGTGTGTGTATTGTATGAACTAATGTATTTTTATATGGATCGTGCTTTTGATGCACTAACCAGGTACAAGTGCATTTTTAATACAATTGCCCCTGTATCTGTCTGGGTTGGGGCCTAAATACACCTTATGTGGTGGTGAGTGTTGGGCATTTACCTGCAGAAGATAAATGGGTACACCCTGCAGTGTGTCTCCCCGTTACTATCTCCACCACCTATAAGTTTGGCTCACTCAGAAACCTGAACATAAATGTGAGTTTGGTGGGTTTCATTTTAGCCCCAGCCCGAAGCCTGGATATTGTGAGAATTTAGTTAACTTTATCTCCACCTCACTTTTTAAAATTTGATTTACCGTATATACTCGAGTATAAGCCAAGTTTTTCACCCCGCTGCATCACACTCCGGGTGACGTGGCCACGTAAGCTCAGGCCCGCACCCGTTGTGTGTCTGTTTCCTGGAGTGCCTTCCTAGAGTACCGTAAGTACTTCTGCAGTTTGAAATGTACAGCATTGCTGACGCTGGTTTCCTGCAGTGACAGGAGCGTGGTGGGCCCCGGCACCCATCCCGGTGTCTGTATGCCGGGTCTGTAAGTGTAACGGCGCCGCTCTGCTGAAGAGTGGTCGCCATAGCAACCAGCATTTCCGCAGTAACTCTTACAGCGGTAATGCCGGAGCTCGCAGGCATGAGCTCTGACATCCCTGCTGTAAGAGTTACAGCGGAGATGCCCTCCCCCCCACAAAAAAAGTTTAAAATTGGCCTTCGGGCCATATTAACCGGCACCTCCGCTGTAACTCTTACAGCGGTAATGCTGGAGCTAATGCCTGCAATCAGAGATCGCAGGCATGAGCACCGGCATCTCCGCTGTACGAGTTACAGCGGAGATGCCCTCCGGAGATGTCCCCTTCCCCCAAAAAAACTTTTAATGGGATTTGCAATCAAATGATTGCAGGTTCACTAATAAAATAGTGAAAAAAAAAATGTTTTAAAAAAAATATAATAAAAAAAATAAGATAAATAAAATTTCTAAATCATCTCCTTTCCCTAGAATACATATAAGGGCGGGTTCACACCAGCACCCAATCTCCATTATGCAGGTTTCCGTTTTCTGTTGGTAGAAGACAGAAACCGACATTCACTGCCCACCGGTGAGCGCCTGTGAGCGTCTTCTGCTCTCCGCGGTAGAAAATGACTGTGAAACACATACATAATAGGTATCCCTGTGTCTGAAAGTGCCCGGTCTACTGAATATAGGGGATCTGCAGTGCTCCTGTTCCATCGGGAAGGGGTTAATAGGAGCACTGCAGATCCCCTATATTCAGCCAGACTGAAACACCCCCCCAGTCCTCAAGCCTAGGGAAGGGGCAAACAGACAACCAAAACACCCCCTCCCCAACACCCAGCATCTACTACACTCAAAAATTCAGGCCATTTTAATTTTTGAAATTTTCCAGTAGCTGTAGCATTTCCCCCTAGGCTTATACTCGAGTCGATAAGTTTTCCCAGTTTTTTGTGGTAAAATTAGGGGCCTCGGCTTATATTCGGGTTATACTTGAGTATATACAGTAAGTGATTATACATTGCTTCATTGGTTCGGGGCCACAAAGAAGTTTGTGCTCCTAAAGGCCCCCTACACAGTACCGTTATTGGTTTGGGAGGCATTTTGGATCTGAGACACTCTTTAACCACTTCAGTACTGGGCGAAGCAGTTTTCTTCTGCAGACTTTCTGCTTCCATTATACCTAGTGATTTTGTAAATTGCTGTGTGTCCGCAGCGCGTATTTTAATGCCAAGTTGAGATGGGATTCGCTAAAATCTCATCCACCTTGCTGTGACTATAAAATACGTTTATTTTCTCCATAACATTCATGTCACGTGGGGACGTGGCCTAAAATAATTTTCCCTCTCTATTAAGGTAATTTCTATTTTGTCTTGTGTTGTCGGGGGTTGGGCTAGAACCTGTGATGTTCGGTGTGGTATTGTGTGTTTTTTTTTTTACTTAAAATTTTCATTTTTCTATTTTTTTTTCCTACATTGTGTCTCCATAAGGTCATAATAGATCTTTGGGAGCATCTGAACACTTTTTCTTGGTAGGTTAGGGTGATTTCCCCTGTACCTGGGGCAGATTCTTTAGCCCCATTACAGAAGGAATGCAGCCTCCTGCCCATAACTACTGAGCTGATCTGGGTCCTCTAGGACCCAGTAGCTCTAACGTTCTCTGATCCGTGGTGGATCACGTGACCTCCTGGTCAGAGGGGAGCCGCATCAGGGAGGCTTCCATAGCTGTGTATACAGCAATAGGGAAGGCAGGGACAGTAATAAACAGTCCTTGCCTTCTCTAGACAAGATCCGGCTGTAGTTAGGTAAGGGTTAAAGGGGTTGTCCACTTTCAGATCAATGTTATTATTTGTATAATAAAAAGTTGTACAATTTTCCATTATACTTTCTGTATCAATTTCTTATGTTTTCTAGAACTCTGCTTGCTGTCATTCATTCTGCTTAAAGAGGACCTTTCACCACTTTTGGGCACATGCAGTGTTATATACTGAGTTCAGCGCACTGTCGGCTTTCCCGATCTGTGCCCGGTGTAAAGAGCTTACGGTGCCGGTACCGTAGCTCTTCTATGGTCAGAAGGGCGTTTCTGACCATTAGCCAGAGACGTCCTTCTGCCTCACGGCGCCTATCGCGCTGTACTGTGGAGCGGGGAGGAACGCCCCCTCCCTCTGCTCACACAGCTTGTCCATAGACGAGCATTATCAGGAGCGGGAGGGGGGAGTTCCTCCCCGCTCCACAGCACAGCGCGTTTGGCGCCGCGAGGCAGAAGGACGTCTCTGGCTAATGGTCAGAAACGCCCTTCTGACCATAGAGCACGACGGTACCAGCACCGTAAGCTCTTTACACCGGGCACAGATCGGGAAAGCCGACAGTGCGCTGAACTCAGCGCACTGTCAGCTTTCTGGCAGTATATAACACTGCATGTGCCCAAAAGTGGTGAAAGGTCCTCTTTAATATCAGGGCTCGTTCACATCTGCGCCCGGTCTCTGTTCTGCAGGTTTCCATTTCCTGCACAAAACTGAGCAGGAGACAGAAACCTGCAGGACTCTTTCATACCCATTCATTTGAATGGGTTTGAAAGATGTCCAGCCGTGAGCGCTTTATGCTCTCTGCCGTGAAACCGTCTTTTTTAAATCGGACACAGAGTCGGACATGCAGTACTCTGTGTCCAGTTTAAAAAAAACGGTTTCGTGGTGGAGAGCATAAAACGCTCACTGGTGCTCACGGCCGGACCCGATCTGACAGCTTTCCGTCTTCTGCATGCAGAAAACGGAAAGCTCAGAACGGACTCCGGGCGCTAGTGTGAACCTGGCGTCAGTGGGTAAAAATCAGTCCATGGTCATGTGATGGACACACAGGTGCACAGTTCGTCACAGCACATCAGACCCTGCCTGGTAACAAGCCGTGCAGCTCTGTGTCCATCACATGACATGACATGACTTTTACCGCCACAGCAAAGTGGATGGGTTTCTAGCGAATCACATCCCCACTTTGCGTTAAAATATGTGCTGCGTAAACACATGGAGACTTCCAAAACTGTTACAGTTTTGGAAATCACATCACGTCAATTACACCGCTAGCGGTTTCTGTATAATTATACATTGAAGCACAAAGTCCGCAGAGGAAAACTGCAAATTTTTTGTCAAAAGCGTGGGCAGGAAGAATCGCGATGCGTTGCACTTTTTTTTGCTGCAGGACGCCACGTGGGGCTCAGCCGTAATGTAAATTCCTCACATTCTCTTTACTGACAACGGCTGCATTTTTTTTCTTCAAGTGGGAACAAACACCAGGAACAAAAATTTCAGGAGTGACCTTAACCTTTAATAGTGGGTAGTGTATAATGGGTGCCTACGGGGAGGCTTCTTCCTATGTTATCACAGTGTGAGGAGACCGGGCTGCCCGCGCTAGGACCAGCAGGTGTCTGTCTGATGGCGCCACCTAGTGGTCTTACTACATTCCGCCTCCTTTCACAATCCCCGCCACTTCCGTGTGGCCGCCGGCTCTTTATGGCCGCTTTCCTGCCTGTAGTAGATATGGAGGATGGTGTAATAAGTGGACAGAGGTCGTAGCTGTGCTCGTGCTCTCCCTGCCCGGCGCGGCTTCCTGTACCACAGGGCGCTTGTTCTTCCTGCAGCCTGCCATTATTCTCTATAGCTGCCGTATATCCGCTGCAGTCACAGCCTCTCACAATGTCTATTTTTTTCCGCGTCCTCGGCTTCGTACTACGGACATCGTCCCGGTGTCTTCTGGCCATTATCCGCCTCATAGCTTTGTTCTCCAGGAAGACTCCCCGCCTGTCTCCGCCCCGGGATCCTTTGCTGCTCATCCCCGCCACCGCACTGGCAGAGAAGATACGTCAAGGAGAGGTGAGGCGCTCTAATACGTGAAGGACCCTCATTGTACATCACGTGACCTGCCTAGTTATGGGACCCCCCCCCCCCCTCTATATTTGCAGATGAGGCTACAAAAGCGCCCCCTTTCTGTTGTGCTGTGTAATGTGTGACTACAGGGCAAGTGTGCTGGATCTTTGGCACACCAGAGTAGCCCCTTACTGACTAGGACAAGTCATCAACTGAAAGTTGGCACTGTTCAGACACAGCAGCCAGTCAGGAGCCTTCAGATAAACGCTGTGGCCTCTGCAGTATTTACAGATTTGTCAGTAGCTGGGCTTGGCCTCACAGCTGGGCCCCATTCACTTGTGACTGGTGATTGGCAGGGATTACTGGTGTTGGAAACCTGCTGATCTTCCTTTGATGATCTGTCCTTAGGGTAAGTTCACATGGGGGTTTTTGGTCCAGAATCTGACGTGTCCGCGCTGCAATTTATTTTTTTCTGCAAAGTGTGCATGGGATTCGCATGAATCTCATCCACTTTGCAAGTACTGTACGACCCCACGGGATGGAAACGCGGCGATTTGCCTGGGGAAAAATCGTGGCGTTTCCGGCCCGTGGGGCTCTGGCCTTAAAGCCCTTCCTGTCGCAGCTATTTTTTTATTTATGTATGATCAGATTTTATTAAGGCCTTTTTTTATAAAAACAAGGAACGGAAAAGGGACAAACCAAGACAATTTTTTTATTTCATTATTTATTTTCACACTTTAATTTTTTTTTATTTTTTTTTTTTTTACTCCCCCCACACCCCTTTCAAAAGCCATGAATTGTTTTCTGTTTACAGAGCCATACAAAGGGCTTAATTTTGGAAGGACAATTTGTACTTTTAATGGAACCATTTAATATTCCAAGCAATGTACTGGGAAGCTGGTAAATATTTGAAAGTGCTACAGAATATGTTGGCGCTATATAATTATTATTATAAATTCAGAATGAGTTGGAATTAGAGGAAAACTATGTTTATGTGACTGTCTTAGGGTTGGTTCACACTAGCACTTGTATTCCATCGCGGGCATGCGCAGTCCAAGAGCAGACTGCGCCTGTCCACGGCCACAAGAAAAATGGCCGCTTACGCAGTAAGTAAGCGACCATTTTCTTGTGGCCTATGGGCATGTGCAGTCGGCACTGCCCAAGGCCTAGAAGTTTGAACCCGGCTCCCTGGTTAAATAGCGCCATCATATTCCGCAGTGCTTTACAGATATTGTAAACACCAATTGGTGCCAAATAGGGCTCACAATCTAAGTATGTCTTTGGAGTGTGTGAGGAAACCGGAGTACATGGAGGAAACCCATGCAAACAGAGAGGACATACCAACTTGTAGAACTAGGACTCCAGCGCTGCAAGGTACTGAGACACAAGGCAGCAGTCCTATGTAAGTAGTGGGGTTAGGATGGCAATTAAACTGTAGATGCAGCCGCTACAACGTTCACAGTCCATTGACTCCTCAGTCTAGAGCAGGGGTGCTCACACTTTTTCAGCATGTGAGCTACTTTATAAACTGACCAAGGGATAAGATCTACTACTCACTACTTGTGGGCGGGACGGAGCGTGAGAGCAGGAGACAGCTCTATGGTGTCTGCTTGTTTACAGCGCAGGCTGAGAATCATCTCTGGACACTGGCAGGCCGGGGCCTTGCACTCGTTCGCAGTCAGGGCTGCAGCGGCCCTGCCTGCAAGTGTCCGGAGATGACTCTCAGCCTGCGCTGTGAACAAGCAGCACCCCGGCTCCCTTCATCCCTAAGAGCGGGGAGCTGCTGCTGCCCAGCCTGCAAGTGTCCAGAGTGCTTATTCACAGCGCAGGCTGAGTCATCTCCGGGCACTTGCAGGCGGAGCCGCCGCAGCCCTGACTGTGAACGAGTGCAAGGCCCCGGCCTGCCAGTGTCCAGAGATGATTATCAGTCTGCGATGTGAACAAGCAGACACCGGGGATCCCTGGCTGCATCCCGCGATCGACCCATACGTCCTTCGCAATCGACCGGTATATCGCAATCGACGTATTGGGCACCCCTGGTCTAGAGGCTCTCAGGATTTCGACAAATTCCGGACAGGCTGATGGCAGGTGTAACATAAAATAAGAAAAACATACTTCTTGGCACTCTGGTATCCACTGCTGCAACCCATTTGGTCCTCGGGACTCTTGCACCTCACTGACTGCTGAGGCCAATCAGCAGCTTCAGTGATCGCAGGAGAGGGGCCGGTGATTTTACCAAGTCTCTCTCCAGCAATCATTGAGGCCACTAATTGGCCTCAGTGGTCTCATGGGGAGTGAGGTAAGGTGCACTCTTGGATGGGCTCTGGAGTCAGACACTGGAACGCTCGGGACAGCTGAAATGTTTTTTTGTTTGTTTGCAGACAGTGGCATAACTAGGAATGGCGGGGTCCCATGGCGAACTTTTGACATGGGCCCTCCCCCAACCGACACCGACGTTGAAGACCTCGACCGACCCCTCCCTCCTCCGCACTCTATTATGTCCCTTAGTAAGCCCTGCACACAGTATTATGTCCCTTAGTGGCCCCTGCACACAGTATTATGTCCCTTAGTGGTCCATGCACACAGTATTATGTCCCACTGTGGACACCCATATACAATTATTATACTCTGGGGTCTTTTCAGACCCCAGAGTATAATAATCGGAGACCGACCTGGGGGAGTAACATAAAAAAATACTGTTTCTTACCTGTCTCCGGCTCCCACGCTGTCTTCTCCGCTGGCGTCCTTATGAAATGACGTCAGACGTCACATGACCCGGGACGCAGGCCGGGTTCATGTGACGTCAGAAAGGAGGCCCGGCAGGATCGTGTAGAGGTAAGTAACACTGTTTGTTATGTTCCCTTATCAGAGTCGAATTGACTATATCTTGGATCAATCAGTCAGTCCAAATTAAATGAGCATGTTTGTGCACAAATCGCTAATAATGAGACAGACAGAGTTCCGTATCAAACCAGCCATGCTCTTCGCCCACCTCAGCATTACTGACTCTTTATTGAAAGTACACACACTTAAAGACAAAAAAAGGAGGGGTTACTGCCCCCTTGGCATTCCTGAGCTGCTGTCCATCTCCCATTGGCTCCAAACTTCAATGTCCAGCCAGACACCTCCTTGCTGTAACCTGAAGACTTCTGCCGCGAGGCATGGTAAAGAAACAAGCTCCATCTGGGCTTCAAGATCCTTTGTCTCAGATCCATGCAACCTCACCAAGGAAAAAATAGTATTTCTATAACAAACATGCAATACAAAGTATAAGAATCTTGATTCATGTTCTCAGACTTGACACCCTTACCTCTCCCGAGCCGCCGATCAATATACTCGGGGGTCTGCAAAGACCCCCCGAGAATAATGATAGTATTTGTGGGGCCCGCTGTGTCACTTACTGATCCCGGGCCAGCCTTGATCGGCAAGTGAATAGGGGCCCTAACGGCCTATAAAAAAAAAAAACCCGCAGCGGCTGTCATCGGGCCCCCTAATGGCCCGGGCCCGGTGGCAGCCGCCTCCGCTGCCTCTATGGTAGTTACGCCCCTGTTTGTAGAGATGAGCGAGTAGTATTTGATCGAATACCTTGCTCCCATAGGAATGCGTGTAAGTGGCCGAACACCAAGAGGTTAAGCGCATCGAATATTCACTGCGCTTAACCTCTTGGTGTTCGGACACTTACACACATTCCTATGGGAGCAAGGTATTCGATCAAAAGTTACTTGCTCATCTCTATTTGTTAGTTAAATGTTACACCTACCAAGGCTTCTCCAGAGTTTGTCTAATATCTGGATAACATTTTTAAGAATAATGTCCCATTGTGCACATGGTATAATTTCTCTCAGTGGCCCTCGCACAGTATAATGTCCCATAGTGGCCACTTCACATAGCATAATGTCCCATAAACTATCCTCCACATAGTATAATGTATCACAGTAGCCCCTCCACTCAGTATAATGGCCACTTCCCTTCACACGCTATAATGTCCTATTGTGGCCCCTCCACGCAGTATAATGTCCAGGCACTGTAATGTTTTCTTTACGAATTTGTGAAAGATTTTGGGTTCAGAAGAACTGGAAATTTTAGGGGTATGCAACCACAAACTACTATTATATTTTAATGTCTCTACAGACCCCAGAGTATAATAAGTGGAGGCCCAGGGGGAGATGATTAAACATAATAAACAGTGTTACTCACCTCCCCTGGACCCCAGCACTGGTCCTTGGGCCTCAACTTGTCTTAGAGATGTCATGAATGGCATCAGATACTGCTGAGGCCTGTAATGTTCGTCATATCTCACGACATTCGTCCAGCAAATACTCTGTCAACCTTTCAGAGCAGAGGCCGGTGGCCTGCACTCTTCAGCAATAGTCAGGGTAAGGGACTTCGGAGCATGTAGCCTGCTGGCCCAGCAGCCCATATTCCAGTGAGCCAACTCAGATTTTCCTGGTAGCCCACACTGCCAATCTGCCTCTGAGTTACACAGGGATTTGGAGTGCTGATTTCCCTGCCTCAGCATTCTTGTAGGGCACATGGCCAAAGTCCTGTCTAAAATATGTAGGTTACAAATGCCTATTTCATCAGAGAATGACTCTATAACTAAATTTATATAAAAACTAGCTTTTACCTGCGACTTCACCTGCGGAACCCTGACCTTCTGCAGGACCCACCTGGAGCAGTGCGCAGGCTTGTTCCTTTTCCTTGTGTCCGCAGCAGGCCCTTCCTACACCTGTGGGTCCATGGACCCTCGGGGGCCCACACTGCGGCCCACTGAAACTGTTTACCTCCTCTCCCTCCTGGCGCCTGCCACCCCCTTTCTCCCTACCCGCTTTCCCATGTGGTCACTCCTACCCTGTGCCCCTTTGCCCCCCAGGAACGTGCCCCCTTCTCCCGTGTAACCTACCCCATGCCCCCTTCCCCCGTCTTACCTACCCCGTGCCCCCCCACCCTGCGGCCCGCTGGAATTCTTTACCTCCTCTCCCTCCTGACGCCCGCCACCCCCGTTTGTCCCTAGCCGCTTCCCCATGTGGTCACTCCTTCCTCCTACCACATGCCCCCTTTTCCCCCCACCAGACCCTGCCGACCGTGTGTCCCCTTTCCTCCTACCAACCTTTGGGCCCGGCCTCACCACACCCTGAGCTTCCCGTGCACCAATGTTTCGACTTGTAGTGTTCAGAGACGGCAGACGCTGCGGGACAGCTGGCCAAACCGGTGTTCCAGAGCGCGGCGTAGGCGACCCCCTGTCCGGCCGCGGCAGAGTACTGCGGTCCCGTGGTGAGGCCGCACAGGTGGGGCAGCGTATGGACTTGTCGCTGGCCCAGAGTAGAGGACCTTGTGCAGGACGCTCCGGATCTCTCAGAGACGCCATGTTGATGTGGACGGCGGCTGGACGATAACTCCGCCCACATAGAGAAGCGGCACCTATCCAGGTGAGCTGCTGATGGGGCTGGGATGACATCATCCCAGGTCCTACAGCGTCCCAGATCCTGCAGCGAATTCAAAAGTGAAAAGCATCGGTCACGGGAGTGAATTGCGATGGTGTACGGGAATTCCATGTAGCCTATTGTTCAATCCGGGACCCAAGGTATGTATGTGCGCAATTTCAGCCAAATCCGTTCACCCGTCTAGGTGTCATTGTGTCCCCTTTCCAACCCCCACCCACCCCCGGCCTCCTCCCTTGCCTCGGGTTAGGAGCTAGGCCCGAGAGGGCAATAGGGAGTTTGTGGCTTGCTATGCTAAAAAGTGTGTGGGATTGTAGAGCTGGTGGTATGAGTTGTGGTTTTGTGGGGGTCTTGCCAAAAACGTATGTCTGTGATTGTGACAAAAAGTAGCCTATCGTTCAATCCTGCCTAGGAACTATGTTTGTTGAAAATTTGAGCCAAATCGGTTGAGCGTTTTTTGCGTGATTGAGGAACAAACATCCAAACACACATACTTTCACATTTATAATATTAGTAGGACATATTTATTATATTACGGATTCCGCCCCAGAATTCCGGTTGAAATGAATGAAAGGCGGAAAATACACCTTTTCCGTCAGACGCAGAATTTTTCGAAGTCTACTTGTGGAATTTGGCCCTTCCATTACCGATAAAATACAGTGGCACTCCTCTCCAAATTCCACATCAAGATCGATTTCAAATTCAGTATTAAAATCTCCATTGGTTCTTGTCAAGCAGAAAAAAATCTGGTTCAGATTCCTGAAGCAGTAATTTTCTGCTTAATAAATTCAGCATCAAATTCCTTTAAAAATCCCTTAAGCTAGAATATTTAGGTTAATGACCGTACATTCCCCTGTGATATAAGAAATGTGCATGTGATTATCAGTGCGGGTTTCTTGTTGCTGGGCACACATATAATGGGTAACATAGGACCCCATTCTTATGATTTGTGGGGATCATAGCAGTTGCATTTTTAGTAATCTAATACTTATCTTCTATGCATGGGACTTATTACCCAGATATCCCCCCCCCCCCCCTCATAATACTTCACCTTAAGCCTGCATTTCCACTTTATATCTGATTTTTCTAGTATTTACTTGTTGGGATAATCCAGCCCCATAAACCAAACACCTTTGTGACCTATTGTACTTGAATTTCTAGTTTATTCCTATCAGGCTGGAATGACACATGTAATTTTTTTGGCGTTTTTTGAACCAAACACAGGAGAGGATACTAAATACTGTATTGGTCTTTCCTTTATACCTTTGTACTTTTTGGATCCATTCCTGGCTTTGCCTATTAAAACTGCAGGAAAAACTGCATGTGTGATTCCGACCCCACAAAATATTGGTATGCTTCTTATCATTTTTGCCTCTATTATCTTATAACACATCAGAATATTGAACTGTTTTCAAGGCCAGGCGGTTACATAAACTCAAGCAGCAGGGCAAAGTGTGCAGGTTGGTACTTGTTTGGATATGTTTAGGTGTGAACATATGTTGAGCACTTTCATTAGTGATTTTGCAATGCATTTTGCAAATCTGCTACATAATACAAGACATGTGAATGGGGTTTCAAAACTCCTTTCACAATGTAGTGGATTTCTCTAATCCATGGCATGCTTATTACGTCCTAGATTTTAAGTGGATTTTCTTCTCAGATTTGTTTTGTGTGTGTGTGTGTGTGTGTGTGTGTGTGTATATATATATATATATATATATATATATATATATGTGTGTGTGTTGTGACAGGACCAGGGGCAAAGTGGTAGAAGGAGTATACATTTCTCCCAGGTTTCTGTCATACACAATCTAGGTGCAGCTGAGCAAAGCTGTGCTCCTGGCTGGTGGGTCTTACCAAAACCCTGGAAAAGTTCTGGCTGCTGGAGTAGGAGTATTGGGTGTGTCTATACTCCACTCAGCCACTCCAGGTTTTGAGATATGTGGGGTTAATTCCTGTGTTCCTAAAGGTTGTGTATAAAGAGACAGAAAGCCCACAGGTATATGGCTCTCTCTGCTTCTGGAAAACCTCTTGTTGTGAGTAATACTGCTGTATTTTGTGTTCAGGGAGCTGTGCAGAAGGCCCAGCTCTCATAGTTAGGTAACCTGTGTTGTAGGTAGAAGCCGGACGGCTAGAAATTATTTTGCATTGCGTTGCATTGCATTTAGTTTGTTCCTGCACAACTTTAAATAAAAACTGGTTGCGGCCAGTTGCACCATACTTGGCAGGTTTGGACTTTAATTTTGTGCCAAAAAGTGCTAAAGACAGCGATCCCTGAGCTAATCCCTTTACAATATATATATATAATGAGAGAGATTAAGATTCATGTAAAAGGGTCTCCCATTAAAATAATTTATACCATTTTCATTGCTTAGACTCCAGGCAAGAGGTAGGTTTTTTCACCAATCATGAGAACTGAGGAGAATAGGCTCCATTGTATTTATAGAGGATCTTTCACCAACTCCAACTCTTTGAATTCTGTATTAGATGCCTCTCCATTGATTCCAGCGCAGAATTCTTTCTCTAGCCCCTAATGTTCTTGAGTAATCATTTCTGTTCCTTTCACCACTATAAGGCTTGCTACTGTCAGATGGGCAGTCTGTCTGTCTGTCTGACATTACCGATCTGACAGTAGAGAACCTAATTTTGGGTACTGAAACTAAGGAATTGTAGGGGCTAAAGAAACCTAAACTACTGCGGGATCAGTGGAGTGGAACCTAAAGATGCAAAGAACTGGAGATGGTGTAGGGTGCTGCAATGGTTAGGTGACATGTATCTGATTGTGGGGGTCTGACTGGAGCTGTGGGGGCAGTAGGCCAGCGACTTGGAGTCCTCCATTTTTCCACAGATCGACTTTGATTCCATCACAAATGGATGATGGCCATTATCAGTCGGTCAGAAGTCATTCAGTGAATTACTATGAATTATGTAACAAATCATACATATTACAATATCGATAACTGTATATCGTAATACAGTACAAATAATAAAACATTTCATTTTGAAGCTGAAGTCACGATTGGTAACCTTTTTCCAGCCATATTTGGTTAAGGGTCTACAGTCCTGGTTGACAAGAACAGACATCCCTTGCCCCCTGTAATGGCAGTTGAACATACATGTTGAAAAGCCGAACACTTTGCTACCACCAGCTTTATCATGTTGATCCTTCAAGAGACCCCCGTGCAATTTCCTATTTACATGCATAAACGGCAAAATGAATGAAAACTTGGCTTGGACGATATCATGTTATATGCACTATGAGTCCCCTGAGGAGTCTCACTCTATGGGTGAGAAAACATGTAGGGACTCAGAAGTCAAGGGCAAAATATTTTAGGGTCAGCTGGGTGTCTCAACTCTCACTTGTTGGATCCATCTTTTCCCTAACATGTGCCACCATGTTTTATTTTTAACACGTCTGATCCTTTCTTCTCAATTGGTGATAAGCCACCACCAGTGGTGTCTGCCATTGCCTTCCCCTCTCTCCATTGAGAACACGTGCAGCCACACTCATGTTTAGGTATTTGTTTCCTTCATTTAGATTCTCTTGTCTTTCAGGTTAAGAGTAGTGTCGTTGTGCAGGCTTATATATCCAGGATCCGAGAGGTGAATCCCACAATCAATGCTTTAGTATATGATCGATTTGATGAAGCCTTACGTGAAGCCAAGGCAGTTGATGATTTGGTGGCCTCAGGAACACAGGATGAGGCAACCCTTAAAGAAAATTATCCTCTCCTGGGAGTGCCATTAACAGTTAAAGAAGCATTTGCCCTGCAAGGTGAGCTTGCTTCTTTGTCTGTATTGTTCATACTTTTTTTCCAGACTTTTGATATCTGACTTGCGATATTTTGTATACTTAGGCATGCCGCAGAGTTCTGGACTTATATCTCGCCGTTCATTACGCTCAGAATATGATGCAGCTGTAGTCTCAAGGTTGAAGAGAGCTGGAGCAATACCTCTTGGTGTTACTAACTGCAGTGAATTGTGCATGTGGTATGAGTCCAGTAACAACGTATATGGCCAATCAAGGAACCCATATGACCCCCAGCACATAGTAGGTGGTAGTTCTGGTAAGTGCGACGTTCTCAGTGTTCAAAAATATAATGTTAAGCAATGAGAAAACATCAGTGGGCCCAACCCATGTCAATTTACATAAAGCTTGCTTAAGGGGGCTCTCACTAGATTTTCGTATTTTTAGCTAAAGATATGCCTGAATTGCCTTTAAAAAGGCTATTCAGGTGCTGCTAATCGTTTGTAGAAAGACCCAAGACACAAGATATGCAAAACAGCTCCACCGTGCACGGTGGGTGTTCCATGCACCCCTTTGCATCATACCTTCTGGACGCCCACCACTGCCTCCAAGCCCCCCTCCTCCTGCTTATTCACTGCTTTCATCTTCGGCGGTTTTTGTAGTGCTCCCTACTGCGCACGTTCCAGCGCCATTTTCCCGTAGAGAACGTTGCAAGCTAGTGCTGGAGCATGCGCAGTAGTGCGCTGAGGGTGCGCTACTGCGCATGCGCGTGACTTCCATAGAAACCGCCGACAAAGGGGGCAACACGGTGGCTCAGTGGTTAGCACTGCAGCCTTGCAGCGCTGTGTATTATAGACGGCTTACTTGGTGAGACCAGTATTACCCCCCCACACACACACACACACACTTCTGCCAGCAAGTGTCCCGTTCTCCATTGAACTCAATGAAGAAAAAGATCTGTACCATGTGTGTAACAGATCCGGATGTGATCCTTCCACCTATTCCATTAACATAGGCTCCATGCCCACAACCGTTGTTTTGGTCAACGAGCTATCTTTTTCTTTTCTTTTTTTTTTTCTGATATCAAGTTGACCTGTTTGTTTCATAGAACCATGTGGTAGTGGGTTGTGAACAGGGATGCAAAGTTCTGGGCAGGTCCTACTAGTGCATCTCAATAAATTAGAATAGCCTCAAAAAGTTATTATTTATTTGTTTTTAAGTAATTCAATTGTAAAAGTGAACCCCATATATTATATTGAGTCATTACAAACAGAGAGAACTTTTTCAAGTGTTTATTTCTGTTAATGTTGATGATTATGGCTTACAGCCAAGGAAACCCAAGGGTCATTATCTCAGAAAATTAGAATATTATATAAGACCATATAAAAAATTATTCAACACAGAAAAGTTGAGCAAATGAAAAGTATGTCCAGTAAATGCCCTCAATACTTGGTCAGGGCTCCTTCTGTATGAATGACTGCATCAATGCGTCGATGTGGCCTGGAGGGATCAGCCTGTGGCATTGCAGACGTGTTATGGAAGCCCAGGTTGTATGATAGCAGCCTTCAGCTCGTCTGCATTGTTGGGTCTGGTGTCTCTAATCTTCCTCTTGCAATACCCCATGGTTAAGGTCAGGCGAGTTTGCTGGCCAGTCCAGCACAGTGATACTGAGGTTATTAAACCAGGTCTTGTTACTTTTGGCAGTGTGGACAGGAGCAAGTCCTGTTGGAAAATGAAAACTCCATCTACAAAAAGCTTCTTGGGAGAGGGAAGCATGAAGTGCTCTAGAATAATCTGGTACTGACTTTGGTCTTAGTAGTACACAGCAGATGACACGGCCATACAAACCATCACAGATTGTGGAAGCTTCACACAAGACTTCAAGTAACTTGGATTGTGTACAGCAGCCTCTCCACTCTTCCTCCAGACTCTGGGACCTTGACTTCCAAATTGCAAAATTTACTTTAATCTGAAAACTCCTTTGACCACTGAGCAACTGTCCAGAACTTTTTGCCGATATTCTAATTTATTGAGATGCACTAGTATTTCTATCTGTTTTGCGCTTCGGGCTCACTCACTGAGATATAAGATTTTTTGGAGAACACCAACACTACCTGAAAGCCATCTGTGTCCAGTTTACTATGTTTTTCATTGACTCGTACTGGGTATATAGCCTTATCCTGAGGCCTAGTTCACATCTGCGTTCATTAATCCGTTCAGGGAGTCCACATCCCCCTGATCTTCAGAACAGAATACCAAACGCATTGGCAAGCGGTGAGCTTATGAAAGCACACAGACCCATAGACTATAATGGATTCCGTATGCTTTCCATGTGGTGGCCGCACAGAACACACGGACAGAAAAGTACTGTACTTCATGATCTACCTTCCTATCCGCATGATTTGTGCAGACACTGCGCGTGCAGGAAGCACACGGACCCCATAGACTATAGTGCTTTCACTGCTCACCACTTGCCAATGCATTCGGACTCCCCCGAACGCAGATATGAACCAGGCCTGAGTCTGCTGATTATTGCATTCTAATTTTAATAGATAAGTAGTTGAGTCTGACAAAGCAACGGAAACTTGAAGGAAAAAATAAATAATTTAGAGTGGGTTCACAACTGCATCCGGTCTCTGCTTTGAGGGTTTCCGTCTTCTGCCCGAGAAACTGGACAGGAGAAGGAAACCCGGCTGTCAGCATCTGCCCGAGAGCGTCTTCTGGTCTCCATAGCTAAACTTGTTTTTTTTTTTTTTTTTTTTTTTTTTTTAAATCGGACACAAAGTCGGGCATGCAGGACTTTGTGTCCGGTTAAAAAAAAACTGTTTCACCACGGAGATGCACAAGACACTCATAGCCGGACACTTTTCAAATCCATACAAGTGAATGGGTTCTGAAAACTGACTGCCGGTTTCAGTCTCCTGTCCAGTTTCTCGGGCAGTAGACCGAAACTTGCAAAGCGGAGACCGGGTGCAGGTGTGAACCCGCCCTATGTTGTGACCAGGGACATTTTTTGTTTTATTTCTAAAATGAGAGAAAATTCTTAGTTGGATCACTGCTGGTTTTATAACAATTCCTTATTTTTATATTGTATATTTGAGCTAAAACAAATGCCAGATTGCTAGACTTTCTGCATTCCTGTCAGGTTACAGGAATTATATTGTACATTTTATTAATGCCAGAAATTTCTAAAACAGTCTATCTAGATGTTTTTTGTACTTATATTTCTGTACCGTTTGTTTCAGGAGGAGAAGGCTGCATCATTGCTGCAGGAGGATCTGTGATCGGGGTAGGCTCAGATATTGGAGGCAGCATAAGAATGCCAGCCTATTTTAATGGAATATATGGACACAAACCAACTTCGGGTAAGATTATATATATTTTTTTTCATGTTATTTTTTGGAAATCAAAAGTACAGATGAAGCGAATAAACTTTTTAATAAAGCTTATTGGAGAAAAATGCTTCTTTCTCCACTCATCAGACGCCATTCTTCCTCCTCTAACTCTTAAACTGCTTAGATCATTCATCAAATCTTCATGAAAAAATTTAACAAATTAGTGAAGGCAGGCTGCAAACCATTAAAGGGATTGTCCAGGCAAACATGGACAACCCTTTTAAAGTTTAAATACTGTTGGGGACAGTGTGTGTGGGAGGGAATGTATACTCACCTGTCCCTGTTACTCCGGTGTCTTCCTGCACCTCCTCTGTCATGTGCTCTGTTAGCGTTATGTTGAAGCCGCTGATTGGTTTAGCAGTCATGTGACCACTGAGGCCAATCAGCGAAGGGCCTGAATGTCACTACCGGTGACGTCACGGGTCCTCTTGCTGAGTTCATGTAACCACTGAGGCCAATCAGTGGAGAGCACACAAACCTGGAGTCGTGGGATGGCGATGGTGAATGTGTAACTTTTTTTTTTTCTGTCCCCAACGTATTTAAACTTTAAAAATTTAACCTGGACAATCTATAGAGAATCAGAAAGACAATATTACAGAGGTTAAACTTCAGCTAGCAGTTCCTTACTTATCTTCTCTTTAAGCAGTGAATTAAATTGATTAGGAGACACAGTGGAGTTGAGTTTTGAGAAGTGGAAAAGCGTTTTTTTTTTCTAAGATCTATTACAAAGTTTCTGTGTACTTATGAAGAAAATGTGAATGACTATAAACATTAAAGGGGTTTTCTCCACTAAGATGTGTGTCCCCCCCCCCCCCCCCATTTTCTGGTTTCAGTGACAAGATGTTGGGTGGGCAAAGTCTTGTGTGATGCACATCTCATGCTAGTACTGTATTCTGAGAAACACCAGCACACTGTTATCTCTGAATTTACAGAATTTACAAATGGAGATGACATAAGCATTGTTGTAGCCCCTATAAGGATGAAGAGAGCACTGAGATCACTTTGCATCGCTGATGGAGACTCCAGTGAACAGAATTGGGGTCCATTCACATGGAGGAAAATGGAGCTTTATTTGGCTCTGAATTTTCAGCGCTGAAAAAAAAGCCTCCCATTGACTTCAATGGGTGCCACTAGCTTTTTTTTTCAGCTAGTCTGATGTCACCAACCTTGGCAGTGATGCTAGATAGGTGAGGTGGTCTAAAACTTAGGCAATGAGCAGTAAATGCTGAGGAGACCTATATAGGATAAAGAAATGTGTATGGGGAAAACACTTTAGCTAACTCAAGCTACAAATTCTGTTATGATCCTGGAGATGGAAATACCTCTCTGACATTGTATCTTGTCTTTTGTCATTAAAGGGATTTTCCAGACAATTTTTTTTTCTTTAAAAAGGTCTGTTAGTGCTATTAATGGGTTAATAAGTGCACCATATAACTTTAGCAATGTTTTCAGTGATTTCTGGGTATCTCTGGGATCACATAGCATCTTCTGCATTTGTTTACAGGTGTAGCTTCCTGCTGCAATGCAATCTGGTAGTTGTAGGCTCTCACACTATCTCCCTCTCTCACCTCCCCTTCTTCCCTCAAATCTCCTCTCCCTGTCTTCCTAGCTATTCTTCCCACTGCTAGCCCTTCCCAACTCACTCAGCTCACCACCCTACCCTATTATACTTTACCTGTCTTCCTTGTGCAGGGAACATGCAGCACTGTGCCATAGCCTTCAATACATCTCTACTGTGCATGCCCCCAGCTTATGCAATAGAGATATACTGTTGGCTTCAGTGCTAAGCTAAGACTCTGGCTCTGTAGCACATATGCTTGCCGACATAAAGGAGGGAGGAAGAGCTGTTCCCCGAAGAAGTCAACACAGGAAGAAGATAGGCAAATATGATGGAGTGGATGGAGGGAGGGGGAAGAGTAGTAGTGATCATCCGTTTCTGGAAATGTAGAAACAGATTATCACTGGATAATCAGAAAATGTGGCTAACTATACAGTTTTGATTATGTAATTTTAAGTTGGGGGAGGGTGTTTAGATTAGTGTAGAGTTTTATAGTTATCCCAGACAACCCCATTAAGGCTGTTCAATATGGCCAAAAAATGAATACAACAAACAAATTTGTATTTTCTTTTTAGAGAAGGCAAATGTGGTTAGTAAATGTAGCGCAAATATACCTCCTTATTTATTATTCATTTCACTCCCACTTGTTGCCATAGTGTCTCCATATTCTGGAATCTCGAGCCCTTCCATAAATTATTTTACAGGCAGGCTTACACCATTGATGATGGGAGTCTACCTACCGTATACACACACATCATGATCAATATATATAGATAGATATAATTTAATAATAAATCACATTTCTATTCTAAACCAAACAGTTTTGAGATCCTTCAGTGGACCCTGGCTCTTCTCCGATGTCAGGTGTGCAGCGATGGAGTCTTACTATGGAACATCCCTTATTTATATTGGCTGCAGCATATAATTAGTTAAGCAGTGGAGGTTTCCCTGCTTACAGGAGAAGGGGGCTGTTATTGACTCTGACTCCCTCTCTTGACAGCATGGGTGCACTTTCTGTATTAATATGTTGTCAACTCGACTCCCTTATTAATAACATTTTTCACCACTTTCTTTGCAGCTTGTTTGGAGCCTCCTGTGTTCTAGGTTCATCCACAGGTTTTCTTTATTGTCCCAGTACTTGGCCTTGGGGTATTCTAGTGGACTATGGACTGCCTGTTCTTTAGATATCGAGCAAACAATCCTGTTCAGCATCCTGTATGTATTTTAACCTTGATCAGGTTGTATCAAGAGTTCAGGGCAAAGGCCAGCTGTCTTTCTAATCTCTTCCATTACAATATATATGGCTGTAAGTACAGTACTGGTACAATAAGGGGCACATAAGGAGTCAGAACCTGCTCCCTATGTGCTGTTTAGAGCCAAGTGGATGAAGTGGACATGTCACTTATGAGGTTTTAGTAAAATACACTTTATCGTGTTTAGAAATTGTGGAAAGGGGGGAAAGCAGGAAGGGTTTGTTTATATGACATTCAGTTTGCAGTCTACTTAACAAGAGAAAAGTGTAGTACGTCAGGCAATATGTGGTGGGAAAACAGGAATGGAGAACTGCTGAGGGCTTTAAAACAAACCTCCAGTTATAAACAACTTTTACTGTATAAACAAATCAGATTAATTACTATTAATAGTCAAGATTTATCTGCCTTTCACAGGTAGGATTTAATGGAGTAACAGAAAAATGTTGAATTGTTACATTGTGAAAGTTGTATTCCCATCTCACGGATCATATTTAGATTTGTTGAAGCTTTCTGAAGTCTTTTACCAAATACATTGTTTTATCTATCTTTCTCTGTTTGCAAGATACAGATATATTTCTCAACTTGTTGTTTATGGCTGGTTGCCTAGGTCACAGTCCTGGTTATCTATATTCTCTTCCCTCTCATTTTCATCAGCACTGATAAGAGCTACAAATGTTTCTTTTGCAATGTTTCTGTTAACTGTGTGTCTAAATCCTGAAATTACTGTGCCAAGGAGGCAGGAGTTCAGTGCACAAATCTCTTCAGACTCCAGCGTATAATTAGCTAAGGCCCATGAGAGGTGATCAAACAGTGTTTCTTACGTTTCCTGGGCTCTGGTGCGACTCCCTACTGTTTTTGGGACTTCCCTTAGTGGTTCAGGTGGCATTATGATGTAAGCTTCATGAGATATGTGACCGCTAAGGCCCAATCACAGGCCTCAGCAGTCCCTGATGTCAGAAGACAACAGAGAGTCATGCCGGAGCCCAGAAGAGGTGAGTAACACTTACTTGTTAGGTTCAAATAAAAGCACCAGGCGAATCTTCCGAGGTTCCCCCAACACATACTCTTAATGTAAAAGGGGCATGGCCTAAATAATCGCTATTAATAATAGTCAAGGTAAAATACCAGATTAATCTCAATTTTAATTTGGGTCATAAATGAGAAATGGTATCTCTGAGACTCCTTTGTGAATGGAGCAATGTGGTGTAAATGTGATTTCTGCTCCATTCAATTCAATGAAACTGAGAGATGGTTGAGTAAAGCATCATGCCAGGTCAGTAGAAGTGAATGGACAGATGTTCATAATACATGCACCGTATCGTTTTATTCACCCAAAGGACTCCGGGATCCCTTCTCATAATCTATGAGGTTCCACCATTCTACCCCTAACAATCAAACATTGAAAAATTATCCTCTAGGGAGTCTGTCATCAGTAAATTCGACATATACTTAATCACATTACCTTCTAGATAGAACTTAGTCAGGAAGCCTGTAGAGTGTAGACAAAGCTACCTATTGGAAAATCTGAATGGGCAGTGTACACCAAGATCCAGAATCCCCCTGCAGGATCCCCATGCATGCAGCTACTACTTGTAGGGCATTTACATAAAGGTTTTTTTTTCTCCTTTTTGTTAACAGGTATCGTGCCGAATCAAGGCCAGTTTCCTGATGCTCATGGCTGCCGTACTGAACTTTTGTGTACTGGTCCTATGTGTAGATATGCAGTAGATCTCCCACTTGTCCTCAAAGTGATGGCTGGAAAGAATGTTGAAAAGTGAGTGAGGTACACTTTCACTCTATGAACTTTCAAATTATAGTTGGATGCCTCTATATCTGTGACAAAAAAGATACTTTACCGTATATCAGTCAATTTCTTATGATAATCTAAATTTACAGTGAAGGCCACAGAGCCCTTTATGAACAAACCCCTATGCTTTCCGACACAAAAGTCTTAGCAAAATGTTTTATTGTTGTCTATATCAAGACAATGGCTGTTTCCTAGAACCATGGTGACTCCAATAAGAGCTGTGGGAACATTGATATCCTGCAACAATGTATTTGTGGAAAACTGAGTGATAACTAAGCGTGGGCACTCTAATGGCTGCCGTGTGTGAATGCTTATTTGAAAGCATCTGATTTAGGTAACTTATGGTTATATTCAGCTAACCTCTGTTTTTTAGAATCATGATGGATTTCTTTCCTTTACTTGAGGCAATCTTCTCATAGGAGGCTGTATTCTCTGCATTCTTATGGTTCAACACTTTATGATTATGCAAGAACTACAGTAGAAACAAACTTGGTCTACATTTTTGACAATATATCAGTCCTATTCTTAGGTAGTACGGATGAATAAAGACTTACAGATGTAGCCGAGTTAACTCGACCTTCTGCAATTGTTTAAGCTACTGCAGCATGAAATCTTATCACAAAATATCACAAAAAAATCATTGGAAATACATTTTAATGGCTTTGTTGTGTGGCGAGATTTCACGCTGCAGCAGTTTAACCAATTGTAGAACTTTGGGTTAACTCTGCTACGCAGTGGCATAACTACCACCATAGCAGCGGAGGCAGCTGCCACAGGGCCCGGGACATTAGGGGCCTGGTGACAGCCGCTACCGCTGCTTTCATTATACTAAGGGGTCTTTTCGGACCCCCGAGTATAATGATTGGTGGACCGGGAGAGGTAAGGGAACATAAAAAACATGTTACTTAACTCTCCACGATCCTGCTAGGCCTCCTTCTTGTCGTCCTTTCTGACGTCACATGAACCTGGCCTGCGTCCCGGGTCATGTGACATCCGACGTCATAGCAGAAGGACGGCAGCAGAGAAGACCGCATAGGAGCCGGGGGATAGGTAAGTAACAGTGTTTATGTTTTTATTCCCCCGGGTCTCCGATTATTATACTCTGGGGTCTGAAAAGACCCCAGAGTATAATAATTGGTTATGGGTGTCCACTATGGGGGATAATACTGTGTGCAGGGGCCACTATTGGGGTACAATACTGTGTGCAGGGGACACTATTGGGGTACAATACTGTGTGCAGGGGACACTATTGGGGTACAATACTGTGTGCAGGGGACACTTGGGGTACAATACTGTGTGCAGGGGACACTTGGGGTACAATACTGTGTGCAGGGGACACTATTGGGGTACAATACTGTGTGCAGGGGACATTATTGGGGTACAATACTGTGCAGGGGACACTATTGGGGTACAATACTGTGCAGGGGACACTATTGGGGTACAATACTGTGCAGGGGACACTATTGGGGTACAATACTGTGTGCAGGGGACACTATTGGGGTACAATACTGTGTGCAGGGGACACTATTGGGGTACAATACTGTGTGCAGGGGACACTATTGGGGTACAATACTGTGTGCAGGGGACACTATTGGGGTACAATACTGTGTGCAGGGGACACTATTGGGGTACAATACTGTGTGCAGGGGACATTATTGGGGTACAATACTGTGCAGGGGACACTATTGGGGTACAATACTGCGTGCAGGGGACACTATTGGGGTACAATACTGCGTGCAGGGGACACTATTGGGGTACAATACTGCGTGCAGGGGACACTATTGGGGTACAATAGTGCGTGCAGGGGACACTATTGGGGTACAATAGTGCGTGCAGGGGACACTATTGGGGTACAATACTGCGTGCAGGGGACACTATTGGGGTACAATACTGCGTGCAGGGGACACTATTGGGGCACAATACTGCGTGCAGGGGACACTATTGGGGCACAATACTGCGTGCAGGGGACACTATTGGGGCACAATACTGCGTGCAGGGGACACTTATTGGGGCACAATACTGCGTGCAGGGGACACTATTGGGGCATAATAGAATGCGCAGGAATGCATAGGAGGGGGTCGGTCGAGGTCTTCGGTGTCGGGGGGTCTTCGGTGCCCTGCCATTCCTAGTTACGCCACTGCTGCTACATCTATATGTCCATAAGCATTCATGCTATTTAGGGCCCGTTCACATCTGCGCCCGGTCTCCGTTCTGCTGGTTTCCGTTTCCTGCACAAAACAGAGGCAGGAGACGGAAACCTGCAGGACTCTTTCAAACCCATTCATTTGACTGGGTTTGAAAGCTGTCCGGCCGTGAGCATTGGTGAGCGTTTTATGCTCTCCGCCGCGAAACCGGTTTTTTAAAATCGGACACAGAGTCGGACATGCAGTACTCTGTGTCCGGTTTTAAAAAAACGGTTTCACGGCGGAGAGCATAATACGCTCACGGCCGGACCCGCTCTGACCTCTTTCCGTCTTCTGCCGGGAAGGAGAAAAAAAAACAAAAAAAAAAAACATTTAAACAGGTTTTTGAAGCTGTCAGGTGTTGCTGCTGCGATCAGTTCCTGGGGTAGGCTATTCCACAGATTTATAGTCCTTGCAGTGAAGAAGCCTTGCTGCCTCTAGGGTTTAACTTTTTTTTTCTTGCCAAGGACGTCGTCTCTACGTCCTCCCAGGGTGGCACTTCTGTAGCGGAGGATATAGCGAATACATCCTCCCTACTAATGGCGATATCTCAGGACTGGATGCAGCTATCTTGATGTTTTAAGATTCATTTTAAAGATGAGAATATGCCACTCCAGGAGTCACACTGCCACAGTATTTATACAGGTTTATCATATCTCGCCTTAAACGCCTCCTCTTAAAACTAAATTGACTTAATTATTTTAATTTTACTTATAACCGAGGTCCTCCATGTCCCTTATCAGCTCTGTGGCCCTCCAGTGTACCATTTCCAACTCTTGAGCTGGTGCCCAGAACTTAACTGCATATTCCATATTTAAGGCCACACCAATGACAATAAAACGATATTACATCCATGTCCTGTGATTCCATAGCCCATTTAATATAGTGTGATAATTCCTTTTCAAATACATTTAACCCCTTTCAGACATGAGTCATACTATTATGTCTGATATATAAATATGGCAGCCGCTCAAGAACTGAGCAGACACCACAGCCACTGGGTACGCTGTATTACACTAATCACTCAAGGCTGACCAAGGCACCATTTTGTCGGCAGCACTTGGGCATAGCCATTTTGCAGAAGATTGCCAGCACCTGGAATGAGATTTGGGGTTGGTGATCCATTGCCATGATAACTGGTAGCCTATTGAAGGCTCCCAGACTTGTCTGGCATTCATTTATATGACAGGCTGCTTTATGCACCCTGTTATACAAAAGTTGGTATTTTGCAAAGCCTTTAAGAATGTAGCACAAATGCACTTTCTCCAATTCCTCCCAATTCTGCTTTTTTTTTTTTTTTTCTTTTTCTTCCCCCCAGCCTTCCAGTACATTGTACAAAATAATAACTAATATTAAGCCCTCAGAAAAAAAAAAATTGTATGTGGTTTGGAAGGCGGAGAGTCAAAAACGAAAATCGAAAAAGCTTTTCTAGATTCTTCTCTAAAGTTCTCTGTCCTTTAGTGAAAACGAAGAGCCTCTCCAGATAATGGTTGGGAAACCAGCTACCATATATACTCGAGTATAAGCCGAGTTTTTCAGCACAGTTTTTGTGCTGAAAAAGTTCGCCTCAGCTTATATTCGAGTCATTAGGGTAATTCAGCAATATTACGGCTACAGAACGGCATACTGACACCAGGGTGGGTGCCGGGCCTGCAGCATCGCCACGTTCCACTTACGGTACTTCTGCTAGCAGGGCCGGAACACAGACACTCAGCTCTTCTGCCGGCGGCCGGCTGCAGTTCCCCTTCAGGTCCGGCCAGCCGAGGTTCTCCTTCAGGTCCGCCCCTCAGCGCTCCTGCCGGGGATTCGCCTCAGCGCTTCTGTAAATGTTCCCCGGCTTGCAGTGCTTTTCTTTTGCAAGCTGCTCTATGCAGCCTACAAAAGAAATGACGATTTTTGCAATGCATTAGCATTGTAATGCATTGCATTAGTGATCAGACCCTCTGGGGTTCAAGACCCCTAGGGGGTCTAATAAATGCAAAAAAAAAAAATGTAATTTTTTTTAAAAAATAAATAAAAAATAAAGTATTAAAAATTCAAATCACCCCCTTCCCTAGAACACATCTAAAACTAATACTGTTAATACTGTGAAAGACATACACATTAGGTATCCCTGTGTCCGAAAACACTCGCTCTACAAATCTATAAAAATATTTTTTCTGTACGGTAAACGCCGTAGCGGGAAAAAAAGTTGTCTAACTGCCCCTTCCCTGAGACTGGTCCCCCCCCCCCCCAACTTGGAATTCAGCCTGACTACAGCCAGGTTGAATATAGGGTATCTGCAGTGCTCCTATTCCGTCGGGAAGAGGTCAGTAGGAGCACTGCAGATACCCCATATTCAGCCAGGCTGAATTCCAAGTGGGGGAAAAAAAAAACCAGTCCTCAAGCTCAGGGAAGGGGCAGACAGACAACTAAAACACCCCCTCCCCTTCTCGAACATCTACAGCACCCAAAAACTCCGGCCATTTAAATTTTTAAAATTTTTCCAGTAGCTGCAGCATTCGCCCCCTTCCCCCCCCCCCCCCCCTCCTTCCCCCCGGGCTTATACTCGAGTCAATAAGTTTTCCCAGTTTTTTGTGGTGAAATTAGGGGCCTCGGCTTATATTCGAGTATAGACTGTATATGATACATTTGTCTGAACTGGATCTCTAGTCTAATATAATATTTTATATGGTCTCTTGTAATCCGTACCAATAATCTGTGTTTATTCTTTTATGAAGAAATCCTTTCATTTTATTTATTCATTTATGGGGGGTTTTTTTAGGCTTTTTCTTGATAAAGAAGTATCTTTGCGCAATTTGAAGTTTTTCTCCATGGAGAATGATGGGGGTTGCCTGTTTGTATCTCCAATGGATAAAGAGTTGGTGGAAGCACAAAGGAAGGTGAGAGATTTGATATAACAGCTTGAAGACCCACTCCATAACAGCATAATAGAGGTGGGACTTGGGGAACCCTGAACCCTTGTCATAATCTGAGATCCCACCATCAGACCCCCAACAGTCGTACATTTAACAACTATCTTCTATGGGAAATATGCAAATCTGTTTTCCAGGATGTAATTAGGAAAGCAATGCCTCTGCTTGCTGCCCTCTAGGGACAGCCCCCTTAAACATCATGCATGATTTTTTCAACAAGTCTTATGCCATGATGCGAGGTTTAGCCAAACCAGTAAATCTATTCCAAAAGGAACAGAATCCCAGCTGTGGACAGCGCTGTTTCTATCTGTTGGATCTCATCAGCACAGCGTACGGAAAACTGACAGTACTCGTCCATAGACTAGGAAGGCGTTCCGCTCCGTTCAGCGTCATCGCAGGGCGGTAAGGAACACCCCCTCTCACAGTACAGCGCTATGGGCTCTACTGTCAGGAGGGGCGTTCCTCACAGACTATCAGAAACGCACTTTTGACACTGAAGAGCTACGGTAACGGTGCCAATAGCTCTTCACCAGGGGCACATAACGGGAGAGCCTGTCTGTTTTCTAGCAGTATATAAAACCGTAGGTCCCGAGGACCTGAGAGGTCCTGTTTAACTTCATATCACTTACCAAATACTTTTCCTATGAATATAACTTTATTTATTTAAATTTCAAGACAATTAAATCATTTTTGCAAATAATTCAGAATGTTACAGAGTTTAGGTATGATAGACTTTTGTCTTGATCTGATGCCAATGGATACAACCATGGATGCAGGAACAATCTGTACTCAGAAAGCAAGCCATGATTTACTTGTTGTACCAGAATACATGTCATGTCCCTACCTGATAACCGGACCACAATATGGACATCATTCCTGAGTTTCTGACAAGTGCCAGACCATAGAAAGTTCCTGCATTCATGGTTGTCTCTATTGGCAACTGATAAAGACAAAAATCTGTCACCACTAATTTGATTAGAGAAAATATTAAAAACTCAGCAAAATATTAAATTATATTTGGAGAAAGGTTACATTTGTAATTGTCTACAGATGTATTGTTTGCTTGTGTTTGTTACGTAGCTATGTAGTAGATGAGATTGTATGAAGACACAGCTTCATCAAGTCCAATCTATAACCCTACAGTGTTGATCCAAAGGAACTTTAAAAAATAAATGTTGTTTTTAATCTGCCTTGAAAATAAAATTTAAAACTTGTGTTTCTTCAGGTAGTGAAACATTTAGAAGCTGAACTTGGAGTTAGCATTCAGCCCATCAACATATACAACTTGCGTTACTCTTTTCAGATATGGTCGGCGTCCATGTCTTCTGATGGGAATAAAGGAGAGGTAAATACTATTTGTTCTTATCCGGTTCAAATCCTGCCAAGGACAACATCTCAAGGAGTTTGTATGTTCTCCCCGTATGCATGGGTTTCCTCCCACACGCCAAAGATATACTGCAAGGGATTGTGAGTGTGTGTGTGTGTGTGTGTGTGTGTGTATGTATATGTGTATATATATATATATATATATATATATATATATATATATATATATACACATGTATATAATGTTTGTGTAATGGCCCCATAAGAATTGTCCAGTTTTGCACTGGTGTATTTTGCATATCGTTTGTGTGTGTGTCCATAAGCATCTCATTTCGGATATCAGTGAAAAACCTGCGATCGCATGTTATGGAGACTCGGAGTAAAGCTGTGTGTATGTGACCTTGAGTAACAGTGTCATCCACAACGCCCTGCCCCTTTTAATGCTGACTTAAAGCAGTGAAGAAAAATGGCTGGGTTGCTATGGAAACCTGGAGTAAAATTCCAATATGTGGTACTCTGTGCAGAGCCGTGTATCTAATCTTCTGGCATGTGGTAGTGTGTGCAGTGGTGCGTATCTAATTCTCTGGCATATTGAATTGTGTGAAGACGCGTGTATCTAATTCTCTGGCGCTTGGTACTTTGTGCATATGCGCGTATCTAATCCTCTGGCGTGTGATACTGTGTGCTGACTTGTGTATCTAATCCTCCAGCGTGTGTTGTGTGCAGTCATGCGTATCTAATCCTCCAGTGAGTAGTACTGTCTGCAGACATGCGTATCTAATCCTTTGGTGTGTGGTACTGTGTGCAGACGCGTGTATCTAACCTTCCCTGTGTGGTATTGTTCGCAATAGCGTGTATCTAATCCTTTGGCATGTAGTATTGTGTGCAGTGGCGCGTATCTAATCTTCCATCGTGTGGTATTGTGTAAAGACGTATGTATATAATCCTCCGGCATGTGGAAGTGTGCACAGATGTGCGTATATAATCCTGCGGCTTGTATAACTGTGTATAGACGTACGTATCTAATCCTCCAGCGTGTGGTACAATGTGTTGAGGTGTGTCTCTAATCCTCTGGCGTGTGGAACGGTGTGCAGTCTCGCGTATCTAATCCTCCGGCATGTGGAATTTTGTGTAGATGCGTATATCTAATCCTGCGGCATGTGTAACTGTGCATTGGTGCGTATCCAATCCTTCGGCGTGTGGTATTGTGTGCAGTAGTGCATATCTAATCCTGTGGCGTGTGGAACTGTGTGCACATGTGCATATCTAATCCTCCAGCATGTGGTATTGTGTGCAGATGCGCGAATCTAATCCTTCGGCTTGTGGAACTGTGTGCAGACGTGCATATCTAATCCTCTGACATATGATATTGTGTGCTGATCTGTGTATCTAATCCTCTGATGCGTGTATCTCAGCTTGGTTATCAGTGTTGGAGTGTACATGTGCAGTGACTGTGTGTATGCTGCTAAGGATTGTGAGTGTGTGTGTGTGTGTATTTATTTATATATACATGTATATAATGTTTGTGTAGTGGCCCCATAAGAATTGTCCAGTTTTGCACTGGTGTATTTTGCATATTGTTTGTGTTTGTGTCCATAAGAATCTCATTTCGGATATCAGTGAAAAACCTGCGATCGGTTGTTATGGAGACCCGAAGTAACTCTGTGTGTATGTGACCTTGAGTCATCCACAGCGCCCTGCCCCTTTAATGCTAACTTAAAGCAGTGAAGAAAAATGGCTGGGTTGCTATGGAAACCTGGAGTAAAATTCCAATATGTGGTACTCTGTGCAGAGCCGTGTATCTAATCTTCTGGCATGTGGTAGTGTGTGCAGTGGTGCGTAGCTAATCCTCTGGCGTGTTGAATTGTGTGAAGACGCGTGTATCTAATCCTCTGGCGCTTGGTACTTTGTGCATATGCGCGTATCTAATCCTCCAGCGTGTGGTACTGTGTGCTTACTTGTGTATCTAATTCTCCAGCGTGAGGTATTGTGTGCATATGCGCGTATCTAATCCTCCGGCGTGTGGTACTGTGTGCTGACTTGTGTATCTAATCCTCCAGCATGAGGTATTGTGTATAGATGCGTGTATCTAATCCTCCAGTGAGTAGTACTGTCTGCAGACACACGTATCTAATCCTTTGGTGTGTGGTACTGTGTGCGGACGCGTGTATCTAACCTTCCCTGTGTAGTATTGTGCGCAATATCGTGTATCTAATCCTTTGGCGTGTGGTATTGTGTGCAGTGGCGCGTATCTATTCTTCCATCGTGTGGTATTGTGTAAAGACGTGCGTATCTAATCCTGCGGCATGTGTAACTCTGTATAGACGTACGTATCTAAACCTCCAGCGTGTGGTGCTGTGGGCTGACATGCGTATCTAATCATCTGGCATGTGGTACTGTGTGCAGACACATGTATCTAACCCTCCCCGTGTTATATTGTGTGCAGTACTGCGTATCTAATCCTCCACCATGTGGTATTGTTTACAGTGGCGCGTATCTAATCCTCCATTTTGTAGTATTGTGTAATCCTCCAGCGTATGGAACTGTGCACAGATGTGCGTATCAAATTCTGTGGCATGTGGAACTGTGTGCAGACGTGTATCAAATCCTGCAGCATGTGGTATTGTGTATCTACGTACGCATCTAATCCTCCGGCATGTGAAGACGCGCGTATGTAATCCTCTGGCATGTGGTACAATGCGTTGAGGTGCGTATCTAATCCTCTGGCATGTGGAACTGTGTGCAGACTCCTGTATCTAATCCTCCGGCATGTGGAATTGTGTGTAGATGCGTGTATCTAATCCTGCGGCGTGTGTAACTGTGCATTGGTGCGTATCCAACCCTCCGGCGTGTGGTATTGTGTGCAGTAGCACATATCTAATCCTGTGGCGTGTGGAACTGTGTGCAGATGTGCGTATCTAATTCTCCTGCAAGTGGTATTGTGTGCAGTGGTGCGTATCTAATCCTCTGGCATGTGGTAGTGTGTAAAGACGTGCGTATCTAATTCTCCAGCGTGTGGTGCTGTGTGCAGACGTACATATGTAATCCTCTGGTCAGCGTGTGGTACTGTGTGCAGACGTGCGTATCTAATCCTCTGGTGTGTGATACTATTTGCTGACTTGTGTATCTAATCCTCTGGCGTGTGGTTCTTTGTGCAGACGCGTGTATCTAATCCTCTGGTGTGTAGAACTGTGTGCAGACACGCGTATCTAATTCTTTGGCATGTGGAACTGTGGGCAGATACGTCTATCTAATCCTCTGGCATGTGATACTGTGTGCTGACCTGTGTATCTAATCCTCCAGCATGTGGTACTTTGTGCAGACACGCGTATCTAATCTTTTGGCGCATAATCCTCTGGCATGTGGAACTGTGTGCAAATGCGCGTATCTAATCTTTCGGCTTGTGGAACTGTGCAGACGCGCGTATCTAATCCTCTGACATATGATATTGTGTGCTGATCTGTGTATCTAATCCTCTGATGCGTGTATCTCAGCTTGGTTATCAGTGTTGGATTGTACATGTGCAGTGACCGTGTGTATGGCAGTTGGAATATGAGTGAAAGACTTGCAGGTTTGTTTTGGCTAATGGGGGGTCAGGGTCTTGGGAAAGCTGTATCTCCAGAACGGTACGTCCGAGTGAGTTGGGTTCTCGTCTTAAACCTTCCCGGACACCTGAAGTATCTGTGTGCCAAATTTGGTGAAGATCGGTCCAGTCGTTTGGTCGCGCATAAAGGACAGACAGACAGATAGAAATTCATTTTTATAAGATATATATCTACATTCCCTAGCAGTATATCTTTGGAGTGTGGGAGGAAACCCACACACAGATAGATAGATAGATAGATAGATAGATAGATAGATAGATAGATAGATAGATAGATAGAATTTTACTATTGTGGTTACAGCTAGACACTGATGTAAACATGGCAAATATTGGTGCATCTAGTTTGGGCTGAAAAAATTTCAACTTGCAAGAAGCGAATGTGGATGTGCCAAACAGGTGTTATAAACTTAGACTACACAATCTAAAGTTATGCCTGATCATCCAGTGTTATAAATTTGGTGTATTCTCAGGCTGCCTAAGTATGCCTATTAGTAAATCTAGTTATTGTGTAAATGAATTGGAATTTCAAGGACAAGCGTTGCCTTTGACTTCCAATTTTATTCAGAAGAACACAGTAGAACGTACTCCTCCCCCCCCCCAAATAAAATAGACTTACAGGCTATAACTTCCTCACTATAGTGAGGGTAGATTGGTGGGAGGGTGACCCCAGATGAGGTACAGAATTAGGGGATAGCGAGTTGGAGTCTCGTCTTAAACCTTCCCGGATACATGAACTATCTCTGGACAGCACTCAATCCAGACTATGATACCTCAGAGTAGGAAATATAGAAATATAGTCAGTAGGGTTTGACCCTACAATCGATTCCACCAGTGGGCCTGGTACGTGGTGCTGTTCAGCGTCTTGAGGCATATACCGTATTTTTCGGACTATAAGACACACTTTTTTCCCCCCAAATTTGGGGGCAAAAGATGGGTGCGTCTCATAGGCCGAATGTGGCGCCTGGCATCCGCTGTAATAGAGAGGCGGAAGCCAGCAAGTGATAGATGCCATTACAGGTGCCGGGGCCTGCGACATCGCTGCGCTCCTCTGCCCTGCATGAAGCCAGCAGCGGGAGGAGTGATGCTATTCCGCTCCTCCGTCCCCCGGCTTCATACAGGGCAGGGCAGCGATGTCTCAGGCCCCGGCGTCTATCCCTCCCCGGCATCCGCCTCTCTAGTACAGCGGATGCCGGGTCAGTATCAGCGGCCCCTTCTCCCCCGGGTACCTGTAAAGTTGCAGGCCGGCTCCTGCGCGGCGATATCGCAGGAGCCGACCTGTTCGGGTGACAGCAGGGAGCCTAATGAGGCTCCCAGGCCTGTCACGGCTATATTAGTATTGCGGCTGGTCTCTATGACCAGCCGTAATACTAATAGACAGAATGTCCCATAGACGGCAATACAGTTGTATTGCCGTCTATGGGACTTGCAATCAAGTGACCGCAGGTTCAAGCCCCGGGGGGGGGAATAAAATAGTAAAAAAAAAAAAAAAAAGCTATAAAAATATGAAATAAATAAAAGTTCTAAATCACCTCCTGTCCCTAGAATATATATATATAAAAGTAGAAAATCATATATCATAAACCACCGGTAGGGTGATCTAAGCAATAGATATTCCCCAAAATGGTATAACTAAAAAGTACTTCTGGACCCGCAAAAAAAAACACTCTATGCGTCCCCGTACAGCTGCAGGGTCACCTGTCAATGTGGCCTTGCAGCTGTTGCAAAACTACAACTCCCATACATTAAATATTTTACCAGTTTTTGCTTCAAAATTTTTTTTTTCCCTATTTTCCTCCTCTAAAACCTTATAGTCCAGTGCGTCTTATAGTCCGAAAAATACGGTATACACTATACTTCAATGTGTGCAGTGTTTATACAAACTGTTGTATGAAACTGAGTTAACCGATTTGTCCAAAAGCCTTTTTTGTAGAGATGAGCGAACACCGAACAGCACGCTCCCATAGAAATGAATGGACGTAGCCGGCACGCGGGGGGTTAAGCGACCGGCCGCCGGCAAAGTGTACGTGCCAGCTGCTTCCATTCATTTCTATAGGAGCGTGCTGTTCGGAACGGCTGATCCGAACAGTGTTCGCTCATCTCTACTTTTTTGTAATATATTTTACTATTCATATTATAATATATTTTAACTATGTATTAAAACAGTCTTTTTTTTTCCTTTTACATCAGAGCTTCACAGACTTGATGGCAGATGGAGGTTCTATGTGGCCAAGTTTGGAACTCTTAAAGTGGATGTTTGGCTTGTCAAAGCATACCCTGCCGGCTATTGGTGAGAATAAAACCTATTTCTTTTGCATTTTACTCAACTTTTAAATAGTGATAGACCATCTGTAACGCTAGGTTCACACTGGCGGTGGCTCTCCGTCGTTCAGCCAGCATGGGGATCCAAAAGACACAGAACCTGTCCACTAAAAAACAGTCACCAATGGACCCCATAGACTAAAATGGGGTCTGTTGGGTTTTCGCGGGTTTTAAACGGATACGGGCAGGAACGTCCTCCATACAGGACTATTCTCTCCATGGATTATAGACGGAATCTGCAGCAGAGACTCCAAAGCAGATGTGAGCCTAGCCTTAGTGCAGAGTTGGTCTGTCACTATTTAAAGATAAACAGCAGGACAGCCCTCTGGTGTGACCGGTACAGCAGACAGCATCAGAAGACAATGAGGAGGCAAGAGCCATATCACTAGAATTACCAACATTGTACTAATGTGTCATATTAACAAGGGGGAAATGATGTGGGGACAACACTTCGTTGCCGATAACAGTCAACCACACTGCAGCTTGGACATACTCGGGTGCTAGCTGTGTTGTGCCTCAGTTGTGACTATGGCTTCTAAGGACTAGTTCACACAGAGTTTTTTGGGCCGAATTTTGAAGCGGAATCCATGACAGAAAGCAGCTCAAAAAACTGCCTCCCATTGAAATCAATTTCTTGATTTGTTGATTTTCTTGATCTCCTCATTTCCTTTTTCCGTGAGCAGTTTGTTCCCGCTCGCAGAAAAAAGAAGGGACATGCTGTTTCTTCAGGCGGATTCCGCCTCACCGACATGCGCCTCACAACACCTCCCTCCCGACTAGGCCCATTCATTTGGGCCTAATCCGGGGTGGAATGTCGCAACTGGATGCCGATGTACTGCACTGGCATCCAGTCGTGGCTAGACTTTTTGTGGACCAGAATCTGAGGCAGTCTCTGCGTCAAATTCCGGTCCAAAAAAACTCATGTTTGAACTAACCCTAAGAGGTTGTATGCCAGGCATCTGACTGTGGCTTTTACTGATGTACTGCAGGGGGGACAAGTTAGTTCTCATGAGGGGGCAACACGGTGGCTCAGTGGGTAGCACTGCAGCCTTGCAGCACTGGAGTCCTGGGTTCGAATCCCACCAGGAACAACATCTGCAAGGAGTTTGTTCTCCCCGTGTTTATGTAGATTTCCTCCCATTCTACAAAGACATACTGATAGAAAAAAAAAAGTACATTGTGATCCCTATATGGCATTTAAAAAAAAACAAACAAACCCATGTGAACAAATGAGGGCCAGTATATGTTAATGCAAAGTAGTTTTTATTGGAGTCCTGGTATGTGAAAAGGAGAATGGCCTGAAAATCATTAGTTATAATCGAGGTAAAATGTTCAATATCTTTATTTTGGTTTTGATCATAATTGCCCAGCCCCACATTATATAAAATTAAATTGTGCCATTCCAAAATACAATCTGTCTAGTAAAAAGTAAACCCTCATATGGCTATGTTGACAGAAAAATTCCTCCTCTTGAAGGGAATAAAAAAAAGAAAAAGAAAAACATTCCAGAGGTGGTAAAGAATTATGGTGCTGTCTGTAGGTGATTATAGAAGAAGGGATTCAACACATTATATAAAAGCATGTAATGTTAATATAATAGATGATAAATGTAAGAAGAGAACAACACCACACCCAACTAGAACACTAAGGCTGAGGCCTCATGTTGCAGAACCACAGCTTTTTTTTTTTTTTTTTTGCAGATTTTGCTGCGGTTTTTTGAGCCAAAGCCATGAGGATTGAGCAGAAGGGAGCAGTATAAGGGCCCCTTCACAGGGCGTAAGCGCGCCGCTCATTTATACACGTGTCCGAGCGCGGCACTTCAAAACAGAGCCCATTGATTTCAATGGAAAGAGCACGTATATCGGCATATACACACGCTTCCCATTGACATCAATGGGCTCTGTTTTGAAGCGCCGCGCTCGGACACGTGTATACATGTCCAAATGAGCGGCGGGCTTGCGCTGTGTGAAGGGGCCCTAAGGCTGAGTTCAGACATGTTTTTTTGGTCAGGATTTTGACACTGAATCTGAAATTCCACAACAAATTCCTCACCATTTTCCTCTGTGTGAATGCACTCTAAGGGTCAATGCACATGGAGTTATTTGGCGAGGAAAAAATCCGCTTCAGGAATTAGGAAATGTTTTTTTTTTTTGCTCCAGGACAGTGTATGGACCTTGAAAAAACCGCTAGCGGTTTTTCCGCCTCCCATTGACTCCCGTTTGGTCTTTTTCAGGCTGAATCCGCCTGAAGAAAGGTCATATCGCTTATTTTTTTTTTTTCTACTACCGGGAAAAAAACCAAACCTAGCAGAATACATAGAACTCTATGGTAAGGCTTTTTTTGGAGGCGGATTGTGTCAAAATCCTCGCCAAAAAACTCTGTGTGTATTGACCCTAAGAACTTCCTATACATTTCCCATTCCTTTTGTAGCCATTCTTGGCTATGTCTCAAAAAAACACAGCAAAATCTGCAACAAAAAAGCTGCGTTTCCGCAATGTGGGTCTTCAGCCTAAAACTGTATTTGGACTACCAAGATCTATAATCACAACAAAAACATAAATCATTATAAGACAGAATATATATAGAAAACAGCACAACCCTAAAACATAAAATTAATTGGTAGAATATAATGTAATGCTATTAGCTGTGTTCCCAACTAAGGTTACACACGGGGCACACACCACCAAAACTGTACCTGGAGGAATCACAATACATTGCCACAATAATATAAATCATTGTAAGACACAAATATATAAATCCAACAAACGTGAGTGTGGAAAGGCGTTCCAGAGGGGACTCTAAAAGGACGCTTCACACTAAACTCCCACGTGGGCAACAGCGTGGTGGACTATGCCATTAGACGCAGACCCAGCAGGGCCGTCTACTACCAAAGATTCTCTGCCCACATCCCAGACTTCATATCTGCAGATGAGAGGAGGAAACTCTACATCCTATTGGGAGAAGAGGAGTCTACTGTGGAGATCGCTGTCCAGCTGTTACCAATTAAGATGATGAGACCCCACAGACTGTTATACCCCAAATCACGCCCCCCCCCCCCCCCATACAGCCATCACCAACTAAGAAGAAGATGAGACCCCATGGACTGTTATACCCCGAATTAACACCCCCCCCCACCTTACTAGCTTTGGCAATGCCAAATATCTATTCGGACGTGCCGATAAAGCTTGCTTGATTTGATTGTGTGGCTTTGTTGTAAATGTGCCATATACATGCTTATATAATAAATGTAAAAATATAACAAATCAATAAATGTACATGCAGATTAGTCAGTAGATTCTGCAGCTGTTCCATTCATCTGAATAGGGTCTATATAAATCTCTTTAACTGCAGGTGGAAAGACATAGATGTATGGAGAAGAGTTTCACAGAAGTTTCCTAAACGTGTGTATATTCATATGTGTACATATCAGAATTTATGTACAGTTATAAACATGTGAAATTTCTTGTTTGTGCAGGTCTGGCTCTCACCGAGAAATTTGCTAACCTAAATCCTGAAGGAAATGCAAAAATGATCCAGAAAGCCAAAAACCTGAAGGATGAAATAAATTCACTACTGGGAGATGATGGAATTCTTCTGTACCCTTCACACCCTAAGATAGCCCCAAAACACAATGAGCCTCTTGCAATGCCTTTTAACTTTTCATATTGTGGTTAGTATTTATATGGCTACTGATCTATCACGTGTAGTAACTTACAGGTAATATCACTATACAAGAGAACAAAGGGGGTAATAGAAGACCAGTCATTGTAGACTTTGGTAAATATGGTTGCTTTGATTTACAATCCATGGTATAGCTATCTGTCAATGGAGAAAAGTCATAGTCCTGGAAGAAAGCATCTGTGTTTTTAAAACTTTACTACAGGAGTTAGACAGGAGCAGGGCCATTTCCACATGGTCAGTATTGTAGAGTGTATATATAGTGTATGGACTTTTGGCTTAGGCTGGATTCACATCTGCGATGTTCCATTCAAGGATTCCGTCCACCATTCCGCTTGAAAAACGCGGAGTGAAACCCGACAGACCCCATTATAGTGTATGGGGTCTGCAGGTTTATGTGGGTAACTATTTTTTAGCTGGATTGGGTTTCCATTTTTCAGAGTCCCCAAGCAGACTAGAAAAATGGAAATCCAAGCGCAGATTTGAACTTGGCTTAACAAATACTGATGGAAAATACAGACTATGAAAATGGCCTTTGGTAAATGCAAAGATTCCTTTCTTGCCAATGACCATACCCGAAGATGGGTAAAAGGGGTAAAATAGTTCCTACTAAAGTTGTGAATTTGATGTAAGCTGGAGGATTAGAAAGTATGGTAAGTGGAGAGTGTCTGCAAAATTGTACATTGCTCCAGTGGATCTAAAAACTGCTATGGAAGAGTATGCTACATAAGTCCCTGTTTCATCTCCTTGGCTATAGCTACTTTACTGAACCTTTGACCTGAATTCTTTACTAGACATGAGCGAGTAGTACTCGATCGAGTAGGTATTCGATCAAATACTACAGTATTCGAAATACTCGTACTCGATCGAGTACCACTCACTGTTCGAATGTAAAAGTTTGATGCAGAACCAGCATTGATTGGCCGAATGCTATACAGTCAGCCAATCAACGCTGGTTCTTCTCCTACCTTTAGAAGTCTTCTCCGTGCAGCTTCCCCGCAGCGTCTTCCGGCTCTTCATTCACTCTGCCAGGCATCGGGCCTGGGCAGAGCCGACTGCGCATGTCTGCTTGTAGTGCGGGCATGCGTAGTCGGCTCTGCCCAGGCCCGATGCCTGTCAGAGTGAATGAAGAGCCGGAAGACGCTGCGGGGACGCTGTAAGGAGAAGACTGCACGGAGGATTCAGCCCGACCCTCGCTCGTGGACTTGGTAGGTATAATTTGACTGAACGTTGCCTACCCCTGAAACGAGCATTTTCCCCCCCATAGATTATAATAGGGTTCGATATTCGATTCGAGTAGTCGAATATTGAGGGGCTACTCGAAACGAATATCAAACCTCAAACATTTTACTGTTCGCTCATCTCTATTCTTTACCTGAAATTGAAGCTACAATTTTTCTGAAATTCAGATCTGCAATTTTTAGATACTAGCAGCAAAGATGCAGGAAGGAGTTCACATAACTGGGCTTCATCTGTTACATGGCACATTGTAGTGATAAAAACATTTTGTAGATTTCGAGAAAAGCCTCTTCCGTTTTATACAAATTAGACAGTTGGTGCAGACCTTAAAGGGATTGACCAGGCAAAAATGGACAACCCTTTAAATGTTTAAATCAGTTAGGGTGATGTTGTGGTGTAGGCAGGAGATGGTGGAGTTCTCAGTGGCAAAAGCCGCACTCCAGACCTCCCCCAATACACAAACAACCTAATTTACATAATACTTCAAGGGTTTCCTGTCCAAATCTACAAAATTACCATACATAACAAAAAGCTTGTTTATCATTGTAATGTGCTCTGTAACATGGTGGTGATAGTGTTGGTGTAGAGATGGATATATCGCACTATTGGCGTACATGGGGGAAAAAAAACTAAAATAAATAGTTCCCGTATAAGCCCTAATAAATTAAACCAAAAGAAAAAAGGTGGAAAAGTCTGAGAACCACCACTAGGGCATGTATTAAAAGCATTAACCTTTATTGTTAAACAGTTAAAAAAAATTTTTTAGAAAAAGTAGCCCTATATAAGAGAGTGGTGTATATTGTGCAATAAAACCAATTGATAACACTGAGCAACGTATCACATTGAAACCAATAGGGAAAAAAGCAGCCCATTCATTTCAATGGGGAGCGCTCATATGCCGGCTCCCATTAAAATGAATGGGATCTGCTTTGTACGCGCTGATTCTGAACGTGTTTTACGTTCAGAATCAGCTCAGCGTATACTTAGTGTGAAAGCACCCTTAAATAGGAACCTATAGACAGTAACTTATTGTGCTGTTCACGTTAGACTAAGTGCCGAATTATTAGGCAGTCACAGAAGTTTCTGTACTTGAAACAATTCCCATCCTATTACATACCGATAAGGACCATAGGAAGAATATGCAAATCTGTCTTCCATGATGTAATTAGGAAGTCAGCTGCTGCCTCAGTATTGCAAACCAATAGAGGGTGCTCACTGGAATGTGCAAGCCTGTCTTCCCTGATGTAGTTAGGAAGACAGAATTCCAGGCTTAATAAGTCTCCACACACCTATATGGTGGTCTCTCCCCAAGGAGTGACAATATCCCCTTAACCCTGTCTAAGCCTCTCACCTCTACCAGGTTATAGTCCTCTCTACATCGAGCTGATGAGATGCAAGTACATCGAAATGGCCGTCCTCGATTGAGAGACTATACCTGGTAATAATCCCAGAGTCATTGCAAAACAAAGGCCTCTTGGCAGGTCGAGCATGATGCAAAAGGGAGCAACCTTTATTGGGTTGTTTCACTGGAATTCTGTCTTCCTACATCAGGGAAGACAGGCTTGCACATTCCAGTGAGCGCCCTCTATTGGTTTGCAATACTGAGGCAGCAGCTGACTTCCTAATTACATCATGGAAGACAGATTTGCATATTCTTCCCATGGTCCTTTGCGAAGTGGAGTGCTAAAGGCTATATGGTGGTCTCTCCCCAAGAAGTGACAATATCCCCTTATACCAATAAGGATCTGCCTTCCTATCCTTAAGTGTATGATGAACGTGCCATTTAGTTTTTTTGTTGCATTTCTGATAAGGCATAGAATTGGAATAACCGAATGTTTTCTTCTTTTCTCCCTCAGGGATATTTAACGTGTTGGGACTTCCAGTTACTCAGTGCCCATTAGGACTCAGTGAGGCTGGGTTGCCTTTAGGCATACAAATCATTGCTTCTCAGCACAATGACCATCTAACACTGGCACTTGCCCAGCATTTGGAAAAATCACTGGTTGGTTGGACACCACCAGGAAGGGTCTGACACAATGTATGAAATTACAACTGTTCTTTAAAGACAAAAGCTGGCTACAATGTCTATTTTATAATTTTCTGGAGAATGCTAATGTTATGTAATGTTCTATAATAGGATTTACTTTTATAACTAGTATTAAAAATATATAAAGTAATTAAGAGTCTAGCAATAAAACACACAAAATTCGTATCTGTATTTGTCACTTATGTACCAGCCTTACAAGTAATGTGTGTGCGGCCGTCAGGGGTTAATTCACTCCACTCATTTACCCTTACACTCAGGCTGCAATTTGAGCATAATTCACACACATACTGCCACCATCTATTGATGTGGATAGTATGAACACAATTCACATACGCACACATCTCTCTAATAGTCAGATGGGAAACAATTTAACAGGCAATGGATCCATAGTGCATACCAGGACTACTATTAAAATGAATGGTTTAATACAAAAAGAGAACAAAAGTGACATTTATAAAATAAAACGAGAAAAATACAAAAATCTTAAATTATAGTCCTTCTGACTAGAGATACACATTTGATCGAATATCAGGCCGTTCGAGGTATTCTATTCCGATCGAATACCACGAGGCAAACGCAGTATTCCTATCCCCTCCCACCTTCCCTGGCGCATTTTTTGCACCAATAACTGTGCAGGGGGGCGGGGGGACAGGAACTACGACAACAGAGGCAGTTAAAAAAAATTAAAAAAACATGGAGCATGTTGTTTTGGACTATTAACACCTGATCAGACCACTGTGGCGGTAATGTAGAGTCTAATGTTAGAGGACCATTACCGCTAGCAGTGGTTGCAGCCAATTCTCCCCCTTTGCGGTCCTCTAAATAAAAGTTACCCCCAGGACTTGATGCCAAAATGTTATAAATTTGACAATCAAAATCAAGGTCAATGTCTGGGTCCTCAGTCCAATCCACTGCATCAATCCCACACAATGAGTGATTATTCTGGAACCACCATTTTAGGGGCTAATACTCTGCTGGTGCAAGGCTCAACTCACCCAAAGGGCCTAAAACTCTGCAGGTAGAAGGCTGAAGTCATCTGAAGGGCCTCAATCTCTGCTGGCAGCTCAGCTTAAGGGCCTGTAGCTTAATTTTGAAGGACTCGCGTTAAGGGCCATAAAAGTGAATTTTGGAAGGTCTTACCACATCACTCACTCACTCACACACACACACACACACACACACACACACACACACAATGGCAGTTCAGGGTGGGTACTGTTGGATTTCCCATTGCCTATTCCATCTGTGGTTGCCATGAGCAATGATATTTAAAGGGGTGCTTGTTAATGATTCTTTAGCTTAAATTTGGGTTTCTGTCCATCCAATTGGGGAAGAAAGAAGGTTTCCAGGTATTTTCCCACTTTGATAGGTTTTTTTTTTTTTTTGAGTGTGGAAAGTGTGTAGTTGGTGGGGTAAAACTGTGACTTGGGCGTGTTAGATGCCCCCAGACATGCTCCCCCTGCTGTCCCAGTTGCATTGCTGAGGTATTGGCCTCATTTCCTGGTGAGTCATAGTGGACTTGGTGACCCTCCTGAGTCGAATGGTGGGTTCCCCTGAAACAAAGCATTTTTCCCCATAGACTATAATGGGGTTCGCTATTCAAAACGAATATTTTGCTGTTCGCTCATCTCTACTTCTGACCCCATGTCACATTGTAAGACTCAAGATGGACACCACCCAGATCCAAAGGTGTGACAAATTTATGTATGGTATCCGTTTTTATAAAACATTTGGCCTTCTCTCATGTTTGAGGTTCCCCATTGTTCATGATTCCTGTTCTGTCAGTTCAGTATGGGATAGGGTGGAAATGTTTGTCATAACTGAATTTGGGTAAGTTGCCTCTCCTCAGACCTTTCCTACTCTCTCATGTCCAGAAAGAAGTTTTTGTGTCTTGCGTTTACAACCCTGTTTATTCTCTGGTAACAGCCACGTTTCAAAAAGGGATGCCATTGGGGCAACATGGTGGCTCAGTGGTTAGCACTGCAGCTGTGCAGCGCTGGAGTCCTGGGTTCGAATCCCACCAGGAACATCATCTGCAAGCAGTTTGTATAATCTCCCCGTGTTTGCGTGGATTTCCTCCCATGTTATAAAGACATACTGACAGGGAAAAATTTACATTTTGAGCCCTACATGGGGCTCACAATCTACATTTAAAAGAAGAAAAAAAAAAAAGGGGGGATGCCATTCACAGATTTAAGGTCAGAGGTGACAAAACCACATAGGTTTATCCTATGCCCATAGATAGTATATATTACCATATATACACACACATCAGCAATACAGTTCACTAACAACTATATAGTAAGTCACCCACCACAGGTTAGGGGGGCCAACGCACCTGGCCATACTGCGCATAGACAGAGATATACCACAGCCAACACGCAGGCGATTCGTTGCCAACAACTACACGTGGGCAAATGCTAGTCTCTAATATGATTATGAACTATGCCTATAAAAAGACCATAGATTGTGTGGCCCTAGATGGAGTAGATCTGCAGATAGACTGCCCAGTTTACAGCAGCCACTCATACTTGGATCATGACAGGCTCACTTTGTGGCAAGTTTATTTTCAAAAATTAGATAGTTTTTGAACTTAACATATAGTAAATGTAGGATTATGTAAAACAGCAAATTACACAAAAACTTACACTGTATATTTATATATTATTTCAACTGGGAGAAAACATCACAAGTAAGAAAAAAAACAACTTTATTAACAGCAGAAAAATCACACAGATACTAACAAATCTGCTATATTTTATTTAATCAAATGTAATGGAGAATCCTCTTTCTTGTTCCTTCCTCCGACTCTCACATTCCTTTGCCACTTGCTCCACTTTCCTATGAAGAAGAGCTACAGGGATAAAGTTAAGGACAGTCGTTAAATTAGAGAAAATGCCTTTGTTCCCAGTATAGTTGTAATGGGAGTCTGTCACCAGGATCAAAGCATATTAAACCAGCAACACAGGTCAGGCTCACCTAAATGGACGACCTTTGACGGCCAGGCAGGATTTCAGCTTAACTACCTGGCCCTATCACACAAAGAAGGCAGTATGGGGGCACAGCAGATTGTAACACTGCAGCTCCATATAGAGAAATATCTCCAGAACAGAAGGACAAATTTTCATGGGGAAATGACATTACAGTCAGGTGAACCTGGCCTAAATGTGTTGCTGGTTTAATATGTTTCACCATGGAGCTAGACACCCTTGAACACTTCTTTATTATTAATCAAATTTGATACTTGGACAGAGTAGTATAGTACAGTACAATTCCATTCTTAAAGGGGTTGACCAATTTCAGACCAATATTAACAGTTTCTATAAAATAAAAAATAAAAAAAGTTGTACAATTGTCCAATATATTTTTTGTATCAATTCCTCAGTTTTCCAGATTTCTGCTTGCTATCACTTATTCTGCTTGCCTCCAGTGGATAAAAGTCAGTCCACGGTCCAAAACTAGTTACAGTCACAGCACAGTAATATAAAATCTGCCCGGTAACAAGATGTGCTCCTGTGTTTTCATCACATGGACTGTATATCACGTGACCACAAATTTAAGCTAGACCTCAGGGGGTTCGTGGCTGGTTCCAAACCCAGAACCAACACCCATCCCTTAGGTTACTCCACAGGTACTTTCCTGTACTATGGAGGCTGGCAGACAATAGTAGACTCTGCTCCATAGCACAGATAAAACTACCTTACCTACAGACAACTATCCTTAGGATAGATCATCAAAATCTGATCATGTGGGTTTGACATCTAGGAACCCACATAGATCAGATGCTTGGGTGAGCGCCATTTAAACTTCACAGGCTAGTGACTAGTTCAGTCATCATTTGGCCTGTCTGCAGTTCAGTCGCATTTACACAAATAGGGCTGAGCTGCAATACCAAGTACGGCCCCTATACAATGTGTAGCACTGGTCTTAGTGAAAAGGCTGCTGAACTCACCTGAATGCATCTCTTAAAGATAATCCCTGGTGTTCGACCCCCACCAATCACACTTTATGATATAAATGGGTATTTGGAGTGGCATCAGTGGTGCCCCTGAAGTGATTAGTGCCCAAAATTATAGTAGGAAGGAACACAGCAATCTATCACACAAATCCAGTCTCCATGGTCCTCGGATGCCTTTCCATATTCCATCCACAATACTTGCTTAAAAAGGTCCAGGAGAACCGAAAAACAGCTGTTTTGGTTGCTTAATCTGATCACCATCTCTCATTATGAATGGATCTTACACTGTGTGAGCATTTGAAATATTGAACCACTAGTGCAGTGTTTCATCTTACTACAAAATTAAAGATTTGCTGGGACTGGCTGTTATAGGCAACTAAGACATTTTAATACATCTGCACTACCCAGAGGGTCAGGACAAATTATTGTAAGCACTCACCTGAATTCTGGTCAATCCACTGCAATGAATCCACATGAGCATTCAGGATTTTACAGATCTGCTGGAGCTTTGAATGCAAAATACAGAGAAAGTGTCATGGTCGATTCGTCATCATATTTAACAGAATAGAATCAAGCTATATGTCCTAATCTTACACTTATTTAATTTTACTGAATTATAGGAAGTAGAAGAGAAACGAAGCTAAACATTACATTTTTATTCAGTCGACTGTGATGCATATCAGCCCATTTCATGGCAGATTCAAATCCGTGGAGTAAATGTTTTAAAGGACCCTCCTAGACAGGGGTCTATTGAGAAATCGTCGAAAACTGGCAAAAATAAGACGTGTCCTATGTTTCAATTGGCTATTTTAACGGACTGTCAAAACAGTCATGTGAATAACCCCGCTGAAATCAATTAATTGTAAGAGGGCCATATAACATCTATTGTGTGAATGAGGCTTACGTAAGTTCCAAGCTTGTCAATCGCAAATATTATCTACTGTCATAGGTGAAACTTGAAGCTTCTGGGCCCCAGTGCAAAATCTGTATTGTGGCTTCTACTTACTGTGTGCCGTTTAGAATAATGGTACATATTATGTGGCAGAGAGACCCTTAGGGCCCCTTCAGGGTCCAGCGCCAGTAGAGACTGCCATTTCTGCTCCCCCTATGGCTTTGCCCCTGCCCCATTGTCATAGCATTCCTGTGCCTTTTCACGCTAGGTTCACACTAGCATTTGGGTTTTCGTTCTCCGGGTCAACTTGTGGACCCTAAATTTAAAAAAAAACTGTCTACTTAAAAAGTAGTTACATGCAGAAACCCACAGGTCCAATAGACTATAATATGGTCCGCCAGGTCCTTGCAGGACTTTTCTCTTTGCCGGTTTTAAGCGATATCTGGGACAGAGAGGCTTGAATGCTAGTGTGATCCTAGCATTACTGTGTTACATGTGCTCTGCTTGTCACAAGTTTGTAGGTGAAAAGGAGTGAGGTTAAACTAGGCAAGAAGGTGCATGCCACATTTAGGAAGTGTGGCGTTTAAATTGTCAAATTAGCAATTAGCGATTGAAGCACATGATAATTTTTCTGCCATGTCTTTAGAATGAGATAGTTCTGTATGCAGCTACTCACTGGATTACTGGCATCTCCAGGACCTGCAGTTGTATTGAGATGTTCTATAACATCCTTCAAATCTTGTGCCATACGCTTCAGTTGAGCATCTATGTTCTCTGCTAGCTTGTATCTGTTAATGAAAGAGAAATTAAAGGGATTTTAAAAAAAAAAAAAAAAAAAAAAAAAAAAAACAGTACAGTTAAATAAATTATTATTATACTCAACTTTCTGGTAACTATTTTCCCACTGTTTACTAACGCAACATACTGTACTTTTCACTCTAAGATTTACCCTTTTTTCCCCCCATCCAAAAAAGTTTTAAGTTAGTGAATTTTATAAAGCAATGAAAATCATGCTGGCAATATTTCACAATTGCTGAACACAAAATACAAACCCATATGGGCCACAAAAGGCAATATATTGCCTGGTGGTGGTGGGGGCACTATACTGTGTGGTGTAGAGGGGCCTCTATAGGGCATTATACGGTGTGGTGTAGAGGGGCCTCTATAGGGCATTATACGGTGTGGTGTAGAGGGGCCTCTATAGGGCATTATACGGTGTGGTGTAAAGGGGTCACTATAGGGCATTATACTGTGGTGTGGCCACTATCAGGCATTATAGTTTGTGGAGGGACCACAATGGGACATAGAAAATAGTAAATAATAAGGGGGCAACACGGTGGCTCAGTGGTTAGCACTGCAGCCTTGCAGCGCTGGACTCCTGGGTTCAAATCCCGCCAGGAACAACATCTGTAAGGAGTTTGTTTGTTCTCCCCGTGTTTGCGTGGATTTCCTCCCATTCTACAAAGACATACTGATACAAAAAAAATGTACATTGTGATCTCTATATGGGGCTCACAATCTACATTCAAAAACAAAAAAAATAAAAGATAAAAAAAATAGTAAATAATAAAAACACATACAAGTGTAAAGTTGCCAATTACACTGGAATTCTGATGCTTTTTTTTCATGTTTAATCTGCCCTATTGTGGTTTTTTTTATTTTTTATGTAGATTGTGAGCCCCACATAGAGCTCACAATGTACATTTTTCCCTATCAGTATGTTTTTTTTTTTGGAATATGGGATGGAAATCCATGCAAACACAGGGAGAACATACAAACTCCTTGCAGATGGTTTTATGCCCTTGGTGGGATTTGAACACCAGGACTCCAGCGCTGCAAGCCTAACCACTGAGCCTAATCTGCCCCATTGTGTTTAACACATTTCTGACAGGCAACTGATCAAGTTCTTGTTTAAGACGTGAAACAATATGCAATATTGGCCATTTATTAATAAATTAAAACTGTCAGCATGTCAATTATGTTACAGATTTTTACCCCTTCAAAAAGTATAGGGTAAAATCTGCAGTAAATCTAACAAAAACCCGTATGTGACCTTTGTTTTGACAGTTTGCTGCAAAATCCCTACAGATTCTGCTCTCATTACTAAATGTCTAGAAAATACCAGGCTCTTTATTCAAACCTTAACAACTCACGTTTTTTCTCGCTCCTCATCTGCATGTTGTAGATAGATAGTTCCGCTCTGTTCCTTGACTGATTCTTCCAGTGGTGTTAAAAGATCCTCTAACTCTTTCTGCTGAGAAAGTATAAAGTCCAACTCTTGATCCAACCTACATAAAATAGAATTGGTCGATAAAACCCTTCTATTCATTTCTAAGTAAAAACATGGCACAAAATATTGACTGAAGGATAGAAAAACAAACGCCACATATAAATCTAACCCATTGTACATAAATGTCTTGTATACAAGCAAGAAATAATTAAACCCGGGCTTTATTGATTCTACACACAGTAGGGACTGATTTATAGATACGCTTCTAAATTTGGACAACTTGGGTCAATCCGGAAGAGACCTGGGAGAAGCGGCCGGAGCAGAGGAGCTGGGACATGCAGGGTGGACATCTGGGACAGGAGAGTAATGTCCTCTTGGGTACTAATCACACATCCAATGGGGACGACCAGATAGATATCAGGGTGCTCAACCACCACAGTGGGAGCCTCCAGCCATCATGGCCCTATTATGTCCTTACCCAACTTTCCCTTCATTCCCAGAAGACGACGACTTCACCCCTCTATGAACAATCAATAGCATTTTACATGCAGGATGTCTAGTTACTGAAAGCTGTACAATTTCATTGACTTACCTCTTCTGATCCAATTTTACCTTCTCCATCTCTCTATGCAATGCGGTGATCTGACAACAAAGAAATTAGATATTAGATGGCAATGAAGTTTATCAATATTCACAATAGACTCTTAAGCGTTCATCGCTCACCCTCTCGCCATTGTGGATCAGTGTCCGGTCCCAGGCATTGACTTGTGTAGCCTGTTGTAAAAAATGTTTTTCTTGATCCTCTAGCTCCAAACTCCATTTGTTAATAAGGTTCTCCAGTTGGCCATAAGTCATAACTGCAGGAGTATTACTGTAAGCAAAAAAAAAAAAAAAAATTACATTAGGCTGTGACCACAGATCATATATAACAAACATGAAAGTAGCAATGGGGAAATTCCTGCTAAAACATCAACTAACGTTCACCTAAATAAAGTGTGAAGCAAAATAAAAACATAAAAATGGTCAACACAGACTCTCCTGATTCAGATTCCCCCCAGCTTCTTCAAACTGTTGTACAGCGACCTCCTGCACTTCGCCTGGCAGGGCAAAAGTGCCAGATTGGCACGGTCCGTTCTCACTTTGCCGAAGCAATGGGGGGTCTGGGCCTTCCTGATCCCCGCAAGTACTATGAAGCTTCTATGCTTCAAAGAGTGCTTGATTGGTGTCGCTACTCCCGCTTCAAGCAATGGATCTCTCTGGAACATGCTTTCTCCGGTCCTCCTCTCCATCTGCTCCCACTGTATCCCTGAGATCTAATCCTACTATTGGCCCAACACTCAGGGTTTGTCAGTTGCTCTTTCGCAAAGAGCAGGTCTCGCCCTCCCAGTCTCCTCTGTTCCCGGTAACCCGGATTTCCCTCCTGGTCTATCTCCTGGTCTGTTCCAGCAATGGCGCGAGGCGGGCAGACAGAGGGCCTTGCATTTTCGCAACGGAGGCAGATGGCACTCTCACAGTGAGCTCCTCTCAGACCAGGATCTTCCTTCCCTGCCAGGCGGCGTGGGCCCTGTCCCTGCTTCTGGTGGTTGGGGCGCCTACCTCTCCTCCCCCCCCTTCCCGTCTGATCTTCTCCCTCCCTGCCCCCTTTTATTTTTCTCTCTTTCCTCCTCTGCCGACGATTTGCCTTCTATTACTCTTGGTGGGATAGGATTTATTGTATGTGTATTTTGCGAACTCAGTTCCTGAGTCCTTTACTGTTATTTGTTTGTTTTGTTGCTTTGTTTTTCTGGTTCAAAAATAAAGAATTTATAAAAAAAAAAAAAAGAAAGTCAACACATTATCAAAATATTAAAATTGAGTTTTAAGCTTTGAAAGTGTAAATTAAAATAAAGGTAGGTCTGCACTACAGAGTTTATAGCAATGTGTTCACTGAATGAGAGAAAGTTGCATAGCCACTGTTCTGTAAAAGGGAGCATGGGTCTGTACTAGAGATGAGCAAGTAGTATTCGATCGAATACCTCCCCGCCATAGGTTTCCATGTAAGCGGCCGAACACCAAGGGGTTAAGCGCATCGAATATTCCAGTTAAGGACATCAGGTCTGCATGACAGACCCCAAGGCTCCGTCCTAGGACCCCTCTTGTTCTCCATCTACACCCTTGGCCTGGGCCAACTCATAGAATCTCATGGTTTTCAATACCATTGCTATGCCGATGACACCCAAATATACATCTCTGGACCAGACATTACCTCCCTGCTGGCCAGAGTTCCAAAATGTTTAGTGGCCGTAGCCTCCTTCCTCTGCTCCAGCTTTCTCCTTCGCCCCACCCTGTATGGCCCCTCCACCTGACCCATCTATGGAAGTTAATGGAACACACTTACCCCTGTCCTACGGGTCCGTTGTCTTGGGATGACACTGGACCCCGACCTACCCTTCAAGTCACACATTCAAACCCTCAACACTTCCTGCCGCCTTCAACTCAAGAACATCCACCGAATCCGCTCCTTCCTCACCCCTGAAACTACTAAGACACTCATCCAGGCCCTCATAATCTCCCACTTAGATTACTGCAACACCCTTCTCCCTGGACTCCCAGCAAACACCCTCACCCCCTTCAGTCCACCTTAAACTGTGCTGCTCGCTTAATTCGCCTCACCCCCTGATCTTCGTCGGCTGCTCCCCTCTGCCAGTCCCTCCACTGGCTACCTATAGCCCAGTGAATTGAGTTCAAGCTACTTACGTTAATATACAAAGCCATCCACAACCTGTCCCCCCCTCCATATATCTCTGACCTCATCTCCCGCTACCTGCCTACACGTAACCTTAGATCCTCCAAAGACCTCATACTCTGCTCTACTCCCATCCACTCCTCACACAACCGTCTCCAAGATTTCTCCCGTGCATCCCCCATACTCTGGAACTCCTTACCAAGACACATAAGACTGACCCCCACAATCACAGGACTCAAGAAGGCCCTGAAGACTCACCTATTCAGGAAGGCCTACAACCTCCAATAACACTATCACTGCACCGCCATCTGTACAGTCTCCCCTTCTCCTTCTGTCTCTACCTCCTTCCCTCATAGATTGTAAGCCCTCGCGGGCAGGGCCCTCTACCCCACTGTGCCAGTCGGCCACTGTTAGTATTATAGCTACCTGTATATTTTATAATATATAAATATATTATATAATATAAACAATAAAATATTATATATATAAATAAACAATATAATAAATAATAATAATGACAGTCATCATACACACCCCCACTTGTCTGAATGGAACTTAAAGAGTCTGTCATGTCTGAATGCCTCCCAAACCAGTAAGTGCCAAGTTAACAACAACCTGTTTATGCCCACAAAGCAACGAAACAATACAGAAATAATCACCTTTTTACGTGTATACAATTCAGCCTGTAATTGCACTGGTGGCCTGATTTGCCACATCTGTCTACAGATTGCCAAAAGTGCTCCAACTGTCCTCTAAAATTGCTGCCTGATGTCGCTTCTTAGCAGTGAATGACATTTTAGAGCCTCTGCCCTCATCACAGCTATGTGTAAGCAAATCAAGCTCTGCACCCAATAAACTTCCGCATGATTTGCAAACTCATAAAAAGATGACTCTCTGCATTGTTTCACTGGTTGATAGCTACAGAGGTACGTCCCTAGTCATAGCCCCTATAAGGTGGTACTATTAATTTGAGAGCAATTTTGGACTTGATTTTGGGCTCTCTTTAAAGGGGCTCTATCAGCAAAATTATGCTGTATGAGCCCCACATATGCCTGAATAGCCTTTAAAAAGGCTATTCGGGCACCGCTAATCTTATTTTAACCCCCCCTCCCCGTTTTAAAATAATACCCTAAAAACGATTATTCAAATGATACTTACCGTGCATGGTGGGCGGTCGTGCACTGTCCCATGTCATCTTGCCGTCACGCCTTCCTCTTCTTTCTTCTTCCAGCGACACCCTCCTGTCCTGACAGCAAGATGACGTCTGACAGTGCAAGACCGCCCACCATGCTTGCGGGGGTTTAAAATAATTAGCGGTGCTTGAATGTGTGGGGCTCATACAGCATAATTTTGCTGATCGAGCCCCTTTAATGCCCAGTAGCACAGCAATTATGAAGGAAAACATAGTGCAGTGACGGGAAGCCAGGAAGCACCCAAATACATCTCCATGAAGAGACTCAAAAGGTATAGGCAGAAGTTACCCAACTGCAGGTTATACAAATTAAAAGTAAAGTGACTAGGAATTATCCCTTACTTTTATCTTTCAAAAATTCTCTTTTTACCTTTCTACTCCTTGTTAATGACGACATAAGCAATTTGTCTATGTAGTCCATACAGGTTTTCTGTTAACAGTTAAAGACAATAATATGGGCTATAAATGCTGAGAAGGCAATGTGTTTTGTCCAGTTATATTTCCATAAAACCCCACAGTAGTAATGGCAGGCTGCTACATAGTAACTGCTCAAAATATTAATATGGCACTAAGCCTACAATTACATCATTAATAGAGGACAAACTAATCGCTTGGGTGCATTAATATTTAAAACTTCCCCATGTAAAAAGTGTGAGGGGTCGGTGGGTTAGGCTCTAGCCTGGTCTCTCGGTTACCTTACAGGTGTTGGTCCAGTAGTAATAGTCTGCCCTGTTACAGTAGTCTGTGGCTTACTAGTCAAGGCGGCTGCAAAATAAAGCACATATGGGAGAATTTATTTATCTATATATGCTGGTTTCCTGCGGAAAAGGGGTGTAAACATGAAGCACACATACAATTTTTACACAAAGAGTAACCACATGGTTCTTTCTTTACTTCACTACTTCTTGCAAACATAAATAGGACAAAAAGAAGACCTAGCCAGGGATGCCTTGGCCCAACAAATTTACTCTTAAAGAGGACCTTTCATCAGATTGGGCACAGGCAGTTCCATATACTGCTGGAAAGCCGACAGTGCGCTGAAATTGGCTTTCCCGATTAGAGATGAGCAAGTACTGTTCAGATCAGCCGATCCGAACAGCACACTCGCATAGAAATGAATGGACGTAGCCGGCACGCGGGGGGTTAAAGCGGAAAGTACCAGGTGCATCCATTCATTTCTATGGAGCGTGCTGTTCTGATTGGCTGATCCGAACAGTACTCGCTCATCTCTATTAGGTAAAGCGCTATCGTCCTGGTACCGTAGCGCTTTACAGTCAGAAGGGCATTTCTAACAGTCTGTCTGGAACGTCCTTCTCCACAGCAGCGCCTATCGCGCTGTACAGTGTGAGCGGGGAGGAACCGAGCGAGACCGATAGCGCTTTACCCGGGGCACAGATCGGGAAAGCCGATAGTGCGCTGAATTCAGCGCACTGTCAGCTTTCCAGCAGTATATAGAACTGCCTGTGCCCAACCTGATGAAAGGTCCTCTTTAAGTCTCGGCAGAAAGTTGGGTTGTGCTATACCTGAAGTTTGAGCTTCTTAATTCAAATTTATCTTGTGCATAAGAAATGGTAGACTTAACCACATGAGGACCGCCGTACGTAAATTTACGGCCTCATGTGCTGGTACCTAAAGACCGGACTATTGCCGAAATACGTCCGGCCTTTAGGTACCTTTCTGGCGGGGGGAGGGGTGCGGGGGGGACAGGGGTTAGGTGTTACTAACACCTAACCCCTTCCTCCATAACGTCCAGTCGGAACTGAGTCCGACTGGACGTGTTAACCCTTTCGATCGCGCCGTCAAACATCACGGCGCGATCGAAAGGGATCCGCCGATATTTGAAAGTGATCGGCACCCCCCGCGGCGAGATCGGGGGGTGCCGATGTCAGTAGAAGGTAGTCTGGGGTCTGGCCAGTGACCCCAGACTACCGGAGCCCCCACATACCTGGTGATCCTGCCAGGCGGTGGAGGAAGTGAGCGATGTGTCTCACTTCCTCTGCAGCTTACAGGACACGAGCAGGCTCATGTCCTGCTCGTGTCCTGTCTGCTACTGTGCTGAATCAGCTGATGCTTTCATCAAAGCATCAACTGATTCAAGTGTCCTAAAGGGACACATGAAAAAGTAAAAAAAAAAAGTTTAAAAAAAAAAAAAAAAGTGTATGAAAAAAGTAATAAAGTTCTAAAGTCCAAAAATCCCTTTTTTCTATACAAAATGAATTCTATAAAAAAAAGCACTAAAAATTAAAAAAAGCAATGCATATTTGGTATCGCCGCGTCCGTAACAACCTGTACAATAAAACTGAAATAATATTTAATGTACACGGTGAACGTCGGGAAAAAAAAACGGAAAAAAACTCGCCGGAAGTAATGATTTTTCGCCATCTCACCATACAAAATATGCTATAAAAAGTGATCAAAAAGTCATATGCATCCGACAACAGTACCAATAAAAAGCACAGGTTGTCCCGCAAAAAATAAGCCCTCAACCAACACTGTCAACCGAAAAATAAAAATGTTACGCCTCTTAGAAGATGCGATGCAAAAAACATTGATTTATGTCCCCAAATGTGTTTTTCCTCTGCAGAACTAGTAACACATAAAAAAATAATATAAATGAGGTATCGCCGTAACCGTACCGACCCGCAGAATAAAGGGAACATGTTACTTATACTGTACGCTGCATGGCGCAAAATTAAAAAAGTAAAACTCAATGCCAGGATTGATTTTTTTTTTTTTTTTAAATCCAGCAAAAAAGGGTTAATAAAATGTATTCATAAAGATGTAGACACCCAAAAATGGTGTCATTACGAAATGCATCTCATCCCGCAAAGAATAAGCCCTTATATGGCCGCGTCACCAGAAAAAGAAAATATAGCATCTCACAATGTGAAGACAAAAACCCTCAAAAATCGCCAAATTATTAGAATACAACTGGCGGCGTCAGGAAGGGAATATATAAGCTGTGCAAGCGAATATCAGGGGACACCCCAGATTTACAGCTTATGAGGGAACGGACACCAGAAATGACCCCCAAAGTGACCCCCAGAGTGACTCCCCCAATCATAGGAGCTACTGGGACATAGTAGGGAATTTGGTGTTTGCAATGTCCTCCGCAGAGCTTATATATTCCCTCTTCGCCATCCGCTGTGCAGTCACGTCCGGGATACTAATACTCACTACACCCCCTGATAAATTCTTTGAGGGGTGCAGTTTTCAAAATGGGGTCACTCCTGGTACCCCATGGAATCCACTTTTCTGGTACCTTACAGGCTCTACAAACATGACATGGCGTCCAGATACCAAACATCTGAATCTGTACTCCAAAAGCCGCATAGCGCTCCTTCCCTTCTGCGCCCTGCTGTACGTCCAAACTGCAGTTTATGACACATGTATGACACTGGTGTACCCCGGATAATGCACGTAATGTCATATGTGGGTATAAACTGATATTAGGGCACAGCCGGACACAGAAGGGAAGAAGGGTCATTTGGTTTTTGGAGCACAGACGGTTTGGTTTTTGGATGCCATGACACTTTTGTAGAGCTGAAACGCTAGTAAAGTGGAATCCCCTGATATGAGACGTTATTTTGGAAACTACACCCCTGAAGGATTTCTCCAGGGGTACAGAGAGCATTTTTAACCCCCAAGTGTTGCTATAACTTATTATCCATAAATGAATACGAAGCGGATTGTGAGAGGTGAAAATGACCATTTTTCCAGGAATACGTCCTTTCAGTGCGTAATATGTTGTGTCCACCTTGTATCAGAGATGAACGCTCTAAAAGCTGTTGTGCCTGGGATACCCGTTTAACAGTTTTTGGAGTGTCTCTGCTGACATAAGTCGGGCACAACATGTTGCACGCTGAAATGGCAAATCTGTAAAATTTTCATTTTTAACTTCTCTATCAGTTGCGATTTCATTTCTGGAAACTAAATAAATGCAACACTCAAGGGTTAAAAATTCTCGCTACACCACTTGATAAATCCCATCAGTGGGGTAGTGTCCAAAATAGGGTGACATGTCTGCGGATTCCACTTTATTGGCAATTCAGGGGCTTTGCAAAAGTGGCATGACGTCCAAAAACCAAACTGTGCTCCAAAAACCAAAATAGCGCTCCTTCCCTTCTGTCCCCGGCTGTGCCCAAACAGCCGATTCTACCCACATATTGGTATTAAGTCCGTTATCCGGGGTACACCAGTGTCATACATGTGGGCATACACTGCTATTTGGGTACCCAGCAGGGCGCAGATGTGAAGGAGCAATATGTGCTTTTGGAGTGCAGATTTAGATTCTTCGTTTTTGGACACCATGTCACATTTGCAGAGACCCTAAAATTGCCCCTACAAAATGGGGTCACTTCTTGGTGAATTCCAGTTTACTGGCACCTCCAGGGCTCTGCAAAAACAACATGGCACCCAGAAAGTCCCTCTAAATCTGTACCCCAAAAGCTAAAACGCACAGTGGTCCTTCCCTTCTGAGCCCTGCTGTGTGCCCAAGCAGCAGTTTACACCCACATATATAATTTTTTGACCCCCGGGATGGCCCCTTAATAGTTTTAGGAGTGCAGGTCTCTGACAACACAAAGTGGGTGCAACGTATTGGGCACCGAAATGGCATATTTTTAAAAATTTCAATTTTCATTTTGTACATTAAATTTTTGGGAAGCATTTTAGGCTCAAAATGATAATACCTCTTGATACATTCCTTGACAGGTGTAGTTTCTAAAATGGGGTCACTTTTGAGGGGTTTCCATTGTATTGATACTTTAGGGGCTCTGCAAATGCGACATGGCCCCTGAAAACTATTCCAGCAACATCTGCCCTCCAAAATCCAAATAGCGCTCTTTCCATTCTGAGCCCCACCATGTACCCATACAGCAGATTATGGCCACATATGGGGTATTGCCGTGTTCAGAAGAAATTGTGTAACAAACTGTGGGGGGCTTTTAATTCTTAAACTATTTGCAAAATTAAAACTATGGCGCTAAATGGACGATTTATTGGGAAAAAAAGTAATTTTTCATTTTCACGTCCCAATGTTAATAAAATCTGTGAAACACCTGTGAGGCCAAAATACTCACTCTACCCCTAGACAAATTCTATGAGGGGTGTAGTTTCCAAAATGGGGTCACTTATAGGGGGTTTCCACTGTATTGGTACTTTAGGGGCTCTGCAAATGCAACATGGGACCTGAAAAATATTCCAGCAAAATCTGCCCTCCAAAAGCCAAATAGCCCTCTTTCCATTCTGAGCCCCGCCATGTTCCCATACAGCAGATTATGACCACATATGGGGCATTTCTGTGTTCAGGAGAATTTGTGTAACGAACTTTAGGGAGCTTTTTCTCCTTTATCCTCTTGTGAAAATGAAAAATTTGGGGCTAAATTGACAGTTTGTTGGAAAAAAAGTAATTTTTCTTTTTCATGGCCCAATGTTAATAAAATCTGTGAAACAGCTGTAGGGTCAAAATGCTCACTCTACCCTTTAATATGTTCTGTGGGGGGTGTAGTTTCCCAAATGGGGTCACTTTTAGGGGGTTTCCACTGTATTGGTCCTCTAGGGGCTCTGCTAATGCGACATGGCACCTAAAAATAATTCCAGCAAAATCTGCCATCCAAAAGCAAAATAGCGCTCCTTCCATTCTGAGCCCCGCCATGTTCCCATACAGCAGATTATAGCCACATATGGGGTATTGCCGTGTTCAGGAGAAATTGTTTAACAAACTGTGGGGGGCTTTTACTCCTTTAACCCCTTGTGAAAATGAAAACTTTGGAGATAAAGTGACATTTTAGTAATTTTTCATTTACACATCCCAATGTTAGTAAAATCTGTGAAACAACTGTAGGGTCTAAATGCTGACTATACCCCTTGATGAATTCTGTGAGGGGTGTGGATTCTAAAATGGGGTCACTTTTGGGGGGGTTTCCATTGTTTTGGTACTCTAGGGTCTCTGCAAATAAGGCATGGCGCTGAAAATTATTCCAGCAAAATCTGCTGTTCAAACACCCAGTGTCGCTCCTTCCCTTCCATGCACTGCCGTGTGCCCAAAAATCAGTTTACACCCACATGTGGGGTATTTCTGTGTACATGAGAAATTGCACAATAAACTGTCAGATGCATTTTCTCCTTCAACCCTTTGTGAATGTGTTAATTTTGGGTCTAAATGAATGTATTAGTGAAAAAAAATGAAATGTCTAAATTTCACTGCCATATTATTTTTATTCTTATGAAATGCTTAAAGGGTTAACAAACATCCCAAATGCTGTTTTGAATAATTTGAGGGGTGCAGTTTTGAAAATGGGGTAATTTATGGGGGTTTCTATTATACAGGCCTTTATAATTACTTTCAGAACTGAAGTGGTCCCTAAAAAATTGGTTTGGAGAATTTTCTTGTAAATCTGGAAAATTGCTGTTACACTTGTAAGCCTTGTGACGTCCAAAATAAATTAAAAGACAATCAAAATATGATGCCAATATAAAGCAGAGATATGGGAGATAATATTTATTCATGTATTTGGATGGTATGACTATCTGCCTGAAAAGCAGATAATTTCACATTTTGAAAATTGCAATTTTTTTCAAATTTCCATCAAATTTCCTAGTTTTTTTTATAAATAAATGCAAAAATATTGATTAGTGTTTACCACTAACATGAAGTATAATGTGTTACAAGAAAACAATCTCAAATTCATTTGTGTAAGTTAAAGCGTCTCAAAGTTATTGCCATTTAAAGTGACACATGTCAGTTTTGAAAAAAGAGGCCTGGTCTTTAACATACTTTTGGGCCTGGTCCTTAACCGGTTAATAAACCTATTACTTCGACATACTACAAATATATATATTAGATTAGGGGTTCTGAAATCACAGACACTTGGCACCCCTGTTAATTAGATATTCGCAGTTCATGATGCTCAGAGTGCCAAAATAAGACTGGACTCAAAGTCTCTGTATCCAGCTCAGAAACACAATTCTATAGAGAGGAGATTTATTGCCTCCTTCTGAGCAGTGGTAAAGTCTTATGTAGCAGGGTGTATCAGCTACAGCTATTTTGTGACTCGCCCCCCCCCCTCCCCCGAAATCTATAAACAAGGAACTTCGCTTGATAAGGGAGAAATATACATATTTCTTAAATAACATATATTACAAAGTTTCTTCTTTTGCCTGTTCTCCGGCTATCTTCTGAAGACACACAAGATAGGAGTGTTAGAGTGTGATCCCTCATTGGAATAGTGAGTCACAGATCAATAGTGAGTCTTCAAAGTATGCGGCATATGTTGGTGCTATATAAATAAGATAGAAGTTGGACTGACACATTGACAGTGAAAGCAGTCATACCTGAAGCCGCTGCTGTGGTTGTAATTGAGAAAAGTGATGATGCAGCTGTAGTTAGACTGGAGCCAAGTCCCAGAGTGCTCGGTGCAGATGATGTTGTTGATCCTAAGACTGTCCCAACTGTATCAAACAAACATTTATTTATTGATTACTCTTTCTGCGCACAATCAAGATGTACTTCTTCCCAAAATTGGCCAATTTCTCCCTCTCTGTATATAGCAAGTACAGTATAACTTTGGAGATGGGAACATCCACGCTGCAATTGTCATTTTCTTTAGGATTAACTGAACTTTTTATAAAGTGTGAAATATTTGTCAGGCTACATTCAAATTGTATACGGGATCAGAACAATGGGTGGAATTAAATGTTAACAGAACGACTGGATGCAGACAGAACACTTACTGTTTTTAACAGAAGATGAAGTCCTGCACGTAAGACAAAAAAAAACTAAAATGCACGTCTGCATCAGAGTTTCCATTAGAGAATCTGCCACAAAAACCATTCAGAATCGGTGGAGAGGCAAGTCCTGCATGGAGGACTTTTATCTCTGCCTGTTTCAGTATAAAAGGTTCGGAACCCATGAATTTTATGGGGTCCATGGGTAACCGCTGTTTTAGGGGACGGGTTCTCTGTAGTTTGGGTCCGCTGGGGGACCTGAATGGCAGAGTACCCAGTGCAAGCGTGGATTTTAGATTAATTTACTTGAACTGGTGGACTTTGATTTCCTTGATTCCGGTCACATGACCCAGGAGTCAGAACCAGGCTGGAACCTCCAGGACCATGACCAAGAGTCCACTGGATTCAGTAAGCTAATCTAAATTTCCCATTCAAGCCCTTTAAAGTTGCGCCATCTGCATCTGTCAACATTTTAGTAGCCGCTTCTAACTGTACAACAGATAAGGACTATGATCAATACGATGGCAGCCTTAGAATTCCCTAGTTCAAGATTATTTCTTTAAATACATGTACATATTAAACATATTTTCCAAATGCTAATCGGGGTGGCGGAGGTTATTCAATTTTCAATTTACAAAACAGGATGTCAGGAAAAACTGCGGGTGTGTTCAGACACAGATTTACTACATACAACATGATTGATGAGCAGCAAAGTTACCTTGTGCCGGCTCAGATGGCTTTCCGAATAGGTTTGAAGTTGGCTGACCTGATGTAGGCTGCACTGGTGCAGTGGCAGGAGTCGAAATATTTGAAGCGAGAGATGTTCCCATACAAAAAGCTAAACACATGAAAAGAATCAGACAATGATACAGAAAGGCAGTACAGAGAACTGGAGTCAAACTAATTCTTATTAAGAGTACATTTTTGAACATGTGGACAAGTTCTCCCTTACACAAGTAAAATAGTGGGAGAACAACAGTTGATTCCCTTCATCTATCAATCAGGGTAGGCCAGTTACTGTAAAGGTTTTTTTTTAGCCTGGCACTTTCAGTTACAGAAAAGAGCAGGTATTTGTCCTGCTTACTTTAAAAACGTAGATCGGTTCTTGACCCACACAAACTATTTGGGCAGCGTATTCGTTAAAGCGCAACTACATGTTTAAACTACTTTCCATTTTCTTTCAGCACTTGGAAAGTTAATCAAGTCTATAAGAGTTTTCTTTTGCCTCCTTATGGTATAAAATTGTGCCTGAATCTGGTTCTCTGGTCTTTCTTCCTTTGCTTCTATCCTTGGCAGCTCTTTCAGTTACTAACAGAAATCCGTAATCTATGACTACACTGTTGGGCGTATGGGGACATGGTGTACGGGCTGGTGGTGTTTATGAATTGGGCATAGTGTATATAGTGCACATGTCCCCTTGTTTGTTATATGCAGCACGCAGAGCTCAAGTCACTCTGTTTAAAGGGCTCTGCAGCTGCAGATTCCAGTCTCTAGTGTCCAGGCAGGGAGATTTGAAGATGAATGAAAGGAGTCAGGCTCAGGGCTCACTATACAGCAGCTACTGTACACAGCACTCTGCTACCTACAGGAGAGACAAGCCAGAATGCAGTTTCTCAGTACACCTCTTCCTGAGGTAGCTGAGCAATGTTACAGTGGCTTCTTGAGCCCTGAGCCTGGCTCCTTTCATTCTCCTCTACATATTTGTTTGCCAAGTTCTACAAAACACAGCCCGCAGGGCCGCAGGCTGCTGAGCTCAACAAAATCAAGAAACCCCACCACCACCACCATACTGAACTGGTCCCCGTGCCTCCCAGAGCAATTTGGTCCTACTACTCCAGTATTTTCTTCCTGCGGAAGTCCCCAACGCACCGATCAGCAGCCTCAGCAAAGGACACTACCTGTGACTTTCCTTGTCCTTAGGCTGCTTTGCTTGTGATGGACTAGTACTCAGCTACAACATCTGTTGTAGACAAAGTTTCTTCTCTTATTACTTGCACTTCCCGCTCATTCCTCCCCCCGCATAGCCTTATACAGACATGAGTCATGTGACCTGCATTCATTGACTGACCAAAAACTCAGAGTCAAAATTAATTTATCAGAGTGAGGGGGCCATAGGAAAACAACGTGATAAGGGCAGAGTCATTTCGCTATAAGATAAGACATACAATTTCTTACAATTGTCTGTTCTATTTGTTTGTGTAAAGTTTCTTGAAATGTTCTTTGAAATGGTGTCTGAAAAAAAAAAAAAAAAAAAAAAAATAGAAAATACAGAATACCTGGTGTTTGCCCTTCATTGCTTGCCGCTTGAGTTGTAGCAGTTACAGTAGTGGGAGCTATAGTTGTTGTCACAGCACCAGTAAAACTGAAGCCGCCGCCACCACCGCCAATGCCACCAACGCCAATTCCACCAACACCAATGCCACCACCAGTATTTGAAGGTGCTGAGAGGGGCTGAGCAACTGCAGTACCAAAGGAGAAACCAGAAGTCTGAGTGGTTCCACTGGGCGCACTGCTCCCAGTAGCTGGCTGTGTTGCTCCTCCTAGCCCCAATTTAGGTCCAGTGTTCCTGACAATAAAGACAAACTGTTTAGTCCTAATACAATTACAACAAAAAAATAGAGAGATAGAGAGATAGATAGATAGATGGATAGAAAACAAACTATACTATGTCAGCCACAATATAACTATTCGTGTGTGGCATAGTTTTACTTTCTATACCCTAATAAAGACATGAAAAGGGTTGTCATTAGCAGAAAAAAAAAAAAAAAAACTATATATATATATATATATATATATATATATATATATATATATATATATATTTTTTTTTTTTTTTTTTACTCTACATAGGTAAACACAATAAACTAAGGGTTGGTTCACACTAGCGTTCGGGGATTCTATCCCCATTCTGCTTAGAATAGGCAGAGAGAAAAGTCCTGCAAGCAGGATTTTTAGCTCTGCCGATTTCAGCTGGAAACTGGGTTGCCCACATTATATTGTTATTATATTATATTAATATATAATTATATATTGTTATTATATTTTTTCTCTTGCCCACATTATAGTCCATCTAGTTTCCACATGTAACCGCTTTTCAAGCGGATAGTTTCCGTTTTTTGGACCCCAAAAATGAGACCTGAAAGCTAGTATGAACCTAGCATATACTTTCAAATAAAAAGGTAAGCCAATACATATTGGCCCTACATGTGCTAAAAGGATACTCATTGCATGAAATGGGTGCTATGTACAAGTCAGATGTAGACTTGTAAGAACAACAAAAAACAACACCAATCGTCTCAAAACAAGTAGTAAGGGTTAGTCGCCCAGCAGGACGGTGTAGTGCTCATGTGGTATGCGTAGTGCCAGAAAGAATAGCGCTATTCTTTCTGGCACTACGCATACCACACGAGCTCTACGCCATCCTGCTGGGCGACTAACCCTTACTACTTGTTTTGCAGGCCCTATTTGGGACAATCACAGAGAGTCTGAAGAAGGTCTTGATTGTACAGACCGAAAAACGTTTTACAGCTCTACTATATATGCACTTGTGATGAATAAAGGGATATTTATTTGCACGTTACTTTATGTGAAGTCCATCATTACACTGATGTGAACGGGTTGGGACCCTGCACTCATGCGATTTTGGATCTACAACTGCATCCCTGCATGCATACATAAAAATAAAGAATACTAACAAATGATTTCTATCCGGCTGTTCTCATTAAAATCACTCAAGTGGTGGTGTGCATTACAGTCCACCATTTTTTTTTTTTAATCCTATTGGTGGACTTTTACTTTTAAACATTTTGGAAAATGACATAGCAATGTTCACAGTAGCCTTCGCTTATCTCTGTCCTAGATTCTGCTTAAATCGGCAGACAGAAAAGCCATGGAAGGATGACTTTTCTCTCCGCTGATTCTCTCCATAGTCTATGGGGTCCATGGGTTTCTACATGTAACCGCTTTTTAAGCAGGTTTCCATTTTTTTTCCAAGTGGGAGACAAGCTAAGTGCATCTTCTCAGTTCTTCTCAGTTCTGCAATCAGTACTAATGGGGTTAATAAAAATGATCACCGAGACAGTGTCAAGTTTGCTATTGGGAGCAAAAGGCAAGAAAGGTAAGGAGGAATAAAGAATACAGCTATTAAATGAATGGAGAGAACTGCAAATGTACAAATACTTCTCCTTTCAACGCCATCTCTACCCACTGAAATGGGTGTGAAAGTTCCAGAGATGAACACATAACCTGTGGAAGTGTCACAAATGCCCAAGAAGAGAATAGTCCTTTAAAATGGACCTGTTATAAACCAAGGCACAGACTCTAAAGTTATATGAAAGCAATAAAAGTTGTATACTTGTCTTACCCTAACACCAAGCCTCCGGCAGATGTAGTAGTTGCTGGCTGCGCGCCAAAAGAAAATGCAGACGTTGGTGCGGCTGAAGCAGCTTGTGTGGGAAAAGAAAAGAGTCCACTGGGCTGGTTTGCCTGTGCTGCCGTCGAAGCAGGAGTCTGTGTCGGTGTGCCAAAGCTAAAGCCTGTAGATGGAGCAGCGGCGGCAGCACCACCAAAGGAAAAGCCAGTAGGTCCTGCTGATGCTGTGGTTTTTGGTGTTGTTCCAAAAGAGAAACCACCACTAGATGAACTTGTCCCAAAGTTAAAGCCACTCATTTTGATTCTGCAATGGAAGAGATAGGAAAGTTTTAAGTTCTCTATCTATCTATAAAACTCAAATCCTGTAGTAGTCTGCTCTATACAAATCCACAGTTCTCGTCCGATTTGGGTGAAATTTGGCACGCCCCCTCACCACCCACAGGAGCAGAATACTGCACATGTTACATCTTGCTAGCGTCCCCCTGTCATGAGATTGGGACCTCTAAATTTAGGCCCAATACATATAATGGGGAAAAGTGAAAGCGCTGAGAGGAAAACAACAGTTGAGCCAAAGAGTCGCTGCTAAAGGGACCGCACCACCACACACGGATGAACAGAGTACATGCGTACTCACACAACGCACAAATGGACACTTGCTCTGTGCACGCAGAAACATATGGATCACACGCGCACATACACATGAACCACACACGTGCATGCACACACGCATACATACACATGGATCACACGCATACATACACATGATCACTAGTGTATACACCCACGCACATGCACACACACGCATACATATACATGGAACACACGTACATGCACACATTCATACATAAACATGGATCACACGCATGCTCCCACACACAAACATATATACACGGACCACACACGTGCATGCACACACGCATACATACACATGGATCATATGTATGTACATGCACTGATAAAACCTGTGTGGTATCCTTCGTGGCTGCTTGCACACTGCAGTATTTTTCACGGGCCTCCAAGCTATGGATTTGGCAGTTCCATAGACTTTGTGCACAAAGCTGTGAATTTTGCAGGCAGAGATGGAGGGGGGAGGACATGAAACTGGGGAAGAAATGGAGGGGGGGGGGGACATGAACTGGGGAAGAAATGGAAGGGGGTACATTAAATTAGGGTAGAGATGGAAGGGGGTACATTAAACTGAGGCAGAGATGGAGGGGGGACAAGAAACTGGGGCAGAGATGGAGGGGGAATGAAACTAGGGCAGAGATAATAATAATAATAATAATAATACATTTTATTTATATAGCGCCAACATATTCCGCAGCACTGTACAATTTATAGGGTTCAGATACAGACATACATAACAAAGAACGTCATTTCACACAATGGGACTGAGGGCCCTGCTCAAAAGAGCTTACAATCTATGAGGTAGAGGGGGTGACACAAGAGGTAGCAGGGGCGGCATTGCTTATACAGTGTTCAGACAATTTTGTGCATTAGGAATTGTGATAGGCCTGTCTGAAAAGATGCGTCTTTAGTTTGCGTTTGAAACTGTAGAAGTTGGGAGTTAATCTTATTGTCCGGGGTAGAGCATTCCAGAGAAGTGGTGCAGCTCGGGAGAAGTCTTGTATACGAGCGCGGGAGGTTCTGATAATAGAGGATGTAAGTGTTAGGTCATTGAGTGAGCGGAGAGCACGGGTTGGGCAGTAGACAGAGATGAAGGGAAGAAATGTAGGGAGGTGCGGCATTATGGAGAGCCTTGTGGATGAGAGTAATAACTTTATATTTTATTCTATAATGAATAGGCAGCCAATGTAGTGACTGGCACAGACCAGAGGCATCGCTGTAGCGTCTAGCCTGATAGATGAGCCTAGCCGCTGCATTCAGAATAGATTGTAGAGGGAAGAGTTTAGTGAGGGGAAGACCGATTAGTAAGGAGTTACAGTAATCAAGGTGAGAATGAATCAGAGAGACAATAAGTGTCTTTAGTGTATCTCTGGTAAGGAAAGGGTGTATTCTGGAGATGTTTTTGAGGTGGAGGTGACATGAACGTGCGAGTGATTCAATATGAGGGGTGAAGGAAAGGTCTGCGTCAAATATGACCCCGAGGCAGCGGGTATGCTGCCTAGGAGTTATAGTAAGGCCTGAGACTGCAATGGATATATCAGGGACAGATCTATTAGATGGTGGAAACAGTAGTAGTTCAGTCTTGGAGAGATTTAGTTTCAGATACAGCGAGAACATGATATTTGAGACAGCAGAGAGACAGTCACTGGTGTTTTGTATGAGTGCAGGGGTGATGTCACGGGAAGATGTGTATAATTGGGTGTCATCAGCATAAAGATGGTACCGGAAGCCAAATCTGGTGATGGTTTGTCCAATGGGGGCTGTGTAGAGAGAAAAGAGCAGGGGGCCGAGGACCGAGCCCTGAGGAACCCCAACAGCAAGGGAAAGAGGGGAGGAAACAGAGCCCGCGAATGATACACTGAAAGTGCGGTCTGAGAGATAAGAGGAGAACCAGGAGAGTTCAGTCATTGAGGCCGACTGAGCGGAGCATAGTGAGGAGAAGTTGATGGTCAACAGTGTCAAAAGCTGCAGAGAGGTCCAGAAGAATAAGAAGAGAGAAGTCGCCATTGGATTTAGCCTTTAGTAGATCATTAGAGACTTTTGTGAGAGCCGTTTCAGTAGAGTGCAGAGCGCGGAAGCCAGATTGTAAGGGGTCAAGCAGAGAGTTAACGGATTAACCGAGAATAAACCAGGCGTTCCAAAAGTTTAGAGATGAAGGGGAGGTTAGAGATGGAGGGGAGACATGAAACAGGGGCAGAGATGGGGGACATGAAACTGGGGGCAGAGATGGGGGGGGGGGACATGAAACTAGGGGGCAGATGAAGGGGGGACATGAAACTGGGTGATGGAGATGGAGGGAGGCATATAATTTACAGGTGACGGTAAGAGGATTATACTGTGTGAGGGCACATGAAAAAAGAATGGGAGAATGGGCGGGGTCAACAAAAAAGTGGGAGGATCTAAATTTGCCATGTCGCGCATAGTGCGGCACACATTTTGTCCCTCTTATTTTACTTCAAAAGTTTGGAGGTATGTTTAAGTGTAAAAAAAGATTTACTGTAGCACTCTGAAAATGTCAATTACAGTGTGACACTGAAAATTTTACTTTAGCCAGCATAACCAACAACTTAACATATTTTCTGTGAGCGAAACCGCAGGTATTCTACTAGTTTACTATAGAAATAATAATAAATTTATAAAGCGCCAACATATTCCGTAATGCTTTACAAATCAGAGGACACATGGACAGACAATATGAGACATTACAATGCGACACAAAAATAAACATCAAACTGGCAAAAGCTTAACCACTTCCGGACCGCCATAGACTCTATACGTCCGGATAGTGGTTGTCTAGTTCTGCCAGGACGTACCTGTACGTCCACCAGAACACAGCAGCTGCACGGAGATCGTGTAGCTGCTTTCACTAGGAGCCGGCTGTAACTTCAGCCGGAGCTCCCAGAGAGATAACAGGGAAGGTTTATTACCTGCTCTGCTATCTGGATCGCTGTGTATACAGCACTCAATGAGGCTGTATACATGGCTATGGATGCAGCCATAAATCAGCTGCCCTCTGACCCGGCAGACATGTGATCTGCCGGGAGCAGTGTCCTGCCAGAGGTTCTGGGTCCTACAGGACTCAGATCAGCTCTGTATACCATGTAGCAGTGTGCAAGAGGTTGGATTTCTCCTGTAACTGAGATTAAATGTAGCAGCCTCAGTTATAGGAGAAATCAGCCTCAAGTACAAAAAAAAAAAAAGTGATCAGATGTCCCCAAAGGTCTCTTATCACCTTATGGGGACACAATCTGGGAAAAAAATAAAATAAAAATATAATAAAAAAGTTTTAAAAAAATGTAAATAAAATAAAAAAATAAATAAATAATACACTAATAAAACGCCGTTATTAAAGGTTATAGCCCCACCCCCGACAACACCATACAAAATAAAAATTACCGTATCGGAGAGGAAAAACTATATTATAAAGTTTTTCAGTGACACTTTGTGTTATTAAATTTTAAAAAAATTATAAATTGAAAACCAGACACAATTTCCCTCCTATTTTGTTTATATTTTCCTGGATATAAAAAAAATTAAAACACATTTGAAAATAAAAATAACATAAAAATAAAGCCCTATGTGTCCCCGAAAAAAAGACGCAAAAATTAGTTGACTAAGACATACGAGAAAAATTTTACAGACCTCAAAACCGCACATACATAATAAACCTAAAATGTGTCTGGTCCTGGACCACAAATTGGCCCGGTACTGAAGTGGTTAAATTCTATGAAGAGGTAAGGGATACAAGAGGTCAAAGGGCTTGTTTGCTACAATGGTCCAGCCATCTTTTAATAGAAAAGGTTGTGTAACTGAAGATGTATGAACCCGTCATCAGCCAGAATCTGTGAATAAACAGAAACTAAATGTAAGGAGTGCAGTGTAATTTCTAGATGGAGAGGACAGGATCTGAGGAACAGAGTAGGAAGGATAAAAAGAGTTATTCTATACGTCCACATCTATACTATGTACAGGTCATGTGATAAGCCTGACTGAACAGATGTGATTTTAGGGCAGGCTCGCCGCGTCTCTCTCTGTGTCAAAACCCGCGCGGGTGCCCCATGTCTGAACTAGCCCTTAGTATTATATCTACCTGTATATTATGTGTATTGTGTGTAACCCCCAAATGTAAAGCACCATGGAATTAATGGTGCTATATAAATAAATAATAATTTTAATGTTTAGTCAAACAGAACATAAAAATGAACTAAACGAAGGTAAGTGACTACACGACCACGAACAGATCCTCCTGGTAACCGAGAGTAAATAGGAAGATCGTCCATTGGGGATCTAATAATACGGATAGACGCAGATACCAACTAAATAGATTTTCTGACAGCTCAGTAAGTTATTCCGATCCATTTTCTAGCAATCCAGGCTTGCCATTACCCTAAATCCAATGTATCCAGACTGATCCCACCAGTGCTATCCCTATGGTACAGAGGTACCGCAGCCGGTCACATGACAGACCCCACTGACTACAATGGAGTCTGACATTTTTGATGGGATCTGCCATGAAGGCTCCACAATGACAAACAGCACCCGAGGACAAAATGTGACATTTACTTGCACACACAAATAATGTGAACTGAGTCCAAGCATAGGGACACGAGGCGACAAGAAAACCCAGCAGTCTGCAGCCACAAGCAGTCTGACAAGTAACCAGCTAGATGTCTCCTGCCTTCCACCTTAGGCTGACAGCACTTTTCCCACATGACGGATATGAGCCGGAAACATGGTCACTAGGAGACTACGAAGAGTCCAACAAAGCGATACGTACCCAAGGCGGAAGCCACCGGCGGCTACGCGTGAACGGTACCCACGGCTCCTGGCGCTAAAGAAACAGCGCGCAGACGTCCCACACGTCAGAGACGCACGTGAATCCGGAAGGGCCTGAATCAAATATGGTAAGGTGTCTTAGCTAGTGCCTGTTCGTATAGTGATTCGCCGTTTTTGGATGCAAGAACTTGGACTTGAATTTAGCTGCTATAAGGGGAGTTATGGATGTTTCTATTGTTGTATCCTTATCATTTGTATTACCAGTCTGTAAAGAACATACAGGCATATTCTGTAGCCGCCTCTGAGACAGGACCGGAAGCTGATGGTTACCTTAGTAACGATGTCGCGGTAGAAACAAACTCTTTTCAGACCGCTGACCGCACAATTACCTGAGGTAAGTATTGTACAATGTATTCAGCTGCTCATAGGATAGGCTATAGGACTACATTCTCTAATATACCATAGGGATTATGCGGTTTTCATGCCTTCTTAGGGCTAGTTCACACGTGGGCAAAGGGGAGGTTTTTGACAGCGGAATTCGCTTCAAAAACCTCTCCTTTAACATGGTGGTCTATGTAGACCACTAGCTTTTTTTTTCCTCCTAGCGTTTTCCGCCTGAAGAAGCGACATGACCTTTCTTCAGGCGGAAAACGCCTGAAGAATTGCATAGAAGTGAATGGGAGGCAAAAACCGCACGGTAAAAAACCGCGCGGTTTTCGCCTGCAGTTTCTATAGCACATATAGGAAAAAAAAACCCTAGCGAAAACCGCTAGCGAAAACCGCGTCAAAAACCTCGTCAAAAACCGCGTGGAATGCAAAAAACAGCGTCGAAAAAACTCCTCGAGGTTTTTTACCTCGCACAAATAAGCTAGGCGGTTTTCACGTGTGAACTGACCCTAAAAGCCACTACTTTTTTAAAAAAAAATTTCATTCATCAGCTCTGGGCTAGTTCACACGGGACATGGAGGAGGATTTTGACAGCGGGATCAAAAAGAAGCGACATGACCTTTATTCAGGCGTTTTCCGCCTGAAGAAAGCAATAGAAGTGAATGGGAGGCAAAAACCGTGCGTTTTTTTTCTGCGCAGTTTTTTGCAAAAATAAGCGACGCCTTTTTTTTTTTGTAAAAAACCACGCGGAAAAAAACGCAACGCAGTTTTTTCAGCCTATTCACTTTACAGGAGGGGAAAACAGCCTGGCTTTTTTTTAAAAAAATAATAATAAATATAATAATAAATTTTATTTCTATAGCGACAACATATTCCGCAGCGCTGTACAAATTGTAGGGTTCGAATACAGACAGAGAGATACATTACAAAGAAAGTCATTTCACACAATGGGACTGAGGGCCCTGCTCACAAGAGCTTACAATCTATGAGGTAGAGGGGGTGACACAAGAGGTAGCAGGGGCGGCATTGCTTATACAGAGGTCAGACACTTTTGTAATAGAGGTTATTGTCATTACACAAACATAAAACTTTATGAGCCGTCGACAGTCGTGTCCTTTAGCATGTGGATGGAGCTTGGACAGATAAAGTTATCCTGAGATGACATCATATCCTGTGGGGAAATGTGGGAGCGGAGACAGAGGAGGGTTAAGGGTTTACGTTAGACATTGTGATAGGGCTGTCTGATAAGATGCGTCTTTAGTTTGCGTTTGAAACTGTAGAAATTAGTAGTTAATCTGATTGTCCGGGGTAGAGCATTCCAGAGAAGTGGTGCAGCTCGGGAGAAGTCTTGTATACGAGCGTGGGAGGTTCTGATAATAGAGGATGTAAGTGTTAGGTCATTGAGTGAACGGAGAACATGGGTTGGGCGGTAGACAGAGATGAGGGAAGAAATGTATGGAGGTGCGGCATTATGGAGAGCCTTGTGGATGAGGGTGATAACTTTATATTTTATTCTATATTGAATAGGCAGCCAATGTAGTGACTGGCACAGACCAGAGGCATCGCTGTAGCGTCTAGCCTGATAGATGAGCCTGGCTGCTGCATTCAGAATAGATTATAGAGGGGAGAGTTTAGTGAGGGGAAGACCGATTTTTAAAGAGGACCTTTCACCATTTTTCCCAAAGGCAGTGTTATATACTGCCAGAAAGCTGACAGTGCGCTGAGCTCAGCGCACTGTCGGCTTTCCCGATCTGTGCCCGGTGTGAAGAGCTTACGGCCCGGTACCGTAGCTCTTCTATGGTCAGAAGGGCGTTTCTGACCATTAGCCAGGAACGTCCTTCTGCCTCGCGGCGCCTATCGCGCTGTGCTGTGGAGCCGGGAGGAACGCCCCCTCCCTCTCCTGATAATACTCGTCTATAGACGAGCTGTGTGAGCAGAGGGAGGGGGGCGTTCCTCCCCGCTCCACAGCACACCGCGATAGGCGCCGCGAGGCAGAAGGACGTTCCTGGCTAATGGTCAGACCATATGACCATAGAAGAGCTACGGTACCAGACCGTAAGCTCTTCACACCGGGCACAGATCGGGAAAGCCGACAGTGTGCTGCACTCAGCGCACTGTCAGCTTTCCGGCAGTATATAACACTGCCTTTGGGAAAAATGGTGAAAGGTCCTCTTTAAGCTGTTTTTACAAAAAAAAAGCTTGGCAAGGTCCAAAAAAAGATTTCTAATTAGGAAGCTTTTTTTTTACAGTGCCAAAATAAGCCACACGTTATTTACGTGTGAACTAACAGAGTCATACGAGAGCGTTTTTCTGGAACAAATTGTACACGTCACACCTTTCAAAGGACAGAAAGAAGGACAAAATGTGTGGCGCGCTATGTTCACCATGGTAACTTTACCTCCACCCACTTCTACATTGACTCCGCCCATTCTCATTCATTTTCTTTGTGCCCCCTACACAGTATAACGCTCTTACACCTACCCTAACATTATATCCCCTAAATTATAATGTTCCCCTCCAATTGCCCCACAATAAGAAGTCCCTCTCCTTGTGCCCCAGTTTAAACTGGGGGCAACTAGAGGGGGACATTAAACTGGAGCAGCTAGACGGGGATATTAAACTGGGGGCACCTAGAGGCAGACTTGTCCCCCTCCAGCTACCACCACAGTTTAATGTCCTCTTCTCCAGTTTAATTTCACCCTCCATCTGCCCCCCCAAGTTAATGTCCACTCCACCATTTGCCACCAGCTTAAAGGGATCCTATCACTCAGACATGATTTTTTCCTAAGTACTACGTCGGAATAGCCTTAAGAAAGGCTATTCGTCTCCTACCTCGCACAGTATTGGAAGCGGCCAATTTCTCGTGGTCTGTGGGCATTCACAGTCTTCTCTGCGCAAGGCCTTAGAAGTTACAAGCCAAGGCTGGAAGAAGAGGCTGAAGATGACGCTGCTGAAGAAGAGGAGGTGGCACTGGAGAGAGTTCTCTCGCAGCATTGGGGACGACCCCAGTGCTGTCTGAGCGCTGGGGCCCGCCCCCAGTGCTGCGATAGAGCTTATTAGCATACCGACAAGAACCGGGATTGTAGGCGAACGGCGGCGCGGAGAAGATGACGAAAGGTAGGAGACGAATAGCCTTTCTTAAGGCTATTCCAATGTGGTACTTAGAAAACAATCAAGTCTGAGTGATAGGATCCCTTTAATTTCCCCGCTTCACTGTATCCATGATAAATTCTGCAAGGGGTGTAGTTTCCAAAATGGGGTCACTTTTGGAGGGTTTCCATTGTATTTGTACTCCAGGGACTCTGCAAATGGGACATGGTGCCTGAAAATTATTCCAGCAAATCTGCTTTACAGACACCAGTGATGCTCCTTCCCGTCTGTGCACTGCCTTGTGCCCAAACATCACTTTACACCCACATGTGGGATATTTCTGTGCTTAGGAGAAATTTCATAACAAATTGTGAGATGTATTTTCTCCTTTAACCCTTTGTGAATGTGGTAATTTTAGGGCTAAATGAATTTATTATTGAAAAAAATGAAATGTCTAAATTTCACCTCTATATTGTTTTTTGAAATGCTTAAAGGGTTATTAAACTTCTGATATGCTGTTTTAAATTGAGAGGTGCAGTGGGGTGATTTATGGGGGTTTCTAATAGGCCTAAATAATCCCCTTCAGAACTGAAATTGCTCATAAAAAATTAGTTTCGGAAATTTTCGTGTAAATCTGAAAAATCGCAATAGTGGTTTTATATTTCCATCATTGGAGTTGAGTGAGAGCTTATTGTATTTTTCTTTCTTAGTCCCATACTGGGGCATGAACACTAGGGGGCACAATAGCCTGTATAATATATTGTACTAATAGAAAGTAACTATAAGACTCTGCATCTGACTCATATGTTTTAGGAATTGAATGTCACTGCTTCTGCATATATCAACATATTGATTGTTTACATAAGATCTGTCCCCTCTTTTGACATATCTTTCTTTTAGTAAATACTTAATGTCCCTATGGCCTGGTTTATATTCACATTTGGTATTCCATTCGGGGAGTCCTCTTGCGCCCCTACACAAAACAAAAAATGAAATATACCCACGTGAAGCCGGGTCCTCATGCTAGTAGGGTATAATGGGGTCTGTGTGGTTTCCACACAAAACATGTGGAAAGAAAAGTCCTTCAAGCAGCACTTTTCTCTCCACATGTTTCATGCGGGAAGCGAACGGAAACCACACGGACCTCATTATAGTCTATGGGGTTCCGCGTGTTTTTCTAGGTAACTGGTTTTTTTATGCATATATGTTTCTGTTCGGGAGTCCCCAAGCAGACTCTCCAAACGGAATTGCAAATGTAGATGTGAACCAGGCCTATGAAATAATTAATTTTCTTAGAGTTCCGCCTTTTGCCATTTCCTATTTTATTGCTGCTGAAAATGAAGAAGGGTTGAACTGGGAGTTACCATTCCCCTTGACCCGGTATAGTCTGGCACTGAATGTACAACATCAGACAGGAACACCCCCAGCTAGTAACACCCAGCTGTTCATTTATTCACACTTTTTTAGATAGAAACAGAGAATTGTAAGAAAAGATGCTTCCAAACCTTATATTATAAGGAACTGACATGTTAGGAATGGGAATATGTCTTTAAGTTGTGTATCATATTATTTATGTATTGCTTTATCATTGTAGGATATCATTTGGTTATGGAGCAGTCTCTGAGTGAATTTTCCTCAATATCATCTATTGAAGCTTTGTCTGCCTTGCTTAACAATGCCGAAGAAGAGGAGGAAAATGAAGTAGGTATAGAGGTTGAAAACTGCTGAAATGCTAAATGAATAATTAGAAAGAAATTTAATGTAGTTTGACATAAAGGTAAATGAAGTGGTGCTCTTAGTGCATGACCATTATATTGTATGGAGGCATTCATAGGGATCATTGTACTGTGAGGTGACAGTGATGGGTGCCATTATTCTGTATAGAGGCAATGATGAGTCACACTACTCACTCTCCATACGATGTGTAATGGATTTAGGGACTGCAGTGGTATTATAAGGAACTGACATGTTAGGAATGGGAATATGTCTTTAAATTTTGCCACCTCTGGTTTACACTGTGTGGTCTAGAGTGTCAGTCTGGCTTTACTGATTCGCAAAAGATAGTTAGACCTCATGGACACAATTGAGCGTACATATCAAGAGGGGATGATTTTTTTTTTTAGCTGAGGGCCTTTGGATCACACTCCGATGTCATTCTGTTCAGATCGGAACAGAGTATCGGGTGCCCTGCTTAGACGGCACACTCGGTCATGTGAATGAAGCATCAAAGGTATATAGCACCACAAAAAGAAAATATGGCAGGCACTGCTCACTTTTATGTCCAATACAAAAACATGTTCATAGGAGTAGTTATCTCACAGACTCTGCGAGTCAGTCCAGGGGCACACTGTTCAGTGCAAGAAATGTCTATTCAAAAGAACAACAGCAGCGTCACTCTTATCCAGACTCCAAAAACTCTATTCGTGCAGCAGTAAAACAGGCATAGCCAGGTACAGCGCACATCAGCAACTGGCCATATCACAAAAGACGTTATTCTACAGTAACAGACCGAACTAGCGCATAGAAGCGTGTGTAGCGCGAAGTGGCCCATTGCTGTTGTGCTCTGTACTTGGCTATGCTTGTTTTACTGCTGCATGAATAGTTTGTGGAGTCTGGATAAGAGTGCCACTACTGTTGTTCTTTTGAATGGAAATCAAAGCTATCTAAATCTATTAAATACAGGTTGCACATGCTTTTACATCTCTTTGCCATCTATCTATCCAATATATTTTGTGTATTTTTATATCTAAACTGCTAGCCTATGTAAATTAAAGAGGTTTCCTCAACACATTGCTTTTGAAATGTTGCATCTTTTCCCTGCTATGTGAAATTATTCTTCCGATTGTTTATACAATGTTGTTATGGGACCCGGCCTGTTATCTGATTTTGGGTCGAAAGACTTGACCCACTTCTCTCTGGAGGGAAGGGGGGCTGAGTTCTCTGGATTACTCTTGCTTTCAGAGCTGTTATCTCCTGCTCTTGGATCCCAAGCAATGAGGTAAGCTAATTGCAGTTTTCTGATGAAGGCATAGTAAATTGTCTATATTTACTGAGGTACTTCCTAGTGTCTACCAAACAGTGAAAACTATAGTACATAACTCATGGCGTCATATAACTTGTACAATTAAATATGTTCTGTATAACATCCTAACTTGCTTAAGGAAAGAGTAGTTATCCTTCATTCGTTTGTACAGAATTAATGTATTTGCTTCCCTTTTCTTTAATGTAGTGTTTTCTAATGAATTTACCATTTAGGGACAGTCCTTATCCTCAGCGATCAATCCAGGAGATATTGGACCTTTAAGGCCAGAAAAAAAAGTTAGCACTTGTAAGTACTGATAATTTAGCCAAAGAAAGTAATTTTAGTATTAGATTGGTTTTATTCTGATGTATTTACCCAATGTTCAGATTTATCAAGGGATCAGGACAACAGACATTTAAACAGAGGAAGATTCCAATGGAAAACTTTCTGTTTGTATGTGTTGTCATTGACAGCAATGCTAATATAAAAATAGAAGGCTCCTTCTGTTAGCTTTCAGGTTTGTTTGGTTTTTTACACATAAATGAACACCTAGAACAGATGTGTATTTTAATACTCTTTCCAGGACTGCAGTTCTCAGACCTCCCACATTTCTGCTTAACCAGTGTCGGCAGCCCCATAGCAGTGAATGGAGCGCAAGTTAAGCAAGCGCACTGGTGTTTCATTCATAGGCAGAATGCAGGGGGACCCAGCACTCAGACTGGCAATAATGTGAGACATATATCCTGTGGAATAGGGGCTAGGTCTTTGTAATGGGACAACCTTTTTTTAAAGGGATCGTATCAGTCAGACACATTTTTTTCTAGGTACCATGTCGGAATAGCCTTAAGAAAGGCTATTCTTCTCCTACCTTTCGTCGTCTTCTCCGCACCGCTGTTTGCCCGTTTTTTCTCTGTATGCAAATTAGCTCTCTCGCAGCACTGGGAGCGTCCTCAATGCTGCGAGAGAGCTCTCTCCAGCGCTGCCTCCATCTTCGTCAACAGTGTCCTCTTCAGCCTCTTCTTCCAGCGGTGGCTTGTAACTTCTAGGCCTTGTATTTTCTATTGTTGATTTATTTAACTTGCATTTCTTTGGACCCCATGTTCTTTTGTTGTGGGTGCTGAGTATATATTCTTGGGGTTTGCATATGTGTCAGATAGAAGCTCCTTTTCTATATGATTTCTTGGCCTTGGGCAGAGCAGACTGCGCATGCCCACAGGCCACAAGAAAATGGCCGCTTACAATACTGTGCAAGCGGCCATTTTCTTGTGGCCTGTGGGCATGCGCATTCTGCTCTGCCCAAGGCCTAGAAGTTACAAGCCAACGCTGGAAGAAGAGGCTGAAGAGGACACTGCTGACGAAGATGAAGGTGGCACTGGAGATAGCTCTATCACAGCATTGGGTAACGCCCCCAGTGCTGTTTGAGCGCTAGGGCCCGCCCTCAGTGCTGCGAGAGAGCTAATTTGCATACCGACAAAAAACAGGATTATAGGTGAATGGTGGCGCGGAGAAGACGACAAAAGGTAGGAGAAGAATAGCCTTTCTGAAGGCTATGCCGACATGGTACCTAGAAAAAATTGTGTCTAACTGATAGGGTCCCTTTAAGGTAAAGTTAGGCAATACAGAGATAAGACAATATACATTATTAATTATTATTATCATATATTATACATTTGAAAATGCTCAAATGCTATCTCATGTAGTTTCATACACATGCCTAATTTTTCACAGCATCACAAAAGGACAAGGACAGCAAAGAGATATGGAATGTTCTGGAAATTCCTGATGGGTCTGAATTTGATGACTCTTTGGACCCAAGAGAGCAGCCAGAGTAAGTACTGCTAAGGTATTTAATATAGTAATAAACAGGTCCAAATCAGATTAGGAATTCTTTCTTTTTTTCTCACAGATATGAAATACTTTTTAAGCAGAGAGTTGGAAGTGAAGATATCTTTTTGGGCATGAGTCGAAAAGACTCATCAACAGCTTGTTGTGAGGATTTGGTGGTAAGACAATGTGGCTAGTTCTCAAGTAGTATAATTTATTCACAAAAAAAGGTTTGTGTAAAATACTTTTCAAACAAATATGTTTAAATGAAACCTTACAAGCTTTTGTCTTAAAATAAGTCTATTAGCAGGATCATTGAGTATACACTAGATGCAAAGGGATTCATTTAGTGTATTAGTGTTTAATGTCTTGTTGTCCCCTGCTCCAGCATAAGGGGCACCTACGATAAGGTGCCGATTAGACACTTCTTCCCAGGGCCCATGCACCTAGGCACAAGTGACACTTTTTTGGCACAAAGGGCACAGTCTTAAGCTTAAACGAAAAAAATAATTGACCTCGGATGGGAGCCTCTTCCTTCTGGAAGAGTCATACTAGCCTGGCTATTATTCCAAGATTGTGCCCTTAGGTTTCTTTGAAAAAAGGTATTAATCTATAGGGAGCTACCTTTCAATAGGTGGCGCTAGGAGCCAAAACCTCTTTAACATATTTGCCAACTGTATGATGTAAATAAGATTAAGTACTTGTAATTAGTTGGATCAAGCAAATAATCTAGTTGCATTCTTATCAATAGCACATTTGGCCTATTTTGCAGCTGCTACTAATGATTTTGAACTCCTCCACCTATGACAATTATTATTGAGTGTACTTGGTTACAAGATATTGTATTTTATAGTGTAGTATGATCCTTAATGGGGTTGATGAGGTATTGGAGAAACTCCTGCAGAATCCAGGGGAGGAGCACTCGGAGGTTCAACCCGATGTATGTTCAGACTCATGTAGTGCACGGGCCTCTTTCCGGAAGTACTGTACCACAACTGACCACTGGAACCAATCAGTGGCCTCACCAGTTGCTGGAGAGGGACCGGTAAGGCTACTCATTGGTTTCAGCAGTCACGTGGGGCACAAGTTCTGACAACGAGGCCTCAGAACAAGCCTTGAACAGACACCAGATACGGACAGCAAAGTGCAGGGGAAACTTCAGTATACTGTATTTTTTTTGTATTTTATTTTAAACATCTACTGGCCACCACATGGCATGCTCCAATACTTGGAAATCCTTTTAATATATAGTATTTTAGTATTACTCTCAGACACGGTGTAGTATAACTAAACATTATTCAATAGCAAACCAGGAGTATCAGAATAAAGAATGTGTGTCTTGCCATAGACTGGAAGCACGGTAATACTGTACCTTGCATAAATGCCTTTGCTGGTGAAACATTATTCCACAATATGGTATCTCCCTACAGCCATTTGTTAATGAACAGTATTAGCAATAATATTTTTTACACCTCTCCTTTTCACTTCTTCAGAAAAGCTATTGCTACTAAATGCTACTAAATGCTATTATGTCACTTTCTATGTAAGTGTTTAGTTTTTTACTCCATTAGATTTATTTACTTATATTTTCACTCTAGGTTAAAATCCATCTCCCCAACACAAAAGCCTCTGACATGTCACTTGACATCAGGAGAAAGTTTCTAGACCTCCGTACTCCCAAATAGTAAGTAATCCTTATGAAAAATGCATTTTTGACTGTATTTACCCCCTGTTCTTCCCCATCCTCCCCCTGTTCTATCTTGTACCCTCACCCGGACCCCTTCTCCCCTTCCCTATCTATCCTCTACCTCTTACATGATGTTTCATGTCACTTAAACGAGCATTGTAAAACAAAAATTTGTGCGTTGTGCTCTGTATACTTTTGAGCAACCTACATTTGTTATTATGTACTCTGTACCTCTTAATAAAAACAGTTTTAAAAGATAGAAAAATGCATTTTTGACAAACAAGGAAAATATACTTGATTATTCTAGCCCATACAGTATTAAATGAGTTTTCCAAGGTATGTAAAATACGTTCCACCACTAGGAATTGTGATCGTACAAAGAACGCTTACTCAACCTTTTATTTGCTTCGGCGTGCCGTGTCAATCTTCCCTGCTGCTCATTGTTTATATGGCTACAGTGGTGATGTTCCCACTTATCCTGTGTCCTAACTGGTATATGGCATACAGTATACTCAAGGTATATTCAGTCAGAATTCACAAGAGAAAACATTCTTTTACAGACTTTTAATTTTTCTTTTTTTTTCTTTTAGTAAACTGGGATTACATCTTCCCCATCCAGTAAATGACAAAACTGGAAAAGCACAATTTAGAGCGGACACAGAAACTCTAGAAGTCACCCTCACTATGGCCAGAGACCTTGACTTTGTCAACTTTTCATGACGTTTGTAATATCTACTGTTTATATAACATGGTTTGTCAGTGTGATGCATTTATTATATTTCTTAAAAGTCAAGTTATTTAAATACTGTAGTAATATCGTCTTTGAAGGTTCTTGTGTGTCTTCTGAAACTGATCCATGGAAAACTTGCTCACTTGCACTTATGCTGCTCTCTAGTTTCACCTGTCTTACAAAAGTCAAGTATCCTTAATAAACTTTTAATCGATCATATTCTCCGATGGTGTAAAGTTAATGCAAAGTGATTCCGACAAGCCAGGCAGCTAACAGCATGTAAAGCAAGTTGTGTGAACTCCACTAATGAAAATAAATGCCACTCATTTTTATTAACATAACCATTTATGTAAACACATTAGTGACATATTAATAGGATATTCCAGCAAGGGTCTGAAAAGCATCGTTCCACTCCTGACTGCTCTGCTCAGCTTTTTCTGAGCAACTGAAAGAAAATAAATTGACTGTAATGGCTGTGCAGATAGGGAAGGTTCTGACACAACTGTTTCTTAGTAGTGCTGCCACTTCATTCTAGAGGTCACCTTGGATAGGCAAGTAAGATAATACAACAGTGTCTTCATGGCAACACTGCTGCTAACAGAAATCTAAGGGGGGGGGAAGAAATTCTCTCTGTAAAGAGAAGAGTTCATTTTGTTAGTTTTGATGTTTCTTTCACTTCAATTCTAACTTTGTTTTATCTTTATACAATACCTTGTTACCACGTAGTATAGAAGTGAAAGGTGACACTCCAATTCCAAACCAGTGACCACAATACATGGGCACAATAGACTCTTCTCTTGACTCATGCATATGTTATACATTACAGTAGGGGAGTATATAAATAGAGAGCTCATTTGGTTATGTTGGGGGAATCATAATACCCCAGAGATATGCTGTCTGTAAAGGAAAATTAATTAACAGGCCAAGATCGGCTACAGCCGATCTTTGACCTGGAGAATCAACAGAGACACATGGTGGTGGTGTATCAAAATGGATTCTGTTTTAATGGTGGCTAGAACAAAGTATATATCACATGGCATAGACAGAACAGGATTGGCTAGTATAATTAGCCTAACATCTATTGGTGGAGAAGTTTGTAACAATAGCCCTGATGCATATCTATTGGATAAGAAACTGGAGAGAGGTCACACACCCCTGAGGGCTAGCTCTACTCTAAAATGGAGTCAGTGGCCGCATGGTATCAATCAAAATGGCAGCCATCAGCACATGTCTCAAATACACACCCTAGATGTCTATCTCATGGTATTCTAAAGACAATAGACATCCGTGTTGGAGACAATTAGCTTAATTACCCTTCTCTTGTCCCTTTATCTTAAAAAGGGTCTTTGGTCTTTGATCCTTTCCTAACAATGCCCCTGGTTCCAGACGATCTGTCCCCATCCTTTGTAAGATAGCATCACCCAATACACAGAGCATAGTATTTACATAACCAGTCTGGCAAGTCTCCAAATTGCTCATCTATGGACAGATAGAACCATCTCAGCCCCCACCTCTATACACAATTTTTCATAAGATATTATTAGCCCCCCACAGTTATAACATCTATGAGTTCCCTATTGTCTTTGAATTGCCTTTTATATCTTGTACGACATATGAGCTCTTGTTTATTTTCTTTTGTTGTACTTGCTTCTTTTCTTTTATTAAAATCACTTAAAGAGGACCTTTCATCAGATCGGGCACATGCAGTTTTATATACTGCTGGAAAGCTGACAGTGCGTTGAATTCAGCCCCCTCCCTCTGCTCACACAGCTCGTCCATAGACGAGTATTATCAGGAGAGGGAGGGGGGAGTTCCTCCCCGCTCCACAGTACAGCGCAATAGGCGCTGCTGGGCAAAAGGGCATCCCTGGCTAAGTGTCAGAAACGCCCTTCTGACTGTAAAGCGCTACGGTACCGGGACCGATAGCGCTTTACACCGGGCACAGATCGGGAAAGCTGATAGTGCGTTGAATTCAGCGCACTGTCAGCTTTCCAGCAGTATATAAAACTGCATGTGCCCGATCTGATGAAAGGTTCTCTTTAAATTAGTGATGTTCTAGAAAGTATTACACTGTATTGTACAAATTGCTTTCATTGGTGTTTTAACATATATATTAACATATAAAAACCAGCAAGTCATTACATTTAGAAAGTAAAAATTATTCAAAACCTGACATTATACAAATTGTTAAATCACCATGTAATACAAAATAGCTGCCAATATTTACCATAAAAATTACATGATAATAAAACAGGGTACTAGAGGTAAATAAGGAAGAGGGAATAGGCAAAGAAGTCAAGCAGGAGGAGTCAAGACTTTGGAAGCAGCAACGTGTCCATTCCATTACACCGAACAGAGGTATACAGATCAAGCCAAAGAAGTTGGGGTCTTTCATGAATTCCTGCCAGGGATACAGAGCTTTAACCTCTTCAAGACCAAGCCTAAAAATACCTTCATGACCAGGCCTCATTTTTCCACCCCAGTGGAGATCCAAGGAACATGTATTGAGATAGTCAGGACCTATAAGTACCTGGGCGTGATCCTCAACAATAAACTAGACTGGGCTGATCACCTGGAGGTGCTGCACAGAAAGGGCCACAGCAGACTCTACCTGCTCAGGAGGCTGAGGGCCTTCGGAGTCCAGGGGACACTTCTTAGGGCCTTCTTCAACTCTGTGGTTGCCTCAGCCATCTTTTTCGGTGTGGCCTGCTGGGGGAGCAGTATATCAACCAGGGACAGAAATAGACTTGACAGGCTGATCAGAAGGGCCAGCTCTGTCCTGGGGAGCCCCTTGGACCCAATACAGGTGGTGGGTGACAGAAGGATACTGTCTGTGGTGACCCCCATGCGGGAGAACAAATCCCACCCCATGTATGGGTGATGGGACTTGGCAGCACTGTAAGTGACCGTCTGCTTCATGCCAAGTGTGAGAAGGAGCTACCGCAGGTCCTTCCTTCCAACCGCGACCAGGCTGTATAATCTACATCAGACCAAGCGAAGATCACTCCGCACAGAGAACTAATGATGACCATGAGGTCTTCCTCTTTCTCTTCCATTTTTCCTTAGCTGTTATGGACTCCTATCTTTCTCTTCTCAGCTTATGTGTGTCTACGTCTGTAATATATTACTGTGTATTATCCTGTATCTGTATTACTATTCTGCTGTAACATGCTGAAATTTCCCCACTGTGGGACTATTAAAGGATTATCTTATCTTATCTTTTTCAAATCTGACATGTCACTTTATGCGGTAATAACTTTGAGACGCTTTAACTTATACAAGTGATTTTGAGATTGTTTTCTCGTGACACATTGTACTTCATGTTAGTCGTAAATATTGATCAATATTTTTATATATCTTTATTAAAAAAATATAGGAAATTTGATGGAAATTTGGAAAAAATTGCAATTGAAGAAATGTGAAATGCTCTGCTTTCCAAACAGACAGACATGACGTCATATCACACAAATAAATGAATAAATATTATCTACCATATCTCTGCTTTATATTGGCATCATGTTTTAATTGTCCTTTAATGTATTTTGGACATTATAAAGCTTACAAGTGCAACAGCGATTTCCAGATTTATAAGAAAATTTCTCAAACTAATTTTTTAGGGACCACTTCAGTTCTGAACGGGATTATAAAGACCTATATTTTAGAAACCCCCATGAATCACCCCATTTTCAAAACCGCACTCCTCAAATAATGCAAAACAGCATTTGGGAAGTTTGTTAACCCTTTAAACATTTCACAGAAGTTAAAACAATATGGAGGGGAAATTTAGACATTTCTTTTTTTTTTTTTTCAATAAAACATTCATTAAGCCCTTAAATTAACACAATCACAGAGTTAAAGGAGAAAATGCATCTCACAGTTTGTTGTGCAATTTCTCCTGAGCATAGAAATACCCCACATGTAGGTATAAACTGGGCACACGGCAGCGCACAGAAGGGATGGAGCAACACTGAGGGTTTGAAAAGCAGATTTTGCTGGAATAGTTTTCAGCTGCCATGTAAAGGAAACCCCCCTAATGTGACCCCATTTTGGAAACTACACCCCTAACAGTTTATCAAGGGGTATAGTGAGCATTTTGACCTAATAGCCTTTTCAAAGATTTCATTAAAGGGATTCTACCATTAAGAAACTTTTTTTTCTAGGTAACACGTCGGAATAGCCTTTAGAAAGGCTATTCGTCTCCTACCTTTGGAAGTGCTCTCCGCCGCGCCGTTCGTTCGAAATACCGGTTTGTACCAGTATGCTAATTAGTTCTCTCGATGCAATGGGGGCGACCCCATTGCTGCTCGAAAACCGACTCCAGCGCCGCCTGTCTTCTGCATCCTCCCCTTCCTTCTTTGGCTTGACGTCAGACGCCTGCGCAGTACGCTCTGTTCGGCGAACTTCGCCGAACAGAGCATACTGCGCAGGCATCCAACGTCAAGCCGAAGAAGGAAGGGGAGGATGCAGAAGACAGGCGGCGCTGGAGTCGGTTTTCGAGCAGCAATGGGGACACCCCCATCGCATCTCCTGTGCTGGGGGACGCCCCCATCGCTGCGAGAGAACTAATTAGCATACCGGTACAAACCGGTATTTTGAACGAACGGCGCGGCGGAGATCACTTCCAAAGGTAGGAGACAAATAGCCTTTCTAAAGGCTATTCCGACGTGTTACCTAGAAAAAAAAGTTTTTTAATGGTAGAATCCCTTTAACAGGCATGTGTAAAATTAAAAATTAATAGAATAGTCACTTTTTCACCAAATTTTTCATTTTCACAAGGGGTTAAAGGAGAAAAAGCACCCCACAGTTTGTTGAACAATTGCTCATGAACGTGGCAATACCCCATATGTAGTTATAATGTACTCTATGGGTATATGGTGGGGCTTAGAATGGAAAGAGCGCCATTTAGCTAGGAGGGTGGATTTTGATGAAATAGTTTTGAGGTGCCATGTCGCTAGAGAACTCCCCTAGAGTACCATTACAAGGAAAACCTTCAAAAGTGACCCCGTTTTGGAAACTACAACCCTCACAGAACATATCAAGGGATATAACGAGCATTTTGACCCTTCAGGTGTTTCACAGATTTTATTAACATTGGGACGTGAAAATGAAAAATTACTTCTTTTCCAATAAACCATCAATTTAGTTCAAAAATTTTTAATTTTATAAGGGGATAAAGGAAAAAAAGCTCCCTAAGTTTTGTAAGAGAATTTCTTCTGAACACAGCAATACCCTATATGTGATTGTAAACTGCTATATGGGAACATGGTGGTGCTCAGAATGGAAAGAGCGCTATTTGGCTATTGGAGGGCAGATTTGACTGGATTAGATTTCGGGTGCCATGTCGCATTAGTAGAGCCCCTAGACTACCAATACAATGGAAACCTTCAAAAGTGACCCAATTTTTGAAACTACACCCCTCACAGAACATATCAAGGGATGTAATGAGCAGTTTGACCCTACAGCTTTTTCACAGATTTTATTAACATTGGGATGTGAAAATGAAAAAAATTGTGTTTTTTCATTAAACCGTCAATTTAGTCCAAAATGTTTTATTTTTACAGGAGGATAAGGGAGTAAAAGCACCTCAAAGTTTGTTACACACTTTCTCTTGAATGCAGCAGTACCCTTTATGTGGTTATAATCTGCTGTATGGGAACATGGCGGGGCTCAGAATGGAAAGAGAACTATTTGGTTTTGGAGGGCAGATTTTGCTGGAATAGTTTTGAAGTGCCATGTCACATTTGCAGAGTCCCTAAAGAACCAATACAATGGAAACCCCCAAAAGTGACTCCATTTTAGAAACTACACCCCTTAAGGAATGTATCAAGGGGTATTATCATTTTGAGTCTGAGTATTTACCAAAAATTAATGTACAATGTGAACATTTAAATTTTTTAAAGAAATATGCCATTTTGGTGCCCAATATGTTGCACCCACTTTGTGTCATCAGAGACCTGCACTCCTCAAACTATTTAGTGGGCCATCCCGGGTAGAAATAAGTTATATATGTGGGTGTAAATTGCTGCTTGGGCACACCGCAGAGCTCAGAAGGGAAGGAGCAGTGTGCTTCTTAGCTTTTGGTTTACAGATTTGAAGGAATTTCCTGACGCCATGTTTCCTGGAGTTGACAGTAAATTGGAATTCCCCAAGAAATTACCCTCTTTTGTTGGGGACATTTTAGATTCTCTAAAAATATGACATGGAATCAAAAAACCAACAATCTAAATAAATCGGCCGTCCAAAAGCACACTTTTGAAGAGCCCCCAAAATGGCAGTAAAGTAGAACCTGCAGACACATAACCCCACTTTGGACACTACACCCCTCAAGGGATTCATCAAGTGGGTAGTGAGGATTTTTAAACTTTGAGTGTTGCATTAATGTCATTTCCAGATGATGAAAAGTGAAAATTGCAATTTTTCCATAGATATGCCGTTTCAGTGCCCAATATGTTGTACCCCATTTGTGTCAGCAGAGACACACACTGCAAAAACTGTTAAGCGGGTATCCCGGGCACATCAGCATTTGGAGTGTTCATCTCTGATACAAGCCGGGCACAACATATTACGTACTGAAATGACGTATTCCGGGAAAAATTATTTTCACCTCTCACAATCAGCTGCGTATTCATTTTTGGAAAATTAATTAATGCAACACTTAGGGGTTAAAAATTATCACTTTACCCCTTGATAAATCCTTCAGGGGTGTAGTTTCCAAAATGGGGTCACATGCCAGGGAATTCCACTTTACTGGCGTTTCAGGGTTTTGCAAAAGTGTCATGGTGTATAAAAACCAAACTGCCTAAGTCTGTTCTCCAAAAACCAAAATAGCGGTCTGTTACGTTCGTGTCTGAGTCCAGACCCAGATTCCGGGCTGCAGATTGCACCTCTAAGGAGACAGGGGAAGGAGACTATCCCTGGCACTACGATGGCTAGCTAGGCCCTGCCTACGGGTGGTGGTCAGCTGTCCCCAAGCTAGTCTTGGCCCCGACAACTCCTGGCTCTCTAGAACGAAGACCTAGTAGACAGATAGGGCAAGAGCTATAGGAGAGCTAGGGACTGGGGTTTCTAAAGTGGTGACCCCTACAGAAATCCAGGTGCAGCTGCAGACAAACGGGCTGGGAGGTGCTGGACAATGGACACGCAGCACAACACAAAACAAACAAGAGAATGAGGAGAGGGACAGTGGACAGGTGAGGAAAGGGTAAACACAGGACTGGGGAAAACACTGGAACCCAAAACATCTCAAACCACAAGAAAGTGCCAAGCACACAGAGCAGAAGGACAGGGTGGAGATAAAGTGTGAGGAAACAAACAAGATTCAAACCACAGGCAACTTTCAAACCACTTCCTAATCTGCTGGAACCTTCACAAAACAATCCTCCTCCTAAAGCCAAGAATCCTAGGGTGTAAACCATGAAAACCAGCAACATGTGGAGCAGCCCTCTTCCTTAAAAAGGCCCCAGAATCCTCCCATAGGACGATGGCAAATTAAACACCTGAGGACTGGCACCATGGCACCAATACGACACCAGATGGTCCAGTGGTGAAGCAACCACCAGCAGAACACATGAGCCTGGATCAAATCCCCATACACAAACAACCAGGTCATGACACGATCCTTCTCTTCTGTGCCCACATATGGCATTATGTACATTATCCTGGGTACACCAGTGTCATACATGTGGCTTAAACTGCAGTTTGGGCACACAGCAGGGCATAGTAGCGAAGGTGCACTAAGTGACGTTTTGAGCACAGATTCAGATGTTTGGTATCTGGACGCCAAGTCATGTTCACAGAGCCTCTAAAGTATCAATAAAGTGGAATCCCTTAGGGAATGACCTCATTTTAAAAATTGCACCCCTTAAAGAACTTATCAAGGAGCGTAGTGAGTATTCGTATGCTAAATGTGACTGCACAGCGGATGATGAAGAGTGAATATGTAAACTGTGCAGAGTACATTCGGAGCACCAAATTCCCTACTATGTCTCCAGTAGCTCCTATGTTTGAGGGGAGGGGTCACTCTGGGGGGCAGTTCTTGTTTAGTTTCCCTCGTAAGTTCTAAATCTTGTTTGCACCCCAATGTAAGCTTGCACAGTTTATACATTCCCTTCCTGCCACAGCCAGACGTGTTCTTATGATTTGGTGATTTTTGAGATCTTTGTCTTCACATTTTACAAGCTATAATTTTATTTTTTATTTTTCTGGTGATGTGGCCACATGAGAGCTTGATGATTGCGGTATGGTGCTTATAACTTATTGACACTGTTCCCAATAATGTGCGCACGTGGGCAGCCGCTCACGTATTGCAGCCGCCCCGCTCAGCCAGAATTAATGGCCGCGCACTCAACTCAGATCTGCATCCGGAGGACGCAGATCTGTGTTGAATACTGACGCGACTAAAGCAAGGAGCTGTCACAGCTCAGCTCCTTGCTTTGCCGCTAGTCGCTGTGTAGAGGTGATGTGATGACGTCACATCGCGCCTACAACTGTTTGCGAGAGAGAGGCGCGGAGAGAGCGGCCTGGGAGTGAGGAGAAGGTAAGTTTAATGTGTACACTGAGGTGGAATGTGAAACTGGGGGCAGATGAAGGAGGGGATGGCATGACACTGGGGGCAGAGATGGAGGGACATGAATCTGGGTGCAGAGATGGAGGGACATGAATCTGGGGCAGAGATGGAGGGGGGACATGAATATGGGGGCAGAGATGGAGGGACATAAATCTGGAGGCAGAGATGGAGGGACATGAATCTGGGGGAAGAGATGGGGGGACATGAATATGGAGGCAGAGATGGAGGGGGGACATGAATCTGGGGGCAGAGATGGAGGGGGACATGAATATGGGGGCAGAGATGGAGGGACATGAATCTGGGGGAAGAGATGGGGGGACATGAATCTGGGGGAAGAGATGGAGGGGGGACATGAATATGGGGCAGAGATGGAGGGACATGAATCTAGGGGCAGAGATGGAGAGGACATGAATCTGGGGGCAGAGATGGAGAGGACATGAATCTGGGGGCAGAGAAGTGGAGACATGAATCTGGGGGCAGAAATGTGGGGACATGAATCTGGGGGCAGAAATGGAGGGACATGAATCTGGGGGCAGAGATGGAGAGGACATGAATCTGGGGGCAGACGTGGGGGACATAAATCTGGGGGCAGAGATGGAGGGGACATGAATCTGGGGCAGAGATGGAGGGACATGAATCTGGGGGCAGAGATGGAGGGGACATGAATCTGGGGACAGAGATGGAGGGTTATGAATCTGGGGGAAGAGATGGGGGGACATGAATATGGGGGCAGAGATGGAAAGACATGAATCTGGGGGAAGAGATGGGAGGACATGAATATGGGGGCAGAGATGGAGGGGACATGAATATGGGGACAGAGATGGAGGGGGGACATGAATATGGGGGCAGAGATGGAGGGACATGAATCTGGGGGCAGAGATGGAGAGGACATGAATCTGGGGGCAGAGATGGAGGGACATTAATCTGGGGGCAGAGATGGAGGGGGGACATGAATATGGGGGCAGAGATGGAGGGACATGAATCTGGGGCAGAGATGGAGGGACATGAGTCTGGGGGCAGAGATGGAGGGGACATGAATATGGGGACAGAGATGGAGGGGGGACATGAATATGGGGGCAGAGATGGAGGGACATGAATCTGGGGCAGAGATGGAGGGACATGAGTCTGGGGGCAGAGATGGAGGGACATGAATCTGGGGGAAAGAGATGAGGGACATGAATATGACGGCAGAGATGGAGGGATATGAATATGGGGGCAGAGATGGAGGGGGGACATGAATATGGGGGCAGAGATGGAGGGGGGACATGAATATGGGGGAAGAGATGGAGGGACATGAATCTGGGGGCAGATATGGGGGACATGAATCTGTGGGCAGAGATGGGGGGCATGAATCTGGGGGCAGAGATGGAGGGACATGAATCTGGGGGCAGAGATGGGGGACATGATTCTGGGGGCAGAGATGGGGGACATGAATCTGGGGGCAGAGATGGAGGGACATGAATCTGGGGGCAGAGATGGAGGGGACATGAATCAGGGGGCAGAGATGGAGGGACATAAATCTGGGGGCAGAGATGGAGGGGACATGAATCTGGGGGCAGAGATGGAGGGACATGAATCTGGGGGCAGAGATGGAGAGGACATGAATCTGGGGACAGAGATGGAGGGATATGAATCTGGGGGAAGAGATGGGGGGACATGAATATGGGGGCAGAGATGGAAAGACATGAATCTGGGGGAAGAGATGGGAGGACATGAATATGGGGGCAGAGATGGAGGGGACATGAATATGGGGACAGAGATGGAGGGGGGACATGAATATGGGGGCAGAGATGGAGGGACATGAATCTGGGGGCAGAGATGGAGAGGACATGAATCTGGGGGCAGAGATGGAGGGACATTAATATGGGGGCAGAGATGGAGGGGGGACATGAATATGGGGGCAGAGATGGAGGGACATGAATCTGGGGCAGAGATGGAGGGACATGAGTCTGGGGGCAGAGATGGAGGGGACATGAATATGGGGACAGAGATGGAGGGGGGACATGAATATGGGGGCAGAGATGGAGGGACATGAATCTGGGGCAGAGATGGAGGGACATGAGTCTGGGGGAAGAGATGGAGGGACATGAATCTGGGGGAAAGAGATGAGGGACATGAATATGGGGGCAGAGATGGAGGGATATGAATATGGGGGCAGAGATGGAGGGGGGACATGAATATGGGGGCAGAGATGGAGGGGGGACATGAATATGGGGGCAGAGATGGAGGGACATGAATCTGGGGGCAGAGATGGGGGACATGAATCTGTGGGCAGAGATGAGGGGCATGAATCTGGGGGCAGAGATGGAGGGACATGAATCTGGGGGAAGAGATGGGGGGACATGAATATGGGGGCAGAGATGGAAAGACATGAATCTGGGGGAAGAGATGGGAGGACATGAATATGGGGGCAGAGATGGAGGGGACATGAATATGGGGACAGAGATGGAGGGGGGACATGAATATGGGGGCAGAGATGGAGGGACATGAATCTGGGGGCAGAGATGGAGAGGACATGAATCTGGGGGCAGAGATGGAGGGACATTAATATGGGGGCAGAGATGGAGGGGGGACATGAATATGGGGCAGAGATGGAGGGACATGAATCTGGGGCGAGATGGAGGGACATGAGTCTGGGGGCAGAGATGGAGGGGACATGAATATGGGGACAGAGATGGAGGGTGACATGAATATGGGGGCAGAGATGGAGGGACATGAATCTGGGGCAGAGATGGAGGGACATGAGTCTGGGGGAAGAGATGGAGGGACATGAATCTGGGGGAAAGAGATGAGGGACATGAATATGGGGGCAGAGATGGAGGGATATGAATATGGGGGCAGAGATGGAGGGGGGACATGAATATGGGGGCAGAGATGGAGGGGGGACATGAATATGGGGGCAGAGATGGAGGGACATGAATCTGGGGGCAGAGATGGGGGACATGAATCTGTGGGCAGAGATGGGGGGCATGAATCTGGGGGCAGAGATGGAGGGACATGAATCTGGGGGCAGAGATGGGGGACATGATTCTGGGGGCAGAGATGGGGGGACATGAATCTGGGGGCAGAGATGGAGGGACATGAATCTGGGGGCAGAGATGGGGGACATGAATCTGTGGGCAGAGATGGGGGGCATGAATCTGGGGGCAGAGATGGAGGGACATGAATCTGGGGGCAGAGATGGGGGACATGATTCTGGGGGCAGAGATGGGGGACATGAATCTGGGGGCAGAGATGGAGGGACATGAATCTGGGGGCAGAGATGGAGGGGACATGAATCAGGGGGCAGAGATGGAGGGACATAAATCTGGGGGCAGAGATGGGGGGACATGAATCTGGGGGCAGAAATGGGGGGACATGATTCTGGGGGCAGAGATGGGGGGACATGAATCTGGTGTCAGAGATGGAGGGACGTGAATCTGGGGGCAGAGACGGAGGGGGGCATGAATCTGGGGCAGAGATGGGGGGACATGAATCTGGGGGCAGATATGAAGGGACATGAATCTGGGGGCAGAGATGGAGGGACATGAACTGGGGGCAGAGATGGGGGGACATGAATCTGGGGGCAGAGATGGGGGTGACATGAATCTGCGGGGCAGAGATGGGGGACATGAATCTGGGGGCAGAAATGGGGGGACATGATTCTGGGGGCAAAGATGGGGGGACATGAATCTGGGGGCAGAGATGGAGGGACATGAATCTGGGGGCAGAGACGGAGGGGGGGCATGAATCTGGGGGAAGAGATGGGGGGACATGAATCTGGGGGCAGCGATGAGGGGACATGAATCTGGGGGCAGAGATGGAGGGACATGAATTGGGGGAAGAGATGGGGGGACATGAATCTAGGGGCAGAGATGGGGGGGACATGAATCTGCGGGGCAGAGATGGGGGATATGAATCTGGGGGCAGAGATGGAGGGGGGACATGAAACTGGGGGCAGATGAAGGGTGTATATGAAACTGGGGAGAGATAGAGGGGGGACATATAATTTATGGGTGACTGTAGAAGGATTATACAGTGCGGGAGCACGTGAAAAATGAATGAGAATGGGCGGAGTCAACATAAAAATAGGCAGAGCTAAATTTGCCGCGGCGCGCTAAGCGTGCTGCACATTTTGGCCCTCTTTCCACTGTTCAAAAGTTGGGAGGTATGCACTCAGGAGGACAGGCAGCAACCAACGGTTGTTTTTTATGGCACCCGCCATATTGCTGTCTGACCTCCTGAGTGCCGGGTTGGCCCGTCACTTTCCTCAGCACCAATCTGTGTGTGGGGGAGGGGGTGACTAAGGAAGGATCATTATACTATCTATACACTGGATTAGCGTTTTCTTGTTTACTAATGGTGGTACTGTTTGGCCATCAGGTCGCCCATCATTGACGGAGCCTTGCCCTGCTCACTAGCTGTTCCGCTCAGCAGCTTCCAGGGCTTAGAGGGAACATTGCTTATTGACTAACTTTTATTAACTCTTTCTTGGTGGATTAAAAAAATCCCCATCAATTATGGCATTGTATTTTACCTTTAAAAAATTTTTTTCACTCAGCGTACAACATAAATAACCTGTTACCTTTATTCTGCAGGTCGGTACAATTACGATACTTTATTTATATTGTTTTTTACGTGATTTATGTCCATTTGGGGACATAAATCAGTGATTTTTGCATCGCCATCTTCTGAGAGGCGTAACATTTTGATTTTTTTGGCTGACAGTGTTATTTGAGGGCTTATTTTTTGTGGGACAACCTGTGCTTTTCATTGGTACTGGACTTTTTGATCACTTTTTATAGCATATTTACTAGGGTGAGATGGCGAAAAATCATTAATTCTGCGGGGCTTTTTCCATTTTTTTCCCGACGTTCACCTTTTATGTTAAATAATGTTTTAGTTTTATTGTGCAGGTTGATATGGACGTGGCGATACCAAATATGTATTGTTTTTAATAATATTTTGGGGTTTTATATAAATATATAATTCATTTTATATACGAAAAGGGAATGTTTGGGACTTCATAACTAAATTAACTTTTTTTTTGCATAATTTATAAAAAAACAACTTTTTTTTACATTTTTTAATTTGTGCTGTAAGCACACTAGAACCAGCGATCAGAGAGGATCGTTGGTTCTATACTAACTATAGACATGCAATACAATTGCATTGCAAGTCTATAGAGGAAGTTAGCTGTGCAGACGCATAGGCTAGCTTCCTCTCGTCCCGGCAGGATCAACCAGGTAACAGGGAGTCTTAGCAGCCTGGGGTCACGGGCCAGGCCCCAGGCTGCAGAAGATACTTATGATCTCACCATGGGAGGTGCCCAGAAGACATTAAACACCACAAAACCCTCTGGATGCAGCGGTGAGGTTTCACCGCCGCAAATGAAGGGTTAAAACCTCTGCTCGTTGCTTGTCTCCAAGCAGAGGTTACGGAGCAGGGTGTTAGCTATGAGATATAGCTAACCCCTGCTCCCGATGCCGCCCGCGGCCGAATCGAGACCCATTTTAGATGGGTCAGTATTTTAACGTTGGCACAGCACAGAGTCCATGCCATGCCAACGTTAATCTACAGTGGGCAGTCGGGAAGCGGTTAAAGGGACCTCAGTGCAACACTTTAGGACTTCCATCTGCAAAGAGGGAAATTTCTGGAGAGACATAAACTCAGCCATTTGCGCCTCTAAGTCGCCCCTGCAACCTTCATCCTTCAAAAGCAATTTATTAACTCTCTAGGCTCCAACCCTGGAAGACCGAATGTCACATAGGCTGGTGTATGGTTAGACAGTAGGGTTGAGCTGATCTTGAGATTTCAGGATCATTTTTAAAATTCGATTTCCTATCATTTTCCATTTAATCCCGATCCCAATTCCAATCCCAATGCAAGTCAAAGGGATTTTTTTAATAATCGAAGATCGGATTTTAAAAACAATCCTATTCACCACACAGCATAGAGTCTAAAAATTGAACGCTTTAATTGTTAGACTCCACGCTGTATAGTGATTAAAAAAAAATCCTCTGGCTACTTAGTCCCCCCTGTTGTCCACTTACCTGCACAGAAGCGCTGCCGCTGGTCTGGTCCCCGCTGTTCTCGCTCCTTTTCTTGCCTCGCTGCCCCCACCTCCCAGGTTAGTGTTACAGACCTAGGACGAAGGCGGGGCTTGTAGCTTCAGAGAGTGTGGGCAGGTACAGGGCAGGGAGACGTGAGTGCATCACTCAAGTCTCCCCTCCCAGTACCCACCCACACTCTTCTAAGCCACAAGCCCGCCTTCTTCCTAGGTCTGTAACACTAACCTGGGAGGCGTGGGCAGCGAGGAGAGAAGAGGGAGCGAGAACAGCGGGGACCGGACCAGTGGCAGCGATCTGTGCAGGTAAGTGTTAGCTACTAGAGATGTTAGCTAGTCTCCCATTAGAATGAATGGACACAGCCGGCGCGCAGGGGGTTAAGCGGCCGGACGCTGGCACAGTCTGTGTGCCGGCAGCATCCATTCATTCCTATGGGACCTAGCTAACATTGCTTGCTTTTCCCACTATGCTTGGCCAGTAGCAAAGCATTGTGGGACATAACCTCCAACCTCGATCCCGCCCAAAAAGATTGGGATCGGAATTCCGATCGCGATCGTGATATTTACTCGATCACCGATCGGAATCCACTTTTTTCCGATCCCGATCGCTCAACCCTATTAGACATTAGTGCATAGGCGTTACATTGAACCAGTCTGATTATTTCTTAGGGGATAGCACCAATTTCCCTAGAAAGCCTGATCAGTTCAAGACAACATCACTACTCACGTCACCACTAAGTGAAACTTAAAACCCACATGCTCCCACAACAAATGCAAAAACGGTGTATAACACTAAAATGGTTCTAGAGAAATCCTGAAGAAGGGTCATGTGAAAGTCCATGAATAGCAAATTCTTGATGTCTTCCTTGATGTTTTAATCCAGCAAATTCTTCCTGTGGTTCATTGATGTCCGAGTTAATGGGACTGATATCAATTTCCAAGTTCCCTGTCGTCCTTACCAGCGGCACAATGTGGGGGTATTTCGTGCCCCTGTGTGCTGGTAGGACAGGCGGAATTTTAATTAGCCATGTATTAATTTCACATGGCTTGTTCCCTTTAAGAGGGCACAGATACCTCCCCCCTGTGCGTTTTTTTCTGTCCTGTGTAAAGGATCGGACAGGTGGGGAGGACTCTGTGTCCTCCTAAAGAGAAAGAGTAAGGAAGAAGTTTCAGGTACTTACCTGTTCAAGTATCTTCAATGATGCACTCTGCCCCTTGGACTTCAGGTGAGGGAACCCTCTGCGTCGGTCCTGCAAAGAGAATGGGTAAGATTAAGGTTACCTATTTACCCACCTCCCTCCCGCAATCCTACCTCCTGTTCTCTGGCATCCAGTCCTGCTGGGCTTCGGGAGCCGCGCGCAGCCACCCGGCGTGTACGCGCGGCTCCATGAGGGGAACTTCCGGTTTCGCGGAACCTTTCCTCTGCTGTAGGAGGGTTCCGGCCAGTCGTTCAGTAGTGTGACACCGGCAACTTCCGGTTTTCGGCATTTGCCGCTCCGGGACCACGCGAACAGCAGCGTTAGACGCTAGAGGTCCTCAGGAACCTTAAGGTAGGTGCCAAAAGTAGTTGGCTCAGGGGGGGAGCGTGTCTTGAAAGGGCAAGAGTGTTATTAGGGCAAAAGGAACGGAGCTCGTTTTTTTCTGACTAAGGCCACGCCCCTTCCGGATATGGGCTGTAAAAGGGGGCAGGTTGCTTCCCTCATTGCCTGCTAGTTTAATCCCTAGCTGGTTCTGCGCTGTGGCTTGTGGTTACCGCTTCAATTGCATTTATTCTACTGCAAACTCTGCTGAAGTTTGGTAAGTGGTCTGCAGAAGCTGGGTGAGTCTCCTTATATGGTTCCTTGAATGTACTCCTCTGATGTTTCCGTATCCTATGCTTAGGTATCTCTGAAAGCTAGTTTCTATTTGTCATGTCTTCCTCTTCTACCCCTCCCGGGGATCAAGTGAGACGGAAGAAGTCTTCTAAAAGAAGACACCTGGCTTGCATTGAATGTGACGTTCCAGTACCTGATGGTAGGTGCGGTTTTCTTTCGTCTGCTAATTCTCCCAATGGTGGGAGTATCCTGAATGTCATTGTTTTGCCTTTAGGCTATGACTGGTCACGCTGCCAGCAATGCAGGGAACCTCTGCGGGAGGAACCCGTTACCAGTGATATGGTAGCATGGGTCAAGGAGTACATGGTGAGTACGGTTGCCGCAAAGAGGGGAAGGGTCCCCTCCGGCTTCTAAGTATCCTTGTGTTTTTTGCAGGATGATTCTTTAAAAGATATGCGTACTTCACTGGCTCAGCTCACCAAGAAGCAGCGCGTGGAGAGGCGGTCTGCTTCACTGCCCTCCCTGGAGCGCCTCCAGGTGGAGGAGGTGTCCATATCATCGGACGATCAGTCCTCCTGTACCAGCAGACCAATTTTCCATCGGGAGAAGACTAATAGGCTGCTGAAGGCCATCCGGTCGTGGGACCAGGTTGGCGAGGGGGAAGCCTCTGCGTCCACCTCTGGGAAGCGGAGGGTTTTCCAAGTGGACGCCTCCATGGCCAGCCTAATGGAACAAGAGTGGAAGCAGCCGGAGAAGGCTTACGTCACCACTAGAGCTTTCAAAGCAGTGTATCCGATTGATCCCTCCCAGCTGGATCGCTGGGGTCCGCCACCCAAGGTGGATTTAGCCATCTCTAAGCTTTCCCGTCGCACTGTCGTGCCCATCGATGACGGGTCAAACCTTCAGGATTTGCTTGATAGAAGAGTGGATTCAACGCTCAAGAAGGCGTATTCGTCTGCTTCGGCCCAGGTGACGGTGGGCATCGCCTCAACGGAAGTAGCTGATAAGCTTCAAGCCCGGCTGGACCGCCTGGAACGGGATATCGACTCCGGGGTCAACAGGGATGACATCCTGGCATCCATGGGGGAGATCCGTCTCGCTACGGATTACCTGAGAGAGTCAGCAAGACAGCAGGTGAAGCTGGCTTCCAAGGCCATGGCCCTGAATATCGCCGCCAGGAGGCCCTTGTGGCTCAAACCTTGGCGGGCTGATGTCGCCTCCAAGTTTTCTTTGTGTTCCCTCCCCTTTCAACCTGGGAAGGTTTTCGGCCAGGGGCTGGACGACCTGATGGAGGGACTGGCTGATGGTAGAGGCAGATCACTACCACAAGCGACCAGAGGTAGAAGGCCTCCCCCTTCTAGGGGTCGAGGCTCCACGTCTCAATACAGGCCTCAACAGGGTAACCAGAGACGCCCCAGATACCGTCCGAAGGGGGCGGGTCGGGGGATCCCCAAGGAGGACCCTAAGAAGAAGGGGTTTTGAGGAGACGCCGCTCTCTGTGACCAGCTCTCCCGTAGGAGGGCGCCTTTCAAATTTCCTTGTGGCATGGCATCTTCACATTCTGGACCCATGGGTCCTTCAAGTTGTTCAGCGAAGATACGCAATAGAATTCTCCCATCCTCCTGTGGATCGTTTCATCACTACGCGGGTTTTACCAGCCCTACAACAAGACTGCCTGGAGGCTTCCGTCGCAGAATATCTCTCAAAGGGGGCCCTGGAAAGGGTCCCTCCTTCAGAAGTGGGACAAGGAGTTTATTCACCCGTATTCTTGGTTCCAAAGTCCACAGGAGGGTGGCGGATGATTATAGATCTTCGGTTCCTCAACCTCTTCATAAAGAAAAAACCTTTCAGGATGGAGTCCATAGACTCAGTAACCAGTTTCCTATTGCGCGACGAGGTCATGGTCACCCTGGACCTGAAGGATGCCTACTTACATATCCCCATCTTCCCGCCACACAGGAAATATCTACGTATAGCCGTTCTTATGGCTGGTCACGGAGAGCACCTACAATTCACTGCTCTGCCATTCGGCATATCGTCAGCTCCGTATGTATTCACCAAGATGGTCGCACCAGTTGCCGCCGCTCTCAGACTTCAAGGCCTCTTCGTGGTTCCCTACCTCGACGACTGGCTTATAAAAGCTCAGTCTACTTCAATTCTCCATCACCACCTCCAGATAGCCATCACCTTCCTCCAGGAGTTAGGTTGGCTGATCAATTGGGAGAAGTCAGAAATAGTGCCATCCACCCGGAGGAAATTCCTAGGGTTTGTTCTGGATTCCCAGAGCATGCAGATTTTCCTATCTCGTCCAAGGCGAGCAAAAATAGAAGCTTCGGTTCGGGGCCTTCTCAGGTCCCGATGGATCACCATTCGCACCGCCATGCGGGTCCTAGGCCTGATGTCTTCTTCAGCCAAGGCGGTCCCTTGGGCTTTATGGCACTTGCGTCCCCTTTAGATGGAAGTGTTTGAGCCTGGAACGGATCTCCACGGGGACTGCACAGGAAGATCTGCCTTTCTCCCGGTACCCGTCTTTCCCTCAGATGGTGGAGACACCTGAAAGACGGAAGGTCCTCGGTTCAACCTCGTTGGACCCTGTTGACAACAGATGCGTCCCATTCGGGATGGGGAGCCCACCTGGACGGCAGGACTGTCCAGGGTCTGTGGAGGAATCCAGAGGTAGGAACCTCCAACCTGAAGGAGCTAAAAGCAGTTTATCTGGCACTGAAGTACTTCGCCCCTTTTCTCGAAGAGAAGGCAGTCAAGGTCCGGTCAGACAATATGGCGACGGTAATATACTTGAACAAACAAGGCGGCACCAGGGTCCCAGCCCTACTGAGAGAGGCGAACTTGATCTTTACGTGGGCAGAGAAGAATCTGACCCACCTATCCGCTGTTCACATCAAGGGCTCCCTGAACATAGTAGCGGATCAGTTGAGTCGGGGTATCCCTGTATCAGGAGAATGGTCTCTCAATCAAGACATATTCCATCAGATTGTCCAAACATGGGGCCTTCCGGATGTCGACCTCATGGCAACCCGACTCAACGCCAAGGTGGAAACCTTCTGCTCTCTGTACCAGGAGGACAATGCCTTGGCAGTGGATGCCCTGTCCATCCCATGGAGGTTCAGGCTGATATACATTTTCCCTCCAGTTTCCATCATACCCAAGGTATTGATGAAAATCAGACAGGACCAAGTCTCGGGAATTGCCATAATCCCATTCAGGCCGAAAAGGACTTGGTTTGCCCAGCTCATGTGGATGAGTCAAGGCAGGTATTGGAGGCTTCCCCCCCTCCCAGATCTGGTGACACAAGGAGAGCTGAGACACCACGATCTGAGGAGATTCAATCTGACAGCCTGGAGGTTGACCAGTCCCTATTAAGGAATAGAGGACTGTCTCAAGGCGTCCTAAGGACTTTAGCCAGCGCCAGAGCCACCTCGACCAATAAGAATTACCGTAGAATCGGTAATATTTTCCAGGCCTGGTGCACGGATCACGAAGTGGACTCCTCCGATCCCCCTGTGAGGGCGATCCTGGATTTCCTTCAGGACGGCCTAGACAGAGGGCTTGCAGCTTCTACCCTGAAGGTACATGTAGCCGCTTTGTCCGCCTATCTGGGGAGGCGGTTGTCTCAGGATCCTTTAGTGAGCACCTTTATCAAAGGGGCAACTAGACTGAGACCAGCAGTTTCTGCTCCTGTCCACCAATGGGACCTCAACAAGGTCCTAACGGCACTTTGTGTTGCTCCATTCGAACCCCTGGAGGAGGTGGATCTAAAGTGGCTGACCTATAAGGTATCTTTTCTCCTCGCTATCACCTCGGCAAAAAGAGTAGGGGAGCTTCAAGCACTCTCATCTGAAGCTCCTTACATTGCCTTCTTTGAGGACCGTGTTCAGTTGAGATTTCTGCCAGGATTCAGGCCGAAAGTTTCTTCTAGGGCGAACGTGAGTCAGCTCATTTGCTTGCCAACCTTTTTTCCCATGCCCACTTCCCCTGAGGAGGAGAAGTGGCATACCCTAGATTTAGTCTGGAACCTGCAGATTTATCTTCAGCGCACACGCGCTTTCAGGAGATCTGAGAACTTGTTAATAAATTATGTAGGTGGCCATAGAGGCCGCAAGGCTTCTAAGGCCACCATCTCTCGCTGGGTAAAGGAAGCGATCAAGTTGGCGTTTGTGAGTCAGAACTTACCTCCGCCGACCGTCCTAAAGGCCCAATCGACGCGGGCAGTCTCGACCTCTTGGGCAGAAGTCAAGGCTCTCACCTTGGACCAAATTTGTGCGGCAGCATCCTGGTCTTCAGAGTTGACCTTTGTGAAGCACTACCGACTTGATCGGTATGGCTCAGAAGCTACTGCCTTCGGGCGCACTGTATTACATTCGGCTTGTGTTTAATCTCCCACCCTTATGGGGATTACTTGCTATTTCCCCACATTGTGCCGCTGGTAAGGACGACAGGGAACGAAGGATTATGTAGATAATCTTGTTTCCCTTAGTCCTAACAGCGGCACAAGGATTCCCCCCCTATTGTTGTTTATTTTGGAATGTATGTATTATTACTTGTTATTTACGCACAGGGGGGAGGTATCTGTGCCCTCTTAAAGGGAACAAGCCATGTGAAATTAATACATGGCTAATTAAAATTCTGCCTGTCCTACCAGCACACAGGGGCACGAAATACCCCCACATTGTGCCGCTGTTAGGACTAAGGGAAACAAGATTATCTACATAATCCTTCGTTCTCACCACCTGGGTAGTAAACTCTGGATATGATCAGCTGCAACTCCAAAATCTGAATACTATTTTATTTGGTTCTATGCTCTGCATCATCATGCAAACTGCTTGATATGTTGTCATTGGGCATCCCACATTTAGGAAAGATTTTTTTCATTTTGGCAGATAGTGTATCTAAGCCAGCAGCCAAATCTTGTACTTCAGTGTCCAGCATATGTGCTTCCTCTCTCGAACAGCCATGCTCCCCTTTTATAATAGTTCTAAAGTCTCTCCACAAACTTCTCCATATTAGTTTTAGTTGGCAGGAGTTTATAAAAATCCTCTCCGGGCTAGTTCAGTTTCAGACTATGGCATATGCATGTGTACTTTAAATTGCATTGTAAATCTTTGTTGTTGTCATTGCACGCATAACTCATATTATCAATGAGGGCTAATAAAATATGTTTTGTGAATTAATCCAAAGGGTTAAATGGGGCTGTCTTCTGCTGAACCTTTGGGGACCACTGGATGATCCTCTGGTACTCTTGCAGACCATTCTGACCCTGTTAGGGCTCATTTAAACCTGACCATTTGCTTAGGTGATGTAGGGGTGGACTGAGTAAACTTGCTAGGTGAGGGAAGAGTGAAGGCTGCCCTTCTGCACTCATGTGGTGACAAGGGAACCGAAGATAGATTTCCTTACAGCTCTAGAAGTTGATGCTGCATACAGGATAACGCTGGGTGCAGGTGATTTGGCAGCAGGCAAGGATGGTTCTAAGTGCAGATCATGCAGAGCTAAGCAGGTATCCACAGGTGGGAGTAAAGAGAGCCAGTTCACTGTACTGTCGACCGGCCATCTCTCCCTGCTAGGCTCTTCTGGCAAAGTATTTCTTAATGTTGTCTTGGGTGGCTGTAGATCCAAAGCACTTGGTGGTTTGTGGGGTCGTGGCCTCTAGGGATCCATACCATTCAATTATGAGATATTATAGTTATTTATTATTGCTGCCAAAATATTTATTTTTTTTCAGAAACGACAATTGCTTTTGACATCCAAGCTTTACAATCCTCATAAAGGTACAAAAAAATTCCAAATTTTCATTTGCATATAGAACGGTATAGTTAAAAGTATATATAAAAAAATGATGTACTGTATTTCACTATTTAGTTTTAAGAAATGAATGCAAAAGAAATGCAAATTGGCAATGCAATCTGTCTTTAATGTCTAAAAAATGTTATTTACATTTTTGTCATCATTACCATTCAGCATACCAAGAGTCATAACTTTAGTATTTTTCTGTTGACATAGGGCTCGTTCACATCTGCACCCGGGTCTCCATTATGCAGGTTTCCGCTTCCTGCACGAAACTGGGCAGGAAACAGAAACCTTCAGGCATTTTTCAAACCCATTCATTTGAATGGGTTTGAAAAGTGTCCGGCCGTGAGCGCCTGTGAGCGTTTTATGCTTTCTGCGGCGAAACCGATTTTTTTTTAACTGGACACAAAGTCGGACATGCAGGACTTTGTGTCTGGTTTTAAAAAAAAACGGTTTCGCCGCGGAGAGCATAAAACGTTCACTGGCACTCACTGCTGGTCATGCTTTTTGAGGACTTTTTGTAGTATATTAAACTGGTTGTACCAACTTTTGAAATGATCCGCTACCAATAGGATAAAGAATAACCTCATGATCATGGCTCTTTGCTGCTCCATTCATTCTATATGGGAGCTGGGCTCTGTTCTTGGCTACTTCTGTATCTTCCATAGATAATGAATAAAACTGCAGGTCATATTCTTGGCCTGACACTCCCATCAGGATGGGGAAACTGGACCTCCATTCTCAGACCTCTAATCATGAAGTTATTGCCTATCCTATTGACTCCTTTATGTAGATTCTTCTGTTTGTCAGCAGTGATCTGTAAGAAATCTTTTACACTTAATAACAAATTGGGACTTTGCCATTTAAAGGGAGACTATCAGAAGATTCACACTACTCAAATCAAAGGGAGCATGAAATACTGACAGGCTCCCTTGTTACAAACTGCTATTTTACTTTGAAATGCTGCAGAAAACATATACTGTACATCAATCTGGGCAGTGAGAAACTAGTGGCAATCCACCCATGAAACATTCATTCTCATACATTCATAGTCATATTTTCCACATGGCCATCCTCACTGCCAGATTACTCCTCTTTCCTGTTCCCTGATAACTTTGGCTTTCTGTGCCCACCAGTATACTGTCACTCCTGGCAAAACAGATGCCAATGCACTTCTGATTGTTGTCCAGATCCTCCTTTCCTGTTTGCCTCACCTCCCTGATCCTGTAGGACATACTAGCACTCCCTTTCTGATTCCTAAAGGGCCTGTGCATGCCCCCTACCTTTCCCCAGCCAATCACTGTTGCCCAGAATCTATTTAAAATACCAAAATGCCTGATGCCTTAGCAATATTAATTCATTCCTGCAAGAGTGTCTGCTGGTTTGTCCTACATACTGACAGTTTTCAAGTGTATTGACCTTTGGCTTGTATCCCGACTCTGTGTTTGTCTGCTATTCTTGATCTGCATAATCCATGTTGCCTTTGACTAATAAATCCACAGTCCCTACCCTGACCTTCACTTGTCTATGACTCTGAATGGTATCTGCTGCTCACAAACTCAACCTATATTATGCAGCTCTCTTGCTTTACTCTTGATGCCACACCCCAGCATTTCTCTGACTTTTTGCCACCTTATACCTTAGTCCAGATCCCCATACAGGTGTTAAAGGTGTTTTAACTAAGCATATATTTGCATAGCCTTTAGAAAGGCTATTCTAGGCATACCTTTTATTCATTAATCCTCTCAGCTGTTTTTAAATTAGCCCGCTTTTAATGATATGCTAATTAGCTAGCAACAAGCACCGGAAGTTCAGTGAGCACTGTCTGGTGTGTGTACACAGGGGGGAGGTGAGCGCAGGGAGGCTGATGAGTCATCATTATCATCAGACACACACCAGACAGTGCTCACTGAACTTCCATGCTCGTTTCTAGCTAATTAGCATATCAATAAAAGCGGGCTAATTCAAAAATGGCTGGGAGGATTAACAAGCAAAAGGCATGCATGGAATAGCTTTTCTAAAGGCTATGCAAATATATGCTTAGTTAAAAATAAGTTTTCCCAATGATAGAATCCCTTTAACGGGTGAATACTCAGGAGGCTACTTAGACAACGCCCTAGAATGTTGCCCAAAGTCAAATTGTTTAGGTGGCGTGGCCGATCCACAACTCGCTGTCCATTGTACTTTGGCTGGTAAAAACTGTCCAGAAGAAAAACTGTCATTGTTGCTCATAGTAACCAATCACACCACAAGCTTTCTTATTATTGTGCAGTGTTCTAGAGTAAAACAAAGGGATCTGTAGTAAGGTCAGTATCTGTAAATATGTCAGTATTTCATGCTACTTGTGCCATCCTCTGGATTAACTGAGGGTTGTGAAAGGGTTAAAGGGGCTATCCAAGACAAAATATGAATGACCTGTCCTTAGGATCAGCTGATCACTACACACTGTATGGAGCCAAAAGCAGATGGCAAAATACACTTTGTGCAGTGGCCGAACCACGCTGTTACAGCTTGGCTCTCATTCATTTTATTATTCAATTCTCTACAATATATAACATAATTGTAAGCTCTTGCAACGTAGGGCCCTCGGTCCCATTGTGTGAAATGACTATTGCTATGTAATATATCTCGTCTGTATTTGATCCCTACAAATTGTACAGTGCTGCGGAATATGTTGGAGCTATATAAATAAACTATATTATTTAAAATGTATTAGTACTGTTCAAAAGTTCAGCCAGGGTATGGGAAAATAAACAAGTGGAAAAAATGTTAACTATGTTTATTGTAATTAATACATAATAGCGCCCCCACCCCCACCCCCACAGATACCTATTTTCCACAGGTATCTGCTTATTTTCCCTACAAAAGCATTGTGGAGATCATTATTCTGTTACTGTGGCCATGTCCACTAATAATTTGATCTTAGCTTCCCACCACACCCTGGCATCTTCAATATGGTGAGTTCTGTAAAGCACAAATTTTTCATTTTTTGCTTCTACTTAGCAAAGTTCTCGGATTGTAGCAATAAATAGAGTAGATGTCTATCAGCAATGCCGTGTTTGTGTAAGCAGAGTTTATTACTTTTTGCTGCTGTTCCTTATTGACAGGATAAGTTTTTCTTGGTTGCTTAGCAAGTCCCCAAGAGATGAAGTACATGTAAAACAGCCATATGCTGAAACCACGAGGTAATTAGTAATGTGTTTGATGCTGAAATCCCTCTGGACATCATTAGCTATCTACTAGGAAGCAGGAGCTGCACCAAAACCTGCAAGTGTGGAAAAAGTCGGAGAAATGTAAAAGTAATGCTAGTTCAAATTGACAACTGAACTGTAATGTCTTGGTTAGACGAGTAAAATCTCAGAGCAGCTCATACGATATATCCATGTTAAATTTATTTTAGTGATCAGTCTTTCCTTCCATGTCATCTGAGGAGATCTCACCACCCTGAAGGTCTTTTAATCTTCCTTCTAAAAGAGTGACCCTTTGCTTGAGGGTCTGCTGTGCATCACTGTATTCTCGGAGCAAACGGGCAAATCGAGTGTGCAGCAAATCCAAGTTGGACTCTAGAAGTTCTAGTTTCTCTTCTGCTGATTTACCTTTCATTGCATTTTTCTCTTTTGTTTCATCAAGTAGACCCTCTTTTACAAGGATTTCTCTTCCCCTCTCTTCAAGAATATTCTTAGCATCTGGATATTCTACCAATGCCTCCATCAGATCATCCTTTGAAAGGCAGAAAAGGTCAGAGTAACCGAGGCTACGAATGTTGGCTGTCCGACGGTTACCCATTTTGCTCCCCTCAATATTCAGAATACTAATCTCACCAAAACAACTCCCTGAAGTTAGAATAGCGTATTGAGTGATTCCATCTTCCCCAACAACAGCTAGTTTTCCTTCCTTGATGATGTACATCTCTCTACCAATATCCCCTTTACGACAGATGTAATCTCCTGGACTGAAAACCTGAGGGCGTAGTTTAAGAACCAACTCTACTAAGAGGCCAGCCTCACAATTTTGAAAGATGCGTACCTAAAAAAGAATCACAATGTATGGTTCAGAGATGAGAAAGAAATTAAAGATAATATACAAACTAAACAGTATTATAATGTGTTATGTACAAAAGCCTAGCGATTTCGATCGGCGATGGAGAAAATTTCACGATCGCGATCGGAATTCCAAACACAATCTTTTTAGGTGGGATCGAGATCGGTACTATTTCCCACAATGCTTTGCTTAGCCTTCACACTGAGTATACGCTCCACTCATTCTGAGTGGAGTGTATACTCAGTGTGAAGGCTCCGCTGCGGTTCCATAGGAATGAATGGAAGCAGCCGGCACACAGCCTATGCGCGCCGGCTCCCTCCATTCATTCTAATGGGAGACTAAACTAACACCTCTAGTAGCTACTTACCTCCAGAGATGGCTGCTCCAGTGCCAGTGTTCTCCTTCTTCTTCACCTCGCTGCCGCTCCACTCTGCTCTTCTTGCTTTTCTGCCACCGCCTCCCAGGGTAGTGTTTAAAGAGCTAGGAAGGTGGAACTTGTGACTTAGGAGAGTGTGGGCGGGTACAAGGCGGGGAGACGTGATGTCTCCCCTCCCAGTACCCACCCACACTCTCCTAACCCGCCCACACTCTCCTAATCTCGGAGGCAGGGGGCAGCGAGGCGAGAAGAGCAGCGTGGAGCGGCAGCGAGGCGTTGAAGAACACCGGGCACCAAAGCAGCCATCTCTGCAGATAAGTGGACACCACCAGGGGGGACTAAGTAGCCAGAGGGTTAAAAAAAATTCCTCTGGCTACTTAGTGATTCACTACACAGCGTGGATTCTAACAATTAAAGCGTTCAATTGTTAGATTCCATGCTGTATAGTGAATAGGATTGCTTTTAAAATCCGATCCGATCTCCGATCGATTAATAAAAAAATCCCATTGACTTGCATTGGGATAGGAATTGGGATCGAGATCGGGTTCGAATGAAAAGTGATCGGAATCCGATTTTAAAATCGATCCTGAAAAGTCAAGATCGGCTCAACCCTAAACATCATGCATATCCATCGCAATGGATAATTTAGGTAAATTTTTAGCAGCAACCTACCTTCTTTAGTGTCTCCAGATGAACATTTATGGCGATTTCAGCTCTGAGTTTATCAGGCAGATTTTTTAGCACTTCTCTTTCATCCACTGTCTTTTTGTTGGTCCAAAGGTAGTCAAACCACTGAATAACTTTCGCCTCCAAATCTTTGCTCACCTTTCTAAATTGCATATAGTGTTTGATAGCATCTATTTTAGCCTGGAATTCAGCCCGTGTTGCATTCATGTTAGAGATCATGGAACCTACATTTCCAACAATAGTAGCAAAGATCAAAACACCAACTAGAAAATCAAAGATAACAAAGAGGTACTCTGTGTCTGTGACTGGGGGAGGGGTTTCTCCAATTGTAGTGAGTGTTAAAGTAGACCAGTATAAGCAGTAGACATATTCACGTGTAAGATAACCATAGGCAGGATCAGTAACATTGGGGTAAACCCATGTGTCCTCGCCAAAACCAATTGCTTTAGATATTGCATAATAAATACAAGCATTCCAATGGATAATAAGTAGAATGTATAACACTAAATTGAATATTCTAAAGATGTTCGGATAACTAGTTCGAGTCTCAGTCTGGTCAAAACATTCAAACATGCGTGGGAAATGCAGTAGTCGGTTAAAGCGAAGCTCTGGGCGATGAATCCCCAGTCCAAGGTAACCCAAGTCGGAGGGAAGTATAGAGATTACATCTAATTTAAACTGCAAGGTTCGGATGTAACTGTCACTTAGCATCTTGGGATCTCGGACCAGTAGTCCTTGCTCTAAGAATCCTAAAAACAGGAGAAAGAGGGTGCAGAGTAAGTTTATTATAATTTTGTTGCTGTTCATTTGATTCATTTTCATATGTTAGTGAAACAATTTAGAGAAGAACATTTATAAATGAACTGGACTGATGCCCCCTTTCTTTATTTTTCCTCACCTTTGTCAATCTCTGCTCCCTCATGATTTGGACTACTATAGGGCCTTGAATTGTCCTGATTCATCAATATTTCAAGTAGCTATCCCATTACTTGCTTTATTTTTAACTTTTTATTTTGACTCTTAAGACTTTACACTATATTCCCACCATTCTCACATTCCCTGTTCATCTTTGTCTGATCAATTACTGTATGTTTGTGATAATGGGGAATACAACCTAGCTTTTCTGTTCTGCATGTATTTGAGTATTACATTTTTCCATTGTAACGCTAAGACCCCTAGTTGCGAGCTGCAACCAAAAAGCGCTGTGGTGGAAAAAAACTCATTGCAGTTTTTCCCACTGTGCTTTTTACAGAAAGTCTGCAGAGTTTTCCTCTACAGACTTTCTGCTTCAACTATACCTATACAGAAAACTCCAGATTTCCCATAAGTATAATTGGCATGCTGTGATTTACAAAAACACAACTATTTTTGAAATTGCAACATGTCGCCTGCGGATATTTTTCTGCAGTGTGTGGGTGGGATTAGCCAGATTTCCATCCACTTTTCAGATACTGTAAAACACTGCGGTTTTTGCTGCAGCATTTACACTATGTGGTTCCCAGCCTGAAATTGGTCCTTTAAATGTCAGTGAAAAAAATATTAAAAACATGAATTACCTGTTCGAAATCGAATAATTATGTCAATGATGTATATGAAGTCAGAGACATAATCTAGTGTGAGCCACACTAGAATGTAGCTGGTTTGAAGGTCATTAAAGCATGCCCTACAATAAAGAAAAGGGATTAATGCAAAAAGATTCCACCTTCACAGAAAGCAAAAGATTGTAGCAAAAGGATATTGTGGAAAGATTATGGGCTCCCCAAACCTCATCCTCTGACTTAACGGGGTTATGCAGTTTATTAAAATAAATGGCATATCCTCATCTATTTTGAAGCGGTCACACCACGAGTGCTCTGGCATTCCTTATTGTTTTCTTCCTGTGCTAGTACCATAGTCAGAATGCTGTAGTTTTCATAGCAACTGTTCTGAGCATTGCAGTGTTTCCTATCCACTTGACAGGGCCAATGCTACAATACTCTGGTTAGGGCCCTGCTGCAAGTTATTACCTTAAAGGGGTTGTCCCATCTCAAGGATCCTATCTATACTGCTAGCTTATGTGGATTTAAGACTTTTCCTAAATACATTGCTTCAGCAAAACTGCTTTGTTTGGCTGCTATCTGAGATTATTCACTTCATTGTTTACAATGTGTTTCCATAACCACAGACCTGGGAATGATCTAATCTTTCTGCCCAGGACAAGTGACGTAGCTCCCTGCTCTTAGGAGGGGAGGGGGAGCTGAGTGCTTGGTGCAGCTTGTATTTCTGAGCTCTTTATCTCCCTCTTCCAGTTATCAGGTCGGCAAATTGAATTTTGCTGATAAGGGCTGAGGCAGGGAGTCTGTTACCTCTGTATGTAAACACACACCTAAAACTTAGTTTATTGCAAGCTGACTCTTGGTCCTGTAGCATGTAAATTTGGGATTCTTATCACCTATCAAATCCAGCTCTGCTACATCAGCTTCATATTGTGCATCTTCCAGTGATACTGTGCTACTTTATTTACAACCATCCCTCATTACTGACTGCAAACATGTACTACTATGAAGAGATCTAAGCAGAGCAAGTGAAACCCCGCCCACCAATTTACAGAGAAAACCAGGAAGTGAACAGAGCATACAGCCTGCAAGTTGGTGAACAGGCGACTTGGAAAAACCCCTTTAAGCACTATAAGTACTATAGTGTAGTTGGGCCCCCTCTCTTATGAGCCCCTGTGCAGCTGTACATGTTGCACAGGCTTTATGTCCACCCCAGATGTAATTTAATTAGGATATAATATTAGCAGTGAAATCATTGCATGTTTATAGCTTAATATAAGTTTATTAAAGGGGATTTCCCATATATACATATACGTATATTACATAACATACGGTTGAAGAACATTTGCACCCTACCAGAACAGACAATGTTCTTGCAGTAAACACAGTATTATCTTTGAAGTTGCAGACACCACAATCTTGGGGCCACAATGCACCTCAATTCACTAACTTACTGAAAGGATAACTAGGAGATCTTTGTTCATCGTGTAGCTCTAGCCTAGCAATTTAAGATACCTCTGCATTAAAGAGGTTCTAAAATAGACTTACCTGACCACTAATAAAAACCAGTTATACAGCACAGGTAATGTAATTACAAGAAGCCAACGGTAGTACCATTTTCCAGCAGGGTCAACTACAAGCCTTTCAGATAGCTTCAAACTGGTTGTACAAAGAAAAATAATATCTGTTATACAAGAAATTATACAGTGACATAATTGGAAAATTTTGCAACATTGTTGCTGTAAATATTTACTAGAACTCTATTATAAAAAAAAAAAACAAAAAAAAAAAACTTGATAGTCTTCAGTAGTTGATGCCTTTTTAATGGCTAACTAATAATGATGACAGATTACAACGTTTCGGAACTCTCGGCTCCTTTCTCAAGTAAATTTAAACAACATTTCTGAAGGATGTATATTTATGTACAAAAGGACACATAGGGATAGAATTCTAGGAGGAAGGGGGGTAGAGGGTTATTAGTAATTGGTAGAAACAATGTAAACAATTCCAGGTTCTTATCCGTTCTCAGGGTCTCAGGTCAGAGATTTCTGTAAAATTCCATAAACCCAAGTGACAGATTTAACCCCTTCTCCAGTATTTTAAGCAGGGTCATATGTTTATACTCATGAATCTGTCGCTCTTTCCTTGATTTAAAATTCACCCTTAAAACCAAAATTTTCATTTGATTGGTGATATTCTGATCCTCATTGCAGAAATGTTTTGACACGGTAAGGTCCATTCTTCGTTCTCTAATTGTATGGTTATGTGAATTCATACGCATTCTAAGCTGCGTTTGGGTTTCCATTTGGGGAGTCCGCTTGGGGACTCCCAATGGAAGCTATACGCATAAAAAAGCTGTTACCTAAGGAAACCCGTGGACCCCATAATGGAGCACATATGGTTTCTGCACGAAACAGGCAGAGAGAAAAGTCCTGCAAGCAGCTCTTTTCTCTTCACAGGTTCCTAGCGGACACTACACGGACCTCATTGTAGTATTTCGGGTCTGCGGGTTTCCTTAGGTAACTGCTTTTTTATGTATATAGGTTTCCATTCTGAGGAGTCCCCAAGCGGACTCCTTGAACGGAAACCCAAACGCAGATTTGAATAGGGCCTAATAAGGGTCGGTGCACACTAGTTATTTAATGGAGCCCCTCTGGTGTCTGTCTGCATTCACCCCATGTAAGAAACATGACAAAAGTTTTCTTCCATCATGTTTTTTACATTTATGATGGAAGATAAATATGCGAATGCAGGAGTTTTTCCTTATTACAAACATGATGAAAGAAAGTATCTGTGATAGTTTCTGCATTATAATCAGTGGGGATGATGCAGAAAGAGGCTCCATCCTATGATAGATGAAAGCAGTGTACTGTAATAACATTAGTGTTAACGCTACCCAAAAATACAAAGATGCACAGTACAGATTTTTCATTCCATTGAACTAGAATTAATTTTAGACTGAGGCCCCACATTGCGGAACAGCTGCGTTTTATGTTCTAGATTTTGCTAGGTTTTTTTTTATGTCAAAACCAGGTGTGGATTGAGCAGATGGGAGAAGTATAACTGTTCCCTTTCTATTTCCCATTCCTTTTGTGGACACTTTTAGATTTTAAAAAAAGCAGCTTTTCTGCAACTTGGGACCTTAACCTTAAAGGGGCTGTCAGTTTCAGAAAATTAATGTCATTCTTATGTAATGAAAAGTTGTACAATGTTCCAATATACTTTCTGTATAAATTCCTCACAGTTTTCTAGCTCTCTGCTTCCTGTCATTCATTGGTTACTTCTAAGGGTCCATTCATACGGAGTTTTTTGCCAAGGAAAAAATCCTCTTCAGGAATTAGGAAATGTTTTTTTCCTCCAGCACAGTGCATGGACCTTGAAAAAAACGCTAGTGGTTTTTGCCAATTCCATGTAGATTTTCCGCCTCCTATTGACTGCGTTGGTTTTTGCAGGTGGAATCTGCCTGAAGGAAGCATTTTTTTCCGCTAGCGGAATCCATAGAACTCTATGGGGAGGAGTTTTTTCCACCTGGATTCTGACATTGATTCAGCACCAAAATCCTCACTAAAAAACTCTGGGACCCTAAGGGATATGGTCTTGTGATGTACAGTCCATGGTCATGTGATGGACACACAGGTGCACAGCTTGTTACAATCACATCACAGTAACCATACATCTGTCGTGAAATGAGTCATTCATCTGTGTGTCCATCACATGACCATGGACTGTATATCACATGACTCCTTGATGTAAACAATGATTGAGAGCAAGCAGAGATCTAGAAAACAGGGAGTAATTGATGCAGAAAGTATATTGGAAATTTGTATGTTTCATTATGCAAACAATCTCATTTATTTGCTGAAACCACCCCGTAAAGTCTATGATTTTATATCTGGGAAGGAGAGAATCCTACAAAATTTGACTATTATGTTATAATGAGTATAAGGCTGGGTTTCAATAGTTATAACAGTTGTAGCATGCAATTTTTAATCCAAAACCAGGAGTGGATAGAAGGAAAGAGTTAGGAGTAGCAGCTTTCCTTTCCTTTTAGAATAGAAAGGGTATTCTATTCTTACTCTTTTGATTCTCCTCACCATTTCTTCAAAATTTGGTTTCTTATGGAATGCTAATGGGATCACAGAGCACCGGAAGCGCCCCTCCCCAGCGTTTAGAGCATCCCTTGCCTCATACCTATCCACTGCCCCCTTTCATGCTTGTGCTCCGTCTCCTCCCCCTCTTCTCCGGAACATGTGCCTTGCTCAGGCCTCTGATGCCACACTGTACCTATCTAAAATCTTGCACATGTGCAATCTCCTCTGCCACTGTGGGTTCGGGCAGAGTCGACAGCGCATGTCCGAGCGGCCATTTTGTGGTGGTCTGCTACACAATTCTGAATACCGAATTTTTAAAGGCTATTACAATGTGCCTTTAGTTGAAAATGAGTTTTTCAAACAATAGACTCCCTTTAAAAATGAAAGCACCAATAACCCCACTCAGTGGTGCACCTATGCTTCAGCCTGGAACATTATGTGGCAGCACCCTAAAATAGATGATGTCAAGGCTTCCATTTTCATGAGGTTATTGGCATATTTATTGTAAGAGATGGACTTCCAATTTAACTTACCGATGAGTCGGCTTGTTTTGAGTCTTTGTGCCTGGATCTTGTTTCTCTTTTCCTGCGTTACCTTCTGTGTTTTGTACTTCAGGTCCTCTGAATCGGTCCAGAAAGGAGTCAGGTCTTTGTTCTTGATCACGTAGGCTCCTGTGGGCCCATTCTCGTAGGACTACTACTAAACGCACTATCCTGTGAATGAGTAACAGAGTGTTCAGTTGTGGAAATCCTCTAACATGTAAGCATGCTAAAATTTTATTAATGAAAATAAAAACAAACTAAGCCATATTAGTACAAAAAACTTACTGTATGTATCCAGTACTGTGAGAAACTGAATCCATAGTGAATTCACTTACCAACCAAACCCAGAATGTGAAATAATCTTCTGAATGAAAGTAACTGGTTAATGTGGTTTCAGTTGACTACTTGAAAAAACAATTCACACTTCAATTTCCCACTTAGCTCTATAGAACGGGCAGGAGGCTGTATTCCTCCTGCAACTGGGGCTAAATGTTCCAGCCCCACTTACAGGGGAAATCAGCCTCCCTCTATTAGGACCTTATGGGGACACAATGTGAATTTTTTTTAAAACAAAACTTAATAGAAAAGTTAAAAAAATTAAAAATTTAAATAGTATTGCATAGTATTAATGCATTTTATTCTTTGATGGACAATTTTAGCCAATGACAGAAAAACATTTGCTTCCTTCCATTTTGGTCACCTAAAATCAGTGTTGAACTGGAGTGCCTAGCGCCCACCAACAACATTCATTCTAGGCTTTGCATATACAGCTACATGGAAATGTTAATTGACACTCATTCACAAATTACTAAAAATATCACGAACAGAAGTTTTTTTTAGTAATAGTTTGCTGCCTAGCCCTAGCCCCTGATTGTTTCTGTCTTGGGATCTTGTTAATAGATTGTTGACTGTCACTTGCCTTGAACTAGGTCCCTTATACCTATGTCATGTCTATGTCATCTCAGCCTCCAATGTGGTTACAGTATAAAAAATAAACTGGGTAATTCATTTAATAATTTACTTAATTTAATTTAATATAATTTAATTTATACTGATATATAGCCTTGTTGAGATGCTGTACAATGAGTATATATGAAGTACAATGAGTGTACTGTGCCATGCCAGGGTGAGCTGGTGGTTCACCTGCCTCAGGTGCCCATCGAAGGATTTACTTATATACCTGTGGGCCTGTGTGAGATTGGACCCATAGACAGTTTCAATAGGCAAATTAGTGTCCACATATTATTTATCTTACCTGGACAATGCACCTCTTCCTCTGAAAGATGCCCGCGATACAACATCATTGTCTTGGGAAATGACTCTTTGTAGCTCTGAGGAGGTGTCATCGCACACAGACACAGCCCTTTTGAAATGAGATACGAATGTAAGGTTATTTGTGTCTGAATAATTTTTAAAAATATATATATTTTTAAAATTAAGTCTATTAGGTCCAAAATGCATTTCATACCAATAATAGTGGTGTCACGGGGTCTGTAATAGAAGCAAAAACCTCTTTGTGGCCAAAAACTGATGAAGAAGTGCAAAGATAATAAGCTTTTTATGGATATGCAAGTGAGCCTGCAAGTGCATTGAGAATAGACCCATATAGCCATAATGTAAGCAAAGGCTGGAAATATCAATCACAGCTAAATGGGTGGCATTAGGCAATACTTCTGGAGAGTCAGAGCCATTACAGCTGCCTGCAGGCAATTCAGACCCGGTCCCTTTGCACTTGCAGACTGATTTGCATACTGACCACTCATTGGGTTTATACATCCGGAAGGTGGTTGCCTTGTTCTGTAAGGACGTACTAGTATATCCAAGCAGATTTCAGCAGCTGCACAAAATCGTGCAGGTACTGAAATGGCAAGGAAGGTTTAATATCTTCCCTGCCTTCTCAATCACTGTGTATACAATACTCAATGAGCACTCTATACATCACTATGGGCACCGCCATGATGTGGCTGCCCTCTGACCCGGTGGTCACGTGATCTGCCGGAATCAGCCTGTGTTAGAGCTGCTGGGTCCTACAGGACCCAGATCAGCTCTATAGAACAGGCACGAGGCTGTATTCCTCCTGCAACTGGGCTAAATGTACCAGCCTCAGTTACAGAGGAAACAAACTAACAAAAAAAAAAAAAAAAACATCAGATGTCCTCAAAGGTCTATTATGACCTTACATATGGGGACACAATCTAAAAAAAAATAAAAAATGAATAGAAAAGTTAAAAAAAGATTAGATTAAATCATTTTAAAAAATACATAAAATAATATTTCAATAAAATGCCCTTACAGTATTAAAGGTTCTAGCCCCACCCCCAAGGACACCATAAAAAATAAAAATTACTGTAACGGAGAGGAAAAACTAAAGTTTATTAGTAGCACTTTGTGCTAAGAAAGAAAAAAAAAGAAAGAAAAGAAAAGTGATAAACGGACACGTTTCCCTCCTCTTTTGTTTATATTATCCCGGATGCAAAAAAAATTAAAACACATGCAAAAATAAAAACAACATAAAAATAAAGCACTATGTGTCACCGAAAAAAGACGCAGAAATTAGTTGAATAACTCAAATCTGAAAAATGTTACAGCCTAATCTTGCTCCTGCTGGGTGAGCCTTTTGTGAGTGCTGAGCCCCTACTCCACAATCAGGGGTGGGCTCCTCACATTGGGTCCCCGTAGATCTGTGTCTCTCTTTGTGTTTATGCTGGTGGATCCCTCTGCATGGCCCTGTATAACCGCCCCTGTCCTTTGGCGATGATTGAATAAATCACCAACAGTGTCGCCTATGGCAGCCCACAGCTGATTGTAGGGCGCTTTACTATACTGCCCCTATGACCAGGCCGGAGTCCGTCAATATTTGATCTACTGTTTTCCACTGCAGTCTCGTGTTTATTGCATTCCTTTGCTTCCCTGCCTCATCATCCTGTGCAGTGTCTTCAAAGCTTTCTGTTGTTCGTTGTGATGACTAGGAAGAAATCCTCCTCCTCCAAAGTTCCTAGAAAACTTTCAGACTTTTTTTCAAGTAACACATTAAAGCAACCATCTCCCCAGTCAGGGGTTCCCCTCTCCCCAGTGAAATCTCCCCTACTGTCTGATTCGGCAGATCCTCTGGCTTAGATGGATACTCTTTCTGTTGATCGACCTTGCCCGCCGGCAGACAGCGGCAAAAGAGGCTTGGATGCTTCCCCTCAGGGGTTCCCATCTGGTAAGTGACCAGCGTGTAAGAGTAATAATCCTAATGTTTTACCCACCCCCGGGAGTACCACTGCCCTTGAACACTCAGATATCTCTGATTTTCCATCCTCAGACCCTGTTACGTGTGATACCTTGAAGGAGATGCTGGTTCTCCTGCAGGCAGGTATTAACAAAAATGTCTCTTCCCTGGTGGGCAAGCTGCTACATGACATTGATGCTCTTGGGGATCGGACTGACCACCTTGAAAATAAGATGGAGGAGTTTTCTACAGCTCATAATGAGCTGGTCGATGCCCATACTACCCTCGAGGCTGAAGTCCTCTGGCTTAAACTTAAGGCTGCAGATGCTGAGGATCGGTCCAGGCGTAATAATATCAAGATCCGTGGTGTTCCCGAGGATGTTGTGTTCGAGGATTTACCGGTCTATATCAAGCGTCTATTTAAGAAAATCCTGCCACATCTTTCGGAGATAGATCTCACCCTAGACAGGGCCCATCGTATCCTGAAGGCGAATTCCGCTCCAGCAGATGTCCCGAGAGATGTCTTGACCCGGGTCCATTTCTACCACATTAAAGATTCGATCCTTGCAGAAACCAGGAAATGTGGTACTCTTCCTGCTCCCTTTGCAACCACAATGCAGGCGAGACGTGATTTGATGCCCATTACTAGGATCCTCAGGGAACGGGGCATGCGATACCGCTGGGGCTTTCCTACTAAACTGCTAATACCCTGTAATGGGGTGTTCCACTCTGTCCCTGACATGGAAGCAGGAATTTCCCTCTTATGTAAATGGAAACTGGTTTCTGATGACCCTCTTTCTACTGCTACAGAGACTACGGCCCGATTTCCACATGTTTCCAAAGAATGGTCTGTGGTGGGCGGTTCTAAATGACTCCCCTATCTACTTTGACATGCTGATCAGTTGTTCCTTGCAATTTATGTCCCTGCTGTTATTTCAGGGAAACCTGTATGCCTTTTTGATATACACTCTTACTGAGTATTTCTGACCTCCCCCCGCCCCCCCCCAGTTACGTGAATTTAGATATACGGTGCTTTTTGACACTATGCTGTTTTGTTTGCATGTTCTGTTCTTGATTTTCACCTGGTACATTGTTTGGTCTGTGTATTTCTTTATGCATAGCTCATTTATGTCTTTTTATACAGTCACCTGGGTCTCCTACAACTGCATACCTCTGAATCTATATAATGGTTCTTCGTATATCATCTCTAAACGTTAGAGGCCTGAATAGCCCTTATAAAAGGAGCTCTGTTTGGAGAGAGGCCCGTCGCCTCCATTGCGATGTACTCTTTCTCCAAGAAACTCATTTCCATGCCGGCAAGAGCCCTAAGTTTTCTAATCCCTCTTTTCCACATATTTACCAGGCCTCTTGTGATGCCAAGCGGAAGGGAGTTCTTATTGCTGTGCGAGACTCATTAGCCTTCTCGCTTGAATCGGTTTTAACTGACCCTAAAGGTCGGTATATAGGCCTTAATTGCCTAATTAATAATATTAAATATTCCTTGTTTAATGTATACCTTCCCAACCACTCTCAGACACAATATTGGAAGTCAGTGCTTGCTAGGATTCGATCTTTCGCCACTGGCATGTTAATCATTGTTGGTGATTTTAATTGTTTATTGGATAATTCCCTAGACTCCTCTAATCTCAAGAGGCGCTCCCCAATCCTGACCCCCTCTTTGATTGATCAGGGCCTATATGATGTTTGGCGGTGTCAGCATGGCACTGAGAGAGACTACAGTTTCTTCTCAGTCTCATACTCCTCTTATTCCCGTCAGGGCTTCCATTCGAGATCTGAAAGGTATCGGACAGGAAGCCCGAGGAAAGCACACGGGCCGAAGGATGTGAGTAAAGAGCTAATATAGCAGACATAAAGACAGGGCCCACTCCAAATTTATCCAGGAGGCTGTCGAGGTAATTCCAGTGGACCCTGTCGAAAGCGTTTTCGGCATCCATGCCAAAAGTAACGAAGGGGCTCCATCTTTTTCAGCTTTCTGGATGAGGTCTATAAACCTCCGTGTGCCATCCGGGGCCTGTCTGCCAAACACAAATCCCACCTGATCAGGTTTGCCTCCCATTATATTTGCTTTAGTGATGGAACCCCTGGCCGAGTCCATTCGAATGGACGGGAATATTGGATGTATTACTGTGGGTCGTCAGCAACACAAAATTAGTCTATACGCTTACGACGTTATCCTGGCTTTGACTTCCCCTAGTTCTTCCCTGAGCGCAGCTACTGCTGCTCTTGAAAGTTTTGGTAGGGTCTCCTACTATAAAGTTAATCCTTCCAAATTCCAGATCTTACCTATTGTTATCTCGCCCCCTCTGAAACGGGACCTTAGTCTCAGATTTCCCTATCAATGGAATGACTCTCGTATAACCTACCTTGGCATCTCCCTGACAGCCCCGAGTTCCGATTTGTATGCTGCAAACTATGTTCTTCTCCTGACTAGGGTTTCCTCCCTTTTAACTGCCTTCTCTCAACCAATGTTATCCTGGGCGAGCAGAATTGCCTTTTTTAAAATGATGGCGTTACCCCTGATTTTATATATATTTCATACTGTAGCTATCCCTATTTCTGACTCATACTTCCCTAAACTTCAGAAGATACTTTCTGATTTCATATGGGAAGGTAAGAAGTCTAGGGTCCGCTTTAAAGTAATGTCCAGACCTTGGACTAGTGGAGGTGCGGGTGTCCCGGACGTCAGGAACTACTACATGGCGTCTGTGCTTGAACAACTTAAGGCTGGATGGGATGAGACTTCTAAGTGGCGTTGGGCTGAGATGGAGGAGAGTTTGTTGGACGCCCCGCTATTGATTATTTTACGCCCTAAAGACCTGGGCCCCACCACAGTACATCCCACCTTGTTAAGAATTAGGGCCTCTATGAATGCATGGCGTTATTTCTTGTCCAATACCTCTAGGGATGATCTGGCTCCATTGTCCAAATTGCCACTATTGTACGTGACCGCTTTTCATCCCCAATTGAGACTTCGTGGTTGGGTGTCTAGAGGCCTCTATAAAATTGCTCATTTGTTTTCTGAGGAGGGGCTTAAATCATTCTCTATGTTACAGGAAGAGTTCAACCTCCCCAAAAATGACTTTTTTAAATTCCTACAATTGCGCCACCTTTTCCAAACTCACGAACCCTCGAGATTAGTTTTTGCCAGACTTGCTCTGAAGTTGTGGAACCGAACCTCGCCTGTTAAAGGTGGGACTTCTGTGTTTTACAATTTCCTTTCTGTTCCCACTGAGCGGGTTAAGCCTCTTTATCTGCTCCATTGGGAATTGGACCTCGCCAGACCCATCTCCCTGACAGACTGGTATGAGGCTAGTGGGTTTGTCAAACGTGTCTCTAGGGGAGCGTTACACTAGGAGATGGCTTTGAAGATAATGTTGCATTGGTATAGGACCCCTAGTCAGCTTGCGCGCATAAACTCCTCTTTTTCAAAACTCTGTTGGTGGGGATGCGGTCACGTAGGGTCTTTTATACATTTATGGTGGGAGTGCCCTCCGGTCCTAGCCTTTTGGGTGGCTGTATTTGACTTTATGTCTTCTATAGTTGGTCTTGTTATACGCCTCTCCCCCGGTCTGGCTCTTTGCTTTCTGGACACTGGTCTTTTCCCCTCAGGCACTCAGGTGGTGCTGGGCCAGATAGTGTTGGCAGTGCGGTCCATGATTGCTCGTCAGTGGAAATCCACGCTTTGCTTGACCATTACTGAGCTAATTCACCACGTTGATCTAGCCTTTACTTTGGAGCATATGTTGGCTAATGGGAACCATACCTTTTTTAGCTTTCGATCCAAATGGTCCCTCTGGGCCTCCTATATGGAAACTAGGAAGTCGTCCTCTCCCTCTCAGTTCCAGCATGGTTCCACTGCGACTCCCTAGCTTTGCCTCACACTTTATGTGCCCACTGTGGCACTAGGATTTTGCCCAGGTGTACTGTTCTGACCATGCATTGTGTTTTCTTTTCTTGTTGACTACCCTTGCCCCTTCCATTCCCTTGCCTTCCCCCTCCTCCTCTGTGTTCCTCCCTCCCCCTGCTCCTGATTCTATATGATCTCTCTCTTGTGACTTAGTTAAAATGTGACTGGAGAGCCTACATATGTCCTGTCTTCTGTTTTGTTTTTTTCCCTTATATAAGTAGGCTCTTTCTGTATGGGTATTCCTTGCATTTCGAACATTGAGTGGAGCAATTTCTTTCTGTTTATACTCTGTCTGCACAGTTCCTTGTTGGTTTTTAACCCTGCCTTTTTTTCTTTTTTTATATATTGTAAAATCTCTTTTGTTTCTTTTCAATAAAAAACAAATTTAAAATAAATCAGTGTAAATAATTCAAAAACGGTGTGAAACCATATTGGCAATGGCATATTACATCTATATATATTTTTTTATTAACATATACCTTAACCACTTCAGTACCGTGCTAATTTGTGGTCCAGGACCAGACACATTTTAGGTTTATTTTGTATGTGCGGTTTTGGGGGCTGTAACATTTTTCTCATACGTCAAATTCAGCTAATTTTTGCGTCTTTTTTCGGGGACACGTAGGTCTTTATTTTTATATTGTTTTTATTTTCAAATGTGTTTTAATTTTTTTTTATATCCGGGAAAATATAAACAAAATAGGAGTGAAATTGTGTCTGGTTTTCACTTTCCTTTTTTTTAAATTTAATAACACAAAAGTGCAACTGAAAAACTTTATCAAATAGTTTTTCCTCTCCGTAATGGTAATTTTTATTCTGTATGGTGTTGACGGGGCTATAATAAAATGCCGTTATTAAAGGTAATAACGGCATTTTATTGGCGTATTATTTTGCTTATTTTTTAAATTTTATTTTAAAAAAATGTAAAACTTTTTTATTAATTTTTTTTAAATATTTTTTTTTCAGATGCTGTCCCCATAAGGTCATAAGAGACCTTTGGGGACATCTGATCACTTTTTTTTTTTTTTTTTGTATTGGAGGCTGATTTCCCCTATAACTGGGGCTGGTACATTTAGCCCCAGTTGCAGGAAGAATACAGTCTCCTGCACGCTGTGTACAAAGTATACAGAGCTGATCTGGGTCCTGTAGGACCCAGCAGCTCTTGCAAGACATTGAGCTCGGTGGATCACATGAACGCCGGGTCAGAGGGCAGCCGCATCATGGCGGCACCCATAGCCGTGTATACAGAGCTCATTGAGCGCTGTATACACAGCGATCAAAAAGGCAGGGAAGGGAATAAACCTTCCCTGTCTTCTCTCTGGGAGCTCTGGCTGAAGTTACAGCCGGCTCCCAGTTTCAGCAATTGCACGATCTCGTGCAATAGCTGTGTTCTGACAGGACGTACCGGCATGTCCTGTCAGAAAAAAGCAACCACTATCCGGATGTATATAGTCTATGGGCGGTCCGGAAGTGGTTAAAGAACAGAGCCTAATGTATTTGTTCATTAAACAACACAAGACATCAAATTACTTATTAACTTACCTACTCCCACAATTGTCTGTGGACTCCAATTCATTTTCACTTGGTGTCTTAACGGCTGAACGTGGGTGTAAATTGGGAGAGGGGGAGTTCTTGTGAACATTTGTCTGGCCAGTCATCCTCCATGGGAACACTTAGAAACAAATCTTTCAGGACTGTAGATAGCCAACTGTTTGAATAAGCATAAGACTTATTATTATTATTATTATTGTTTATTTATATAGCACCATTAATTCCATTTGAGGGTTTACATACAGTACACAGAATATACAGGTAGATATAATACTAACAATGACCGACTGGCACAGTGGGGTAGAGGGCCCTGCAAGCGAGGGCTTACAATCTATGAGGGAAGGGGGGTAGAGACAGAAGGAGAGGGGGAGACTGTACAGATGGGGGTGCAGTGATAGTGCTATTGGAGGTTGTAGGCCTTCCTGAATAGGGGAGTCTTCACGGCCTTCTTGAAGCCTGTGATTGTGGGGGTCAGTCTTATGTGTCTTGGTAAGGAGTTCCAGGGTATGGGGGATGCATGGGAGACAGTTGTGTGAGGAGCGGATGAAAGCAGAGCGGAGTAGGAGGTCATTGGAGGATCTGAGGTTACCTGTGGGCAGGTAGCGGGGGATTAGGTCAGAGATATATGGAGGGGACAGGTTGTGGATGGCTTTGTATGTTAGCGTTAGTAGCTTGAACTCAATTCGTTGGGCTGTAGGTAGCCAATGGAGGGACTGGCAGAGGGGAGCAGCCAATGAAGATCGGGGGGAGAGGTGAATTAAACGAGCAGCACAGTTTAAGGTGGACTGGAGGGGGGCGAGGGTGTTAGCTGGGAGTCCATGGAGAAGGGTGTTACAGTAGTCTAAGCAGGAGATTATGAGGGCCTGGATGCGCATCTTAGTAGTTTCAGGGGTGAGGAAGGAGCAGATTCGGTCGATGTTTTTGAGTTGGAGGCGGCAGGAAGTGTTGAGGGTTTGAATGTGTGACTTGAAGGATAGGTCGGAGTCCAGGGTTACCCCAAGGCATCGGGCCTGTGGGACAGGGGTAATTGTGGTTCCGTTAACTTTGATAGATGGGTCAGGTGGAGGGGCCATACGGGGTGAGGTGAAGATGATGAACTCTGTTTTCTCCATGTTGAGTTTGAGAAAGCGGGAGGAGAGGAAGGAGGCTACAGCCGCTAAACTTTCTGGAACTCTGGCCAGCAGGGAGGTAATGTCTGGTCCAGAGATGTATATTTGGGTGTCATCGGCATAGCAGTGGTATTGAAAACCATGAGATTCTATGAGTTGGCCCAGGCCGAGGGTGTAGATGGAGAACAGGAGAGGTCCTAGGACGGAGCCTTGGGGGACACCTACAGAGAGTGGGCGCGGTGAGGAGGTGGTGTGCAAGTGGGAGACATTGAATGTGCGGTCGGTGAGGTATGAGGAGATCCAGGAAAGGGCCAGGTCTGAGATACCAAGGGATGAGAAAATTTCTAACAGGAGGGAGTGGTCAACTGTGTCAAAGGCAGAGGAGAGGTCGAGGAGGAGGAGGACAGAGTAATGGTGCTTGGCTTTGGCGGTTAGCAGGTCATTGGTGACTTTTGTTAGGGCAGTTTCAGTGGAGTGCTGGGGTCTGAAGCCTGACTGAAGTCTGTCAAAGAGCAGGTTGGACGAGAGATAGGAGGAGAGTTCAGAGTGGATGTGTTGCTCAAGAAGTTTTGAGGCGTACGGGAGCAGAGAGATGGGATGATAGTTGGCTGGAGAGGACGGGTCGAGGGACGGTTTCTTAAGTATAGGAGTGACAGTGGCATGTTTGAAGGCTGATAGGAAAGACCTTTGAATTTGACTTTCTTTATAGAAAGATCTTAGATTTAATTAGAGTTTTATAACTAGCCATACTTCTTAAAACCTCTTTACTTTTAGATGAACTAATAATATAATAATAATACATGTTATTTATATAGCGCCAACATATTCCGCAGCACTGTACAATTAGTAGTATTCAAATACAGACTGAAAGATACATTACAAAGAAAGTTATTTCACACAATGGGACTGAGGGCCCTGCTCGCAAGAGCTTACAATCTATGAGGTAGAGGGGTGACACAAGAGGTAGCAGGGGCAACATTGCTTATACAGAGGTCAGACATTGTTGTATTAGAGGTTACTGTCATTACACAAACATAAAACTTTATGAGCCGTCACCAGTCGTGGCCTTTAACATGTGGATGGTGCTTGGACATATCAAGTTAGCCTGAAATGGCATCATATCATGTGGGGAAATGTGGGAGTGGGGACAGAGGAGGGTTAGATTTTGGGGATTCTAATTACGGTACGGAAGGGTTTACATTAGGAATTGGAATAGGCCTGTCTGAAAAGATGAGTCTTTAGTTTGCACTTGAAGCTGTAGAAATTGGGAGTTAATCTGATTGTCCGGGGTAGAGCATTCCAGAGAAGTGGTGCAACTTGGGAGAAGTCTTGTATACGAGCGTGGGAGGTTCTGATAATAGAGGATGTAAGTGTTAGGTCATTGAGTGAACGGAGAGCACGGGTTGGGCGGTAGACAGAGATGAGGGAGGAAATGTAGGGAGGTGCAGCATTATGGAGAGCCTTGTGGATGAGAGTGATAACTTTATATTTTATTCTATAATGAATAGGCAGCCAATGTAGTGACTGGCAGAGACCGGAGGCATCGCTGTAGCGTCTAGACTGATAGATGAGCCTGGCCACTGCATTCAGAATAGATTGTAGAGGGGAGAGTTTAGTGAGGGGAAGACCGATTAGTAAGGAGTTACAGTAATCAAGGTGAGAATGAATCAGAGAGACAATAAGTGTCTTTAATGTATCTCTGGTAAGGAAAGGGCGTATTCTGGAGATGTTTTTGAGGTGGAGGTGACATGAGCGTGCAAGTGATTCAATATGGGGAGCAAAGGAAAGGTCTGTGTCGAACATGACCCCGAGGCAGCGGGCATGCTGCCTAGGAGTTATAGTAAGGCCTGAGACTACAATGGATATATCAGGGACAGATCTATTAGATGGTTGAAACAGTAGTAGTTCAGTCTTAGAGAGATTTAGTTTCAGATAGAGCGAAGACATAATATTTGAGACAGCAGAAAGACAGTTGCTGGTGTTCTGTATTAGTGCAGGGGTGACGTCATGGGAAGATGTGTATAATTGGGTGTCATCAGCATAAAGATGGTACCAAATGCAGTACAAAGTTGTTTGTATAATTGAATGCTCTGTAAAGTCCCATTCACACGACTGTATTTTGCAGGTGCATAATTGTCCGCAATTGTGGATCCGCATAGTATTAAGGTTAAATTACCGTGTTGGCACTTTGTGATAATTTAATGTGTTCTGGGTTGCAGTTTGGGCACTCGGTCTTTAAAAGGTTTGCCATCACTGGCCTACACCATGGCTCCTTCACTGTAATTTTACATATCTGCTGACTGTCCGGTGTTAATGATTAGGTTCCCAATATATTCATCCCCTATAGTACTGTGCACAACCCAATAGCTCCATGGCCAGTTCATGCACAGTACTATATGAGGAAGAACATGGCCCTGGAGCACTACACGCATGTGTAAGATTATAGTGAGGGAGCTGTGCTGCAGACATAGCACACATGGCTGCCAGCAGAAATTTTCAGCCACCCAGGAACCCCACACAATATAATATGCCCACACAGTATAATATGCTCCCCACAGTGGCCTCACATAGTATAATATGCTCCCAAAGCCCACCCCTCCTGTGCTTAACCCACTAAGAGCAGCTTGCATGACCTACAAGTGTTACTTTGGCCTACAAAGTCTCAATGTATTCCATTGAGCACATATGGGATGTCATTGGTTGTCAAATGCAAAGGGATCTGAGTAAATTAAGCTGCTGTGAACATTTTCCCATTTATTTTATCATTTGCATATCATTAACATGCCTAATAATTCTATGATTGCCATAATTCCAAGACTTTTCATTCATGGTGTTGCAAGTGTAATAATCTTAATTTAATTTACCGTACAGTATATAGCAATTTATTCTGCAGCAATTTACAGATCAGACAATACAGACAATAAACAGTAACAAATTAAAGAATTGGAAATATCCTGCTTGCAAGTGCATTTCAATACAGGGGGTGTCAGATTCAGCAGAATAGTGTAGGTGGGGGCTACATGGAGAAGAGTTAGATTAGAGAATGTGATAGGCCTGCTTAAAAAAGGCCAGCGTTTGCAAATCATGCTTGAAACTGGATTCGGGGAATTATTCTCAGTCATCTGTACATTTTCGCAGCACTGACATTTCTTTTTTCTACTCTATCTGTGCCCAGACTAGTATGAAGAACTGTTCATCTCTTTGCACACAAGTTTCCAATCCCCTGTCAGTGCCCCCCACAGTAATTGTGCCCTCTTTTGGCCACAGCTTTCCTGCAAAGGATACCTCCCTGACTAAATGCTGCTGAGCAACTGCTATTTTTTCTTTATGTGTTTTACTACAGCCCACACCAAAGGACAGGAGTAATAAATTTACTATGTAAAGACTGTCAACCATCAAAGAAACCTGAAGTGAGATCAAAGAAGTTTATGTTTTGAGTGAGACCTGTGCGGGCCCTTGGCTTCAGGGGATGCAGATGCAACCACTGCAACACCTATAGTTAGCCAGTGGCTCATCGGTAGGGTAGTAGTCAGAGATGATGGTGGAAGGTGCTTTATGAGAAAAACACCCTTTAAGGACCAATATATATATATATATTTTTATAAATTACATGGCATTCCAAGGCCCTCAACTTTTTTTTTAAAAAATTTTTCCTTAAAGGGATTCTATCATTAGAATCCCCTTTTCTGACCATATCGGAATAGCCTTTAGAAAGGCTATTCTTCTCCTACCTTTCTTTTTCTAATTTTTTAAAAATTATTTATGCAAATGAGTAGAGATGAGCGCTCGATGAGTACTCGATCGAGTAGGTATTCGATCGAATACTACGGTATTCAAAATACTCGTACTCGATTGAGTACCACTGCTATTCAAATGGAAACGTTCGATGCAGAACCAGCATTGATTGGCCGAATGCTATACAGTCGGCCAATCAACGCTGGTTCTTGTCCTACCTTTAGAAGTCTTCTCCATGCAGCTTCTCCGCGGCGTCTTCCGGCTCTTCATTCACTCTGCCAGGCATCGGGCCTGGGCAGAGCCGACTGCGCATGTCCGCTTGTAGTGTTGAAACTGAGCTCTGATATCTCTGGAATTGCTATAAAAACCTTAGAGGATATGAAAGATCCTTTTTAAGACCATAGTGTAAACGCCACAATTTTGCCATGGCAGAAACACCGTGCCCAAAACTGTGGCGTTTTACAGTCCCTGCAAAGTGGATAAGATTTTGGCTAATTCCACCCACACATTGCAGAAAATAATCCGCAGGACAAATTCTGCCATTTGAAAAAACACTGGCAGTTACCGTATAGGTGTAGTGGAGGCAGAAAGTCCATAGAGGAAAACTCTGCAGACATTTGTGAAAAGAACTGAGGGGAAAAACCACAATGCGTTTCTGACACGGTTTTTCCCACCTTGCTTTGTGTCTGTGGCTTTCTACATGGGGTCTTAGCCCAAGTATAGCTGTTTGAGGCTTTGCTTTTTGTGAGTTATGTTTTCACATTGATCCATTATGTGGTTCATATTATTTATTGATAAGCTATGGGTTGATAAATCGGCATAAGAATTATGTATAGTATTGTATGTTCAATGAAAAAAAGTTATTTTGGGTTGCAACATTCTTAGAGCCATAGCTTTTTTATTTGTTTCTGTTCAATTTTTAGGCATCTTTTTTTGTGGGATGGGTTGTATTTTTCTGATAAACTATTTTGGGGTTGACATTTTGTTTAACTTTGTTAACACCTTAAAGGGATCCTATCATTCAAACACCTTTTTTTCTCATTAACACGTCGGAATAGCCTTAAGAAAGGCTATTCTTCTCCTACCTTTCGTTGTCTTCTCCGCGCTGCCGTTCGCCTGAAATCCCGTTTTTTGTCGGTATGCAAATGAGTTCTCTCGCAGCACTGGGGGTGGGCCCCAGTGCTCAAACAGCACTTGGGGCGTCCTCAATGCTGCGCAAGAACTCTCCAGTGCCGCTTCCATCTTTTTCAGGAATGGCCTCTTCACCTTCTTCTTCCAGTGCGCTGTGGCTCAAAATTCAACGCATGCCAGCTCTGCCAACTAGCATGCCATAGAACTACAGGAGCGTACTGCGCATGCTCGCGTAAGCAGCCACAAAAAAATGTCCACCCGCATGTGAAGTCAGCTCTGCCCGAGGCCCACTAGCAGAGCCGACTTGCACATGCATTAAATTTTGACTTACCACACACTGGAAGAAGAAGGTGAAGAGGCCGTGGCTGATGAAAATGGAGGCGGCGCTGGAGAGAGTTCTCTCGCAGCATTGGGGACGCCCCCAGTGCTGTTTGAACGCTGGGGCCCACCTCCAGTGCTGCGAAAGAACTCATCTGCATACCGACAAAAAACAGGATTTCAGGTGAACAGCGGCGCAGAGAATTAATATATTACTGTATTATCCATGTTGCTGTAACACACTGAATTTCCCCATGGTGGGACTATTAAAGGATTATCTTATCTTAAGATTGTCGCTGACTAAATGAATAGCTACTTTTGTTCAAGTTATCGAAGTTACAGGTTTTTTTAGAACATGATCTTTTTGGACCACAAGCCCTAAAAGGTCTTGATGGCATCCACCCAGATGCTAACTTCTTAGTGACCATCAATATGTCTTCTTACAGCAGTCCCTAAGGGCTTTACACCTCCCCATACACCTTTTTGCAGTTCATCTTTGGGAGCCCAGCATGCATGATTGTGCCATATTGAGTACATCAAGATCTCTGTTATCTTGTAACAGCTGAGCTCCTACTCTAATAGTCAGGATCACATGTACAATCTGAACTAACTAACTGATAGATGCCACAATTAATATTGACTGTGGCAACTAATTGGTATCAGAGGGATTGAGTTCGTAATGATTTTGTTGGAACTGTAAAATACAAATGTAAATAAAAATGGTACATTTATTATTTTATTTAACCAACAACAATCTGGGGTCCAATATTATTTTATGGAGTATATTTAGCTATACACGCCCTATGGAAAGACCATTTCTACTTTTGAAAAAAAAATAAAGTTATTTGGGGCAACATGGTGGCTCAGTAGTTAGCACTGCAGCCTTGCAGTGCTGGAGTCCTAGGTTTGAACCCTGCCAAACAACATCTGCAAGCAGGGGTGAACCTGCCCCTTTTCGCAGGTTCGCAGGACAAACTACAGAAAGCCCCCCCCTGCCAGGAGAAGGGGGCGTGGTGAAGCGGAGGGGGTGTGACAGGGGGCGGGGCTTAGCACCGTTTGCCGGCAGAGAGCAGGCACGGAGACGACCTGCTCTCTGCCTGAGCGTGAGAGGAGGCTGCTGGAGCAGCGCTGCTCCAGTGGCCTCCCCAAACCACCTCTCGGTGCTAAGCCAGTCCAGGACAGCTTGTCCTGGACTGGCTTAGGTAACCAAAAATGCCACCCTCCCTGAGGCCCTGGCATAGCGCCGCCTGAAGTGCTCGCTCCAGGTCGCCTCATGGGAGGTGCAGTGCTGTCTGCAAGGAGTTTGTATGTTCTCCCCATGTTTGTGTGGATTTCCTCCCATTCTACAGAGACATACTTAAAATGAAAAAAAATAAAAATAAATGTATATTGTGATCCCTATATGGGGCTCACAATCTACATTAAACAAAAAAAAAAAAGCTATTTGTAAATCACTTTACGGGCCCTCTCAGATTGACGTCTCTATGGGACCTCTGATGATGTTATTGATTACCTATCGTATCAATATCAGACTCCCAAGAGTAGCTTTGCAAAGCTGAAGCCCCATATTGTGACAACACTGCATTTTACCCTACCTTTCAAAGTGAATGGGATTCTGGCTAATCCTGTCCACATAATTTAAAAAAAAATCTTCTGCGGAAAAGCTGTGCTTTCCCTATAGGTTTAATAAGGGCAAAAAGTCTGCGAAAATGCAATGAAAAATGCATAGCGTTTTTTTCCACAACGTTATTTTGCTGTGTTTCACAATATCGGATCTTATCCTAAGCATAAAATTTACTAGTAAAGAGTTAAAGAAGAAGAAATTTGTAAAGCTTTCAGGGAAGAAGGTAAAGGGGCATGGCTGAAATCTTTAAGTATGATAGAAGTTTAACCGCCTCCCACAGCAGCCTTTTTCATTTTTGATTTTTATTTTTTAGTCTCCACCTTCCAGAAGCCATAACTATTTTCTTTTTTCATTCACATTCTAAATGGGGTGGAATTACAGCAATGCTGCAAGACAAATAAAAATACAACACAACCCTGCTCGACTGAGCTCTAACTAAACACAAACTTTGCTCATGAGTACAAGCTATACAAGTAGCTTACTACCAGCCAGTCGGAAAAACAACACAAATAACAAACTTTTCTCACCAGACTGCACAGACCCAGACATATCCTGTCTCTCCCAGGGTCTGCCTAGAAGTGCAGGGTCTGCAGATTTTTTTGGCCCAGTAAAGAGCCACACCTGGGCTGAGGTATACTGAATACTTGTAACAGATTAATGATTACTATACATAGGTAAGGAACGTGGGGGGAGATAGTGACATTCCAGTACCCTGCCTGTCATCTTCTTACAATATATATATATCCTATTAATATTATAAATGTGAAAGTTTGTGGGTTTGTGAGTTTGTGTGTTTGGATTTTTGGATGTTCGGATGTTTGTTCCTCAATCACCGAAAAACCGCTCTACTGATTTGGCTCAAATTTTCCACAAACATAGCTAATACACTGGATTGCGCAATACGCTACTTTTCGTCACAATAACGCACATACGTTTTTCCCACGACCCACACAAACATCCAACTCACATCACCATCTCTGCAAAATCACACACTTTGGCCCATAGCAGGCCCCTAAACTTCACATTCCTCTCTACAACCTAGCCCCTAACCACACACAATCACATTCACATATACTTAAGCACTTTCACACTCACCTTCACCATCCTGCAGGAGCCGACCTGTTTCACTCTCCGGCTCAGCCATCTTTACCGATCCGCACCACTGGGAGGATACGCGGCTCCGCCCACATGGTTCCATACGCCGCTCATATGCCAGCCGCCACACATTGCCTCAGGCTGGCATACCATACAGCAGCGGAACCCGGCCGAACACGGCAGCCGCACGTAACCCCCGTACTCTGCGGCTGGGAACACAGATGCCTCGGGTAACACCACGCATGACTGCTGAAGCTGCAGCCGCAACACACACAGCTCCCCGGCATCATCATGGTAAGTGTTGTGGGGACACTAATCGGCAGGTTGCTTAGCTGAGGCGGGGGTTACAACAGGTGGTGTGTAATGGGGGGGAGGTGGTAGTGGTTAGGGAGGGGTTCTGCTGGGGGGGAAATGGTACCACAGGGCCGAGGGTGCTTAGAGGGGGGGGGCCCAGATTGTACATGTGGAAGGGAGGGAGGGTTATGGTCACCGGAGTCATGGGTGGCTGGTGCTGGGGGGAAGGGGGAGATGTAGGAGGTCACTGTAATCTCTATATGGGGGCAGGGGGCTGGGGGAGCGGGTGGTGGGTAAGGGCAGGGCCGGGGAAGCAGGTAAGCGGGAAAGAGGGGGGGCCGAGGCGCAGCAGCAAGGCCGTTGCCTCCCGACCCACCATCCTGTAGGAGGGGCCCGCCGCAGCTGCAAGGAAAGGGAAGTGGGGGGCCACGGGCCGCGCTGCAGGTGGTTCGCGCCAGGGTCAGGGGGGCTGTGGAGGAAGTCGCGGGTAGGAGGGGACAACAAACTGAGGGCAAAGATGGGGGAACAAGAAATATAAGCAGTTCACTGCCACCGCCAACCCGTAGACGAAGTCGCTGGTAACTGCTAATATATATATATATATATATATATATATATATATATATATATATATACAGTCCTATGAAAAAGTTTGGGCACCCCTATTAATCTTAATCATTTTTAGTTCTAAATATTTTGGTATTTGCAACAGCCATTTCCGTTTGATATATCTAATAACTGATGGACACAGTAATATTTCAGGATTGAAATGAGGTTTATTGTACTAACAGAAAATGCGCAATATGCATTAAACCAAAATTTGACCGGTGCAAAAGTATGGGCACCTCAACAGAAAAGTGACATTAATATTTAGTACATCCTCCTTTTGCAAAGATAACAGCCTCTAGTCGCTTCCTGTAGCTTTTAATCAGTTCCTGGATCCTGGATAAAGGTATTTTGGACAAACAATTCAAGTTCAGTTAAGTTAGATGGTCGCCGAGCATGGACAGCCCGCTTCAAATCATCCCACAGATGTTCAATGATATTCAGGTCTGGGGACTGGGATGGCCATTCCAGAACATTGTAATTGTTCCTCTGCATGAATGCCTGAGGATTTGGAGCGATGTTTTGGATCATTGTCTTGCTGAAATATCCATCCCCGGCGTAACTTCAACTTCGTCACTGATTCTTGAACATTATTCTCAAGAATCTGCTGATACTGAGTGGAATCCATGCGACCCTCAACTTTAACAAGATTCCCGATGCCGGCATTGGCCACACAGCCCCAAAGCATGATGGAACCTCCACCAAATTTTACAGTGGGTAGCATGTGTTTTTCTTGGAATGTTGTTTCTTTTTGGACGCCATGCATAACGCCTTTTTTTTATAACCAAACAACTCAATTTTTGTTTCCAAAATGAAGCTGCCTTGTCCAAATGTGCTTTTTCATACCTCAGGCAACTCTATTTGTGGCGTACGTGCAGAAACGGCTTCTTTCTCATCACTCTCCCATACAGCTTCTATTTGTGCAAAGTGCGCTGTATAGTTGACCGGTGCACAGTGACACCATCTGCAGCAAGATGATGCTGCAGCTCTTTGGAGGTGGTCTGTGGATTGTCCTTGACTGTTCTCACCATTCTTCTTCTCTGCCTTTCTGATATTTTTCTTGGCCTGCCACTTCTGGGCTTAACAAGAACTGTCCCTGTGGTCTTCCATTTCCTTACTATGTTCCTCACAGTGGAAACTGACAGGTTAAATCTCTGAGACAACTTTTTGTATCCTTCCCCTGAACAACTATGTTGAACAATCTTTGTTTTCAGATCATTTGAGAGTTGTTTTGAGTAGCCCATGATGCCACTCTTCAGAGGAGATTCAAATAGGAGATCAACTTGCAATTGGCCACCTTAAATACCTTTTCTTATGATTGGATACATCTGGCTATGAAGTTCAAAGCTCACTGAGGTCACAAAACCAATTTTGTGCTTCAGTAAGTCAGTAAAAAGTAGTTAGGGGAATTCAAATCAATAAAATGATAAGGGTGCCCATACTTTTGCACCGGTCAAATTTTGGTTTAATGCATATTGCACATTTTCTGTTAGTACAATAAACCTCATTTCAATCCTGAAATATTACTGTGTCCATCAGTTATTAGATATATCAAACTGAAATGGCTGTTGCAAACACCAAAATATTTAGAACAAAAAATGATTAAGATTAATAGGGGTGCCCAAACTTTTTCATAGGACTGTATAACCCTTTCCTGCTGCCTGCATTAATATTTCTGATCTCATACAATCCCTTTAAGGGGGCACTAATGAGGAATAAAGGGGTATTGTTAATTACATACAAAAGTCGGGTATATTCGTTTACTATATTGTGTATTTTATAATTGGGGCAGTGGCGTTACTACCGGGGTCGCAAGGGTAGCGGCTGCCACAGGGCCCGGGACATTAGGGGCCCGGCGACAGCCGCTACATTTTTTTTCTTTTCTTAATAGGCTGCAACGGGCCTATTTACTTACAGATCCTGGCAGTGGCCGGGATCGGTAAGTGACGCCACAGGCCCCACAAACATCATTATTATACTCAGGGGTCTTTTAAGACCCCTGAATATAATATTTGGATGGCCAGGAATAATATAAAAAACAGTGTTACTTACCTCTCCGCGCTCCATACAGGCATCGGGCCTAGTTGTGTGACTCTCTCTGACGTCACATGTGATGTCCCAGGAAGATGGCCGACACCACCGAGGACTGCAGTGGAGCCAGAGATAGGTGAGTAACAGTGTTTTTTATGTTGGTACCCCCCTTCGGTCTCCGATTATTATACTCTGGGGTCTGAAAAGACCCCAGAGTATAATAATTGTTCGTGGGTGTCCACAGTGGAGCATAATACTGTGTGTAGGGGCCACTATGGGGCATAATACTGTGTGTAGGGGTCATTATGGGGCATAATACTGTGTGCAGGGGCCACTATGGGTAATAATACTGTGTACAGGGGCCACTATGGAGCATAATAGTATGTGCAGGGGCCATTATGGGGCATAATAGAGTGCACAGGATTGCGTGGTGGGGTCTTCAGCGGGCGTCAGTCGGGGCGGGGGGGCCATGTCAAAAGTTCGCCATGGGTCCCCGCCATTCCTAGTTGCGCCACTGAATTGGGGGTAGCACCAGGATGGAGACTTTGTATAGGCAAAAAATATGTGGGACACGTATCTGGAAAAGTGAGTAGCCAAAGATGTCTGTGCTGCAAACTTTACAGAGACAAGTTGTGGCTGCAAGAAGTGGTCATGGTGGTCCAGATGGTGGAGACGAGAAATGTGAATGATTGCAGTTAAAGACATCACCTGTAAGGAACAACATTTCCCTGTATTGTATTTACTTAAAGGAATCTATCACTGTCTCTAGTGATTTTTAACTAAACATATATTTGCATACCTTTTAGAAAAGCTATTCCAGACATATCTTTTGTTTAGTAATCCTCTCAGCCATTTTTGACTTAGCCCGCTTTTATTAATATGCTAAATAACCAGCACGGAGCATAGGCCATAAAAGCCAGTAGCCTGGTCATTCCATTTGATAAGGCTCTTTTCCACCTTCAGGGTAAGGCCGGGTTCACACGATGTCTTTTGGCACGTAATGTGCCACGTAGACGCCGCGGGATCTTTTGCGGGCCGTATACGCTCCCATTGTTTTCAATGGGAGCTGGTACCGTATACACAGCGCTATTTTACGGCCGTGATTTTGCGGCGGCCGCAAAATAGCGCCGCGTATACGGTACCGGCTCCCATTGAAAACAATGGGGGCGTATACGGCCCGCAAAAGATCCCACGGCGTCTACGTGGCACATTACGTGCCAAAAGACATTGTGTGAACCCGGCCTAACAGTGAGTCAGTTGGCTGTAAAAAAAACTAGATTGGTGGAAAAAAGACATGACAGCCCAACTTAGAGGAGGCAAAAAAAAATCATGAGACAGATGATTTCCAACTCCAAATATGACAATTGGAATAAATCCCTGGATCAATATCCCATCCCAAAATACATAGGTCCCATGACTTGTTATATTTTTACTTTCTAGGAGGGATCCGGTCCCTCTCTCACTTGTCAGCCATGATTGCACTGTTCTTACTGTAAAGAGGACCAACCGATGACTATGGTGAAACCTTATTTCTTCCAGACATACTGGATGCCCCTTTGTCACAATTACAGGCCTAGCTGTAAAGAGATTATTAGAGAGATCTCTGTACTATAGATTTGCACTTAGTAAGTAGGTCACCTCCTAAACCGTCTATTTTCCAAACTGAACAACCCCAAGTTTGATGACCGGTCTTTGTACTCTAATCCACCCATACCCTTAATTACCACGACCACCCTCCTTTGCACCTGCTCTAGTTCAGCTATGCCTTTCCTATATACAGGTAATCCCCTGGTCTATCAAAGATGAGATTCACTCTTTAAATCTCTTCTAAATATGTCTTTCTCTCTCAAGGGAGACTAAAGCTCAGTGAACAATCATAGTACAGCTGAGATCAGAAGTGTATGAAGGGGGGGGGGGGCTTAGTGAGCAGGAGAGACACTGAGGCCTGGTTTACATCTGTGTTCAGTATTCCGTTCGGGGAGTCCGATGGGAACCCCCTGAATGGAATACCGAACACATTGACAAGCGGTCAGCAATGAAAGTATACGGACCCCATAGACTATAATGGGGTCAGTGTGTTTTCCACGCGGTGTCCGCACGAGTCATGTGGAGAGGAAACACACAGACCCCAATATAGTCTATGGGGTCTGTGTGCTTTCATAAGCTCACCGCTTGTCAATGCGTTTGGTATTCCGTTCGGGGGGTCTCCAAGCGGTCTCTCTGAACGGAATACCGAACGCAGATGTGAACCAGGCCTTAGACACATACAGGCACAGTTTGATATATTCAGAAGCTTTTATTCTATAGACATCTGTAACCATCTTTGCAAATGACGCATTTAGATATCAGGCTGGCACTAGGGAGAAATATTCCCTTTGTGAAGCATGACGTATCCCTGGACTAATGCTAAAAGGTAAGTCACGTCGGTACTATTCCGTTATCGGGCCAGCAGCAGCGCAGTTCAGCAGCAGCTTTCGGGACAGCAGTTCAGCAGCGGGAATTACAATGACATCCGAGGACTGCTGGCCCGATGCTTGTGCCCAGTAACCAGTACATCGATGACCCCCCTCCCCCATCCTTCTCCTCCTGCCAGTGCTGCCCCCCAGCTCTCCTTACATCTTCCCCGTACCCTCTCCCCGCCACACGACTAGGCCTCACCTCAGCGCTAGTACCGAGACCGAAAGGAAAGACACCGGGGCTCAATCCAGGCCCTGACAAGAAACACGCCGACTATAGGAACGGTGAGCTACAGCGAGCCGGAGGGACAAACTTTCTGCAGCGTCCGGCGGCTATCTAGTAGCATTCATTGCTCAAGATTTACGGTGAGGCCTATTACAGGGAGAGGGTACGGGGCAGATGTAAGAAGAGCTGGGGGGCAGCACTGGAAGGAAGAGGAGGATGAGGGCATCGATCGATGTACTGCCTACTACACACAAGCACGGCCTCTATCATCGGGCCAGCATCGGCTTAGTCATGTGGCGGGGAGAGGGTACGGGGTAGATGTAAGGAGAGCTGGGGGGCAGCACTGGAAGGAGGAGGAGATGGAGGGGGGGTCATTGATGTACTGGCTACTGGGCACAAGCATCGGGCCAGCAGTCCTCGGATGTCATTGTAATTCCCGCTGCTGAACTGAACTGCTGTCCCGAAAGCTGGTGCTGAAATGCGCTGCTGCTGGCCCGATAACGGAATAGTACCGTCACGTCATACAATTTGACTGTGTTCCCCAAAGACTCAGTAATATGAATGTTTTGGAGCTTCGAGAGGGAGCTTTCTCAGGTAGTGTACATAATGAAACATAGCATGACTTTACCACTGGGAACATTGCTATGGGATGACAATAGGACCACAGAACAACCGGGCCAATACTGGGTTAACTTGGAACAGCAGTTAACAGTAGGTCCTAAAAATCTGCATTAGTCTAAAACAGGGGTAGGCAACCTTTTTTGTTCGGCGTGCCAATTTAAATTAAAAAATCAAAGATGAGGTCCTCGGAGTGCCGGGCAATAATTGTAAAGCTGACGACACCTACACTAAAGTCATATAGCACAAACCACAACATAGGGGTGCTGTCATTCTGTGCTCCCAGCCACATGCACTTACCACTATTTGCCTGGATACACATGTTCTTTTCCTTTAGAAGCAATGTAAGTACATGCGTAACCCACAATTAGAGGTAATGTATGTGACTGGGAGCAGAGTAAGGTCATACCTGTGGCAGTGGACACTAGCTGTCGGACACTGACGGTAGTGTGAACGCTCCCTAAGTGAAATGTAGATTAATTTCAGTCACTTTTAGTTCCTGGCGGTACAGTAACAGCAGATTTAGCTGCGTTTTTTTTCCGTCAAAGCCAAGAATGGCTAGAAAAGGAACGGGAAATATATAGGAAGCTTCTTATATGTCTCCCTCCTGCTCAATCTACTCCTGGCTTCGGCTCAAAAAAACAGCAAAATCTGCAACGAAAAAAAGCTGTTTCTGCAACGTGGGGCTTTAGCCTAAGGCCCCCACGTTGTTGGAACACAGCTTTTTTTGTTACATATTTTGCTGTGTTTTTCTGAGCCTAAGCCAGGAGTGGATTGAGCAGAAGGGAGACGTATAAGAAGCTTCCTATATATTTCCCGTTCCTTCTGTAGCCATTTTTAGCTTTGGTTGAAATAAACCGCATCAAAATCTGCAACAAAAACGCTGCGTTTCTGCAATGTGGGGCCTCAGCCTTGCGCCTCCTGCATACAAATGGCACGGATGTGGTTTTCACTGACCTATATGTTAAAATGAATTGACCGGGCTGCAAATGCAGACAGATATAGAGGATGTATAGGACAGATATAGGGAATGTATAGGACACGTATAGGGGATGTATAGGACAAATATAGGGGATGTATAGGACACGTATAGGGGATGTATAGGACACATATAGGACCTGCTCAATAGTTTTCAGCTCTTCAATTTGGCCAGATACACAGCCACAAAAAGAATGGCTGTATATATGGGTCAATTGAAATATATAGGTCTGTACTTTATCCGCAGTTGTAGATAAAGAGTCTGGTCATGTGCATTACAGGTTACAACTCAATGTGCCTCATAGTAATAGCAGTTAACCCCATCATGTCCCTTACATTAACCCCCTGTGTGCTTTACATAAGTGACATTGATATGTGAGACATATGGAGGTAATAAGTGAATATCTTAATTACAGTCCTATGAAAAAGTTTGGGCACCCCTATTAATCTTAATCATTTTTTGTTCTAAATATTTTGGTGTTTGCAACAGCCATTTCAGTTTGATATATCTAATAACTGATGGACACAGTAATATTTCAGGATTGAAATGAGGTTTATTGTACTAACAGAAAATGTGCAATATGCATTAAACCAAAATTTGACCGGTGCAAAAGTATGGGCACCCTTATCATTTTATTGATTTGAATTCCCCTAACTACTTTTTACTGACTTACTGAAGCACAAAATTGGTTTTGTAACCTCAGTGAGCTTTGAACTTCATAGCCAGATGTATCCAATCATAAGAAAAGGTATTTAAGGTGGCCAATTGCAAGTTGATCTCCTATTTGAATCTCCTCTGAAGAGTGACATCATGGGCTACTCAAAACAACTCTCAAATGATCTGAAAACAAAGATTGTTCAACATAGTTGTTCAGGGGAAGGATACAAAACGTTGTCTCATAGATTTAACCTGTCAGTTTCCACTGTGAGGAACATAGTAAGGAAATGGAAGACCACAGGGACAGTTCTTGTTAAGCCCAGAAGTGGCAGGCCAAGAAAAATATCAGAAAGGCAGAGAAGAAGAATGGTGAGAACAGTCAAGGACAATCCACAGACCACCTCCAAAGAGCTGCAGCATCATCTTGCTGCAGATGGTGTCACTGTGCATCGGTCAACTATACAGCGCACTTTGCACAAATAGAAGCTGTATGGGAGAGTGATGAGAAAGAAGCCGTTTCTGCACGTACGCCACAAATAGAGTTGCCTGAGGTATGAAAATATATGCTAGCACTGATGCCCATACTTAAAACATAACATTTATTAGTATATCTTTAAAAAATGATCCCTTACCACAGTGTATAAATTCCTGTTTAAGAAACATAAAGTAGTCAAGAAAATAACACTCACAGAGGAGTGAATTCAATTCTCACCCATGTTGCAGTATTACAACCGTCAATCAAAGATATAAAATGAAACGGTCTTACCAGGTCAGTGTAGCAGGCAGGAGAAATAACAGGATCGAGGGTACAGCGGGAATGTTCTCCCTACATTAGCGTCTAAACAATACCCTCAAGACCCCAAAGACTCCTGCCCTGACTCCTGCCACATCTGCCCCTGTACAGCCCTGGTCTAATGAAAATTCCCTAGTCCCTACGCGTTTCTTGGCACCGTCTTGCGCCAGTCATCAGGGGACCTTAACAGTGCTTAGAAGTGTCCAAGTACTACCATGCCTGCCCACAGTGGTGAGACTAGTTTAACTACACAGAGCCAACTAACATGACTACCATTGATAACTATGATAGCAAAAAATGAACGCTACCTGCTCTCTTTAAAAGGCCTCTCCAGCTCCGCCTACCTCTTCACAGACAGTGAGCCCCTCAGCAGCGTACTCGCGAATTTCGCGCCATTTCGGCGCTTAATGATGACGTATTGCGGGACCGCGTCATCTCTTTTCGCCTCTTTCACATCGGAGTGCCGACATCCAGAGCTGCGCATGCGTGCCCGGCGTACCGTACCCACGCATGCGCACTTTCTACAGCTCCGCTTCTCAATATCAGCCGAGCTGTATGTAATTCACACGGCATCCCATACCCTTCCTGGGAAGTGAGGGGGTTGGCCGTTTATGGTTTGGCTCCACCCCTTCTGGCTCCTGTTCCACCCCTTCATAGAAAAACAATGGGGAAATCACCAGACCTTACTCACAAGCCCCAGTGGATAGTATTTTAACATAATCCCACCCCCAGCTCACACCTTCTTATCAAATATACTCAAGGCTCTCCTGAGGAGGAAAACAAAATACACTTGGAGCCGTAATTATTGCTCCTAGAGCATTATTAGCCAGTTGTACATCAGTTTAATTTACATTTTGTATTGAACCAAAGAAAATATAATAGTCTCCCGATAACCTACTCACATCACATATTGTCTGTTGCCAGATAGTGTGCCTGAAAAATATAGTATTGGCACCCTATAGCTCCCTCTTGCTGTATGATATTCTGAGGTATGAAAAAGCACATTTGGACAAGGCAGCTTCATTTTGGAAACAAAAATTGAGTTGTTTGGTTATAAAAAAAGGCGTTATGCATGGCGTCCAAAAAGAAACAGCATTCCAAGAAAAACACATGCTACCCACTGTAAAATTTGGTGGAGGTTCCATCATGCTTTGGGGCTGTGTGGCCAATGCCGGCATCGGGAATCTTGTTAAAGTTGAGAGTCGCATGGATTTCACTCAGTATCAGCAGATTCTTGAGAATAATGTTCAAGAATCAGTGACGAAGTTGAAGTTACGCCGGGGATGGATATTTCAGCAAGACAATGATCCAAAACACCGCTCCAAATCAACTCAGGCATTCATGCAGAGGAACAATTACAATGTTCTGGAATGGCCATCCCAGTCCCCAGACCTGAATATCATTGAACATCTGTGGGATGATTTGAAGCGGGCTGTCCATGCTCGGCGACCATCTAACTTAACTGAACTTGAATTGTTTGTCCAAAATACCTTTATCCAGGATCCAGGAACTGATTAAAAGCTACAGGAAGCGACTAGAGGCTGTTATCTTTGCAAAAGGAGGATCTACTAAATATTAATGTCACGTTTCTGTTGAGGTGCCCATACTTTTGCACCGGTCAAATTTTGGTTTAATGCATATTGCACATTTTCTGTTAGTACAATAAACCTCATTTCAATCCTGAAATATTACTGTGTCCATCAGTTATTAGATATATCAAACTGAAATGGCTGCTGCAAACACCAAAATATTTAGAACTAAAAATGATTAAGATTAATAGGGGTGCCCAAACTTTTTCATAGGACTGTATATAGGTCCTTTATTAGTACCTCCATATGTCTCACACATCAGTAACCCTTATGTGAGCCACACAGGGTTAATGTGAGGGACATGATGGGGTTAACTGCTATTAATGTGAGGCACATGGAGTAAATAAAACTAAAGTAATAACCCCAAATGCCTGACATTAATAAGAATAGTTAGTAACACACACGTACCTGGTGTTTTTACTTTCACTTTGCTTCTCTCCTCAGGCTGCAGACGGCAGGAGCTCCTCTCGTGTAGCAGCAGGTCCAGGGAGCCCTTATCCTGTGCAGTGAGAGGCTCACCTCTGATTGGTGGGCAGTGAGAGAGGGGGGCGTGTCCTACACCGCAGCTCTAGCAGAGCACTGAAAGGACGCTCTCTCTCTCTCAATTAGTGCATGAAAGTTGCGGGCTGGCTGCCGTGCCAGCAAAATATGCCTCGCGTGCCAGTCTTGGCACGCATGCCATGGGTTGCCGACCCCTGGTCTAAAAAGCATATACCCTGTCTCCCAAAAAATAAGACCTTTCCCGAAAATAAGCGCTAGCATGATTTTTCAGGATTTTTGGAGTATGCTTGAAATACAGTATAAACCCTACTCTAAAAATAAGCCCTAGTTGCAGTTCATTAAAAATAGTGTCCAGACAGCTGTACATGTAAAAAAGTAAGTAGAATACAGCAGGACAGATAAAGTAGTCCCTTCATCAAGGAAAGCAGACATCCCCAAAAGAATTGCACCCTGTTTTGGGAGTAAAGGGGTCCGGTCAGTGGATTATTATTCATGGAAACAAAATAAGGTATCCCCTGACAATAAGGCTGTATTCACACAGAGTAACGCCAGGCGTTTTTTGTGTGCTTTTTGCACATAGCGCCGCGTTAACGCCGCGTAGCGCCGCGTAACGCGGCGCTATTTTGCGGTGGCGTTGACCGGCGTTAACGCGGCGTATACGCGGCGTATACTCGGCGTTAACGCGGCGCTATGTGCAAAAAACACACAAAAAACGCCTGGCGTTACTCTGTGTGAATACAGCCTTAGCCCCAATCTATCTTTCAGAGCCAAAAATAATACCAGACCGTGTCTTATTTTTGGAGAAACACAGTATTTAGTGTCCAGTGCTCTTTAAAGTCAGGTTCGCACAGTGCTGAATGATAGTTTTCTATTTTCAAAATTTCCTAATAATCTATGTAATGTTCCTTTTTTCCATTTTTTAAGGGGGTTCCCCACAAATAAATATTTCAAATGGCAATATTTATCAGAAATAACCTGTCTGTATGTAATATACACACAGTACCTGTTTTTACTTTGATGTTGCTATCTGTGCATGTGCAGCAATAGGAAACTGATAACACCCAAAAATACCAGGGGTGAGTAGGGTCAAGGCAGCAAGGACAGCCCGTATGTAAACACTGCATGCAAGTGCTACTGTTAAACACTGTCAGCAGCAACTGATGTGATAAACTACAATATTTGATGACATTCTGTGGTTTTGGCTAAGTTTATGCTTATGGGGAAAGCTCACCTCCTTTTACATACAAAGCAAAAGTGCACATAGGAAGCACATAAGTACAGCCTTGAAAAAGCGATATCATTTTTAGACTTTAGTATATAGTATAATATATTTTAGTTAGAAGGAAATCTCCCTTGGGATGACATAACCAAAAGCAACACCCTCATTAGCCCAGTAGAAGATTATAATATGGCTATTCCGGGTGGCCGATCAGTACCCGAGTCTCTTGATAGGTTCTTGGCAACCCAAACCTCTCACCAACTTTAGAAAGTGTACGCCACTTGAAGGGAACCTGCCACAGTTCCTTATAGAAACCACCCACAGTTCCTTATAGACGGGGGGTTTAGCATCCCAAAAAGATGTGTGGCAACAGCATCCATGCTTGCATTAAAAAAAAAAAAAATTGTTATAAAAAAATCTAGACATGAGTCGGATGATTTGCTTTGGACTCCTCTCTGGTGGTCCAAGTGCCTGCACAGTTATTTATTTTGGAGACTTCCACCCTGACTATACAAACGCTCAAGGTCCTGAAGCCGAGGTGTACTCTGCCAGCTTCACTGAAAAAATGCGCTGGTATTGCGAGTACAGGAATGGGTAAGTTTAAATGAGTTGACCATGCAGAATTGGACAACCCCTTTAACCTTTAAATCAGCCGGGGGCAGCTAAAAATTTTTTTAAAAAATTCATACTCTCCTGCCCCGATGCTCCTCTCCGCGCATTCTGGTCCTGCTGCAGAGTTCCGCTGATTGGTCTCAGCAGTCACTATCTCAGCAGTCCTATCAGTGGCCTCAGGAAGAGACCCGTCATGTCAGTGGCATTGCATGCCTTTCACTGATAGGCCTCAGTGGAACTCCGGAAGAGACCCATTCAGCAGGAGGACTGGAACATGATGGGAGGATGCCGAAGCATCGGGGATGGGTGAATTTTTTTTTTTTTTAATGTTTTTTCACTGCCCTCCAGCTGATTTAAAAAATTAAAGGGGTTGTCCATTTCTGCCTGGACAACCCCTTTAAGGTTCTGATTGTATGAACAGAAATGTTTGGGGTTTTTTTATTTCTTTTTTTAGTAGGGGGAATGGATGTGTGTTATACCCATACCATTATAGTGGTGGGTACATTTGGTATGAATTTTTGCATATTGTTTCTTCGATGACTTTAAAAAAAAAATACAAAAAGTTCAATAAAAATATTTCTTTAAAGCTTTAATTATTCCAACCTCAGACATCTATGACACAACCAAGTCTCTGTGTGGAAGTCCACGGTTCTCCATTATCTATCAGAAATTTCTGGCATATCCCTTGGATGTGCAGTAAATGTCCAAGGTGGGTATATATTTTCTTGTACATCTTTTATACCAACTATATAATTGCATAAATGTACAGAAGATCTTTCCTGCATTTTCAGTAATATATTACTGAATAAAATCTTGGCTTGATGGATTTTTATGACTAAAGTTAATATTAATAGAAACAATTATTAACTCATTAAGGCTTTATCAACACTCTATTCATTTCCCGCCCTTTGTAAATGATACTGTATTGACAACCTGCTTATAGTTCTGATGATAATGACGCTTCCTTCATGTAAATGTCACCTATATTTATAATACACATGGTATTTGCCATGATTACGACATAAACTGCAACCTGTTGATGAATACAGCTCAAGAAAGCTATAGCCATATAAGAGGTTGAAAAATACACAAGTACATCTAGTGCAAGCTAATATTCTTACCGTAATGCTGTAATTGTGTCCGGTCAAGTGTAGAATCAGGATATGTAACTCCTAAGAATTCATTTGGGAGCCATCCGCGGCTATATAGTTCTAAGGAAGAACGTATCCCTTCTGTTTCTGATTTGTGGTTCTTTGTATTGGTTTGTTCTGTTTTTGCATGGGGTTGGGTAGCATCAGAGAACTCTTTTATCCTTCTGTTGTCTGCGTGCCCTTTTTTCTCACCGTCTCTTTATTCGTGGTTCCTGTATTTCCTCATCTTACAGCTCCCTCCACATCGCTCCTGTTTGTTTTCATGTTAATGAAGGAGACTAATTATTCTCTATGGGCCGCATTCATAGTGACATGTACCCAATGGCACAGGTACACACTATAATGGCATGTAATAACAATGACTCTGATATCATTGATTCAGCATCAATTCTGCAGTTTAACCCCTGTAAGGACCATCCAAAATGAACAGATCCTGTTTTGTGATTTTGCACAAATTATTTTCTACAATTATTGATGCTGTTCTGTATATGAATTTTAACAAATGTTTATTGCATGAAACTACACATACATGTAACAATTAGAGATGAGCGATTCCATACGAACACCGTGTTGAAAATGCACTTACAGTTCGATTCCCCTCCCACCTTCCCTGGCGCTTTTTCTGCACCAATAACAGCGCAGGGGAGGTGGGACAGGAACTATGACATCGGAGGCATTGAAAAAACTAGGAAAAAGCCATTGGCTGCCGAGGACATGTGACCTCTGATTCAAACAAACAGGCGGCATCAGCTCCGATTCATTTGCGGCTTGCACTTAGTTAGAGACAGACATCTGCTGAGGGCTAGTCAAGTTTTAGATTCTGCTAGGCAGGAATAGCAAAGAAGAAGAAGAAACACAGCTCTTTTAAGAGCTGCACTAAAGGGAGAAGCTGAAACAAGCTTGGCACAGTGTCTACCCACGAACGCTAAAGTGGGATTCACAGCAATTAGGCCAGGCTGTATCTACGCAACCCAGCTTTCCGCGGTGGGGATTAAGCTAAGTGGGATACACTGAAATTTTATGCCCATATACCCTATATATGCTTAATCCAGGGTTCAACAGTGTGTGTGTGTGTGTGTGTGTGTGTGTCCCTGAAACTAAGGGGTATACACTGAAATTCTCAGCCCATATACACTATATACGTTTCATCCAGGTTGTCACGGTGTGTACCCACAAAAAAACTGTGGGCTATACATTCTAATTCTCAGGCTATATACGCTTCATCCAGGTGGTGATGGTGTGTACCCCCAAAAAAGCAGTGGGATATACATTCTAATTATCAGGCTATAGATGCTTCATCCAGGTTGTCACAGTGTGTACCCACAAAAAAGCAGTGGGATATACATTCTAATTCTCAGGCTATAGGCGCTTCATCCAGGTTGTCCTTGTCTGGGGTTATGGATTCCAAAGTGGCCATTTCTTTGGCTCAGGTCTTGTTGACATCCTGGAAAGGGCTTCTGATGGCAAGAAGGGGTTCCACTCTGAATCCAAGTTCTATCAACACAGACGTTCCTTTTGGAACCAGAAAATGGACTGCTCAGAACAAAGAAGGAAGAATTTCCAAGACAGAACTCATCAGATTACAATCAAGGGAAAGGCTTCTCTGCCTTCTCAGAACATAGAGTCAATGATGCCAAACTCCAGCTGAAATTCTTCCTTCCAGACTGGTAGAAATTTTCTTCTGTACTTTGGATTCGTAGTGTGGTGGCTTAAGGTTACAAGCTGGAATTCAAAGAGCTCCCTTCAGAAAGGTTTTGCATTATCAAGACTACTGCCACAAACCACTCATCTCAAGAAAAAGAGATACGTCCTCTGCTCCTGAATAGAACTAATCACAAGATCCCTGACAAAGATTCAGGAAGACAAGGCTCAGGTGATTATGATCACTCCCTTCTGGCCCAAATGGGCCTGGTTACCGCTTCTTTTCAGACTTTCAAAGGGAGTGTTCTGGAAACTTCCTCAACTACCGGACTTGCTTCTCCATGACCCAGTTTGCCATCTGAATACCCATCAGTTGCATCTTACAGCTTGGTATCTGAATGGCACCTTTTAAAGTCTAAGGCTGCATTCACACGGAGTAAACGCTGGCGTTTTTTGTGTGTTTTTTGCACATAGCGCCGCGTTTACGCCGCGTAGCATCGCGTTAACGCCGCGTATACGCCGCGTTAACGCCGGGCAACGCCACCGCTAAATAGCGCGGCGTTAACGCGGCGTATACGCGGCGTTAACGCGACGCTACGCGGCGTAAACGCGGCGCTATGTGCAAAAAACACACAAAAAACGCCAGCGTTTACTCCGTGTGAATGCAGCCTAAGGGTTTCTCTGATAATGTTGCTTCAAAGATTTAACTAAACTCCTGGAACACCTTCTGGTCCTTTGCTATGAATAAATGGCACACTTCCTCCCTGTCTGACTCTTTTTTTCTTATCCTGGACTTCTTCCAGGCCAGTTTAAACAAAGGCCTCATATTAAGTACAATCAAAGTCCAGATTACAGCCCTTAGTATTTTTTTTTAGACTTTAAACTGTGTCTTCCCTTTGATCCTTGTCGGAAATTTCTTCAAAGTTGCTCACGCTGATGACTGCCTTTCTTCTGGCCATCACCTCGGCTCATAAAGTTGGAGAAATCTCATGTAAACTACCTTACCTGATGGTCTTAAAAAATAAAATTATTTTCTAACACCAGTCCTTCTTCTTTCCTAAGGTGGTATCAAAATTCCATTGTCATCAATGTCATCAAGTCAATCTTCCATGCCTCAGAATTCTTCTTCCAGTTGGAGAAATCCTTCCATAATCTGGATGTACGCAGGTGTCTACTCTTCTATCTTCAGCATACAGAGGACTTTAGATCTTCAGACCGTCTTCTGGTTTAGTTCCTAGCTCGTAATAGGAGAGCATGGGCTAGCAAGCTTTTTCCACCTGCTATGAAGTCACTAGAGCCAAGACAGCTTCTTGGGCTGAGGGAGCCTTTTCTCTGAGACAACTTTTTGTATCCTTCCCCTGAACAACTATGTTGAACAATCTTTGTTTTCAGATCATTCGAGAGCGGGCTGTCCATGCTCGGCAACCATCAAACTGAACTTGAATTGTTTTGTAAAGAGGAATGGTCCAAAATACCTTCATCCAGGATCCAGGAACTGATTAAAAGCTACAGGAAGCGACTAGAGGCTGTTATCTTTGCAAAAGGAGGATCTACTAAATATTAATGTCACTTTTCTGTTGAGGTGCCCATACTTTTGCACCGGTCAAATTTTGGTTTAATGCATACTACACATTTTCTGTTAGTACAATAAACCTCGTTTCAATCCTGAAATATTACTGTGTCCATCAGTTATTAGATATATCAAACTGAAATGGCTGTGGCAAACACTATATTTAGAACTAAAAATGATTAAAATTAATAGGGGTGCCCAAACTTTTTCATAGGACTGTATAGGGATATGAAGAAACAGTACCTTAAAGGATAGTTTCAAGGAGCTGGAGTCTTGTGGGGGTTGGGGATAACTAACTTAGGGGCACTATAGGGACTAATTCTAACTAATATTTAGATTATTAGAAAAAAAAAAAACATTGCTGCAAAAACATGAGCACAGATACTTGTCAGGGCTCGTTCACATCTGCGCCCAGGTGTCCGTACTTGAGGTTTCCGTTTCCTGCATAAAACAGAGGCAGGAGACGGAAACCTGCAGGAGTCTCTCTCACCCATTCATTTGAATGGGTGAGAGAGATGTCCGGCCGTGCGCGGCGGTGAGCGTTTTGCGCTCTCCGCCGCGAAACCGGGTTTTATAATCCGGACACAGAGTCGGACATGCAGTACTCAGTGTCTGGATAAAAAAATCCGGTTTCGCGGCGGAGAGCCTAAAACGCTCACCGCCGCGCACGGCCGGACCCGATCTGTGGTTTCCGTCTTCTGGCATGCAGAAGACGGAAACCATAGAATGGAGACCGTGAAGGCAGGTGTGAACCTAGCGTCAGTAATGCATGATCAACGTTCAGCGCTGCAGGACACAAGCAAAGAAAATTACAGTAAAAATGACCCTGTCCTAAAAACTAACTAAAATTTTTCTGTAGATAGAGACCTCTATCTATATACTTTCTATTTAGCAATTCTAACTACAATTTAGGTTATTAGAAAAAAAAGTTCAGTGCCATAGGATGCATGCAAGGTTCGACTTATTCCCTAATGAGCAGCCAGCAGAGGGGAAAGACTAAACTGAAACAAACAAACAAAAAAGTAGGGGCAGGAAGACACAGAGGCACAGATGATGAGCCCGGAGGCACACTTCAGTGGCATAGCAGAGGAATCACAGGTAAGTGTAGATTACAGGACAGGGCACCAGGGTGACTGTCCTGCTTGCAATCCCAGAGGGAGTGACGTGAGCAGGGCAGTGACTTTTATTTTGATCTACCTGCTACAACTGTACAGACTTACTAATTGCAATGATCAGAGGGGGTGGTACTACTGTATGACCCCTGATTCTCGACAGTTATTGGTGCTATATATAACAACAACTTTTGAAGGCCGCCTTACCTGTGTTTCAAACTACTATTGGCCTATAAGATTTGATCAGTGAATAGCAGAAATTGGCATTGCAAAGTGAGTAGATTGTCTGCTTCCAGTTAACATTGTGCTGTACTATTATGGCATGTTGGGCTAACACCTTAATCGCAGTGGCATAATGATCATGGTCACAGGGGGTGTCTTGGTCCCCGACCGCTATACATATTAAATACCAGCCCAAGGTAGGTGCATAAAAATAAAAAAAATACTTATACTTACCTGTCCTGGGCTGAGCATCCACTCCAGGGCTATTCTTGCCAGTAGCTGAGGTTACACCAGCAGGCACATGGTCGCGCCGGCGTAATGACATCATTGCGCCCACGTGACCTACTGGACTGTAAGATCTCAGCGTAAAACAGAAGAGTATGCTGCAGACCATAGGACAGAGCCTGGAGAAGTGAGGTAAGTTGAGTATAAGTGTTTATTTTTAATCACTTCTCCTGGGCCTCTAATACTGTAACACAATTCTGTAACTGGGCCACACGTAATACTTTATGGGGTTCACTGCGGAGCACATAATATTGTGTGTGGGCCACTGTAGACCATGTAATACTATGTGCGGGCCACTGAGTAGTACATAATACTGTCCCAGTATTGTTTACATGCCGGGCGCTGCGCTGCTCTCTCACCATATTCTTGATAACTGCAGTTGTGGGTACTCTTTCAAGTATCTGAGATATCGCTGCAACGCCCATATCTGCCACTATTAAGAATTTGTTCTAGGAAAGGGGTAGAGGGGCCAAGACAAAAGTTTGCACTGGGGCCCACAAGACTGCTTAGCCACAATGCCGTTATAGTACGCCATATGTCGTTAAGGGGTTACAGAACAATTTTTACAACATGTATGTAGAAGTGTATCAAGAAGATGGCTAGAAGACTGGACATAAAAAGAGCAAATGAATGCTCAGCACTCTATAGCCTGAAGATTATCCTGCAGTTTTATGGTAAAAGGTTTTGTTTAACATGACATACTTTGTTATCTGTCTAAACCAGGGGTCTCAAACTCAATTTACCCCAAGGCCACTGGAGGTAGCTTGGTAAATTGAGGTAAATTGAGTTTGAGACCCCTGGTCTATAGACTCTACAGTCTGGGTGAGGCTGGGCCGCATCAGGTTTTCCCAATTATTTTTTTCTAAGGGTGAATTCACACTACGTAAACGCCAGCTTATTCTGAACGTAAAACACGTTCAGAATCAGCGGCGTATAAAGCAGTTCCCATTCATTTCTATGGGAGCCGGCATACGAGCGCTCCCAATTGAAATGAATGGGCTGCTTTTTTCACTACGAGCACTCCCATTGAAGTGAATGGAAAGTGCTTGCGTGTACGGCTCGGCATGAGCAGAGCTAGCTGTACACGCGAGCACTTTCAATTCACTTTAATGGGAGTGCTCGTAGTGAAAAAAGCAGCCCATTCATTTCAATTGGGAGCACTCGTATGCCGGCTCCCATAGAAATGAATGGAACTGCTTTATACGCCGCTGATTCTTAACGTGTTTTACGTTCAGAATAAGCTGGCGTTTACGTAGTGTGAATTCACCCTAAAAGTCGCCATATTCTGACAGCCGTAACTTTTATATATGTCCGTGTACGGGGATGCATAGGGCGTCTTTTTTTGCGGGGTCGGGTGTACTTTTTACTTCTACCATTTTCGGGAAATGCTATTGCTTTGATCACTTTTTATTCAATTTTTTATCAGAATCAAAACAGTGAAAAAACGGCGGTTTGGCACTTTTGACTATTTTTCCCGCTACGGCATTTACCGTACAGGAAAAATATTTTTATAGATTTGTAGAGCGGGCGATTTCGGACATGGGGATACCTAACATGTATGTGTTTCACAGTATTTAACTACTTTTATATGTGTTCTAGGGAAAGGGGGGTGATTTGAATTTTTAATACTTTTTATATATTTTTTTACTTTTTTTAAAAAATTTTTTTGCATTTATTAGATCCCCTAGGGGTGTTGAACCCCAGGAGGTCTGATCACTAATGCAATGCATTACAATGTTAATGCATTGCAATGCATTGCAGAAAATCATCATTTCTTTTGCAGGCTGCATAGAGCAGCCTGCAAAAGAAAGAGATTGCAAACAAGCTTGGGAGCCTTGTAAAGGCTCCCGTCTGTCATGGCAACGTGACGTCGGCCCTGGAGCTAGCTCCAGGCGCCAGCGATCACCGGCAAAATGGCGGCGCTCATGCGCCGCCGGTAAAATGGCGCTTTCGGCGCCTTTGACCGTGGCGCTGGAGGGGTTAATGCCTCCGATCGGTCCCAGGACCGATCGGAGACATTAGCGCCAGTTGTCTACTGCTTAAAGACCCCTGGTCTAAACTGTACAGAATCAGGTGGAACAAGTTGTGTTTGTCCTCATCAGAGAATGACAATCTATGGAAGCTAGTGCAGTATGTGTGCTTGCGTGTCTCAGAATTATTATTGGAAAATCACAGAGGATTACATGAAGAGACCCTGTTATACTTTAGCACACTAACCTATAGTTTCATGACTTATCTGTTTTCTTTCTCTGTGAGTATGTCGGCCACTTTATTATCTCATCTTTGGATTAGTAATGATTTAGTATATTGCACCAATATCCTGTTATAATCTCAACAGGATTTTTTTCTGCATTCTTGTATACGGCATCATCATTATATAACAATTATGGATATGTATTATTTTTGATTAGCTCCCGCTGTCTAGATTCTGAGCCTCTAAAATGTATTCTAGGATCAACATGTCCCGCATAAATATTAGTCACTATCTTGACAATTTTATTATTCTTTTAACTTATGACTTTGGCAATGTAAATTGTGTTACTTCTTTCCTATCATAAAATAATAATCATTAGTCAAAGTCATGTTATTGATATATTTATATCCGTAATTATAGTTCACCTCATTTATGGTTTCAGTAGAACAAAGTGATATAAACAAGCTTAAAAATTTGTTACATTAAATGGAATATTTATTAAAGGGGTTGTCCTGGATACAAGGGAAGACCCTTGAATTGGTAGTGTCTAACTGATCCTATTCTGCTATTCTCAAGAATTGTCTTGAAACCGGAAGGATCAGTATGTGCAAATAAACAACTTTTAGATTCAATGATGATAGAACTTGGCCCTTTTGTAATGTTACTTTACTGTCTGTACTGTTTCCATCAATACAGCCTCAAAAAAGATGGCTCCCATTGAAATCCATGGGAGCCGCTCAGGTCTTTTTTCCAGGAGCCGTTTCTTTCGGCTTCAGGAAAAAAGAAGCAAGATGCTCATTCTTTAGGCCGAGTTGCCTCACCATTCGGGCCTGAAGACACTCCCTCCTCCGTATTGGGCCCATTCATTGGGCCTAATACGGAGCAGAGTGCGTGGCTGGATGCCGGTGCAGTGCACCAGCTTTCAGTCATGGCTACCCGGCTTTTGGATCGGAACCTGAGGCGGCCTCCGCCTCAGGTTCTGATCCAAATAACTCTGTGTAAACTTACCCTAAGATTAACCAAGAACTTCCTGCTTTTGGTACTGGAAAGATTCTCCCATAACTGCCCCATAACCGTCTTCTTCCTTTGGAACTACTTCTATGGCTCCTGTACATATAGTTACATAGTTACATAGTAGATGAGGTTGGATAAAGACATGAGTCCATCAAGTCCAACCTATAACCCTACAATCCCCTACAGTGTTGATCCAGGGGAAGGCAAAAAACCCCATGAGGCTCATGCCAATTGCCCTATTTCAGGGGAAAAAATTCCTTCCCGACTCCAAATCTGGCAGTCAGTATAAAAACCCTGGATCAACGTGTCCTTAAAATCTAGAGACCATAACCCATTATATTTTTCTCTTCAAGAAAGGCATCCAGGCCCACTTTCAACTTGTTCAGTGAATCCGCCATCACCACTTCCTGGGGCAGAGAGTTCCAGAGCCTCACTGTTCTTACTGTGAAGAATCCCCTTCTATGTTTCTGGTGAAACCTTCTCTCCTCCAGACGTAGAGGATGTCCTCTTGTCACTGTCACTGGCCTAGGAGTAAAAATATCCTTAGAAAGTTCTTTGTATTGTCCCTTCATGTATTTGTACATTGTTATTAGATCTCCCCGTAGACGTCTTTTCTCTAAACTGAATAACCCCAAGTTTGTTAATCTATCGTTGTACTCCAGTCCACCCATTCCCCTAATCATTTTGGTTGCCCGTCTTTGCACTCTTTCAAGTTCACTTATGTCTTTCTTGTATATGGGGGCCCAAAATTGCGCACAATATTCTAAGTGTGGCCGTACCAGTGATTTGTATAGAGGCATAACTATGTACTTGTCATGAGAATCTAGACCTCTTTTGATGCATCCCATAACTTTATTTGCCTTGGCAGCAGCTGCCTGACACTGGTCATTAAAGGTAAGCTTGCTGTCCACCAAAATCCCTAAGTCTTTTTCATTGACAGTCTTACCCAGTAATTTACTATTTAGTACATAGTCATACATTTTATTACGTCGCCCAAAGTGCATTACTTTACATTTGTCAACATTAAACTTCATTTGCAAAGTCTCCGCCCATGCTTCCAGTTTCCTTAGATCCCTTTGTAATATTCTACTATCCTCCTCATTATTGATTACCCTACAAAGTTTAGTATCATCTGCAAATATAGACACCCTGCTTTGTAAACCCTCTACCAGGTCATTAGTAAAGATATTAAACAAGAGAGGACCTAATACTGACCCTCGTGGCACCCCTCTGGTGACTGTGACCCAGTCTGAATATTTACCATTAACAAGTACCCTCTGTTTCCTATCAGTGAGCCAGTTGCTAACCCAAATGCATATGTTTTCACCCAGTCCCAACATTCTCATTTTGCATACCAACCGTTTATGTGGAACAGTATCAAAAGCCTTTGAAAAGTCCAGGTACACCACGTCCACTGCATTACCCATGTCCAGATACACCACGTCTACTGCATTACCCATGTCCAGGTACACCACGTCTACTGCATTACCCATGTCCAGTCTTGAACTGACCTCCTCATAGAAGCTGATCAGATTAGTCTGACAGGACCGATTCCTCATAAACCCATGCTGATTTGGTGTTATAAGATTATTTACATTGAGATACCCCAGGATAGCATCTCTTAGAAAGCCCTCAAATATCTTTCCCACCACAGAAGTTAAACTTACTGGCCTATAGTTTCCAGGTTCCCTTTTACACCCCTTTTTGAAAATTGGCACCACATTTGCTATTCGCCAATCCTGTGGAACAGACCCAGTCATTACTGAATCCTTAAATATTAGATACAAGGGTCTATCTATGACCATGCTTAATTCCCTCAGAACTCGGGGGTGTATACCATCTGGACCGGGCGATTTCTCTATTTTAGTGTTTTGCAGGCGGCGCTGCACTTCTTCCTGGGTTAAGCAGTTGACATTTAATTGAGAGTTTACATTACCCCTAATCATGTTGCTGGCCATTGGATTTTCTTGTGTAAACACTGTAGAGAAGAAGGCATTTAATACTTGTGCTTTTTCCTCATCCTCCTCCACCATTACACCCAGATTATTTTTGAGAGTGCCCACATTGTCAGTTTTTATTCTCTTATTATTTATGTAATTGAAGAATAGTTTTAGATTACTTTTACTTTCCTTGGCAATTTTTCTCTCAGCCTCAATCTTCGCCTCCTTTATTTGTTTTTTGCACAATTTATTTTTCTCCTTATAGTTTTTTAATGCTGTGTCGCTACTTTCTTGTTTTAGTACTTTAAATGCTTCCTTTTTACCCCTCATTGCATTCTGTACTGTTTTAGTTAGCCATATTGGTTTTCTATTATTTCTGGCCCACTTATTCCCATAGGGTATGCGTTTTTTAGTGTTCCTATTTAGTATATTTTTGAAGATGTCCCATTTAGTTTGTGTTCCCGTCACGTTGAGGACATTGTCCCAGTTTATGCTGCTAAGCTCCTCTCTCAGCTGGTTAAAATTTGCCTTCCTGAAGTTTAGTGTTTTTGTACCCCCTCTAATGAACGTCTTCTTAATGTGTACAAGAAAACTTATCATGTTATGGTCACTATTACCCAGATGTCCCCCAACCTCCACTTTTGATAATGTGTCAGGTTCATTTGTTAAAATTAGGTCTAAAAGTGCCTCGCCTCTTGTTGGGTCCTGCACTAGTTGCGATAGGTAATTGTCTTTTATTACTGACAAGAACCTGTTCCCTTTGTTGGATCTGCAGGTTTCTGCCTCCCAGTTGATATCAGGGTAGTTGAAATCCCCCATAATAATGACTTTATTATGCTTTGCGGCCTCATCCATTTGTTTTATTAGTATATTTTCAGCTTCTTCCGTTATATTTGGAGATTTATAACAAACCCCTATCAGTATTTTATTATTATTTGTTCCTCCCGTAATCTCCACCCATAAGGACTCCACATAATCATTTTCCTCCCAGATGTCCTCACGCAGGACTGGCTTAAGGCCGGTTTTTACGTATAAGCAAACCCCTCCCCCTTTCTTATTTGTACGCTCCTTTCTAAACATACTGTACCCTTGTATATTTATAGCCCAGTCATAGCTAGAGTCCAGCCATGTCTCACTTACCCCCACCATGTCATAATTGTCTTCCAACATCATCACTTCTAGTTCCTCCATCTTGTTAGTAAGACTTCGGGCATTTGTATACATACATTTCATAGATTTATCTTCCCTACTCTTCCACTGCCTACTGACTGCTCTAACCCGACCCCCTGCTCCACCCCCAGTTACAGTATCTAGCCCTCTTTCCATTTCTACACTATCTTGCCCTCTACATCTGTTACCCTCCCCCCCAGTACCTAGTTTAAACACTCCTCCAACCGTCTAGCCATCTTCTCCCCCAGCACAGCTGCACCCTCCCCATTGAGATGCAGCCCGTCCCTAGCATAGAACCTGTAGCCCACAGCAAAGTCGGCCCAGTTCTCCAGGTACCCAAACCCCTCCTTCCTACACCAACTCTTGAGCCACTTGTTTACCTCCCTAATCTCCCGCTGCCTTTCCTGTGTGGCTCGTGGAACAAGCAGTATTTCTGAGAATACTACCCTGGAGGTCCTTGCCTTCAACTTGTTCCCTTAATCCCTGAAATCATTTTTAAGGACCTTCCACCTACCGCTAACTTTGTCATTTGTGCCAACGTGCACCATGACCGCTGGATCCACACCAGCCCCACCCAGTAATCTGTCAACCCGATCCGCGATATGTCGAACTCGAGCGCCAGGAAGGAAACACACCGTGCGACGATCCCGGTCTTTGTGACAGATTGCCCTATCTGTTCCCCTAATAATTGAATCTCCCACTACCAGCACCTGTCTAGTCTTCTCTGCGCTCCTATCCCCCTTCTTACTGGAGCAGACATTCCCCTGGCTTTCAGAGGAAGTATCGTGCTGCAGCAATGTTACCCCTGTACTAACATCCCCCTCATCTGCCAATTTAGCAAACTTATTGGGGTGTGCCAGTTCAGGACTAACCTCCCTGGCACTCTTCCCTCTACCCCGCTGGTTTCTAACTGTCACCCAGCTAGCTGCCTCAAGTTCCTGCACCTCCATGCTACCATCCCCCTCTGCACTTGCCCCAATGAGATGTTGCTCTGTGAGCATCAAACTCCTTTCCAAGTTACCAATGGATCGTAGTGTTTCAATTCGCCCATTTAGATCCATGATCTGGGCTTCCAAATGTGCAATGTGATTGCATCTTTCACAACAGTATGCCCCCTCAAGCGGCTGCTCAAGCAGAGCATACATGTTGCAAGATGCACACTGGACAGCATTGGTAAGTATGGAGCTCATCTTACCTGATGGGGAATATTACAGCAAAACACACAAATTCAAATAAAAAATAAAAGGGTTTTCCCTGTAAAGTCCCTGAATCTAAAGTCACTTAATATTAAGTCACACTTAGACCAAACCACACTTAGGAACAAACCACACTCGCAAGCTCCCACACTCGCTTAATACTTAGCTTTTCTATAGCTGCTCCAAGTAGGCCAGAAAGCTGCCACTGATCCCACTGATTCTCTGGTTGCCAATGAGGAGTCTGTATGAGGAGAAAAACGCAAGGAATCTGTTGCATGTTTAGAAAAAAATGATCTTTCGGTCTGTGTGGCTCTCTATAACTTAACCTTTCTCTATAAAGTCCAGGACCGACTTATCTGAAATAATCCTGTATCAAGCTGGAAAGAAATTCTGCAAATATCCTCCAACGTGATGACTCTTGGCATCGAAAAGTTCTGTTTGCTGGCCCCTGAATCTCTTTGCTTCTTCTTAGATTTTTCTGAAGTAACAGTTTTGAACCTATGATAGGGTCTACCGTGATTAGATGTTATACAGTTTCCACTCTTAAGGAAATCTAATTGGATCTAATTTTTCCCAGCTAGCGGGAAAAAAAGCAATATGTTCTTTCTTCCCGCAGATTCCGCAAAGTGTGAGACTCACTCCCAATTAGGCCCATTCATTCAGGCCTAATCAGGAGCGGGATGCCAGTGCACTGCCAGTGCATTGCATCGACATCCCGTCGCAGCTAGCCGCGCAGAGAATTCACACGGCGGAAAAGGTTTTCACCGTGTGAGCATACCCTTATTGTCTTCTAAAATCACTTCCTTGCTTTATAAGCTCATTCATAAAACAAAATAAAAGCCTCTCAATTGACTGCTAGCAGAAAAAGGAACTCATTGAAGTCAATGGGAGGCTTTTTTTTCAGCGCTGAAATTCCACACTAAATTCCTCACCATTTTCCTGTGGACGCTAATGCACCAAAGAGGAATTGGTGTAACTGATTACAATATTAGAGCAAAAGGATAAATTTATTGGGAAAAACTGAACAATTGAAAGGAGGTTCTAGTACCGTTTTGGGCAGTCTGGATACCAAATGAAATACGAATGGGCATAGAGGCATAACAGGTTCCATTCCATATGGTATCCAGCAGTTCATTTGATCACAGATGTTTCAACTGTGCCTGTAACTCCCACACACTCATAAGTTGCTTGTGTCCTAGCTCATCCCATAAATGACTGATAAATCATAAAACAGACAGAACAAAGAAGTGTTGCAAAGACGTTCCTAGGAAACATGTAGTTACTAGAGATGAGCGAACACTAAAATGTTCGAGGTTCGAAATTCGATTCGAACAGCCGCTCAATGTTCGTGTGTTCGAACGGGTTTCGAACCCCATTATAGTCTATGGGGAACAGATACTCGTTAAGGGGGAAACCCAAATCCGTGTCTGGAGGGTCACCAAGTCCACTATGACATCCCAGGAAATGATGCCAACACCTCTGGAATGACACTGGGACAGCAGGGGAAGCATGTCTGGGGGCATCTAACACACCAAAGACCCTCTATTACCCCAACATCACAGCCTAACAACTACACACTTTACACACTCAATACCACCTCTCTGACAGTAGGAAAACACCTTGAAACATGTGTATTTGGCACTTGCAGTGAGGAGAGCTTGTCACCAGCAGTGAATTTGGCCCTTGTAGTAAGTTGAGGTTGGCACCAACATTTGTTTTGAAAATCAGGGTGGATTGAGCCTCTAACCAGCAGAGTTTGGGCAAATTCATGGTGGAGGGAGCCTCTAAACACCCCAGTTTGGGCAAATTCATGGTGGAGGGAGCCTCTAAAAACCCCAGTTTGGACCAATTCATGGTGGAGGGAGCCTCTAACCAGCCCAGTTTGGGCAAATTCATGGTGGAGGGAGCCTCTAACCAGCCCAGTTTGGACCAATTAATGGTGGAGGGAGCCTCTAACCAGCCCAGTTTGGACCAATTAATGGTGGAGGGAGCCTCTAACCAGCCCAGTTTGGACCAATTAATGGTGGAGGGAGCCTCTAACCAGCCCAGTTTGGACCAATTAATGGTGGAGGGAGCCTCTAACCACCCCAGTTTGGACCAATTCATGGTGGAGGGAGCCTCTAAACAGCCAAGTTTGGACCAATTCATGGTGGAGGGAGCCTCTAAAAACCCCAGTTTGGACCAATTCATGGTGGAGGGAGCCTCTAACCAGCCCAGTTTGGGCAAATTCATGGTGGAGGGAGCCTCTAAACAGCCCAGTTTGGACCAATTCATGGTGGAGGGAGCCTCTAACCAGCCCAGTTTGGACCAATTAATGGTGGAGGGAGCCTCTAACCAGCCCAGTTTGGACCAATTAATGGTGGAGGGAGCCTCTAACCAGCCCAGTTTGGACCAATTAATGGTGGAGGGAGCCTCTAACCAGCCCAGTTTGGACCAATTAATGGTGGAGGGAGCCTCTAACCACCCCAGTTTGGACCAATTCATGGTGGAGGGAGCCTCTAAACAGCCAAGTTTGGACCAATTCATGGTGGAGGGAGCCTCTAAAAACCCCAGTTTGGACCAATTCATGGTGGAGGGAGCCTCTAACCAGCCCAGTTTGGGCAAATTCATGGTGGAGGGAGCCTCTAAACAGCCCAGTTTGGGCAAATTCATGGTGGAGGGAGCCTCTAACCAGCCCAGTTTGGACCAATTAATGGTGGAGGGAGCCGCTAAACAGCCCAGTTTGGGCAAATTCATGGTGGAGGGAGCCTCTAAACAGCCCAGTTTGGACCAATAAATGGTGGAGGGAGCCTCTAAAAAACCCAGTTTGGACCAATTCATGGTGGAGGGAGCCTCTAAACAGCCCAGTTTGGGCAAATTCATGGTGGAGGGAGCCTCTAAACAGCCCAGTTTGGGCAAATTCATGGTGGAGGGAGCCTCTAACCAGCCCAGTTTGGACCAATTAATGGTGGAGGGAGCCTCTAAACAGCCAAGTTTTGGGAAATTCATGGTGGAGGGAGCCTCTAACCAGCCCAGTTTGGACCAATTCATGGTGGAGGGAGCCTCTAAACAGCCCAGTTTGGGCAAATTCATGGTGGAGGGAGCCTCTAAAAAACCCAGTTTGGACCAATTCATGGTGGAGGGAGCCTCTAACCAGCCCAGTTTGGACCAATTAATGGTGGAGGGAGCCTCTAAACAGCCAAGTTTGGACCAATTCATGGTGGAGGGAGCCTCTAAAAACCCCAGTTTGGACCAATTCATGGTGGAGGGAGCCTCTAACCAGCCCAGTTTGGGCAAATTCATGGTGGAGGGAGCCTCTAAACAGCCCAGTTTGGGCAAATTCATGGTGGAGGGAGCCTCTAACCAGCCCAGTTTGGACCAATTAATGGTGGAGGGAGCCGCTAAACAGCCCAGTTTGGACCAATTCATGGTGGAGGGAGCCTCTAAAAACCCCAGTTTGGACCAATTCATGGTGGAGGGAGCCTCTAAAAAACCCAGTTTGGACCAATTCATGGTGGAGGGAGCCTCTAACCAGCCCAGTTTGGACCAATTAATGGTGGAGGGAGCCTCTAAACAGCCAAGTTTGGACCAATTCATGGTGGAGGGAGCCTCTAAAAACCCCAGTTTGGACCAATTCATGGTGGAGGGAGCCTCTAACCAGCCCAGTTTGGACCAATTAATGGTGGAGGGAGCCTCTAACCAGCCCAGTTTGGACCAATTAATGGTGGAGGGAGCCTCTAACCAGCCCAGTTTGGACCAATTAATGGTGGAGGGAGCCTCTAACCACCCCAGTTTGGACCAATTCATGGTGGAGGGAGCCTCTAAACAGCCAAGTTTGGACCAATTCATGGTGGAGGGAGCCTCTAAAAACCCCAGTTTGGACCAATTCATGGTGGAGGGAGCCTCTAACCAGCCCAGTTTGGGCAAATTCATGGTGGAGGGAGCCTCTAAACAGCCCAGTTTGGGCAAATTCATGGTGGAGGGAGCCTCTAACCAGCCCAGTTTGGACCAATTAATGGTGGAGGGAGCCGCTAAACAGCCCAGTTTGGGCAAATTCATGGTGGAGGGAGCCTCTAAACAGCCCAGTTTGGACCAATTCGTGGTGGAGGGAGCCTCTAAAAAACCCAGTTTGGACCAATTCATGGTGGAGGGAGCCTCTAAACAGCCCAGTTTGGGCAAATTCATGGTGGAGGGAGCCTCTAAACAGCCCAGTTTGGGCAAATTCATGGTGGAGGGAGCCTCTAACCAGCCCAGTTTGGACCAATTAATGGTGGAGGGAGCCTCTAAACAGCCAAGTTTTGGGAAATTCATGGTGGAGGGAGCCTCTAACCAGCCCAGTTTGGACCAATTCATGGTGGAGGGAGCCTCTAAACAGCCCAGTTTGGGCAAATTCATGGTGGAGGGAGCCTCTAAAAAACCCAGTTTGGACCAATTCATGGTGGAGGGAGCCTCTAACCAGCCCAGTTTGGACCAATTAATGGTGGAGGGAGCCTCTAAACAGCCAAGTTTGGACCAATTCATGGTGGAGGGAGCCTCTAAAACCCCCAGTTTGGACCAATTCATGGTGGAGGGAGCCTCTAACCAGCCCAGTTTGGGCAAATTCATGGTGGAGGGAGCCTCTAAACAGCCCAGTTTGGGCAAATTCATGGTGGAGGGAGCCTCTAACCAGCCCAGTTTGGACCAATTAATGGTGGAGGGAGCCGCTAAACAGCCCAGTTTGGACCAATTCATGGTGGAGGGAGCCTCTAAAAAACCCAGTTTGGACCAATTCATGGTGGAGGGAGCCTCTAAAAAACCCAGTTTGGACCAATTCATGGTGGAGGGAGCCTCTAACCAGCCCAGTTTGGACCAATTAATGGTGGAGGGAGCCTCTAAACAGCCAAGTTTGGACCAATTCATGGTGGAGGGAGCCTCTAAAAACCCCAGTTTGGACCAATTCATGGTGGAGGGAGCCTCTAACCAGCCCAGTTTGGACCAATTAATGGTGGAGGGAGCCTCTAACCAGCCCAGTTTGGACCAATTAATGGTGGAGGGAGCCTCTAACCACCCCAGTTTGGACCAATTCATGGTGGAGGGAGCCTCTAAACAGCCAAGTTTGGACCAATTCATGGTGGAGGGAGCCTCTAAAAACCCCAGTTTGGACCAATTCATGGTGGAGGGAGCCTCTAACCAGCCCAGTTTGGGCAAATTCATGGTGGAGGGAGCCTCTAAACAGCCCAGTTTGGGCAAATTCATGGTGGAGGGAGCCTCTAACCAGCCCAGTTTGGACCAATTAATGGTGGAGGGAGCCGCTAAACAGCCCAGTTTGGGCAAATTCATGGTGGAGGGAGCCTCTAAACAGCCCAGTTTGGACCAATTCATGGTGGAGGGAGCCTCTAAAAAACCCAGTTTGGACCAATTCATGGTGGAGGGAGCCTCTAAACAGCCCAGTTTGGGCAAATTCATGGTGGAGGGAGCCTCTAACGAGCCCAGTTTGGACCAATTAATGGTGGAGGGAGCCGCTAAACAGCCCAGTTTGGGCAAATTCATGGTGGAGGGAGCCTCTAAACAGCCCAGTTTGGACCAATTCATGGTGGAGGGAGCCTCTAAAAAACCCAGTTTGGACCAATTCATGGTGGAGGGAGCCTCTAAACAGCCCAGTTTGGGCAAATTCATGGTGGAGGGAGCCTCTAACCAGCCCAGTTTGGACCAATTAATGGTGGAGGGAGCCTCTAAACAGCCAAGTTTTGGGAAATTCATGGTGGAGGGAGCCTCTAACCAGCCCAGTTTGGACCAATTAATGGTGGAGGGAGCCTCTAAACAGCCCAGTTTGGACCAATTCATGGTGGAGGGAGCCTCTAAACAGCCCAGTTTGGGCAAATTCATGGTGGAGGGAGCCTCTAAAAAACCCAGTTTGGACCAATTCATGGTGGAGGGAGCCTCTAACCAGCCCAGTTTGGGCAAATTCATGGTGGAGGGAGCCTCTAAACAGCCCAGTTTGGGCAAATTCATGGTGGAGGGAGCCTCTAACCAGCCCAGTTTGGACCAATTAATGGTGGAGGGAGCCGCTAAACAGCCCAGTTTGGGCAAATTCATGGTGGAGGGAGCCTCTAAAAAACCCAGTTTGGACCAATTCATGGTGGAGGGAGCCTCTAAACAGCCCAGTTTGGGCAAATTCATGGTGGAGGGAGCCTCTAACCAGCAGAGTTGTGGGAAAGCAGGGTGGAGGGAGCCTCTAACCAGCAGAGTTGGTGGAAATCAGGGTGGAGGGAGCCTCTAACCAGCAGAGTTGGGGGAAATCATGTTGGAGGGAGCCTAGTATTAGCAGAATTGTGCAACGCTTATGGTGGATGAGTATGAGGATGCGGAGGAATTGGAGAGGTTGAGTACAGACATGGAGTTTCATGTTGGGGTGCTTTACACAGGTGGGCACAAAAATGAAGGCTCTATCCAGTGGTGGTTCATTTTTATCAAAGTGAGCCGGTCGGCACTCTCAGCTGACAGACGGGTGCGCTTGTCAGTGATGATGCCACCGGCTGCACTGAACACCCTCTCAGATAGGACGCTGGCGGCAGGACAGGACAGCACCTCCAAGGCATATAGGGCAAGTTCAAGCCACAGGTCCAACTTCGACACCCAATACGTGTAGGGCGCAGAGGGGTCGGAGAGGACAGGGCTGTGGTCGGAAAGGTATTCCCGCAACATGCGCCTATACTTCTCACGCCTGGTGACACTAGGACCCTCCGTGGCGGCACTTTGGCGAGGGGGTGCCATCAAGGTGTCCCAGACCTTAGACAGTGTGCCCCTCGTTTGTGTGGACCGGTGAGAACTTGGTTGCCTACTGGAGGAACTGCCCTCCCTGCCGCCAACGTCACATGCTGGAAACATCTCCATCATATTCTGCACCAATTGCCTGTGGCAAGCATTGATGCGATTGGCCCTCCCCTCTACCGGAATAAAAGACGAGATGTTGTTTTTATACCGGGGGTCAAGGATAGCAAAGATCCAGTACTGGTTGTCCTCCATGATTTTGACAATACGCTTGTCGGTTGTAAAGCACCCCAACATGAACTCAGCCATGTCTGCCACAGTGTTAGTTGGCATGACTCCTCTGGCCCCACCGGAAAGTTCAATCTCCATTTCCTCCTCATCCTCCATGTCTACCCATCCGCGCTGCAACAATGGGACGATTCGAAGTTGCCCGGAAGCCTCCTGTATCACCATCACATCATCGGACAACTCTTCTTCCTCCTCCTCCTCCATTAAACGCAGTGAAGCGGACAGATGTGTGGACCTACTCTCCAGCTGTGACGGATCGGATGCTATCCCTAACTCCTCTGTGTGATCTGAGTTATCCCTGATGTCAATCAGGGATTCTCTCAGAACACACAAGAGCGGGATTGTAAGGCTCACCATCGCATCCTCAGAGCTCACCCTCCTTGTGGACTCCTCAAAGACCCGTAGGATGTCACAAAGGTCTCTCATCCATGGCCACTCATGGATGTGAAACTGAGGCAGCTGACTTTGTGGCACCCTAGGGTTTTGTAGCTGGTATTCCATCAAAGGTCTCTGCTGCTCAACCACTCTATTCAACATCTGAAACGTTGAGTTCCAGCGTGTGGGGACGTCGCACAAAAGCCGGTGTTGTGGCACATGCAGGCGTTGCTGGAGAGATTTTAAGCTAGCAGCGGCTACTGTCGACTTGCGAAAGTGGGCGCACATGCGCCGCACTTTCACCAGTAGCTCTGGAACATTGGGGTAGCTCTTTAGGAAACGTTGCACCACTAGGTTGAAGACGTGGGCCAGGCATGGAACATGTTGGAGTCCGGCAAGCTCCAGAGCTGCTACCAGGTTCCGGCCGTTATCACAAACGACCATGCCTGGGCCCAGGTGCAGCGGCTCAAACCATATTGCCGTCTCATCGAGGAGGGCATCCCTCACCTCGGAGGCAGTGTGCTGTCTGTCCCCCAAGCTGATCAGCTTCAGCACAGCCTGCTGACGTCTACCAACGCCAGTGCTGCAACGTTTCCAACTCGTAGCTGGGGTCAATCTAACAGCGGAGGAGGAGGCGGTGGCGGAGGAGGAGGCGGTGGCGGAGGAGGAGGCGGTAGAGGAGGAGGAGGAGGGGGGTGTTCTTCTCGTGTCCCTGCCAGGAATGTTAGGCGGGGAGACGAGGTACACCGGGCCAGTTTGGGAAGCAGTCCCAGCCTCAACTACATTCACCCAGTGTGCCATCAGTGAAATGTAGCGTCCCTGTCCGCATGCACTTGTCCACGCGTCGGTGGTCAAGTGGACCTTTGTGCAAAGCGCGGAACTAAGGGCCCGCCTGATGTTGAGTGACACGTGCTGGTGCAAGGCGGGGACGGCACACCGGGAGAAGTAGTGACGGCTAGGGACGGCATAGCGAGGTGCCGCAGTTGCCATCAGGTCCAGGAAGGCGGGAGTTTCAACAAGCCGGAACGCCAACATCTCCTGGGCCAGCAGTTTAGCGATGTTGGCGTTCAAGGCTTGCGCGTGTGGGTGGTTAGCAGTGTATTTCTGCCGCCGCTCCAATGTCTGAGAGATGGTGGGTTGTTGTAAAGAAACGCCTGATGGTGCCTTTGATGGTGCAGGAGAAGGAGATAAGACAGGACCAGGGGAGGATGAGGTAGAAGTCAACAAAGTGGCGGAGGCAGATGAAGTGGTTTCCTGGCTCGTCCTCTGGAGTGCATCGCCAGCACAGTCAGCAGTGGCAGTGGCAGAGGCAGAGGCAGTGGCAGAGGCAGTGGCAGTGGCGTGAACGGCAGGCGGCCTTTGTCCTGCCGTTGCTGCCTGCCACTGATTCCAGTGCTTGGATTCCAAATGACGGCGCATTGAAGTGGTGGACAGGTTGCTCTTCTCAGAGCCCCTAATCAATTTCGAGAGGCAAATTGTGCAGACAACACTATATCTGTCCTCGGCGCATTCCTTGAAAAAACTCCACACCTTCGAGAAACGTGCCCTCGAGGTGGGAGTTTTTCGGGGCTGGGTACGAACTGGAACATCTTGGGAGATTCCGGGTGTGGCCTGGCTTCGCCTAAGCTGCTGACCTCTGCCTCTGCCTCTAGCTACCCTTTTTGGTGCTGCACCTGCCTCAACATCCACACTACTTTCCCCGCTTGACATCCCCCCTGTCCAGGTCGGGTCAGTGTCCTCATCATCCACCACTTCCTCTTCCAACTCCTGTCTCATCTCCTCCTCCCGCACAATGCGCCGGTCAACTGGATGCCCTGACGGCAACTGCGTCACATCATCGTCGATGAGGGTGGGTTGCTGGTCATCCACCACCAAATCGAACGGAGATGGAGGAGACTCTAGTGTTTGAGCATCTGGACACAGATGCTCCTCTGTTAGGTTCGTGGAATCGTGACGTGGAGAGGCAGGTTGAGGGACAATGAAAGGAGCGGAGAACAGCTCTGGGGAGCAGGGACAGTTTGGGTTATTGTTCTGTAAAGCTTCGGAATTTTGGGAGGAAGGAAGACAAGACTGTTGGGTAATAGGAGGAGAGGAGGCAGAGTCTGACTGGCTGCTGGACAATGTGCTGTAAGCGTTCTCTGACAGCCATTGCAAGACCTGTTCCTGGTTCTCGGGCCTACTAAGGTTTGTACCCTGCAGTTTAGTTAATGTGGCAAGCAACCCTGGCACTGTGGAGTGGCGCAATGCTTGCTGCCCCACAGGAGTAGGCACGGGACGCCCTGTGGCTTCACTGCTACCTTGCTCCCCAGAACCATTCCCCCGACCTCGCCCACGGCCTCGTCCACGTCCCTTTCCGGGAGCCTTGCGCATTTTGAATTCCTAGTTAGAAATTGGCACTGTATACCAGTAGTAAAAATTGTGGGTGCACGTAACCCCAATATATTCTTTGAATTCCCAGTCAGACACTGGCACTATATGGCAGTAGCAAGAAATGAGGGTATTTGTATTCCCAATATATTCTTTGAATTCCCAGTCAGACAATGGCACTGTATACCAGTAGTAAAAATTGTGGGTGCACGTAACCCCAATATATTCTTTGAATTACCAGTCAGAAACTGGCACTATATGGCAGTAGCAAGAAATGAGGGTATTTATAACCCCAATATATTCTTTGAATTCCCAGTCAGACAATGGCACTGTATACCAGTAGTAAAAATTGTGGGTGCACGTAACCCCAATATATTCTTTGAATTACCAGTCAGACACTGGCACTATATGGCAGTAGCAAGAAATGAGGGTATTTGTATTCCCAATATATTCTTTGAATTTCCAGTCAGACAATGGCACTGTATACCAGTAGTAAAAATTGTGGGTGCACGTAACCCCAATATATTCTTTGAATTCCCAGTCAGACACTGGCACTATATGGCAGTAGCAAGAAATGAGGGTATTTGTATTCCCAATATATTCTTTGAATTCCCAGTCAGACAATGGCACTGTATACCAGTAGTAAAAATTGTGGGTGCACGTAACCCCAATATATTCTTTGAATTCCCAGTCAGACACTGGCACTATATGGCAGTAGCAAGAAATGAGGGTATTTGTATTCCCAATATATTCTTTGAATTCCCAGTCAGACAATGGCACTGTATACCAGTAGTAAAAATTGTGGGTGCACGTAACCCCAATATATTCTTTGAATTACCAGTCAGAAACTGGCACTATATGGCAGTAGCAAGAAATGAGGGTATTTGTATTCCCAATATATTCTTTGAATTCCCAGTCAGACACTGGCACTATATGGCAGTAGCAAGAAATGAGGGTATTTGTATTCCCAATATATTCTTTGAATTCCCAGTCAGACAATGGCACTGTATACCAGTAGTAAAAATTGTGGGTGCACGTAACCCCAATATATTCTTTGAATTACCAGTCAGAAACTGGCACTATATGGCAGTAGCAAGAAATGAGGGTATTTGTATTCCCAATATATTCTTTGAATTCCCAGTCAGACAATGGCACTGTATACCAGTAGTAAAAATTGTGGGTGCACGTAACCACAATATATTCTTTGAATTACCAGTCAGAAACTGGCACTATATGGCAGTAGCAAGAAATGAGGGTATTTATAACCCCAATATATTCTTTGAATTCCCAGTCAGACAATGGCACTGTATACCAGTAGTAAAAATTGTGGGTGCACGTAACCCCAATATATTCTTTGAATTACCAGTCAGAAACTGGCACTATATGGCAGTAGCAAGAAATGAGGGTATTTGTATTCCCAATATATTCTTTGAATTCCCAGTCAGACAATGGCACTGTATACCAGTAGTAAAAATTGTGGGTGCACGTAACCACAATATATTCTTTGAATTACCAGTCAGAAACTGGCACTATATGGCAGTAGCAAGAAATGAGGGTATTTATAACCCCAATATATTCTTTGAATTCCCAGTCAGACAATGGCACTGTATACCAGTAGTAAAAATTGTGGGTGCACGTAACCCCAATATATTCTTTGAATTACCAGTCAGAAACTGGCACTATATGGCAGTAGCAAGAAATGAGGGTATTTGTATTCCCAATATATTCTTTGAATTCCCAGTCAGACACTGGCACTATATGGCAGTAGCAAGAAATGAGGGTATTTGTATTCCCAATATATTCTTTGAATTCCCAGTCAGACAATGGCACTGTATACCAGTAGTAAAAATTGTGGGTGCACGTAACCCCAATATATTCTTTGAATTCCCAGTCAGACACTGGCACTATATGGCAGTAGCAAGAAATGAGGGTATTTGTATTCCCAATATATTCTTTGAATTCCCAGTCAGACAATGGCACTGTATACCAGTAGTAAAAATTGTGGGTGCACGTAACCCCAATATATTCTTTGAATTCCCAGTCAGACACTGGCACTATATGGCAGTAGCAAGAAATGAGGGTATTTGTATTCCCAATATATTCTTTGAATTCCCAGTCAGACAATGGCACTGTATACCAGTAGTAAAAATTGTGGGTGCACGTAACCCCAATATATTCTTTGAATTCCCAGTCAGACACTGGCACTATATGGCAGTAGCAAGAAATGAGGGTATTTGTATTCCCAATATATTCTTTGAATTCCCAGTCAGACAATGGCACTGTATACCAGTAGTAAAAATTGTGGGTGCACGTAACCCCAATATATTCTTTGAATTACCAGTCAGAAACTGGCACTATATGGCAGTAGCAAGAAATGAGGGTATTTATAACCCCAATATATTCTTTGAATTCCCAGTCAGACAATGGCACTGTATACCAGTAGTAAAAATTGTGGGTGCACGTAACCCCAATATATTCTTTGAATTCCCAGTCAGACACTGGCACTATATGGCAGTAGCAAGAAATGAGGGTATTTGTATTCCCAATATATTCTTTGAATTCCCAGTCAGACAATGGCACTGTATACCAGTAGTAAAAATTGTGGGTGCACGTAACCCCAATATATTCTTTGAATTCCCAGTCAGACACTGGCACTATATGGCAGTAGCAAGAAATGAGGGTATTTGTATTCCCAATATATTCTTTGAATTCCCAGTCAGACAATGGCACTGTATACCAGTAGTAAAAATTGTGGGTGCACGTAACCCCAATATATTCTTTGAATTCCCAGTCAGACACTGGCACTATATGGCAGTAGCAAGAAATGAGGGTATTTGTATTCCCAATATATTCTTTGAATTCCCAGTCAGACAATGGCACTGTATACCAGTAGTAAAAATTGTGGGTGCACGTAACCCCAATATATTCTTTGAATTCCCAGTCAGACACTGGCACTATATGGCAGTAGCAAGAAATGAGGGTATTTGTATTCCCAATATATTCTTTGAATTCCCAGTCAGACAATGGCACTGTATACCAGTAGTAAAAATTGTGGGTGCACGTAACCCCAATATATTCTTTGAATTCCCAGTCAGACACTGGCACTATATGGCAGTAGCAAGAAATGAGGGTATTTGTATTCCCAATATATTCTTTGAATTCCCAGTCAGACAATGGCACTGTATACCAGTAGTAAAAATTGTGGGTGCACGTAACCCCAATATATTCTTTGAATTCCCAGTCAGACACTGGCACTATATGGCAGTAGCAAGAAATGAGGGTATTTGTATTCCCAATATATTCTTTGAATTCCCAGTCAGACAATGGCACTGTATACCAGTAGTAAAAATTGTGGGTGCACGTAACCCCAATATATTCTTTGAATTCCCAGTCAGACACTGGCACTATATGGCAGTAGCAAGAAATGAGGGTATTTGTATTCCCAATATATTCTTTGAATTCCCAGTCAGACAATGGCACTGTATACCAGTAGTAAAAATTGTGGGTGCACGTAACCCCAATATATTCTTTGAATTCCCAGTCAGACACTGGCACTATATGGCAGTAGCAAGAAATGAGGGTATTTGTATTCCCAATATATTCTTTGAATTCCCAGTCAGACAATGGCACTGTATACCAGTAGTAAAAATAGTGGGTGTATATAGCCCCAATTCTATTGCTAGGGGACTTGCAGGGTATTTCTGGGGTGAAGGTGGGGGGGCACACCGTTGGAACGGGTATCGGGGGTATATATCGGGTATACGGGAATACACTGACAGTGTATTCCATTCAGGATCCTGGGAAAGCTAGGTTGCGGCGATTGAGCCCGTCAGTGCCACGTTACACTGACAAGCTTCTCCCTGGAATTTAGCTCTTACAAGAGCTGTTGTGGTTGTCTTCTCCTTCCTATCCTAGCCTGTCCCTGCCTACCCAGAATCTAAGCCCTAGCTAGCTGGACGGAAACCTCCGTCCTCGGTGAATTGCAAGCTCAGAATGACGCGAACCTGGGCGGCGCTGTTCTTTTAAATTAGAGGTCACATGTTTTCGGCAGCCAATGGGTTTTGCCTACTTTTTTCAACGTCACCGGTGTCGTAGTTCCTGTCCCACCTACCCTGCGCTGTTATTGGAGCAAAAAAGGCGCCAGGGAAGGTGGGAGGGGAATCGAGTAATGGCGCACTTTACCACGCGGTGTTCGATTCGATTCGAACATGCCGAACAGCCTAATATCCGATCGAACATGAGTTCGATAGAACACTGTTCGCTCATCTCTAGTAGTTACAGGATGTCCTGTAATTTTGAGCTGTTGGTGTCCCTTCTATTACTACTAGTGGTGACCCTGTTGAATGTGATTTCTCCCTAGATCATTACAACAACAGATCAGGCAGTGTCGATGTCTCCATACTCGAACCCAACCATCGTCAGATCCCAAACAGATGTGTCAGTACACTGTGTTCCAAATTATTATGCAAATAATATTTTTTCATATTTTCAAAAATTACAGATTCTGTATGTTTGCTACATTAACAGAAAGAGGGCAATCTGTTAGTGATTTATCCCTATACAACAAGCATTTCTGTATAGTCCTTTTCAAGCTATAGTTGTGAACAGTGGCGTAACTAGGAATGGCGGGGCCCTGTGGCGAACTTTTGACATGGGGCCCCCCCACCGACACAGACGCCGAAGACCTCGACCAACCCCCTCCTACACATTCCTGTGCATTCTATTATCCCCCATAGTGGCCCCTGCACACAGTATTATTCCCCATAGTGGCCCCTGCACACAGTATTATTCCCCATAGTGGCCCCTGCACACAGTATTATCCCCCATAGTGGCCCCTCCACAGAGTATTATTCCCCATAGTGACCCCTGTGCACAGTATTATCCACCATAGTGGCCCCTGCACACAGTATTATCCCCCATAGTGGCCCCTGCACACAGTATTATCCCCCATAGTGGCCCCTGCACACAGTATTATGCTCCATAGTGGCCCCTGCACACAGTATTATACCCTATAGTGGCTCCTGCACACAGTGTTATGTCCCACAGTGGACACCCATAAACAATTATTATACTCTGGGGTCTTTTCAGACCCCAGAGTATAATAATCGGAGATCCGGGGGAATAAAAACATAAAAATCTACTGTTTCTTACCTGTCCCCCGACTCCTACGCGGTCTTCTCCGCTGACGTCCTTCTGCAATGACGTTGGACGTCACATGACCTGGGACACAGGCCGGGTTCATGTGACGTCAGAGACGTCCGTCAACTAGGAAGGAGGCCTGGCCAGGATCGTGGAGAGGTAAGTAACAGTGTTTTTTATGTTTCTTACCTCTCCTGGTCCGCCAATCATTATACTCGGGGGGTCCCAAAAGACTCCTGAGTATAGTGATAGCAGCGGTAGCGACTGTCACCGGGCCCCTAATGTCCCGGGCCCTGTGGCAGCTGCCTCTGCTGCTATGGCAGTAGTTGCGCCACTGGCTGTGAATCAATTTATAACTTTTATAACAACACACTGGTTTTATCTACTAGCCTTTTTAGAAGGTGTAGGGACATTTACAACTTGTTCCTACATATTGACTTTTGATTTTATGTTTTTCCTCTTATACCGTCTATATGTTTCTTAGAACGACTTCCATTTTATTTGGATGTTTACTTTATATCACTAACAAGTGTACACATGATTTTATGTAATTTTAAGTTTACTATTTACATATGTTTTTCCCTTATTCAGATGCATCACATGGTGAAATTGTTGTTTTATTGTCCTTTTGTACAATGCAGCTTGTCACACTTGATAAAGGGCTATGGTAAGCCCGAAACGCGTAGTGTATGTTTTAATAAATAAACAGATTTGATTGATCTTGTGGTGGAAGCGCAATTCCTGAAGCGTGGTTCCCCAAGCAGGTTCACGGCTGGTCCTTTCCTGATATATGAATTGCAGTCATTGTAATTTTCCATCAACTATTAGAGTGCAATTGAAAGGTTTTTGAACAAACTGCCTATGATAACAGTATATTTTAATAAAAACAAAAAAAACACAAAATGCACTCAAAATGCATGTTCTAAATTATTATGCACAGCAGAGTTTTCAACCTTTTTATTTTTATAAAGAACAAAAAAAATGGTCATTTGTGAAATTCTAAGCATTAGCAGGTTATTACAAACTGAAATCAATCAGTTTTCAAGTCAAAACTTTCTTCTAGGTGATGTTCCATTTGCACATAGGACTAGAGATGAACGAACAGTGTTCTATCGAACTCATGTTCGATCGGATATTAGGCTGTTCGGCATGTTCGAATCGAACACCGCGTGGTAAAGTGCGCCATTACTCGATTCCCCTCCCACCTTCCCTGGCGCCTTTTTTGCTCCAATAACAGCGCAGGGTAGGTGGGACAGGAACTGCGACACCGGTGACGTTGAAAAAAGTAGGCAAAACCCATTGGCTGCCGAAAACATGTGACCCCTAATTTAAAAGAACAGCGACGCCCAGCTTCGCGTCATTCTGAGCTTGCAATTCACCGGGGACGGAGGTTTCCGTCCAGTTAGCTAGGGGTTAGATTCTGGGTAGGCAGGGACAGGCTAGGATAGGAAGGAGAAGACAACCAACAGCTCTTATAAGAGCTAAATTCCAGGGAGAAGCTTGTCAGTGTAACGTGGCACTGACAGGCTCAATCGCCGCAACCCAGCTTTCCGCGGATCCTGAATGGAATACACTGACAGTGTATTCCCGTATACCCGATATATACCCCCGATACCCGTTCCAACGGTGTTCCCCCCCACCTTCACCCCAGAAATACCCTGCAAGTCCCCTAGCAATAGAATTGGGGCTACATACACCCACTATTTTTGCTACTGCCATATAGTGCCATTGTCTGACTGGGAATTCAAAGAATATATTGGGGTTACATATCACTTCAATTCCAGGGAGAAGCTTGTCAGTGTAACGTGGCACTGACGGGCTCAATCGCCGCAACCCAGCTTTCCCAGGATCCTGAATGGAACACACTGACAGTGTATTCCCGTATACCCCATATATACACCCCAAATCCCCGTTCCAACGGTGTGCCCCCCCCCACCTTCACCTCAGAAATACCCTGCAAGTCCCCTAGCAATAGAATTGGGGCTATATACACCCACAATTTTTGCTACTGATATATAGTGCCATTGTCTCACTGGGTATTCAAAGAATATATTGGGGTTACGTGCACCCACAATTTTTGCTACTGGTATATAGTGCCATTGTCTGACTGGGAATTCAAAGAATATATGGGGGTTACGTGCACCCACAATTTTTGCTACTGCTATATAGTGCCATTGTCTGACTGGGAATTCAAAGAATATATTGGGGTTACGTGCACCCACAATTTTTGCTACTGGTATATAGTGCCATTGTCTCACTGGGAATTCAAAGAATATATTGGGGTTACGTGCACCCACAATTTTTGCTACTGGTATATAGTGCCAGTGTCTGACTGGGAATTCAAAGAATATATGGGGGTTACGTGCACCCACAATTTTTGCTACTGCTATATAGTGCCATTGTCTGACTGGGAATTCAAAGAATATATTGGGGTTACGTGCACCCACAATTTTTGCTACTGCTATATAGTGCCAGTTTCTGACTGGTAATTCAAAGAATATATTAGGGTTACGTGCACCCACAATTTTTGCTACTGGTATATAGTGCCATTGTCTGACTGGGAATTCAAAGAATATATGGGGGTTACGTGCACCCACAATTTTTGCTACTGGTATATAGTGCCATTGTCTCACTGGGAATTCAAAGAATATATTGGGGTTATGTGCACCCACAATTTTTGCTACTGCTATATAGTGCCAGTTTCTGACTGGTAATTCAAAGAATATATTGGGGTTACGTGCACCCACAATTTTTGCTACTGGTATATAGTGCCATTGTCTGACTGGGAATTCAAAGAATATATGGGGGTTATGTGCACCCACAATTTTTGCTACTGCTATATAGTGCCAGTTTCTGACTGGTAATTCAAAGAATATATTGGGGTTACGTGCACCCACAATTTTTGCTACTGGTATATAGTGCCATTGTCTGACTGGGAATTCAAAGAATATATGGGGGTTACGTGCACCCACAATTTTTGCTACTGGTATATAGTGCCATTGTCTCACTGGGAATTCAAAGAATATATTGGGGTTATGTGCACCCACAATTTTTGCTACTGCTATATAGTGCCAGTTTCTGACTGGTAATTCAAAGAATATATTGGGGTTACGTGCACCCACAATTTTTGCTACTGGTATATAGTGCCATTGTCTGACTTGGAATTCAAAGAATATATGGGGGTTATGTGCACCCACAATTTTTGCTACTGGTATATAGTGCCATTGTCTCACTGGGAATTCAAAGAATATATTGGGGTTATGTGCACCCACAATTTTTGCTACTGGTATATATTGCCATTGTCTGACTGGGAATTCAAAGAATATATGGGGGTTACGTGCACCCACAATTTTTGCTACTGCTATATAGTGCCAGTTTCTGACTGGTAATTCAAAGAATATATTGGGGTTACGTGCACCCACAATTTTTGCTACTGCTATATAGTGCCAGTTTCTGACTGGTAATTCAAAGAATATATTGGGGTTACGTGCACCCACAATTTTTGCTACTGGTATATAGTGCCATTGTCTGACTGGGAATTCAAAGAATATATGGGGTTATGTGCACCCACAATTTTTGCTACTGCTATATAGTGCCATTGTCTCACTGGGAATTCAAAGAATATATTGGGGTTACGTGCACCCACAATTTTTGCTACTGGTATATAGTGCCATTGTCTGACTGGGAATTCAAAGAATATATGGGGGTTATGTGCACACACAATTTTTGCTACTGGTATATAGTGCCATTGTCTGACTGGGAATTCAAAGAATATATTGGGGTTACGTGCACCCACAATTTTTGCTACTGGTATATAGTGCCATTGTCTCACTGGGAATTCAAAGAATATATTGGGGTTATGTGCACCCACAATTTTTGCTACTGCTATATAGTGCCAGTTTCTGACTGGTAATTCAAAGAATATATTGGGGTTACGTGCACCCACAATTTTTGCTACTGGTATATAGTGCCATTGTCTGACTGGGAATTCAAAGAATATATGGGGGTTATGTGCACCCACAATTTTTGCTACTGGTATATAGTGCCATTGTCTCACTGGGAATTCAAAGAATATATTGGGGTTATGTGCACCCACAATTTTTGCTACTGGTATATAGTGCCATTGTCTGACTGGGAATTCAAAGAATATATGGGGGTTATGTGCACACACAATTTTTGCTACTGGTATATAGTGCCATTGTCTGACTGGGAATTCAAAGAATATATGGGGGTTATGTGCACCAACAATTCTTGCTACTGGTATATAGTGCCATTGTCTGACTGGGAATTCAAAGAATATATGGGGGTTATGTGCACCCACAATTTTTGCTACTGCTATATAGTGCCATTGTCTGACTGGGAATTCAAAGAATATATGGGGGTTACGTGCACCCACAATTTTTGCTACTGGTATATAGTGCCATTGTCTCACTGGGAATTCAAAGAATATATTGGGGTTATGTGCACCCACAATTTTTGCTACTGCTATATAGTGCCAGTTTCTGACTGGTAATTCAAAGAATATATTGGGGTTACGTGCACCCACAATTTTTGCTACTGGTATATAGTGCCATTGTCTGACTGGGAATTCAAAGAATATATGGGGGTTATGTGCACCCACAATTTTTGCTACTGGTATATAGTGCCATTGTCTCACTGGGAATTCAAAGAATATATTGGGGTTACGTGCACCCACAATTTTTGCTACTGGTATATAGTGCCATTGTCTGACTGGGAATTCAAAGAATATATGGGGGTTACGTGCACCCACAATTTTTGCTACTGCTATATAGTGCCATTGTCTGACTGGGAATTCAAAGAATATATTGGGGTTACGTGCACCCACAATTTTTGCTACTGCTATATAGTGCCAGTTTCTGACTGGTAATTCAAAGAATATATTGGGGTTACGTGCACCCACAATTTTTGCTACTGGTATATAGTGCCATTGTCTGACTGGGAATTCAAAGAATATATGGGGGTTACGTGCACCCACAATTTTTGCTACTGGTATATAGTGCCATTGTCTCACTGGGAATTCAAAGAATATATTGGGGTTATGTGCACCCACAATTTTTGCTACTGCTATATAGTGCCAGTTTCTGACTGGTAATTCAAAGAATATATTGGGGTTACGTGCACCCACAATTTTTGCTACTGGTATATAGTGCCATTGTCTCACTGGGAATTCAAAGAATATATTGGGGTTATGTGCACCCACAATTTTTGCTACTGGTATATAGTGCCATTGTCTGACTGGGAATTCAAAGAATATATGGGGGTTACGTGCACCCACAATTTTTGCTACTGCTATATAGTGCCAGTTTCTGACTGGTAATTCAAAGAATATATTGGGGTTACGTGCACCCACAATTTTTGCTACTGCTATATAGTGCCAGTTTCTGACTGGTAATTCAAAGAATATATTGGGGTTACGTGCACCCACAATTTTTGCTACTGGTATATAGTGCCATTGTCTGACTGGGAATTCAAAGAATATATGGGGGTTATGTGCACCCACAATTTTTGCTACTGCTATATAGTGCCATTGTCTCACTGGGAATTCAAAGAATATATTGGGGTTACGTGCACCCACAATTTTTGCTACTGGTATATAGTGCCATTGTCTGACTGGGAATTCAAAGAATATATGGGGATTATGTGCACCCACAATTTTTGCTACTGGTATATAGTGCCATTGTCTGACTGGGAATTCAAAGAATATATTGGGGTTACGTGCACCCACAATTTTTGCTACTGGTATATAGTGCCATTGTCTCACTGGGAATTCAAAGAATATATTGGGGTTATGTGCACCCACAATTTTTGCTACTGCTATATAGTGCCAGTTTCTGACTGGTAATTCAAAGAATATATTGGGGTTACGTGCACCCACAATTTTTGCTACTGGTATATAGTGCCATTGTCTGACTGGGAATTCAAAGAATATATGGGGGTTATGTGCACCCACAATTTTTGCTACTGGTATATAGTGCCATTGTCTCACTGGGAATTCAAAGAATATATTGGGGTTATGTGCACCCACAATTTTTGCTACTGGTATATAGTGCCATTGTCTGACTGGGAATTCAAAGAATATATGGGGGTTACGTGCACCCACAATTTTTGCTACTGCTATATAGTGCCAGTTTCTGACTGGTAATTCAAAGAATATATTGGGGTTACGTGCACCCACAATTTTTGCTACTGCTATATAGTGCCAGTTTCTGACTGGTAATTCAAAGAATATATTGGGGTTACGTGCACCCACAATTTTTGCTACTGGTATATAGTGCCATTGTCTGACTGGGAATTCAAAGAATATATGGGGGTTATGTGCACCCACAATTTTTGCTACTGCTATATAGTGCCATTGTCTCACTGGGAATTCAAAGAATATATTGGGGTTACGTGCACCCACAATTTTTGCTACTGGTATATAGTGCCATTGTCTGACTGGGAATTCAAAGAATATATGGGGGTTATGTGCACCCACAATTTTTGCTACTGGTATATAGTGCCATTGTCTGACTGGGAATTCAAAGAATATATTGGGGTTACGTGCACCCACAATTTTTGCTACTGGTATATAGTGCCATTGTCTCACTGGGAATTCAAAGAATATATTGGGGTTATGTGCACCCACAATTTTTGCTACTGCTATATAGTGCCAGTTTCTGACTGGTAATTCAAAGAATATATTGGGGTTACGTGCACCCACAATTTTTGCTACTGGTATATAGTGCCATTGTCTGACTGGGAATTCAAAGAATATATGGGGGTTACGTGCACCCACAATTTTTGCTACTGGTATATAGTGCCATTGTCTCACTGGGAATTCAAAGAATATATTGGGGTTATGTGCACCCACAATTTTTGCTACTGCTATATAGTGCCAGTTTCTGACTGGTAATTCAAAGAATATATTGGGGTTACGTGCACCCACAATTTTTGCTACTGGTATATAGTGCCATTGTCTGACTGGGAATTCAAAGAATATATGGGGGTTATGTGCACCCACAATTTTTGCTACTGGTATATAGTGCCATTGTCTCACTGGGAATTCAAAGAATATATTGGGGTTATGTGCACCCACAATTTTTGCTACTGGTATATAGTGCCATTGTCTGACTAGGAATTCAAAGAATATATGGGGGTTACGTGCACCCACAATTTTTGCTACTGCTATATAGTGCCAGTTTCTGACTGGTAATTCAAAGAATATATTGGGGTTACGTGCACCCACAATTTTTGCTACTGCTATATAGTGCCAGTTTCTGACTGGTAATTCAAAGAATATATTGGGGTTACGTGCACCCACAATTTTTGCTACTGGTATATAGTGCCATTGTCTGACTGGGAATTCAAAGAATATATGGGGGTTATGTGCACCCACAATTTTTGCTACTGCTATATAGTGCCATTGTCTCACTGGGAATTCAAAGAATATATTGGGGTTACGTGCACCCACAATTTTTGCTACTGGTATATAGTGCCATTGTCTGACTGGGAATTCAAAGAATATATGGGGGTTATGTGCACCCACAATTTTTGCTACTGGTATATAGTGCCATTGTCTGACTGGGAATTCAAAGAATATATTGGGGTTACGTACACCCACAATTTTTGCTACTGGTATATAGTGCCATTGTCTCACTGGGAATTCAAAGAATATATTGGGGTTATGTGCACCCACAATTTTTGCTACTGCTATATAGTGCCAGTTTCTGACTGGTAATTCAAAGAATATATTGGGGTTACGTGCACCCACAATTTTTGCTACTGGTATATAGTGCCATTGTCTGACTGGGAATTCAAAGAATATATGGGGGTTACGTGCACCCACAATTTTTGCTACTGGTATATAGTGCCCTTGTCTCACTGGGAATTCAAAGAATATATTGGGGTTATGTGCACCCACAATTTTTGCTACTGCTATATAGTGCCAGTTTCTGACTGGTAATTCAAAGAATATATTGGGGTTACGTGCACCCACAATTTTTGCTACTGGTATATAGTGCCATTGTCTGACTGGGAATTCAAAGAATATATGGGGGTTATGTGCACCCACAATTTTTGCTACTGGTATATAGTGCCATTGTCTCACTGGGAATTCAAAGAATATATTGGGGTTATGTGCACCCACAATTTTTGCTACTGGTATATAGTACCATTGTCTGACTGGGAATTCAAAGAATATATGGGGGTTACGTGCACCCACAATTTTTGCTACTGCTATATAGTGCCAGTTTCTGACTGGTAATTCAAAGAATATATTGGGGTTACGTGCACCCACAATTTTTGCTACTGCTATATAGTGCCAGTTTCTGACTGGTAATTCAAAGAATATATTGGGGTTACGTGCACCCACAATTTTTGCTACTGGTATATAGTGCCATTGTCTCACTGGGAATTCAAAGAATATATTGGGGTTATGTGCACCCACAATTTTTGCTACTGCTATATAGTGCCATTGTCTCACTGGGAATTCAAAGAATATATTGGGGTTACGTGCACCCACAATTTTTGCTACTGGTATATAGTGCCATTGTCTGACTGGGAATTCAAAGAATATATGGGGGTTATGTGCACCCACAATTTTTGCTACTGGTATATAGTGCCATTGTCTGACTGGGAATTCAAAGAATATATTGGGGTTACGTGCACCCACAATTTTTGCTACTGGTATATAGTGCCATTGTCTCACTGGGAATTCAAAGAATATATGGGGGTTATGTGCACCCACAATTTTTGCTACTGCTATATAGTGCCAGTTTCTGACTGGTAATTCAAAGAATATATTGGGGTTACGTGCACCCACAATTTTTGCTACTGGTATATAGTGCCATTGTCTGACTGGGAATTCAAAGAATATATGGGGGTTACGTGCACCCACAATTTTTGCTACTGGTATATAGTGCCATTGTCTCACTGGGAATTCAAAGAATATATTGGGGTTATGTGCACCCACAATTTTTGCTACTGCTATATAGTGCCAGTTTCTGACTGGTAATTCAAAGAATATATTGGGGTTACGTGCACCCACAATTTTTGCTACTGGTATATAGTGCCATTGTCTGACTGGGAATTCAAAGAATATATGGGGGTTATGTGCACCCACAATTTTTGCTACTGGTATATAGTGCCATTGTCTCACTGGGAATTCAAAGAATATATTGGGGTTATGTGCACCCACAATTTTTGCTACTGGTATATATTGCCATTGTCTGACTGGGAATTCAAAGAATATATGGGGGTTACGTGCACCCACAATTTTTGCTACTGCTATATAGTGCCAGTTTCTGACTGGTAATTCAAAGAATATATTGGGGTTACGTGCACCCACAATTTTTGCTACTGCTATATAGTGCCAGTTTCTGACTGGTAATTCAAAGAATATATTGGGGTTACGTGCACCCACAATTTTTGCTACTGGTATATAGTGCCATTGTCTGACTGGGAATTCAAAGAATATATGGGGTTATGTGCACCCACAATTTTTGCTACTGCTATATAGTGCCATTGTCTCACTGGGAATTCAAAGAATATATTGGGGTTACGTGCACCCACAATTTTTGCTACTGGTATATAGTGCCATTGTCTGACTGGGAATTCAAAGAATATATGGGGGTTATGTGCACACACAATTTTTGCTACTGGTATATAGTGCCATTGTCTGACTGGGAATTCAAAGAATATATTGGGGTTACGTGCACCCACAATTTTTGCTACTGGTATATAGTGCCATTGTCTCACTGGGAATTCAAAGAATATATTGGGGTTATGTGCACCCACAATTTTTGCTACTGCTATATAGTGCCAGTTTCTGACTGGTAATTCAAAGAATATATTGGGGTTACGTGCACCCACAATTTTTGCTACTGGTATATAGTGCCATTGTCTGACTGGGAATTCAAAGAATATATGGGGGTTATGTGCACCCACAATTTTTGCTACTGGTATATAGTGCCATTGTCTCACTGGGAATTCAAAGAATATATTGGGGTTATGTGCACCCACAATTTTTGCTACTGGTATATAGTGCCATTGTCTGACTGGGAATTCAAAGAATATATGGGGGTTATGTGCACACACAATTTTTGCTACTGGTATATAGTGCCATTGTCTGACTGGGAATTCAAAGAATATATGGGGGTTATGTGCACCAACAATTTTTGCTACTGGTATATAGTGCCATTGTCTGACTGGGAATTCAAAGAATATATGGGGGTTATGTGCACCAACAATTTTTGCTACTGCTATATAGTGCCATTGTCTGACTGGGAATTCAAAGAATATATGGGGGTTACGTGCACCCACAATTTTTGCTACTGGTATATAGTGCCATTGTCTCACTGGGAATTCAAAGAATATATTGGGGTTATGTGCACCCACAATTTTTGCTACTGCTATATAGTGCTAGTTTCTGACTGGTAATTCAAAGAATATATTGGGGTTACGTGCACCCACAATTTTTACTACTGGTATATAGTGCCATTGTCTGACTGGGAATTCAAAGAATATATGGGGGTTATGTGCACCCACAATTTTTGCTACTGGTATATAGTGCCATTGTCTCACTGGGAATTCAAAGAATATATTGGGGTTACGTGCACCCACAATTTTTGCTACTGGTATATAGTGCCATTGTCTGACTGGGAATTCAAAGAATATATGGGGGTTACGTGCACCCACAATTTTTGCTACTGCTATATAGTGCCATTGTCTGACTGGGAATTCAAAGAATATATTGGGGTTACGTGCACCCACAATTTTTGCTACTGCTATATAGTGCCAGTTTCTGACTGGTAATTCAAAGAATATATTGGGGTTACGTGCACCCACAATTTTTGCTACTGGTATATAGTGCCATTGTCTGACTGGGAATTCAAAGAATATATGGGGGTTACGTGCACCCACAATTTTTGCTACTGGTATATAGTGCCATTGTCTCACTGGGAATTCAAAGAATATATTGGGGTTATGTGCACCCACAATTTTTGCTACTGCTATATAGTGCCAGTTTCTGACTGGTAATTCAAAGAATATATTGGGGTTACGTGCACCCACAATTTTTGCTACTGGTATATAGTGCCATTGTCTGACTGGGAATTCAAAGAATATATGGGGGTTATGTGCACCCACAATTTTTGCTACTGGTATATAGTGCCATTGTCTCACTGGGAATTCAAAGAATATATTGGGGTTATGTGCACCCACAATTTTTGCTACTGGTATATAGTGCCATTGTCTGACTGGGAATTCAAAGAATATATGGGGGTTACGTGCACCCACAATTTTTGCTACTGCTATATAGTGCCAGTTTCTGACTGGTAATTCAAAGAATATATTGGGGTTACGTGCACCCACAATTTTTGCTACTGCTATATAGTGCCAGTTTCTGACTGGTAATTCAAAGAATATATTGGGGTTACGTGCACCCACAATTTTTGCTACTGGTATATAGTGCCATTGTCTGACTGGGAATTCAAAGAATATATGGGGGTTATGTGCACCCACAATTTTTGCTACTGCTATATAGTGCCATTGTCTCACTGGGAATTCAAAGAATATATTGGGGTTACGTGCACCCACAATTTTTGCTACTGGTATATAGTGCCATTGTCTGACTGGGAATTCAAAGAATATATGGGGGTTATGTGCACCCACAATTTTTGCTACTGGTATATAGTGCCATTGTCTGACTGGGAATTCAAAGAATATATTGGGGTTACGTGCACCCACAATTTTTGCTACTGGTATATAGTGCCATTGTCTCACTGGGAATTCAAAGAATATATTGGGGTTATGTGCACCCACAATTTTTGCTACTGCTATATAGTGCCAGTTTCTGACTGGTAATTCAAAGAATATATTGGGGTTACGTGCACCCACAATTTTTGCTACTGGTATATAGTGCCATTGTCTGACTGGGAATTCAAAGAATATATTGGGGTTACGTGCACCCACAATTTTTGCTACTGGTATATAGTGCCATTGTCTCACTGGGAATTCAAAGAATATATTGGGGTTATGTGCACCCACAATTTTTGCTACTGCTATATAGTGCCAGTTTCTGACTGGTAATTCAAAGAATATATTGGGGTTACGTGCACCCACAATTTTTGCTACTGGTATATAGTGCCATTGTCTGACTGGGAATTCAAAGAATATATGGGGGTTATGTGCACCCACAATTTTTGCTACTGGTATATAGTGCCATTGTCTCACTGGGAATTCAAAGAATATATTGGGGTTATGTGCACCCACAATTTTTGCTACTGGTATATAGTGCCATTGTCTGACTGGGAATTCAAAGAATATATGGGGGTTACGTGCACCCACAATTTTTGCTACTGCTATATAGTGCCAGTTTCTGACTGGTAATTCAAAGAATATATTGGGGTTACGTGCACCCACAATTTTTGCTACTGCTATATAGTGCCAGTTTCTGACTGGTAATTCAAAGAATATATTGGGGTTACGTGCACCCACAATTTTTGCTACTGGTATATAGTGCCATTGTCTGACTGGGAATTCAAAGAATATATGGGGGTTATGTGCACCCACAATTTTTGCTACTGCTATATAGTGCCATTGTCTCACTGGGAATTCAAAGAATATATTGGGGTTACGTGCACCCACAATTTTTGCTACTGGTATATAGTGCCATTGTCTGACTGGGAATTCAAAGAATATATGGGGGTTATGTGCACCCACAATTTTTGCTACTGGTATATAGTGCCATTGTCTGACTGGGAATTCAAAGAATATATTGGGGTTACGTGCACCCACAATTTTTGCTACTGGTATATAGTGCCATTGTCTCACTGGGAATTCAAAGAATATATTGGGGTTATGTGCACCCACAATTTTTGCTACTGCTATATAGTGCCAGTTTCTGACTGGTAATTCAAAGAATATATTGGGGTTACGTGCACCCACAATTTTTGCTACTGGTATATAGTGCCATTGTCTGACTGGGAATTCAAAGAATATATGGGGGTTATGTGCACCCACAATTTTTGCTACTGGTATATAGTGCCATTGTCTCACTGGGAATTCAAAGAATATATTGGGGTTATGTGCACCCACAATTTTTGCTACTGGTATATAGTGCCATTGTCTGACTGGGAATTCAAAGAATATATGGGGGTTATGTGCACACACAATTTTTGCTACTGGTATATAGTGCCATTGTCTGACTGGGAATTCAAAGAATATATGGGGGTTATGTGCACCAACAATTTTTGCTACTGGTATATAGTGCCATTGTCTGACTGGGAATTCAAAGAATATATGGGGGTTATGTGCTCCCACAATTTTTGCTACTGCTATATAGTGCCATTGTCTGACTGGGAATTCAAAGAATATATGGGGGTTACGTGCACCCACAATTTTTGCTACTGGTATATAGTGCCATTGTCTCACTGGGAATTCAAAGAATATATTGGGGTTATGTGCACCCACAATTTTTGCTACTGCTATATAGTGCCAGTTTCTGACTGGTAATTCAAAGAATATATTGGGGTTACGTGCACCCACAATTTTTGCTACTGGTATATAGTGCCATTGTCTGACTGGGAATTCAAAGAATATATGGGGGTTATGTGCACCCACAATTTTTGCTACTGGTATATAGTGCCATTGTCTGACTGGGAATTCAAAGAATATATTGGGGTTACGTGCACCCACAATTTTTGCTACTGGTATATAGTGCCATTGTCTCACTGGGAATTCAAAGAATATATTGGGGTTATGTGCACCCACAATTTTTGCTACTGCTATATAGTGCCAGTTTCTGACTGGTAATTCAAAGAATATATTGGGGTTACGTGCACCCACAATTTTTGCTACTGGTATATAGTGCCATTGTCTGACTGGGAATTCAAAGAATATATGGGGGTTATGTGCACCCACAATTTTTGCTACTGGTATATAGTGCCATTGTCTCACTGGGAATTCAAAGAATATATTGGGGTTATGTGCACCCACAATTTTTGCTACTGGTATATAGTGCCATTGTCTGACTGGGAATTCAAAGAATATATGGGGGTTATGTGCACACACAATTTTTGCTACTGGTATATAGTGCCATTGTCTGACTGGGAATTCAAAGAATATATGGGGGTTATGTGCACCAACAATTTTTGCTACTGGTATATAGTGCCATTGTCTGACTGGGAATTCAAAGAATATATGGGGGTTATGTGCTCCCACAGTTTTTGCTACTGCTATATAGTGCCATTGTCTGACTGGGAATTCAAAGAATATATGGGGGTTACGTGCACCCACAATTTTTGCTACTGGTATATAGTGCCATTGTCTCACTGGGAATTCAAAGAATATATTGGGGTTATGTGCACCCACAATTTTTGCTACTGCTATATAGTGCCAGTTTCTGACTGGTAATTCAAAGAACATATTGGGGTTACGTGCACCCACAATTTTTGCTACTGGTATATAGTGCCATTGTCTGACTGGGAATTCAAAGAATATATGGGGGTTATGTGCACCCACAATTTTTGCTACTGGTATATAGTGCCATTGTCTCACTGGGAATTCAAAGTATATATTGGGGTTATGTGCACCCACAATTTTTGCTACTGGTATATAGTGCCATTCTCTGACTGGGAATTCAAAGAATATATGGGGGTTACGTGCACCCACAATTTTTGCTACTGCTATATAGTGCCAGTTTCTGACTGGTAATTCAAAGAATATATTGGGGTTACGTGCACCCACAATTTTTGCTACTGGTATATAGTGCCATTGTCTGACTGGGAATTCAAAGAATATATGGGGGTTATGTGCACCCACAATTTTTGCTACTGGTATATAGTGCCATTGTCTGACTGGGAATTCAAAGAATATATGGGAGTTGTGTGCACCCACAATTTTTGCTACTGCTATATAGTGCCATTGTCTGACTGGGAATTCAAAGAATATATGGGGGTTACGTGCACCCACAATTTTTGCTACTGCTATATAGTTCCATTGTCTCACTGGGAATTCAAAGAATATATTGGGGTTATGTGCACCCACAATTTTTGCTACTGCTATATAGTGCCAGTTTCTGACTGGTAATTCAAAGAATATATTGGGGTTATGTGCACCCACAATTTTTGCTACTGCTATATAGTGCCATTGTCTGACTGGGAATTCAAAGAATATATGGGGGTTATGTGCACCCACAATTTTTGCTACTGGTATATAGTGCCATTGTCTGACTGGGAATTCAAAGAATATATTGGGGTTACGTGCACCCACAATTTTTGCTACTGGTATATAGTGCCAGTTTCTGAGTGGAAATTCCCCAAATAATTTGGGGATTCATTCACCCTACATCTCAGGCTCTTGCCATATTCACCCAGGTTGTCAGTGCTGCACCAGCTCGTTCCCAGACAGCTCGGCCCGAAAAACACGTTACCTATATAGAGGATTTGGACAATGAAGACAACATGTTCTAAATCTAATGTCTGCACCTTCTCCAGAATTAAAATAAAGGCAGCGTTTAATTTTCAAATAGCACTGCACAAAGGAAGATCTTATCAGCTTGTCTCATGACATGCTACTGAAAAGTGTAATTTGTGTATCTTAATGTAAATATAGTTGTATAAGCTTTTTGGGTTTTAGGCACTGCCAAGTTATTTATTACCACCCGCTCCCTTATAATGATGATGACGCCAAAGTCACTGTGGGTGTTCAGAGCTCACAGCTTTGGTTGACATTTGTCTTGCTCTCTGTCGGTACCAGCTGTCTTTTTGGATACCGTAAAGTTATGTTGACTTTATTAACAGCTATAGAAGCTTTAGCCAGGTTGTGACGGTGTGTAACCCTAACAACACTAAGTGGGATACACATTAATAGTCAGTCTATGTACGCTAAACGTATCACTGAAGTAATTTTTTTTCCCTCTCCCCTAATATAAGAAAGGAACAGACATTAGACCTAGACCGGGGTTCGAGGCTTGTAAAAATCCAGTATTATTTGTTCTTCATGATGTGAAATATGTGTTGAAAAGCAACCCAAGATGAAGTCAGCCATGTGTGCCAGTGTGTTACTTGGCATGCCTTTGCTGGCCCCAACTGTAAGGGTCACTCTCCATTTCCTCCATTTTCCACTCCCCTTCACACCATTTGTGGTGAAGCAATGGGATGCACTGAAGTGCACCCTCTAGCCTCGTGTGGGACAGGGACATCAGATGCCACTCCAACCCCCTCGTCTTCCTCCGCCAGCCAACGGTGTGAAGATGAGAGGAGTGTGCTCTGAATGTTTTCTGCCTAGCAGAGGCTAGTTCTCACTTACGAAAATGGCCCCACTTTGACCTGTATATCAGGCACAATGGTGTAGGTTTCAAAGAAACATGGCACCAACAAGTTGGAAAACGTGGGCCATGCGTGGACCGTGTTTGAGTCTGGCAAGCTCCAGATCTGCTACCAGGTTCCAGCCATTATCACAGGCGCAAAAATGCCAGGCCCCAGGTGTAGCAGGGAAAAAAAAATGCCATCTCAGCCAGGATGGCATCCCTGACCTCGGAGGCACTGTGCTGTCTGTCCCCCAAGCTGATCAGTTTCAGCACGGCCTGCTGACATCTCCCCACGCCAGTGTTACAGTGTTTTCCGCTAGTAGCTGGGGTGGAGGTTGCAGCATCGTAGGGTTTCAGTCTACTCCTGCCATGAATTTTGGCCTGGGAGAGGAGATAGGCCACCCCAGTTTGCACCGGGGACCAGACTCCACCACATTCACCCTGCCTGTCATTAAAGATAAGCACTGCAGCATCCCTGACCACAGGCGCTTGTCCATGTGTCGGTGGTCAAGTGGACCTTGCAGCAAAGCGCAGAGCTCTGGGCCCGACTGATGTTATGGGACACATGCAGGCGCAAGGCAGGGACAGCACACCAAGAGAAGTATTAACGGCTAGGCCCAGCATAGGGAGGTGCCCCAGCTGCCATCTGCTGACGGAAGGCCTGGGTCTCCAGAAGCATAAACAAACACCAACATCTCCAGGACCAGCAGTTTATCGATGAGGCTGTTAAAGGCTTGGGCATGGGGGTGGGTTGTGTTGTACTTCTGCCTGCAATGAAAAGCTTGGGAAATGTGGAGTGGCTGGGAAGAGGCGCATGATGGTGCAGGCCAAAAGGGCGCATGAGGGTGAACTCCCCAATGTGTCAGAGATAGGTGTGTAGGTGTCCTTGCATCATATACTTGCACCATATTTGGCTTTGGAAGTTAATTTTGTGCCAAAAAGTGGTTAAGACAGCGATCCCTCAGCTACTCCCGTTACACTGTCTAGTGAAATTACCATCTTTGGAAGTGGATCACCACTTGTAAGATCCCAAAGGAAGCAGGCAAGAGATGTGCAGTGCAGAAAAAAGAGATGAGAAAATAAGTGTAGGCTGTAGAGCACAGAGGGATCGGAGAGGACAGAGCTGGTGTCGGCCAGGTATTCCCACAACATGCGCCTATACTTGTCCCTCCTGGTGACACTAGGCCCCTGAGTGGCAGTAATTTGTCCAGGGGGGCCATTAATGTGTTCCAGACCTAGGAATAAGTCTTCCAACAGGGTAGAGTTTTGCATGCCTTTGCTTCTACCCACTGTTTTTGCTGCTTAGCTTCCCTCCACATCTACACTGCTTTCAACCCTAAACATCACCCCAGTTTATGCCTTTGCTTCTACCCTGTTTTTTTTGTTGAATTAGCTTCCCTCCACATCTACACTGCTTTAGCCCCTAAACATCACCCCAGTTTATGCCTTTGCTTCTACCCTGTTTTTTTTGTTGAATTAGCTTCCCTCCACATCTACACTGCTTTAGCCCCTAAACATCATCCCAGTTTATGCCTTTGCTTCTACCCTGTTTTTTTTTTTGTTGAATTAGCTTCCCTCCACATCTACACTGCTTTAGCCCCTAAACATCACCCCAGTTTATGCCTTTGCTTCTACCCAGGTTTTTTGTTGATTTAGCTTCCCTCTACATCTACACTGCTTTAGCCCCTAGACATCACCCCTGTCCATGTGGGGTCGGTGGCCTCGTCATCCACCAACTCCTCTTCCAATTGCGCACTGGCCCCTTACTGCAAACCGCACATGACCACAGCTTGCCCTGATGGCAACTGTGTCTCATGATCCCCACTTAGGTCCAGACAAGTCGGTGGCGGGTCCAAAACCCCAAAATTGGAAGGAAATGGCGGATGCTGCAGTATTTCTAACACCTGTTCCTGGTGCTCGGGCCTGGTCTGTGTTGTACCCTGCACCCTGCTTAACGCAGCTGCCATATCCGAAGTTGTGCTGAGCGCATGCTAATGTTTCGTGTCCAGTGCAATGGATGGGATGGGATTTCACATAAGTCTGCCACCCATGGCCACTCATGGTTGAGCAACTGAGGGAGTTGACTTTGACGAACCCGAGGGTATTGGAGTTGGAACTACATCAAAGGTCTGTGCTGCTCACACACTCTGCTCAACACATGATATGTTTAGTGCCAGCAGTGTGGAGACGTCGCACAACAGCCGTTGTTCCAGCAGGTACAGGCGTTGTAGGAGTGCATAGAGGCTAGCAGCGGCAACTATAGACTTTAAAAACTATCCGCACAAGCGCCACACTTTCACCAGTAGCTCAGGAACATTGGGGTACCTTTTTCAAAAGATTAGCAGCAATGAGTTAAAAACGTGGCCCAGGCATGGAATATGTTGCAGGCTGCCAAGCTACAGAGCCGATCCCAGGTTACGGCCATTATCACACATGACAACATGCCTGGGCCCAGGTGCAGTGGCAAAAACCACATTGCCGTCTCATCGAGGATGGCATGACTCACTTTGTAGGCAGTGTGCTGTCTGGCCCCCAAGCTGATGAGCTTCAGCACGGCCCGCTGACGTCTCCCCACACCAGTGTTGCAGCGTTTCCAGCTCGTAGCTGGGGTCAATTTAACAGCGGAGGAGGGTGGTGTTTCAGCCCTCCTCCCAGGAATGTTGTGTGGGGAGACAAGTCAGTCCACCACATTTTGCGACCCGGTCCATGCCTCAAGTACATTCAACCACTGTGCCAAGATTGAAACGTAGCGTCCCTGTCCGCATGCACTTGTCCATTCGTAGCTGGTCACGTGGATCTTTTGGATCTTTTGGGCAAAGCGCCTCATGTTTGGGGAAAAGTGCTGGTGTGGACGGCACAGTGAGGTGGCGCAGTAGCCAGCAGGCCCAAAAAGGGCAGAGTGTCCACAAGCTGGGACCCCAACATCTCCTGGGCCAGAATTTTTGAGATGAGGCCGTTGAAGCCTTGGGCATGTGGGTGGGTTGTGCTGTACTTTAGCCTGGAATGAAAGGCCTGGGAGATGGGGAGTCGCATTGCAAAGTGTGTAAACCACACTCAGTTTGTCCTCGACCTATACATTTAGAAATTATCTCCCCCAGCGAGGAACGTGGCCTCGATGGGGGAATTTTTCTAAGGAAGCTAGAAAAGAGGGCATCTTGGGCCTTGCTGGCTCAGGTCTAGCTTCTGTCATGAAGCTGTCTTCTGCCTCTGGACATCCCTTTGCCTCTAACCACCTTTTTCCCTGCTTAGCTTGCCTCCACATCCACACTGCTTTTGCCCCTAGACATCACCCCAGTCCATGCCTTAGCTTGTACCCCCAGTTTTTGCTGCATAGCTTGCCTCCACATCCACACTGCTTTTGCTCCTAGACATCACCCCAGTCCATGCCTTAGCTTGTACCCCCAGTTTTTGCCGCTTAGCTTGCCTCCACATCCACACTGCTTTTGCCCCTAGACATCACCCCAGTCCATGCCTTAGCTTGTACCCCCAGTTTTTCCTGCTTAGCTTGCCTCCACATCCACACTGCTTTTGCCCCTAGACATCACCCCAGTCCATGCCTTAGCTTGTACCCCCAGTTTTTCCTGCTTAGCTTGCCTCCACATCCACACTGCTTTTGCCCCTAGACATCATCCCTATCCATGCCTCTGCCCCTAGCCATAACTCTGCCACCCCTGGAAACTCATGGTGCAGAAACTTTGGGAGCTGACTTTGAGGAACCCTTGGGTTTTGTAGATGGAACTCCATCAAAGGTCTGTGCAGCTCACACACCCTGCTCAAGATATGGTATTGTAGGGTTTCAGCGTGTGTGAATGACGGACAACAGCCTGTGTTTGGACAGATGTAGGCCTTGCTAGAGTGTTTTTAGGCTAGCAGCGACTCCTGTGCACTTGCAAAAGTGGGCGCACAAGCGCCGCATTTTCAACAGTAGCTTCGGTACATTTGGGTATGTTTTCAAAAAACTCTGCACCACTAGGTTAGACGTGGGCCAAACATGGAACGTGTTGGAGGCTGGCAAGCTCCAGAGCCGCTACCAGGTTCCAGCCATTATCACAGGCGTAAAAATGCCAGGCCCCAGGTGTAGCAGGGGAAAAAAAATGCCATCTCAGCCAGGATGGCATCCCTGACCTCGGAGGCACTGTGCTGTCTGTCCCCCAAGCTGATGAGCTTCAGCACCGCCTGCTGACGTCTCCCCACACCAGTGTTTTAACGTTTGCCGCTAGTAGCTGGGGTGGAGGTTGCAGCGTCGTAGGGTTTCAGTCTACTCCTGCCATGAATTTTGGCCTGGGAGAGGAGATAGGGTACCTCAGTTTGCACCCCGGGACCAGACTCCACCACATTCACCCTGCCTGTCCTTAAAGATAAGCAGCATCCCTGACCACAGGCGCTTGTCCAAGTGTCGGTGGTCAAGTGGACCTTGCAGCAAAGCGCGGAACTAAGGGCCCACCTGATGTTGAATGACACGTGCTGGTGCAAGGCGGGGACGCCACACCGGGAGAAGTTGTGACGGCTAGGGACGGCATAGTGAGGTGCCACAGTTGCCATCAGGTCCGGGAAGGCGGGAGTTTCAACATGCCGGAACGCCAACCTCTCCTGGGCCAGCAGTTTAGCGATGTTGGCGTTCTAGGCTTGCGTGGGTGGGTGGTTAGCGGTGTATTTCTGCCGGCGCTCCAATGTCTGAGAGATGGTGGGTTGTTGTAAAGAAGCACCTGATGGTGCCTTTGATGGTGCAGGAGAAGGAGATAAGACAGAAACAGGGGAGGATGAGGGAGAAGTCAACAAAGTGGCGGATGCAGATGAAGTGATGTCCTGGCTCGTCCTCTGGAGTGCATCGCCAGCACTGTGAGCAGAGGCAGTGGCATGAACGGCGGGCGACGTTTGTCCTGCCGTTGCTGCCTGCCACTGATTCCATTGCTTGGATTCCAAATGACGGTGCATTGAAGTGGTGGACAGGTTGCTCTTCTCAGGGCCCCTACTTGATTTCGAGAGGCAAATTGTGTAGACGACACTATATCTGTCCTCGGCGCATTCCTTGAAAAAACTCTACACCTTCAAGAAACGTGCCCTCGATGGGGGAGTTTTTCTGGGCTGGGTACAAAAGGGAACATCTTCGGACATTCCGGGTCTGGCCTGGCTTCGGCAAAGCAGCTGACCTCTGCCTCTGGACATGTCTCTGCCTCTAGCTACCCTTTTTGGTGCTGCACCTGCCTCAACATCCACACTACTTTCCCAGCTTGACATCCGCCTTGTCCAGGTGGGGTCGGTGTCCTCGTCGTCCACCACCTCCTCTTCCAACTCCTGTCTCGCCTCCTCCTCCTGCACAATGCGCATGTCAACTGGCTGCCCTGACAGCAACTGCGTCTCATCGTCGTCGATGAGGGTGGGTTGCTGGTCATCCGTCACCAAATCCACCGGAGATGGAATGGAGGAGACTCTAGTGTTTGAGCATCTGGACACAGATACTCGTCTGTTAGGTCCGTGGAATCGCGAAATGGAGGGGCAGGTTGCGGTACAGTCAAAGGAAGGGAGAACAGCTCTGGGGAGCAGGGACAGTTGGGGTTATTGTTCTGGGAAGATTGGGAATTTTGGGTGGAAGGAGGACAAGACTGTTGGGTAAGAGGAGGTAGAGGCTGACTGGCTGGTGGACAATGTGCTTTAAGCGTTATCCGACAGCCATTGCAAGACCTGTTCCTGGTTCTCGGGCCTACTAATCTTTGTACCATTCAGCCTAGTTAATGTGGAACTTTTGTGCAAAGCGCAGAACTTAGGGCCCGCCTGATGTTAAGGGACACACGCTGGTACAAGGCTCAACTCACCCTAAGTGCCAAAAACACTGCTGGTGCAAGGCTCTACTCATGCCAAGGGCCTCAATCTCTGCTGGTAGCTCAGCTTAAGGTCCTGTAACTTTGTTTGGAAGGGCTCATGTTAAGGGCTAGAAAAGTGAATTTTGGAAGGTCTGACCACATCTCACACACACACACACACACACACACACACACACACACACTCAAAATGACAGTTAAGGGTGAGGGCTTTTGGATTTCCCATTGTCTATTCCATCCGTGGTTGTCATGGGGAACGTGATTTAAAGGGGTGGTTGTTACTGTTTGTTGAGCTTAAATTGGGGTTTGTGTCCATCCATTTGGGGAGTAAAGAAGGTTTCCAGGTATTTTCCCACTTTGATAGAGGTTTTTTGGAATGTGTAAAGTGTGTAGTTGTTAGGCTGTGATGTTGGGGTAATAGAGGGTCTTTGGTGTGTTAGATGCCCCCAGACATGCTTCCCCTGCTGTCCCAGTGTCATTCCAGAGGTGTTGGCATCATTTCCTAGGGTGTCATAGTGGACTTGGTGACCCTCCAGACACGGATTTGGGTTTCCCCCTTAACGAGTATCTGTTCCCCATAGACTATAATGGGGTTCGAAACACGTTCGAACACACAAACATTGAGCGGCTGTTCGAATCGAATTTCGAACCTCGAACATTTTAGTGTTCGCTCATCTCTACATAGGACCCCTTGTTCGAAAGGAGCTTCTGAACTCTCTTGTCCATTGAATTTGTCAGGTTTTGGATGGTTTCTGCTTCAATTGTTTTGCATGAGGACTGAATACCCTCCCAGAGGTTTTGCTTAGATCTGAACTGCCTCCCACCATCATAGGCACTCCTTTTGATAATGCTCCAGAGGTTCTCAATGGGGTTGAGGTCAGGGGAGCATGGGGGCCACACCATAAGTTTGCCCCCTTTTATGCCCATAGCAGCCAGAGATGCAGATGTGTTATTTGCAGCATGAGACATTGGTGCATTATCATGCATGAAAATGATCTTGTTGCGGAATGCACGGTTCTTCTTCTTAAACCATGGCAGGAAGTGCTGTTTAAGAAACTCCACATACATTACGGAGTTCATCTTTACCCCTTCAGGGATCCTAAAGGGGCCGACAATCTCTCTCCCCATGATTCCAGCCCAAATCATTACTCCACCTCCTCCTTGTTGGCGCCATAGCCATATTTGCATGGGGTGTCCATCAACCAGCCATCCTCCACTCCATCCATCTGGACCATCAAGCGTTGCACGGCACACATCGGTGAACAAAACAGTTTTGAAGTCAGTCTTCATGTATTGTTTGGCCCACTGGAGCCATTTCTGCTTGAGTGCGGTGGATAGAGGAGGTCGACAGGATGGCTTACGCACAGCTGCAAACCTCTGAAGGACCCTGCATCTTGTTGTTCGGGGGACGTTGGAGGCACCAGCAGATTCAAAAACGTGTCTGCTGCTTTGACAAGGGATTTTTGCAGTTGCTCTTTTAACCTGATGTAATTGTCTGTTGGAAAGAGTCCTCAATTTTCCCTTATCAGCACGCACACGTGTGTGCTGTGAATCAGCTACATACTTCATGATTGTGCGATGATCACGATGAAGTGTCTTGGCAATGTTGATTGTAGTCATTTCTTGACCTAAATACTCCACAATTTGTTGCTTCTCAGCAGCCGACACATCCTTTTTCTTTCCCATTTTGGCAGAAAATGTAGGCTGCTTAATAATGTGGGACAGCCTTCTTAAGTAGTCTTGCCTTTAATTGGACACACCTGCCAAACTAATTAGCACAGGCATCTGCAATTGCTTTCATGATATAAAGAGCCCTGACTCACATCACCATCAATAGTTTAACTGACAAACAAAAAAAAAATCTTACCTTATCACTCCTAAACACTTTTTGCATAATAATGTGGAACACAGTGTAGACTATATGGTTCTAGACCCTAGCAGGTTTCTTGTTCACAACACCACTGCAAACAAAAGCGACTTGGTGGTTGGCTGGACAACATTAGGAAACTTCTGCTGAGTGCCTGGAAATGGTTTGCAAATGGCAAGGGTATGTATTGAAGGCGCCACTTGTGTTTGGATAGAGGATAAAAAAAACTGTGGAAGCTTCTTATGCTTCTCAACAGTTTAACAATCCTCTCTACTATTGGTCTGACTGGGCCGTCTAGAGTCTGTTCGCTGTGTGTGTATCCACTGATCCCAACACTTCCTAGATCCAACCATCCTGCTTCTTTTAGTCTAATGATGTATCCCCTCTCAAAGCCAAGATCAAAGTCTTTTTAAGGCAAAATTTGTATGCATCGTAGAGGTATGTCTAGCAGTTGACACTCTCTCAATGAGAGGTACACTACCTAAATCAACCTCTGAGAGCCTTTTTTTTAATGCAGTGGGGGAAGCAATTTTATGCTTGCTGAGTGCCAAAATCTTACCCAAGTGTCTAATCAGATCACATCTATAACCCTTGACATAGCTGGTTGAGACATAATTGCAAATAAAAAGAAACTGAGTTGTTTCGAGATTATTATGGCTTTTTTTCCTCTTGGAGTTATTTTTTTTATTTGTACGGTATTTTCCTTGCCTTTTGTTTCTGGCATTTTTCCTACAATGAAATCAATAGGGATATGCCTGAAAAAAACTCAGTACCCAGAACATACTGCTTTTTGAAAATAATTCCAAAAAGGCCTGAAGATAGGTCATGTCACTTTTCTCCCTTCTAGTTGAAAAAATCAGCCAAAGAAAAAAACTGCTACTGACTCCTATGGGTGGGAGGATTTTTTAATGCAGATTTTAAGGCGGATTTCGCCTCATAATCAGCCTGCAAAAAACAATGTGAACATGAACTAAATGCTTTTTTTTCATGAAAGTTAAAATATTTTTTGATGTTAACAAAAGAGACGCTAGATATATTGACTAGCAGCATTGAATTCTGTCAACTGCTCAGAAGGTACCTTAGCGGTCACATTATAGATTTTCCACTAGCTTTCCTGCCCTAATCAATTATAATTGCTTATGTCTACGTGTAATAGTGGACAGTCGAGTTCACACAAGCAAACAGAACAATGACTGTTATAGCATTAAGTCAGCCCTTACTCCAGTTTACAGTAAATTTCCATTATTATTCTCCTTTTGTTTTGTACACTGTTCATAACCCTTTAAAAGAATTCCTGAAGCATTTCCTAACACCTACTGGTTTGGAATTTAATCTAATCCACAAACAGCTGGAGACCTCATGGCTGAGCCAAATTTTAGCTGCTTACAAAGTTGCTATGTGTTTTTCATTCTATGATACAGTATAACCAAAATGTCACAAATAAAGTATAAGTGACATTTAAAAAGCTTATAGACCATGACCATTAACCCAGTGGGTATGGTTAGGAATGTAAACTATAGTGTGTATATATATATATATATATATATATATATATATATATATATATATATATATATATTATGTTAAAGAATATTACCTATGTTTTAAAGAATCCCATCTAAAGAATTCAACCACACCTTGCGAAAAATATGCGCTGTGGACATGCTGCAATTTTCAAAACAGTTGCAGTTTTGGAAATCGCAGCATGTCAATTATACCTACAGAAATGCCAGCAGTTTCCCTATTTGGTATAATTGAAGCAGAAAGTCCTCAGAGGGAACCTCTGTGAAAGGCGCTGCAGGAAAAACTGTGATGCTTTGCTGCCACAGTTTTTCCTGCAGTGCTTTTTTGCTGCGGCCTGCTACATGGGTCCTTAGCCTTAAAGGGCTAAGCAGGATTTAGAATTTTTAGACCTATCTTCTCTGCAGCCATATACAGGTTACAGAGTCAATTTCTTCTGGCCCAGTGTTGTGTATAGTACAAGCATCACAAGTGGCCCCATACACCTGATTGCTCAGCGAGGGTCAGTTGTTGCTCCCCTCACGATCAGGCATTTATCCTAAAGCTCCGTTTCCACAGAGTAACGCGCCGCTCATTTAGACACGTAAACACGTGTCAGAGCGAGGCGCTTCAAAACAGATCCCATTGACTTCAATGGGTGCCGGCTTATGCCCGCTACACATTGAAATCAATGGGAGGCTTTATAACCCATTGATTTCAATGGGTAGCGTGCGTAAGCCGGCACCCATTGAAGTCAATGGGATCTGTTTTAAAGCGCCTCGCTCTGACACTTGTTTACGTGTCTAAATGAGCGCCGCGTTACTCTGTGGGAACGGAGCCTAAGGGTCATTGCACACAGAATTTTTGCAAGCGGAAATAGGAACCTGTTAAATATTATATATTTACAATATTCTCTAGCAGACATGGGGTTAACACTCTACTGACATCATACTCTTATATTCTGGGGACATGGGTGCGGTTAGAGTACACCATAGTAGAAATCTCCTTACATAGCTGTAACATGGAAGGTAACACCCACTCTCATGAACATAAATGAGTGACAGACACACACGTCGGGGTCGTCATCCATGAGGGGAATTCATGGGGAATCTATGGCAGGTCTGTCTGCTATCCCTCTCTGTCATCCTGGACAAGATGTCGTGAATATCCCAGATGACCAGACCAGATGATCAAGCATGAACCAAGCTGTAACTACAAGATATCCAGATGATTTAAAGAGGACCTTTCACCACTTTTGGGCACTTGCAGTGTTATATACTGCCGGAAAGCTGACAGTGCGCTGAGTTCAGCGCACTGTCGGCTTTCCCGATCTGTGCCCGGTGTGAAGAGCTTACGGTCCGGTACCGTAGCTCTTCTATGGTCAGAAGGGCGTTTCTGACCATTAGCCAGAGACGTCCTTCTGCTTCGCGGCGCCAATCGCGCTGTGCTGTGGAGCGGGGAGGAACGCCACTGCATGTGCCCAGATATGGTGAAAGGTCCTCTTTAACTTATCTGAAGATGTAAGCTATTGACATTGACTGATATTTGTGTTATTTTGGATACTTTCCCTGTTCCTGTGTTTTCCTTCAAGATATTAATAAACCCTTACATTGATTTATAACAAGCTGACTTCTTCCTATCGTGGATAAGGCCTACAACACGTGGCACAAGTCTATCTCACAATCCAAAGATATTTAACAGAACCCATTGAAGTCAATGGGAGGCTCTTTTTCCCGCACGGATTCCGCATCAAAATCCGTGCCTGAAAACTCCGTGTGTATGAGGCCTATGGATCAGACCACATAGGATTTATAATCTGTTATCACGGAGATACATAAATGTGTTTACTAGCTGTAGCTATAAAACAATTGGAATTTTTTTTTAAAGGGAGTCTGTCACTAGAACCCAACATATAAGCCAGCCCAACAGATAGATTGGCTAGGGTCACTTTAATGACCCTTGTATTCATTTTAGCTACATTAAGGGGGCATTCACACGATGTAACGCGGCGTTGATTCTGACACGTAAACTTGTGTCAGAGTCAGCACTGCAAAACAGAATCCCATTGATTTCAATGGGTTCCGTTTTGCGTGTAACACATTGAAATCAATGGATTAAAAAGCCTCCCATTGATTTCAATGTGTTACGCGCGCTAAATGGAACCCATTGAAGTCAATGGGATTCTGTTTTGCAGCACTGATTCTGACACGAGTTTATGTGTCAGAATCAACGCCGCGTTACATCGTGTGAATGCCCCCGAATAGCTTTCGATTAATTTTTTTTGGAAACATTAGTACAGCCATTTTCTTATTTTTTTCTTATTATTTTTTATTGTTTTAATTTAATCATAAAGTACTAAACTCAAATAATAAACTACAATAAAGAAACATAAAGAATAAATCAAGCCTAAGGGATGATACCTAAGAGAAAACAACAATGTGCCATCTCCTCAGTATCTCAGTAGATGTCAGAGCTCTAATGTCACATCAACCCCAGTCAATGAGTCAATGAGAATAGAGAATGCGGTCACTACAATGGCCACAACAGCAATGCACATAAACCAATACCTGGCCACACTGCTACCAACCAAGAATCCAGCCCGTCCTCTGCAGGACAGTTCATTACAAGGTTTACACACTGAAGATGAAATCACTAACTATTAGTAGTTGGAACATACAAGGGCTGAACGCCTCAGCCTTTGGATCTAAACCAAAAGATCCAGACTTCATAGACAGACTAAAAAACATAGACATCCAAATCCTCCTAGAGACGTGGACCCGGGCAGAAGACGAGTCCCTAACGCCCATGAGCTACAAGGAATTCTCAGTGGCCGCCCAGAAAAATAAGACCACCAAACATGGCCGCCACTCAGGAGGCATACTAATATGGTTTAAGGAGGAGCTCAAAGAACACGTAAAAGCTACCAAACGTGGAACTAATCACATGTGGATAAAAATAAGCAGCTCCATCCTCAGCGGCCAGCAGGACATCTATCTCTGTGCAGTATATATGCCCCCACCAGGGTCCCCCTACCACGACCCCGACACTTACGAGGTCCTACAAAGGGAAGCCGCCCATTTCCAACCCAAAGGCAGAGTACTAATATGCAGAGACCTGAATGCAAGGACAGGCACAGAGATAGACTACCTGCCCCCTGATGACAACCCACATATGCAGGTAGTGAGATCCACCACCCAGAACCCACACAGACAAGAAGAAACAGCCAAGACAGAACTGTCAACAAGAGTGGGAGACAACTGCTGAACATGTGCCGAAGCCTAGGACTGTATATAATAAATGGACGTGTCACAGGCGACTGCAGAGGACGCTTCACACTAAACTCTCAAGTGGGCAACAGCGTGGTGGACTATGCCATTACAGACGCAGACCTGTCAGACATTGAAGACTTCACAATCGCACCTGACTCCCATCTATCAGACCACAACCAGATCCTACTATACATGAGAACCATGAACAAAACACCCACACATGAGCCCCAACAGTCCGGCCTCTACAACCTACCAAGACATTTCAAATGGGCCAACCACCAGGCCATAGAATATACCAACGCAACCAACCGACCCGAAATCAAGACACTGCTCACAAACTTCCATACAAACACCTATCAGCCAGACCAACAGGGAGTCACCAGAGCTGTGAAGGATCTCAAGTACATCCTACAGACCACAGCAGAACTAGCAGGCCTGAAACGAACCAAACCAATAAGACAAACCAACAAACAGTCCCACAAATGGTTCGACAGCGACTGCAGAGCACTACGCCATACCCTAAGAACAGCCTCCAACCAAAAACACAGGGACCCCAACAACAAGGAGGTGAGGGAAGCCTACAACAATCTATGCAAGCAATACAAGGGCACCCTCAGAGAGAAGAAACTGAGGTACCTCTCCCACAAAATAGAGCAACTAGAGGACTCCCTCCAGGACAGCTCATTCTGGGAGACCTGGCACCACATGGGCACCAAGCCCAAGAAAAACTCTCTCCACATCCAAAATGGCAATATCTGGCTCAACTACTTCAGAGGTCTCTACAAAAACATCCCAGAAGAAGAACTAACTCCAGAACAGCAACAGATAATCACCAAACTGAGGGACATGGAGAAAGTCATCAAAGACTTCCAGAACCCTCTGGACTCATCAGTCACCATAAAAGATACAGTATACAGGAAAGAATTGCCCTGCTGAAAGGCAAAAAGGCCAGTGGCCCTGACGGCATCCTACCAGAGATGATCAAATACAGCCCTCCAGCAATACATGCGGCACTGGCAAAGCTATTCACCCTCGTGCTCAATGCTGGACACTTCCCCAAAGACTGGAACAAAGGGCTCATAACCCCCATCTACAAGAATGGGGACCAATATGACCCCAACAACTACAGAGGGATCTGCGTCAGCAGCACGCTGGGGAAACTGTTCAACAGCATCATCAATAACAGAATCCTCACTTTCCTCACACAACATGGGGTCCTCAGCAAGAGCCAAGCAGGGTTCATGCCAAACCACCGCACCACAGCCCATATCTACACCCTGCACAGCCTCATCAAGACGCACGTCCACAACACCAGAAGAGGCAAGATATTCGCCTGTTTCGTAGACTTTAAGAAGGCGTTCGACTCAGTATGGCACCCAGGCCTACTCCTAAAACTCCTAGAGAGTGGAATAGGAGGAAGAACGTACGACGTCATCAAGAGCTCCTACACCGGAAACCAGTGCAGTGTGAAGGTGAATAGGAAAAGGACAGCATACTTCCAACAGGCCCGAGGGGTCAGACAAGGCTGTAGCCTGAGCCCAACGCTCTTCAACATCTATATCAATGAACTGGCTACAGCCCTGGAGGCCTCACCAACCCCAGGCCTCACCCTGAACGACCGGGAGGTGAAGTTCCTGCTATATGCCGATGACCTCCTACTCCTGGCCCCCACTGAGAAAGACCTCCAAGAAAGCCTGTCAGTGCTGGAAAAATTCAGCACCACATGGGCCCTACCCATCAACCAGAAGAAGACCAAAGTCATGGTATTTCAGAAGAAGGGCCACAATAAAGCCTCCACCACCCCACAATTCACACTGAACGGCTCCACACTGGAGAAAACCAACAGCTACACCTACCTGGGGCTGGAGTTCAGCCAATCAGGAAGCTTCAAAGCAGCAATAGAAACCCTGAAAGCAAAAGCCTGCAGAACTTTCTACACCATCAGAAGACAACTGTACCACCTCAAACCACCAGTGAGGGTCTGGCTGAAGATATTTGATGCAGTCATCTCCCCGATCCTTCTCTATGGCAGCGAGGTTTGGGGCCCAGTCACCTACCCAGACCAGTCAAAGTGGGATTCCAGCCCAACAGAGAACTTCCACCTGGAGTTCTGCAAATACCTGCTCCATGTCCATCGCAACACCTCCAACATGGCCTGCAGGGCAGAGCTAGGCAGACTCCCCCTATGGCTCACCATACAGAAGAGTGCGCTAGCTTTCCAGGCACACATCCAGGGGAGCAAGCCTGACTCCTACCACCACCAAGCCTGGCTAAGCCACCTGAGCAAACCAGACACTCACCAACCAAACAACAGCCAACCACCAAACCAAAAACACCAACAGATGATAACCAAGGCCGAAATAAAGACGACCACAGAGGCAAACAGAGAGCGGTACATTGAAGAATGGAGAAACGAAATAAATAACTCCAAGAAACTCACCGTGTACCAATCCCTACAAAGGGACTACACCATGGCCACCTACCTGGAGAGAATACGCCACCCCAAGCACAGACAGACCCTGAGCCGGTACAGACTGAGCGCCCACAACCTAGAGATAGAGACGGGGCAATACAGGCAGACGTACAAGCCACGGGAGAACAGACTGTGCCAGCACTGTGACCAGGGGGCCCTAGAAGACGAGACCCACTTCCTGCTACACTGCACCAAATACTCAGCTGTGAGAGCCGTCTACTACCAAAGACTCTCTGCCCACATCCCAGACTTCATATCTGCAGACGAGAAGAGGAAACTCTACATCCTACTGGGAGAAGAAGAGGCCACTGTGGAGATCGCTGCCCAATACGTGTCCAGCTGTCACCAAATAAGAGGAAGATGAGACTCCACGGACTGTTATATTTATCCCAATACACCCGCCCCACCCCACCCCAAACCCACCTCCCCATATAGCGGTCACCAACGAAGAGGAAGATGAGACTCCATGGACTGTTATAACCCAAACCACCCCCCACCCCCCATACCCACCACTCACCCACCTGAATCCAACTCCCCCCCCACACACACACCGCCCACTTTACTAGCTTTGGCAATGCCAAATACCTATTCGGACGTGCCAATAAAGCTTTTTTGATTTGATTCAATTTGATTTGAGTCAGTCCCTATGAAGTTGGCCCAAAATGCCCTTTAGTCGTTCCTTGAAGTTCTATTGTGTAATGGTGAATGGAGTCAATGACTGTTGTAACTTAGTCTCAGCCAGCTGTGATATAATAAATGCTTTCCACTTCCTGAAGAAATATGCTGTGACGGAAGACTTTCTTTGCTCAGTGTCAAGTTTCTCAATGTCTACAAAATGTTTTATCTTACTGATAATAAGTAACACTGGAGACAGTTGTGGCTGAAGCCAAAATTGTAATATCAGTCACTCCACTGTCAGGCACGTAACACGGAACAATTTAGGGAGGGATTGTTTTGGATTTCCCCTCTAGCCAGTACCATCCTGGTAGTCTTCAGTAGGTGATACCTTTTTTTATATTTTATAACCACTGGCTAACACGGTACCAAAACAAACATTTTCCTTTTACCATCCTGGTAGTGAAAGAGATATGTCTCTCCTCCAAATAGAAAAAGAAAGCTTCTTCACCTGTTCCCAGAAAGCGTGAACATGTTCACAGGCCAGGAATCATATTTGTGCTTGGCTCCTGGCAATTTGGGCAGCGTATGAGCCTATTCTGATTCAATGGTGTAGGGGGTAGGTTAAAGCGGCTCAATCAGCAAAATTATGCTGTATGAGCCTCACATATGCGTGAATAGCCTTTAAAAAGGCTATTCAGGCACCGCAAATGTTATTTTACCCCCCCCCCCCCTGTTTTAACATAAAACTATAAAAACATATATGTAAATCACACCTATCATGCACGCTGGGCAGTGATGTATGATCCGACGTCATCTTCTGGCACGCCTTCCTCTTCTTTCTTCTTCTTTCGGCGACGCCCTCCGCTCCTGGCTCTTTCCCGGCTTCATTGTCGTCTTCTTCCAGTGGTTCAAATCTGATTGGTTCAAATCCGGTGCATGCGCAGTAGCGCTCCCTCCGGAGCTACTGCACACTCTCCGGCGCCATTTTTATCAATGCCATGCGCCGGATTTGAACCAATCAGATTTGAATCATCGGAAGAAGATGACAATGAAGCCGGCGAAGAGCCAGGACCAGAGGGCGTCGCCAAAAGAAAAGGAAGGCGTGCCAGAAGATGAAGTTGGATCGTGCATCACTGCCCACCGTGTACGATAGGTATGTTTTTATAGTTTTGTTTGAAAATGGGGGGGTTTAAAATAAGATTAGCGGTGCCTCAATAGCCTTTTTAAAGGCTATTCAGGCATATGTGGGGCTCATACAGCATAATTTTGCTGATAGAGCCCCTTTAAATGCATAGATAGCCATATGCATGACATAGAAGTGTGTGTCTTTCCATACCAGCATTTTGTTCACTTGGAAAGGATTGTTATCGCACTTGAGAAAGGGATCTAATGCCCGCAACGCGTCGTGCCAAATAAAGTTGCCTTCTGAATCCTACTGTGGGTGAGCGCTGGTTTACTGCCTGTCCTCCATAAGGCTGGTCCATTCTTCCATTTGTGTTGACGTCCCTGTGACGGTCACTAGCTGCTGCCCTCCAGTACCTAATTGGTCTCTTGGTTGTTACATCCACTGGTTGTTGTGTCACACACAACCAAATCAGGTGAGCAGTCACCTGCACTGTCTTCCTACCATTACCTTATGAATTGAGGGTGTTACACAAGGAACGTCTCTCAGTGCCGTGTTTTTTCTGTTTTTTCATTTTTTTCCATACCTTGTTCATGATTGCCCTATGTAAGGAATGCCCACCCTGCAGTACTTTCTACCCTGCCTCAGTGTCCTGTAGCTGTCTCAACAGCACAAGAAACAAAGTTCCTCCGCAACTCCCAGTCAGAGCTTTTTTAGCTAACAGTGACAGTACAACTTGGGTCAATATGTTTGTTTTAGCAAGACTATCGAGAGCATTTGGTTGTATCTCCGAGAGCATGTCTCTCAGTTTCAATATTATACCTCCCCTGATCTGTGCATACTGCTGTAGGGTTTGATGATAGTTCATATTAAATTTAGCCTCAAGTTCACGCTCGGTGAACCAGCGTGGATTGGTATCATGCAACAATTGCTGCATCCTGAAAACACTCTTTTCTCTCCACTTGGAAGAGCATATTCTCCTGTGGGAGTAGGACCAAAGTGGCAAATACTTAGATATAGCATGTAACTTTTTACGTATTGACTCACATGTGGCTATCATGTTTCTATATATTAGGGATATCTTCACATGTTTGGGAAGAGCCTGTAGGAAGGAATGGAGGATGGAATGGAGGATGCTGCCCAGGCTCCATGAATCAACAAATTCCCTCACCATAAGAGTGGGTATTGTGGCTTTTAGCCAATATATTGTTCATGCTAAGTTTCCACCCTTATATTAGGCAGCCTCCCTTGGTGCCATCAATTTAATGGAATAGATCCTCCTTCCCTTCCAGAGGAAATACGATATCTCACTAGAGAGTTGTTGCACCTTTTTATGTTTTATTAGTATGGGAACAGTCAGTGTAGGATATAAGAGTTTTGGGAAACTCATCTTTCTAAACAGATTTTAGGTTTCTACCGAGCAGTGAGAGTCAGAAATTCTGCCATCTTCTTAACTCTTGAATTAATTATGCCTAACTTAATACTAATATATTTAGTATCCATTGTGCACCCTGTAGGTTAGTCAACCCGAATGTAGCTGGTCTAGAGGGATGCAAAAACAGTACCTTGTACTCTTATAGATTCAATTTCACGAGATTGTTCCATACTGTAAATTTCCAGGATCTTGGCCAAGTCTTCTTGGGACATAAACAGCAAAATGTCATTTACAATGTGGTCTCTCCCAATTTAATGTCCCTAAAACATTAAGAGTGTTCCAGAGTCTGGAAAGGGGTACCAAGGTACCAAGGCCAAATTAAAAAGTAAAGGTGCCCCTTTGAAGTGGGAATGCCGCCAATAGATTTCCAAAACTGTTGTGGTTCTGGAAATCACAGCATGTCACAGGGAAATGCTGGCAGTTTCCCTATAAGTATAATGAAAGTAGAAAGTCCACAGAGGAAACTTCTCTGTGAAAAACACTGCAGGAAAAACCACGATTCGTTTCTGCCATGGTTTTTCCTGCAGTGTTTTTTTTTATGCAGCCGCTACGTGTGACCTTACCCTTAATGAAGTCCAATTGCCACCTTAACTAAATGAATTGTTTCCTTATATTATGCCCCTGAATCTCCCTGACATAAATACTGCACCCCAATGACCCCTTATATAAGTGACCTCCCCCATTTTGTAATTCCCCCTAATAGCCCTTATATAAATGACCTCCCTATCGTCCTAATGCCTTCTAATGAATCCTCCCTTATATTTTCCCTCCTAACAACTATAGATGAGCGAGTAGTATTCGATCGAGTAGATATTCCATCGAATACTACGGTATTCAAAATACTCGTACTCGATTGAATACTACTCGCTATTCGAATGGAAAAATTCGATGTAGATTCAGCGTTGATTGGCCGAATGCTATACAGTCGGCCAATCAACGCTGGTTCTCCTCCTACCTTTAAAAGTCTTCTCTGTGCAGCGTCCCCGCGGCGTCTTCCGGCTCTGAATTCACTCTGCCAGGCATCGGGCCTGGGCAGAGCCGACTGCTCAAGAAAATGGCCGCTTTGACTGTAAGCGTAATAGGATTCTGTAATAGGATTCGATATTCGATTCGAGTAATCGAATATTGCAGGGCTACTCGAAACGAATATCGAATATCGAACATTTTACTGTTCGCTCATCTCTACTAAAAACCCCTTTCACTATTAAAATGCCCAAAACTTTGCTAAAAACAAAACAAAAAGTTATACTCACCTACCTGCGATCCTTTGCTGAATGAAGCCGCTGCTCTGCTACTCTGCTCTATGTGCAGGTTCCATGCATAGGACGTCTGCATCCTGATGCAGGGGGTGTGATGACGTCATTGTGCCGGTCTGTGCCGAGAACATATGTGTTTTGTCTGGTCTATGTGTCTTATAAGCCGCAGGCCTGAAGTGGCTTGCAGTTTACAAGACAGAAAACTGACATACAAAGCATAATAAATCCACCCCTTTGTATCTGGAGGCTGTTATAAGTGCACTCCTTTCTGGGACCACAGGTGTTGTCACTAATAAGTAAGTGGAAAAACAGATTAATTCCAGGCTTTTTCTCATTAGTGTCTTCATTAACACCAAAACTTCACAGCAATGAGAAATATCCTGGAATTACTCATTGTTTCTCTTCGGTTGCATTTACACAGAACCTTTTTTTTTTATTATTTGCAGTAATGAGTAGCTCTACACTATATGCCTTCAGTCTGTGTCAGTCACTACATTGACTGCCTATTCATTACAGAATACAATATGAAATTATTGCCCACATGCACAAGGTTCAATAATGCTGCACCCTCCTACATTTCCTCCCTCGTTTTTGTCTATCACCCAACCTGTGCTCTCTATTCACTCATTGACCTAAGACAAACATCCTCTATTATCAGAGCCTCCCACTCCAGTATCCAAGACTTCTCACGAGTTGCACCACTTCTCTGGAATACACTAACCTGGACAATCAGATTAACTCCAAATATATGTATGCATCTCACCTGTATGTGGTGGCTCAGGCTGCGGTGACACCAGTGTTGAGTGTCCGTTGGGGGATTCTGTCCCACATTCCACTTAAAATATGCAGAGAAAAGAGTCCTACAGTGGACTCCATTATATGTCCATGACATATATATCCATCTTAAACTTGCTTCTGACACTTAAATGTTTTTTTTTTTTTTTTTTTTGCTATAGGGCGATAAAGCTCCTCCACGGAAGCCGGAAAAAAAAGAAGCCTCCTACTGATACCAAACTTGACTTTATGGCGGCCTAGGAACGAATCCTTGACTCTACCTTAACCCCGACCCAATGGATTGATTGTTGTATGTCCATTAGCAAAGGCAGTTGGCAGTTGACTTTCTCTGAAAGTCCTTCATAGGACCTATTTGTTTCATCACCGATTACATAGCTTTTACCCTATTGTCTCCCTATAGGGGAATATAAAGCTCTAGGCACTGCTCTCTAAATATGGTGGACTTGCCACCATGGTTTTGCTGATTCTGCAGTTACAGTGATATTTGTTTTATACTTGACTTCCATTACATTTGTATATTGGTACTGTGTTTGTTGCACTGATTCTTATGTTACCTATTCCTACAATCTTTCAATTAATATTTTTTAAACTACAAAGTGTGAAGAGGTAGACACTTCCTCCTTAAAGGGGCTCTATCAGCAAAATCATGCTGATAGAGCCCCACATATGCGTGAATAGCCTTTAAAAAGGCTATTCAGGCACCGTAAATGTTATATTAAACTACCCCCCCATTTTAAAATAATACCCTAAAATGAATGTGATCTACTTACGCTGGGCGGGCATTCAGGGTATGCCGTCTTCTTCATCCACGCCTCCTCTTCCTCCGATGTCCTCGGGTCCCGTCCTCCTCCGGCGCTCGCGAACTGACAATGATAAAAAAAAATGTCCTGGGCGCATGCACAGTAGCCGTAGTAGAAGCCGCATGCTACTGTGCATGCGCCCAGGACATTTTTTTTTATCAACGTCAGTTTGCGAGCGCTGGAGGAGGACGGGACCCGAGGACATCGGAGGAAGAGGAGGCGTGGATGAAGAAGAGGGGCACCCTGAATGCTCGCCCAGCATGCACGATGTGTAAGTAGATCACATTCTATTTTAGGGGTAATATTTTAAAACGGGGGGGGGGTAGTTTAATATAACATTTACAGTGCCTGAATAGCCTAAGGCTATTCACGCATATGTGGGGCTCTATCAGCATGATTTTGCTGATAGAGCCCCTTTAATCTAAGTCAACCCCCAAGACAACAGTGACTCTTTGAGGGTGGGGGGAAGGCTCTCTGTCCACAGTTGGGGAAAAAAATCAGGTTTTCCCTACCATTCCAAGGGGAAATATTTGAAGTTTGTGGTGCTTTCATTTGGAATATCCACAGCTCCAAGACTAATGACCAAAAATAATGGAGGAAATGCCAGCCTTTATCAAGTATAAAAGGTTTGCATGATTCCTTACTTGGACGATATCCTAATCTCAGCCTCTTCGTCTCTACTTCTAAAAAGCCAGATTATTATGACAATAAATTTGCTTGAAGATCTGAGCTGGATTGTCAACATGGATAAATCCGACCTCAACATGAGCAATTCCAAAAAATTTCTAGGGCTAGTCCTACAATCAGAGATACAAATGATCTATCTTCCCTTGGAGCAAAAAAAAAATTAATCAAGGAGAAAATCATAGCCTTTGAGAGGAAAACCTTTTGATCAATTAGAGAGGCAATTTAAATTCTGGGGCTCATGATGCCATGTATGCCAGCCTGGAGTCAGTTTCACTCTTGGTCCTTACAGAGCCAGATCCTGAAGTCTTCAGACAGGTCTCAGTTCTCTCTGGACAAAAAGAAAATCCTACTCTATCTATTAAAAAGATCTTTAAATTGGTAGGTCCAAGATCAAAACCTGAGCAATGAGGTCTCCTGTTATCCAGAACCGATAGTCACTGTTATCGCCAATGCAAGTCATTGGAATTGGGATTGTGGTCAGAGCAGACACACCCTAGTGCAACTCCATTACTGCAGGTGAATAAACCCGGCGCATGCGCGTTTGCACCTGCCAGACGCCGGGAAACCTACCCGCGTGCGGCATATACTGCGCACGCGCCCAGAAAAAAGGCGTGTAGACATCCACTGCCACCAAGGAGATTTATAGGACCTGCTTACGTCGACTGGGTAAGCATCCAGTTTGATGCAAGACAGTATATACACTTGAAAAGGGCACTTCCCGAAACGTGTAGTGTTTCTTCAACCGGAATAAAAAATACCCATTTTGACAATTGGCTGAGCGCGGTGATCCTTTATAATCTCTGGTCCTTTCCATTATCGACTGACACCAAGGGTGGCACGGATCCTGCAGTCTCATCACCTGGGGCTGAACCCCCCCAATAAGTGGTTCATAGGCCTATTGAATGGTTGTATTCACAACCACTAAAGGTGAGGAGATCTCTTACCATATATTTCTTTCTACCAAACGGTACATCACCATATGCAGCTCGGTGCTGTTCTTTGTTTTTACTCATTGGAATTGGGATTGAAGACAGTATGGGAGACATTCCAAAGGTCTCAACACCTTCTGTGTGAAAATCTACTCTGACAACTCAACTTTGGTAGCTTTTCTCCAAATTAGCATGGGGGGGAGAGGGTCATGGGGGGTGCTAACGCAGTTACCTGAGAGGGGAATTTGCACGAGCTAGGTAATCAAGCCAAATCGCCCACTTGACAGTAAATTTAGAATAGGTGTGATTTGTAGAGCCTGATGCTCCAGATTCATTGGGCCCCTATAGGGATGGCAGCTCTAGGCAGTTGCCCGGTTTGCCCTCCCATAACGACCAGCCCTTATTAGGACATATGCATCCACACAGAAACTGGCCCTTAGAGGTGGCACATAGGGTCCACAATTTGCTGTCTGTTAAATGTCAATATATTTTTTTTTAAATATCATAAAGTTTTCAGGGTTCATTTGCACAAAGTTTTAGAAGGAACTCGCCACAGATGTTGTTCTAAAGATCTAGGAAAACTAACCACAGATCTTCTCTGGATGTAGCTTGCTTAGATCCATCTGCCTCTTTATGTAATTCCAGAAAGACATTGATATTAAGATCTAGGCCCTGTGAGGGCTATATCAGCACTTCCTGGACTCTTCCACCATAAGATGGTCACACTTATTATTTTGAGTTAGAATCCTCTTGTGTTGATTCACTGGAAGTTTTGTACAGTAGTGGTGTCGCCTGCAACTTCTGGCCATACACTTAGTATACAGCTTCTGGTGTGCCACATCAGCTGATCAGTTCGGGGATCTGGTGTGAGATGCTGACTGATCTGATACTGATGATCTACCCTTTACAAAAAAAAGTTCAGGGCCTGAGCAACCCTTTTAAATTAAAGCATTTTCTTTTAAATGTGAGATTTATATAACACTTTTAATACAATTTTCAAATTTTAGAGCAAAGATTATTAACTCCATCCCTGCCCCCACCCCCTCATACTGCTTACCCAAGCTCTAACAGGCTCTGCTTTAGAGAAAACATAAATGGCTTTACAGTTTTGCAAATGAAGTGGCTGCGGAGGGGACATTTTTGTTTCACACTCCTTGTGTATGTGACCCTGTGTATGAGTCTTCTAATCTCACAACGGTTTCATTTTTCTCCAGCCAAAAACATTTGCCTGTATGGGGCCTTGAATAGTGACCCTGCAATAGACAGAATAGACATATAACAAATAATCCATTATATCTTTCGGTATTTGCTGAGCTGTTTTTTCAACAAAGATGTTATCAGGAAAATAAATTCAGTGATAATTGACTACTACCTAATGGTTTATTCCACCAGATAGGGACTAACATTTTATGACTGGTTTTAGCTGCAATTTGGAAAGCTGAATACCCTACATATGTCAGGTAACAACTCCCCCTGTCTTCTCATACGATTGCTTCTGATTTGGACCAAGAAGTGGGCCTCAGCATTTACTTAGAGGGAAGTCCGGGGCATCTTGATGGCAGGATGCTCAGTGTACCCCCTGTCTGACTGGGCCTCAGTGGTGACCCCTGTGACATGTGATATCAGATGGCAGGCTGAGGAGGGCACTGTGAAGATGTCCAGGAGAGATGACACCAAGTGAGTATAAGGGCTCGTTCACATCTGCGCCCAGTCTCCGTTCTGCAGGTTTCCGTTTCCTGCAAACCACAGAACGGAGACCCGAATGTTAGTGTGAACCCAGCGTCAGTGTTTAGTTATTTTACCTCTCCTCTCCTGGGCCTCCCCTTATTATACACTATGGTCTGATGAGTCCCCTGAGTATAACAGTGCTTTGTGGGTGACAAAACCCAAAAGTTATGGATTTGGGCCAGGCGTGTAACTTTTGGAAAATTCAGGTTGAATCTAAGACTGACATATCAATGTTTGGGGGCCAAAAAGGGTGCAGTATACTGTGCAGGAGCCCAAAAGCAGAGGCCAATATACTGTTGGGTGGTCAATAAAGGGGAAAATATACTGTGAGGGGATTAGAAAAGTTGGCTATTTACTATGTGAAGGTCAAATAAAGAGGGGTCTGATACTGAATGTGGGGCAATAATGGTGGTAATACACTATGGGGGGCAGTAAAGGGGGCATCGATATGGTGTGTGGGTATGTGGATCTGTAAAAGGAGAGGCATGGCCTAAAACTTTAATTCTGTTATTTGGGGCACCTTTCTATAGGTTGTCTCAGGCAGCAGTCAGGCTGAATATACGGTATGCCACAAAAATATGCTCTGATATGGCTCTGTGAACAGATTAGAAACTAAAGAATGAAAAAACACTAAGGAATGAAAAAACACTGCATTTTGTGGATCAGCTGTGTCTGCCTGAATAAATATAGAGGTGGTTGTCCATATCTTTTTATCCGTATAGGTCATAGATAACCAAGCACTGTGCTCAGTTATTTCTGTCAGTCTCATAGAAATGAATGGCGCAATAGCATGCCTGTGTGACTGCTGATTCATTCAAATAGGATTTAAAGTGCACAACAGTTCCAACAGTCTGATCCTCACCGGTTTACAACTATACATAGGATAGGCCCCCACCAATCTGATATTGATGACCTTACACCCATGAGGACCCGGGCAATCGGCTGTTCTCAGCAGTCACTATGGAAAACAGAGGCAGAAGCAAATAGTGTTAAGCCGCCGTAGAATTGATATGCGGTCTGTAATTTAGAAGGTGGGGATTTTATAGCACTTATAGGATTCAGAATTCATACTCATTTATTGTAAACCACCGAGTTGTTTTCCTATAACACTCTGCTTACATTCTCATGTTAATTATTAGGAACATAATTTTAACTAAAACTTCCAGCGCCACCTCCAGCTGCGATTTTTCCCAGGTGTTTTCTTAGAATTTATTACTCCATTCTTTATCTACAAAATCAACACATAGAAACATGTCTTACGTTCCCATAGCTTCCCGTAGCCTCTGAATAAGTCAGGGACAGTTAGTACCAGCAGAGTTAGACTCCTGCTCACTGTTTTAATGCAGTTTTTGGAGACAAACAGAGACGGGTTCATACATATAGCAGAGCTGAGTGCGCTGAGTCCATATGGTACTGCATGAAGAAATATGGATGGTCCATCTTGTCTGTCCCTATATTATTTCCTGTAAGTTTTATTTTAGGTGTTAGGAAATTTTTACATGATATAATATATGTTGTATATTTTTATTAATTGATTTTTAGATAATTATCAGATTTTAAAGCACTTATTAAAACCTTGTCAGTCATATGACAGAGTGAAGATTCCCGTAAGTTTCTGCCTGCTCAGCAGTTCTTCTCTGATGTATTTTTAAGATGTAGGTGTATTTCTTCTGTATTCTATAATGTTGCAACCACAATATCTTATGACCAATTTACTATAAGAGTAAACGCGGCGTTAACGCGGCGTAATCGCGCACCGTAAAAAAACATGGCGTACACGCGCCGTAAACGTGCCACAATGCGCGGCGCGTTTACTCTGTGTGAAGGGGCCCTTATTATTATTATTGTTGTTGTTGTTGTTTATTTATATAGCACCATTAATTCCTTGGTGCTTTACATTTGAGGGTTCACATACAGTGCACAAAATGTACAAACAGATATGATACTAACAATGATTGACTGGCACAGTTGGCCCTGCACACGAGGGTTTACAATCTATGAGCGAGGGCTTACAATCTTATGACCAATTTAATATAAGAGGCAATGCCAAGTGATAATTGCAGGCTGAATGGTTGCAGAGGCATGCTATGTTGTCTCATTTGTTAACAAATAAACTAAATTTACTTTGTTTTCAGATGATCCTGAACTTAATTGTTAAGTATTTGTGAATTCTCCTTACTTTTTTCAAGTTGGAATTCAATATCTTCATATGATCCTAGACAGGGCTGAAGGTGCATTGGATAACCAAGATAAGAACTAGAGATGAGCGAACACTAAAATGTTCGAGGTTCGAAATTCGATTCGAACAGCCGCTCACTGTTCGAGTGTTCGAATGGGTTTCGAACCCCATTATAGTCTATGGGGAACATAAACTCGTTAAGGGGGAAACCCAAATTCGTGTCTGGAGGGTCACCAAGTCCACTATGACACCCCAGGAAATGATACCAACACCCTGGAATGACACTGGGACAGCAGGGGAAGCATGTCTGGGGGCATAAAAGTCACTTTATTTCATGGAAATCCCTGTCAGTTTGCGATTTTCGCAAGCTAACTTTTCCCCATAGAAATGCATTGGCCAGTGCTGATTGGCCAGAGTACGGAACTCGACCAATCAGCGCTGGCTCTGCTGGAGGAGGCGGAGTCTAAGATAGCTCCACACCAGTCTCCATTCAGGTCCGACCTTAGACTCCGCCTCCTCCGGCAGAGCCAGCGCTGATTGGCCGAAGGCTGGCCAATGCATTCCTATGCGAATGCAGACTTAGCAGTGCTGAGTCAGTTTTGCTCAACTACACATCTGATGCACACTCGGCACTGCTACATCAGATGTAGCAATCTGATGTAGCAGAGCCGAGGGTGCACTAGAACCCCTGTGCAAACTCAGTTCACGCTAATAGAATGCATTGGCCAGCGCTGATTGGCCAATGCATTCTATTAGCCCGATGAAGTAGAGCTGAATGTGTGTGCTAAGCACACACATTCAGCACTGCTTCATCAAGCCAATACAATGCATTAGCCAGTGCTGATTGGCCAGAGTACGGAATTCGGCCAATCAGCGCTGGCCAATGCATTCTATTAGCCCGATGAAGTAGAGCTGAATGTGTGTGCTAAGCACACACATTCAGCACTGCTTCATCAAGCCAATACAATGCATTAGCCAGTGCTGATTGGCCAGAGTACGGAATTCGGCCAATCAGCGCTGGCTCTGCTGGAGGAGGCGGAGTCTAAGGTCGGACCTGAATGGAGACTGGTGTGGAGCGATCTTAGACTCCGCCTCCTCCAGCAGAGCCAGCGCTGATTGGCCGAATTCCGTACTCTGGCCAATCAGCACTGGCTAATGCATTGTATTGGCGTGATGAAGCAGTGCTGAATGTGTGTGCTTAGCACACACATTCAGCTCTACTTCATCGGGCTAATAGAATGCATTGGCCAGCGCTGATTGGCCGAATTCCGTACTCTGGCCAATCAGTGCTGGCCAATGCATTCTATTAGCTTGATGAAGCAGAGTGTGCACAAGGGTTCAAGCGCACCCTCGGCTCTGATGTAGCAGAGCCGAGGCTGCACAAGGGTTCAAGCGCACCCTCGGCTCTGATGTAGGAGAGCCGAGGGTGCACTTGAACCCTTGTGCAGCCTCGGCTCTGCTACATCAGAGCCAAGGGTGCGCTTGAACCCTTGTGCACACTCTGCTTCATCAAGCTAATAGAATGCATTGGCCAGCGCTGATTGGCCAATGTATTCTATTAGCCTGATGAAGTAGAGCTGAATGTGTGTGCTAAGCACACACATTCAGCTCTACTTCATCGGGCTAATAGAATGCATTGGCCAGCGCTGATTGGCCGAATTCCGTACTCTGGCCAATCAGTGCTGGCCAATGCATTCTATTAGCTTGATGAAGCAGAGTGTGCACAAGGGTTCAAGCGCACCCTCGGCTCTGATGTAGCAGAGCCGAGGCTGCACAAGGGTTCAAGCGCACCCTCGGCTCTGATGTAGGAGAGCCGAGGGTGCACTTGAACCCTTGTGCAGCCTCGGCTCTGCTACATCAGAGCCGAGGGTGCGCTTGAACCCTTGTGCACACTCTGCTTCATCAAGCTAATAGAATGCATTGGCCAGCGCTGATTGGCCAATGTATTCTATTAGCCTGATGAAGTAGAGCTGAATGTGTGTGCTAAGCACACACATTCAGCTCTACTTCATCGGGCTAATAGAATGCATTGGCCAGCGCTGATTGGCCAGAGTACGGAACTCGACCAATCAGCGCTGGCTCTGCTGGAGGAGGCGGAGTCTAAGATCGCTCCACACCAGTCTCCATTCAGGTCCGACCTTAGACTCCGCCTCCTCCAGCAGAGCCAGCGCTGATTGGCCGAATTCCGTACTCTGGCCAATCAGCACTGGCTAATGCATTGTATTGGCGTGATGAAGCAGTGCTGAATGTGTGTGCTTAGCACACACATTCAGCTCTACTTCATCGGGCTAATAGAATGCATTGGCCAATCAGCGCTGGCCAATGCATTCTATTAGCGTGAACTGAGTTTGCACAGGGGTTCTAGTGCACCCTCGGCTCTGCTACATCAGATTGCTACATCTGATGTAGCAGTGCCGAGTGTGCATCAGATGTGTAGTTGAGCAAAACTGACTCAGCACTGCTAAGTCTCTGCATTCGCATAGGAATGCATTGGCCAGCCTTCGGCCAATCAGCGCTGGCTCTGCCGGAGGAGGCGGAGTCTAAGGTCGGACCTGAATGGAGACTGGTGTGGAGCGATCTTAGACTCCGCCTCCTCCAGCAGAGCCAGCGCTGATTGGTCGAGTTCCGTACTCTGGCCAATCAGCGCTGGCCAATGCATTCTATTAGCCCGATGAAGTAGAGCTGAATGTGTGTGCTTAGCACACACATTCAGCTCTACTTCATCAGGCTAATAGAATACATTGGCCAATCAGCGCTGGCCAATGCATTCTATTAGCTTGATGAAGCAGAGTGTGCACAAGGGTTCAAGCGCACCCTCGGCTCTGATGTAGCAGAGCTGAGGGTGCACAAGGGTTCAAGTGCACCCTCGGCTCTCCTACATCAGAGCCGAGGGTGCGCTTGAACCCTTGTGCAGCCTCGGCTCTGCTACATCAGAGCCGAGGGTGCGCTTGAACCCTTGTGCACACTCTGCTTCATCAAGCTAATAGAATGCATTGGCCAGCACTGATTGGCCAGAGTACGGAATTCGGCCAATCAGCGCTGGCCAATGCATCCCTATGGGAAAAAGTTTATCTCACAAAAATCACAATTACACACCCGATAGAGCCCCAAAAAGTTATTTTTAATAACATTCCCCCCTAAATAAAGGTTATCCCTAGCTATCCCTGCCTGTACAGCTATCCCTGTCTCATAGTCACAAAGTTCACATTCTCATATGACCCGGATTTGAAATCCACTATTCGTCTAAAATGGAGGTCACCTGATTTCGGCAGCCAATGACTTTTTCCAATTTTTTTCAATGCCCCCAGTGTCGTAGTTCCTGTCCCACCTCCCCTGCGCTGTTATTGGTGCAAAAAAGGCGCCAGGGAAGGTGGGAGGGGAATCGAATTTTGGCGCACTTTACCACGTGGTGTTCGATTCGATTCGAACATGGCGAACACCCTGATATCCGATCGAACATGTGTTCGATAGAACACTGTTCGCTCATCTCTAATAAGAACATCTAGGTCTTCTTAAATTGAATGATCTCTGGCTGAATTGCCATAAAAAGTGGTCAGTTCATCAGGATAGAGATGGAGTGATGAATTCTGAATAATCATTGGGAGATTCTCGACATCTGGTCATCTGAATCAAGCTAAGAACATGCTCTTGAGTTTATATATAACTTATGAGACTTTTAATTGTAGGGTCCATAGCGTTACCGAGGCAGTAAGCTCTAGGTTAGGGTGCATTCACACGATGTAACGTTGCACGTGATCTGGCACGTATACACGTGCCGGCAGATGACGCGCTCAAAATGCTCCCATTCATTTCATGGGAGTTAGGAGCGTATACTCCGCGTTATTTTGCGCCCGTGATTTTGCAGCCCTTGTGAGGAGGGCTACAGTAAATAAATGTGGCTCCATGCTAGCATGTACAAAAGAGTACTGTTAAATAAGACGTCTAGAATCTGTAACTACATGTTGTCTGTCTCCTTGTCTTTTTTTAATGTTACTTGTGTGAAGTCCTAATTTTTGGTTCCCTTTGTAATACCATATGTAGTGTCACTTTATGTAGAGACACCAGAAAGTATTGTAATTCATGGTTTGTTTCAGTTTTTTTTAATTATTATGATATTCTAATTGACAACGTATATATTACTTTAGAGGTATTAAATGGTTTGTCCCATCTCAAGGATCCTATCTATACTGCTAGTTTATGTTTATTTAAGACTTTTCCTAAATACTTTGCAAATCTATTCTCCAGTAAGTAATTAGGAGAACAGTGCCTCTGTATGCTGCCCTCTAGAGGGCAGCCTCCTTAACATCATGCATGACTCAGTTAATAAGCCTACTAACATGATGCAGATTTAATTTCCAAATTAGTATTTCTATTCCAAAAGGAACAGATTCCCAGCTATGGACAGCGCTGTTTCGGTCGCTGTCCATAGCTGGGAATCTGTTCCTTTTGGAATAGAAATACTAATTTGGAAATTAAATCTGCATCATGTTAGTAGGCTTATTAACTGAGTCATGCATGATGTTAAGGAGGCTGCCCTCTAGAGGGCAGCATACAGAGGCACTGTTCTCCTAATTACATCCTGGAGAATAGATTTGCATATTTTTTACCCAGAATCCCTAGCACAGCAGGAATGACTTGTAAGTCTCCAAATGCCTATGTAGGCACACCCTCTCCCTAATGTGTATGATTATCCCCTGACCCTAAATATATTGCTTAAGCAAAACTGCTTTGTTTAGCCACTATCTGAGATTATTCACTTCATTGTTTACACTGTTTCCATAACCACGGACCTGGGGATGGTCTTATCTCTCCACCCAGGACAAGTGACGTAGTTCCCTGCTCGCAGGAGGGAGGTGGAGCTGAGTGCTCAGAGCAGCTTGTATTTTTGAGCTGTTTATCTCCAGCTCTTTCAATTATCAGTCGGCTAATTGAATTTTGCTGATAAGGCCTGAGCCAAGGAGTCTGTTACCTCTGTATGTAAACACAGACCTAAAAGTGAGTATATTGCAAGCTGACTCTTGGTCCTGTAGCATGTATGTTTGGGATTCTCATCACCTAACAAATCTAGCTCTGCTACATCAGCCTTGTGCATCTTACAGTGATACTGTGCTAATTTATTTACTACCATTCCTCATTACTGACTGCAAAAATGCACTGCTTTGAAGAAAGATAGCAGTGCTGGCTTTGTCTGTGAGCATACAGCTTGCAAGCTGGTGAACAGGCAAGTTGGGAATACTCCTTTAAGGTAGTTCATTTACATGCTGGACCCCTTTTTTTTAGAATTCATAAGATAGTAATCTTGTTATTGTTTGTATATTATGCTTCTACAGAGTATAAGAATTACTTATTACATTAAAGGGATCCTATCATTCAAAAGAAAGGCTATTCCTCTCCTACCTTTCATTGTCTTCTCCACGCCACCGTTCGCCTGTAATCCCGATTTTTGTCGGTATGCAAATGAGTTCTCTCACAGCACTGGGGGTGGGCCCCAGCGCTCAAACAGCACTGGGGGCATCCCCAATGCTGCGAGAGAACTCTCCAGTGACGCCTCCAGTGCTGTTTGAGCGTTGGGGCCCGCCCCCAGTGCTGCGAGAGAACTCATTTGCATACTGACAAAAACCAGGATTACAGGCGAACTGTGGCGCGGAGAAGACAATGAAAGGTAGGAGAAGAATAGCCTTTCTTAAGGCTATTCTGACGTGGTACCTAGAAAAAATTGCGTTTGAATGATAGAATCGCTTTAAGTTGCTACTAATATGAACGTTAATGGGCAGTTTCCACACAGTCCCCTTGGCATGGACAACTTGGCTGGGTAACTTCTGTCCTTGGGTGGTGTTTCCTGGCTAGTGGGTGTTATGTTCAGCAGCATCAGCGAATATTGTCAGCCCCCATAATTGTACTAACTATAGTGATACTGTGTGACTAAAGGATATAAGAATCCCTGATTGTTATGTGTGTAGGCCCTGAAGTGTGGGAAGTGATTGTATAAGAGATTCAAACTAGGTGTGGCCTCAAAAGCCAAACCTTGAGGACATTCTCATAAGTTTCCCAGGGGGGATAGAATGTGCTAGAAAAAAAAATAAAAATTTAATCTCAAAGTAGAATTCACATTCTATGGCAGGCAAACACTTTCTGTTCTGATAAAGGAGCTCTCCAAGAAGAAGACTGTAAAACACACACCATAACCCTGCTCACTGATTCAGATGAGGGGGATCATTTTGAATATTTAACCTTATTGAGTTGTTTGTAATTCTGGAATATGTAAAAGTTCTAAGAAACACTGAATTTACTTGTATGGGACTATATAAATAAGGTACCGGCACTTTAAAATGTATGAATTATAGGATTTGCTTTGCTGGGTTATAAAGGTCCACAAAATGGTATTAGAAGTGGGGGTTGAATCACACAGTACTGAGTAAGTAGAGAAATCCATGGAGTATCTTACTTCCTCTATATTCAGCAAGGGGAAGTGATAGGATTGCTGCTGGCTGCATAAGGTATAATTTTATATGTCACAAAAATATGTAAATATAGTTCTCTGCAAATGAAATGTTCACGTTTCCTAGCCCCATGCAGAGAAAATTGAGTGGTTCACTTGTTTCCTATTAGAGATGAGCGAGTAGTATTCAATCGAGTACTACGGTATTTGAAATATTCCTACTCGATCGAATACTACTAGCTATTCGCAGTAAATATTCGATTCAGAACCAGCGTTGATTGGCTGAATGCTATACACATACCTCCCAACCGTCCCGATTTCCGCGGGACATTCACGATTTGGGTGACATGTCCCACGGTCCCGGTTGGAGGGAGGTATGTCCCGATTTCAACTCAGATCTGCGTCCAGAGGAGTTGAACACATATGCGGCTGAAGCAAGGAGCTGACACAGGTCAGCTCCTCGCTTTGCCGCTGCGCGCCTCTCTCTGACACATGCAGCTGAAGGAAGGAGCTGACACAGGTCAGCTCCTTGCTTCGCCGCTGCGTGTCTCTCTCGCTGACACATATGCGGCTGAAGCGAGGAGCTGACTTGTGTCAGCTCCTCGCTTCGCCGCTGCTGCCGGCTCCTGGTTTGTACATCGCGTCTACAAGCCAGTAGCCGGCAGCAGCGGCGAAGCGAGGAGCTGACACAGGTCAGCTCCTCGCTTCAGCCGCATATGTGTCAGCGAGAGAGACACACAGCGGCGAAACGAGGAGCTAACCTGTGTCAGCTCCTTCCTTCAGCCGCATGTGTCAGCGAGAGAGGCCGCAGCAGCGAAGCGAGGAGCTAACCTGTCAGCTCCTTGCTTCAGCCGCATATGTGTCAGCGAGAGAGGCGCGCAGAGAGCGGCGAGGGAGCGGAGGAGAAGGTAAGTTTAATGTGGAGGTGGAACGTGAATCTGGGGGCAGATGAAGGAGAGGACGGCATGACACTGGGGGCAGAGATGGAGAGGACGGCATGACACTGGGGGCAGAGATGGAGAGGACGGCATGACACTGGGGGCAGATGAAGGAGGGGACGGCATGACACTGGGGGCAGAGATGGAGAGGACGGCATGACACTGGGGGCAGAGATGGAGAGGACGGCATGACACTGGGGGCAGAGATGGAGAGGACGGCATGACACTGGGGGCAGAGATGTGGGGACATGAATCTGGGGGCAGAGATGGAGAGGACATGAATCTGGGGGCAGAGATGTGGAGACATGAATCTGGGGGCAGAGATGGGGGACATGAATCTGGGGGCAAAGATGGAGGGACATGAATCTGGGGGCAAAGATGGAGGGGACATGAATGTGGGGGCAGAGATGGGGGGACATGAATCTGAGGGCAGAGATGGGGGACATGAATCTGGGGGAAGAGATGGGGGACATGAATCTGGGGGCAGAGATGGAGGGGGACATGAATCTGGGGGCAGAGATGGGGGGACATGAATCTGGGGGCAGAGATGGGGGACATGAATCTGGGGGCAGAGATGGAGGGACATGAATCTGGGGGAAGAGATGGAGGGACATGAATCTGGGGGCAGAGATGTGGGGACATGAATCTGGGGGCAGAGATGGAAGGGGGACATGAAACTGGGGGCAGATGAAGGGTGTATATGAAACTGGGGGAGAGATAGAGGGGGGACATATAATTTACGGGTGACTGTAGGAGGATTATACTGTGTGCGGGCACATGAAAAATTAACGAGTGGGCGGAGTCAACACAAAAGTGGGCGGGGCTAAATTTGCCGCAGCATGCTACGCGCGCCGCACATTTTGCCCCTCTTTCAGTTCTTCAAAAGTTGGGAGGTATGTATACAGTGTATAGCATTCGACAAATCAACGCAGCCTCTCCACAGCAAGCTGCCTGCTCCTAGCATGGATGAGCCTGCTACAGTGTAAGCGGCCATTTCCTTGTAGCGCGGACATGCGCAGTTGGCTCTGCCCAGGCCCAATGCCTAAGCAGAGTGAATGCAGAGCCGGAAGAGGACGCGGGGACGCTGCACGGAGAAGACTTCTAAAGGTAAGAGAAGAACTAGCATTGATTGGCGTTGATTGAGTCTGCCAATCAACGCTGGTTCTGTATTGAATCTTAACTTCGAACAGCTAGTAGTATTCGATCGAGTACGAGTATTTCGAATACCGTAGTATTTGATCGAATACCTACTCGATCGAATACTACTCGCTCATCTCTATTATTGAAGTCAATGGGAGTCTTATTTTTACACGTGTATTTTGCCAAAATGAGTGGGTGTTTACTCCGTGTGAATGGACCCTAAGAGAGTCTGCACACGGAGTTTACGCTCCGCTCATTCTGAACTTAAACTCGATCAGAGTGAGCGGCGTTAGAACAGATCCCATTGATTTCTATGGGTGCCGGCATACGTGCCCTCCCCATTGAAATCAATGGGAGGCTTTTTTTACCTATTGCGTTCAATGTGATACGCGCGTATTTCACATTGAAAGCAATAGAAATCAATGGGATCTGTTTTAACGCCGCTCTCTCTGAACGAGTTTTACGTTCAGAATGAGCGATCGTTTACTCCATGTCAAGGCTCCGTAAGACTCAGGAAGTTATTTAGCATCTTGGCTTAAAAACCCGGCCATAATGAGAGCTATGCATTGGACCAGTTGATAATGCCCTTCCAGTGGTGAGCCTAACCTCTTTGCTGCCTGAAACGGACTATAGAAAGGCGCTCTCGGCCCCCCCCAAAAGATATATTGTTTACATGGTACTAGCTTCACACGCTGCTATCGTCACACAGTATACACAGTATACACAATACACAAAGTTATAAAACAGTTGTTAAGAATTGTTCTTCCTGTATTCTTTTAGTATTAGATCCAGGGGTGAACCTGCCACTTTCGCCGCCCGAGGCGAAGTGCAGAAAGCCCCCCCCCCCGGAGGGGGCGGAGCGGGGGCGTGGTTTAGCTGAGGGGCGGGGCTTAGCGACGTTCGCCAGCAGAGAGCAGGCCCGGAGACTGCCTGCGCTCTGCCTGAGCGTGCGGGGAGGCTGCTGGAGCAGCGCTGCTCCAGTGGCCTCCCCAAACCACTGCTCCGCGCTAAGCCAGTCCAGGACAGCTTGTCCTGGACTGGCTTAGATTAGCAAAATTGCCGCCCTCCCTGAGGCCCTGGCATAGCGCCGCCTGAAGCGCTTGCTTCAGGTCGCCTCATGGGAGGTGCGGCACTGATTAGATCAACAACACGGCATTAACAATGAAAGTAATCCTCTGCTAGGTGGATGAATGAGCCCGCTGTCACGACCTGAAGACTTGTATAAAAGTTTGTGTGTTTTTCTGGTGGGGTTTTGATTCGGTGGTCTGGGGTCTTCTGGTGGTTTCCTTGCCACTGGGCCATCTGTTTGGACATTGAGTATCAGCCTTCAGAATTTACATTTCACCCTGTTTACTTGATCTTTCTAGAGTAAAATACACCTCTCTAGCGATATCTGTTATATGCTAAAATAATAGCAATAATGATTAACACTAAAGATGATCGCACTGTATAAATTGCTACAATTTTTATAGGGGGATAGAATATTCTATTCTTATATAAGCCTATATATATATGTTTGCAGAAAGAGATTGCTTGAGCCACACTTTAGTGGCAAATTGCAGTGGCTTGTAATCTGTTTGCTGCAAAGTTGCATGAAGGTGGTTGAATATATGTAATTTTAAATTGTGTTTTTATTTATGGTATGCAGTGCAATCTCAAAAAAGTTAGATTTTGGTTTTCTATATCAGTATTTTTGAGAGTATAAGCTCCTGTTATAGTTGATGTTTGCTGTATATATAAATTGTGCACACCTTGATCTATTATTTTATATGTATTTTGTTTGTGAATGTAAGATTGCATAAGAGTTTTAGTTGCAAATATATGTTTTTGTGCAGTTTTTCAACAAATTATTTGTGTTTGTCACAAAGTTACATGAAGGTGGATGTGGCTATTAATAACCCATTGAAACACATGTAATCTTCAAGCTGACTACTTTCAAGAAATAAAGAAATATATAGTGTTTAGGGAAGCACTTACTTTTTACGGTGGATAATCCCTATATTTTATACCATGATACTTTTTTAATATTTCGAGGTTCAAGGCAGATTTTTGTTCTTTCCAGTTCTGGTGATTTTATGAAGATATGTGTATGCAGGTGTAGGCCTTAGTAATATATATGAACTCTGCACATGTTGAATAGAGATGAGCGAACACTAAAATGTTCGAGGTTCGAAATTCGATTCGAACAGCCGCTCACTGTTCGAACGGGTTTCGACCCCATTATAGTCTATGGGGAACATATACTCGTTAAGGGGGAAACCCAAATCCGTGTCTGGAGGGTCACCAAGTCCACTATGACACCCCAGGAAATGATACCAACACCCTGGAATGACACTGGGACAGCGGGGGAAGCATGTCTGGGAGCATAAAAGTCACTTTATTTCATGGAAATCCCTGTCAGCTTGCGATTTTCGCAAGCTAACTTTTCCCCATAGGAATGCATTGGCCAGCGCTGATTGGCCAGAGTACGGAATTCGACCAATCAGCGCTGGCTCTGCTGGAGGAGGCGGAGTCTAAGATCGCTCCACACCAGTCTCCATTCAGGTCCGAACTTAGACTCCGCCTCCTCCGGCAGAGCCAGCGCTGATTGGCCGAAGGCTGGCCAATGCATTCCTATGGGAATGCAGAGACTTAGCAGTGCTGAGCCAGTTCTGCTCAACTACACACTCGGCTCTGCTATATCAGATGGCCTGACCGGCACACGGTGTAGTTGAGCAGAACTGGCTCAGCACTGCTAAGTCTCTGCAGTAGCAGGCTCTGCTACATCAGATGTAGCAGAGCCGAGTGTGCACACTCGGCTCTGCTATATCAGATGGGCTGACCGGCACACGGTGTAGTTGAGCAGAACTGGCTCAGCACTGCTAAGTCTCTGCAGTAGCAGGCTCTGCTACATCAGATGTAGCAGAGCCGAGTGTGCACACTCGGCACATGGTGTAGTTGAGCAGAACTGGCTCAGCACTGCTAAGTCTCTGCAGTAGCAGGCTCTGCTACATCAGATGTAGCAGAGCCAAGTGTGCACACTTGGCTCTGCTACATCTGATGTAGCAGAGCCGAGTGTGCACACTCGGCTGTGCTATATCAGATGGGCTGACTGGCACACGGTGTAGTTGAGCAGAACTGGCTCAGCACTGCTAAGTCTCTGCAGTAGCAGGCTCTGCTACATCTGATGTAGCAGAGCCGAGTGTGCACACTCGGCACATGGTGTAGTTGAGCAGAACTGGCTCAGCACTGCTAAGTCTCTGCATTCCCATAGGAATGCATTGGCCAGCCTTCGGCCAATCAGCGCTGGCTCTGCCGGAGGAGGCAGAGTCTAAGGTTGGACCTGAATGGAGACTGGTGTGGAGCGATCTTAGACTCCGCCTCCTCCAGCAGAGCCAGCGCTGATTGGTTGAATTCCATACTCAGGCCAATCAGCGCTGTCCAATGCATTCCTATGGGAAAAAGTTTATGTCACAAAAATCACAATTACAAACCCGATAGAGCCCCAAAAAGTTATTTTTAATAACATTCCTACCTAAATAAAGGTTATCCCTAGCTATCCCTGCCTCTACAGCTATCCCTGTCTCTTAGTCACAAAGTTCACATTCTCATATGACCCGGATTTGAAATCCACTATTCGTCTAAAATGGAGGTCACCTGATTTCGGCAGCCAATGACTTTTTCCGATTTTTTTCGATGCCTCCGGTGTCGTAGTTCCTGTCCCACCTCCCCTGCGCTGTTATTGGTGCAAAAAAAGCGCCAGGGAAGGTGGGAGGGGAATCGAATTTTTTTGGAGTTTGCCACGTGATGTTCGATTCGAATCGAACACATCGAACAGCCTGATATCCGATCGAACATGTGTTCGATAGAACACTGTTCGCTCATCTCTAATGTTGAACTCTTATTTCTTATAAGGTATGGTGCATATAACGTTTTGTTTGGTTTCCACTTTTAGCAGCTAATATACATTTACTTGCTTTTTTTTTTTTTTTTTTTTATAAAACATACACTTTAAATCAAAATGAAGGTGCCTGTTTGTATACAGTGCCAAATGGCATTTTGACAATTCATTCAGGTGTCTACATTTAGAAAATATATAGGTATTGGGAGAGGGGGTAGTATGATTTTTCAATGTTGCAATTTAGGTTTAATTTATTAATCTCAAAACTATGAAAATTGCCCTGGCAGTCAAAAGAGAGAAAAATCTGGGGGCCACACAGTGGCTCAGTGGTTAGCGCTGCAGCCTCGTAGCTCTGGAGTTCAAATCCTGTCAAGGGCAAAAAAACATCTGCAAGGAGTTTGTATGTTCTCCCTGTGTTTGCATGGATTTCCATCTCATATTCCAAAAAAGACATACTGATAGGGAAAAATGTACATTGTGAGCTCTATGTGGGGCTCGCAATCTACATTAAAGAAGAGAAAAATCTGAAGACTACTTGCAGTGAAAGGGTTGATTTAGCTAGCAGTTTTTGCATACAGAGTATATGGAGTAACTCCTGCACTCAAGATGCCAGGGTTGGGGGAGGTTCTGGGATTTCCACAGCTTACTTAAAGGGATTCTACCATTAAAAACATTTTTTTTTTCTTTGTCGTTGACACATTGGAATAGCCTGTCGGTATGCAAATGAGTTTTACAGCACTCGGGGCGGGCCCAGGCACTCAAACAGCACTGGAGGTGTCCCCAATGCTGTCAGAGAACTCTCTCCAGCGCCACCTCCATCTTCTTCTGGAATGTTGTCTTACTCACAGTAAATAAGCGGCCATTTTCTTATGGCCTGTGGGCATGCGCCGTCGGCTCTGCCTGAGGCCTACAATTTTCACTGCCTGCGCCGGAAAAAGACGCATGAAGACGATGTTCCAGATAAAGATGGAGGCGGCGCTGGAGAGTTCTCTCACAGCATTGGGGACACCCCAGTTCTGTTTAAAGGGATTCTACCATTAAAACTTTTTCTGTGGATAAGACGTTGGAATAGCCTTTAGAAAGGCTATTCGTCTCTTACCGTTAGACGTGGTCTCTGCCGCGCCGTTCCTCAGAAATACTGTTTTTTTACCGGTATGCAAATGAGTTCTCTCGCAGCGATGGGGGCGAGCCTCAGTGCTCAAAAAGCGATGAGGGTGTCCCCACCGCTGCCAGAGAAGTGTCTCTAAGTGCCACCTCCTTCTTCGTTCGCTGCGTCACTTCAATGTCTTCTTCTGGTGCAGGCTCGTAAACTAGCAGAGCAGAGCAGACTGCGCAGGCGCACAGGCCACGGGAAAATGGCCGCTAACAATACTGTGCAAGCGCTGGAAAACATTGAAGATGACGCAGCGGACAAAGAAGGAGGTGGCGCTTGGAGACACTTCTCTGGGAGCGGTGGGAACGCCCTCATCGCTGTTTGAGCGTTGGGGCCCACCCCCATCGCTGCAGGAGAACTCATTTGCATACTGGTAAAAACCGCTATTTCTAAGGAATGGCGCGGCAGAGACCACGTCTAAAGGTAAGAGACGAATAGCCTTTCTAAAGGCTATTCCAACGTCTTATCCACAAAAAAAAAGTTTTAATGGTAGAATCCCTTTAAGCGCTGGGGCCCGCCCCCAGTGCTGTGAGAAAACTCATTTGCATACAGACAGAAAACGGAATTTTAACCGAACGGCAGGGCGAAATAAAATAATATTTTCTGGTGTTTGTTTTCACCTACAGGAAGTTGTAAATGCTTGGACTCTCCTTCAGAATCAGTGACCAATGTCTCTTCTTCAGCTGTGACTATCATTTTTAGCCTCTTTGTTTCTTGTTTGAGCAGTCACCCTATAGTATCAGTAGGTAAGATGTCTGGGGCTTTATGGTAAATTCTCATTGGTAATTTCTAGAGAGCTTAGTCTCCATGTCACACTATTGATTAAATATTTTTTGCTAGCGGACATACTATTACCATTGATACTTCTCATCATGAATGACCCTGTATAGGTGGAGACTTGTGTAAATGTAAAATATTTAATTATTAATTTATTGATTGATTAACTTATTTATTGTTCATGTTATATGGGAGTAAACTGCTGAACACCTGATGCGTGTCTCGCCTAGGATGGCTTCATCAGGAGAGTGAAGACTAGGTGAAATGAGCGTCAGGCGTTCAGCAGTTTACTCCCATTGGCACTGTGCAGTGGACTCTGTTGCTCACTAAGATAAGATAAAATAAGATAATCCTTTAATAGTCCCACAGTGGGGAAATTTCAACATGTTACAGCAGCATAGTAATACAGATACAGGATAATACACAGTAATATATTACAGACGTAGGCACACATATGCTGAGAAGAGAAGATATACTAGGAGTCCATAGCAGCTAAGGAACAGAAGAGAAAGAAGGAAGACTTCATAGTCATAATCATTAGTTTTCTGTGCGGGGTGATCTTCGCTTGGACTGATGTAGATTATAGCTGAAGGTGATAGCTCCTTCTCACACTTGCGGTGGAGCAGACGGTCACTTACAGTGCTGCCAAGTGCCATCAAGGCCTCATACATGGGGTGGGAGTTGTTCTCCCGCATGGAGGTCACCACAGACAGTGTCCTTCTGTCACCCACCACCTGTACTGGGTCCAGGGGGCTCCCCAGGACAGAGCTGGCCCTTCTGATCAGCCTGTCAAGTCTATTTCTGTCCCTGGTTGATATACTGCTCCCCCAGCAGGCCACACCGAAAAAGATGGCTGAAGCAACCACAGAGTTGAAAAAGGCCCTAAAAAGTGGCCCCTGGACTCCGAAGGCCCTCAGCCTCCTGAACAGTTAGAGCCTGCTGTGACCCTTTCTGTGCAGTGCCTCCAGATGATCATCCCAGTCTAGTTTATTATTGAGGAGCACACCCAGATACATATTTTACTATGTCTCTGGGTATGCAATTTTTGATATATGATGTTGCTATTTAACTGGCTAGTTGTCTAGCTGGCTAGTAGCTATATTCCCTGGGTGGAGTGTTATATGCACATACTTTGTCGTAGAGACATTATAGTATATACCTATGACCAGTGCTGCACCTCCCATGAGGCGACCTGAAGCGACTGCTTCAGGCGGCGCTATGCCAGGGCCCCGGGGGGGGGGGGGGAAACACTGCTCCACCGGCCTCCCCTCACACTCAGGCAGAGAGCAGGTAGTCTCCCTGCCTGCTCTCTGCCTGCTAATGTCGCTCCGCCATGCCCCCCTTCGCTCCGTCCCGCTGCCCTTCGCTCCGCCCCACCCGCTCCGCCCCCTCCTGCCCGGCTTTCTGTCGTCCGCCTCGGGCGGCAAAAAAGGTAGGTTCACCCCTGCCTATGACTAGGAGCTGCACCACACTTTGCTGAGTGGGTTGATTTATGTGTCTCCCTGTGATTTTTTAAACTATTTAGTTATCAATAAATATTTTTTATATATATTTGTGCATTTGTCTCATGTTTCCTTTGGTTGTTATGTTTATTCTATAGTGGGCCTTTATTTGGTAGGGTATACACTTTTTGGTTTTTGTTAACCAGTTTTCTTTATTATGAAGAGGATAATAGAATACTGGATGGGGAAACACTGTTGATGTAATGTTCTTGGCCTTTGCAAAGCTGTTTAAAGTAAGTCTATCAGAAACCCCCCCCCCAAAAAAAAAAAACCAAAAAACAATTTTAACCTAATGACACAGTACAGTAGTCTTTATAACGACTATTCAGCCATATCTTTTGCAAGATCCTCCTCAAAGTTTTTCCTCTACGCTCAACAGCAGCTCAACTGGGGTATTCCTGCCCCTATGAGCTGTTAGGACAGGTGGAATTTTTAATTACCTAACAGCTTTGACCCCTATAAGAGGCTGGAAGACCAACTCCCCCTTGGGGGACAGGACAGGTGGCAAGGGGGAGAGGTGTTCTGGCCTCTTACTGGGGTCAGGGCTCCCTCCCCCCTGGATTCTTACCTCAGCTTGCCTTCTTCCTGGTCCGCGCTCCTGACTGTCGGCTCCCCCTCCACAGCTTGCCGGCTCCGGCGGGCGTATGTGCGCGCTGGAGCCGGAGGGGGGAACTTTGTTTTGCCGGCGGCTGGGCGGAATTTCGCGGCCGGGTTACGCAGTAGGTCACAGCCCGGACTTGGCCCCGGCCTAAGGTTTGGAGGCATTTTTTCCCTACATTAGTCCACTAATAAATTATGGTTCATCCCCCCTCCACCCTACAACTACTACAGGAGGGGGCAGTGACCTCGGTTTGTGCTCGGGCTTCGGATTCTGGCTCCTCCCTTTCCTACGGAAGACCTATATAACACCCCTCCACCACCTAGTCTTTGCTTGTCACTCCGGTTACAGGCACCTACTCAAGCACCCTGTGTCAGAGTAGTATTTGCTTTGCTGTTTGCTTTGTTGAGACAATGTTTCGCTGCGTGAGGTCTGGTGGAGGGGGAGGGTGTGGGTGGCTACCTGCTGATTTTTAAGGATATTGATTGTTTGTCTCTTCTTTCCTAGAATGTCATCCTCATCCTCTTCCGCCCTTCCTCCCAGGAGAAAGAGTGCGTCCAAGAGGAAGCATCTGGCCTGTGCCAAATGCAGGATCCCGCTGCCAGACTCCTGTGAATACAGGTTTTGCTAGGGGTGCAGAGCTCCTCCCTCTGAGGCCACCCCCATCCGCGAGGTGGTGTCGTGGGTTAAAGACTTTGTGTCGCACTCCATGAGGAGGGTGGAGGACACTGTCTCCCACCTGGCAAAGAGGCCCCGCCTGGAGTCAGCCGAGCTTTCTCTCCCCCCCTGGAGAAACTACACATCAGGGAAATGGACTCCTCCTCCGAAGACCCGGAGGATTCGGAGAAGGAGATCTTCCCACTAGAGAAGATGCCTAGGCTCTTTAAGATCATCAGGCCTAGAGATTGGGAGGCTGGCGAGGGGCCGAGCCACAGGTCGAAAACCTTCAGAGGCAACTCGGATCTAATTTGGACCATGGAGGGAGAGTGGAGACGTCCCGAAAAGGGCATTTGTGCCATCCAAGAGGTTTAAAGCGCTGTTCCCTACCATTGAATCACAGCAGGGGCCCTGGGGTCCGCCACCTAAAGTGGAAATCGCAGTGGCGAAACTTTCCCGACGCACAGTACTCCCCGCAGAGGACGGCTCGGGTCTACGTGATCCCATGGACCGGCGGGCAGAAGGGTCCTTGAGGCGTACTTATGCAGCCTTCTTCTCAGGCCTCTGTGGCCATCGCGGCTAATGAGGTCGTCTCGGGCCTCCAATCAGAATTACATTCCCTCAGTAGGGATATAGATGCAGGAGTCAATGGGGATGATCTCCTCACTGCAGTCAAGGACATCAACCTCCTGGTTGACCACCTTTCGGAGGCTACGCGATTCCAGGAAAGACTGGCGGCTAGGGCTATGGCGCTCTCCACTGTGGCCAGACGTCCCTTGTGGCTGAAGCCGTGGCGCGTGGACAACTCATCAAAATTCAGCCTCTGCTCGCTCCCCTTCGAACCAGGGATGCTCTTCGGCAGAGAGCTGGACTGTATAATGGAGGGCATCGCTGACTCCAAGGGGAAGAATCTCTCCCAACCTGTTGAGAGGCAAAGATCCTTTCGAGGACGTGGATCTTCCCAGAGAGGCTCCAGGGGCCAGAGGCACGCTGGACCTCAGTCCAGAGGTAGAGGACGCAGTACCTCCCGTGAGCGCAGGAAGACACTCTGACGGTATTACCTCCTGCCCCCCAATCCCCTCCGAAGTAGGCGGACGCCTTTCCTATCATGCAGCTGCCTGGCTCCTGCACACCTGGGATCCCTGGGTCATCCAAACAGTGCAGGAGCGCTACAGGATAGTCTTCATATCTCGTCCTGTAGACAGATTTATAGCAACTCGCCCTTTTCAGGGCCCCAAACAACTTCATCTGGAGAAGGCCGTTCAAGAGTACATGGACAAAGCAGCACTGGAACCTGTTCCTCAGGTGGAACGAGGCCAAGGTGTCTACTCTCCAGTTTTCCTGGTACCCAAGATTTCGGGTGAATGGCAAATGATCATAGATCTCAGATATCTGAATCAATTTATCCTCAGGGTATGGTTCCGCATGGAAACCATCAAGTCTGTGCTACCCTTCTTACAACGCGGAGATCACTTCGTCACCCTGGACCCAAGGGATGCTTACCTCCACGTACCTATCTTTCCCACACACAGGAAATTTCTAAGAGTTGCAATATACATAGATGGAAGACTTCTGCACCTTCAGTTCACCGCCCTCCCATTCGGCATATCATCAGCCCCCCACACCTTCACAAAGGTGATAGCTCCGGTCGCTGCTGCCCTGCACCTCCAAGGGATCTTCATAGTCCCATATCTGGATGACTGGCTTCTCAAGGCTCAGTCAAAGGAGGTCCTCACCACGCAGGTACAGACCATAGTAGCTTTGCTAAGCCAGCTGGGCTGGCTAATAAACTGGCAAAAGTTAGTTGTGATTCCATCAACACGAATCGAGTTCCTGGGTTTCATTTTAGACTCTCTCAACATGACGATCTCTCTGCCTTCTCCTCGCAAGGAAAAGATTGCTCGAGCGGTTCATCATCTCTCCGTCACCAGGAAGGTTACGATCAGGACGGCCATGAAAGTCCTTGTCTTGATGTCCACCTCCATAGAAGCAGTCCCCTGGGCCCTGTGGCACATGCGCCCACTGCAGAATGAGATCTTGAGAGTCTGGAATCACAGTCCTTCGGGACTACAGAAGCCTATCCAGTTAACCATCAGCACCCGGCAATCACTAGCCTGGTGGTCCCATCTACACGATGGGCAGTCCTCAGTCAGGTTCACCTCGACCCTGTTGACGACAGATGCCTCCCTCACAGGATGGGGAGCTCATCTGGGGGAGACCCCGGTACAAGGTACATGGAACCATCTGGATAGAATGCGGGGGTTAAAAAAATAGGGGTGGAGTTAAGAGTGGTATTTAAGATGGTCTTCAGTTAGTATTGTTTAAGCTATGAGTAAGAGACATATTTTATTGTCCCGAAACGCGTAAGCAGTGTTTACATTTGCAATATGGATCTATTTTTGTAAAGATTTTTTAATATGATTCAGTAAAAGTCAAGTTTTATCTATTTTTTGGCGCTGGAATTTTTATTACGGAACTTGTCTAGAGTACAGCTGAGGTTCATCCCAGGATTCTTGCCAAAGGTACCCACTCTTCAGAATATCAACCAGGTAATTGTCTTACCAGCCTTTTTTCCCTCTCCCACCTCTGAGTGGGAGGAGAAGATGCACAAGTTGGACTTGGTGAGAGCATTACAGATCTACCTGGAGCGCACTGCGCCCTTCTGAAGTTCAGAGAATTTGCTAGTCAACGTGTTTGGCCACCACAATAGAGGTGCCAAAGCATCCAAACCAACTCTGTCAAGATGGATTAAGGAAGCCATTATCTGCTCCCTACGTGCTCAAGATCTCCCGGTACCAGACTTTGTCCGTGCCCATGCCACTCGAGCAGTGGCAACATCTTGGGCCGAAAGGCGGTCCCTTTCCTTGGAGCAGATATGTGCCGCGGCTTCCTGTAGTTCGCATCTAACATTCGCCAAGCATTATAGACTGGATTGGCGGACGACGGAGGCTACAGCCTTTGGACACTCTGTGTTGGCATCAGCCTGCCAGGATCACCCACCCTAGGGTAAAGCTATACTTGCTAAATCCCCAGTTGTGCTGCTGTTGGGTGTAGGGGGATTGAAAGATTATGAATGATAATCTGTTTTCCTTTAGCTCAAACAGCAGCACAAGGCTCCCTCCCTATGCTGTATTATTGTACTATGTTGTGCTATTTTGTACTATATTTATTTCTCTGAAATATACGCTGCACTTTATTCTTGCTACTAACACAAGGGGGAGTTGGTCTTCCGGCCTCTTATAGGGGTCAAAGCTGTTAGGTAATTAAAAATTCCACCTGTCCTAACAGCTCATAGGGGCAGGAATACCCCAGTTGTGCTGCTGTTTGGGCTAAGGGAAAACAGATTACCATTCATAATCTTTCATTCTAAAAAAAAAAAATCACCTTTTTAGCTGTAAACACAGGGTTGTTGTCCTTCAGTTCCAAGCACAGCCGCATCATCAGTTTCCCTATTGGTCCCTTCCCCCTGCTCCTCTTCATAGCTGCATCACTTGCATCACATTCTGACATCCAGTGCGTATGAAATCTTGCGCCTGCACATTACGCTCGGCCACTTTGAGTCACAGCCAAGGCACAGTATGGCTTGTTTAGGGCTCCAAAGAAGATGGTGTACTGAGCCATAGCAAAAAGTGCTGCAGAAGAAAAAATGCAGTGGAAATGCATCGCAGTTTTTCCTGCATCGCTTTTCATATAAAGTCCACAGAGGTTTCCTACATGGACTTTCTGCTTCCATTACACCTATAGGGAAATCACCTGTGTTTCAATAGGTACAATTGACATGCTCCGAATTCCAAAACCAGGACAGCTTTGGAAATCGCAACATGTCCACTGCGCATATTTTTTCTGCAATGTGTGGATAGCATTCGTCATGTGGGGCCCCGGTCTAGAGGAGTTAAATTAATTTAGGCTTGAAAAGAGGCGTTTAAGAGGAGATATGATAAACCTATATAAATATATAAATGACACCAGAAAAAAACAAAAACGAGGTAGACTGTACTATGAAAAGCATACGGAAAATATAAAAATATTTATTAATATGTTAATACAATTATAACAAGAAAACACACACAATACAGGAAACAATTCCCACGAAGGATCCGCTTAGCCACAGTTTCATCGTCCCTTTATGAAGACATTATATTGCCAAATCACATGGTGTTTATAAATACACTCCAAGTTAAAAAAGCACATTAGCATAAGGATGAAATATAATAAGCATGAAGATGTAATACAGAGTGTTTGCACATATAAGTATATCAGTAGACACTATTATAGCCACCAGTCATTAGTACAGCACAACCTTATATCTAGCTGAGAACAACAGCTGTGTCACAGTATCAGTATCTAAGGTAGAGACATGTAAATTAAGGGGTACAGATAGTCACAAGCGGACCTTAAATTTTTTCCGTCACACGACATGTTCCTCTGTGCACAGCCCTCTGCTAAGTTTTTGTTTTCTAAATATATAAATGGCCTGTAGAAAAAATATGAACAAAAGCTGTTCATTGTAAAACCTCCTTAAGGATAAGGCCCCATGTTGCGGAAATGCAGCCTTTTTTGTTGCAGATTTTGCTGCAGTATTTTGAGAATCGCACAAAACAGAGAAAACAAGGTAAGTATGACACTCAAAATAAACAGAAAAATTACCATAAATATACAAAAATAAGTACAATTTTATTAGAAGTAGATGACATTAAATACCTAACCAGGACACACAAGGACGAAAAATATGACCATAAGAACAAAGATCCCATAGGTAGGTCACCAAGACAAAAACGTAACTATAAGAGACACAACAATGTACGCATATTACCTGCAAAGTGGCTCAATAAATATTAATATAAGGAAATTGTTTATTTTTGTACCGTGTTAGCCAGTGGCTAGGAAATATTAAAAAAAGAAAAAACAAAACTAGAGTCTTCAGTAGTTGATACCTTTTTTAATGGCTAACTCATAATGATGACAGATTACAACGTTTCGTAGATCTCGGCTTCTTTCTCAAGTAAATTTAAAAACAATTTCTGAAGGATGCATATTTATGTACAAAAGGACACTGGGAATAGAATTTTAGGAGGGAGGGGGGAAGGGGGAAAGAAGGTTATTGGTATATACAAGTAAACAATTCCATAGTTCCCAGGTTCTTATCAGTTCACAGAGTGTCTTTATGGCTGTGTCAGTTCAGTGATTTCTGTAGGATGCCATGAACCCATGTGACAGATTCATCCCTTCCTCCAGTGTTTGAAGCAGGGTCATCAGCTTGTACACATGAATCCGTCGCTCTTTCCTTGATTCCCTCTTAAAACCAAAATTTTCATTTCATTGGTGATATTATGATCTTCATTGCAGAAATGTTTTAGCACGGGAAGTTCCATTCTTTGTTCTCTAATTGTATGGCGATGTGACTTGAGAGTGACTTCCTATCCACCTGCACCACCAGGCCTCTGGCCTACTATCGCTTCATTGGTGTAGGCAAGCAAGGTCTGAGTAGGACTGCAAGCCCAGCCTGAGAATGTAAACCCTAGATCATGAGGGTAGTTGTTCAGTCCCTAGAAATTGCAAAAGTCACAGGAGGAGATATAGTATCATATCACATCTTATCCATATTGTAGCAGGGATCAGATGGCAGGACCTTAGGTGTGTGGACTGGGAAAACCCGACGTGCGTTTCGGCAACACCTTCTTCCGGGGGAAGAATGGGTAAAAAAGCCTCCCATTGATTTCAATGTGTCCCACGCGTAAAACACAACTCAATAGGATTCTGTTTTTCAGCACTGACTCTTTACACGAGTTATTGACACAAAAACAGTGCCACAAAACTCTGTGTGAATGCATCCTCAATTGACAGCTTCAAAAACGGCTTAGGCTAGGTTCATACCCCTAGGAGACCTTGCTGCAGATTCCGCCTAAAATCGGTAGAGAGAAAAATCAATATTGTCCATGGGTAACTTTTTAGCAGGATGGGCTCTCCATCTCCACATTAGATGCCTTTCTTTTATAGTCGAATAACATTGATGCTTATGGAAATGTATAGAATGCTCATTTCCTTCACTTGAAAATCGAAAAATACCTCGAACGATTAATAATGATTTTGCTGCTGATAGACTCTGTTTCACTGTATATGGCCTTTAGTGTCCCTCGTATTCACAGACAGTGCTTCAATTATACCTACACAGAAAACGCCAGCACTTCTGTAGGTATAATTGACATGCTGTGATTTACAAAAATGCAACAGTTTAAGAAATCTCAGCATGTCCACTGCGGATATTTTTCTGCAATGTGTGGATGGAATTAGCCAAAATTAGACATCTCCTGCTTCACCACTGTGTACCTGCATGCTCTGGCCCAGGGACCTGTAGGCATGATGGGATGACGTCACTCACATTGCGCCTGCAGCTCCACTCCAGGAGAAGAGACTGCAGACTGAGCAGCAGGGGAGCGAGGAGAGGAGGACATTAAACTGTGGGAGTAGCTGGAGGGTGACACGTCCGCCTCCAGTTTCCCCCAGTTTATTGTCACTTTCCAGCTATCCCTACGGTTTAATCTCTCCCTCCAGCTGCCCCAGATTAATGTTTCTCTTTAGGTGCCCCTAGTTTAATATCCCACTTCAGCTGCCCTCAATTTATTGTCCCCTTCCCACTACCATCACGATTTTATGTCCCCCTCCAGCTGCCTCCAGTTTCATATCACCTCTAGTTTCCCACAGTTTAAACTGGGGCACGAGGAGAGGGACAAGTGTGGCAATTGGAGGGGAACATTATAATGTGGGGGGCATATAATGTTAGGGTTGTTGACTGTAGAAGTGTTATACTGTGTGGGGGAACAAAAAATGCATGAGAATGGGCGGAGTCAACATCAAAGTGGGTGGAGCTAAATTTGCCACAGTGCCGGAGGTATGTGTGTGAAGTGAAGCTGCCACCTCTGTTTGTATTGTGGACAAGGAAACTGGTTGATGCTTGTGTCTTTTTTCGGCAGTTCAAACAATCCTCTCTACTGGTGCTTGCCCTCAAGTAACCACTGCCCCAACACCTCCTACCATTTAGGTCAGAGTAGCCTGCATGCCAGGCAGTTCGTCAAAGCAACCGTCCTGCTTCTCCCAGTTTAATGAGGCACCCTCTCAGTACCCTCTCACCCTCTTACCAAGAGATACACTACCAAAAAGTAGCCTCTGAGAGCCTTTTTATAGGAAGAAGCATTTTTACACCCACTTGTGGCAAGACCCTTCATCTACTCAGAACACACCTGTAATCATTTACATATCTGCCTTAAGCATAACTGCATGCTGAGTTTTCTACTTGGAGCATTCTATCTGAATGGGATATTTTTTTGTTGTCAATGAGTATATTTAGAAAGCAATAAATTGTTCTGCTATAATACCTGGAGGTGCTAGGATCACTCTTAGTAATAGGGTCACCAGTGGATGGGGCCTGTATGCATTGTAATGTTTGATATGAGATCAACATTAGTCTGGGAATGATATTGAAGGCTATCAATGTAATTTATGGATGATAATGTGTTACTTTATGGCTTTGTATCATCCCTTATATCTGGGGTGGAATTAATCTTATCAGGAAAAAATAAATAAGGAGTGATTACATGTCAGGCTAGGGTCACACTTGTGCCTGCTCACCGTTCGGAGATTCTATTCCCGAATCCACTTGAAAACTGTGGAGAGAAAAGTCCTGCAAGCATTTCCTGGACGGAAACCTGTCAGGAATCCGGTGGGCCCCATTACAGTTCCTGCAGGTAGCTGCTTTTTAAATGGATTGAGTTTCTATTTCTCGGGTCCCCAAGCAGACCTGCGGAATGGAAGGCTGGACGCTAATGGACCCCCCCCCCCAAAAAAAAAAAAAAAAAAAAAAAAAGAAAACAAAAAACAAAAACACTACCAACTGCTATCATGTGATCCAGAGAATAATATCCCATTGTTGACAATGAGGTTCAGGAACTGAAGATTATTTCGTCTTCTGTGTCAGTTTTTCATGGCTTACAGGCCCTTCACTTTTTATCACTATGTCTCCATTTTGAAAAAAGAAATACAGATGCCGAAAAGGATGTAAATATATGCCTTGAAAATGGCCTCCACTTTATAGATTTCAATGAATTTCTCCACCCTCTTAATAATTAAAGGGGTATTCCCACGTTGCATACTCACCAGTCTTCACTGCTGTAAAATCTTCTTTCTTCCTGGTTTCTTGCATCATTTGGTGGGCGGGGTTTCACATGCAACCTGCCGTTTAGCTCCACCCCCAAATTAGCATGAAGCTCTGCCCACCCATATTGGACTATGAAGTACAGGCAGCAGCAACTCCATTCTGTGTTACATACAGAGACTGCCTGTCTCTGCCATAATGAACACAATTATATTAGCTAGCCTGATAACTGGGAGAACAGAAGAGGAGTTCAGAAATGAAAGCAGCTCCTCTCCCCTATCTGAGTGCAGGACCTAGGTTTTTTTTTTTTTTTTTTTTGGTGCCGCCCCCTGAGAGGCTGGCTGCCTTTGATGCAGTGCTCCAAGCTGGGAGCAACTTTTTCTTTCCTTTTTCACTCTTTTTCTCTATATCTTCAAGAATCCGGTAACCAAGCAATCTAGCACTATGAATTTAGCAACTATAAATCGAATGGAAGACCCTGTGGAGTTTTTTGTTCCTTTTGTTTCCATTGTAAAGCATGGACTCAAGACCTGGTTCAGCTGGTTTCCACATGTGCCTGTTACCATCCCCCCCAGCTAGGACAGCATGGCTCAACATGCGGCATGGAAGAGAAACCTACATGGAAATGCGGACTTCTTCGTTCAAGGAGATGATTTCTGGCGTCAATTGCTGATGTGTGAAGATGCTACAGCTGACTGGTATTTCTTTCTATTACTGTGGACACGTGGGACACTGTTACAACCTGGGAACCATCACCCACCTACCCCAGGAGTTATGGAAGCTTGGCAAGAGAGCAGCACCATGTATACCTGGATGGTCTCTGACTTCCTTGGGGCAGTAGAACACTGTGGTAAGGAGGAGGAGGAGGAGGGCTTGTGATGAAGGACATTTGGGGCATTTTTTGTGGTTAAAAGGACAATAGTGCTGATGCAAGATACCGAACTATCAGCTGTGAGCAGGAGATCTCACCACGTACCAAAGGAACTGCCACATGTTATCATGATAGCTGCTTATGTCCCCCACCTCTGCAAAAATTTCTGCTTGTTATATCCACATGCTGTGACCCCCCTCCTCGTGTCCTACAACCAAGTCGGCTGTATTATTATTATTATTATAATTATTATTATTAACATCAATCTGCACAGAGAACTAAATGATCCTGCAGTATGTCTGTGTTTCTTTCTTTTTTAGTTGCTATGATTCCTAGGATTTCTCTATCTGCCATGAGCTTCTATGTGTTTCTCTCTTGTTATATACTACTGTACCATCTATGAAACTGTATCACTGAAATTTCCCCATTGTGGGACTATTAAAGGAATATCTTATCTTATCTTATCTTAGGTCACGTGGTGTAGACACAGGAATAGCTATAAGCACAGGCTCGGTCCTTGCACTTAGCCCCTCCTCCCTCCCCCCTGAGAGCAGCAGATAAGTCAAGGGCTGGGTCAACAATGAATTGAATAAAGTAAGATAGTGGACAAACAAAGCAGTTTTGCTGAAGCAGTGTATTTAGGAAAAGTCTTACATCCACATTAACAGCAGTATAGATAGGATCCTTGTGATGGGACAACCCCTTTAAGGAGCACTGGAGGAGGTATTGTGCACTAGAAAGGAAATCTGCACCAGTCAGGAGCTAGTGTAGGTTTCATGTATAACTTTACTTTTCTGGTGTGAATCATAGCCTGCCTTGATTACCATTACATCCATTTTGGTAAAAAGTGGCGAGTGGGGGCACAGAACCAACAATGTCGCACATATTTGTACCACATCTATGGCCATTTAGGACAGAAAACTGGCATATATGGTTTAACATATTTCCCTAGCTGATTATTGAAACTTTGTATAGCTTTATATTGCATAATAAATTCTATTTATTTTCAAAACGCTTTATCAGGGCATTGGTTACATTTCATCATTTAGTTTTTTTATTTTTTTTAACATGAATCTTTAGGCTAAGGTCCCACTTTGCGGAATTCAACTAAAAAACGTTGCGGAGAAGAACGCAACTGAAAAACATCGCATTTGAAAACACAAGCGTTTCTGCAGGTAAAATTGATGTATCATGTTTTTCTGCAGCATGGGATTAGGCAGAATGTCATTCACTTTGCTGGTACTGTAAAATGCAGTGTTTCTGAATTATGAGATCTAAGCCTTATACGCTAAACGACGTGACGTGAAAATTATTGTCAAGTCTTGGTAAAAGAGAATAAAAATTATATTGCAAATATTAATAGTGAAGTTTTAAAACTCTGCACCTTAGGCTTCTTGCAGACGACCGTGGCTGAGATCAGTGTGCTATCCGTGTTTTTCAGTACACTGATCCATTCATTTCTATGGGCCCGTACACATGACCTTGAATTTAATGGTCATGTTTGCTGGCCGACAATCTGGGCCACAAAATATAGAACAGGTCTTTTTCCTATCCTATTTTTTGATCCTGCTTCCGTGGCTCCTATTCATTTAATGAAAGGGGCTGAAGAAGCACGGCTGTTGCACAGGCAGCACACGGGAGACATCTGCGTGTCTCCCATGCGCCACCCATGCCTTTAATTCATGGTCATCTGCAAGCGACCTTAGGGGGATTTAATATTGATAGTCTAGGCCAGGGGTGCCCAATACGTCGATTGCGATCTACCGGTCGATCGCGATGGACGTATGGGTCGATCGTGGGATGCAGCCAGGGATCCCCGGTGTCTGCTTGTTCACAGCGCAGGCTGAGAGTCGACTCTCAGCCAGCGCTGTGCAAGCACTCTGGACACTTGCTGGCCGCTCTTAGGGATGAAGGGGGCTGGGGTGCTGCTTGTTCACAGCGCAGGGTGAGAGTCATCTACAGACACTGGCAAGCGGGGCTGCCACAGCCCCAGCCTGCCAGTGTCCAGAGATAACTGTCAGCCTGCGCTGTGAACAAGCATACAGGGGGAATCCCTGGGCGGCCACAGAACGCCGCTGTCTCCTGCTCTCACGCTCCGCCAGGCCCCGCCCATATACCAGGCCCCGCCCACAGACACGCCTAGGCACGCCCACAGGCCCGGCCCCACCCACAAGAAGTGGGTAGATCTTTTGACTTGGTCATATAATAAAGTAGCTCACATGCTGGCAAAGTGCGAGCACCCCTGGTCTAGGCTTTGTCGATCAGAGCAGTAGTGTGTCTATATCATGAAATATCTACAACACAAATGGTAACATAGTATGTATGTAAGGAGAGCTGACAGGTGCTCTATAAGTAAAAAATTCATCTTAAAGAACTACTGTATAACAAATTCAATTCAGGCCACATTGGGATCTCCGATGGTGACACTACCACAGAAACCAGGGGTCTATGGGGACCATGGATGCCTGTGGGCTCTCCTGGTGGACCCGAACAATGAAGAGCTTAGCGCAGGTGTGAACGTAGCCTTAGAAAGAGTTAAATACTGTCTGAGACTTATACTAAGCAGTAAAAAGCATTGGACCTAGGGAAGAATGCAGCTTAAAGCGCCCAAATTCCAGAAGGAATTATATTAAATACGAAGTTATGATGTTATGTTTTTAACCTTTCATCTCTCCATATCTACTTGTAAATAATATAGCAATTTAGAAAAAAAAATTGCATTTTCAAGAATTAAGTTGCTACTATTAAGTTTGACTATTGTAATGGTATGTACGTGGAATAATGCGTCTATGTAACGGAAGAGTGCCGAAGATGTAAAGAATAGAACTGCAAGATGAAATATTTGTCACATGGTTAAAAGATGACCAAAATATAGATATGAAGTCCAGTATATATGACCTAATAATTTAGGATAATTGGGGTTTATTTACTAATACTGTCAATTTAAACATAATAAACTACCCTAGACAGGAGAAAAGTGGGTTATATTTCTCTAGACTGGTATATTTTACCAGTATATACCAGTAGAATTGTGCTGTAGTATTGTACATCACTTTTGTCGCGTGACAAAATTATTTAATAAAATTGAATTTACTGTCATAGAAAGAGAGAAAAGGAATTCAAGCCAATAAGTATTGCGATGTATTGAGGAGATAGCTTCTTGTAATAGGTAATATGGCAGGGTGGTAAGGTGGAAGTGGGTTGCACAATGCCAGTAGGTTTCTTTGTTGGCCTGGTAGGAGATCACAGCTCTCGGACGGCGGTCTGTTTGATTTCTATGTTCCACAGATAACACGGTCAAGGAGCATTTTCTAAATCAATTGGTGTTGGTGAATATTTAACCCCCCAGCTAACTCCTGCTTTCTCTCATCCTCCTCCTTTCATTCTGTTCTCACCTCCTCACTTTTAATCTCAATATAAACTGGACTCAATGTGACATCAAATCCACCCAGCTGGAAGCAAGTCACAGCGTTGTAATTACACTGAGCATGAAAAGCAGAATAAAGTTCCTGGCATAAGGAAAATACTTCATATATGAAGACAGCTTACACTGAATAGTATGTTTTTTCCAGGAAAAGAACAATCCAAAAACATCTATTTACTGGAAAGAAGCTGAGAAGAAGAATTTTAACAGCTGATCATTTGCCATAAAGATACAATCAGAAGAAGAAGAAGAATATGACTTCGGTTGGGGTGCAGATGATGGGTTACTTCCTGGCCGTTTTGGGTCTTCTTGGCACAGTTATTACTACACTATTACCTGACTGGAAGGTTAGTTCCTATATTGGAGCCAGTATTGTGACTGCTGTTGGCTTTAATAAAGGGCTTTGGATGGAATGTGCTGTTTTTAGCACCGGTATCACCCAATGTGATATATATAACTCCATGCTGGGACTGCCGCAAGAAACTAAGGCTGCCCAAGCCCTCATGATCACATCGTGTGTAGTCTCTTCACTTGCTACTCTGTTCACAGTTTTTGGCATGAAATGTACTATATTTAATCAAGGCAATCCTGGAAAAGATAAACTGGCAGTGACTGGTGGAGTTTTTTTTATTCTAGGTGGCATTATTTGTTTGGTGCCCATATGCTGGAACTTGCACACCATTCTTCAAGACTTTAACAACCCATTGCTTCCTGATGCCCAGAGGTATGAGCTGGGATCTGCCCTCTATCTTGGTATTGTCTCTTCAATATTTTCTGTACTGGGAGGTTCGATTCTATGCGCCTCTTGCCCACCGAAAGACCCTGACCAAAATTTTTACAGCAGATATCAGAGCAAAGCCCTGATGGCAGGTAAAGGACAAGGAAACGCTGCCAGCACAACGCAGGCTTCTAAGAGAGAGACAAGTGGCTATAGTCTTACTGGCTATGTATAAACTAGTCAGAATATGACAAGTGACAGTGCACTATATAGGTATGGTTGATGTGTTAATGTATTGTCCAACATGGACTATGGCATGTGCATTTTGTAGGTTATTAAAAATAACCAAAGTACAACAATCAAAAACTGGTGAAATAAAAATGCAAATTATTATTATTATAACTGATTTCATCAACCTAGGACAGTGTCAATTGAAAATCAACCTGTCAATTCATTTGTATTGTACAGTATGTAGTGATATTATTCCTGTATAGCTAAAAACATCTGTGAGCTACTATCAAGCATGTGATGATATTACGTAGAATTTATATTTTTTCCAAAATAAGCAGATCACAATCTATATTCTTAAATGTCAGTTTACCAGTTTAAAGCAAAAAACTTCTGATTTTCTAAAAATGGACTTAAAAAATCACAGTAAGTCCTTCTCAAATCACTCAGTGTCGCAGCGTCTTTATATTATAGGGTGTGGTATGTAGAGCAAATACGCAATACGTTTCCTGAAGAGCAATAAAACAAATTACAAAATCTAGTATCAAATCCATGTGCTTGTAAAAATCTGTTACTCCATTTTTCTTATACTGTAATCACATTGTCGACACAAAGTTTCTTAAGTTAAACATTTTGTACGTTTTGCAATCATATTTGTATATTTCATAGGAACCATTAAATATGATTTGATATAAAAAGCAGGAAGTCATTTGTATGATTTTTTTGTTACCTGTAAAGTTCCTCACTCCTATGAATTTAAAGTTTTCATATTTAACTCTTAATGTACATGTGAATAGTTGTTGAGCCAATGTGTTATTATCGTGCACAATGTCATGTGAGTGTTTTATTTGTTGTATTCAATGTGTGTGCAATAACTATGGAAAGGGATGGAATTATTCTGCTTCAAATAGAATACAAACCCTTTGTAAATCCCATTGTCTGCTTGCTTTTAATACAGAGGAGGATGTACTATTTACCTAAAAAACACCTATAACTATCACACATAAGTCGTACTCGTGTATTCCTCGACATGCAGTATTTTATTTTCAGCTTAATTCCCAAACATGTATAATGTAGCTACAAGTAAGCTATGTACATACAGGAAAAAGACAAAGATATCATTAAAAACACAAAATAGAATAGTCTAAGGTACAAATAAGGCTGTTTACATAATCTTTAGACATATCAAACCATGTGTCTTGGACACATGCCCTGGGCACAGAATGTAATGTGAACCGAGCCTAAATCACTATTCTTCAGTGCAACTTTATACAATGGTTTCCGTTTATTCAGTCACTATTAGAGATGAGCGAACAGTAAAATGTCCTAGGTTCGATATTCGTTTCGAGTAGCCCCTCAATATTCGACTACTCGATTCGAATATCGAACCCTATTATAGTCTATGGGGGAAAATGCTCGTTTCAGGGGTAGGCAACATTCGATCAAATTATACTTACCAAGTCCACGAGTGAGGGTCGGGCTGGATCCTCCGAGAAGTCTTCTCCGTGCAGCGTCCCTGTGGCGTCTTCCGGCTCTTCCGGCTCTTCATTCACTCTGCCAGGCATCGGGCCTGTGCAGAACCGACTGCGCATGCCCGCACTACAAGCGGACATGCGCAGTCGGCTCTGCCCAGGCCCGATGCCTGGCAGAGTGAATGAAGAGCTGGAAGACGCTGTGGGGAAGCTGCACGGAGAAGACTTCTAAAGGTAGGAGAAGAACCAGCGTTGATTGGCCGACTGTATAGCATTCGGCCAATCAATGCTGGTTCTGCATCGAACTTTTACATTTGAACAGTGAGTGGTACTCGATCGAGTACGAGTATTTCAAATACTGTAGTATTCGATCGAATACCTACTTGATCGAATACTACTCGCTCATCTCTACTAACTAACATAAATCTATTCACCCATTCCATAGATCTGGCCCCTAGGAGATTATTTGTAAACCAGCTCTGAATACCTACTCGATCGAGTACTACTCGCTCATCTCTAGTCACTATGTGTACATCCAAAAGTGGACAGTCATTTAAGACTTTGTGTTCTACAATGAGCATTATAGTGCCATGTCTGTTATAGATCCTTCAGGTACTCTGCATATTCAGTCATCTTGGTGAAGCACAATGATGCCTTAGCTTGGTGTAGTTTTGACACCTCCATTTTCATTTTTTGCATAAATCCAGAAAGTAATGTCAGAAGAAAGACTTAGGTGCCTCCTGATTTTAGATTCACTCCTGGATCTGAATAAAAAGTTCAATGAGCATTGATCATAAGGGCCCCTTCACACGGCGTAAGCGCTCGGCTCATTCCAAGCCGTACACGCAAGCGCTTCTAAACACTTCCCATTCACTTCAATGGGAGCGCTCGTAAAGCCGGCTTTATGCGCGCTCCCATTGAAGTGAATGGGAAGTGTTTAGAAGCGATCATGTGTACAGCTTGGAATGAGCCGAGCGCTTACGCCGTGTGAAGGGGCCCTATGGCCTTTAAGGTTCTATTCTGTTTAACTTCAAATTACATTGCAATCTAGTGTGATGGATAATTGTAAGATGGGAGTATTCTAATATTTCTGTGCTTTTACCTTTCCATCTTGAGGATGGGTCCCTGCATGGCGGAAACGCTGCAGTAAAAACCGTGGCAGTTTACAATCCCTGCAAAGTGGATGGGATTCTAGTGATTCCCATTCACACATTGCAGAAAAATCCACACTGCAAAAATGCTACAATTTTCAAAACCGACCTGGATTTGGAAATCGCAGCATGTCACTTATACCTGCGGAAACACCGGCGGTTTCCCCATAAGTATAATTGAAGCAGAAAGCGCTGCGGGAAAAACCGTGATGTGTTGTCGCAGTTTTTCCTGCAGCGCATTTTTTGCTGCAGCCTGCAATGTGGGGCCTTAGCCTGAAGTGGAATTATTACCCTACACTATTTATCAGCCAAACATACTTCATTTGGACATATATATATAAAAAAATAGCGGTAGTTTTATTAAAGTCCTCAGGCACATGCGATTTTATTTACCACTTGAAAGCTGACAGTGTGCTGAATTCAGCACACTGTCGGCTTTCACATAATATGTCACGGGGCTGGAGATATCAGTGCTGTTAGTTTCAGCACTGATCTCTGCCTACTGTCATAAGGGCGTTCCTGACAGTCTAACTCAGGGGTCTCAAACTCAACTCAGCATGTGGGCCGCAGAGCAAGATCCGAGCCAGTCGGCGGGCCGCACTGCGGCAAATTTAGCTCCACCCACTTTTATGTTGACTCCGCCCATTCATTTTCCATGTGGCCCCCACACTGTATAATCCTCCTACAGTCACCCGTAAACTATATGTTCCCCCTCCATCTTTCCCCCAGTTACATATACACCCTTCATCTGCCCCCAGATTCATGTCCCCTCCATCTCTGTCCCCAGATTCATGTCCTCCCCATCTCTGCCCCCAGATTCATGTCCCCCCATCTCTGCCCCCAGATTCATGTCCCCTCCATCTCTGCCCCCAGATTCATGTCCCCCCATCTCTGCCCCCAGATTCATGTCCCCTAATCTCTGCCCCCAGATTCATGTCCTCCCCATCTCTGCCCCCAGATTCATGTCCTCCCCATCTCTGCCCCCAGATTCATGTCCCCCCATCTCTGCCCCCAGATTCATGTCCCCACATCTCTGCCCCCAGATTCATTTCCCCACATCTCTGCCCCCAGATTCATGTTCCCTCCATCTCTGCCCCCAGATTCATGTCCCCACATCTCTGCCCCCAGATTCATGTCCCCCCATCTCTGCCCCCAGATTCATGTCCCCTCCATCTCTGTCCCCAGATTCATGTCCCCACATCTCTGCCCCCAGATTCATGTCCCCCATCTCTGCCCCCAGATTCATGTCCCCCATCTCTGCCCCCAGATTCATGTCCCCCCATCTCTGCCCCCAGATTCATGTCCCCTCCATCTCTGTCCCCAGATTCATGTCCCCCCATCTCTGCCCCCAGATTCATGTCCCCCCATTTCTTCCCCCAGATTCATGTCCCTCCATTTCTGCCCCGGGGTCATGCCGTTCTCCCCCCTCCCTTCGTCTGCCCCCAGTGTCATGAGCCCCCTCATTCCACCTCAATGTTTAAAGAGGACCTTTCACCATTTTGCCCACATGCAGTTCTATATACTGCCGGAAAGCTGACAGTGCGCTGAATTCAGCGCACTGTCGGCTTTCCCGATGTGGGCCCAGTGTGAAGAGCTTACGGTCCGGTACCGTAGCTCTTCTATGGTCAGAAGGGAGTTTCTGACAGTTAGTCAGAGACGTCCTTCTTCACAGCACAGCCAACCGCGCTGTGCTGTGAGAGCTGGGAGGAACGCCCCCTCCCTCTGCTCGCAGTACTCGTCCATAGACGAGTATTATCAGATTCATGTCCCCCATCTCTGCCCCAGATTCATGTCCCCCCCATCTCTGCCCTCAGAATCATGTCCCCCCATCTCTTCCCTCAGATTCATGTCCCCCCCATCTCTGCCCCCAGATTCATGTCCCCCATCTTGCTGACACACAGCCTGAACCTCCTATCATGCTCACACACAGCCTGCATCCCCTCCTATCATACTCACACACTGCTTGCATCCACGTCCCACCCCTTGCTTACACTTGCTGTCTCCTCCCTCCATCTTACCTTCCAGTCTCCACTCACTGCAGCCTTCCCTTCCTGTGTAACTCGGCACTGTACTGAATAGCTCCGCCCACACCAGAGTCCGATCACATGGTCCCGACGTCATCACAGGTCCTTTACCCCACTAGGATCTTCCCTGCTGCAAAGGCAGTGCGGCTTCTCAGCGGCTAAAGCCATCGGAAATATGTATTTTCCGATGGCTTTAGGCGACCCCTGTGTTTTGGTCGTTCGACCCCCGCCGGGGTCGTGACCCACAGGTTGAGAACCGCTGACGTAGGACCTAAACTGTATTATGCATTGTAGGATGCTTCTGCGGGCCGCACAAAACTGTTTGCCGGGCCGCATGCGAGTTTGAAACCCCTGGTCTAACTGGATTGTGAGTAACACCCCCTGACAGTGCTCGACCATAGCCCTGTACTGCAGAGGGGGTGTTCCTTACCTCCCAGCAATGATGCTTAGCTGTAATGAAGCCCCCCCCCGCACGAGTCTATGAACGAGTACAGTCATAGGGGCATTCCTCACAGCCCAGTTAGACTGTCAGGAAAGCCACTCATAGTGTAATCCCCATGGGTTAGTTTACACAATTTCATTGGTGACTATCAACAATTTATAGTACATTTTCAGCATAGTGGATGGTATTGAAATAAATCCCTTCCACGTGATGCACAAAAAACTATATAACAAAGTGACTTGTGCTGCAGATTTTATATATATATATATCTAGGGCCCGGTGGCGAACTTTTGACATGGGCTCCCCCCAACCAATGCCGAAGACCCCGACCGACACCCCCCCCCCCCCACATTCCTGTGCACACTTTTATGCCCCATAGTGGCCCCTGCACACAGTATTATGCTCCATAGTGGCCCTTGCACACAGTATTATGCCCCGTAGTGGCCCTTGCACACAGTATTATGCCCCGTAGTGGCCCTTGCACACAGTATTATCCCCCATAGTGGCCCCTGCACACAGTATTATGCCCCATAGTGGCCCCTGTACACAGTATTATCCCCCATAGTGGCCCCTGCACACAGTATTATGCTCCATAGTGGCCCTTGCACACAGTATTATGCCCCGTAGTGGCCCTTGCACACAGTATTATGCCCCGTAGTGGCCCTTGCACACAGTATTATCCCCCATAGTGGCCCCTGCACACAGTATTATGCCCCATAGTGGCCCCTGTACACAGTATTATGCCTTATAGTAACCCTTGCACACAGTATTATAACTAGAGATGAGCGAACAGTGTTCTATCGAACTCATGTTCGATTGGATATTAGGCTGTTCGGCATGTTCGAATCGAATCGAACACCGCGTGGTAAAGTGCGCCATTACTCGATTCCCCTCCCACCTTCCCTGGCGCCTTTTTTGCTCCAATAACAGCGCAGGGTAGGTGGGACAGGAACTACGACACCGGTGACGTTGAAAAAAGTAGGCAAAACCCATTGGCTGCCGAAAACATGTGACCTCTAATTTAAAAGAACAGCGACGCCCAGCTTCGCGTCATTCTGAGCTTGCAATTCACCGGGGACGGAGGTTTCCGTCCAGTTAGCTAGGGCTTAGATTCTGGGTAGGCAGGGACAGGCTAGGATAGGAAGGAGAAGACAACCAACAGCTCTTATACAGTCCTATGAAAAAGTTTGGGCACCCCTATTAATCTTAATCATTTTTAGTTCTAAATATTTTGGTGTTTATAACAGCCATTTCAGTTTAATATATCTAATAACTGATGGACACAGTAATATTTCAGGATTGAAATGAGGTTTATTGTACTAACAGAAAATGCGCAATATGCATTAAACCAAAATTTGACCGGTGCAAAAGTATGGGCACCTCAACAGAAAAGTGACATTAATATTTAGTAGATCCTCCTTTTGCAAAGATAACAGCCTCTAGTCGCTTCCTGTAGCTTTTAATCAGTTCCTGGATCCTGGATGAAGGTATTTTGGACAAACAATTCAAGTTCAGTTAAGTTAGATGGTCGCCGAGCATGGACAGCCCGCTTCAAATCATCTCACAGATGTTCAATGATATTCAGGTCTGGGGACTGGGATGGCCATTCCAGAACATTGTAATTGTTCCTCTGCATGAATGCCTGAGGATTTGGAGCGGTGTTTTGGATCATTGTCTTGCTGAAATATCCATCCCCGGCGTAACTTCAACTTCGTCACTGATTCTTGAACATTATTCTCAAGAATCTGCTGATACTGAGTGGAATCCATGCGACTCTCAACTTTAACAAGATTCCCGATGCCGGCATTGGCCACACAGCCCCAAAGCATGATGGAACCTCCACCAAATTTTACAGTGGGTAGCATGTGTTTTTCTTGGAATGCTGTTTCTTTTTGGACGCCATGCATAACGCCTTTTTTTTATAACCAAACAACTCAATTTTTGTTTCCAAAATGAAGCTGCCTTGTCCAAATGTGCTTTTTCATACCTCAGGCAACTCTATTTGTGGCGTACGTGCAGAAACGGCTTCTTTCTCATCACTCTCCCATACAGCTTCTATTTGTGCAAAGTGCGCTGTATAGTTGACCGATGCACAGTGACACCATCTGCAGCAAGATGATGCTGCAGCTCTTTGGAGGTGGTCTGTGGATTGTCCTTGACTCTTCTCACCATTCTTCTTCTCTGCCTTTCTGATATTTTTCTTGGCCTGCCACTTCTGGGCTTAACAAGAACTGTCCCTGTGGTCTTCCATTTCCTTACTATGTTCCTCACAGTGGAAACTGACAGGTTAAATCTCTGAGACAACTTTTTGTATCCTTCCCCTGAACAACTATGTTGAACAATCTTTGTTTTCAGATCATTTGAGAGTTGTTTTGAGTAGCCCATGATGCCACTCTTCAGAGGAGATTCAAATAGGAGATCAACTTGCAATTGGCCACCTTAAATACCTTTTCTTATGATTGGATACATCTGGCTATGAAGTTCAAAGCTCACTGAGGTTACAAAACCAATTTTGTGCTTCAGTAAGTCAGTAAAAAGTAGTTAGGGGAATTCAAATCAATAAAATGATAAGGGTGCCCATACTTTTGCACCAGTCAAATTTTGGTTTAATGCATATTGCACATTTTCTGTTAGTACAATAAACCTCATTTCAATCCTGAAATATTACTGTGTCCATCAGTTATTAGATATATCAAACTGAAATGGCTGTTGCAAACACCAAAATATTTAGAACAAAAAATGATTAAGATTAATAGGGGTGCCCAAACTTTTTCATAGGACTGTAAGAGCTAAATTCCAGGGAGAAGCTTGTCAGTATAACGTGGCACTGACGGGCTCAATCGCCGCAACCCAGCTTTCCGCGGATCCTGAATGGAATACACTGACAGTGTATTCCCGTATACCCGATATATACCCCCGATACCCGTTCCAACGGTGTGCCCCCCCACCTTCACCCCAGAAATACCCTGCAAGTCCCCTAGCAATAGGATTGGGGCTATATACACCCACTATTTTTGCTACTGCCATATAGTGCCATTGTCTTACTGGGAATTCAAAGAATATATTGGGCTTACATATAACTTCAATTCCAGGGAGAAGCTTGTCAGTGTAACGTGGCACTGACGGGCTCAATCGCAGCAACCCAGCTTTCCCAGGATCCTGAATGGAACACACTGACAGTGTATTCCCGTATACCCCATATATACACCCCAAATCCCCGTTCCAACGGTGTGCCCCCCCACCTTCACCTCAGAAATACCCTGCAAGTCCCCTAGCAATAGAATTGGGGCTATATACACCCACTATTTTTGCTACTGGTATATAGTGCCATTGTCTGACTGGGAATTCAAAGAATATATTGGGGTTACGTGCACCCACAATTTTTGCTACTGGTATATAGTGCCATTGTCTCACTGGGAATTCAAAGAATATATTGGGGTTACGTGCACCCACAATTTTTGCTACTGGTAGATAGTGCCATTGTCTCACTGGGAATTCAAAGAATATATGGGGGTTATGTGCACCCACAATTTTTGCTACTGGTATATAGTGCCATTGTCTGACAGGGAATTCAAAGAATATATTGGGGTTACGTGCACCCACAATTTTTGCTACTGGTATATAGTGCCATTGTCTCACTGGGAATTCAAAGAATATATTGGGGTTATGTGCACCCACAATTTTTGCTACTGCTATATAGTGCCAGTTTCTGACTGGTAATTCAAAGAATATATTGGGGTTACGTGCACCCACAATTTTTGCTACTGGTATATAGTGCCATTGTCTCAATGGGAATTCAAAGAATATATTGGGGTTATGTGCACCCACAATTCTTGCTACTGGTATATAGTGCCAGTTTCTGACTGGGAATTCAAAGAATATATTGGGGTTACGTGCACCCACAATTTTTGCTACTGGTATATAGTGCCAGTTTCTGACTGGGAATTCAAAGAATATATTGGGGTTACGTGCACCCACAATTTTTGCTACTGGTATATAGTGCCAGTTTCTGACTGGGAATTCAAAGAATATATTGGGGTTACGTGCACCCACAATTTTTGCTACTGGTATACAGTGCCATTGTCTCACTGGGAATTCAAAGAATATATTGGGGTTACGTGCACCCACAATTTTTGCTACTGGTATACAGTGCCATTGTCTCACTGGGAATTCAAAGAATATATTGGGGTTATGTGCACCCACAATTTTTGCTACTGGTATATAGTGCCATTGTCTGACTGGGAATTCAAAGAATATATTGGGGTTACAAATACCCTCATTTCTTGCTACTGCCATATAGTGCCAGTTTCTGACTGGTAATTCAAAGAATATATTGGGGTTACGTGCACCCACAATTTTTGCTACTGGTATATAGTGCCATTGTCTGACTGGGAATTCAAAGAATATATTGGGGTTACAAATACCCTCATTTCTTGCTACTGCCATATAGTGCCAGTTTCTGACTGGTAATTCAAAGAATATATTGGGGTTACGTGCACCCACAATTTTTGCTACTGGTATATAGTGCCATTGTCTGACTGGGAATTCAAAGAATATATGGGGGTTACGTGCACCCACAATTTTTGCTACTGCTATACAGTGCCATTGTCTCACTGGGAATTCAAAGAATATATTGGGGTTATGTGCACTCACAATTTTTGCTACTGCTATATAGTGCCAGTTTCTGACTGGGAATTCAAAGAATATATTGGGGTTACGTGCACCCACAATTTTTGCTACTGGTATACAGTGCCATTGTCTCACTGGGAATTCAAAGAATATATTGGGGTTACGTGCACCCACAATTTTTGCTACTGGTATATAGTGCCATTGTCTCACTGGGAATTCAAAGAATATATTGGGGTTATGTGCACCCACAATTTTTGCTACTGCTATATAGTGCCAGTTTCTGACTGGTAATTCAAAGAATATATTGGGGTTACGTGCACCCACAATTTTTGCTACTGGTATATAGTGCCAGTTTCTGACTGGGAATTCAAAGAATATATTGGGGTTACGTGCACCCACAATTTTTGCTACTGGTATACAGTGCCATTGTCTCACTGGGAATTCAAAGAATATATTGGGGTTACGTGCACCCACAATTTTTGCTACTGGTAGATAGTGCCATTGTCTCACTGGGAATTCAAAGAATATATTGGGGTTACGTGCACCCACAATTTTTGCTACTTGCATATAGTGCCATTGTCTCACTGGGAATTCAAAGAATATATTGGGCTTACATATAACTTCAATTCCAGGGAGAAGCTTGTCAGTGTAACGTGGCACTGACGGGCTCAATCGCCGCAACCCAGCTTTCCCAGGATCCTGAATGGAACACACTGACAGTGTATTCCCGTATACCCCATATATACACCCCAAATCCCCGTTCCAACGGTGTGCCCCCCCACCTTCACCTCAGAAATATCCTGCAAGTCCCCTAGCAATAGAATTGGGGCTATATACACCCACTATTTTTGCTACTGGTATATAGTGCCATTGTCTGACTGGGAATTCAAAGAATATATTGGGGTTACGTGCACCCACAATTTTTGCTACTGGTATATAGTGCCATTGTCTAACTGGGAATTCAAAGAATATATGGGGGTTACGTGCACCCACAATTTTTGCTACTGCTATACAGTGCCATTGTCTCACTGGGAATTCAAAGAATATATTGGGGTTATGTGCACCCACAATTTTTGCTACTGGTATATAGTGCCATTGTCTGACTGGGAATTCAAAGAATATATGGGGGTTACGTGCACCCACAATTTTTGCTACTGCTATACAGTGCCATTGTCTCACTGGGAATTCAAAGAATATATTGGGGTTACGTGCACCCACAATTTTTGCTACTGGTATATAGTGCCATTGTCTGACTGGGAATTCAAAGAATATATGGGGGTTACGTGCACCCAAAATTTTTGCTACTGCTATACAGTGCCATTGTCTGACTGGGAATTCAAAGAATATATTGGGGTTATGTGCACCCACAATTTTTGCTACTGGTATATAGTGCCATTGTCTGACTGGGAATTCAAAGAATATATTGGGGTTACAAATACCCTCATTTCTTGCTACTGCCATATAGTGCCAGTTTCTGACTGGTAATTCAAAGAATATATTGGGGTTACGTGCACCCACAATTTTTGCTACTGGTATATAGTGCCATTGTCTGACTGGGAATCCAAAGAATATATTGGGGTTACAAATACCCTCATTTCTTGCTACTGCCATATAGTGCCAGTTTCTGACTGGTAATTCAAAGAATATATGGGGGTTACGTGCACCCACAATTTTTGCTACTGCTATACAGTGCCATTGTCTCACTTGGAATTCAAAGAATATATTGGGGTTATGTGCACCCACAATTTTTGCTACTGCTATATAGTGCCAGTTTCTGACTGGTAATTCAAAGAATATATTGGGGTTACGTGCACCCACAATTTTTGCTACTGGTATATAGTGCCATTGTCTGACTGGGAATTCAAAGAATATATGGGGGTTACGTGCACCCACAATTTTTGCTACTGCTATACAGTGCCATTGTCTCACTGGGAATTCAAAGAATATATTGGGGTTACGTGCACCCACAATTTTTGCTACTGCTATACAGTGCCATTGTCTGACTGGGAATTCAAAGAATATATTGGGGTTACGTGCACCCACAATTTTTGCTACTGGTAGATAGTGCCATTGTCTCACTGGGAATTCCACAAATAATTTGGGGATTCATTCACCCTACATCTCAGGCTCTTGCCATATTCACCCAGGTTGTCAGTGCTGCACCAGCTCGTTCCCAGACAGCTCGGCCCGAAAAACACATTACCTATATAGAGGATTTGGACAATGAAGACAACATGTTCTAAATCTAATGTCTGCACCTTCTCCAGAATTAAAATAAAGGCAGCGTTTAACTTTCAAATAGCACTGCACAAAGGAAGAGCTTATCAGCTTGTCTCATGACATGCTACTGAAAAGTGTCATTTGTGTATCTTAATGTAAATATAGTTGTATAAGCTTTTTGGGTTTTAGGCACTGCCAAGTTATTTATTACCACCCGCTCCCTTATAATGATGATGATGCCAAAGTCACTGTGGGTGTTCAGAGCTCACAGCTTTGGTTGACATTTTTCTTGCTCTCTGTCGGTACCAGCTGTCTTTTTGGATACCATAAAGTTATGTTGACTTTATTAACAGCTATAGAAGCTTTAGCCAGGTTGTGACGGTGTGTAACCCTAACAACACTAAGTGGGATGCACATTAATAGTCAGTCTATGTACGCTAAACGTATCACTGAAGTAATTTTTTTCCCCTCTCCCCTAATATAAGAAAGGAACAGACATTAGACCTAGACCGGGGTTCGAGGCTTGTAAAAATCCAGTATTATTTGTTCTTCATGATGTGAAATATGTGTTGAAAAGCAACCCAAGATGAAGTCAGCCATGTGTGCCAGTGTGTTACTTGGCATGCCTTTGCTGGCCCCAACTGTAAGGGTCACTCTCCATTTCCTCCATTTTCCACTCCCCTTCACACCATTTGTGGTGAAGCAATGGGATGCACTGAAGTGCACCCTCTAGCCTCGTGTGGGACAGGGACATCAGATGCCACTCCAACCCCCTCGTCTTCCTCCGCCAGCCAACGGTGCGAAGATGAGAGGAGTGTGCTCTGAATGTTTTCTGCCTAGCAGAGGCTAGTTCTCACTTACGAAAATGGCCCCACTTTGACCTGTATATCAGGCACAATGGTGTAGGTTTCAAAGAAACATGGCACCAACAAGTTGAAAAACGTGGGCCATGCGTGGACCGTGTTTGAGTCTGGCAAGCTCCAGATCTGCTACCAGGTTCCAGCCATTATCACAGGCACAAAAATGCCAGGCCCCAGGTGTAGCAGGGAAAAAAAAATGCCATCTCAGCCAGGATGGCATCCCTGACCTCGGAGGCACTGTGCTGTCTGTCCCCCAAGCTGATCAGTTTCAGCACGGCCTGCTGACATCTCCCCATGCCAGTGTTACAGTGTTTTCCGCTAGTAGCTGGGGTGGAGGTTGCAGCATCGTAGGGTTTCAGTCTACTCCTGCCATGAATTTTGGCCTGGGAGAGGAGATAGGCCACCCCAGTTTGCACCCGGGGAACAGACTCCACCACATTCACCCTGCCTGTCATTAAAGATAAGCACTGCAGCATCCCTGACCACAGGCGCTTGTCCATGTGTCGGTGGTCAAGTGGACCTTGCAGCAAAGCGCAGAGCTCTGGGCCCGACTGATGTTATGGGACACATGCAGGCGCAAGGCAGGGACAGCACACCAAGAGAAGTAGTAACGGCTAGGCCCAGCATAGGGAGGTGCCCCAGCTGCCATCTGCTGACGGAAGGCCTGGGTCTCCAGAAGCATAAACAAACACCAACATCTCCAGGGCCAGCAGTTTATCGATGAGGCTGTTAAAGGCTTGGGCATGGGGTGGGTTGTGTTGTACTTCTGCCTGCAATGAAAAGCTTGGGAAATGTGGAGTGGCTGGGAAGAGGCGCATGATGGTGCAGGCCAAAAGGGCGCATGAGGGTGAACTCCCCAATGTGTCAGAGATAGGTGTGTAGGTGTCCTTGCATCATATACTTGCACCATATTTGGCTTTGGAAGTTAATTTTGTGCCAAAAAGTGGTTAAGACAGCGATCCCTCAGCTACTCCCGTTACACTGTCTAGTGAAATTACCATCTTTGGAAGTGGACCACCACTTGTAAGATCCCAAAGGAAGCAGGCAAGAGATGTGCAGTGCAGAAAAAAAGATGAGAAAATAAGTGTAGGCTGTAGAGCACAGAGGGATCGGAGAGGACAGAGCTGGTGTCGGCCAGGTATTCCCACAACATGCGCCTATACTTGTCCCTCCTGGTGACACTAGGCCCCTGAGTGGCAGTAATTTGTCCAGGGGGGCCATTAACGTGTTCCAGACCTAGGAATAAGTCTTCCAACAGGGTAGAGTTTTGCATGCCTTTGCTTCTACCCACTGTTTTTGCTGTTTAGCTTCCCTCCACATCTACACTGCTTTCACCCCTAAACATCACCCCAGTTTATGCCTTTGTTTCTACCCTGTTTTTTTTTGTTGAATTAGCTTCCCTCCACATCTACACTGCTTTAGCCCCTAAACATCACCCCAGTTTATGCCTTTGCTTCTACCCTGTTTTTTTTTTTGTTGAATTAGCTTACCTCCACATCTACACTGCTTTAGCCCCTAAACATCACCCCAGTTTATGCCTTTGCTTCTACCCAGGTTTTTTGTTGATTTAGCTTCCCTCTACATCTACACTGCTTTAGCCCCTAGACATCACCCCTGTCCATGTGGGGTCGGTGGCCTCGTCATCCACCAACTCCTCTTCCAATTGCGCACTGGCCCCTTACTGCAAACCGCACATGACCACAGCTTGCCCTGATGGCAACTGTGTCTCATGATCCCCACTTAGGTCCAGACAAGTCGGTGGCGGGTCCAAACCCCCAAAATTGGAAGGAAATGGCGGATGCTGCAGTATTTCTAACACCTGTTCCTGGTGCTCGGGCCTGGTCTGTGTTGTACCCTGCACCCTGCTTAACGCAGCTGCCATATCCGAAGTTGTGCTGAGCGCATGCTAATGTTTCGTGACCAGTGCAATGGATGGGATGGGATTTCACATAAGTCTGCCACCCATGGCCACTCATGGTTGAGCAACTGAGGGAGTTGACTTTGAAGAACCCGAGGGTTTTGGAGTTGGAACTACATCAAAGGTCTGTGCTGCTCACACACTCTGCTCAACACATGATATGTTTAGTGCCAGCAGTGTGGAGACGTCGCACAACAGCCGTTGTTCCAGCAGGTACAGGCGTTGTAGGAGTGCATAGAGGCTAGCAGCGGCAACTATAGACTTTAAAAACTATCCGCACAAGCGCCACACTTTCACCAGTAGCTCAGGAACATTGGGGTACCTTTTTAAAATGATTAGCAGCAATGAGTTAAAAACGTGGCCCAGGCATGGAATATGTTGCAGGCTGCCAAGCTACAGAGCCAATCCCAGGTTACGGCCATTATCACACATGACAACATGCCTGGGCCCAGGTGCAGTGGCAAAAACCACATTGCCGTCTCATCGAGGATGGCATGACTCACTTTGTAGGCAGTGTGCTGTCTGGCCCCCAAGCTGATGAGCTTCAGCACGGCCCGCTGACGTCTCCCCACACCAGTGTTGCAGCGTTTCCAGCTCGTAGCTGGGGTCAATTTAACAGCGGAGGAGGGTGGTGTTTCAGCCCTCCTCCCAGGAATGTTGTGTGGGGAGACAAGTCAGGCCACCACATTTTGCGACCCGGTCCATGCCTCAACTACATTCAACCACTGTGCCCAAATTGAAAGGTAGCGTCCCTGTCCGCATGCACTTGTCCATTCGTAACTGGTCACATGGAACTTTAGGGCTAAGCGCTGAATTTAGGGACCGCCTCATGTTTGGGGGAAAGTGCTGGTGTGGACGGCACAGTGCGGTGGCGCAGTAGACACTCTGCCCAAAAAGGGCAGAGTGTCCCCCAGCCGGGATTCCAACATCTCCTGGGCCAGATTTCTTGAGATGAGGCCGTTGAAGCCTTGGGCATGTGGGTGGGTTGCGCTGTACTTTAGCATGAAATGAAAGGCTTGGGAGATGGGGAGTTGCTGGGAAGAGGCGCATGATGGCGCGGGCAAAAGGAGAAATGGCAGGAAAAGGTGAGGATAAGGGTGAACTCCCCAAAGTGTCAGAGGCAGATGTGGAGGTGTCCTGGCTGCTGGTCTGGACTGCAGCGCCAGCCCTGTCAACAGTGGGAGAGGCAGTGGCCGCCAAGCCAAACGACGATTATCCTGCGCTTGCTCTCACCCACTGAGCCCAGGGCTTGCCTTCCAAATGATGGCACCCGCAAGAGGTGGTGAGATTCCTCTCCGCAGATCTCCAACCCATCTTGGACTTGCAAATTGCACTAAATTTGTCATGTAACTGACATGTATATGATGAGTCTATCCATTGTCTGTTCATTTTGGTGAAAGTCATCCTGTCAGCTGACAGACAGCTGTGCTTGTCAGTGATGATGCCACCGGCTGCTTGTACCCCCAGTTTTTGCTGCTTAGCTTGCCTCCACATCCACACTGCTTTTGCCCCTACACATCACCCCTATCCATGCCTGTGCCTCTAGCCATAAGTCTGCCACCCATGGAAACTCATGGTGCAGAAAGTGAGGGAGCTGACTCTGAGGAACCCTTGGGTTTTGTAGCTGGTACTCCATCAAAGGTCTCTGCTGCTCACACACCCTGCTGAACATACGGTATCTAGGGTTAGAGCGTGTGGTGACCTCGCACAACAGTAGGTGCTTCAGGCAGATGTAGGCCTTGCTGGAGTGTATTGCGGCTAGCTCCAGGTACTGTAGACTTGGGAAAGTGGGTGTCCAAGTGCCGCACTTTCACCCTTAGCTCAGCTAATTTGGGGTATGTTTTTAAAAATCATTGCATCACTACATTGAACACGTGGGCCAGGCATGGAACGTGTTGGAGGCTGGCAAGCTCCAGAGCCCTCCAACAAGACAAAAAAGCCTGGCCCCAGGGGCAGCGGGGATAAACAAATTGCCATCTCATCCAGGATGGCATCCCTGACCTCAGAGGCAGTGTGCTGTCCGTCTCCCAAGCTGATGAGCTTCAGCCCAGCCTGCTGACGTCTCCCCACACCAGTGTTGCAGCGTTTTCAGCTCGTAGCTGGGGTCAATCTAACAGCGGAGGAGGAGGAGGGTGGTGTTTCAGCCCTCCTCCCAGGAATGTTTTGTGGGGAGACAAGTCAGGAAAATTCTTGAAACAGGGGAGAGTTTTGCATCTTTGCCCTTGCTGCCTATGGACATTCCTTTGCCTCTAGCCACCATTTTCCCTGCTTTGCTTGCCTCCACATCCACACTGCTTTTGCCCCTAGACATCACCCCAGTCCATGCCTTAGCTTGTACCCCCAGTTTTTCCTGCTTAGCTTGCCTCCACATCCACACTGCTTTTGCCCCTAGACATCACCCCAGTCCATGCCTTAGCTTGTACCCCCAGTTTTTCCTGCTTAGCTTGCCTCCACATCCACACTGCTTTTGCCCCTAGACATCACCCCAGTCCATGCCTTAGCTTGTACCCCCAGTTTTTCCTGCTTAGCTTGCCTCCACATCCACACTGCTTTTGCCCCTAGACATCATCCCTATCCATGCCTCTGCCCCTAGCCATAACTCTGCCACCCCTGGAAACTCATGGTGCAGAAACTTTGGGAGCTGACTTTGAGGAACCCTTGGGTTTTGTAGATGGAACTCCATCAAAGGTCTGTGCAGCTCACACACCCTCCTCAAGATATGGTATTGTAGGGTTTCAGCGTGTGTGAATGATGGACAACAGCCTGTGTTTGGACAGATGTAGGCCTTGCTAGAGTGTTTTTAGGCTAGCAGCGACTCCTGTGCACTTGCAAAAGTGGGCGCACAAGCGCCGCATTTTCAACAGTAGCTTCGGTACATTTGGGTATGTTTTCAAAAAACTTTGCACCACTAGGTTAGACGTGGGCCAAACATGGAACGTGTTGGAGGCTGGCAAGCTCCAGAGCCGCTACCAGGTTCCAGCCATTATCACAGGCGTAAAAATGCCAGGCCCCAGGTGTAGCAGGGAAAAAAAAATGCCATCTCAGCCAGGATGGCATCCCTGACCTCGGAGGCACTGTGCTGTCTGTCCCCCAAGCTGATGAGCTTCAGCACCGCCTGCTGACGTCTCCCCACACCAGTGTTTTAGCGTTTGCCGCTAGTAGCTGTGGTGGAGGTTGCAGCGTCGTAGGGTTTCAGTCTACTCCTGCCATGAATTTTGGCCTGGGAGAGGAGATAGGGTACCTCAGTTTGCACCCCGGGACCAGACTCCACCACATTCACCCTGCCTGTCCTTAAAGATAAGCAGCATCCCTGACCACAGGCGCTTGTCCAAGTGTCGGTGGTCAAGTGGACCTTGCAGCAAAGCGCGGAACTAAGGGCCCACCTGATGTTGAGTGACACGTGCTGGTGCAAGGCGGGGACGCCACACCGGGAGAAGTTGAGACGGGTAGGGACGGCATAGTGAGGTGCCACAGTTGCCATCAGGTCCGGGAAGACGGGAGTTTCAACAAGCCGGAACGCCAACCTCTCCTGGGCCAGCAGTTTAGCGATGTTGGCGTTCTAGGCTTGCGTGGGTGGGTGGTTAGCGGTGTATTTCTGCCGGCGCTCCAATGTCTGAGAGATGGTGGGTTGTTGTAAAGAAGCGCCTGATGGTGCCTTTGATGGTGCAGGAGAAGGAGATAAGACAGAAACAGGGGAGGATGAGGGAGAAGTCAACAAAGTGGCGGAGGCAGATGAAGTGATGTCCTGGCTCGTCCTCTGGAGTGCATCGCCAGCACTGTGAGCAGAGGCAGTGGCATGAACGGCGGGCGACGTTTGTCCTGCCGTTGCTGCTTGCCACTGATTCCATTGCTTGGATTCCAAATGACGGTGCATTGAAGTGGTGGACAGGTTGCTCTTCTCAGGGCCCCTACTCGATTTCGAGAGGCAAATTGTGTAGACGACACTATATCTGTCCTCGGCGCATTCCTTGAAAAAACTCTACACCTTCGAGAAACGTGCCCTCGATGGGGGAGTTTTTCTGGGCTGGGTACAAAAGGGAACATCTTCGGACATTCCGGGTCTGGCCTGGCTTCGGCGAAGCTGTTGACCTCTGCCTCTAGCTACCCTTTTTGGTGCTGCACCTGCCTCAACATCCACACTACTTTCCCAGCTTGACATCCGCCTTGTCCAGGTTGGGTCGGTGTCCTCGTCGTCCACCACCTCCTCTTCCAACTCCTGTCTCGCCTCCTCCTCCTGCACAATGCGCATGTCAACTGGCTGCCCTGACAGCAACTGCATCTCATCGTCGTCAATGAGGGTGGGTTGCTGGTCATCCACCACCAAATCGACCGGAGATGGAGGAGACTCTAGTGTTTGAGCATCTGGACACAGATACTCGTCTGTTAGGTCCGTGGAATCGCGAAATGGAGGGGCAGGTTGCGGTACAGTCAAAGGAAGGGAAAACAGCTCTGGGGAGCAGGGACAGTTGGGGTTATTGTTCTGGGAAGATTGGGAATTTTGGGTGGAAGGAGGACAAGACTGTTGGGTAAGAGGAGGTAGAGGCTGACTGGCTGGTGGACAATGTGCTTTAAGCGTTATCCGACAGCCATTGCAAGACCTGTTCCTGGTTCTCGGGCCTACTAATCTTTGTACCATTCAGCCTAGTTAATGTGGAACTTTTGTGCAAAGCGCAGAACTTAGGGCCCGCCTGATGTTAAGGGACACACGCTGGTACAAGGCTCAACTCACCCTAAGTGCCAAAAACACTGCTGGTGCAAGGCTCTACTCATGCCAAGGGCCTCAATCTCTGCTGGTAGCTCAGCTTAAGGTCCTGTAACTTTGTTTGGAAGGGCTCATGTTAAGGGCTAGAAAAGTGAATTTTGGAAGGTCTTACCACATCACACACACACACACACACACACACTCAAAATGACAGTTAAGGGTGAGGGCTTTTGGAATTCCCATTGCCTATTCCATTTGTGGTTGTCATGGGGAACGTGATTTAAAGGGGTGGTTGTTACTGTTTGTTGAGCTTAAATTGGGGTTTGTGTCCATCCATTTGGGGAGTAAAGAAGGTTTCCAGGTATTTTCCCACTTTGATAGAGGTTTTTTTGAATGTGGAAAGTGTGTAGTTGTTAGGCAGTGATGTTGGGGTATTAGAGGGTCTTTGGTGTGTTAGATGCCCCCAGACATGCTTCCCCTGCTGTCCCAGTGTCATTCCAGAGGTGTTGGCATCATTTCCTGGAGTGTCATAGTGGACTTGGTGAGCCTCCAGACACGGATTTGGGTTTCCCCCTTAACAAGTATCTGTTCCCCATAGACTATAATGGGGTTCGAAACCCGTTCGAACACACGAACATTGAGCGGCTGTTCGAATCGAATTTCGAACCTCGAACATTTTAGTGTTCGCTCATCTCTAATTATAACCCTTAGTGGCCCCTACACACAGTGGGCACCCATGAACAATTATACTCTGGGGTCTTTTCAGACCCCAGAGTATAATAATTGGAGACCCATAGGGGAAAAAAACACTGTTACTTACCTATCTCTGGCTCTGCAGCACTCCCTGCTAATGGCAGCCATCTTCAATGACATCCGGGATGTCAGGTGACCTGGGGGCCTGCGTCACGAAGCACAAGGACGCAGGTCCTGGTTATGTAATGTTAGGGATGTCACCGAAGTAGGCATGAAGCCTGTCTGGAACTCGGAGAAGGTAAGTAACACTGTTTTTTTTAATGTTTTTTTACCTCTCCTGGACCTCTGATCATTATACTCGGGGGTCTGAAAAGATCCCCAAGTATAATAATAGTGCTTGCGAGGCCCGTGGCATCAGTTAACTAATAATGATGGTAGATTACAACGTTTCAAAGCTCTTGGCTTCTTCAGGTCTATCTAAAAACAATTTCTGAAGGCTGCATATTTATGTACAAGAGAACACATAGGAATAGAATTCTAGGAGGGAGGGTAGAAGAAGGTTATTGGTTATACAACTAAACAACTAAACAATTCACCAGTTTGTAATGTTCTTATCAGTTCACAGTGTATTTAAGGCTGGCTGTCTCAGTTCAGGGATTTCTGTAGGATGCCATGAACACACAGAAAATATAAATACTTATACTCTCCTCTCCTGGGACTCTAGCAGTTCCCAGCATATTCTTTGGAACTCTTCCAGCCTGTGACTGAGGTCATGCGCCTAGGTGTCATTGCTGGGACCTGTGATTGGGCCCGAGCAGTCATGTGGAGCACGCTATCATGTTAATGTCGGGGAACATTGTGGAGAATTATACTGTGGGTGGCTCTGGTGAACATAAAGTAAAGAAGTTTGAACAGGGGACCACAAGAGTTTATTTACACCGCTGCTTCAGATAAACCATCAATTTTTAGATCAACGGGTGCCTTGGCACCTCTACAAATCAGCATCATAAAGTGCATTATCAATACTGCAATACTTAAATGGTCACCAACTTTTCAGAAAACTTTGTCTCATTTCATAGAGCATGTGATCTTGGACCAACATGTAGTGCACTCTAATTAAAAATGTTGGTCCTTTTTGCCTGAAAAAGCTCTCTTAAAATTCCTTCCACTAAGTGCCTCCCTGTAGCTAATTTACGAGTAGTGTCAGGAGGCGGGGGGGGGGGTGTCAGCATTCCTCACTGCTCAGTGTCATCGCTGGGCGGTAAGGAACGCCCCCCTCTGACAGTATAGCGTGTTAGCGTCAGGACATTCCTCACAGAATGTCAGAAACACCCTTCTGACGCTAAAGAGCTACGGTAATGACACCGATAGTGCTTCACCAGGGGCACATAATGGGAAAGCCAATAGTGCGCTGAATTTTAGTGGTGTATTACACCTCATGTACCCGAGGACATGACAGGTCCTCTTTAAGAATAGCAATTACAATAAGTCTTTCTGTTCATGTGATTAAACAAAATGAGGATAAATTGCAGCCAAAGAAGGATGACCTTTCATTCAGCATGAAGTAAAGCAATGTTCCAATATCTCCTTGGCATTATGACAGTATTCATAGCTCAGCGATATTTTACCTCCATGTGAGCAAAGTAATACTTCTCATCTGAGTATTAATTGCCAAGCTCAATCGCTTTCATTCAGTTGAAATCAAAGGAAAGTTTCACACACATTCACATTTCACACAGTATGGCATCAGTATCTTCAAGCTCAGACTGGCCCACCGGGGTTCCGGTGAATACCCGGTGGGCCCTGTGTCTTGGGGGCAGACTAGCCGATTGCCCAAGGCCCCTCATCCACAAAAAAGCCCTCTGGGATCCAGAGCCCAATCACAGGCCTCAGTGGTGACATCCAGAAAGCTTAACATCAGTCACAGACCTGAAGAAGAATCTGGCGTGGAATGCATGGATGCCCAGGAGAGGTAAGGCAAGGTGAGTATAACTGTTTGTCGTCATCTCCCATTGGCCTCTAATTATTATACTCTGGGGTCTGAAGACAATCAACTCCCTTTCTACTGTTAAAAAATGTGGTATATAATATGTAAACCAGTTTTGGCACAAATTACACTAGAATTCTAGAGCACTTTCAATAATAAATGTGTCTATATTTTATAGATATCCAGGATAAACGCCTTACGCTAAACAGGAACAGCACAATGAAAAATTGTAGGGGAAGATACTCCAACATTGTTGTTCTGTAACTGTTTATTAATGGGTTGACTTTTCTTGATACTGATGACCTATCTACAGGAGATGACTTCAGGTGGGACCTCATGGCATAAACAGGTGGCAGCATTTTTTTTTTTTGTCGTATTATTCCAATAGATAGCAGTTGATAATTTACTCACGTATCCACTCTCTTATCCAGGCTGGTCTCCACTACTGCCCTGGTAGCAGTGCCCATAAGTCACAATACTGAAGAACACCACAACACCATCCTGGTGTTCTTCAGTGTCAGATTCAGGGTAAGTGACATTGGTGGCTGACCTTAAAAGAATTGTATATGGGTGAGTAAATTATGGTTCAATAGGTGGTACCCTGACATATCGGTCCTGTCAGACTAATCTGATCAGCTTCTATGAGGAGGTCGGTTCAAGGCTGGACATGGGTAATGCAGTAGACGTGGTGTACCTGGACTTTTCAAAGGCTTTTGATACTGTTCCACATAAACGGTTGGTATGCAAAATGAGAATGTTGGGACTGGGGGAAAACATATGCATTTGGCTTAGCATCTGGCTCACTAATGGGAAACAGAGGGTCCTTGTGTTATGTCAGTCCAGGTAGCTGCAACGGGGCTAAGGGATAGCAGTAGGGAATCTCGCCCTGCACTACTCCCACTAGCTATCCCGGTCCCTGCCTCACGGGTGTGGGTCGGCTGTACTCAGGCTAAGCCTGACCCCGACAGCTCCTCTCTCACTGATTCCGTAGGCCTAGAGGGAAGTGGGAGAAGGAATGCCCTCTAAGACCTCTAGGGACTGGAGACTAAAGGGGGTCACCCCTAACGAACAAGTGAAGCTGCTACTGACAGGGACTGACAAGGGTGTGCGCTGACTAACAACACAAGCAGCACACAGGAAAAATGTGGGAAAGGATTCCCCCAAACCAATATGGGAAGGAACCTTACACTAGGAAACAAACACAGGGAAACTGAGTAGAAATCAAAGGATAAGGCAATTCACTCACACAGTCAATTATACACAGAGGGAGGATTGGTGAACACAGAAGGGAAAACACACAAACCAACTCGTTCACCCAAACCTCCCAAAAAACCAACCACGGAACTTCCTCTATCCCAGAACACCACCTACTCCTCCTGCTAAGGCCTAGCTCTGTAAAAGCGACACTCAGCACAGAACCATGGGAGGCATGGGTTTAAATACAGAGTAGAGACCACTCCTCCCAGGTGCAAATGGGAGGACAGACTAATCAACCAGGAGATAAAGCTGCCTACCATCAGTGCGCACGTGCAAGTCAGAAGGTGTGCACCAATACTCACGACAGGACAACCCCGCAGCGCCAGGATGCCACCCCAGACACTGCGCAGCCAAAAACTCCCCAGGTAAGAAAAATAGAAAGTAAAGAACCTAAATACTCCTAACAGGATCCTCCCCTCAAGGAGAAGACTCCGGATTCTCTAGGAGCATCCTTCTTCGGGAACTCCTTGTGGAATTTCTCCACGAGTCTGGGGGCTGACATATCCGACTCCAGGACCCAAGAATTATCCTCAGGACCGTATCCCTTCCATGCCACCAGATACCGTAGCTTCCCCCGAACATATTTGCTATCCAGAACTCGGGATATCTCATACTCCCCGGACTCAGAAACTGGTGGAACCTTAACTGGAGACGTTCCCTTCTTAGCCTTCTTTAACAAGGAGACATGGAAGACCCGGTTTATCTTCCACCTTTTAGGTAGTTGCAGCTGCGCCGCCACTTCATTTACCATCTTGATGATCTTAAAAGGACCCACAAACCTGGGACCCAGCTTCTTGCTAGGAACCTTCAACCTGATATTCTTGGTGGACAACCAAACCATCTCACCAGGGAAGAACTGCAACTCTCCTCTCTTCCGATCCGCCTGGACCTTAGCCTGGTGCGACGCCCGCACCAGATTCTCTCGGATACGGGACCATACCCCTTGCAGCTTTTTAGAAAATAGCTCCTCCTCCGGAACTGGGGAAGAAATGGAAAAAAATACTCCGAAAACAGGATGTCTACCACCGGAGCAAAAAAAAGGTGTGGTACCTGTGGCATTGGAATCATGGTTGTTTAGGGAAAATTCTGCCAGGGGGAGAAAGGCAGCCCAATTATTCTGGTTCTCTCGAACAAAACACCTCAAAAACTGTTCCACATCCTGATTCTTCCTCTCTGTTTGTCCGTTAGACTCTGGGTGAAACCCGGAGGAAAACGACAGTGTAACTCCCAACCTGCTGCAAAAAGCCCGCCAGAATTTAGCCACAAATTGCGGTCCCCTGTCCGAAACGATCTCCTCAGGAAGACCATGCAACCTTACAATTTCTTTAATAAACGCTTCTGATAGTGTCTTGGCACATGGCAGCCTGGAAAACGGGATCAAATGGCACATTTTCGTGAAGCGGTCAACGACTACCCAAATGACCGTGAAACCCTTAGACACCGGAAGGCCCGTGATGAAATCCATAGACAGATGAGTCCAAGGTGCCTTAGGAGGTTCCAATGGATGTAGAAGACCGTGGGGACGGGTATGTGACGCCTTGGCTCTTGCACAGACCGAACAATTTTGAACAAACTGCAAGACCTCCTTACTCCACCCTGGCCACCAAAAATTCCTAGACACCAATCTCATGGTCTCTGAAACCCCCGGGTGACCAGCAAGAACCGACTCGTGACACTCCCTCAGGAGACTTTGTCGGAGAGTAGTTGGGACAAAAAGCTTGTTTCTAGGTATCTTGGAAAGTGCAGCGTGTTGCGCTTCAATCAAGGCCTTCTCCAATTTCGCGCCCAATACTGCTACCACCACTCCATCCCCAAGGATAGTGGCAGGCGTCTCTCGTTCCTCCTCAGTCGACATATACCGGGATAAAGCATCAGCCTTAACATTCTTTGAACCCGGCACATAAGTCACATTAAAATGGAACCGCGCAAAAAATAGAGCCCATCTGGCCTGCCGTGCATTTAATCTCTTCGCCGACCCAAGATAAATCAAATTCTTGTGGTCAGTAAATACCTGGACTGGCCTTCTGGCCCCCTCCAGGAAATGACGCCAATGTTCGAACGCTAGTTTTATTGCCAGTAGTTCCCTATCTCCGATGTCATAATTCCGTTCAGAGGCAGAGAATTTCTTAGAAAAGAAGGCACAGGGATGCGTACCCTCCTCGAACTCCTGAGAAAGTACTGCTCCCACCCCCACCGAGGAGGCATCCACCTCCACTCGGAAGGCCAACCTCTCATCCGGCTGTCTCAAAATGGGAGCGGATGAGAATCGCTTCTTCAGTTCTTCAAACGCAGCTAGCGCCTCTGGCGACCACTTAGCACAGTCAGCCCCCTTCTTAGTCAAGTCCGAGATAGGTTTCACAACCTCAGAAAATCCCTTGATAAACTGGCGATAATAGTTGGAGAACCCCAAGAACCGTTGGACCGCCTTTAGGTTCTCGGGTCGCGGCCACTCCAAGACTGCCCTGACCTTCTCAGGGTCCATCTCGAACCCCTTGTCCGATAGGATATAGCCAAGGAAACATAATTTATTGACCGCGAACACACATTTCTCCAGCTTAGCACTTAATTGGTTAACCCTCAGGAGATCTAAAACCTCTCTCACTCTCTCCCAATGAGTCTCCAAATCCGGGGTGTAAATGAGTATATCGTCCAGATAGACCACAACCCCCCTCCCTATGACGGCACTTAGTACATCATTAATAAAATTCTGAAAAAACGCAGGCGCATTGGTTAGACCGAAAGGCATCACAAGATTCTCAAAGTGTCCTAGGGGTGTGTTAAACGCTGTTTTCCACTCATCCCGCTTCTTGATTCTCAGCAAGTTATACGCCCCACGTAAATCTATTTTAATAAACCAGCGGGCTCCCGTAATCTGGCTGAATAGATCCGAGATCAACGGAATGGGATAGGGATTCCGCACCGTGATCTCCTTGCACCACACGTCGTAGGTTATACTCAGCCGTGCGTACCCTGTCTGGGTCGTCATACAGTAACCCCATTGTGGAGAAAAACGCCTCTACAGTTAGTAAGCAAGCTGAGTCGGCTGGTAACGAATGTGCCCAGATGAGGGGATCATCTCTCAATAAAGTAATAATAATCCCAACTCTCTGTACCTCAGAACCGGAGGAAAACGGCCGTAGCTGGAAATACAAAAGACAGTCCTTTTGAAATCGGAAAAAATCTGACCTCTTACCTCGGAAGGGTTCAGGTAAGCTGACTTTTGGCTCCAGAGGCCGACCCACAGGGGCGCTACTCACCTGCCTCTGTATGCCCTCCACCTGAGAGGCTGTGTGTTGAGCCAACTGCTGTACTTGAGATACGCCAGAAGCTTGGATGGCATCCATTCGTAGCTTGATCCCCTCCATCTCAGTGGAAATCTGCTGCACCGCCTGGTACAACTGTTTCAGGTCCGTCATAATGCAAACGAACCTTTTTTTTTTTTTACCGGCTGAGTGTACTGTTATGTCAGTCCAGGTAGCTGCAACGGGGCTAAGGGATAGCAGTAGGGAATCTCGCCCTGCACTACTCCCACTAGCTATCCCGGTCCCTGCCTCACGGGTGTGGGTCGGCTGTACTCAGGCTAAGCCTGACCCCGACAGCTCCTCTCTCACTGATTCCGTAGGCCTAGAGGGAAGTGGGAGAAGGAATGCCCTCTAAGACCTCTAGGGACTGGAGACTAAAGGGGGTCACCCCTAACGAACAAGTGAAGCTGCTACTGACAGGGACTGACAAGGGTGTGCGCTGACTAACAACACAAGCAGCACACAGGAAAAATGTGGGAAAGGATTCCCCCAAACCAATATGGGAAGGAACCTTACACTAGGAAACAAACACAGGGAAACTGAGTAGAAATCAAAGGATAAGGCAATTCACTCACACAGTCAATTATACACAGAGGGAGGATTGGTGAACACAGAAGGGAAAACACACAAACCAACTCGTTCACCCAAACCTCCCAAAAAACCAACCACGGAACTTCCTCTATCCCAGAACACCACCTACTCCTCCTGCTAAGGCCTAGCTCTGTAAAAGCGACACTCAGCACAGAACCATGGGAGGCATGGGTTTAAATACAGAGTAGAGACCACTCCTCCCAGGTGCAAATGGGAGGACAGACTAATCAACCAGGAGATAAAGCTGCCTACCATCAGTGTGCACGTGCAAGTCAGAAGGTGTGCACCAATACTCACGACAGGACAACCCCGCAGCGCCAGGATGCCACCCCAGACACTGCGCAGCCAAAAACTCCCCAGGTAAGAAAAATAGAAAGTAAAGAACCTAAATACTCCTAACACCTTGTTAATGGTAAATATTCAGACTGGGCCACAGTCACCAGTGGGGGGCCGCAAGGGTCAGTATTAGGTCCTCTCTTGTTTAATATCTTTATTAATGACCTGGTAGAGGGTTTACAAAGCATGGTGTCTATATTTGCAGATGATACTGAACCTTGTAAGGAAATAAAAAATGAGGAGAATAGTAGAATATTACAGTGGAAACTAAGGAAGATGGAAGCTTGGGCGGAGACTTGGCAAATGAAGTTTAACGTTGACAAATGTAAGGTAATGCACTTTGGTCGACGTAATAACATGTATGACTATGTACTTAATAGTAAATTACTGGGTAAGACTGCCAATGAAAAAGACTTGGGGATTTTGGTGGACAGCAAGCTTACCTTTAGTGACCAGTGCCAGGCAGCTGCTGCCAAGGCAAATAAAATTATGGGATGCATCAAAAGAGGTCTAGATTCTCATGACAAGGACATAGATATGCAGCTATACAAATCACTGGTAGAGCCACACTTAGAATATTGTGCGTAATTTTGGGCCCTAATATACAAGAAAGGCGTGAATGAACTTGAAAATGTGCAAAGACGGGCAACCAAAATGATTAGGGGAATGGGGGAACTGGAGTACAACAATAGATTAACAAACTTGAGAAAGATGTCTACGGGGAGATCTAATAACAATGTACAATATATGAAGGAACAATACAATGAACTTTCTAAGGATCTTTTTACTCCTAAGCCAGTGACAGTGACAAGAGGACATCCTCTACGTCTGGAGGAGAGAAGGTTTCACCAGCAACATAGAAGGGGATTCTTCACAGTAAGAACAGCGAGGCTCTGGAACTCTCTGCCCTAGGAAGTGGTGATGGTGGATTCATTAAATAAGTTCAAAGAGGGCCTGGATGCCTTTCTTGAAAATAAAAATACTACAGCTTATGGACTCTAGATTTTAAGGACATGTTGATCCAAATTTTTATACTGACTGCCAGATTGGAGTCGGGAAGGAATTTTTTCCCCTGAAATGGGGAAATTGGCATGAGCCTCATGGGGTTTTTTTGCTTTCCCCTGGATCAACACTATAAGGGATTGTAGGGTTATATGTTGGACTTGATGGCCTGATGTCTTCATCCCACCTCATCTACTATGTAACTATATATATATATTAGACATGTCCTAATATTTTAATTAGGGGGACCCCATAAAGCAACCACAGATAGCCAGGATTGGTTTCTTTTGGCCTTTCTATAGTTCTTCAGGCAACAGGGAGGCTAGGTTCATCCCTGGCTGGAAGCCATATACTAAGTGTAAGGTCAAAGCCCTTCTCCTATTCAAGTAATTGAGAGCAGCCCAGGAGCCACCACTACACTGTATGGATCTCCTTTGGATAGGTCATCAGTATTACACATCTTCCAATCCTGAACATCCCCTTTAAGTACGAATGGCATGGCATGAGCTGACAAGGCGTTATTACATTGTGTATTCTTGACTGTATTTATATCTGTTTATTTGACTTTCTCTTCCAAATGTTCCCCTTCTGTACTTCCCCTTTTCGCGTTATTATTTATTGTGCTACTTGTACTTTGATCTATTTGTGTTTTGTATTACCTTCTAGTGACTAGTTCAGTGTCCCCCAGAAGGGGTCACTGCTGAATACTAAAATGACTTATGTTTTATACTGTTTGGGCTGTTTTAAGACTGGCTTTTTGCACTTTACAGCTTAATACTTGGGACATTCAGGAGTTATTTAACTATTTCTGTGTTTCTAGAAGGAGGGAGGAGTTTTGTGCTTGCTAGGAAACTGCTGTCTTTAGCCAGTGAGTTTATTACTCTTCCAGTCAAACTAACTTCCCTTTCCTAAGTTGTAGGAAAAGGAACTATATCATGGAACAACACCATCAGGAGTTACAGCTAGATATGGAGGATTGTGTTTAACCTTTTCGCTGCCAAGGGTCTCTGGAAATTTTGCACCTCCAGTAGCCAGAGCAATTTTCACAGTTTTGAGATGGACAAATCAAACCTAAATTGCAACATTAAAAAAGCATCCAACCCCCCCATACCTATATATTTTCTTAAATTAGACACCTGCAGCATTGTCAGAATGACACTTGGTACTGTATACGAACAGACACCTTCATGCAATTTTGATTTAAAGTGAATGTTTTATGAAAAAATGCAAATAAATGTATATTAGTTGTTAAAAGCGGAAACCAAACAAAAAATTAAATGCACCAAACCTCCTAAAAATAAGAGTTCAACATATGCAGAGTTCATACATATCACTATGGCCTGAACCCACATGCACCTGTCTTCAGAAAATCGCTAGAACTGGATGGAACAAAATTCTGCTTTGAAGCTGGAAATGTTAAAAAAGTATCATCCTATAAAATGTAGGGATTACACACCATGAAAAGTAAGTGAACCCCTAAACCCTATATATTTTTTGAAAGTAGACAACCTGAAGATTACAAATGTTTTAATGGGTCATCGATAGCCACATCCACCTTCATGCACCTTTGCGACCAACACAAATAATTTTTTGAAAAAATATGCTACAACACATATTTGCACCAAAAACTCATGTTTAATCTCACATTCATATACAAAATACTTTTAAAATAATAGCTTATGGTGTATACAATGTGTATATATACTATATGTACCGCAAACATCAACTACAACAAGAGCTCGGACTCCCAAAAACACGAATACAGAAGACAAGCAGGATTTTGCTGTTGTTCACTAATATGTTAAAAAGCTATACTGCACCTACCAAACTATGACTGTGATACCAAAATCTAACTTTCTTCAGAGTACACAGCATACCGTATATAAAAACACAATTTAATAGTTTATATATACAACCACCTTCATTCAACTTTGCCGCAAACAGAGATTGCTAGCAAAAATTGCGCAAAAATTCAAATTTGCCACTAAAGTGCGGCTCAAGAAATCCCTATCTGCAAACATAATGTACTGTCCATAAAACTGCAATATGTGAGGAGTTCATACATACCACACATGTATTTACAGGGGCGGGTGTTAAAGAATCACCAAAATCGCAGAAATGCGCCATCCCATTTTGTGCATGCAAATTAAATAGGACTTTACATAAGAATGTTATTTTCCATCCCCCTATAATAATTTTAGCAATCTATACGTTCATCTCTAGTGATAATCGTTATTACTATTATTTTAGTGTGTAACGGATATCACTAGAGACGTATTTTACTGTAGAAAGCTCAGGTATAGACAGGACAGGGATTGGGTGAAATGTAAACTTTATTTGTGACTTTATGTATATGTTGTGTGTTTGGTGCGACTTTTTTTGGGGGGGGCTGCGACCTGGACAATAGTAAACGTCTGGGTCACAGTGCCAATAAACTTCCTGGTTATGATGCAGAGAGATTGTTTCTCTGTCTCTCTCTCTCTGCTGGGCTGCTCCGTGTCCCTCTTCCTTTCTTGTTAGATCGCAAATTGCTTGCTTAGATGCTTGCTTGATGCTTTCAACTGCATTTTAAAGAGGATAATCTCATCTTTAAAATGATATCAAGAACTCGATGATTGGATGTAGAGTTTTGGAGCAATTCACTGTTGAAACGCTGTCGGAAATTGAGATCTGCAATTGGATCTCAATGCCAAATAGTGTTTTCAACAGTGAATTGCTCCAAGACTGTACATCCAATCATCCAGTTCTTGATATCATTTTAAAGGTGAGAGTCTCTTCTTTAAAATGCATTTTAAAGCATCAAGATATGTTGATGCAGTCCAGAGACATCGGCATTAGTAGGGAGGACGTACTAAGTACGTCCTCGGCTACTGAAGTGCCACCTTGGGAGCACGTACAGTGTACGTGCCTGGCAGTGAAAGGGTTAACAAGCAGTCTTATGTCATCACACCCTATTTTCACAGTGCAGCAACCCAATGCTTGCTGGGAAATGCGAGTGGTACTTGTGGAGTAAAAGTCAAGAGTAGATACTTGACTATCTCCTCTAGCCCACCTCCCAGGTCAGTTGCCATTTGGGAAAGGAGGGGAGATTTTGAGGTACACGATGGTTGTACCATGTTTCCCCGAAAGTAAGACACCCCGAAAGTAAGGCATGTGGGGGGTTTCTGTTGAATTGCCTAATATAAGGCACCCCCCCGAAAATAAGGCATGCCCAAAAATCGTGTTCACAGCAAAGCCGGCTGCTGCCTCTGCTGTTGTGTCCACTGTCCCTGCTGCTGTAGGATGAGCTCTCCCAGCTCATCCCAGAGGCAGCAACCGGCATACAGAAGAGACAGCAGCCGGCTTTGCTGTGCACACGGAACACAGAGCACGGCATCCAGCCGGCTGCTGTGTCAGTGAAGTAGGGACCGCTAAGCCCCACCCCCAAAGTCTTGTTAAGGCCCGCCCACAACTGCCGGGACGAACAGCAGCACCAGCGTTGCTAGGAAGATGGGAAAGGTAAGTATGATACCTTCCCCCCTCCCCTACACCACCTAGAACCGGCAGTTATGCTGACATTCCGCTAAGGAAGTGCCGGCATGACTGCCGGTTGTAATAAGACATCCCCCGAAAATAAGACAGGTCCTATATTTAGAGTGACAATTTAGTATAAGACACTGTCTTATTTTCGGGGGAACACGGTAGTAGCTTTCCCCTGGGGCACTTCCACCTGTAAAGGGGTCCTCTATTACCATGAGCCATGTGGTGGTATTCAGAAGGGCAGCAGGTGTTGACCTTTTGTCTCCTACCACATGAACAACTAACCTAATGGCCACTGGAAACCCATAGTCTCCTCCTCTTACTCAATGGGCAGTGATTGACCAGGGATCTCTTTAAATAAGGGGGGGGAGCCATATACAGTAGAAAGGTCCTTTAAGAGGGAAATTTGTGTGCCATGCGTATTATCTATTTTAACTGCAACTCTTTCACCTATCCTTTTATTTGCCTTACCTTGTTATCCCAACCAGCCAGATAAAAAATACTTCAGCTGGACCCAACACAAATCAGCTGGAGTAGGAACAGAGCCGCTGTAAACAAGAACTCATCATCAATGTCATGTTACAGCAACTGGAGTTTACTGTGCCACAGATGGAACTAAAGTTGCATGCAGCCAGAACAAAAGTTTCCTCCTTTAACTAAACTGAATAAATGTTTAGTACTTTCAGATTAACTAAAATGGCCACATGTATAGAGTAGAGATGGGCGAATCGCTTTATCATAACCTGGATTTGACCTGAATATTCCAAATTGTTAGGTTACTAATAACAACAAACAGTGATTTGATTTGAAGGAAAAAAATGGCCGAACTACAAGAAAATTGCCGTCATTACTGTCTGTGCGCCACTGTGACATCGCATTGTCTGTATTAAATATTAGATTACTGAATGCCTCTCAACCAATAGACAGTGGTAGGAGGAACTTAAAGTGCTGATGACATATGGAAGTATAAAAGCTTGTACACTTGTAATCAGTCTTTAGTTGCTGTAATGGTGAACGTGAAAAGAGATCACTGCATTATAGGCTAGCACAGTTTTGAAAAAGCAATATAAATTCCAGGAATAGTTGGAAAATTTATTTAGCAGTTACATAGGCCGATATAGTGAATGGGAGAATCCTTGCTTCTGCTGCTCCTTACACAGACAGTTAACCTTTTCATTACCAATAATCTAATTTTGACTGTTGTGCAAAAGAGCAGTTTCATTTCTGTATACAGGTTTTACTAATAAGACAAACCCGATAATGAAAATATTTTGTTAAGGACTTTTTTAGGCAAGAGTTTACATTTTTACATGAAATACTTATTGCTGTTTTAACAGCAAAGCACTGATTTCGCCTGCGCAAATTTAAAAAACAACAACAACCTTTGTTATATGCGAGCTCTGGTTACCAAAAACACAGTGTAACAATATTGTTTGTTAATCTGAAAAAATATTAATTGCTTAAAGGGACTTTCCTTTCAGAATTTTTTTTTTTTTTTTATAAAAAGATCTGTTAGTGTTATTAATGGGTTAATTAATTCACCCATATACCTTCAGCAGTGTTTTGAATGGTTTCTGGGTGTCTCTGGGGTGCCTGACATCTTCTGCATTTGTTTACCAGGTTCAGCTTCCTGCTACATAGCTTCCACACTAGCTCCCTCTCAGCTCTCTCTCCCCCTCCCTGTCTCTCTAGCGATCCCGCCCACCCCCAACCCCATTAGACTTGCTTCTCTTCCTTCCAGGCTTTCTCCTGCCAGACAGCTCCTCTCTCTTCTATGATTCTGCCAGGGCACACAATCGTCCCAGCACTGCTCTGTGCTCTGCAGCAGGCGATCCACCTCTACTGTGCAGGCGTTGGAGTTGCTCACACCCCTGCGCAGTAGAGGTGGTTTATCAGCTTCAGAATATAGAGAAGCGCTGCGAGTATTGTGTGCGCCGGTAGTCAGAAAAGAGGGTGGAGCTGTCCTGCAGGAGGAAGTCTGTAAGAGAGAGATAAGTATAATGGAGTGGATGAAGGGGGAATAGTAGTGATGTTTAGTGCAGCCACTGATAATCTTAAAAAAGAATCTGCTATTTCAGCAGTTTTTTAATGTGTTCACCCAATATACAGTCTAGCTTGCGCTAATCTGAAAAATAAACCTGTGATGATTTCAGGTTGACATGTATTGTTTATACAAGAACAGCACCCCCCTTTCCCCCAAAAAACAACATACAGTGCTAGAATTGTAGCCAAATTGGCAGTCAAGTATTATATTTAAGCACTGTGTGCAGTAAAAAAAAAAAAATAGACTGGAAAAAAAAGAGTAGAGGACAATCAAAAGGAGGGGTAGAAAAAGACACTCTTACAAGTACTAACAATAAGAATATGGGTAGCAAGTGCATCACTGCTTCTGGTTTTGTGGGCACTACCAGTAGTCGCAGGATTGTTGTACTTCATGAGAATGAAGAGGAGTTTTTATAGATCTGGCTCTCAGTCACAGGAGGTTATTGCATCCGAGAGTGATGTGATCTTGAGTCAGGTTTCTGTGTGTTCCTCCTCCTCCTATATAACAAATAATTAACTGTAGAGCCTGTCTGGACAGTCAACTGTGCCTTCTTCATGGATAGTAGGGGAGGTTGGGAGATATAAATTTTGAGGGCGTGAATGGCTATGATGATTTGTTAGAAAACAGTGTGATGACAACTTTCCTGATGATCATTCTTCTGAAGATTGGACCTGGCAAGCGGGTCAGAGTGGCAAGGTGACATCAGATGCAGAGGTTGGTGGCAGGCCCAACATTCAAAAAGGATGCTTGAGGCAGAATCAGGGGTACTCTGCAGGGTGGAGGTGGGGGTGGTGGCACTGACAGTACTGGCAGATATGTTTCTGCTTATGTTGGCAGTAGCAACTACACGTGGCTATCTCCTGTGTGCGATTGTTTTTGTTCATTACCAAACGATAAATCCATAAGTGATGCGCAAGATCTGCAAGCAGAAGGTTAGCCGTGCAGGAACAAATTTAGGAGAGGGGTCATTTTCTTTTTTGGAAAAATAGATTTGACAGTGGCAGAGGAAGGGAAAGTGAGCAAAAATATTCTCTTACTCCTTTTGATTAAAAGTTAAATTTTAAGGATTTTTGATACCAATTTGCACAGTATTGGAATTTTTTTTTTTCTTTTGCAATTTTCAACCCCCAGTTGGGGGGTTTATTTCCATGAACGCAGGATTGTGTCATATCTAGGGACATTATTACACCATTGTTGATTTTTGGGCTGTGATCTTTTCTCCTGTCTATATTTGTGTCCGGCTAGTTATCACGTGCCCTTAATTACCCCTGTGGGAAGCAGGTGATATTGCTCTTGTACTTTTTCATGAGAAGGGTAGATATCACATAATATTGTGTGTTTTTATACACATTTTTTCATAATTTTTTTGCGATTGCTTAAAAAGAAAACTTTTGATGGAGTCTAATGTTATGGAGGATCTCAGAACCAAGAGACTAGCTGAATTGTTTGACCAAGAGCCTTTATTGAATGATATGGAAAGGCGCTGTAAAGATTTAATGTATAAATATTTGAAATTATGGATTTCACAAGTTAAAACCTGATGGGACCACAACATGCTTAAAACATATGTGGATAAAAAGATGATTGTGGATTAACAATTTTCCCACCACAATCTATAATGAAGAATTTCACAAGTCCTGGGAGGAAATACAGTCCTATAAAGAGGATCTAGCTGTATTTAAAAGAGATCTTGTGAATTACGGGAATTTTTCCATATATCCTGATCTGTTCTCTAAAATTCAAAATAAGGATTTAAAAGATAATATCATATCAATTAAGAAGAATAAATCTAAAGCTGGGAGTGGTACCTCGACTGTGGAAAACATCTTGCGTGGTACCAGTCCCAAAGAAACCCAACCCGATGGACTACAATGACTACCGACCCGTAGCACTGACATCCCACCTGATGAAGGTCCTAGAGAGACTGGTCCTGACACATCTACGCCCCCTAGTGTGCTCCACTCTGGACTCCCTCCAGTTTTCCTATCAGCCGGGCATTGGGGTAGATGACTCCATCATCCACCTTCTTCACAGAGCTCTCTCTCACCTGGAGAAACCCGGGAACACTGTGAGAATAATGTTCCTTGACTTCTCCAGTGCGTTCAACACCATTCAGCCAGGGCTACTGAGGGAGAAGCTGAACCTTGATGGTGTGGACCATCACCTGTCCAACTGGATCCTAGACTACCTGACAAACCGCCCTCAGTATGTGAGAGCCCAGGACTGTGTGTCTGACACTGTGATCTGTAGTACGGGGGCACCACAAGGTACAGTTCTTGCCCCATTTCTCTTCACACTGTACACTGCTGACTTTAGGCACAACTCATCCAGCTGTTACTTACAGAAGTACTCCGATGACTCTGCTATAGTAGGCCTTATCACTGATGGCGACGATAGGGAATACAAAGACTTAAAACGGGACTTTGTTGAATGGTGCCAGTGGAACCAGCTCAGAATTAATGCTGGGAAGACCAAGGAGATGGTGAGGGGAGTTTAGTAAACGGAGAGGTGCTCCGACCCCGGTGGAGATCCAAGGAACATGTATTGAGATAGTCAAGACCTATAAGTACCTGGGCATGCTCCTCAATAATAAACTAGACTGGGCTGATCACCTGGAGGCGCTGCACAGAAAGGGCCACAGCAGACTCTACCTGCTCAGGAGGCTGAGGGCCTTCGGAGTCCAGGGGACACTTCTATGGGCCTTCTTCAACTCTGTGGTTGCTTCAGCCATCTTTTTCGGTGTGGCCTGCTGGGGGAGCAGTATATCAACCAGGGACAGAAATAGACTTGACAGGCTGATCAGGAGGGCCAGCTCCGTCCTGGGGAGCCCCTTGGACCCAGTACAGGTGGTGGGTGACAGAAGGATACTGTCTGTGGTGACCTCCATGTGGGAAATCAAATCCCACCCCATGTATGGGACCTTGATGGGACTTGGCAGCACTGTAAGTGACCGTCTGCTTCACCCCAAGTGTGAGAAAGAGCGCTATCGCAGTTCCTTCCTTCTAACTGCGACCAGGCTGTATAATCTATATCAAACCAAGAGAAGATCACTCCGCACATAGAACTAATGATTATGACGATGACCATGAAGTTCCGTTCCTTAGCTACTATGGGCTCCTAGTATATCTTCTCTTCTCAGCATATGTGTGTCTACATCTGTATTATATTACTGTGTATTATCCTGTATCTGTATTACTATGCTGCTGTAACATACTGCAATTTCCCCACTATGGGACTATTAAAGGATTATCTTATCTTATCTTAACCAAAGACAGACAGGACTATGAGTCCGGATATATACAATATACATATGGAGGGACTCATGGGGGATGCAGGGGAATGTAGATACCCATAATATACATACAAGTTCAGTAAGGACACATAAGGACCTTTTATTATCCCATTTCCACTAGAGTACCCATCTTGGAAGCCTTTCAGCATGCTGTAGAAAGGAATCTTAAAAAACTTTTAATTTCTTTAGCAAACGGGACTCTAACATCACCCTCAGAGAAAGAATGACTTTGAGAGGATTGTGAAACAACAGACATCTGGTAGTACGGATGGCGGATAAAGGTGGCAAAATTGTTCTGTTACATAAATCAGATTACGTTTTGAGTGCTATGAACATTCTTAGTGATGACAACACATATAGAGTCCTGGATCAGGATCCTACTTCCATCTTTTCCGCCATTTTGGATACCATTTTGTCTGAAGGGGTGGATTTGAGTATTATTCCTGAGAATAAAGCCAAATTTTTAAAATCTGAATACCCAGTTATGTCCATCTTCCATGGGTTACCGAAGGTGCATAAAAAAACATTTCCACCCCCCTTATGACCTTACAATTATCACAGGCATTAATTCTTTGAATGAGAAAACTTGTGAATGGGTCAATGACATGCTGCAACCTTTAGTACTTAGATTGCTGGTTTATCTGAGGAACTCTAAGGAATTCCTCAGAGTTTTTGCCAAATTTTGTTTGGGACTCAGGTTATGCATGGCTGACGTGCAATGTTGTCGCTTTGTACTTGAGTATTTCCCATCATCTGGTCCTAATAGCCCTGTCCCATCATTTATACAAATATTCTGTTTATACTGAAGAACTTTGTGAGTTTACCATTGCCGTTGTAGAATATTTCTTAAAACATTTTTTCATGTTCAATGACAAGTTTTATTTACATGTGGGGCTTGTTTTTCACCCACTGTAGCAAACCTGTACATGGCTTGGTGGGAAAAGAAATTTATCTATTCCCAGACAAATCCTTTTTTGAAACATCTGTGCTGGTATGGTGGTTACATCAACAACCTGCTATTTGTATGGTCGGGCGATGTAGGGGCCATACCAGCTTTTTTGGATTATATCAACGGCAATGATTTAAACTTACACTTTACCCACATGATTGCCTCCCACAAGGTTAATTTTCTTGATATTATTCTAGTGGATAATGATGTTCCACATTCTGTAGATCATGGGTCTCAAACTCGCGGCCCGCAGGCCAACTGTGGCCCTCGGGATGATAGTTTGCAGCCCCTGCTGGGTGTTTAACTATGGCGGCCACCCGGGAGTCAGGCGGCCGCCATAGCTGCCGGGCGTCAACCTTTGAGAATGCCTCAACTCACAGGAATTATAACATCAAATCTTTATTAAATTGTAGGTCCAAATATGTGATATATCTCATTTGGCGCACCACATGCAATTTAAATTAACTTGGGTGCACTATTCGCCCTTTAAGGGTCAGAATAGCAGAACACATTTCGGATTGTAATAATACTAACCTTAACAAAATTTCAGGGGCTTCTAAACACTGTCCTCTTTGTCACCAAGGCCAAACTTCTTCTTTTCGTTTTTTCGCCATTGAACAAATCAAAAAACCGTAACGTGGTGGAAATTGGAGGCATGAATTGTTGAAAAAAGAGGCCTTCTGGAATTTTGAGCTTGGGACTCGCTATCCAGAGGGTCTCAATTACAAAACTCATTTGATCTATTTTTATTAAGTTTTTTTTTCCCGCCTTCCTTCCGTCCAAGTTGTTATATCATATTATTAATATCCCACACAATCATCTTTTTCTGTCTTGGGACAGTCTCCAGGAGGTGTTTTTTAATGCATATTTTCCCTTATTCTGAGTGCTCATGTATTTCAATGTGAATTATTTGCTTGCCTCTCTGTCTAGCGTTCATGTGTATATTTTTGTTATGGTTGGAGTATTTTATTTATTCATCAAGCATTTATTCATTACATATTTGGTATCTTTAATTGGCCGGGTTTTCAGACATGTGATTTTGTTTTTTTAATTTATGTTGGTATATATTGTGGATATTTGTATCTGTGTAGCTATAATGGGGCATTTTGGCCATTATATAGGATTATGTGATGTGGTTTTTTTTTATTCATTCAAATTTGCTGGGTTCACAATCATGTGACTTCAGTGTCAGCTGACCGCTTTGCAGGTTTCATTCATCAGTTTATAGTTTGTGATTACTTCTCTGGATACAACGTTTTTGGCCCCTTTTTTGTTTTATTTTTGCTTGGTACATTGTGGATACTTATATTTGTGCGGCTACAGTGGGGCATTTTGCCCATCTATATAGGATTAGGCGATGATTTTTCTTTTATTCATTTAAATCTGCCGAGTCTGTGACCATGTGACTTTACTGACAGCTAATTGCTCTCTGGTTTCATTCTTTACAATCGATTCCACAATACCACATGCCAGGGGTGAACCTACCTTTGTCGCCAACCGAGGCGGACGACAGAAAGCCACCCCCCCACCCCCCCGGGAGGAGAGGGCGGAGCGAAGGGGGCGTAGCGGAGCGGCATTAGCAGGCAGAGAGCAGGCAGGGAGAGGACCTGCTCTCTGCCTGAGCGTGAGGGGAGGCCGCTGGAGCAGCGCTGCTCCAGTGGCCTCCCCAATCCAACACTCGGTGACGGTGACACTAAGCCAGTCCAGGACAGCTTGTTCTGGACTGGCTTAGGTAAGCAAAAATGCCGCCCTCCCCAGGGCCCTGGCATAGTCTCATGGGAGGTGCGGCGCTGCCACATGCTTACACTCTCTCTTAGGGCCCCTTCACACGGAGGATACGCTGGCTGATTTTGAATGTGTAAACGTTCCGAATCAGCAGCGTTTAAAACAGGTCCCATTCATTTCTATGGGGAGCGCACGTATAGAAAGCAATGGAACCTGTTTCAAACGCTGCTGATTCGGAACGTTTACACATTCAAAATCAGCCAGCGTATCCTCCATGTGAAGGGGCCCTTATACTCTCTCTTAATGTATACTGTGTTGCTTGATATATGTTCATGTTCTATGTTTTATTTTTTAGTATCTATAGTGTGAGTTGCTATAAGGGAATGGTCATGTGACGTTATAAACCTGTTCTCACTTAGAGTGGGCGGGTATTTTGTGAAGTATATATGGTTTTGGTTTTTTACTTTTGCATATCTAGTGCTATGACTAAGAGGCTTGTTTGTTTTGTATGTGATTTTGTTATGGTTTTTTTTCCCTTTTCATGTTTGTTGGATTTTTTTCATGTTTTTTGTGAGCCATTTGTTGATTAAAAGTTAAGTTTAAGATTTTTAATGCCAATTTGCACAGTGCTGGATTTTTTTTCTTTTCTTCTGCGATTTTCAGGGGGTTTATTTCCATGCATGCAGAATTGTGTCATTTCTAGGGACATTATTACATCATCGTTGATTTTTGGGCTGTGATCTTTTCTCCTATACTTCCTGGTGCCGCCTTGTGTGTGGCTGCCTGATACAGTGCTCTAAGCTGGGAGCAACCTTTATCTTTCCTTTTTCACTCTTTTTCTCTGTATCTTCAAGAATCCTGTAACCAAGCAAACTAGCACTATGAATTAGCAACTATAAATCGAATGGAAGATCCTGTGGAGTATTTTGTTCCTTTTGTTTCTATTGTTAAGAATGGACAATGACTCAAGATCTAGAGTTTTTCCAGTGCACATGTGCCTGTTACCATCCCCCCAGGAGCTAAGGACAGCATGGACACCATGTGGCATGGAGGAGAAACCTACATGGAAGTGTGGACTTCTTCTTTTCAAGGAGATGATTTTTGGAGTCTATTGCTGATGTGTGAAGATGCCTACAGCTGACTGGTATTTCTTTCTTTTACTGTGGACACGTGGGACTCTGTTACAACCTGGGCACCTACCATCACCCACCTACCCCATGTGTTTATGGAAGCTTGGCAAGAGAGCAGCACCCTGTCTACCTGGATGGATTCAGACCTCTCTGGGCAGTAGAACACATTGGTAAGAAGAAAGGAAGAGAAGGGCTGTGATGAAGGATATTTGGGGCATTTTTTTGTGGTTAATGGACAATAGCGCTGATGCAAGATACCGAACTATCAGCTGTGAACATGAGATCTCACCACCTACCAAAGGAACTGCCACATGTTATCATGATAGCTGCATATGTCCCCCACCTCTGCAAAAAAAAAACATTTTTTGCCTGTTATATCATGCTGTGTCTCCCTCCTCATGTCCTCCAACCACGGTCGGGCTATATTATTAACTTCACTTCGCACAGAGAACTAAATGATCCTGCAGTGTGTCTGTGTTTCTTTCTTTTTAGTTGCTATGATTCCTAGGATTTCTCTATCTGCCATGAGCTTGTATGTGTTTTTCTCTCTTGTTATATACTACTGTACCATCTATGAAACTGTATCACTAAAATTTCCCCATTGTGGGACTATTAAAGGATTATCTTATCTTATTCTCCTACTCCTCTCTGTGATCTTCCGTCTAGGAAGTGGACGAGTAATAAAATGACATATCCCTACACAGGTTCAACATTAGCCACACTGGAATGATTCAAAAAGACATGGAACTAAATAAACTGTATATGTAACTACAAATAGACTGCCCTGTCCTTTTTTGGACACATGTACACAACCTTTTTTTTGGCCCCTAACACAGTATATGACCTCCTTTTTTTGGCTTCTCTCCAGTATATAACACCTATTTTTGGCCCCCTACGGTATATGATGCCCTGTTTTGCCCTACCACAATATATGGCACCCCTTTTTGCCGCTCCCCCCCCCAGTATATGATACAAATATACAAATGATACAAATATTGTTGCTGTGTTGCAGTTAGGATTACTAACACACAGTTTGCAGCTTTATTATCAGTATAGTGGATCAAAAAATGTGCTCCTTGTGGCCATATATATCTCTGTGCAATTCAGACATTCTTACGTCACAAAAAACACATTTCTAGATCTGCAGCAAAAAAAACGTCCGCCTTTGCACTGCCTTATCTGCAATGTTTCACCTTGGTGGAACTCTTCTCTAAAGGGGCTCTATCAGCAAAAGGCACCGCTAACGTTATTTTAACTACCCCCCCCCGTTTTAAAATAATACCCTAAAAACGATTATTCAAATGATACTTACCCGTGCATGCTGGGCGGTCCTGCACTGTCGGACGTCATATTGCTGTCATGCCTTCCTCTTCTTTTTTCTTCCTCCTGTCCTGGTTCTTCCCCGCCTTGATCTTCTGTTCTTCCAGCAGGTTGTGTTAAAAGCCCGCGTGTGCACAGTATCGCTCCCTCTGTAGCGCTACTGCGCTACAGCGGCGCCACTGCGCTACAGCGGCGCCATTTTTGTTGTAGTTCTAAGTAATCCTTAGAACTACACAAGTGTGCTGCGCATGCACAGTACGCTTGCAAACTCCTTCATTCTGGAGGAACAGAAGATGAAGGCGTGGAAGAGCCAGGATCGGAGGACGTCGCCGAAAGAAGAAGGCGTGCCAGAAGATGACGTTGGACTGTGCGTCACCGCCCACCATGCACAATAAGTGTAATTTACATATATGTTTTTATGGTTTTATTTTAAAACGGGGGGGGGTGGAGGAGGTTTAAAATAACATTAGCGGTGCCTGAATAGCCTTTTTAAAGGCTATTCACGCATATGTGGGGCTCATACAGCATAATTTTGCTGATAGAGCCCCTTTAAACATTCTGGAGCGTCTATGTTGGCAGCAGAAGGCGGTGAAAGATTATTGCATGCAGCAAACCATATGGATGTGTTATGTCTTTGGATCATGAGAGAAGTATCCTGGCTTCTAAAATCCCTTGAAGAAGCAACCAGATTAATCAGCAGTGATGACAGCATGGTCAGGTATGTGATCTATCTGTTGTATATCTTACAAGTAACCCTTACACCATACCTCCCAACCGTCCCGATTTCCGCGGGACAGTCACGATTTGGGTGACATGTCCCGCGGTCCCGGTTGGAGGGAGGTATGTCCCAATTTCAACTCAGATCTGCGTCCAGAGGACGCAGATCTGAGATGAACACATATGCGGCTGAAGCAAGGAGCTGACACAGGTCAGCTCCTCGCTTCGCCGCTGCCGCCGGTCTCGCTGACACATATGCGGCTGAAGCGAGGAGGTCAGCTCCTCGCTTCAGCCGCATATGTGTCAGCGAGAGAGGCGCGCAGAGAGCGGCGAGGGAGCGGAGGAGAAGGTAAGTTTAATGTGGAGGTGGAACGTGAAACTGGGGGCAGATGAAGGAGAGGACGGCATGACACTGGGGACAGAGATGGAGAGGACGGCATGACACTGGGGGCAGAGATGGAGAGGACGGCATGACACTGGGGGCAGAGATGGAGAGGACGGCATGACACTGGGGGCAGAGATGGAGAGGACGGCATGACACTGGGGGCAGAGATGGAGAGGACGACATGACACTGGGGGCAGAGATGGAGAGGACAGCATGACACTGAGGGGCAGAGATGTGGAGACATGAATCTGGGGGCAGAGATGGGGGGACATGAATCTGGGGGCAGAGATGGGGGGACATGAATCTGGGGCAGAGATGGAGGGGACATGAATCTGGGGGCAGAGATGGAAGGGGGACATGAAACTGGGGGCAGATGAAGGGTGTATATGAAACTGGGGGAGAGATAGAGGGGGGACATATAATTTACGGGTGACTGTAGGAGGATTATACTGTGTGCGGGCACATGAAAAATTAACGAGTGGGCGGAGTCAACACAAAAGTGTGCGGGGCTAAATTTTCCGCGGCGCGCACATTTTGTCCCTCTTTCAGTTCTTCAAAAGCTGGGAGGTATGGGTTCAGGGTGGGTTCTTCCTCACTATTTATTCTTGGTTCTCATTCACAGTGAGGCTTGCTATTGCTTTGTGTGTGCTGGCTTTTTCTCTTGCTGTTTATTCGTGTATTCTGATTCTTGACCTCTGGCTTTCCCTATTGACTACTCTTTTGGATATCGATTTTGACACTGCATTGCTCGATTGTTACTGGACCCTCACCTAGCTGACCTCCCTTTGTTGTTGTTTGTCTTGTCTGCATTTTGTGTTTCATGACTGTATTTTTCGGACTATAAGACGCACCCAGGTTTTAGAGGAGAAAAATAGGGGAAAAAAAATTTCAGGTAAAAAATGGTAAAATATTTAATGTATGGGAGTTGTAGTTTTGGAACAGCTGCAAGGCCACATTGACAGGTGACCCTGCAGCTGTACGGGGATGTATAGGGCGTTTTTTTGTGGGGCCAGGTGTACTTTTTAGTTATACCATTTTGGGAAATGTTTATTGCTTAGATCACCTTTTATTTAATTCAGAGGCAAAACCTAGAGAAAAACCCGGCGGTTTAGCACTTTTGATTTTGACGTTCACTGTACATAAAAATATTAGTAGACCGGGCATTTTCAGACACAGGGATACCTAATGTATATGTTTCACAGTAATGTTATACTTTTATATGTATTCTAGGGAAAGGAGGTGAACTTTTATTTATTTTATTTTTTATTATATTTTTTTTTAAGTGTTTTTTTTTTTTTTTTACTATTTTATTATCCCCCGCCTAGGGGGCTTGAACCTGCAATCATTTGATTGCAAGTCCCATAGACGGCAATACAAGTGTATTGCCGTCTATGGGAGATTCTATACATTACTATCGCGGAGTGTCATAGACCCAGCCTCGATAGTAATATATATATCTATGACAGGCCTGGGAGCCTTCATTAGGCTCCCAGCTGTCATCGGAACAGGTCGGCTCCTGCGGCCTCGCCGTGCAGGAGCCGGCCTGCATCACTAAAGGTATGGGGCCAGTGGGGACCGGCCCTGGGGCTAACTAACTGCCGGGACCTGCGGAGGAGGAGCGGATTTACAGCATGGCCGCGCTACTGCCACCGCTGGTTTTCTTCAGCGGCAGGAGCGTGGCAATCTGCAGGCCCCGGCAGCTAAGACAGTCCCCGGCATCTGCTGTAATAGACCGGCGGATGCCGGGGAGTGTCTTAGCTGCCGGGGCCTGCAGATTGTCACGCTCCTGCCGCTGAAGAAAACCAGCGGTGGCAGTAGCGCGGCCATGCTGTAAATCCGCTCCTCCCCCCACATTCAGACTATAAGACGCACCCTCATTTTCCTCCGAAATTTGTCTTATAGTCCGAAAAATACGGTATATAGGAAGGGATCATCTCCAAGTTGCCGCCTATTACATAGGATAGGACTAGGCACATTTTGTCCCTCTTTCAGCTCTTCAAAAGTTGGGAGGTATGCTTACACTCATGCAACAGGGGATAGAAGAGGAGAAACAGTTTCCACCACTTAGTCCATGTCATCTTCCTGTGTTGGTGGAGGAAGGTGAGAATTCAGGTCAGAGTCATTTTGGCAGAGGAACTGGAACTCCTAGAATTGAAGAGAAGGATGCCAGAGAAGGAGGCTGACCCTTATCTGTTTCAAGATGATAATAATGATGATGACGACCACACTGGCCACAAACACTGACTTATGGCAGGCCCCTGGGTCCTCGCATACGCTGACAAGCATGGCAGGCTGGTGCTCCACTATCTACACAACAGCAAACATTTGAATATTATAAAGACAGGCTGTATACCAATTGTGCTGCAGTGTTTAGGGAGTACACTGCAACTGCCTGTCGCATATGTACCCAGGTGGCATCTGCCCACTTCCAATCTACCTCCTCTGCTAGTGCCACAAGTGTAAGGAAGAGTAAAAGCAGCAGCAGCATCCAGGCCCAGTACAGTATCTGGAAGTTGATGAACCAGAAAATTTTCAGCTTGTAGCACCATCTGGAGCCACAACAGGCAACTGACATCTAACACCTGTACCAATAGGTACAGTCATATTTACAGTGCACCTATAGTCCACCAGCAGCAGCATCAGCAGGGCATAATAACATGTATCTGGTTGCAGGACATGTCTGCCTGTCTGGTGATAGCAGCCAGCAGTACAATAAATGGAAGATGGTGATAAAGGGAGAAGCCTGGCAGCTAACAAAGCTCAAATATCTTTTGAAATCGAAAGGAATCTATTACCCTATCGGGAAAAAAAACAGGATTATCCTGCCGATTATCCCCGTTTGGGAATAAATGACACATCAACATTGTGTTTGCGAAGTGATAATTGTCAAAATTTCCTGTCCTGTGACCAGGTATAAAGCGTGCAGGGATGGTATGGCCATAGGAGCTGTGCCGATTCCATCTCTTGCAAGTTGCAGTGTCTCCCAAAGAAACACATTGTATTGGCGCCAGTTTTTTGACCGAATAAAGGTACTGAACAACCAGGAAACTGATGCAGGAGGAGTATGTTTCAATAGGAGATGCTGAAGATATCACATGACCCTCTATTAGCAGATATTTTTAGGCTAACATTATGTGGTGCTTCACCATGGCATTTAACATGACTGAACTTTTAGGAAGTGTATATTGTGCAGACTATTGAGTATTTCAATACGGGACACCCCCCTCAAGTCTGCACAAATCCTCTTTGTGTACGTCTTCATACACCAAAGGGGTTTTCCTATAATCATATCTTTGACAGTCCCACAACCTTTAAAGTGAGTAGCAGTGGAAGCTAGAACTAGATAAGTGCAGGGACTGTACAAGTAGCGATTGTCATATACTGCAGCTGCTGCTCATGTCCCATCCTCCTATATTATATACAGTAGTAGGGGTAGTATCCCACTGTAGAGAGCCCTAATAGTGGTGGGGCCCTGGGCAATTTCCCAGTCCCCCCTCCCCCCAACGCCAGCCCTGACTTCTGCTCAAACTGAGATTGTAGCACGCCCAACTCTGCCTCAATGTGCACTTCACCTTGTAGTTACAGTGAATAAGTGACAATTGACATAATTTCAAGATGAAATTGGGACACAGTGTATCTACTGCCTAGCTTACCAGCTGAAAAAGCTGAACTATATTATAAAAGTGATCATTGTTTCACTCTAAAGAGATTTTATCATTGGATACCCTTTTTTCTGACTAACACGTAGGAATAGCCTTAAGAAAGGCTATTCTACCTTTAGAAGTCTTCTCCGCCCCACTGTTTGGTAGAAATGAGGGTTTTCTTTGGTATGCAAATGACTTCTCTCACAGCACTGGGGGCAGTCCCCAGTACTCAAACAGCACTGGGGGGTGTCCCCAATGCTGCGTGAGAAATCTCCAGCGATGCTTCTATCTTCTTCTGGAACGCCCTCTCCCTGTGTCTTCTTCCGTCCTTGGTTTCAATCCTCTAGGCATGTGCAGTTGGCTCTTGCCATCAGGCCTCGGGCAGAGCCAACTGCGTATGCACACAGCCATAAAAACTGTGGATCCCACAGTATATAACTTCATTTTTTATAGCCCCTGCACAGTATATGACTCTCTTTTTGGCCCCCCTAAAGTATGACCCCCTTTTATGGCGTTCCCCACAGTATATGATTTCCCCTTTATATGGCCCCCACACTATAAATGATCCCACTTTTTTTCTTAGGCCCAAGGCAGTGATATGTTAGGCCACATCCTATTGTACCTATTTACAAGAGGTAAAAACCAGTAATTTATTCATCCATCCACACTCATGTCCAGGGTGGCCTCTGCTGCCACCTCCAGGACGTGCTCTACCCGATGTGAAAGAATGACAGGTCATCCAGCATCTTGACGTAAGTGCAGTACTTCCTAGAGGTGGCAGAGGAGACCAGTCTGGACAGGAGTGTGGATGGTTGGGTAGACTATTGGCCCTACCTATTGCAATAATACAATTTGCGGGCGATTAAAAACAGTCTAACACCCCCCCTTCCCCATTAATGCCTCAGTGTTAGGGAATTGCAATAGGAGCAATTCCCCAGTAGCTGCTGGAAACCCTGGGAAGGGGCTCCTCTTAGAGGAGCAGAGGGAAATGAAGGTGAAGGAGACGGGTGTGGTGGAAAATCAATTAACAAGGTGAAGGAATAGGACAGTGTTCAGACAATGCAACCAAAAACTCTAAGCAAGTTATCAAACTGCACAAGCTTCCTGCACCTCAGCATGCGAGCAGTGGGTGGCGTAGATACCAAAACAGGCAGAGATGTTACACTAAAGTCTCCTCATGGGTGATTTTTACCTTCTTCCATGCATACTTCAACCACACAGTTAGTCTATTCTGACAAGCGATACAACACAAAACATTTAAAGCAAAGATAAAAAGTGGAGACCTAAAAGAAGAAGGGAAGGAGTGACTGGAAAGAAATCTCATTTGTGGTCGCATCCTGTAAATCCTCCTGTCTGGGTAGCTTGCTGAAGGAACCGAAGCTGCTGGACAAGCTTGTGAGTTCTCTACCTATCTGGAATACTTTATACAAAACTGTCTTTCCGGTGGATAAAAGATTCAAGTTTATTGAGAAGTGAGATTACAGCCAAAAAACATAATCTAGAGATAGAAACAGAAAATGTGGTCATGCAGGTTCTCTGAAGAGGTAGGGGAACGTGGATTATGTCACAGAATCAGGGGTTCTTAAAGGGATTCTATCATTAAAACTGCATTTTTTCTCACTAAAACGTAGGAATAGCCTGAAGAAAGGCTATTCTTCTCCTACCTTTAGAAGTCTTCTCTGCGTCGCCGTTCCGTAGGTATCCCAGTTTTCATTGGTATGCAAATGAGTTTTCTCGCAGAACTGGGGGCGGTCGCTAGCACTCAAACAGCACTAGAGGCGTCCCCATTGCTGCAAAAAAACTCTCCAGCGATGGCCTCTTCTTCCTCTGGAACGCCCTTTCTGCGACATGTTCTTCGGATGGCTTCTTCTGGCTTTAAATGGGACGCATGTGCAGTAACACATTGAAATGAATGGGTTGAAAAGCCTCCCATTGATTTCAATGTGTAGCGCGCATAAAACAGAACCCATTGAAGTCAATGGGATTCTGTTTTGAAATGCTGACTCTGCCATGAGTTTACGTGTCAGAATCAGTGCCGCGTTACATCGTGTGCACGGACGCTTCGTGTCACATGAAAGAAGAAAATCTCTTCTTTCAAAAGTAAGTTTGTACGTTTTATAATGTCCAAGATATGACAGTTTGAAGTGACCCTCCCCACCCTCATTCTCTACGTATTTTACAGCCCTGTACTCCGGGACACAGTAACATTAAAGAGGACCTTTCATGCACTCGGACACATGTGGTTTTATATACCGCTTTCCTGTTACGTGCCCTGGATGAAGAGCTGTTGGTGCCTTTACCGAGAGCTCTTCACTGTCAGAAGGGAGTTCCTGACAGTATAGCTGGGAACGCCCCTCTTGACAGTACTGTGTGTGGCGCTATACTGTGAGGGGGCGTTATTTACCACCCAGCCATGACGCTGAATGGTGAGGAACTGCTCAGTGTCACGGCTGGGTGATAAATAACACCCCCTCACAGTATACACACAGTATTTGCTAATGGGATTCGCTATCCACTTTGCCATTACTGTAAACTGCCACAATTTTCCCGCGTCATTTCTGCCGCAGATAAATTGCAAACAAAAAAAGGACCATAGCACTAAAATGTAATAATGTCAGTGCTAATAAAACACCATTTGCAAATACATGCATGAGGAAAACTATATAAATTGTAAGTGGACAAAGAAATGGCGCCACATGATAAAAATGAATTGCCAAAACATAAGTGAGAAATAAACAAATAAAATAAGTAAAATACAAATAAAAAACTACAACAGTATTTGTGAGTGAATAAGTATGATTGTATTATAGTATGACTAGTTACGCGATGCCGCCTGTGTTTATCCACATATTGATTTCTACTGCCTACTTGTATTTTAAATAGCCGCCTTACACCATCTTGCAACCACACGAAGGCTTGCCTGCCAAAATGCGCACAGTTATCAGTCTGTATTAACTGATGACTATTTACTTTTCTGCTGTAGCTTTTTAGCTTACATAAGATTATTATTATGTATGTATTCCTGTTTGCATTGGTTTATGCATAGTTTCTCGATGTTTTTTATTTTGATTCTTGTATATTGTAAAATCTTTCTTTTTTCTTCTCAATAAAAATAAAATGTAAAATAAAATAAAAGATTATTATGTATGTGGTGTATTTAGTATGTCCTCTTAGCCTTTACCAATCCTAGCTCTAGGAATTATTCTTTTGTGACCCCTGTGATGCCATCCTGTATTTCTTTAGCTTAAATTTAAATTATTTCCACTAAAATTTGTTTTATAATACAAGATTTATTCGCCTCATTTGTTTATTGGTATTCATTTGCATTGTGTAGAAAGCACAGCACATATACCAATGTGAGTAAAAGGCTGCCATTGTCACAATTATTTTATTTTGTGTTTGCAAAACCGTATGTGAGTTTATATTCTATGGGACAGATTGCACTGGTATCAATTGATATTTTATATGATAGAATGAAAAACTGGGGAAAAAATTGCATTTGCACCATTTTCTTATGAGTTTTCTTTTTACGATGTTCACTGTGTGTTACAAAGCCACGCAGATCTTTGAAAAATGCAACTGATTCTTTTATTTGCTAACTTTTGTAGATTTCTGAGTATAGAGCTGCCTTTTTTTGTGAAATAAAATGTAGTTTTTATTTATACTATTTTGGTAAATGTCAAATGTTTTGAACATTCTTAATTCAATTTTATTTAGTAGGTGAAATGGCAGAAAACACAGCGATTCAACTATTTTAATTTTTTTTTTTTAACGCTATCGCATTTGCCATATGAGATAAATGTTTTTTTTATTGTTCAGGCATTTTGGGATATGAGATTTAGATTTTTCTTAATATGTTTAAAACTTGTTACAAAAAAAATCCCTGTTCTTTACAGCTGTTTTGATTAGGGAGCAGCAAATAATCAAACATAAGCTGGTATATAATGCTGGCGCTGTGTAAAGAATTTTCTTCCATTACTATATATATATAGCATATTGTATTGTATATTAGTCAGTCATGTCCTCTTCTATCCTATTTAATTGACTATGATGTGGTATGCTTTCAGGTCAGATTTTTTGTTTATTTTGATATATGATGAAACTGATCATATATCAGAATAATACCCACTATATGCCATATGATCAAATAGAATATCCAATTGTATACTATCAAATTGCATTACCACGCAGGCCCGCTTTGATCTCTGCCCTTTAAGCCCATTTTTCTCAAAGTTGAGTAGATTGGAAATTGGACAAAGTCTTAATGCCTGTGAGAGTGACAACGCCTTTATGGCAAAAATGTGTCACTCTTGACTTTACCAGTTTAGAAAATTCTCCACAGTTTGGAGATCTAAATATACTTTAGATAGATGAATGATAAATGTGTATAATGTAGTCAGTATAAATAGATATGTATGCATATTTAATCATACTTATATTGTGTTATTGTGTTAAGAGGTTAAAATGTAAATAAAATTATAGAAATTTGGTACCCCCAAAGCGTAGCGAAACCTAGAATACAGATGACATATCATTTTGGCTGCACATTGAACGCCGTAAAAACAAAGCCCGTAAGAAAGTTGCACAAATGAACTTTTTCTCCAATCCCACCCAATTCACATTTTTTTTCCAACTGTCCAGTAAATTGTACGGAATAATGAATGGTACCATTATAAAGAACAATTTATTCTTCAAACCCATATGGCTCTGTGAACAGAAAAATAAAAAAGTTATGGGATTTAGGATGGGGGGAGTCAAAAACAAAAATTGGAAGATGTCACCGGCAGGAAGGGGTTAAGGAAAGTGCTTAACTTGTGACACGCAATCTAGTCATGTTCAGCCAAGAGAAAAGGTGAGGGAGGACACATCTGTACTTTATTACTGAACTCACTGATCTTTTCTTATCTCTGAATAAAATAATATAGCCTGTCAATTAAAGGCAATTACACCACCCTTGAACATTACAACATCAGGCCTCCAGCCAGAAAGTAGATTTATGTGCTACATGGGAAAATAAATAACTGGCTATTAAAGCGGTTTATAAAAATGGATGGGAGCACCCAGATTCACACCTTCACTCACATTCACAAAACTAGTCACCATAACTATAAGTTTACATGTTACCGTTTTGAAATAATGTTCATAGTTTTAGGAGTTTCCTTGTGTTATATGATTTTTTGATATGATCAATAAATAGGGGCATAAAACTTGAAGGACCAAAATATAAAGTTCCCAACATGTTCCAACTAGAGATGAGCGAATACTGTTCGGATCAGCCGATCCGAACAGCACGCTCGCATAGAAATGATTGGACGTAGCTGACACGCGGGGGGTTAAGTGGCCGGCCGACGTCAAAGCGGAAGTACCAGGTGCATCCATTCATTTCTATGGAGCGTGCTGTTCGGATCGGCTGATCCGAACAGTACTCGCTCATCTCTAGTTCCAACAACTTTCTGTACGGTGAAATAGTTATGCCAATGTCAGTTACTGGTGGCTTTCCTGTGATGGGATTACTATAAACCCTATTTATTTACAGTGGATTGCAAAAGTATTCCTTCCCCTAAGTATTCAGCCCCCTGTACTCCTAAACCCCTAAATAAAATCAGTGCAATCAATTGCCTTCAGAAGTCACTTAATTAGGTAATAGAGTCTAGCTGTGTGTACTTTAGTCTAAATATATAATATATATAGTAAATCGACCTGTTCTGTGAAGGCCTCAGTGGTTTGTTAGAGAACACTGGTGAACAAACAGCATCATGAAGACCAAGGAACTCACCAGACAGACAAGAGATAAAGCTGTGGACATGTTTAAAGCATTGTAGGTTATAACAAAATATCCCAAGAGTTGTAAAGCATACATACTTCTCGTCGAAGTGGAAGGTACTATGCCCCCTTTTTGAAACCCAACTGCCAAAACACTTCTCGTCAATACGCCCCAACACGCCCCTTTTCTTTGTGTTGTGAGAGGTCCCCCCGCCCTCCACCAACCCTCCCATGCCCCCTTCCAGCTCCCCATTTGCCCCTAGTAAATGTCACAACAGCCCCTTAGCTGCCAAAGCACTTCTCGTCAAAGTGACAGGTTCCCTCCCTCCTCCAACCTGCCCACGTCCCCCTCAAACTGACATGTCTGGATTTGTCTCCTCAGCTACTCCTCCTCCCCTTCACCCAAGGTTCAGTTTCATCATGTCATGTAATCTGGTTTAATACCCTCTCCAAATCAGAACTAAAACACTAACCACCTTTTTAGCTACATCAGTCGGAACTGACTATATTATATTGGGGGCATAGGGGTGTATAGTTAGGTGTGGTGCGGTGATCAGAAGGAACATGTGCATGATACACTACCATTCAAAAGTTTGGGGTCAAACAGATAATTTAGTGTTTTCCACGAAACCTCACTTTTATTTATCAAATGAGTTGCAAAATGAATAGAAAATATAGTCAAAACATTGACAAGGTTAGAAATAATGATTTTTATTTAAAATAATAATTTTCTCCGTCAGACTTTGCTTTCGTCACAGAATGCTCCTTTTGCAGCAATTCTAGTATTGCAGACCTTTGGCATTCTAGCTGTTAATTTGCTGAGGTAATCTGGTGAAATTTCACCCCATGCTTCCAGAAGCCCCTCCCACAAGTTGCATTGGCTTGATGGGCACTTTTTGCGTACCTTCCATGCAAGCTGCTCCCACAACAGCTCAATGGGGTTGAGATCTGGTGGCTGCGCTGGCCACTCCATTACAGCTAGAATATCAACTGCCTGCTTCTTCCCTAAATAGTTATTGCATAATTGCTCCCAAGAACGTGATGTCTTTAGAATGTGGTGCTGCATAAGCCATTCCTCCCATGAATGTGATGAGTTACTTGATCTAACCAGAGATATTAACTTCAAGACCTAATTAATTTCCACCCAGTCAGAGATATTAATTTCAACTCAGGGATGATGCAATAAGTCATCATGGTTAATTACTACCCCTAAATGACTAACAGCCCCCCAATGAGATGTTTAAACAGGTTATCTAGCTGAGGCTTTAACTAAACAGTCCCATCTGATCAAATGCAATGAGGCCGGCAAATCTGATTAAAAATACAATGCCACGAGCAATCGCAACTCCAATTTGGTAGCTGCTGTTTTATAAATATTTCAACTAATTTATCATTATAGTCACTTTTTTATTAAAGAAATCTAAAACATTCTCATAAGAGTTTCCATGCACTAAATGATATAAAAAGGAAAGTGAGTACGCCCCACAAACAGCGCTTTTCAAGAATTGCAATTGTCTATTTTAATAGCTATACCGCGATTGCTCGTCAGATTTCCTGGCCCCATTGCATTTGATAAAATGAGAGTGTTTAGTTAAAGCCTCAGCCAGAAAACTTGTTTAAACATCTCATTGGGGGTTGTTACTCATTTAGGGGTAGTAATTAACCATGCTGACTCATTGCATCATCCCTGGGTTGAAATGAATATCTCTGACTGGATGGAAGTTAATTAGGTCTTCAAGTTAATATTTCTGACTGGTTAGATCAAATCTATCTATCAGTATCCCTGCGCTATGCTGAGGAGGTCCAAAAGACCGAAACAGCGCTGTCCATAGCTGGGAATCTGTTCCTTCTGGAATAGAAATACTAATTTGGCAATTAAATCTGCATCATGATAGTAGACTTATGATGTTAAGGATGCTGCCCTCTAGAGGGCGGCATACAGAGGCACTGTTCTCCTAATTACATCCTGCAGAATAGATTTGCATATTTTTTACCCAGAATCCCTAGCGGAGCAGGAATGACTTGTAAGTCTCTGTACTGCCTATGTAGGCACACATTCTCCCTAATGCAGTGGCGGATCCAGGGTTTGCGGGGCCCTGGGCAATTGACTTTGGCGGGGCCCTACTTACTGGGGGTCTCGCACTTCTAACCTGTACTTCCCAACTGTTGAAGACTAGAAAGAGGGAACAAAACGTGCGGCGCGCGCAGCGCGCTGCAGCAAATTAGGCCCCGACCACTTTTATGTTGACTCCACCCATTCTCATTCAATTTTCATGTGATTCCACACAGTATAATCCTCCTACAGTCACCCGTAAATTATATCTTCCCCCATTTTCATATACACCCTTCATCTACCCCTAGTTTCATGTCCCCCCCCCCCTGTCTCTGTCCCCAGTTTCATGCCATTCTCCCCCTTTATCTGCCCACAGTTTCATTTCCCCCCCGTCTCTGCCCCAGTGTCATGCCGTTCTCCCCCCTTCATCTGCCCCAGTGTCATGCCGTTCTCCCCCCTTCATCTGCCCCAATGTCATGCCGTTCTCCCCCCTCCATCTACCCCAGTGTCATGCTGTTCTCCCCCCCTCCATCTGCCCCAGTGTCATGCTGTTCTCCCCCCTCCATCTGCCCCAGTGTCATGCCGTTCTCCCCCCTCCATCTACCCCAGTGTCATGCCGTTCTCCCCCCTCCATCTGCCCCAGTGTCATGCCGTTCTCCCCCCTCCATCTGCCCCAATGTCATGCTGTTCTCTCCCCCTCTATCTGCCCCAGTGTCATGCCATTCTCTCCCCTCCATCTGCCCCAGTGTCATGCCATTCTCCCCCCTCCATCTGCCCCAGTGTCATGCCATTCTCCCCCTCCATCTGCCCCAGTGTCATGCTGTTCTTCCCCCCTTCATCTGCCCCAGTGTCATGCCATTCTCCTCCCTCCATCTGCCCCAGTGTCATGCTGTTCTCTCCCCCTCTATCTGCCCCAGTGTCATGCCATTCTCCCCCCTCCATCTACCCCAGTGTCATGCCATTCTCCCCCCTCCATCTGCCCCAGTGTCATGCCATTCTCCCCCTCCATCTGCCCCAGTGTCATGCTGTTCTTCCCCCCTTCATCTGCCCCAGTGCCATGCCATTCTCCCCCCTCCATTTGCCCCAGTGTCATGCCATTCTCCCCCCTCCATCTGCCCCAGTGTCATGCCATTCTCCCCCCTCCATCTGCCCCAGTGTCATGCCATTCTCCCCTCTCCATCTGCCCCAGTGTCATGCTGTTCTTCCCCCCTTCATCTGCCCCAGTGCCATGCCATTCTCCCCCCTCCATCTGCCCTAGTGTCATGCCGTTCTCCCCCTCTTCATCTGCCCCAGTGCCATGCCGTTCTCCCCCTTCATCTGCCCCAGTGCCATGCCGTTCTCCCTCCTCCATCTGCCCCAGTGCCATGCCGTTCTCACTCACACACACACACACACACACTCACCATTCCTCGTTCCCTCGCAGCTCTCTCCCTCATACACATATTGTAGCCGCGATGTGATGACGTCATCACCTCGCGGCTACAAATGCCGAAGGCCCGGAGCTCAGCGTTAAAGCAGGAGCTGAGCTGTGATAGCTCCAGCTTTAAACGCCTATGCATTCAGCTCATCGGCGTCCTACCGCCGATGAGCTGAAATACATAGGCGTTTAAAGCAGGAGCTGTGAGCTCAGCTCCTGCTTTAACGCTGAGCTCAGTTGGAGTCAGGACATGCCGACCGGGACCATTTTGTTAGGTCCCGGCCGCGCCGCGGGGCCCCGCTAAGTGCGGGGCCCCGGGCGGTTGCCCGGCTCGCCCGGCCCTGGATCCACCCCTGCCCTAATGTGTACGATTATCCCCTCACCCTGGTTAGATTAAGTAACTCATGATTCTCCTTCCAATCTGGCTGAGCTTGAGATATTTTGCAAAGAAGAATGGGCAAAAATCTCAGTCTCCAGATATGCAAAGTTGGTAGAGACAGACCCCAAAAGTCTTGCAGCTGTAATTACAGTGAAAGGTGTCTCTCCAAAGTATTGATATATAGGGGGCTGAAGACTTTTGCACATCACAATTTTCAGATTTTTATTTGATTAGCATTTGGAAAACCATGTATAATTTTCATTACATACAGAGACATAATGTATAACTATAATACATTGTTTATAGTACTAGCCTACTCATATTAAAAGAGATACTTTATGCATCTTATGCCTAAGGTTCTGGCCTTGGGTGTGATTAAACCCTCTGAATCCCCACAAGTTAAGTCCCCACCCTGTGCACTGTTTGATACTATGTGGATACTGTATACAGATCTGGACGCCACCATTAACACATGGAGCAGCAATTATAAAATAAGATAAGATAAGATAATCCTTTAATAGTCCCACAGTGGGGAAATTTCAGTATGTTTCAGCTGCATAGTAATACATATACATGATAATACACAGTAAATATTACAGAAGTAGTAGACACATATGCTGAGAAAGATATATTAGGAGTCCATAGCAGCTTAGGAACAGAGAAGAAAGAAGGAGGACATTCATAATCATTAGTTCTCTGTGCGGAGTGATCTTCGCTTGGTCTGATGTAGATTATACAGCCTGGTCGCGGTTGGAAGGAATGACTTGCGATAGCGCTCCTTCTCACACTTGGGGTGAAGCAGACGGTCACTTACAGTGCTGCCAAGTCCCATCAAGGTCTCATACATGGGGTGGGATTTGTTCTCCCGCATGGAGGTCACCACGGACAGTATCTTTCTGTCACCCACCACCTGTACTGGGTCCAAGGGGCTCCCCAGGACAGAGCTGGCCCTCCTGATCAGCCTGTCCAGTCTATTTCTGTCCCTAGTTGATATACTGCTCCCCCAGCAGGCTACACCGAAAAAGATGGCTGAGGCAACCACAGAGTTGAAGAAGGCCCTAAGAAGTGTCCCCTGGACTCCGAAGGCCCTCAGCCTCCTGAGCAGGTAGAGTCTGCTGTGGCCCTTTCTGTGCAGCGCCTCCAGGTGATCAGCCCAGTCTAGTTTATTATTGAGGAGCACACCCAGATACTTATAGGTCCTGACTATCTCAATACATGTTCCTTGGATCTCCACCGGGGTCGGAGCACTCCTCCTTTTCCCAAAGTCCACCACCATCTCCTTGGTCTTCCCAGCATTAATCCTGAGCTGGTTCCGCTGGCACCATTCAACAAAATCCCGGTTTAAGTCTCTGTATTCCCTATCGTCGCCATCAGTGATATAGCAGAGTCATCGGAGTACTTCTGTAAGTAACAGCTGGAGGAGTTGTGCCTAAAGTCAGCAGTGTACAGTGTGAAGAGAAATGGGGCAAGAACTGTACCTTGTGGTGCCCCCGTACTACAGATCACAGTGTCAGACACACAGTCCTGGGCTCTCACATACTGAGGGCAGTTTGTCAGGTAGTCTAGTATCCAGTTGGACAGGTGGTGATCCACTCCACCAAGGTTCAGCTTCTCCCTCAGTAGCCCTGGCTGAATGGTGTTGAACGCACTGGAGAAATCAAAGAACATTATTCTCACGGTGTTCCCGGGTTTCTCCAGGTGATAGAGAGCTCTATGAAGAAGGTGGATGATGGCGTCATCTACCCCAATGCCCGGCCGGTAGGCAAACTGGAGGGGGTCCAGAGCGGAGCTCACTAGGGGGCGTAGGTGTGTCAGGACCAGTCTCTCTAGGACCTTCATCAGGTGAAATGTCAGTGCTACAGGTCGGTAGTCATTGTAGCCCATCGGGTTGGGTTTCTTTGGGACTGGTACCACACAAGATGTTTTCCACAGTTGAGGTACCACTCCCAGCTTTAGACTCATATTGTACATGTGCGTAATAATATCACACAGCTGGTCACTGCACATTTTAAGAACTCTTGCGCTTATCCCATCGGGCCCTCCGGCCTTGTCTGCCTTAATCGTCTTGATTTCCCGATACACCTGAGACTCCTTGAGGATCAGACATTCGGATTGCAATTTACTGCCAGTCGGTGGGGGTTGGGTCTTGGTGTGTGAGGGGAGGGGGGTTGCTTGTGAGGGGGGAGTTTGTTTGGAGTCGAATCTATTGAAGAATAGATTAAGCTCATTAAGCCACTTCCTGTCACCTTCTATCTGATGAGCTGCCATTTGTTTATGTATTTGTTTACACCTTCAGACTGTCCCAGACCTTTGAGACTCTACCCTCCCCCATCTGTAGTTCCATCTTCCGCCTGTAGTTGGCTTTCCCTTCTCTGATCAGTTGTCTTAGCTGTTTCTGCACTGCCCCCAGGCCATTTTTGTCCCCAGACCTAAAAATTCGCTTTTTCTCCTTAAGAAGAGTTTTAATCTCAGAGTTGATCCATGGTTTGTTATTGGAGAAACACCTCACCTTTCTAGTTGGTACCGTGCTGTCCACGCAGAAATTAATGTAGTCCGTTATGCAGTGTGTGAGTCCCTCAATGTCCTCTGGAAATGAGTCTTGAAATACTTCCCATAGAGTTATATTAAAACAGTCCTTTAGAGACTCGACACTTCCCTCTGACCAAATCTTCACTGTACGGGTAACCATCGGTTCTCTGCGCACCAGTGGAGTGTATGTGGGTCGCAGATGTACTAGGTTGTGTTCTGATCTGCCTAGGGGTGGTAGGGCAGATGAGTTATATGCATCCCTTACATTGGCAAAGAGCAAGTCCAGCGTTTTGCTGTCTCTTGTATGGCAGGTTACATACTGGGTGAAGCCTGGTAGAGTGGATGATGGGGAGACGTGGTTGAAGTCTCCAGACACTAGGAGCAGGGCATGGGGTGAGATGATTGCAGCTCGCTCACAACAGCATGGAGGACCTCACAGGCAGTGTCGGCTTTAGCAGAGGGGGGGACATATGCAGCCAGTACGATAACATGTGATAGTTCCCTTGGCAGGTAATAAGGTCTCATGCTCACGGCTAGCAGTTCAATATCCTTTCCACACATTTGTTTCTTAACTACAACATGTCCTGGATTACACCATCTCTCATTCACAAATATTGCGACCCCTCCTCCCTTGCGCTTACCGCTCTCCAGTGTCCTGTCTGCACGAAGAAGTTTGAAGCCCACCAAGGAGGCGAGTGTGTCCGGAGTGATTTCAGTAAGCCAAGTCTCTGTAAAAACCATCATACTGCACTCACGAAACTCCTGTTGATGTCTGGTCAGTGCTGTCAGTTCATCCATCTTATTCACAATTGATCTCACATTCCCCATAATGATAGCCGGAATCACATGCTTGTTGCGATTTTTCCTTGCTTGTTTTGACACACCAGCCCGCCGTCCACGTTTCCTAAATCGCCTGAGTTTTCTTCTTAGCTCATGTGGGATGATGAGACCATGCTTGCTGTCCTGTGGCATGTCTGCAGCCATAAGCTGTAACAGAGCCTACTTTGTGTACACAAGCCTCCCCTGTGTGTGTGAAGGCATTGTCCCGCACAAACAAAGGCTCAAAAGATTCCTTTGAAAAAGTGTTCTGCCGCAATATCAGTCCAGCAATATTAGTCCAGCAGATCCAGCATACTAATGTTCCTTATAGTGATAGACAAGGAGTGTAAGATAGGAAAGGAGAGAGAAGATCAGTTTAGTTTGTAGCAGCTGAAACAAAAGGCAGCCACACATGAGGGCGCACAGATGTAAAAAAAAAAAAAAAAAAGGGTAAGAACTATACATAGCTTTCATGGCCCAATTATACACATCTTCCCGGGACATCACCCCTGCACTCATACAGAACACCAGCGACTGTCTTTCTGCTGTCTCTAATATCATGTCCTCACTCTATCTGAAACTAAATCTCTCTAAGACTGAACTACTTCTGTTTCAACCATCTAATAGATCTGTCCCTGATATATCCATTGTAGTCTCAGGTCTTAATATAACTCCTAGGCAGCAGGCCCGCTGCCTCGGGGTCATGTTTGATGCAGACCTTTCCTTTACTCCCCATATTGAATCACTCGCACGTTCATGTCACCTCCACCTCAAAAACATCTACAGAATACGCCTTTTCCTTACCAGAGATACACTAAAGACACTTATTGTCTCTCTGATTCATTCTCGCCTTGACTACTGTAACTCCTTACTAATCGGTCTTCCCCTTACTAAACTCTCCCCTCTACAATCTATTCTGAATGCAGCGGCCAGGCTCCTCTATCAGGCTAGACGCTACAGCGATGCCTCGGGTCTGTGCCAGTCACTACACTGGCTGCCTATTCATTATAGAATAAAATATAACGTTATCACCCTCATCCACAAGGCTCTCCATAATGCCGCACCTCCCTACATTTCCTCCCTCATCTCTGTCTACCGCCCAACCCGTGTTCTCCGCTCACTCAATGACCTAACACTTACATCCTCTATTATCAGAATCTCCCGCGCTCGTATACAAGACTTCTCCCGAGCTGCACCACTTCTCTGGAATGCTCTACCCCGGACAATGAGATTAACTCCCAATTTCTACAGTTTCTAATGCAAACTAAAGACTCATCTTTTCAGACAGGCCTATCACAATTTCTAACGTAAACCCTTCCGTACTATAATTAAAATCCCCAAAATTTAACCCTCCTCTGTCCCCGCTCCCACATTACCCCACATGATGTGATGCCATTTCAGGCTAACTTTATAGGTCCAAGCTCCATCCACATGTTAAAGGACACAACTGGTGACGGCTCATAAAGTTTTATGTTAATGACAGTCACCTCTATTACAGAATTATCTGACCCCCTGTATAAGCAATGCCGCCCCTGCTACCTCTTGTGTCACCTGCCCTACCACATAGATTGTAAGATCTTGCGAGCAGGGCCCTCAGTCCCATTGTGTGAAATGATTTTCTTTGTAATGCATATTTCTGTCTGTATTTGAACCCTACAAATTGTACAGCGCTGTGGAATATGTTGGCACTATATAAATAAAATTTATTATTATTATGGCCCATTTGCTCAGTGTCAAGAAATACAGCAAGACCAGGTACTAATGCTTCACTTCTCGGGGACAAAACCAGTTTCAATAACAGAAGGTATATACATACTGTACATATCTGCCTTCTCCAGTTCCTTGTCATTGGGCTATTTCTAGAGATAACCGAACACTGTTCGTAACAGCCGTTCCGAACAGCACGCTCCCATAGAAATGAATGGACATAGCCGGCACGCGGGGGGTTAAGCGACCGGCCGCCGGCAAAGTATACATGCCAGCTGCTTCCATTCATTTCTATGGGAGCGTGCTGTTCGGAACGGCTGATCCAAACAGTGTTTGCTCATATCTAGCTATTTCCCTTTCTCAACTTCATAAGGGCAAGACAATACATCCACCCTCCATTCCTTACATGGTTGTGAAGCGCACATTGAGAGGCACCATGGCACCTGCTGGAGTGTAAATTTGAGCTGCGGTGTTGATACAGTAAGTGATTACTTCATGCAGCAAACCACAGACACATTGGAGCAGATAACAATGAGATGAAGAAGAATAACAACTCTGAAATCATGATTCTTTTTAGAAGATAGTCCATCTTTTTAAGTTGGCAGGCCAAGACACGCTGAATGGGTTCCAAAATTATTATTTTTTATTCAGTAAGTTGTTATTGTAATTTTTAGTGCCTTCTTTCTATCCTAAATTTGTATTACCATTCAAGTGGCAGGCATACTGACTCTGTGCCACAAACTGTTCTTGAAATTCTGCTGTTGTCACTCTGCAAACGTTATCTTGCTGTTGCATTTGTTCCCATAAAGAAATAACCAGCAGGATCATCTAGGTTCTTTCCTGACTCCCAAGTGCTGTTTTCAGGGTCATAGAATCCTATAACGGGGTCATTTTTGGTGGCTTTTATATGAAGTCAATTCCTATCACTTTACTTTTCATGTTGCAGTCACACAACTTGACAGTGTGCCACAAATTTTTGCCACATGCTGCTGCCATAATACGAATAAGAAAATAAAACAAAACAACCCCACCATTGCTTCTTTTAAATAACAACGCAATGTTGGTGTGGCATTATGCTCCCATAAAGGGATAATTTTTGATGACTTTTATTTTTTATTTAATAATCCAATTCTTAATCACTTTTCAAGTAGTCAAACAGCCACAAATTTGTCTCCCGCATTATCAGAAAGCCTGTAGCACTTACAAGTCAGGAAAATGCACTATTTTTTCTACAAAACCATTGCTTTTTGCAATATAGCTGCCATGTGTGTCTAAAAAACCAAGGGCAAGCATTTTTCCCCCCAAAATGGATGATTTTAAGTGTTAAAATGTATAAACGAAACTTGTTCATCCCGAAACTAATCTGAGATTTGAGCCACCAGAGCCCAAAATGAAAAACAACAAATCTAGAGAGGTTCTGCCATGTTATGCCAGGTTAATAATTAAAATGAAGTAGCTGCTGTAATAACTACAATAAAAATAATTATTCGACAAGTAGTTCCATGTAATCCTGTTGATAAATGAATGATGTGGGAGGAAGGGTGCAACACGTTCAGTACTATTCAGATAACCTATGGGTATCACACATGAATAATCTATGGGATAAAACACTCCATTCTGCAGCCAGGAGTGAACTGATGTTGGAATATAAAGGCATATACTATATGCAGGTGCGTCTCAATAAATTAGAATGATTTTGAAAAGTTATTTTAGTTCAGTAAAGTCATATCCTATTCATAATATTATAAAGGTGAAAGTTTGTGAGTTTGGATGTTTGTGGGTTTGTGTGTTTGGATGTTTGGATGTTTGTTCCTCAATCACGCAAAACTCGCTCCACCGATTTGGCTGAAATTTTCCACAAACATAGTTACTACACAGGATTGCGCAATAGGCTACTTTTCATCACAATAGCGCACATACGTTTTTCCCAGGACCCCCACAAATCCCAAACTCACATCACTATCTCTGCAATCTCACACACTTTGGACCATAGCAAGCCACAAAATTCATATTACCCTCTACAGCAGAGGTCAGCAACCCATGGCACACGTGCCAAGAGTGGCATCCTGCCATATTTCACTGGCACGCCAGCAGCACAGGACCTGCAAGAGTTAAATGAAGTCAGGGCCTCCCTTCAGTGCTCTGCTAGAGCTGAGGCATAAGGACACTCCCCTTCTCTCACTGCCCTCCAATGAGAGGGGTGCAGGAAACCCAGGGGGTGGAGCTTAATTGCTCAGGTCTCTGCCTGCTATAGTGATAGCTCTTGCCGTCCTGCAAAGGCTCCCCGAGGAGGAGAGGAAGCTGTTAGCAAACTGAAAGTAAAAAGCACACAGGTCCCTTCCTTTAGTTCCTATTCTCATTAATGTCAGGCATTTGGGGTTCTTAGTTTAGTGTTAGTAACTCCATGTGCCTCACATTAATAGGAATAAACCCCATCATGTCCCTCTTATTAACCCCTGTATGCCTCATATAAAGGTTACTAATATGTGAGACATATGGAGGTACTAATAAAAGACCTCAATAATGAAGATACTTAATTATTACCTCCAAGTCTCTCCCATATCAGTAACTCTTACACAAGGGTTAATGTGAGGGACATGATGGGGTTAATTGCTATTAATAAGAGGCACATGGAGTTACTAAACTGTCATGCACAGGGCCAAACTTTATGTTGCTTGCTCAAGAGTATCCTGTGCCCAAAACGTACATGTACTGACGGAAAATAACAAATCATACAATGTCGTATATCGAAGTATATTAACTTGAAATACCTCTGTCCCAAAGACACTATGTACAGTTTCTCAGAACACTGTATAGCAGCTGAAATAAAAATTACGTTCAACACAAAAGTCTCATGTGTTCTCTAAATTACAGAAAAAACAAGATACAAAGTTACATTTCATATCCCATACCTTTTACACACTACTAAAACCTTACCCGCGCCTGTATATACCAACTTCTACAATCACCGCAGACGAAGTATTATATAGATTCATTACACACAGAGTGATCGATTTCAAGAAATTATTTATTTGAATGGTTTTGATTATGTCTTGTAGCTAATGAAAATTCAAAAGTTATTATTACAGAAAATGTGAATATTGTAGACTTGCATTCTATTCAGCTTCACAAAACACCTGCCATGGTTTCCTAACCTCAGGCTTTAGCCCCACATTGCAGAAAGGCAGCTTTTTTTATTGCAGATTTTGTTGCTTTTTTTGGACCAAAGCTAGGAATGGATGGAGCAGGAGGTACAATTATAAGTAACGCCTATATATTTCCATACCTCCCATCTGTCCCGATTTCCGCGGGACATTCACGATTTGGGTGACATGTCCCGCGGTCCTGGTTGGAGGGAGGTATGTCCCGATTTCAACTCAGATCTGCGTCCAGAGGACGCAGATCTGAGTTGAACACATACGCGGCTGAAGCAAGGAGCTGACACAGGTCAGCTCCTCGCTTCACCGCTGCCACCGGCTACTGGCTTGTAGACGTGATGACGTCACATCGCGTCTACAACTGTGTCAGTGAGAGAAAGAGAGGCGCGCAGAGAGCGGCAAGGGAGCAGAGGAGAAGGTAAGTGTAATGTGGAGGTGGAACGTGAAACTTGGGGCAGATGAAGGAGAGGATGGCATGACACTGGGGGCAGAGATGGAGAGGACAGCATGACACTGGGGGCAGAGATGTGGGGACATGAATCTGGGGGCAGAGATGTGGAGACATGAATCTGGGGGCAGAGATGTGGAGACATGAATCTGGGGGCAGAGATGGGGGACATGAATCTGGGGGCAGTGATGGGGGACATGAATATGGGGGCAGAGATGGGGGGACATTAATCTGGGGGCAGAGATGGGGGACATGAATCTGGGGGCAGAGATGGAGGGACATGAATCTGGGGGCAGAGATGTGGGGACATGAATCTGGGGGCAGAGATGGGGGACATGAATCTGGGGGCAGAGATGGAGGGACATGAATCTGGGGCAGAGATGTGGGGACATGAATCTGGGGGCAGAGATGGGGGGACATGAATCTGGGGGCAGAGATGGAGGGGGGACATGAATCTGGGGGCAGAGATGGAGGGGGGACATGAATCTGGGAGCAGAGATGAAGGGGGGACATGTATCTGGGGCAGAGATGGAGGGGGGACATGAATCTGGGGGCAGAGATGGAGGGGACATGAAACTGGGGGCAGAGATGTGGGGACATGAATCTGGGGGCAGAGATGGAAGGGGACATGAATCTGGGGTCAGAGATGGAGGGGGGACATGTATCTGGGGCAGAGATGGAGGGGGGACATGAATCTGAGGGCAGAGATGGAGGGGACATGAAACTGGGGGCAGAGATGTGGGGACATGAAACTGGGGGCAGATGAAGGGTGTATATGAAACTGGGGGAGAGATAGAGGGGGGACATATAATTTACGGGTGACTGTAGGAGGATTATACTGTGTGCAGGCACATGAAAAATTAACAAGTGGGCGGAGTCAACACAAAAGTGGGTGGGGCTAAATTTACGCGCGCCACACATTTTGTCCCTCTTTCAGTTCTTTAAAAGTTGGCAGGTATGTATTTCCCATTCCTTTTGTAGACATTCTTGGCTTTGGCTCAAAAAAACGCAACAAAAAAAAAGGTACGTGTGGGGCCTCGGACTCAGTCTGTTTCAGTAGACTACACAGTCATGGGGAAGACTGCTGACTTGACAGTTGTCCAGAAAGCAATCATTGATACCCTTCACAAGGAAGGTAAATACAAAAGACCATTGCTAAAGAGGGGAGCAGCTCTCAATGTGCTACAATAATGGAAAGTTAAGTGGAAGGAAAAATTGAGTTAGAATAGAGTGCACAAGAAACAGGGATATCTACAGCCTTCAGAGGAAAGTCAAGAAAAGGCCATTTAAAGATGTACTAGGAGTAGACTACAGCTGGAGTCATCACACACAGATGTATCCAGAACACAGGCTATAACTGATTCACTAATTGGGGCACATTTATTAAGCTACTTGCGCTTTTTTTGGCGTAAATTATGCTTTTTTGAGGTCTTTTTCTGCGCTACACTTCATTTATGGAATATTTGCACCTTTTTTTTCCAGATGTTATGTTACTCTCAACACTTTTTATACAATATGTTTTGGGCCAATTTAAGTTGTACTTTTTACCAAACTTGTTTGAGCAGAATAGAATTACTTAAATAAACTAACTTTTCATAGATATTCATTTTTTAAGATGCAACTATATTAGAAAATTGTATGATTTCCTACTCTATAAGCGAATAAAAGAAAAAAACTGGCAGTTTTCATTTCTACAGTAGTGGCCTGAAGTTAGAATTTGGGAAACTGTGCACATTTTTACTATTATTTTTACTGGATAGCCCCATGTATATGGCCTGCTTTGCTACCACAGAATATCAGTCGTAGTCGTTGCAAATTCTTTGCATTTGTTGAAAGCAGTTGCTGACAGGTTTAAAAAATTTAAAGGGGCTCTATCAGCAATATTATGCCGTATGAGCCCCACATATGCCTGAATAGCCTTTAAAAAGGCTATTCAGGCACTGCTAATCTTATTTTAAATCCCCCCGTTTTAAAATAATACCCTAAAAATGAAAATGCAAATTATACAGCGCCACTGAGCATGCTCCGGGGCCATTTTTGTAGTAGTTCTTAGTTCCCCTTAGAACTACACGAGCATACTGCGCATTCGCAGTACGCTTGCAAACCTCTTCATTCCAGAAGAACAGAAGATCAAGGTGTGGAAGAGCCAGGACAGGAGGGCGTCGCTGGAAGAAGAAAGAAGAGGAAGGCGTGACAGCAAGATGACGTCATACAGTGCACGACCGCCCACTGTGCACGGGTAAGTATCATCTGCATATTTGTTTTTAGGATATTACTTTAAAACAGGGGGGGTTTAAAATAAGATTAGCGGTGCCTGAATAGCCTTTTTAAAGCCTATTCAGGCATATGTGGGACTCATACAGCATAATTTTGCTGATAGAGCCCCTTTAATATTCAAAAAGTTTTTTGGATAACCATAGGACCCTGAAAGACTTGGACTAAAAGGGATATTTTGGTTGTTACAATTTTTCCTTATCCAGATGTCCCATGTGCCCCTTATGAATGAAGCTGATATTGTGCATACGTGATGCCGAGCCAGTGATCTTTGTTGAGCTGCAGAAGAGAAGTCGAGTCACAGCTATCTCTGGCACGGAACTCCAATCATCATTAAGGAATTGCAAAAGAGAAGCAGAGTGCAGTACTCAGCTCACGTCTGAAAGTCCCAGAGCATAGAATGGAATGGCAGCTCATGGAGGAAACCTGTTCCCATGATTATGAGGGTTCTAGAGGTCACATCCCCAGTGTTTAGACTACACTCACCGGCCACTTTATTAGGTACACCATGCTAGTAACGAGTTGGACCCCCTTTTGCCTTCAGAACTGCCTCAATTCTTCGTGGCATAGATTCAACAAGGTGCTGGAAGCATTCCTCAGAGATTTTGGTCCATATTGACATGATGGCATCACACAGTTGCCGCAGATTTGTCGGCTGCACATCCATGATGCGAATCTCCCGTTCCACCACATCCCAAAGATGCTCTATTGGATTGAGATCTGGTGACTGTGGAGGCCATTGGAGTACAGTGAACTCATTGTCATGTTCAAGAAACCAGTCTGAGATGATTCCAGCTTTATGACATGGCGCATTATCCTGCTGAAAGTAGCCATCAGATGTTGGGTACATTGTGGTCATAAAGGGATGGACATGGTCAGCAACAATACTCAGGTAGGCTTTGGCGTTGCAACGATGCTCAATTGTTACCAAAGGGGCCCAAAGAGTGCCAAGAAAATATTCCCCACACCATGACACCACCACCACCAGCCTGAACCGTTGATACAAGGCAGGATGGATCCATGCTTTCATGTTGTTGACGCCAAATTCTGACCCTACCATCCGAATGTCGCAGCAGAAATCGAGACTCATCAGACCAGGCAACGTTTTTCCAATCTTCAATTGTTCAATTTCGATGAGCTTGTGCAAATTGTAGCCTCAGTTTCCTGTTCTTAGCTGAAAGGAGTGGCACCCGGTGTGGTCTTCTGCTGCTGTAGCCCATCTGCCTCAAAGTTCGATGTACTGTGCGTTCAGAGATGCTCTTCTGGCTACCTTGGTTGTAACGGGTGGCTATTTGAGTCACTGTTGCCTTTCTATCAGCTCGAACCAGTCTGGCCATTCTCCTCTGACCTCTGGCATCAACAACGCATTTCCGCCCACAGAACTGCCGCTCACTGGATGTTTTTTCTTTTTCGGACCATTCTCTGTAAACCCTAGAGATGGTTGTGCGTGAAAATCCCAGTAGATCAACAGTTTCTGAAATACTCAGACCAGCCCTTCTGGCACCAACAACCATGCCACGTTCAAAGGCACTCAAATCACCTTTCTTCCCCATACTGATGCTCGGTTTGAACTGCAGGAGATTGTCTTGACCATGTCTACATGCCTAAATGCACTGAGTTGCCGCCATGTGATTGGCTGATTAGAAATTAAGTGTTAACGAGCAGTTGGACAGGTGTACCTAATAAAGTGGCCGGTGAGTGTATATCTCTGACAATAATTTATCACTTGGAACTTGCACCCACTGATGGGGTCAGGTCTAATTTATATAGTACTGTAACTTTAGAGTCATATGAAAGAAGAAAAATATTTCTAAAGAGTTTTTTTTGTTGCTGCTCATATACACAGTCTTGTAGCTTTTGCCAATCTAAAAGAAATCTCCATTATACAAGGGTTTTTGTGCTCTGTTCATCAAATACACAGTGTGCTGGCATGCGTCAATCTGAAAAAATGTTTGTTTCTTAAACTTTTTTGTTGTTGTTGTTCATATTTTGAGTCTAACAGTCTGTGCTAAGCTAAAATAAACTCTATTTAATGTTCTTCCCTATTCAACATAAATTAGAGTACCCAAAAATTGTCTTTCTTTGTGTACATCAATGTAAAGCCAATAGATAATCCTTTAATAGTCCCACAGTGGGGAAATTTCAGAGTTACTATTAAGTACAATTGTATTTAATTCACTATGAAAGTTGATCAGCTCATCTTCTGTCCCTACCCAGAATACATACATATCCCTACCCAGCACTGGACATGATTCCAGAGGTTAGATGTATAAACACATTTCTCCTTAAGGGCCACAATAAATTGAAGAACTGTATAAGTTGGTCCCCGTTTGATGAATAAAAATCATCTGCAAAAAGAAAATAGTTCTACCTGAGGACAATCTCTAGAAGAGTGAGGATGAAATCTGTATCAACTGCCTCCAAACTAGAATCAAAATGTCAAAAAGAATCCAGCCATATATCCTTTGTATATTTACTGTATATATTTGGTAACATAGCATCTATCTATACCAGTTTTATATGCCCTTCTAAAGATCCACAAATATAAATATACCTCATCATAAGATGAGGAACCAATAACCGCTTAGCTGCGTCGAGGAGGGGTCTAAGTCTATTGCCACCAATAGTATACTTCCTGTTCACGGGACGAAGGTGTACTGGGGAAAAGACCGTCCCACCCATTGTGACGCATGCCCACTGCATGAAAATAGCTTAGTCCGACCACGTGATCGGCTAACCGAAACCGAGGCGCGGCTAAGGAGCCAAGCCTCGATTTCATCAGCCGCACGCGACCCAAGTAGCTCGCAGGGGCATGCGTGCCGGGCATGGACAAAGTTACCTATATCCAGTGCCGATAGCATATATAGCCAGCACGATAGAGAAATTATATATATATATATATATATATATATATATATGCATATACATATATATATACAAAAATGATGAATAATAAAGAAAATAATAAGGAAATAATAATAAAAAGGTGAGTATGATATAATAAAAGTGAAAAAAAAAAAAAAAAAAAATTTTAAGAAAATATTTCAATATATATATGTATTTTTTGTTATTTTTATTAAATATAAAATTCACATAACTTTGGGTTTATTTATTTTTATATTGTATTGAACTATGCACTTTAATGATGGATTAGTTTCACAGCACTCATTATTGTTATATTGGGGGCGTTTTTTATGGTTTATTGTGGGGTAAATCATTATTTTATGGATATATATACATTTTTATTTTATATATTAATTGTCACAGATAATAGCTGTTGTCACGATACTGGGTTTTATATTAAGATTTTGCATTTTGGTTGGCATATATTTCCTATTTTAAGATAGGCTTGTCATTATAATAAATAAAGATGGTTTGGCACTTAGTGATTCTTAATTTCTTCTTTTCACCATTCACTCACCTTTCTTGCACTCCTTTTTCTTTTTTCTTCTTTCTTTTTTTCACTTTTATTATATCATACTCACCTTTTTATTATTATTTCCTTATTATTTTCTTTATTATTCATCATTTTTGTATATATATATGTATATGCATATATATATATATATATATATATATATATATATATATATATATATAATTTCTCTATCGTGCTGGCTATATATGCTATCGGCACTGGATATAGGTAACTTTGTCCATGCCCGGCACGCATGCCCCTGCGAGCTACTTGGGTCGCGTGCGGCTGATGAAATCGAGGCTTGGCTCCTTAGCCGCGCCTCGGTTTCGGTTAGCCGATCACGTGGTCGGACTAAGCTATTTTCATGCAGTGGGCATGCGTCACAATGGGTGGGACGGTCTTTTCCCCAGTACACCTTCGTCCCGTGAACAGGAAGTATACTATTGGTGGCAATAGACTTAGACCCCTCCTCGACGCAGCTAAGCGGTTATTGGTTCCTCATCTTATGATGAGGTATATTTAAATCGCCACATGTATGCACCCGACTCCACCCCCGGAAGAAGGCCGGTCATACGGCCGAAACGTGCGTCGGGCTAGGATTCCCCACAGCCACGGGCTTCTGCAGACCATATCACTATGGGTAGGTGATTTATGTTCTTTCCCTTAGGCATGTCTGTTGGGCTTTCTATTATTCTATGTTGAGGACTAATTTTTTATGTCTCTTTACTATTTAGTCTATTCAGACATGCTATGTAAGGGTATGGATTAACATGTACAGTATTTACTTGGTATGATTACACTGGGTTTCTCCTACCCTCTGATACATAATCTTTTGTGAATATACCTTTTTCTTTCCTCCCTTATATTGCATATACTTACATACTTTAGGAGGGAGATGATGTACACCTAGATATATATATGTGCCCATTTTGCCATGTGGGCAACAGGTAGTATCTTAGTGTCATTGTGTATTTCTATGTTTGTGGTCTGACAGTATTACACCCGTATTTGTGGGCTGTCCTTTTTGTTTGAATTATTGGTGTTCGATGTGTTTTTGTATGTTTGTATAACTTTTTACTATTTGATAATAAAGTATGTTATTTTATAATACTTTTTGTGTATGCTGAATACTTCATAACCTTTTTTTGGGATTATTTATATCCTGAACCGTTTGTCTGTATGTATTTTTCTGGTTGAAGTATGCTTCTTACAATTGGGGGTACTGATGGGAGTTATTTATTTATATGCATTGAAGTAACTTTGTGACTCCCTTGTGCTATGCGTGTTCTATATTTATTTTGTGCTGTGTTTTTCACAGAGGTTCAAAGCACGACCCCGATGGATTTTAAAGCCAGGGAGAGAACCTGGCTTACACGTTTGGACACCATATTCAAGGATGATTGTACTAACGTAGGCTTTGTGGGCATGGGAGGTGCCAAGGATACTCAGGATAAAATTAAAAAGCTTTTACATAAAAGGACAAAAATTTGGTGGAATAGAGCTTTCCTCCAGAACTATATTAGACGTAACATTATCCCAAGAGGCCTAAGAATACAAGTTTTCCCTTCATTCCCAATTGTTGATACGGATTTTATAAAGAAGTGGGAATTAGCATGCACTACATGTAGTATGTCGTTTATGCAACTCTTAGTCGAATATAACACCACATCGATTGAGAATCTCGATAAAGAAATTGAGGATCTACAAAAACAACTACGTATACTCTCTACTACTGAGAGTATGGCCTCTTTTGACCGTTCCTTAGATGAGCAATTTGGCATTTGGGAAAAGGCCATTTGTGAATTGAAGTCAAAAAAACTTAACCGCGATAGTGCTGATTTTCAATCAAATAACATTTATCGTTGGCATCAGAAACGTATGAGATCCAATGACAGATCTTTCTCTCAAACATCTATTTCATCAACTGAGGATTCTAATACATCTATGAACTCAGAAGTTCATGTGAGATTGAACAACAGTAATAAGCGGAAGAAAAATCAGGCAAGATTTCCTGCCAAAAAACGCCCGGACACTAGAAGCTCCTACCAATCTAGTAGACAATTACAGGTAATTAATCTGTCTAAACATGTGTTAACTGATTCGCAGATATCTGTCCTATCTAAAGGTTTGAGCTTTTCGCCTAGTGCAGGTTTTGATAAATTTTCGGCGATTAAGGACTTGCATCTGTTTGGCAGGTCTTTGATATTTAAAAAGATGTTTCACAAGGAGGGGGGGATAGGTGGTAATGTCAACCAGTCCTACTTTACTTCTGATAGAGAACAAGAAGCTCTAAGTACATTGGAGAGTTTATATCAAGAGGGGAGTGTACCCATTGGAGATATCTCAGCTATGGAGACTGATGGTGAATCACCCCCATCATCACTATCCACTGTACCGGACTGTTTAAAGAAAACCTCCAAAAAATTCCCTCCCTTGTCGTTATATCCACCAGTTGATCTCTTTGTACGTCTAGTGTCCAATGAGTTTGAGAAAATGGCGGTAGGGATTAGGGGTGATAATTTAACTCGAGAGGAAAGAGCGAGTCTTAGATCCCTTGAAGAGATGACAGATGTTGTCATTAAGGCAGCAGATAAGGGGGGGAATGTTGTTATTTGGCCCATAGAAATGTATGAGATTGAGGCTTTCAGACAATTGCGTACATCTAATTATAAAAAGCTTACCTTTAACCCTATGTCGTCCTTTTGTAGTGAGTTAGAGACGATCCTTACTTCAGCCTTTGAAAGAGGCATTATCTCCAAAGAACTATTTGATTGCTTAAAAGTGGAGGAACCTTCTGTCCCGACTTTCTATCTATTGCCGAAAGTACATAAGAACCCTCAGATTCCACCTGGTCGCCCCATAGTGTCAGGGGTCAACGGACCTTTTGAGAAGATCTGTCAGTTCATTGATTACCATCTTAAACAACTGGTGAGTGACCTACCTTCTTATGTTAGGGACACAGGGGATCTTTTAAAGAAAATAGATGGTATACCTTTAGACCATGATACGTTACTCGTCACATGTGACGTTGAGTCCTTATACACGAGCATCCGACATGATGATGGCCTTAGGGCCACAAGGTTTTTTCTAGATGCTAGTGGTTTGGCCCCTGATTTATGTGAATTTTTACTTATTCTTCTGGAATTTGTGCTTAAACATAATTTTTTCACTTTTAAGGGGTCCCTTTTCCTACAGCTCCAGGGAACAGCAATGGGGGCGGCGTGTGCCCCCTCGTATGCTAACCTGTTCCTGGGGCTGTGGGAGAGGGACCTCCTCCCGGACGATCGGGACTCGTCGATGTGCCGCGTCCTATCCTGGATGCGGTACATCGACGATATCCTGATCGTCTGGGGGGGCACTGAACAACAGTTGGACACCTTTATGAGGAAACTTAACAACAATGAGGTTAATATACGCCTCACTTATCGATGTCATAGTTCCAGAATAGACTTTCTTGATGTAAGTCTCTTCAGGGATTCACAGGATAATTTGCAGTCTGAAACATTTAGGAAGGAAACGTCTGTCAATTCCTTGTTATTGGCATCCTCTTCTCATCCTTCTCATGTAATCAGGGCAATACCTACTGGACAGTTTCTACGAATGCGTCGAAATTGTTCAACAGAGGAGGGCTTTGAAAAATTCTCTGATGATTTGACGGGACGATTTTTGGAGAGGGGTTATAGTCGTAGGATGGTGAGGAAGGCCTATAATAGAGCTAAACATACTTCGAGAGTGGATCTCCTTACCGATTCCCCACCTCCTCTTATGGATTCTAGTAGACCAAAAGAAACTCATTTCATCACCCAATATCACTCCAGATGGGGTGAAATGCGCGGAATTTTGAATAAATTTTGGCCTATCTTGACTGGTGATCCAATTTTGACTAAATATGTGAAATCTTATCCCAGCATAATTCCAAGAAGGGCTAAAAATTTAAAAGATATATTGGTGCATAGCCACTATGAGACGAAGCCAGTTGGCATCTTTGGCTCTAGACAACCATCCCCAGGTTGTGTACCATGTGGGAAATGCATAGCCTGTCCTAATATTATCAGGGCCCAAAATTTCTCAAACTCCAGAGGAGATAGAATGTTTCAAATTAGAAAACGAATTACGTGTCAAACTAAAGGTGTAATATACTATGCTACTTGTCCCTGTAACATGATTTATGTGGGCTTGACCACGAGAGAGTTGAAAACGAGAGTAAGGGAGCACGTACGAGATATTTTGAATAACAGTGAAGGAAACATGGACCGTTTGAAGCCTATAGCAAGACACTTTGCGACCTGTCATAACAGTGACCCTACTCTGTTACAGGTTCGGGGAATTGACTGTGTTACGTCTACTATAAGAGGAGGAAATATTAAAAAACGATTGGCACAAATGGAGTCACGGTGGATATGGACCTTGGGGACAATGACTCCACATGGATTAAATGAAACAATTAATTTTGGCGTTTTCCTCTAGTCCTGTTTATACCTGGATACCTCCCATTGCTCCACGATGGCCTTGTATGTATTTTAATTGTTTAGTGATTTAGTTATTTTATTTATGTATCCTTTTTGGTGTTTTGTATATGGTGTTTGTGTGTGTGTTTTTTATGTCTTATATTGTGGATATAAAGTTTTTTTCTTAGCTGTATTACTTTGTGGTGACTTTCTTTTTTTGTGTTTTTGATAGCGTTATAGCCTCAATTGGATGCTTAAGGGTCCGTCTTCCTGCTTATTCTTTCTTTGGACTAAAAGGGGTGACTTTCCTCATCATGATTGTGACACAAGAGAATCTTTTGGATCCAGGATATTTATGGACATTTTTATATTTATTTTTATTTACACATAAAAAAAAAAAAAAAAAAAAAAATTTTAAGAAAATATTTCAATATATATATGTATTTTTTGTTATTTTTATTAAATATAAAATTCACATAACTTTGGGTTTATTTATTTTTATATTGTATTGAACTATGCACTTTAATGATGGATTAGTTTCACAGCACTCATTATTGTTATATTGGGGGCGTTTTTTATGGTTTATTGTGGGGTAAATCATTATTTTATGGATATATATACATTTTTATTTTATATATTAATTGTCACAGATAATAGCTGTTGTCACGATACTGGGTTTTATATTAAGATTTTGCATTTTGGTTGGCATATATTTCCTATTTTAAGATAGGCTTGTCATTATAATAAATAAAGATGGTTTGGCACTTAGTGATTCTTAATTTCTTCTTTTCACCATTCACTCACCTTTCTTGCACTCCTTTTTCTTTTTTCACTTTTATTATATCATACTCACCTTTTTATTATTATTTCCTTATTATTTTCTTTATTATTCATCATTTTTGTATATATATATGTATATGCATATATATATATATATATATATATATATATATATATATATATATATATATATAATTTCTCTATCGTGCTGGCTATATATGCTATCGGCACTGGATATAGGTAACTTTGTCCATGCCCGGCACGCATGCCCCTGCGAGCTACTTGGGTCGCGTGCGGCTGATGAAATCGAGGCTTGGCTCCTTAGCCGCGCCTCGGTTTCGGTTAGCCGATCACGTGGTCGGACTAAGCTATTTTCATGCAGTGGGCATGCGTCACAATGGGTGGGACGGTCTTTTCCCCAGTACACCTTCGTCCCGTGAACAGGAAGTATACTATTGGTGGCAATAGACTTAGACCCCTCCTCGACGCAGCTAAGCGGTTATTGGTTCCTCATCTTATGATGAGGTATATTTAAATCGCCACATGTATGCACCCGACTCCACCCCCGGAAGAAGGCCGGTCATACGGCCGAAACGTGCGTCGGGCTAGGATTCCCCACAGCCACGGGCTTCTGCAGACCATATCACTATGGGTAGGTGATTTATGTTCTTTCCCTTAGGCATGTCTGTTGGGCTTTCTATTATTCTATGTTGAGGACTAATTTTTTATGTCTCTTTACTATTTAGTCTATTCAGACATGCTATGTAAGGGTATGGATTAACATGTACAGTATTTACTTGGTATGATTACACTGGGTTTCTCCTACCCTCTGATACATAATCTTTTGTGAATATACCTTTTTCTTTCCTCCCTTATATTGCATATACTTACATACTTTAGGAGGGAGATGATGTACACCTAGATATATATATGTGCCCATTTTGCCATGTGGGCAACAGGTAGTATCTTAGTGTCATTGTGTATTTCTATGTTTGTGGTCTGACAGTATTACACCCGTATTTGTGGGCTGTCCTTTTTGTTTGAATTATTGGTGTTCGATGTGTTTTTGTATGTTTGTATAACTTTTTACTATTTGATAATAAAGTATGTTATTTTATAATACTTTTTGTGTATGCTGAATACTTCATAACCTTTTTTTGGGATTATTTATATCCTGAACCGTTTGTCTATAGTCTATGGGGAACATATACTCGTTAAGGGGGAAACCCAAATCCGTGTCTGGAGGGTCACCAAGTCCACTATGACACCACAGGAAATGATGCCAACACCTCTGGAATGACACTGGGACAGCAGGGGAAGCATGTCTGGGGGCATCTAACACACCAAAGACCCTCTATTACCCCAACATCACAGCCTAACAACTACACACTTTACACACTCAATACCACCTCTCTGACAGTAGGAAAACACCTTGAAACATGTGTATTTGGCACTTGCAGTGAGGAGAGCTTGTCACCAGCAGTGAATTTGGCCCTTGTAGTAAGTTGAGGTTGGCACCAACATTAGTTTTGAAAATCAGGGTGGATTGAGCCTCTAACCAGCAGAGTTTGGGCAAATTCATGGTGGAGGGAGCCTCTAAAAACCCCAGTTTGGACCAATTCATGGTGGAGGGAGCCTCTAAAAAACCCAGTTTGGACCAATTCATGATGGAGGGAGCCTCTAAACAGCCCAGTTTGGACCAATTCATGGTGGAGGGAGCCTCTAAACAGCCCAGTTTGGGCAAATTCATGGTGGAGGGAGCCTCTAACCAGCCCAGTTTGGGCAAATTCATGGTGGAGGGAGCCTCTAAAAACCCCCGTTTGGACCAATTCATGGTGGAGGGAGCCTCTAAACAGCCCAGTTTGGGCAAATTCATGGTGGAGGGAGCCTCTAACCAGCCCAGTTTGGACCAATTCATGGTGGAGGGAGCCTCTAAAAACCCCAGTTTGGACCAATTCATGGTGGAGGGAGCCTCTAAAAACCCCAGTTTGGACCAATTCATGGTGGAGGGAGCCTCTAAAAACCCCAGTTTGGACCAATTCATGCTGGAGGGAGCCTCTAAACAGCCCAGTTTTGGCAATTTCATGGTGTAGGGAGCCTCTAAAAACCCCAGTTTGGACCAATTCATGGTGGAGGGAGCCTCTAAAAACCCCAATTTGGACCAATTCATGGTGGAGGGAGCCTCTAAACAGCCCAGTTTGGGCAAATTCATGGTGGAGGAAGCCTCTAAAAACCCCAGTTTGGACCAATTCATGGTGGAGGGAGCCTCTAAAAACCCCAGTTTGGACCAATTCATGGTGGAGGGAGCCTCTAAAAAACCCAGTTTGGACCAATTCATGGTGGAGGGAGCCTCTAAACAGCCCAGTTTGGGCAAATTCATGGTGGAGGGAGCCTCTAAAAACCCCAGTTTGGACCAATTCATGGTGGAGGGAGCCTCTAAAAACCCCAGTTTGGACCAATTCATGGTGGAGGGAGCCTCTAAAAACCCCAGTTTGGACCAATTCATGGTGGAGGGAGCCTCTAAAAAACCCAGTTTGGACCAATTCATGTTGGAGGGAGCCTCTAACCAGCCCAGTTTGGACCAATTCATGGTGGAGGGAGCCTCTAAAAACCCCAGTTTGGACCAATTCATGGTGGAGGGAGCCTCTAAACAGCCCAGTTTGGACCAATTCATGGTGGAGGGAGCCTCTAACCAGCCCAGTTTGGGCAAATTCATGGTGGAGGGAGCCTCTAAAAACCCCAATTTGGACCAATTCATGGTGGAGGGAGCCTCTAAAAAACCCAGTTTGGACCAATTCATGGTGGAGGGAGCCTCTAACCAGCCCAGTTTGGACCATATCATGGTGGAGGGAGCCTCTAACCAGCCCAGTTTGGGCAAATTCATGGTGGAGGGAGCCTCTAAAAACCCCAATTTGGACCAATTCATGGTGGAGGGAGCCTCTAAACAGCCCAGTTTGGGCAAATTCATGGTGGAGGGAGCCTCTAAAAACCCCAGTTTGGACCAATTCATGGTGGAGGGAGCCTCTAAAAAACCCAGTTTGGACCAATTCATGGTGGAGGGAGCCTCTAACCAGCCCAGTTTGGACCAATTCATGGTGGAGGGAGCCTCTAAAAACCCCAATTTGAACCAATTCATGGTGGAGGGAGCCTCTAACCAGCCCAGTTTGGACCAATTCATGGTGGAGGGAGCCTCTAACCAGCCCAGTTTGGGCAAATTCATGGTGGAGGGAGCCTCTAAAAACCCCAATTTGGACCAATTCATGGTGGAGGGAGCCTCTAAACAGCCCAGTTTGGGCAAATTCATGGTGGAGGGAGCCTCTAAAAACCCCAGTTTGGACCAATTCATGGTGGAGGGAGCCTCTAAAAACCCCAGTTTGGACCAATTCATGGTGGAGGGAGCCTCTAAAAACCCCAATTTGGACCAATTCATGGTGGAGGGAGCCTCTAAACAGCCCAGTTTGGGCAAATTCATGGTGGAGGGAGCCTCTAAAAACCCCAGTTTGGACCAATTCATGGTGGAGGGAGCCTCTAAAAACCCCAGTTTGGACCAATTCATGGTGGAGGGAGCCTCTAAAAACCCCAGTTTGGACCAATTCATGGTGGAGGGAGCCTCTAAACAGCCCAGTTTGGGCAAATTCATGGTGGAGGGAGCCTCTAAAAACCCCAGTTTGGACCAATTCATGGTGGAGGGAGCCTCTAAAAAACCCAGTTTGGACCAATTCATGGTGGAGGGAGCCTCTAACCAGCCCAGTTTGGACCAATTCATGGTGGAGGGAGCCTCTAAACAGCCCAGTTTGGGCAAATTCATGGTGGAGGTAGCCTCTAACCAGCCCAGTTTGGACCAATTCATGGTGGAGGGAGCCTCTAAAAACCCCAGTTTGGACCAATTCATGGTGGAGGGAGCCTCTAAAAACCCCAGTTTGGACCAATTCATGGTGGAGGGAGCCTCTAAACAGCCCAGTTTGGGCAAATTCATGGTGGAGGGAGCCTCTAAAAACCCCAGTTTGGACCAATTCATGGTGGAGGGAGCCTCTAAAAACCCCAATTTGGACCAATTCATGGTGGAGGGAGCCTCTAAACAGCCCAGTTTGGGCAAATTCATGGTGGAGGGAGCCTCTAAAAACCCCAGTTTGGACCAATTCATGGTGGAGGGAGCCTCTAAAAAACCCAGTTTGGACCAATTCATGGTGGAGGGAGCCTCTAAACAGCCCAGTGTGGACCAATTCATGGTGGAGGGAGCCTCTAAAAACCCCAATTTGGACCAATTCATGGTGGAGGGAGCCTCTAACCAGCCCAGTTTGGACCAATTCATGGTGGAGGGAGCCTCTAACCAGCCCAGTTTGGGCAAATTCATGGTGGAGGGAACCTCTAAAAACCCCAATTTGGACCAATTCATGGTGGAGGGAGCCTCTAAACAGCCCAGTGTGGACCAATTCATGGTGGAGGGAGCCTCTAAAAACCCCAATTTGGACCAATTCATGGTGGAGGGAGCCTCTAACCAGCCCAGTTTGGACCAATTCATGGTGGAGGGAGCCTCTAACCAGCCCAGTTTGGGCAAATTCATGGTGGAGGGAACCTCTAAAAACCCCAATTTGGACCAATTCATGGTGGAGGGAGCCTCTAAACAGCCCAGTTTGGGCAAATTCATGGTGGAAGGAGCCTCTAAAAAACCCAGTTTGGACCAATTCATGGTGGAGGGAGCCTCTAAACAGCCCAGTTTGGACCAATTCATGGTGGAGGGAGCCTCTAAAAACCCCAATTTGGACCAATTCATGGTGGAGGGAGCCTCTAACCAGCCCAGTTTGGACCAATTCATGGTGGAGGGAGCCTCTAACCAGCCCAGTTTGGGCAAATTCATGGTGGAGGGAGCCTCTAAAAACCCCAATTTGGACCAATTCATGGTGGAGGGAGCCTCTAAACAGCCCAGTTTGGGCAAATTCATGGTGGAGGGAGCCTCTAAAAACCCCAGTTTGGACCAATTCATGGTGGAGGGAGCCTCTAAAAACCCCAGTTTGGACCAATTCATGGTGGAGGGAGCCTCTAAACAGCCCAGTTTGGACCAATTCATGGTGGAGGGAGCCTCTAAAAACCCCAATTTGGACCAATTCATGGTGGAGGGAGCCTCTAACCAGCCCAGTTTGGACCAATTCATGGTGGAGGGAGCCTCTAACCAGCCCAGTTTGAGCAAATTCATGGTGGAGGGAGCCTCTAAAAACCCCAATTTGGACCAATTCATGGTGGAGGGAGCCTCTAAAAAACCCAGTTTGGACCAATTCATGGTGGAGGGAGCCTCTAACCAGCCCAGTTTGGACCATATCATGGTGGAGGGAGCCTCTAACCAGCCCAGTTTGGGCAAATTCATGGTGGAGGGAGCCTCTAAAAACCCCAATTTGGACCAATTCATGGTGGAGGGAGCCTCTAACCAGCCCAGTTTGGACCAATTCATGGTGGAGGGAGCCTCTAAACAGCCCAGTTTGGGCAAATTCATGGTGGAGGTAGCCTCTAACCAGCCCAGTTTGGACCAATTCATGGTGGAGGGAGCCTCTAAAAACCCCAGTTTGGACCAATTCATGGTGGAGGGAGCCTCTAAAAACCCCAGTTTGGACCAATTCATGGTGGAGGGAGCCTCTAAACAGCCCAGTTTGGGCAAATTCATGGTGGAGGGAGCCTCTAAAAACCCCAGTTTGGACCAATTCATGGTGGAGGGAGCCTCTAAAAACCCCAATTTGGACCAATTCATGGTGGAGGGAGCCTCTAAACAGCCCAGTTTGGGCAAATTCATGGTGGAGGGAGCCTCTAAAAACCCCTGTTTGGACCAATTCATGGTGGAGGGAGCCTCTAAAAAACCCAGTTTGGACCAATTCATGGTGGAGGGAGCCTCTAAACAGCCCAGTGTGGACCAATTCATGGTGGAGGGAGCCTCTAAAAACCCCAATTTGGACCAATTCATGGTGGAGGGAGCCTCTAACCAGCCCAGTTTGGACCAATTCATGGTGGAGGGAGCCTCTAACCAGCCCAGTTTGGGCAAATTCATGGTGGAGGGAACCTCTAAAAACCCCAATTTGGACCAATTCATGGTGGAGGGAGCCTCTAAACAGCCCAGTGTGGACCAATTCATGGTGGAGGGAGCCTCTAAAAACCCCAATTTGGACCAATTCATGGTGGAGGGAGCCTCTAACCAGCCCAGTTTGGGCAAATTCATGGTGGAGGGAACCTCTGAAAACCCCAATTTGGACCAATTCATGGTGGAGGGAGCCTCTAAACAGCCCAGTTTGGGCAAATTCATGGTGGAAGGAGCCTCTAAAAAACCCAGTTTGGACCAATTCATGGTGGAGGGAGCCTCTAAACAGCCCAGTTTGGACCAATTCATGGTGGAGGGAGCCTCTAAAAACCCCAATTTGGACCAATTCATGGTGGAGGGAGCCTCTAACCAGCCCAGTTTGGACCAATTCATGGTGGAGGGAGCCTCTAACCAGCCCAGTTTGGGCAAATTCATGGTGGAGGGAGCCTCTAAAAACCCCAATTTGGACCAATTCATGGTGGAGGGAGCCTCTAAACAGCCCAGTTTGGGCAAATTCATGGTGGAGGGAGCCTCTAAAAACCCCAGTTTGGACCAATTCATGGTGGAGGGAGCCTCTAAAAACCCCAGTTTGGACCAATTCATGGTGGAGGGAGCCTCTAAACAGCCCAGTTTGGACCAATTCATGGTGGAGGGAGCCTCTAAAAACCCCAATTTGGACCAATTCATGGTGGAGGGAGCCTCTAACCAGCCCAGTTTGGACCAATTCATGGTGGAGGGAGCCTCTAACCAGCCCAGTTTGAGCAAATTCATGGTGGAGGGAGCCTCTAAAAACCCCAATTTGGACCAATTCATGGTGGAGGGAGCCTCTAAAAAACCCAGTTTGGACCAATTCATGGTGGAGGGAGCCTCTAACCAGCCCAGTTTGGACCATATCATGGTGGAGGGAGCCTCTAACCAGCCCAGTTTGGGCAAATTCATGGTGGAGGGAGCCTCTAAAAACCCCAATTTGGACCAATTCATGGTGGAGGGAGCCTCTAAACAGCCCAGTTTGGGCAAATTCATGGTGGAGGGAGCCTCTAAAAACCCCAGTTTGGACCAATTCATGGTGGAGGGAGCCTCTAAAAAACCCAGTTTGGACCAATTCATGGTGGAGGGAGCCTCTAACCAGCCCAGTTTGGACCAATTCATGGTGGAGGGAGCCTCTAAAAACCCCAGTTTGGACCAATTCATGGTGGAGGGAGCCTCTAAACAGCCCAGTTTGGACCAATTCATGGTGGAGGGAGCCTCTAAAAACCCCAGTTTGGACCAATTCATGGTGGAGGGAGCCTCTAAACAGCCCAGTTTGGACCAATTCATGGTGGAGGGAGCCTCTAAAAACCCCAATTTGGACCAATTCATGGTGGAGGGAGCCTCTAACCAGCCCAGTTTGGACCAATTCATGGTGGAGGGAGCCTCTAACCAGCCCAGTTTGGGCAAATTCATGGTGGAGGGAGCCTCTAAAAACCCCAATTTGGACCAATTCATGGTGGAGGGAGCCTCTAAAAAACCCAGTTTGGACCAATTCATGGTGGAGGGAGCCTCTAAACAACCCAGTTTGGGCAAATTCATGGTGGAGGGAGCCTCTAAAAACCCCAGTTTGGACCAATTCATGGTGGAGGGAGCCTCTAAAAAACCCAGTTTGGACCAATTCATGGTGGAGGGAGCCTCTAACCAGCCCAGTTTGGACCAATTCATGGTGGAGGGAGCCTCTAAACAGCCCAGTTTGGGCAAATTCATGGTGGAGGGAGCCTCTAACCAGCCCAGTTTGGACCAATTCATGGTGGAGGGAGCCTCTAAAAACCCCAGTTTGGACCAATTCATGGTGGAGGGAGCCTCTAAAAACCCCAGTTTGGACCAATTCATGGTGGAGGGAGCCTCTAAAAACCCCAGTTTGGACCAATTCATGCTGGAGGGAGCCTCTAAACAGCCCAGTTTGGGCAAATTCATGGTGGAGGGAGCCTCTAAAAACCCCAGTTTGGACCAATTCATGGTGGAGGGAGCCTCTAAAAACCCCAATTTGGACCAATTCATGGGGGAGGGAGCCTCTAAACAGCCCAGTTTGGGCAAATTCATGGTGGAGGGAGCCTCTAAAAACCCCAGTTTGGACCAATTCATGGTGGAGGGAGCCTCTAAAAACCCCAGTTTGGACCAATTCATGGTGGAGGGAGCCTCTAAAAAACCCAGTTTGGACCAATTCATGGTGGAGGGAGCCTCTAAACAGCCCAGTTTGGGCAAATTCATGGTGGAGGGAGCCTCTAAAAACCCCAATTTGGACCAATTCATGGTGGAGGGAGTCTCTAAACAGCCCAGTTTTGGCAAATTCATGGTGGAGGGAGCCTCTAAAAACCCCAGTGTGGACCAATTCATGGTGGAGGGAGCCTCTAACCAGCCCAGTTTGGGCAAATTCATGGTGGAGGGAGCCTCTAACCAGCAGAGTTGTGGGAAAGCAGGGTGGAGGGAGCCTCTAACCAGCAGAGTTGGTGGAAATCAGGGTGGAGGGAGCCTCTAACCAGCAGAGTTGGGGGAAATCATGTTGGAGGGAGCCTAGTATTAGCAGAATTGTGCAACGCTTATGGTGGATGAGTATGAGGATGCGGAGGAATTGGAGAGGTTGAGTACAGACATGGAGTTTCATGTTGGGGTGCTTTACACAGGTGGGCACAAAAATGAAGGCTCTATCCAGTGGTGGTTCATTTTTATCAAAGTGAGCCGGTCGGCACTCTCAGCTGACAGACGGGTGCGCTTGTCAGTGATGATGCCACCGGCTGCACTGAACACCCTCTCAGATAGGACGCTGGCGGCAGGACAGGACAGCACCTCCAAGGCATATAGGGCAAGTTCAAGCCACAGGTCCAACTTCGACACCCAATACGTGTAGGGCGCAGAGGGGTCGGAGAGGACAGGGCTGTGGTCGGAAAGGTATTCCCGCAACATGCGCCTATACTTCTCACGCCTGGTGACACTAGGACCCTCTGTGGCGGCACTTTGGCGAGGGGGTGCCATCAAGGTGTCCCAGACCTTAGACAGTGTGCCCCTCGTTTGTGTGGACCGGTGAGAACTTGGTCGCCTACTGGAGGAACTGTCCTCCCTGCCGCCAACGTCACATGCTGGAAACATCTCCATCATATTCTGCACCAATTGCCTGTGGCAAGCATTGATGCGATTGGCCCTCCCCTCTACCGGAATAAAAGACGAGATGTTGTTTTTATACCGGGGGTCAAGGATAGCAAAGATCCAGTACTGGTTGTCCTCCATGATTTTGACAATACGCTTGTCGGTTGTAAAGCACCCCAACATGAACTCAGCCATGTCTGCCACAGTGTTAGTTGGCATGACTCCTCTGGCCCCACCGGAAAGTTCAATCTCCATTTCCTCCTCATCCTCCATGTCTACCCATCCGCGCTGCAACAATGGGACGATTCGAAGTTGCCCGGAAGCCTCCTGTATCACCATCACATCATCGGACAACTCTTCTTCCTCCTCCTCCTCCTCCTCCTCCTCCTCCTCCATTAAACGCGATGAAGCGGACAGATGTGTGGACCTACTCTCCAGCTGTGACGGATCGGATGCTATCCCTGACTCCTCTGTGTGATCTGAGTTATCCCTGATGTCAATCAGGGATTCTCTCAGAACACACAAGAGCGGGATTGTAAGGCTCACCATCGCATCCTCAGAGCTCACCCTCCTTGTGGACTCCTCAAACACCCGTAGGATGTCACAAAGGTCTCTCATCCATGGCCACTCATGGATGAGAAACTGAGGCAGCTGACTTTGTGGCACCCTAGGGTTTTGTAGCTGGTATTCCATCAAAGGTCTCTGCTGCTCAACCACTCTATTCAACATCTGAAACGTTGAGTTCCAGCGTGTGGGGACGTCGCACAAAAGCCGGTGTTGTGGCACATGCAGGCGTTGCTGGAGAGATTTTAAGCTAGCAGCGGCTACTGTCGACTTGCGAAAGTGGGCGCACATGCGCCGCACTTTCACCAGTAGCTCTGGAACATTGGGGTAGCTCTTTAGGAAACGTTGCACCACTAGGTTGAAGACGTGGGCCAGGCATGGAACATGTTGGAGTCCGGCAAGCTCCAGAGCTGCTACCAGGTTCCGGCCGTTATCACAAACGACCATGCCTGGGCCCAGGTGCAGCGGCTCAAACCATATTGCCGTCTCATCGAGGAGGGCATCCCTCACCTCGGAGGCAGTGTGCTGTCTGTCCCCCAAGCTGATCAGCTTCAGCACAGCCTGCTGACGTCTACCAACGCCAGTGCTGCAACGTTTCCAACTCGTAGCTGGGGTCAATCTAACAGCGGAGGAGGAGGTGGTGGCGGAGGAGGAGGCGGTAGAGGAGGAGGAGGAGGGGGGTGTTCTTCTCGTGTCCCTGCCAGGAATGTTAGGCGGGGAGACGAGGTACACCGGGCCAGTTTGGGAAGCAGTCCCAGCCTCAACTACATTCACCCAGTGTGCCGTCAGTGAAATGTAGCGTCCCTGTCCGCATGCACTTGTCCACGCGTCGGTGGTCAAGTGGACCTTTGTGCAAAGCGCGGAACTAAGGGCCCGCCTGATGTTGAGTGACACGTGCTGGTGCAAGGCGGGGACGGCACACCGGGAGAAGTAGTGACGGCTAGGGACGGCATAGCGAGGTGCCGCAGTTGCCATCAGGTCCAGGAAGGCGGGAGTTTCAACAAGCCGGAACGCCAACATCTCCTGGGCCAGCAGTTTAGCGATGTTGGCGTTCAAGGCTTGCGCGTGTGGGTGGTTAGCAGTGTATTTCTGCCGCCGCTCCAATGTCTGAGAGAAGGTGGGTTGTTGTAAAGAAGCGCCTGATGGTGCCTTTGATGGTGCAGGAGAAGGAGATAAGACAGGAACAGGGGAGGATGAGGGAGAAGTCAACAAAGTGGCGGAGGCAGATGAAGTGGTGTCCTGGCTCGTCCTCTGGAGTGCATCGCCAGCACAGTCAGCAGTGGCAGTGGCAGAGGCAGAGGCAGTGGCAGAGGCAGTGGCAGTGGCGTGAACGGCAGGCGGCCTTTGTCCTGCCGTTGCTGCCTGCCACTGATTCCAGTGCTTGGATTCCAAATGACGGCGCATTGAAGTGGTGGACAGGTTGCTCTTCTCAGAGCCCCTAATCAATTTCGAGAGGCAAATTGTGCAGACAACACTATATCTGTCCTCGGCGCATTCCTTGAAAAAACTCCACACCTTCGAGAAACGTGCCCTCGAGGTGGGAGTTTTTCGGGGCTGGGTACGAACTGGAACATCTTGGGAGATTCCGGGTGTGGCCTGGCTTCGCCTAAGCTGCTGACCTCTGCCTCTGCCTCTAGCTACCCTTTTTGGTGCTGCACTTGCCTCAACATCCACACTACTTTCCCCGCTTGACATCCCCCCTGTCCAGGTCGGGTCAGTGTCCTCATCATCCACCACTTCCTCTTCCAACTCCTGTCTCATCTCCTCCTCCCGCACAATGCGCCGGTCAACTGGATGCCCTGACGGCAACTGCGTCACATCATCGTCGATGAGGGTGGGTTGCTGGTCATCCACCACCAAATCGAACGGAGATGGAGGAGACTCTAGTGTTTGAGCATCTGGACACAGATGCTCCTCTGTTAGGTTCGTGGAATCGTGACGTGGAGAGGCAGGTTGAGGGACAATGAAAGGAGCGGAGAACAGCTCTGGGGAGCAGGGACAGTTTGGGTTATTGTTCTGTAAAGCTTCGGAATTTTGGGAGGAAGGAAGACAAGACTGTTGGGTAATAGGAGGAGAGGAGGCAGAGTCTGACTGGCTGCTGGACAATGTGCTGTAAGCGTTCTCTGACAGCCATTGCAAGACCTGTTCCTGGTTCTCGGGCCTACTAAGGTTTGTACCCTGCAGTTTAGTTAATGTGGCAAGCAACCCTGGCACTGTGGAGTGGCGCAATGCTTGCTGCCCCACAGGAGTAGGCACGGGACGCCCTGTGGCTTCACTGCTACCTTGCTCCCCAGAACCATTCCCCCGACCTCGCCCACGGCCTCGTCCACGTCCCTTTCCGGGAGCCTTGTGCATTTTGAATTCCCAGTTAGAAATTGGCACTGTATACCAGTAGCAAAAATTGTGGGTGCACGTAACCCCAATATATTCTTTGAATTCCCAGTCAGACAATGGCACTATATACCAGTAGCAAGAAATGAGGGTATTTATAACCCCAATATATTCTTTGAATTACCAGTCAGAAACTGGCACTATATGGCAGTAGCAAGAAATGAGGGTATTTGTAACCCCAATATATTCTTTGAATTCCCAGTCAGAAACTGGCACTGTATACCAGTAGTAAAACTTGTGGGTGCACGTAACCCCAATATATTCTTTGAATTACCAGTCAGAAACTGGCACTATATGGCAGTAGCAAGAAATGAGGGTATTTGTAACCCCAATATATTCTTTGAATTCCCAGTCAGAAACTGGCACTGTATACCAGTAGAAAAAATTGTGGGTGCACGTAACCCCAATATATTCTTTGAATTTCCAGTCAGACAATGGCACTATATACCAGTAGCAAGAAATGAGGGTATTTATAACCCCAATATATTCTTTGAATTCCCAGTCAGAAACTGGCACTATATGGCAGTAGCAAGAAATGAGGGTATTTATAACCCCAATATATTCTTTGAATTCCCAGTCAGAAACTGGCACTATATGGCAGTAGCAAGAAATGAGGGTATTTGTAACCCCAATATATTCTTTGAATTCCCAGTCAGAAACTGGCACTGTATACCAGTAGTAAAAATTGTGGGTGCACGTAACCCCAATATATTCTTTGAATTCCCAGTCAGACAATGGCACTATATACCAGTAGCAAGAAATGAGGGTATTTATAACCCCAATATATTCTTTGAATTCCCAGTCAGAAACTGGCACTATATGGCAGTAGCAAGAAATGAGGGTATTTATAACCCCAATATATTCTTTGAATTCCCAGTCAGAAACTGGCACTATATGGCAGTAGCAAGAAATGAGGGTATTTGTAACCCCAATATATTCTTTGAATTCCCAGTCAGAAACTGGCACTGTATACCAGTAGTAAAAATTGTGGGTGCACGTAACCCCAATATATTCTTTGAATTCCCAGTCAGACAATGGCACTATATACCAGTAGCAAGAAATGAGGGTATTTATAACCCCAATATATTCTTTGAATTCCCAGTCAGAAACTGGCACTATATGGAAGTAGCAAGAAATGAGGGTATTTATAACCCCAATATATTCTTTGAATTCCCAGTCAGACAATGGCACTGTATACCAGTAGTAAAAATTGTGGGTGCACGTAACCCCAATATATTCTTTGAATTACCAGTCAGAAACTGGCACTATATGGCAGTAGCAAGAAATGAGGGTATTTGTAACCCCAATATATTCTTTGAATTCCCAGTCAGAAACTGGCACTGTATACCAGTAGTAAAAATTGTGGGTGCACGTAACCCCAATATATTCTTTGAATTCCCAGTCAGACAATGGCACTATATACCAGTAGCAAGAAATGAGGGTATTTATAACCCCAATATATTCTTTGAATTCCCAGTCAGAAACTGGCACTATATGGCAGTAGCAAGAAATGAGGGTATTTGTAACCCCAATATATTCTTTGAATTCCCAGTCAGAAACTGGCACTGTATACCAGTAGTAAAAATTGTGGTTGCACGTAACCCCAATATATTCTTTGAATTCCCAGTCAGACAATGGCACTATATGGCAGTAGCAAGAAATGAGGGTATTTATAACCCCAATATATTCTTTGAATTCCCAGTCAGAAACTGGCACTATATGGCAGTAGCAAGAAATGAGGGTATTTATAACCCCAATATATTCTTTGAATTCCCAGTCAGACAATGGCACTGTATACCAGTAGTAAAAATTGTGGGTGCACGTAACCCCAATATATTCTTTGAATTCCCAGTCAGACAATGGCACTATATACCAGTAGCAAGAAATGAGGGTATTTATAACCCCAATATATTCTTTGAATTACCAGTCAGAAACTGGCACTATATGGCAGTAGCAAGAAATGAGGGTATTTGTAACCCCAATATATTCTTTGAATTCCCAGTTAGAAACTGGCACTGTATACCAGTAGTAAAAATTGTGGGTGCACGTAACCCCAATATATTCTTTGAATTCCCAGTCAGAAACTGGCACTATATGGCAGTAGCAAGAAATGAGGGTATTTGTAACCCCAATATATTCTTTGAATTCCCAGTCAGAAACTGGCACTGTATACCAGTAGTAAAAATTGTGGGTGCACGTAACCCCAATATATTCTTTGAATTCCCAGTCAGACAATGGCACTATATACCAGTAGCAAGAAATGAGGGTATTTATAACCCCAATATATTCTTTGAATTCCCAGTCAGAAACTGGCACTATATGGCAGTAGCAAGAAATGAGGGTATTTATAACCCCAATATATTCTTTGAATTCCCAGTCAGACAATGGCACTGTATACCAGTAGTAAAAATTGTGGGTGCACGTAACCCCAATATATTCTTTGAATTCCCAGTCAGAAACTGGCACTATATGGCAGTAGCAAGAAATGAGGATATTTGTAACCCCAATATATTCTTTGAATTCCCAGTCAGAAACTGGCACTGTATACCAGTAGTAAAAATTGTGGGTGCACGTAACCCCAATATATTCTTTGAATTCCCAGTCAGACAATGGCACTATATACCAGTAGCAAGAAATGAGGGTATTTATAACCCCAATATATTCTTTGAATTCCCAGTCAGAAACTGGCACTATATGGCAGTAGCAAGAAATGAGGGTATTTGTAACCCCAATATATTCTTTGAATTCCCAGTCAGAAACTGGCACTGTATACCAGTAGTAAAAATTGTGGGTGCACGTAACCCCAATATATTCTTTGAATTCCCAGTCAGACAATGGCACTATATACCAGTAGCAAGAAATGAGGGTATTTATAACCCCAATATATTCTTTGAATTCCCAGTCAGAAACTGGCACTATATGGCAGTAGCAAGAAATGAGGGTATTTATAACCCCAATATATTCTTTGAATTCCCAGTCAGACAATGGCACTGTATACCAGTAGTAAAAATTGTGGGTGCACGTAACCCCAATATATTCTTTGAATTCCCAGTCAGACAATGGCACTATATACCAGTAGCAAGAAATGAGGGTATTTATAACCCCAATATATTCTTTGAATTACCAGTCAGAAACTGGCACTATATGGCAGTAGCAAGAAATGAGGGTATTTGTAACCCCAATATATTCTTTGAATTCCCAGTCAGAAACTGGCACTGTATACCAGTAGTAAAAATTGTGGGTGCACGTAACCCCAATATATTCTTTGAATTCCCAGTCAGACAATGGCACTATATACCAGTAGCAAGAAATGAGGGTATTTATAACCCCAATATATTCTTTGAATTCCCAGTCAGAAACTGGCACTATATGGCAGTAGCAAGAAATGAGGGTATTTATAACCCCAATATATTCTTTGAATTCCCAGTCAGACAATGGCACTGTATACCAGTAGTAAAAATTGTGGGTGCACGTAACCCCAATATATTCTTTGAAATACCAGTCAGAAACTGGCACTATATGGCAGTAGCAAGAAATGAGGGTATTTGTAACCCCAATATATTCTTTGAATTCCCAGTCAGAAACTGGCACTGTATACCAGTAGTAAAAATTGTGGGTGCACGTAACCCCAATATATTCTTTGAATTACCAGTCAGAAACTGGCACTATATGGCAGTAGCAAGAAATGAGGGTATTTGTAACCCCAATATATTCTTTGAATTCCCAGTCAGAAACTGGCACTGTATACCAGTAGTAAAAATTGTGGGTGCACGTAACCCCAATATATTCTTTGAATTCCCAGTCAGACAATGGCACTATATACCAGTAGCAAGAAATGAGGGTATTTATAACCCCAATATATTCTTTGAATTCCCAGTCAGACAATGGCACTGTATACCAGTAGTAAAAATTGTGGGTGCACGTAACCCCAATATATTCTTTGAATTCCCAGTCAGAAACTGGCACTATATGGCAGTAGCAAGAAATGAGGGTATTTATAACCCCAATATATTCTTTGAATTCCCAGTCAGACAATGGCACTGTATACCAGTAGTAAAAATTGTGGGTGCACGTAACCCCAATATATTCTTTGAATTACCAGTCAGAAACTGGCACTATATGGCAGTAGCAAGAAATGAGGGTATTTGTAACCCCAATATATTCTTTGAATTCCCAGTCAGAAACTGGCACTGTATACCAGTAGTAAAAATTGTGGGTGCACGTAACCCCAATATATTCTTTGAATTCCCAGTCAGACAATGGCACTATATACCAGTAGCAAGAAATGAGGGTATTTATAACCCCAATATATTCTTTGAATTCCCAGTCAGAAACTGGCACTATATGGCAGTAGCAAGAAATGAGGGTATTTATAACCCCAATATATTCTTTGAATTCCCAGTCAGACAATGGCACTGTATACCAGTAGTAAAAATTGTGGGTGCACGTAACCCCAATATATTCTTTGAATTACCAGTCAGAAACTGGCACTATATGGCAGTAGCAAGAAATGAGGGTATTTGTAACCCCAATATATTCTTTGAATTCCCAGTCAGAAACTGGCACTGTATACCAGTAGTAAAAATTGTGGGTGCACGTAACCCCAATATATTCTTTGAATTCCCAGTCAGACAATGGCACTATATACCAGTAGCAAGAAATGAGGGTATTTATAACCCCAATATATTCTTTGAATTCCCAGTCAGACAATGGCACTGTATACCAGTAGTAAAAATTGTGGGTGCACGTAACCCCAATATATTCTTTGAATTCCCAGTCAGAAACTGGCACTATATGGCAGTAGCAAGAAATGAGGGTATTTATAACCCCAATATATTCTTTGAATTCCCAGTCAGACAATGGCACTGTATACCAGTAGTAAAAAATTGTGGGTGCACGTAACCCCAATATATTCTTTGAATTCCCAGTCAGAAACTGGCACTATATGGCAGTAGCAAGAAATGAGGGTATTTGTAACCCCAATATATTCTTTGAATTCCCAGTCAGAAACTGGCACTGTATACCAGTAGTAAAAATTGTGGGTGCACGTAACCCCAATATATTCTTTGAATTCCCAATCAGACAATGGCACTATATACCAGTAGCAAGAAATGAGGGTATTTATAACCCCAATATATTCTTTGAATTCCCAGTCAGAAACTGGCACTATATGGCAGTAGCAAGAAATGAGGATATTTATAACCCCAATATATTCTTTGAATTCCCAGTCAGACAATGGCACTGTATACCAGTAGTAAAAATTGTGGGTGCACGTAACCCCAATATATTCTTTGAATTCCCAGTCAGACAATGGCACTATATACCAGTAGCAAGAAATGAGGGTATTTATAACCCCAATATATTCTTTGAATTACCAGTCAGAAACTGGCACTATATGGCAGTAGCAAGAAATGAGGGTATTTGTAACCCCAATATATTCTTTGAATTCCCAGTCAGAAACTGGCACTGTATACCAGTAGTAAAAATTGTGGGTGCACGTAACCCCAATATATTCTTTGAATTCCCAGTCAGACAATGGCACTATATACCAGTAGCAAGAAATGAGGGTATTTATAACCCCAATATATTCTTTGAATTCCCAGTCAGAAACTGGCACTATATGGCAGTAGCAAGAAATGAGGGTATTTATAACCCCAATATATTCTTTGAATTCCCAGTCAGACAATGGCACTGTATACCAGTAGTAAAAATTGTGGGTGCACGTAACCCAAATATATTCTTTGAATTACCAGTCAGAAATTGGCACTATATGGCAGTAGCAAGAAATGAGGGTATTTGTAACCCCAATATATTCTTTGAATTCCCAGTCAGAAACTGGCACTGTATACCAGTAGTAAAAATTGTGGGTGCACGTAACCCCAATATATTCTTTGAATTCCCAGTCAGAAACTGGCACTATATGGCAGTAGCAAGAAATGAGGGTATTTATAACCCCAATATATTCTTTGAATTCCCAGTCAGACAATGGCACTGTATACCAGTAGTAAAAATTGTGGGTGCACGTAACCCCAATATATTCTTTGAATTACCAGTCAGAAACTGGCACTATATGGCAGTAGCAAGAAATGAGGGTATTTGTAACCCCAATATATTCTTTGAATTCCCAGTCAGAAACTGGCACTGTATACCAGTAGTAAAAATTGTGGGTGCACGTAACCCCAATATATTCTTTGAATTCCCAGTCAGACAATGGCACTATATACCAGTAGCAAGAAATGAGGGTATTTATAACCCCAATATATTCTTTGAATTCCCAGTCAGAAACTGGCACTATATGGCAGTAGCAAGAAATGAGGGTATTTATAACCCCAATATATTCTTTGAATTCCCAGTCAGACAATGGCACTGTATACCAGTAGTAAAAATTGTGGGTGCACATAACCCCAATATATTCTTTGAATTCCCAGTCAGACAATGGCACTATATACCAGTAGCAAGAAATGAGGGTATTTATAACCCCAATATATTCTTTGAATTCCCAGTCAGACAATGGCACTGTATACCAGTAGTAAAAATTGTGGGTGCACGTAACCCCAATATATTCTTTGAATTCCCAGTCAGAAACTGGCACTATATGGCAGTAGCAAGAAATGAGGGTATTTATAACCCCAATATATTCTTTGAATTCCCAGTCAGACAATGGCACTGTATACCAGTAGTAAAAATTGTGGGTGCACGTAACCCCAATATATTCTTTGAATTACCAGTCAGAAACTGGCACTATATGGCAGTAGCAAGAAATGAGGGTATTTGTATTCCCAATATATTCTTTGAATTCCCAGTCAGAAACTGGCACTGTATACCAGTAGTAAAAATTGTGGGTGCACGTAACCCCAATATATTCTTTGAATTCCCAGTCAGACAATGGCACTATATACCAGTAGCAAGAAATGAGGGTATTTATAACCCCAATATATTCTTTGAATTCCCAGTCAGACAATGGCACTGTATACCAGTAGTAAAAATTGTGGGTGCACGTAACCCCAATATATTCTTTGAATTACCAGTCAGAAACTGGCACTATATGGCAGTAGCAAGAAATGAGGGTATTTATAACCCCAATATATTCTTTGAATTCCCAGTCAGAAACTGGCACTGTATACCAGTAGTAAAAATTGTGGGTGCACGTAACCCCAATATATTCTTTGAATTCCCAGTCAGACAATGGCACTATATGGCAGTAGCAAAAATAGTGGGTGTATATAGCCCCAATTCTATTGCTAGGGGACTTGCAGGGTATTTCTGGGGTGAAGGTGGGGGGGCACACCGTTGGAACGGGTATCGGGGGTATATATCGGGTATACGGGAATACACTGACAGTGTATTCCATTCAGGATCCTGGGAAAGCTGGGTTGCGGCGATTGAGCCCGTCAGTGCCACGTTACACTGACAAGCTTCTCCCTGGAATTTAGCTCTTACAAGAGCTGTTGTGGTTGTCTTCTCCTTCCTATCCTAGCCTGTCCCTGCCTACCCAGAATCTAAGCCCTAGCTAGCTGGACGGAAACCTCCGTCCTCGGTGAATTGCAAGCTCAGAATGACGCGAACCTGGGCGGCGCTGTTCTTTTAAATTAGAGGTCACATGTTTTCGGCAGCCAATGGGTTTTGCCTACTTTTCTCAACGTCACCGGTGTCGTAGTTCCTGTCCCACCTACCCTGCGCTGTTATTGGAGCAAAAAAGGCGCCAGGGAAGGTGGGAGGGGAATCGAGTAATGGCGCACTTTACCACGCGGTGTTCGATTCGATTCGAACATGCCGAACAGCCTAATATCCGATCGAACATGAGTTCGATAGAACACTGTTCGCTCATCTCTATTACTTAACAATCAAATTTATCATTTACTATTTCTATCACTAATTGGCCTGTAAGTGATTACGTCTAACACAATTGTAAGCTTTTCAGTCTGTGTGATGTGAAATTAATCATAGATCCTTTTTCTACCTCCAACATTATAGAAATGCGTAGTCCACAAGCTTATATAGCACCTTACATTCACCGACCACTTTATTAGGTACACCTGTCCAACTGCTCGTTAAGACTTAATTTCTAATCAGCCAATCACATGGCGGCAACTCAGTGCATTTAGGCACGTAGACATGGTCAAGACAATCTCCTGCAGTTCAAACCGAGCATCAGTATGGGGAAGAAAGGTGATTTGAGTGCCTTTGAACGTGGCATGGTTGTTGGTGCCAGAAGGGCTGGTCTGAGTATTTCAGAAACTGCTGATCTACTGGGATTTTCACGCACAACCATCTTTAGGGTTTACAGAGAATGGTCCGAAAAAGAAAAAACATCCAGTGAGCGGCAGTTCTGTGGGCGGAAATGCGTTGTTGATGCCAGAGGTCAGAGGAGAATGGCCAGACTGGTTCGAGCTGATAGAAAGGCAACAGTGACTCAAATAGCCACCCGTTACAACCAAGGTAGCCAGAAGAGCATCTCTGAACGCACAGTACGTCGAACTTTGAGGCAGATGGGCTACAGCAGCAGAAGACCACACCGGGTGCCACTCCTTTCAGCTAAGAACAGGAAACTGAGGCTACAATTTGCACAAGCTCATCGAAATTGGACAATTGAAGATTGGAAAAATGTTGCCTGGTCTGATGAGTCTCGATTTCTGCTGCGACATTCGGATGGTAGGGTCAGAATTTGGCGTCAACAACATGAAAGCATGGATCCATCCTGCCTTGTATCAACGGTTCAGGCTGGTGGTGGTGGTGTCATGGTGTGGGGAATATTTTCTTGGCACTCTTTGGGCCCCTTGGTACCAATTGAGCATCGTTGCAACGCCAAAGCCTACCTGAGTATTGTTGCTGACCATGTCCATCCCTTTATGACCACAATGTACCCAACATCTGATGGCTACTTTCAGCAGGATAATGCGCCATGTCATAAAGCTGGAATCATCTCAGACTGGTTTCTTGAACATGACAATGAGTTCACTGTACTCCAATGGCCTCCACAGTCACCAGATCTCAATCCAATAGAGCATCTTTGGGATGTGGTGGAACGGGAGATTCGCATCATGGATGTGCAGCCGACAAATCTGCGGCAACTGTGTGATGCCATCATGTCAATATGGACCAAAATCTCTGAGGAATGCTTCCAGCACCTTGTTGAATCTATGCCACGAAGAATTGAGGCAGTTCTGAAGGCAAAAGGGGGTCCAACCCGTTACTAGCATGGTGTACCTAATAAAGTGGCCGGTGAGTGTATATTGTGTCTATGACATCAGCACCTATCACTGTCTATTGGCTGAGACACGGTCAGTTCATGTCAGATGGTGCTAGAATGTCACGCTGACTCAGAAGACACGTGTATCTTCCATAATTTTCCTGCGCAATACATCTGTGGGTGACCATTTTGCTCATCTGAGACGAAAAAAAAACAACAATTTGGAATATTTGGGTCAAAACCAGTTCGTAACAAATCGGATAGCTCATGTCTAATTGTGATTGCAATTCATGTAAGAAAGATAATTAATGCAATGTACTTTTACATACAAAACTGCGAATTATATTGAGTTGAATACTGGACATGCACTGTAAACACAAATAACATAATAACACAAAATAAGGAAATAAATGATAGAATTAAATTGTACTATATTTAGCTTGTTTAAGGCATTGTAGTGGATGTCATTCAGTACTCAAAAAGTCATTATGAAGGAATAAAAGATAAAAAAGTGCTGAACTGGCTGCCGTAAGTTGTTAAAATACATAAAAATAACCTAGTGTTCCAAATAACCAACAACACATTGCCGGAGCGAAAAATATCTTCATAATTATTAACAAAACAGTTTCTAGACATCAGTTAATTACAGGACGCAGCAACTTTTGAACAGGTTAATGATTTAGCACGTTTTTGTAGTTAAATTTCTATTCAAAGCTGTGATGTAAAACAGGACACATTAGACACATTAGAAGAAGGAGGGTTGTAAAGTAAAAAATGCTTCTGGGTGCATTCACACTATGGATACGGTGACTGATTCTGAACGTGAAAACACGTTCAGAATCAGCGCGTATAAAGCAGATCCCATTCATTTCAATGGGAGCCGACATACGAGCGCTCCCCATTGAAATGAATGGGCTGCTTTTTTCTCTACGAGCGCTCCCATTAAAGTGAATGGGAAGTGCTCGGGTGTACGGCTCGCCGTGTGAAGGGGCCTGGCGCTCGACTCATTCCGAGCAGTACACGCGAGCGCTTCCCATTCACTTCAATGGGAGCGCTCGTAGAGAAAACAGCAGCCCATTCATTTCAATGGGGAGCGCTCGTATGTCGGCTCCCATTGAAATGAATGGGATCTGCTTTATACGCGTTGATTCTGAACGTGTTTTCATGTTCAGAATCAGTCACCGTATCCGTAGTGTGAATGCACCCTATGATGGTAAGAATCATGGGTGCAAAATTAAGACTAAAAGCAGCGTTGCCTCCATGTTTGTGGGGCTGTCTGGTTGCAGAACCATAGTAGCTCCTCATCCGCAGTACCCTTTATACACCCACCCATTAGTTAACAAACCCACACTCCCACATTATTAGGTCACCGGAAAATTCTGCAAAAAAGTGAGATTTTTCTTAAAAATACTATATTTTTTTTCTGCTCCAATAACCGAATCATTCAGCAGTTACAGTGCATTTTTTCTCAGAACATTTTTTTGGGTCCTTTCTTTCAAAACCTAGTATATTCTTAGTATGGTCATTTTTATTTCAGATGTTTTCCCATAGAATTCTATAAAGAAGCAAAATGCATGACAACATGTATGTCATAATAATGGGGGACCAAAAATGGGGGGGGGGGAAGCTTGTACAAAAAAAAATGATAACTTTTTAAGATGTGTTTGTACCACTTTGGATTTTGAGAAGAAAAGGAAAGTCTTCTGGACAATTAATGTGGCTGTCCAGTTTCAGTCCAATATTGAGAGATAAATGTTATTGATTTTCCAATATACTTTCTGTATCAATCCTTCTATATATCTAGATCTCTGCATGATGTCATTCATGCCGCATATTTTTAGCACATAAAATTCAGTCCATGATCATGTGATCTACAGTTCATGGTCATGTGATGGACACACGGGTGCACAGCTCGTTACGGTCTTATTACTGTCCGTTGACTATAACAAGCCATGCACCAGTGTGTCTATAACATGACCATGGACTGTACATCACATACTCTCAAACGGGCCATGTTACATGATCAAATACCGTTTTGATGTCTGAAACCAAGACCATGGTAATTGTGTTCTTTAGGTTTTTGGGGGTTTTTTTTCATGTAGATTGTGAGCCCTATATGGGGCTCACAATGTACATTTTTCCCTATCAGTATGTCTTTGGAGTATGGGGAAAATCCATGCAAAAAACAGGGAGAACATACAAACTCCTTGCAGATGTTGTTCCTGGCAGGATTCGAACTCAGGACTCCAAGTCTACAGTGCTAACCACTGAGCCACCGTGTTGCCCCTGTTCTTTGGGTTATCTGAACCATATGCGTGACTTATATAATTTTTACACAGTCCCAACCCAGAGTAAAACCTTTTTGCACTGGACTGAAAAAATTAATTGCAACTTTAGAATAAATTTATTTAGTGAAATTCAGCAAATTTTGCCTCAGATTGACCCCTGCAGGTATACATTTCATAGAATAAGAGCAGCGAGTGGTGTAAATCAAACAAACTATGGAATAAACTTCCATGAATGTGGATCAATGTATTTGCCGTCTGTTATATTAGAAAAGAGCTGCGCATAGCTAAACTTGTTATTTGTACAGTAACTGGTGGAAGGGCAATGAGTTGTTATTAATAAAAAAAACTGACACCAGATAATGAAATAGATAATAAATAAGCTTGATAAAGAGGGCAATTAAGTGACTAAATAAAGCAAATTCAGGAATTCCTCTATGCCAAGTGCAATCCAGCAACACAAATAACAGAGCACAAATAACAAGGCAAGTCATTTATTAGATAGGGATATCAAAATGGTATCAGTTTGGTCTTGAGTTATGTGACTAACCAGATTAATCCCTCCATATCACCACTGTTTTATGTTCTCCCTAACTTAGATAAAGCAGTTACCCACTTTAGTGTTATCATACAGTACTTTGTATGATGCTAATTATGGGTAAACCCATGTTAAAGTGTCTCATTTACAAGAATACAGTAGCCTTGATCTTATGAACATCCAATGTTATTTATCTGGATTTTGCTCATGTAGTTCTGCTCAATTATTGACTAGAGATTGAGAGGTGAAGAGAAATACTGTAGGCTAGATTTACTGCGTTAGGCATTATTTACACTGCCGTGCTGTGAGACGGACATTTCTGTAACGTCCGTCACATGGCTGTTTTGGCAACACTTTAAACTCAATGTGTATATTCACATGGCCGGACTTTTTATGGTCCGTTTTGGTCATATGGCCATTATTCACTGCCATGTTGGCTATGATTCAAACAAAAATGTACCAACGTTTTGGGTGCCTGATGTCAAAATTTAGGGCCTGCCCACCTTACAATAAACCAGACCTCTATAATTAATAATTGTGTCTAAAAAGTGTCTAAACACTGTGATAAATGTGGCAAAGACAGATGTTTTAGCACAAATTATGCTAGAATTCTGGCATTGACTCTATATTTCTTCAAATTCCTGAATCATAAATGGTCATGTTACAAGCTCAGCCCCTCACCCTCCCAAAGGTACTATAAAAACTCTAGGGGGCTATTGTTGAGTAGTCTTGGCTGGAATCATGCAAAGATGCACAGCACATCTGAAAGACAATGAATGATGGGTATATAGAATGATGAGTGCATGATATATAATGGGGCTCCCCACATCATTTCTAACCACAGCTAAGCATTACAGTGTTGGCCAAAAGTATTGGCACCCCTGAAATTCTGTCAGATAATACTCATTTTCTTCCAGAAACTGATTGCAATCACAAATTCTTTGGTATTATTATCTTCATTTAATTTGTCTTCAATGGAAAACCAAAAAAAGAATTGTCAAAAAGCCAAATTGGATATAATTTCACAGCAAACATAAAAAGGGGGTGGACAAAAGTATTGGCACTGTTTGAAAAATCATGTGATGCTTCTCTAATTTGTGTAATTAACAGCACCTGTTACTTACATGAGGCACCTAACAGGTGGTGGCAATAATTAAATCACACTTGCAGCCAGTTGAAATGGATTAAAGTTGACTCAACCTCCTGTGTCCTTGTGTGTACCACATTGAGCATGGAGAAAAGAAAGAAGACCAAAGAACTGTCTGAGGACTTGAAAAGCAAAATTGTGAGGAAGCATGAGCAATCTCAAGGCTACAAGTCCATCTCCAAAGACCTGAATGTTCCTGTGTCTACCGTTCGCAGTGTCATCAAGAAGTTTAAAGCCCATGGCACTGTGGCTAACCTCCCTAGATGTGGACGGAAAAGAAAAATTGACGAGATATTTCAACGCAAGGTTGTGCAGATGGTAGATAAAGAACCTCGACTAACATCAAACAAGTTCAAGCTGCCCTGCAGTCCGAGGGTACAACAGTGTCACCCCGTACTATCCATTGGCGTCTGAATGAAAAGGGACTGTATGGTAGAATACCCAGGAAGACCCCACTTCTTACCCAGAGACATAAAAAAGCCAGGCTGGAGTTTGCCAAAACTTACCTGAGAAAGCCAAAAACGTTTTGGAAGAATGTTCTCTGGTCAGATGAGACAAAAGTAGAGCTTTTTGGGAAAAGGCATCAACATAGAGTTTACAGGGGAAAAAAAGAGGCCTTCAAAGAAAAGAATACAGTCCCTACAGTCAAACATGGCGGAGGTTCCTTGATGTTTTGGGGTTGCTTTGTATTATCTGACAGAATTGCAAGCGTGCCAATACTTTTGGCCAACACTGTATCTCTTCATTTATTAAACAATTGTTATTTTATTATCTTCTGGTGTGATTGTAGTCATTCTTTGACAAACTTTGATTTAAATTGTTATAAAAATCTGTTTGCCTACACTTGGAGTCTGAAGTGTGACTGTGTTACAGAGAAATTGCAATGTCTGAGTTAGCAAGGATGTTTACTGCGGGGGTAGATGACGAAAAAGCGAATCCAGCCCCTGGTGGGTGCATAGATCGTGACAATGTGCACTCAACACTCAAGTCAGTTGGTGGTGACAACTTGAAAATTCTCCAGCGACGGCCTCTGTCTTCTTTTCCACCTCCTTCCTCTTCTCTTTATCCAAAAGCGCCGACTGCGCATATCCGTCGACCATTTTCCTGTGATCGAACAGGAGAAGCCACAGGAAAATGTCAGACAGACATGCGCCGTCAGCGCTTTTGGACGAAGAGCATTTGGTTTTCTTCGTGTAATGTCTTTATAATTTGATTATACAAAATTGATCTCATTATTGTTATGTTTATTTTACAGCAGTATAAAAATTTCTGTGAAGATGAATGGCGCCTATTTACTATTTACTTGCTTTTCACTCCCTCAAAATTTAGTTATAATTTGTATAGTGTTTATTTGTAGGAAATGAAGAAAATTTGCCCATCCAAAGACAATAAGTCTATCACTATACAAAAAATATGACAAATGTGTTAGTGCAGATAACTTCCTAGTATTTTTTTTATTTCATGTGCATTTTTGTTTTTTGGCCACTTGAATTAAATGCATTTGCTTTTTGGATTTTTTGTGATTTTTCTTTTGTCCGGCTCCATTGTACATTGTGTGAATGGAATGTACAGAGAAGTGAATGGGCCCATACATGTGTCAATTATATGTATGTTACATGTGTCTGTTATGTATACATGTTACATGTTCTGTTTGTCCATGTGTGTTCTGTTACATATTCAGTCGTCCACACCTGGCAGACAAAGGTACTGAGTGCTCTTTACCCTACAGGAGGCAGTGACAAGTGATGGAGGAGAGGGAGTAGGAGAGCAGTGGATATGAAAGGGAGGCATGTATTACACAAGAGCAGTCCCTTACAGAGAAACCTTATCCTCTCTGGAAGAAGTAAAGATGAAGTTCTTCCGTTTGTTGAATACATATACGGGTGTTTTGGTGAGCATGAGATGTACTTGATACAAAAGTTACATCTGTTACATACACCTGATACATTTCTGCAAAATTTTGGGAAAATCCCTCACGGTTGATACACTGTATAAACAGTGGAATTCAAGGCAGGCACGTGTTGAGAAGAGAGAATAATAAAATCAAGACTAAAAAAATCTCAGTATTGTAGGTGATGTCAGAACCATGTGCACATGCGTATTGTCACTTTTGTATGGCGTTGTCTCCCTTTTGTTCTCCATTGAGTACTCCAATTTGAAAGAGCTATAATTCTGGTCATTCTGATTCTCGTAAAGACCTGCTGGTGTAGGTGATGACTCTTTCAGTTCCGGCTTGTGTCTGAGACAGTACGGCTCCTAAACCTTTTTTGCATCAGTATAGAGGCAGAATGGCAAGCTATAGTCAGGGTAGCCCAGGACTTGTGGCTCTGTAAGTTTTTCTGTTGACAGCTGGAAAGCAGCTTCTCGCTTTTCGTTCCACTCTACTGACATCTTAGCATTCTGACAGCCTGTGGGATGACCCTTCAAAGCTCCTGGATAGGCTCTGCAATTTGAGCAAAGTGCGGAATAAATCTACTAGAGTAACTGGTAAATCCAGGAAAGCTCTTGACTTCTTTGATGGTCTTAGGAGCTGGCCAGCTTTGTACCGCAGCTATCTTTTCCGGGTCCGGTTTCACACCCTCTGCACTAACAACATGTCCCAGATATTTTACTTGCAGGAATGCGTAGGAGGGGGTCGATCGAGGTCTTTGGCGTCGATGTCAGTCGGGGGGGGGGCATGTCAAAAGTTTGCCTCGGGGCCCCGCCATTCCTAGTTACGCCACTGATAGCAAGGTTATTTTCCACAGTAGTACTCATTCAGACCTCTGGATGTTGCTTCTCAAGACACAGGGAAGAATTAATTATATTTTCCTTTTTCCAAGATGGCTGCCGCTTCAGTTACTGGGGGGGGGGGGGGTGAGGTCGATTTTGTGTCCCCATGGGAACTTTCCTTCTGGTGCAAGAAGGATTCCTCCATGGAGGCGGGCTGTTTGGCTCTCTCCCCTCTGCTACAGGAATGTCTGCTTCTCCAAACATGAGGCTAATCCAAGATGGATGCTCAACCACAGTGCTGCAACTGAAGCAGATACACACTCTAGCTGTAAGTAGAAATGACAAAATGGGGCCCTGGGCAAAATTAAAAGTGGGGCCCCCCTTGTACATAAAACATAGTCACATTCTTTTAATTCAGTGAGCCACAGTGCCTATCACTGGTACTTACAGGGGTGTTCTTAATGGCTATTAAGTGGTTGTTTGTAAGTTGGGGTTTTTTTGCCTAGGAAAACTAGTTGTTTCTGTGCTTTATCTTTAAAGATCAGGTGCAAAAGCAACAATGCAAAAGCAACAAGGCACATGCCCTTCCCCACACTAAAAATATTTATATACATACATAGTTATCATATAGGACCACTATACCAGGACTAAGTATTGTCACATCAGCCGCTGACCACAATATCAGGACTAAATACTGCCACGTCACCTGATGACCGCTGTACCAGGACTAAATACTGCCACGTCACCTGATGACCGCTATACCAGGACTAAATAATGTCGTGTCACCCGCTGACCGCTATACCAGGACTAAATACTGTCACGTCACCCGCTGAACGCTATACCAGGACTAAATACTGTCACGTCACCCGCTGACCGCTATACCAGGACTAAATACTGTCACATCACACGCTGACCACTATACCAGAACTAAATACTGTCACATCAGCCGCTGATCATTATACCAGGACTAAATACTGTCACGTCACCCACTGAACGCTATACCAGGACAATTATGGATAAAAAGTCTGGTCATGTGCATTACAATTTAGTAACTCCATGTGCCTCATATTAATAGCAGTTAACCCCTGCCCTGCTTGAGTGCAGACGTTGAGGTGAAGTTGAACAACAGCTTTACTGGAATAAATGGTTTTCCAACAGATTCAGGCTTGGTCTTGGTTCCAGCAGGCTTTAGCATCTAACTGGCAGGTAAACTTAGTTCCCTGTCGTCCCTACAAGCGGCACAACTGGAGTATTTTCTACCCGTGTGCTGGTAGGACAGGCGGATTTTTAATTAGCCACTATTAAATTCACATTGCTAGAGCCCTTAAAAGTACACAGCTTCCTCCCCCCTGCTTGTTTTTTTCTGTCCTGTGTGAGGACCAGGACAGGTGGAGAGGACGTTGTGTCCTCTTAAGGGATCAGGTCTGCTTACCTGCTCCTGCATTTGGTTTGTCATATTTTCAGCTTCTAGAGCTCCGGTCCTGCAACAGAGATCACAAGTAGAGATGAGTGAGTACTGTTTGGATCAGCCGATCCGAACAGCACGCACGCATTGAAATGAATGGAAACACCTGGTACTTCCGCTTTGACGCCGGCCGGCCGCTTAACCCCTTCGCGTGCCGGCTACATCCATTCATTTCAATGCGTGCGTGCTGTTCAGATCGGCTGATCCGAACAGTACTCACTCATCTCTAATCACAAGATTAGGATTAGGGCCCCTTCACACGGCGTATGCGCGCCGCTCATTTAGACACGTATACACGTGTCCGAGCGCGGCGCTTCAAAACAGAGCCCATTGATTTCAATGGGAAACAAGATTTCATACAATTAAAGAATGAACAATGGACCTTCCTGTATCAAAACATTTCTGCAATGAGGATCATAATATCACCGATCACATGAAATTTTTGGTTTTAAGAGGGAATTTTAAATCAAAGAAAGAGCGATGGATTTATGAGTATAAACTTCTGACCCTGCTACAAACACTGGAGAAGGGGTTAAATCTGTCACATGGTTTTATGGCATCTTACAGAAATCACTGACCTGAGACCCTGTGAACTAATAAGAACCTGGAATTGTTTACATTGTTTCTACCAATTACTAATAACCCTCTACCCCCCCTAAATGGTTTTTAAATTTACTTGAGAAAGGAGCCTAGAGTTGTAATCTGTCATTATTAGTTAGCCATTAAAAAGGTATCAACTACTGAAGACTATCAAGTTTTTTGGGTTTTTTTACATATTCTGATGCCTGTAACCGGCATTATTAACATCACGGCCAATTATCTTCTCGCTGCTGCAAGATCTGGCCGTTCCAGAGGTGCCGCGGCCATCTCCATCCTCCATAGTGTGGGGCCGGCCGAACGATGTATCAGCGGGTGGAACCCTCTGAACAACCACAGCTTTCTGGCCGGTCCCTCTTGCGGGTGTGCACTTCCGGTGGTGCCGGTGGGGCTAATATCTCTCCCCTGCTGCATTTTATTTAGCAGCTTGCTTGGGGAGCTCTTAAGGAGTCCCTAATAGTTAGGGCTCCTATGGTAAAGGACTCTTGAGAATCCTAAAGTGACTGACGTTTTAGCCCCGCCCCTTGTGGTCAGGCAGCCTTAAAAGATGGTGTTTGCCTAGTTCCTAGGTTCTTGGTGGATCTGTGGAGAGTGTGAGTGAGCTCCAGGCACTCTCCTCAGAGCCTCCATACATCTCGTTCTTTGAGGATCGAGTACAAATTCCTTTTCTCCCGGGCTTTAGGCCCAAAGTTCCATCAAGCACAAATATGAATCAACTTATTTATTTGCCTGTCTTTTATCCATCTCCCTCCTCTCCTGAAGAGGAGAAGTTTCACACCTTGGATGTAGTCAGTGCCACACCTCCCATGAGGCAACCTGAAGCGACCGCTTCAGGCGGCGCTATGCCAGGGCCCCGGGGAGGGCGGCATTTTTGCTGACCTAAGCCAGTCCAGGACAAGCTGTCCTGGACTGGCTTAGGGTCACTGTCACTGAGCGGTGGATTGGGGAGATTGGAGCGCTGCTCCAGCAGCCGCCCCTCACGCTCAGGCAGAGAGCAGGTCCTCTGCCTGCCTGCTCTCTGCCTGCTAAAGAAGCTCACTCAGCTCGGCCACGCCCCCTCCACGCGGCCCCGCCCCCTCCTCCGGGGGGGGGGGGGCGGCTTTCTGATGGTTCATGGTTCACCCCTGGATGTAGTCAGGTGTCCTCAGATCTATTTGCAGCCCACTCACTCTTTCAGAAGGTCGGAGAACCTTCTGATCAACTATCTTGGTAGCCGGAAAGGCGTCAAGGCATCTAAAGCATCCATAGCACGTTGGGTAAGAGAAGCTATAAAGGCTTCTTTTACAGCTCAAGGTTTATCACCTCCTGCCCTTCTCAGGGCGCACTCAACCAGGGCTGTGTCTACATCCTGGGCGGAGAATAGGGCTTTATCCCTTGACCAGATATGTGTGGCTGCTTCCTGGTCTTCGGAAACTACTTTTATAAGCCACTATCGCCTGAGCTCTCGCTCTTCCGAGGCTACCACTTTTGGGCAAGCTGTGTTGAGCTCGGTCTGCGGTCAACTCCCGCCCTGAGGGGTTATGTAATGTCCCAGTACTGCTAGTCCAATTCCCTCTAATCGTCCTTGCAGACCGAGATGATATGGACATTTGCACATAAGGTAAAAAGATTCCTCCCCCATTATTCCTTCTATATTTCACCAGAGCATGCGCCATCTTGTGGATGTTTTTGTGAACTACTCCTGCCTATACTTTGTCATTGTAATTTGAGCTGGCACTGTAAAGGGAGTGTCCATTATAATTAGGTGACCTCCAAGACCACTCAAGGGAGCTTGGTTGGCCTGGAGGCGGAGCTGAGTGACCGCCCACTCTAGAGAGGGGTTTGGGAACTTTTGGTCTTTTGTCTTCGGTGTGGAGCTGAGCACATGGAAAGCTGTAAAAATGGCAGCTAAGTCTCCGGGAAATTGTAACAGAGACGTCTTTTCCTCTGTACCCAAGCTTCTTCTCAGAGAATACTTTCTTCTGAATCTCCAAGCAGAGATGCCTTTTCCTCTGCCTCCAAGATGTTCCTCAGGGAGTGTTTTCCTCTGAAACTACACATCTCTACGAGTAGGCCGTCCTGTTATCCATACATCTGGGAACTCCACACGTATTTCTCTATTCAAGTAAGTCTTTGGGACAAATCTATATTTAAGAGCCCATAGCTAGTCTGACGGAAATTGAGGGTCCCCCGCCGTCGACAACTTGTATCTCCTCTTTTATATACGTGTACCCAGCTTTGTTGAGGTCTAACCCCCTGGATACAGGCCATCCTTACAAGTATATGCAAGTTTAACTTCCCAAGCTACTACGAGTTAACTAAGCCCAAGGTAAGCTCAAAGCTCCATCACCTGATTAAGTGGACACTGTCTATAAAGATCGCTGTATTGTATGTGAAGAATCACTCCGTCATCTGTATATTTGTATAAACTCGTCCTGCTAGTAAAAGAGCAACGATTACCCCCGAAGCCTGGTTGTCTGTTGTCATTGTCAGATATCACGTGGGGGCGGGTAATCAGGGACATCAAAAAGGAGATTTTGTGCACATTTGGGACACAGGGACCCCCTGCAAGATGGCCACATCAGATATATTACCGTGATACCAGCCCTGGCCCTCCTGAGTGTTGCAGTTACTTGGTATCTCCCCAGTTCTGCCGCTAGTAGGGACGACAGGGAACAAGGGATTATGAAGATAATGTTGTTTCCCGTAGTCCCAACAGGGGCACAGGACTCCCACCCAAAAAAAAAAAGGATGTGTATGTTAGGATATATATATGTATATATATTATTGTATGCTTCTTTGCCTTATATTACTCTGTCACGTACACGCAGGGAGGAGGAAGCTATGTCCTTTTAAAGGATCTAGCCATGTGAATTTAATACTGGCTAATTAAAAATCTGCCTTTCCTACCAGCACACAGGGGCAAAAATACCCCAGTTGTGCCGCTGTTGGGACTAAGGGAGACAAGATTATCTTCATAATCCCTTGTTCTGCTTCATCCAAACTCAACTCCGCTATGTTGGCAAGCTGACTATATATTTCTTCCTTTAGTGAACTGCTTCTGTCTGTAGTCTGACTCTCAGTTGTGCCAGGGAACTTGACTTCTGGCAACTCCAAGATGGAGTCTCAATCCACTGCCACCAGAATTCAACTCTTCTAACTAACTAACTGGTCCCCAGCCTATCTTTTTTCTTTCTTTTTTTTTTTCTTTTTGGTAGAGTTGGAAGGGACCTCAAGGGCCATCGGATCCAACCCCCTGCGAGTGCAGGTCTTCCTAAATCATCCCAGCATATGTTTATCCAGATTCCGCTTTCTACTCCGCTATCTACTCCTCTACTTCCCTCTAGAGCAGATAGAATCTAGACTGATTAAGACCGGCCCGCACAGATTGACTAAGGAGGCGTGTCTATAGGGCGTGTATAGGGGGCGTGTCTTAGTGCCAGCAGAAGATGGAGACATGTGGAGTGTCATAAGATACTGAGATTGGAGACATGTGGAATATCATAAGAAGCTCATCTGAATATTTCTGGTGCATGCTGGGAAGAGGAGAAGGGTCTCCTACCGAGCGCTGGCTCTCGCTGGTTGGGAGACACCGCAACACCTGGGATTGGAGGCTCATCTGAATATTTCTGGTGCATGCTGGGAAGAGGAGAAGGGTCTCCTACCGAGCGATGGCTCTCGCTGGTTGGGGGACGCCGCAACACCTGGGATTGGAGGCTCATCTGAATATTTCTGGTGCATGCTGGGAAGAGGAGAAGGGTCTCCTACCGAGCGCTGGCTCTCGCTGGTTGGGGGACGCCGCAACACCTGGGATTGCAGGCTCATCTGAATATTTCTGGTGCATGCTGGGAAGAGGAGAAGGGTCTCCTACCGGGCACTGGGTTTCGCGGGCTGGGGGACACCGCAGCACCTGGGATCGGAGGCTCATCTGAATATTTCTGGTGCATGCTGGGAAGAGGAGAAGGGTCTCCTACCGGGCGCTGGGTCTCGCGGGCTGGGGGACACCGCAACACCTGGGATCGGAGGCTCATCTGAATATTTCTGGTGCATGCTGGGAAGAGGAGAAGGGTCTCCTACAGGGCGCTGGGTCTCGCGGGCTGGGGGACACCGCAACACCTGGGATCGGAGGCTCATCTGAATATTTCTGGTGCATGCTGGGAAGAGGAGAAGGGTCTCCTACCGGGCGCTGGGTCTCGCGGGCTGGGGGACACCGCAACACCTGGGATCGGAGGCTCATCTGAATATTTCTGGTGCATGCTGGGAAGAGGAGAAGGATCTCCTACCGGGCGCTGGGTCTCGCGGGCTGGGGGACACCGCAACACCTGGGATCGGAGGCTCATCTGAATATTTCTGGTGCATGCTGGGAAGAGGAGAAGGGTCTCCTACCGGGCGCTGGGTCTCGCTGGCTGGGGGACACCGCAACACCTGGGATCGGAGGCTCATCTGAATATTTCTGGTGCATGCTGGGAAGAGGAGAAGGGTCTCCTACCGGGCGCTGGGTCTCGCGGGCTGGGGGACACCGCAACACCTGGGATCGGAGGCTCATCTGAATATTTCTGGTGCATGCTGGGAAGAGGAGAAGGGTCTCCTACCGGGCGCTGGGTCTCGCTGGCTGGGGGACACCGCAACACCTGGGATCGGAGGCTCATCTGAATATTTCTGGTGCATGCTGGGAAGAGGAGAAGGGTCTCCTACCGGGCGCTGGGTCTCGCGGGCTGGGGGACACCGCAACACCTGGGATCGGAGGCTCATCTGAATATTTCTGGTGCATGCTGGGAAGAGGAGAAGGGTCTCCTACCGGGCGCTGGGTCTCGCGGGCTGGGGGACACCGCAACACCTGGGATCGGAGGCTCATCTGAATATTTCTGGTGCATGCTGGGAAGAGGAGAAGGGTCTCCTACCGGGCGCTGGGTCTCGCTGGCTGGGGGACACCGCAACACCTGGGATCGGAGGCTCATCTGAATATTTCTGGTGCATGCTGGGAAGAGGAGAAGGGTCTCCTACCGGGCGCTGGGTCTCGCGGGCTGGGGGACACCGCAACACCTGGGATCGGAGGCTCATCTGAATATTTCTGGTGCATGCTGGGAAGAGGAGAAGGGTCTCCTACCGGGCGCTGGGTTTCGCGGGCTGGGGGACACCGCAACACCTGGGATCGGAGGCTCATCTGAATATTTCTGGTGCATGCTGGGAAGAGGAGAAGGGTCTCCTACCGGGCGCTGGGTCTCGCGGGCTGGGGGACACCGCAACACCTGGGATCGGAGGCTCATCTGAATATTTCTGGTGCATGCTGGGAAGAGGAGAAGGGTCTCCTACCGGGCGCTGGGTCTCGCGGGCTGGGGGACACCGCAACACCTGGGATCGGAGGCTCATCTGAATATTTCTGGTGCATGCTGGGAAGAGGAGAAGGGTCTCCTACCGGGCGCTGGGTCTCGCGGGCTGGGGGACACCACAACACCTGGGATCGGAGGCTCATCTGAATATTTCTGGTGCATGCTGGGAAGAAGAGAAGGGTCTCCTACCGGGCGCTGGGTCTCGCGGGCTGGGGGACACCGCAACACCTGGGATCGGAGGCTCATCTGAATATTTCTGGTGCATGCTGGGAAGAGGAGAAGGGTCTCCTACCGGGCGCTGGGTCTCGCGGGCTGGGGGACACCGCAACACCTGGGATCGGAGGCTCATCTGAATATTTCTGGTGCATGCTGGGAAGAGAAGGGTCTACTACCGGGCACTGGGTCTCGCGGGCTGGGGGACACCGCAACACCTGGGATCGGAGGCTCATCTGAATATTTCTGGTGCATGCTGGGAAGAGGAGAAGGGTCTCCTACCGGGCGCTGGGTTTCGCGGGCTGGGGGACACCGCAACACCTGGGATCGGAGGCTCATCTGAATATTTCTGGTGCATGCTGGGAAGAGGAGAAGGGTCTCCTACCGGGCGCTGGGTCTCGCGGGCTGGGGGACACCGCAACACCTGGGATCGGAGGCTCATCTGAATATTTCTGGTGCATGCTGGGAAGAGGAGAAGGGTCTCCTACCGGGCGCTGGGTCTCGCGGGCTGGGGGACACCGCAACACCTGGGATCGGAGGCTCATCTGAATATTTCTGGTGCATGCTGGGAAGAAGAGAAGGGTCTCCTACCGGGCGCTGGGTCTCGCGGGCTGGGGGACACCGCAACACCTGGGATCGGAGGCTCATCTGAATATTTCTGGTGCATGCTGGGAAGAGGAGAAGGGTCTCCTACCGGGCGCTGGGTCTCGCGGGCTGGGGGACACCGCAACACCTGCGATCGGAGGCTCATCTGAATATTTCTGATGCATGCTGGGAAGAGGAGAAGGGTCTCCTACCGGGCGCTGGGTCTCGCGGGCTGGAGGACACCGCAACACCTGGGATCGGAGGCTCATCTGAATATTTCTGGTGCATGCTGGGAAGAGGAGAAGGGTCTCCTACCGGGCGCTGGGTCTCGCGGGCTGGGGGACACCGCAACACCTGGGATCGGAGGCTCATCTGAATATTTCTGGTGCATGCTGGGAAGAGGAGAAGGGTCTCCTACCGGGCGCTGGGTCTCGCGGGCTGGGGGACACCGCAACACCTGGGATCGGAGGCTCATCTGAATATTTCTGGTGCATGCTGGGAAGAGGAGAAGGGTCTCCTACCGGGCGCTGGGTCTCGCGGGCTGGGGGACACCGCAACACCTGGGATCGGAGGCTCATCTGAATATTTCTGGTGCATGCTGGGAAGAGGAGAAGGGTCTCCTACCGGGCGCTGGGTCTCGCTGGCTGGGGGACACCGCAACACCTGGGATCGGAGGCTCATCTGAATATTTCTGGTGCATGCTGGGAAGAGGAGAAGGGTCTCCTACCGGGCGCTGGGTCTCGCGGGCTGGGGGACACCGCAACACCTGGGATCGGAGGCTCATCTGAATATTTCTGGTGCATGCTGGGAAGAGGAGAAGGGTCTCCTACCGGGCGCTGGGTCTCGCGGGCTGGGGGACACCACAACACCTGGGATCGGAGGCTCATCTGAATATTTCTGGTGCATGCTGGGAAGAAGAGAAGGGTCTCCTACCGGGCGCTGGGTCTCGCGGGCTGGGGGACACCGCAACACCTGGGATCGGAGGCTCATCTGAATATTTCTGGTGCATGCTGGGAAGAGGAGAAGGGTCTCCTACCGGGCGCTGGGTCTCGCGGGCTGGGGGACACCGCAACACCTGGGATCGGAGGCTCATCTGAATATTTCTGGTGCATGCTGGGAAGAGAAGGGTCTACTACCGGGCACTGGGTCTCGCGGGCTGGGGGACACCGCAACACCTGGGATCGGAGGCTCATCTGAATATTTCTGGTGCATGCTGGGAAGAGGAGAAGGGTCTCCTACCGGGCGCTGGGTCTCGCGGGCTGGGGGACACCGCAACACCTGGGATCGGAGGCTCATCTGAATATTTCTGGTGCATGCTGGGAAGAGGAGAAGGGTCTCCTACCGGGCGCTGGGTCTCGCTGGCTGGGGGACACCGCAACACCTGGGATCGGAGGCTCATCTGAATATTTCTGGTGCATGCTGGGAAGAGGAGAAGGGTCTCCTACCGGGCGCTGGGTCTCGCGGGCTGGGGGACACCGCAACACCTGGGATCGGAGGCTCATCTGAATATTTCTGGTGCATGCTGGGAAGAGGAGAAGGGTCTCCTACCGGGCGCTGGGTCTCGCGGGCTGGGGGACACCACAACACCTGGGATCGGAGGCTCATCTGAATATTTCTGGTGCATGCTGGGAAGAAGAGAAGGGTCTCCTACCGGGCGCTGGGTCTCGCGGGCTGGGGGACACCGCAACACCTGGGATCGGAGGCTCATCTGAATATTTCTGGTGCATGCTGGGAAGAGGAGAAGGGTCTCCTACCGGGCGCTGGGTCTCGCGGGCTGGGGGACACCGCAACACCTGGGATCGGAGGCTCATCTGAATATTTCTGGTGCATGCTGGGAAGAGAAGGGTCTACTACCGGGCACTGGGTCTCGCGGGCTGGGGGACACCGCAACACCTGGGATCGGAGGCTCATCTGAATATTTCTGGTGCATGCTGGGAAGAGGAGAAGGGTCTCCTACCGGGCGCTGGGTTTCGCGGGCTGGGGGACACCGCAACACCTGGGATCGGAGGCTCATCTGAATATTTCTGGTGCATGCTGGGAAGAGGAGAAGGGTCTCCTACCGGGCGCTGGGTCTCGCGGGCTGGGGGACACCGCAACACCTGGGATCGGAGGCTCATCTGAATATTTCTGGTGCATGCTGGGAAGAGGAGAAGGGTCTCCTACCGGGCGCTGGGTCTCGCGGGCTGGGGGACACCGCAACACCTGGGATCGGAGGCTCATCTGAATATTTCTGGTGCATGCTGGGAAGAAGAGAAGGGTCTCCTACCGGGCGCTGGGTCTCGCGGGCTGGGGGACACCGCAACACCTGGGATCGGAGGCTCATCTGAATATTTCTGGTGCATGCTGGGAAGAGGAGAAGGGTCTCCTACCGGGCGCTGGGTCTCGCGGGCTGGGGGACACCGCAACACCTGCGATCGGAGGCTCATCTGAATATTTCTGATGCATGCTGGGAAGAGGAGAAGGGTCTCCTACCGGGCGCTGGGTCTCGCGGGCTGGAGGACACCGCAACACCTGGGATCGGAGGCTCATCTGAATATTTCTGGTGCATGCTGGGAAGAGGAGAAGGGTCTCCTACCGGGCGCTGGGTCTCGCGGGCTGGGGGACACCGCAACACCTGGGATCGGAGGCTCATCTGAATATTTCTGGTGCATGCTGGGAAGAGGAGAAGGGTCTCCTACCGGGCGCTGGGTCTCGCGGGCTGGGGGACACCGCAACACCTGGGATCGGAGGCTCATCTGAATATTTCTGGTGCATGCTGGGAAGAGGAGAAGGGTCTCCTACCGGGCGCTGGGTCTCGCGGGCTGGGGGACACCGCAACACCTGGGATCGGAGGCTCATCTGAATATTTCTGGTGCATGCTGGGAAGAGGAGAAGGGTCTCCTACCGGGCGCTGGGTCTCGCTGGCTGGGGGACACCGCAACACCTGGGATCGGAGGCTCATCTGAATATTTCTGGTGCATGCTGGGAAGAGGAGAAGGGTCTCCTACCGGGCGCTGGGTCTCGCTGGCTGGGGGACACCGCAACACCTGGGATCGGAGGCTCATCTGAATATTTCTGGTGCATGCTGGGAAGAGGAGAAGGGTCTCCTACCGGGCGCTGGGTCTCGCGGGCTGGGGAACACCGCAACACCTGGGATCGGAGGCTCATCTGAATATTTCTGGTGCATGCTGGGAAGAGGAGAAGGGTCTCCTACCGGGCGCTGGGTCTCGCGGGCTGGGGGACACCGCAACACCTGGGATCGGAGGCTCATCTGAATATTTCTGGTGCATGCTGGGAAGAGGAGAAGGGTCTCCTACCGGGCGCTGGGTCTCGCGGGCTGGGGGACACCGCAACACCTGGGATCGGAGGCTCATCTGAATATTTCTGGTGCATGCTGGGAAGAGGAGAAGGGTCTCCTACCGGGCGCTGGGTCTCGCGGGCTGGGGGACACCGCAACACCTGGGATCGGAGGCTCATCTGAATATTTCTGGTGCATGCTGGGAAGAGGAGAAGGGTCTCCTACCGGGCGCTGGGTCTCGCGGGCTGGGGGACACCGCAACACCTGGGATCGGAGGCTCATCTGAATATTTCTGGTGCATGCTGGGAAGAGGAGAAGGGTCTCCTACCGGGCGCTGGGTCTCGCGGGCTGGGAGACACCGCAACACCTGGGATCGGAGGCTCATCTGAATATTTCTGGTGCATGCTGGGAAGAGGAGAAGGGTCTCCTACCGGGCGCTGGGTCTCGCGGGCTAGGGGACACCGCAACACCTGGGATCGGAGGCTCATCTGAATATTTCTGGTGCATGCTGGGAAGAGGAGAAGGGTCTCCTACCGGGCGCTGGGTCTCGCTGGTTGGGGGACACCGCAACACCTGGGATCGGAGGCTCATCTGAATATTTCTGGTGCATGCTGGGAACAGGAGAAGGGTCTCCTACCGGGCGCTGGGTCTCGCTGGCTGGGGGACACCGCAACACCTGGGATCGGAGGCTCATCTGAATATTTCTGGTGCATGCTGGGAAGAGGAGAAGGGTCTCGCTGGCTGGGGGACCCCGCAACACCCAGGATCGGAGGCTCGTCTGAATATTTCTGGTGCATGCTGGGAAGAGGAGAAGGGTCTCCTACCGGGCGCTGGGTCTCGCTGGCTGGGGGACACCGCAACACCCGGGATCGGAGGCTCATCTGAATATTTCTGGTGCATGCTGGGAAGAGGAGAAGGGTCTCCTACCAAGGGCTGGGTCTCGCTGGCTGGGGGACCCCGCAACACCCGGGTTCGGAGGCTCATCTGAATATTTCTGGTACATGCTGGGAAGAGGAGAATGGTCTCCTACCGGGCGCTGGGTCTCGCTGGCTGGGGGACCCCGCAACACCCGGGATCGGAGGCTCATCTGAATATTTCTGGTGCATGCTGGGAAGAGGAGAAGGGTCTCCTACCGGGCGCTGGGTCTCGCTGGCTGGGGGACCCCACAACACCCGGGATCGGAGGCTCATCTGAATATTTCTGGTGCATGCTGGGAAGAGGAGAAGGGTCTCCTACCGAGCGCTGGGTCTCGCTGGCTGGGGGACCCCGCAACACCCCGGATCGGAGGCTCATCTGAATAATTCTGGTGCATGCTGGGAAGAGGAGAAGGGTCTCCTACCGAGCGCTGGGTCTCGCTGGCTGGGGGACCCCGCAACACCCGGGATCGGAGGCTCATCTGAATAATTCTGGTGCATGCTGGGAAGAGGAGAAGGGTCTCCTCCCGAGCACTGGGTCTCGCTGGCTGGGGGACACCGCAACACCTGGGATCGGAGGCTCATCTGAATATTTCTGGTGCATGCTGGGAAGAGGAGAATGGTCTTCTCCCGAGCGCTGGGTCTCGCTGGCTGGGGGACACCGCAACACCTGGGATCGGAGGCTCATCTGAATATTTCTGGTGCATGCTGGGAAGAGGAGAAGGGTCTCCTCCCGAGCGCTGGGTCTCGCTGGCTGGGGGACACCGCAACACCTGGGATCGGAGGCTCATCTGAATATTTCTGGTGCATGCTGGGAAGAGGAGAAGGGTCTCCTACCGGGCGCTGGGTCTCGCGGGCTGGGGGACACCGCAACACCTGGGATCGGAGGCTCATCTGAATATTTCTGGTGCATGCTGGGAAGAGGAGAAGGGTCTCCTACCGGGCGCTGGGTCTCGCTGGCTGGGGGACACCGCAACACCTGGGATCGGAGGCTCATCTGAATATTTCTGGTGCATGCTGGGAAGAGGAGAAGGGTCTCCTACCGGGCGCTGGGTCTCGCGGGCTGGGGGACACCGCAACACCTGGGATCGGAGGCTCATCTGAATATTTCTGGTGCATGCTGGGAAGAGGAGAAGGGTCTCCTACCGGGCGCTGGGTCTCGCTGGCTGGGGGACACCGCAACACCTGGGATCGGAGGCTCATCTGAATATTTCTGGTGCATGCTGGGAAGAGGAGAAGGGTCTCGCTGGCTGGGGGACCCCACAACACCTGGGATCGGAGGCTCGTCTGAATATTTCTGGTGCATGCTGGGAAGAGGAGAAGGGTCTCCTACCGGGCGCTGGGTCTCGCTGGCTGGGGGACACCGCAACACCCGGGATCGGAGGCTCATCTGAATATTTCTGGTGCATGCTGGGAAGAGGAGAAGGGTCTTCTCCCGAGCGCTGGGTCTCGCTGGCTGGGGGACACCGCAACACCTGGGATCGGAGGCTCATCTGAATATTTCTGGTGCATGCTGGGAAGAGGAGAAGGGTCTCCTCCCGAGCGCTGGGTCTCGCTGGCTGGGGGACACCGCAACACCTGGGATCGGAGGCTCATCTGAATATTTCTGGTGCATGCTGGGAAGAGGAGAAGGGTCTCCTACCGTTAGAGGGCATCGCAAAACCGCGCGCCGTTAGACGGTGTCAGACGAGGAAAAAAACACAAAAAAACATATACAAGATCATTCATCCAAATTTAATGAGCTACATGGAAGAGGACAAAACCCACATGGGGAGCTGCAACACTTGCTATATGTTTACAGATCTGCCAGACCATAAAGCCAACTTCACCTCTATGAAATGTAAACTAGTGGCACTTTTAGAAGAAAAAGTGCAGAGGCTGGAAGAAAGAATAGTGACGTTGAGAAGCATCAAAGAAAGTGAGGTCTTCATTGATGAAGCTGAAGCAAGCCTCCAGAACACAGTAGGGGATGAAAGTGCTAGAGAGCCTACAGTTGCAGAGACTGATGCAAGTCCCCCAAATACAGTAAGGGAAGAATACTTGAGAGAACCTACAGAGGCAGAAAACTGGACACATGTGACCAAGAGATGCAAATGGATCACAAGGCCATCACCACTCACACAGCTAAGTAACCGATATGAAACTCTCATGCAGGAGGATGAAAATGACAAAAATAACCTATCAGCAAAAGAAGAAACAAAAGTCACCCAGAGACAATCAGGAGCAACAAGAAATGGTGTTGCAAGGAAGAAAAGAAGAGTAGTGGTTATGGGTAACTCACTGCTAAGAGGCACAGAGGCAGCTGTCTGCAGGCCAGAAACTTAACCGCACGAGAAGTATGCTGCCTCCCAGGAGCAAAAATCAAGGATGTGGCCGATAGGATACCAAGCCTCCTCAGCTCCAAGGACGACTACCCATTCCTACTGATACATGTGGGTACAAACGACACGGCAAAAAATGATTTACCAACTATCTATAAAGACTTTGAAAATTTGGGGAAGACAGTGAAGGAACTGGATGCGCAGGTAGTATTCTCATCAATCCTCCCAGTTGATGGTCATGGCATCAGGAGATGGAATAGAATACTAGAGGCAAACACCTGGCTTCGACGGTGGTGCCGAGAGCAAGGATTTGGATTTTTTGACCATGGCGTGAATTACCTCTACGATGGACTCCTTGCTAGAGATGGGATACATCTCAGAAAACCTGGGAAAAACATATTTGCCAGAAGACTTGCCACACTCATCAGAAGGGCTTTAAACTAGAAGAAGAGGGGATGGGAAGAAAAAAGAAAGACAAGGACATGCAGCTAAAAGACATACTAAACAAGGTTACTAGATGTGGTAAAGAGGACCCAAGACAGGATACTCAGAAGGAAATTACGAAAAAGGATACAACAGAGCACAATCTGAAATGTTTTTACACAAACGCACAAAGCATGAGAAACAAACAAGGAGAACTAGAGCTGATGATACACAAGGAAAACTATGACGTCATCGGCATCACAGAAACCTGGTGGAACGACATGCATGATTGGAACATACAGATGGAAGGATACAACTTATTCAAAAAGAATAGAACTAATAAAAGATTGGGTGGAGTTGTATTGTATGTTAAAAAAGAACACATCTCCACAGAAATTACAGTTTTACAGAATGATAATCTACTGGAAATTATTTGGGTAGTAATTCAAGGGAAAAACAATGATAAGGACATCATACTAGGCATTTATTACAGACCACCAGGACAGACAGAAGACATGGATGAGATTTTTTCACAGCAAATGACCACGCTCTCAAAGAAACATGAAATAGTGATCATGGGAGACTTCAATTACCCTGACATTCATTGGGAAACCCATACAGCCAAGAGTAAAGGCTCCATCAAATTTTTATCCTCTCTAGCAGACAACTTCATTGCCCAGTGATACATATTCATTGCCCAGCTAGTAGAAGAAAACACGAGAGGAACATCCATTTTGGACCTAGTCCTAACCAACAAAGAGCACATGGTTGAGGGACTACGGGTAGCAGGGACACTGGGATTCAGCGATCATGCTATACTTGAGTTTGGGGTTGCAAGAAGAAGAAGACCTGAGAAGACACAGACTTCAAGGCTCGACTTCAGCAGGGCAGACTTCAAGAGCCTGAAGGCAAGGGTTAGCAGAATTCCATGGTGCAAAATTCTTAAGCACAAAAATGCACATGAAGGGTGGGAAATCTTCCGTAGGGAAATCATTAAAGCACAGGAACTAACAATACCTAGAAGGAAGAAAAATGGGAAGCACCTAAAAATATCAGGATGGATGACCAAAAAATTACATAACCTGCTAAAAAGGAAAACGGAAACATACAAAAAGTGGAAGATGGGAACTATACCTAAGGAAGAGTACACAGCAGTCTGCAGACTCTGCAAGACAAGCATCAAAGGAGCTAAGGCTGAACACGAATTGAAGCTTGCAAAAGAGGCAAAGAGTAAGGTAAAAGGATTTTGGGGATATGTTAAAAGCAAAAGAAAAGTGAAGGAGACCATTGGAGTCCTGAAGAATGACAAAGGAGAAACAGTTAACATGGTGGAACAGCAGGTGGAGCTACTAAATTCATATTTTGTATCCGTCTTCTCCCAAGAAACTAATGGAAATATCAACATTAATGGTGATGGAGATGAGGGGAAGGAGGACTCCAAGCTGACTATAAGCAAAGGTCTGGTAAGAGAGCACTTAGCCAAGTTACAGGAAACCAAGTCCCCAGGACCAGATGATTTACACCCTAGAGTCCTGAAAGAGATAGCAGAGGAAATAACAGAACCCCTTGCTATAATCTTCGGTAAGTCATGGGAAACAGGAGTGGTCCCTTTAGATTGGAAAAGGGCAAATGTTGTCCCCATCTACAAAAAGGGGAAAAGGGACGATCCAGGAAATTACAGGCCGGTAAGTCTGACCTCGATAGCAGGAAAAATCTTTGAGCAAATTGTCAAGGAACATTTACTTCGGTACCTGGATGGGAAGGCATTAATTAACCAGAGCCAGCACGGCTTTATGACCAATAAATCTTGTCAGACTAACCTGATTTCCTTCTACAACAAAATCACTGAATGGTTGGACCAAGGGAATGCCGTGGACATAGTATATCTTGACTTCAGTAAGGCATTTGATAAAGTATCACATAACCTTCTTATTGAAAAAATGATTAAGTATGGCTTTGACAAAAAATCAGTTAGGTGGATTCACAACTGGCTTAATGATCGGGCACAACGAGTAATACTAAATGGCTACACATCCAACTGGAAGAAAGTCAAAAGGGGTGCCGCAGGGCTCTGTTCTGGGCCCAGTACTTTTTAATATCTTTATAAATGATCTGGACGATGGAATTATTGGGGAACTCATAAAATTTACAGATGATACGAAGATAGGAGGAATAGCCAACACTAGAGAGGAGAGAGAGTGTATTCAAAAGGACTTAGACACACTGGAACAATGGGCTGAGGCGAACAAAATGGTATTTAACAGGGACAAATGCAAAGTTCTATATCTGGGTAACAGAAATGTAAAAAACATATAATATGGGAGGAATAGAACTAAGTGATAGCATAGGGGAAAAGGACTTGGGCATAATAGTAGATCACAAATTCAACATGAGCCAACAGTGCGGTGCTGCTGCAAAAAAGGCTAATAAAATTCTGGGATGTATTAAGACAAGCATTGAATCTAGATCAAGAGAGGTCATTATTCCGCTGTACTCTTCCCTGGTCAGACCACACCTGGAATACTGTGTACAGTTCTGGGCGCCTCAATTCAAGAAAGAGATGTAGGGTGGAGAGTGTGTGTGTGTCTATATGTGTTTGTCTGTCTGTATGTGTGTGTCTATATGTGTCTGTCTGTCTGTGTCTATATGTGTCTGTGTGTGTGTGTGTCTATATGTGTCTGTCTGTATGTGTGTGTCTATTTGTGTCTGTCTGCCTGTATGTGTGTGTCTGTATGTGTGTGCGTCTATATATGTCTGTATGTGTCTGTATGTATGTGTGTCTATATGCACACATGTCTGTCTGTATGTGTGTATCTATATGTGTCTGTCTGTGTCTATATGTGTCTGTGTGTGTGTGTCTATATGTGTCTGTATGTTTGTGTCTATTTGTGTCTATCTGTATGTGTGTGTCTGTATGTGTGTGCGTCTATATATGTCTGTCTGTATGTGTCTGTCTGTCTGTGTGTCTCAGTAACCTAGGGGCAGAGATGGAAGGGGAATGTTATACTAGGGCAGAGATGGCAGATGGAGGGGGGGACATGAAACTGGGGGAGAGATGGTGGGGGGACATGAAATGGGAAAAATAAAGGGGGATATGAAACTGAGGGAGAAATGGAGGGGGGACATTAAACTGGGGACAACTGGAGGGGGCATTAAACCGTGGAGGAAGCTGTAGGGGGACCTGTCTGCCTCTAGTTGTCCCCAGTTTAATGTCACTCTCCAGCTACCCCTACGGTTTAATGTCTGCTTCCAGCATCCCGATTTTAATGCCCCCCTATAGTTGCCCCCAGTTTCATGTCCCGCTCCAGCTGTCAATTTATTGCCCCCCCTCCAACTACCCCCACTGTTTAATGTCCCCCTCCAGGTGATCCAGTTTTGTGTCCTCTCTAGTTTCCACCAGTTTATACTGGGGCACCAGGAGAGGGACTTAATACTGTGGGGCAGTTGGAAGGGAACATTATAATGTGGGGGCATATAATGTTCGGGTGACTGTAGGAGGAATATACTTTGTGGGGGCACATGGAAAGATGATTGGGAATGGGCGGAGTCAACGTAGAAGTGGGTGGAGCTAAATTTGCCATGGCTTGGCCCTCTAGCATAGTTTCAATTTCTTATGTGGGCCCATGGGAAAATTAATTGCCCACCCTTGCTGTAGAGGATTTTTTTTTTTTTTTATGAAATGGAAATTCTATATAAATTAGCTCCGCCAGTTTGCTGCCACCTGCTGCTGAACCAGGCACAGTATATGTAATACAGTTACATAACACTACATTAAAGGGGTTGTCCCATCACAAGGATCCTATCTATACTGCTTGTTAATGTGAATGTAAGACTTTTCCTAAATACACTGCTTCAGCAAAACTGCTTTGTTTGTCCACTATATCACTTTATTCATTTTTTTGGGACACATCCCTTGACTTATCTGGTCATAAGTCAAGTGATGTATCTGCTGCTCTCAGGGGGGAGGGAGGAGGGGCTAAGTGCACGGGAGCGAGCCTGGAGGGGGGGGTAGTTTACGCTTTGGGGGGAAGGGGCCGCCAATACAGACCCGGCATCCGCTGTAATAGAGAGGCGGATGCCGGGGAGTGTAGACACCGGCACAGATGCCAGCAACATCGCTATGCTTCTGCCCTGCATGAAGCCAGCAGCGGCAGGAGTGGAATAACAGCATCGCTCCTGTCGCTGCTGGCTTCATGCAGGGCAGAAGCATAACAATGTTGCTGGCGTCTGTGCCGGCGTCTACACTCCCCGGCATCCGCCTCTCTATTACAGCGGATGCCGGCTCTGTATTCACATATGCATAAGACAAGCGGCGAGATGTCGCTGGCCCTGCGTGCGGGCTCATAGACCAGTCTAGCCTTCACAATGCGAATACAGACCGGCACCCGCTGTAATAGAGAGAGGCGGATGCCGGGTCTGTATTTGCATTGTGAAGGCTAGACTGGTTTATGAGCGTGCACGCAGGGCCAGCGGCATCTCGCCGCTTGGCTTTGCATATGTGACCCCGCCCACCAATGACGCAACAAAGCCAGAAGACAGAAGATTTTGCAACAACGAAGACTGGTGAGTATGCGACGTGGGAATACCCATTTAAATACACTATGATGGAAAAATACATAAGATGATATTGAGTTAGAAGATAAAGATAGCAACAGGGCGTAGGAGTGGTAACACAACTCTGGGCAACACTAGGCAAATTTACTGTGATGCTCAGACAAGGGTGAACCTACCCGTTTCGCCGCCCGAGGCGAACTACAGAAAGCCCCCCCCCCCCGGGAGGAGGGGGCGGAGCGGGCGGAGCGGAGAGGGCGTGGCGGAGCGAAGGGGCAAGGCTTAGCGCCGTTCGCAGGCAGGGAGCAGGTACGGAGAGGACCTGCTCTCTGCCTGAGCGTGAGGGGAGGCTGCTGGAGCAGTGCTGCTCCAGTGGCCTCCCCAAACCACCAAGCTTGTTCTGGACTGGCTTAAGTAAGCAAAAATGCCACTCTCCCTGGGGCCCTGGCATAGCGCCGCCTGAAGCGGTCGCTTCAGGTTGCCTCATGGGAGGTGCGGCACTGTGCTCAGAGTTCTAACATATACATATTAACCTTATCTTTCTTTGGGGGTTGCCATCTTGGATTTCAGCTGCAAACCTGATGGCTAGGCAAGGTTACCGCAACAGGCCTATCTCTGATGGCTGCCATGACAGTTTAATGGGTCCTTCAAGTGTTAAAGTCATGCATGACAGCAAAAGAATAAGTTGTGTGCATGACGGTCATCCGAAGTTGCATAAAATAAACAGCATGGTATACCTCCCAACTTTTGAAGAACTGAAAGAGGGACAAAATGTGCGACTCTGTGTCAATTGTGCTGACTCCGCCCATTCTCATTGATTTTTCATGTGCCCGCACACAGTATAATCCTCCTACAGTCACCCGTAAATTATATGTCTCCCCTCTATCTCTCCCCCAGTTTCATTTACACCCTTCATCTGCCCCCAGTTTCATGTCCCTCCATCTCTGTCCCCAGATTCATGTCCCCCCCATTTCTGCCGACAGTTTCATGTCCCCCATCTCTACCCCCAGATTCATGTCCCCTCCATCTCTGCCCCCAGATTCATGTCCCCACATCTCTGCCCCCAGATTCATGTCCCCCCATCTCTGCCCCCAGATTCATGTCCCCTCCATCTCTGCCCCCAGATTCATGTCCCCCCATCTCTGCCCCCAGATTCATGTCCTCTCCATCTCTGCCCCCAGATTCATGTCCCCACCATCTCTGCCCCAGATTCATGTCCCCTCCATCTCTGCCCCCAGATTCATGTCCCCCATCTCTGCCCCCAGATTCATGTCCCCCCATCTCTGCCCCCAGATTCATGTCCCCCCATCTCTGCCCCCAGATTCATGTCTCCACATCTCTGCCCCCAGTGTCATGCCGTCCTCTCCATCATCTGCCCCCAGTTTCACGTTCCACCTCAGTGTGTACACCTTACCTTCTCCTCGCTCCCCCGCCCTTCTCTCCATGCCTCTCTCTCTCTCGCACACAGTTGTAGGCGTGATGTGACATCATCACATTGCGTCTACACAGCCAGTAGCCGGCATGCAGCAGCGAAGCAAGAAGCTGAGCTGTGACAGCTCCTTGCTTTAGCCGCGTATGTGTTCAACTCAGATCTGCGTCCTCTGGGCGCCGACATTTTGCCGGCGATCGCCCGCGCCTGGAGCAAGCTCCAGGGCCGACGTCATGTTTCCATGACAGCCGGGAGCCTTGTAAAGGTCTGCATTCACTTTCTTTTGCAGGCTGGTCTATGCAGCCTACAAAAGAAAGGATGATTTTTTGCAATGTATTGCAATGCATTAGTATTGTAATGCATTGCATTAGTGATCAGACCCCCTGGGGTTCAAGACCCGAAGAATGGAAACCTAACCTACTTAAAAAATGGACCACATACCGTATTTTTCGGACTATGAGACGCACCTAGGTTTTAGAGGAGGAAAATAGGGAAAAAAAATTTTGAAGCAAAAACTGGTAAAATATTTAATATATGGGAGTTGTAGTTTTGCAACAGCTGCAAGGCCACATTGACAGGTGACCCTGCAGCTGTACGGGGATGCATAGAGTGTTTTTTTTTGCGGGGCCAGAAGTACTTTTTAGTTATACCATTTTGGGGAATATCTATTGCTTAGATCACCTTTTATTGAAAAAAAAAACCGATGGTTTATGATATATGATTTTCTACATATATTCTAGGGACAGGAGGTGATTTAGAACTTTTATTTATTTCATATTTTTAAAGCTTTTTTTTTTTTTTTTTTTAACTATTTTATTCCCCCCCTGGGGCTTGGGCCTGCGGTCGCTTGATTGCAAGTCCCATAGACGGCAATACAACTGTATTGCCGTCTATGGGACATTCTGTCTATTAGTATTACGGCTGGTCATAGACCCAGCCGCAATACTAATATATAGCAGTGACAGGCCTGGGAGCCTCATTAGGCTCCCGGCTGTCACCCGAACAGGTCGGCTCCTGCGATATCGCCGCGCAGGAGCCGGCCTGCAACTTCACAGGTACGGGGCCGGTGGGGACCGGCCCCAGGGGAGAAGGGGCCGCTGATACTGACCCGGCATCCGCTGTACTAAAGAGGCGGATGCCGGGGAGGGATAGACGCCGGGACCTGAGACATCGCTGCGCTCCTCTGCCCTGCATGAAGCCAGCGGCGGGGGGGCGGAGGAGCGGAATAGCATCACTCCTCCCGCTGCTGGCTTCATGCAGGGCAGAGGAGCGCAGCGATGTCGCAGGCCCAGCACCTGTAATGGCGTCTATCACTTGCCGGCTTCCGCCTTTCTATTACAGCGGATGCCAGGCGCCACATTCGGCCTATAAGACGCACCCTTCTTTTCCCCCCAAATTTGGGGGAAAAAAAGTGTGTCTTATAGTCCGAAAAATACGGTAGACTATAATGGGGTCCAGCGGATTTCCGCCTGAAATATGTGGAGAGACAATTCCTGCTTGCAGCAGATTTGCGGACGGAAACCCCGAACATGAAGAAGGCACATGTGTGAACCTAGATTTTCTTTGCTTATCATCAGGTAATTTATCATCAGTTTTGATCTTTTTTATGTTTTTAACCCCTTCCCGCCGACGGCATTTTTTGATTTTCATTTTTGACTCACCCGCTTCCAAACCCCATAACTTTTTTATTTTTCCGCTCTCATGGCGGAGGGATTGATGTTTACATGACAAATTTTATTTCATGATGCTACCATTAATTATTTTGTACAATGTACTGGTAAGCTGGGGAAAAATTCAGAATGGGGTGGATTTGAAGAAAAAGTGCATTTTCTTACGCAAATCGTTTTTATGCCTTTCACTGTGCAGACAAATTGACATCACCTGTATTCCATGTTTCAGTACGATTCCGAGGATACCAAATTTATATGTTTTTATTTACATTTTAACCGCTTAATAAAAATCCAAAATTGTGCCATTTTTTTTCTCTAAAAGTTGCCATATTCTTACACCTGTAGCTTTTTTTTATACTTCTGTGTACGGGGATGTATAGGGCGTCTTTTTTTGCGGGGCCGGGTGTACTTTTTAGTTATACCATTTGGGGGAATTGCTTTGGCTTTGATCATTTTTTATTCAAAATTTTATCAGAGGCAAGACAATGAAGAAATGGTGGTTTGGCACTTTTGACTTTTTTTTCCCACTATGGCATTTAACGTATAGGAAAAATATTTTTATAGATTTATAAAGCGGGCATTAGGGATACCTAATGTGTAGGTTTTTAACAGTATTTAAGTACTTTTATATGTGTTCTAGTGAAAGGGGGGTGAATTGAATTTTTAATACTTTTTAATTTTTTAAAATATTTTTTTAAACTTTTTTTTATTGCATTTATTAGATCCCCTTAGGGGTCTTGAACCCTAGGGGGTCTGATCACTAATGCAATGCAAAAAATCGTCATTTCACTGCAGACAATCACTGCAGACAGGCTGGGAAGCCTTTACAAGGCTCCCAGCTGCCATGCCAACGTGAGGTTGGCCCTGAACCTTGCTCCAGGTGCCGGTGATCACTGGCAAAATGGTGGCGTCCATGCGCAGAGAGGAAAATGGCGCCTCGGTCAGTTTTTTCGCCAGAAAGGTTAATGCGGTGTGGACACCAACCGTGGGCATTAGCGCATGGTGTCTGCTGTATGACACAGCAGACACCAGGCAACTATGGCGGCCGTCTGACTCCCGGGCGGCCGCCATAGTTAAATACTCGGCATCTGCCTTACTTGCATGCAGGACTATAATGGAAGACAGCAACAGACATTAGCAACGTTAGTATGAACTCTCTCTGACTCTCAATTTAGGAGTCCAATAGGTAGTCCTATTGAGTGACTGACAGCCTATATGTATGCATATATTAATGTGCAATAGAGATAGCTAACAATCATTGAGCTTTATTAAACCAGAAAGTGTAAAAAAAAATGATAGATTGTGCTGAATTTTCTATACATCAATCTGCTAAGCTTCTCCTGCTCAATCACCTTCTGCCCACAGTTCGGTCTGCATGTTAAACATGACACATTACACTGCATGTAAATACATGTACATTTTATATATGGATATTTGAGTGCACATATATACATAATAATTCCTGAAATGGGACAAGAAATGCAACGTGATAAACAGTTTTCTATAAATAAAAAAGAAATTTAACAATTGTTGAAATCAATTCCACTCCAATTGCTCTTACAGCAACTACATCACACAGTCCTAGCAAAATTACATCATAGATCACAAAGACAGTTCAGTGAATGTAGTTATTTAGAATTGCTAATCTGAAGACTAGTTTTACATTTCTTCCATAATTTCCAAAATTGCTGCCTTTAGGTTTCGAAAACTTGGTCTGTCATCCACTTTCTGTGAAAAATAAAAGAAACAAATAGGTGAGAGGGGAAAATCCACAGCATTTCTGTAAAACAATGAGCTTGGTACATGTGTGTTTTTGAAACCCCATTGTTCTGGATTATGGCAAAATTGATTATGCTAATTGATTATGATATTGCTATAAATAGTACTCTCTGTATAGCCAAGGAATGGGTAGCAAGAGCAGAAAATACAAAAAACAAGAATATCGGGGGGGCGTGGCTTGGCATGCACGCGGGCGGCAGCTTACCTTAGGAGCTCCGCTCTAGGCTCCGGGACTTGGGCTTCTTCTGGCGGCGAAATGGGCAAATCCCGGTCACAGCGCTCCAAGGGGGATTCGTCTGCCCTTCCTCCATCTCCTGGGAAGATTCCGGCCTTCTTCACCCCGCGGTCGGGGCGGCAGGGGCCCGTTCAGGATGCGGCCTACTGCCCGCCGCCGGCGCCATCTTCCTCCTCGGCGCGTGTGCGCCTGCGCGAACTGTCCGGCTCCCTCTCCTCTTCTATGCCGGATCTCCGATGCCAGGTATCGACCGCTCCGGGGCCCTCCACGCTGCCTGCAGTAGGATCACAGGTACCTGCGGCTGTCTCTCCTGCTCTGGCCCCAGCTGGTTCCTCCTCTGATTCTCCCGTGCACCGCATGTGTGATGCTCCACAGGGAGCAGCGGCGTCAGCGGCACCTCTGCTCTCTGCTCCTGCTTCCCCGCCATTTGACCCCAGGTCCACTCCTAGGACCCTTCAGTCTTCACCTCCACAACTCCACGGTTCCATAAGGCCTCAGGGGTCCCTGGAGGCTGCATCTGCATGGGGTGCCAGCCCCCAACCTGGACATCACCTCTGCCCGCCTGTCGGTCTAGGCCTGGTATCCTCTGCTCCTGGCCCTGATTTTCCCTCCGTGGCGGGTTCGCTCCCCCCAGCTGTTGTTGAAGGGGTGCCTGGATCTACATCTCCTGCTGTTACCCTCCGTGCGGAGGCCCCTGTTTTTGTTTCTCATCTCCCTCCACCTGAGGAGGCTGCTCTGACCCTGCGGAAGTTTCCAGAACTACAGGCCTTACTAGCCCTAAGCCGGAGGGACATGGACAGTCTTGCTTCTGATTTAAAGAGCGCCTGGCGCCAGGACCTGCGTGTGGTCCAAACGGACATTTCTGATTTACAACAACGAGTACAGGTCCTGGAGGATTCTCGGTCTGCCACATCCTCCTCTCTCGACTCCATCCAACAGCAAATGGCGGTCCACTCCGCGCAAATCTGTAATTTGGTTTCTCACATGGATGATATCGAGAACCGCAACCGCCGCAACAATATCCGCATTCGGGGCCTCCCAGAATCAGTTCAAACTGCAGATCTGGTTCCGGTTCTGTCTGGCATCTTTAACTCGCTATTGGGGCGCCCTCCTGACTCTCATATTGAGATGGACCGTGCTCACCGGGCTCTCCGCCCCCGCAGTGAGGACCCCGGTAAACCAAGAGATGTCATTTGCCGGATTCATTTTTATGCTACCAAGGACGCAATCATGCATAAGATTAGAGATGTTGGCACAGTGGACTTTGAGGGATCTTCTCTATCGATTTATCCGGATCTATCCAGGTACACTCTTCGGCAACGTGCAGCCCTGAAGCCTCTCCTCTCTCTCCTCCGGGAGCGTAAAATTCCTTACCGCTGGGGTTTTCCATTTTCATTACAAGTCCGCCGGGGTGGCCGACTGCGCTCTCTCGCCCATCCAGATGATCTTCCGAACCTTCTGCGATCCCTGGGTTTACCACCTTTGCAACTTCCTGACTGGTCTTCCCTGCTTGCCGATCCTAATCGGTCTGGCCCTTTCCGCCTGCAATGGGATGCTGCAGAAGACTTAGGTGATTCAGGCCCCCTACGTCCTCAAAGGCCTCAACGTCAGCGCAGACCCTCCTCGATCCGGGGGTCCCAGAAGTGACTATCTACGTTGCATTTTGGTTGTCTGTGACCGGACTCTGTGAGTTTGTTCCATATCCTGTTTTATTGTGATGACTTTTTCTACTTTTATCCTTTATTTGTTCTTGCCCACACTTATATGTTAATTGCCCTAGTCCTCTAGCCGCTTTCTACTTATTGTATGTTACTAGTCTATTCAGATGCCCGTGTGTCGGAGCCGGAGCTGCTCTCTCTTCTGCTTGTGCCTTTCACTCTTCCTTGTGTGTTTCTCTTCTGGTGCTCTGCTTTTGGCCGCGTGGCTTGCCTTCTTTGTCCCCACATAGCTGTGTCCCTGCAGTGCGGGGTCATCTGGAGACTTGTGCTCCTGTCGCCTAGCTTTCCCCCGAGGGTACCCCGCAAGCCCTCTTTTTGTGTTCTTATTCTGTGTTGTGTGTGAGGTCTCTGGCTCTCTTGAGGTCTCTGTTCTCTGGTCTTTAGTTCTCGTGTATTCCTTGTGTCGTTTGCTCTCCCTCCCCCCCCTTCCGTTCTTCCCTCCTGTGTCTTTTTTGTTCTTTGTTCCTCCCCAATGTCGGATATAACCGTCTCCTCTTTCAATGTTAAGGGGCTCAATGTCCCGGAAAAGCGTTCACAAGTATTGTATGATGCCCACAAACGTAGGGTGCAAATTTTATGTTTGCAAGAAACTCACTTCCTGGCTACCTGTACTCCCGCGATTAAGAATAGATACTTTCCGCAATGGTTCCATAGTAGCAGCGCTTCGGGTAAGGTTAAGGGGGTAGCCGTCTTTTTTCAAAAAAATCTCTCAGTGAAAATTTTAGATTCTTTAGCGGATAGTGAAGCGAGGTACTTATTTCTTATCTGTGAAATCTCAGGTGTTGTTTATATGATTGCTAATATACACTCACCGGCCACTTTATTAGGTACACCATGCTAGTAACGGGTTGGACCCCCTTTTGCCTTCAGAACTGCCTCAATTCTTCGTGGCATAGATTCAACAAGGTGCTGGAAGCATTCCTCAGAGATTTTGGTCCATATTGACATGATAGCATCACACAGTTGCCGCAGATTTATCGGCTGCACATCCATGATGCGAATCTCCCGTTTCACCACATCCCAAAGATGCTCTATTGGATTGAGATCTGGTGACTGTGGAGGCCATTGGAGTACAGTGAACTCATTGTCATGTTCAAGAAACCAGTCTGAGATTATTCCAGCTTTATGACATGGCGCATTATCCTGCTGAAAGTAGCCATCAGATGTTGGGTACATTGTGGTCATAAAGGGATGGACATGGTCAGCAACAACACTCAGGTAGGCTTTGGCGTTGCAACGATGCTCAATTGGTACCAAGGGGCCCAAAGAGTGCCAAGAAAATATTCCCCACACCATGACACCACCACCACCAGCCTGAACAGTTGATACAAGGCAGGATGGATCCATGCTTTCATGTTGTTGACGCCAAATTCTGACCCTACCATCCGAATGTCGCAGCAGAAATCGAGACTCATCAGACCAGGCAACGTTTTTCCAATCTTCAATTGTCCAATTTCGATGAGCTTGTGCAAATTGTAGCCTCAGTTTCCTGTTCTTAGCTGAAAGGAGTGGCACCCGGTGTGGTCTTCTGCTGCTGTAGCCCATCTGCCTCAAAGTTCGACGTACTATGCGTTCAGAGATGCTCTTCTGGCTACCTTGGTTGTAACGGGTGGCTATTTGAGTCACTGTTGCCTTTCTATCAGCTCGAACCAGTCTGGCCATTCTCCTCTGACCTCTGGCATCAACAACGCATTTCCGCCCACAGAACTGCCGCTCACTGGATGTTTTTTCTTTTTCGGACCATTCTCTGTAAACCCTAGAGATGGTTGTGCGTGAAAATCCCAGTAGATCAGCAGTTTCTGAAATACTCAGACCAGCCCTTCTGGCACCAACAACCATGCCACGTTCAAAGGCACTCAAATCACCTTTCTTCCCCATACTGATGCTCGGTTTGAACTGCAGGAGATTGTCTTGACCATGTCTACATGCCTAAATGCACTGAGTTGCCGCCATGTGATTGGCTGATTAGAAATTAAGTGTTAACGAGCAGTTGGACAGGTGTACCTAATAAAGTGGCCGGTGAGTGTATATGCTCCCAATGTTGATCAGGTTCCTTTTCTGCTGTCTGCCCTCCAGTCCTTTGCCAGGGGTCACACGATTGTCTGCGGGGATTTTAACCTCCCACTTAACCCTTTGCTGGATACCTCCACGGGTAGGTCCCAGATTTCTTATGGCGCTCTAAATAAGGTCCGGAAGGCGTTAAACGCCTTGCTGTTGTGTGATGTTTGGCGAATCCTCCACCGGACCGACAGGGACTATTCCTTTTTCTCCCACCCTCATGGTTCGTACAGTAGGATTGATTATATCTTCTTTTCTCATAATCTTCTGTCCTCTGTCTCGGTGGCCTCTATTGGTGTTGCCTTTCTCTCTGATCATTCTCCAGTTTCCTGTGCTTTTCGTTCGCCTGTCGCTAGCTCGCGGTCTAATACTTGGAGATTGAATGAATCGCTCCTTCTTGACCCGCAGTGTTTGGCGGAGCTGAAGCTCTCTGTCTCTCACTTTGTACAGGATCACTCGAGTGACGTCACCACCCCATCGATACAGTGGGAGGCTCTGAAGTGCGTTCTCCGCGGAGTGCTAATGAAGCATGGTGCGCGTCTAAAGAGCGAAGCTGGCCTGAAGCTTCGCTCTCTCTTGAGCGATCTGGCAGTTTTAGAAGCCCAGCACAAGCGTACGCTCCAGCAGGCGACTTTGGCGTCTCTGACCGTTACGCGTCAAGAGATTAGGTCCCTTCTTGAACGGAAACACCAGCGGCTTCGTCTATTAGGTCAGCGCTCATTTTATGAATGGGGTAACAAAGCGGGCCGCCTGCTAGCGCGGGCAGTTCGGGAGCGCCATGCAGCCCAGCATGTCATGGCTCTTAAATCATCCTCGGGTTCTATTACCCATACCACATCTGCTATTGCCGCGGCCTTTCAGGAGTATTATAGTTCCCTCTATCATTTGCCCCCCCCCGGGTATGGTTCATCCGGCTCCTGCCGCTGGAACCTCGCTTTTTCAATATGTCGCTAGTACTGCCCTTCCGTCTCTGCGCACTGAGGATGTGGATGCTCTGGAAACTCCCTTTTCTGCGAGTGAGCTGGAACTGGGTATTGCCTCCCTCCCCGGGGGTAAGAGTCCGGGCCCTGATGGCTATACGGCACGGTTTTTTAAGGTGCTTAAGGCTGATTTGACGCAACCGCTCCTGCGCGCGTTTAACTCCTCTACCTCTGGGGTCCCCTTCCCCCCTGCTTTCCTCCAAGCCCATATTACTGTAATACCTAAGGAAGGCAGGGACCATTTGCTCTGTGCTAATTATAGACCAATCTCGCTCCTGAACACTGACGCTAAGCTTTATGCCAAGTTGATTGCCAATCGCCTGAGCCCGTTCATGGGAGAGCTTGTACATCCTGATCAGGTGGGGTTTATCCCCTGTAGGGAGGCCCGGGACAACACCCTGCGGGCCTTCTCTGCAATTCATCATGCACAGCGCTCTCGAACCCCTATGATGCTGTTGTCTCTTGATGCGGAGAAGGCCTTTGACAGGGTGGACTGGAAGTTCTTGGAGGCTACCTTGTCTCAAATAGGCCTCGGCCCAGCCATGCTCGCGCGCATTCAGGCTCTCTACAGTTCTCCTATGGCTCGGGTCCGGGTTAATGGCTCGCTTTCCTCCCCCTTTACTATTTATAATGGTACTAGGCAAGGCTGCCCGCTCTTCCCTCTCCTATATGCACTAGTAATGGAACATCTCTTAGTCGCTATTAGGAACAACCCTGATATCCGAGGCCTGCAGATGCGTAACTGTCATCTTAAGGTGTCTGCTTTTGCAGACGACGTTCTCCTGTTCATCACCAGCCCGCTTACTTCACTTCCGTCCGTTCTTAAGGAGATTAGTACTTACAGTTTCTTTAGTAATTATAAGATCAATTTGACGAAGAGCACAGCCTTAGATGTCTCACTGATTCCGTTGACCCTTGGTGCCTTGCGCTCTTCCTTTCCGTTCTCGTGGTCCCCCAGATCCATTAAGTATCTGGGAGTGCAGTTGCCCCGTAATTTGGGAGATACCTATATGCTGAACTTTCTTCCCATACTCCGCACTTTGCGGTCTGATCTTGAGCGCTGGGACACCAAGGGCCTCTCGTGGCTGGGACGCATTAATTTATTGAAAATGAATGTCCTCCCTAGGTTGCTGTATCTCTTTCAGACTGTCCCGGTGATCCTGCCTTCGTGTTTTTTCTCGGTAATTAACAAATCATTCACCAAATTTGTTTGGGCCTCGAAACCCCCCCGTATTGCTCGCGGTACGCTAGCTCGTTCCAAACGAAAAGGAGGCCTGGCGGCTCCAGACTGCCTGAAATACTATCTAGCAGCGGTCGTCACGCGTATTCTTGATTGGCATCATTCGGCTAAGACTAAGCTCTGGGTTTCCCTCGAGGACTCATTGAGCCCTGTCCCCCTCACTGCACTTCCCTGGCTCCATGAGAAATATTGGACCGATGATAAACGGTATTCGCTTCCCTATATAGCGCGCCAGACTATGGGAGTGTGCCGTAGATATAGTGCAATGCGTCTCCTCTATACGAACGATGGCCCCATGACTCCCATATCGGGTAACCCGGACTTTCCTGCAGCGTTGGGCTCTTCCTTCTTATCTTATCGCGTCGGCTCTCCCACCCTTCGCTTTAAACAAGTCACTTCTGCCTCTTCGCTTCTTTCCCACTCTGAGATTTTGGCTCAATCCTCTGGTTCAGATACACCTCTCTCCTCTTGGCAATACTCCCAGCTTTCTCATTTCTATTCCTCTTTACGGCCCTCTCGGGATCTTCATAGATCCTTGTCGCTGTTCGAACGTCTCTGTATCTCTTCCACTCCTCCCTCCCATACTGTCTCCCTTCTGTATGGTCTCTTACTGGACGGGTCTGAGGATTCGCTTCCGTCATTTACTGGTGGGTGGGAGAGGGAACTGGGGACCTCATTCCCTCCTGATGTGTGGTCTTCGGCATTTCGTGCATGTCATACTTTCTCTATATCATGCAGGGCGCAGGAGACCAATTTTAAGATACTTTCCAGATGGTATCAAGTTCCAGCCCTCTTGCATGATATCTACCCCTCCACCTCTGATAGGTGCTGGAGATGTCTATCCGACCGCGGCACGATGGCACACGTTTGGTGGGGGTGTCCTCTATTACGCCCTTTTTGGACTGGGGTCAGACAGGTTATTCGGCAGGTGACGGGGATTGACTTGGAGGATGACCCGGCCCCGCTTCTTCTTTCCCTGTTCTCCCGGACGTTTTCTAAACCTACCCGTAGACTTCTCGGATTTTTGTTGGTGGCAGCGCGCTCTGTCATTCCCAGGTTGTGGAAGTCCACGACCCCTCCCTCGCTCATTTGCTGGCTGAATGAAGTGCTAGCTCTTCGAACGATGGAGACCCTGGTTGCTGAGCTCCGACAGGATGATACTAAGCATCGTCAGACTTGGGCCCTTTGGAACCATTTTTACTATTCTGCCAACTTCCGTTCCCTCTTCCCTTCTGTGTCCCCTGTGTAGTGTCCCCCTGTGCGTTTTGTCTGCTCAACGTGTTACTACTCCCTATGATACTTGATTTCCATTTGCTCTGAGATTTTTTGAATATGCTTTGTTCTTCAGCTCTGCTGCGTCAGAGTGTTTGCCTGTTTTGGTTTATTGTTTTTCTTTATTGGTTTTTCACCTTGTAACCCCCCTTTTTTTTTTCCCCGCCCCCTCCCCTCCCTTCCGCCTTTATTTGACTCCTTTGTTTATTATCCCCCCCTTCCCCCGTCCCCCCCTTTCTTTCCCCAGTTTTGTAAAAATTTGTAAAACTTTCAATAAACTTCTAATGTTGAAAAACAAGAATATCATGTGAGCCATCTTGCTGCTTGACAATTGATTTGTCTAGAGAAATGTTTCACAAATGTTGTGAACCTTTTGGGTGAGACTTTATGACCTCAAACTACTCTGCCATCTTCACCGCCACACTCAGCTCTTCTACCTCCACTTTATCCCCCACACTCAGCTCTTCTACCTCCACTTTAACCCCCACACTCAGCTTTTCTACCTCCACTTTAACCCCCACACTCAGCTCTTCTACATCCACTTTAACCCCCACACTCAGCTCTTCTACCTCCACTTTAACCCCCACACTCAGCTTTTCTACATCCACTTTAACCCCCACACTCAGCTCTTCTACCTCCACTTTAACCCCCACACTCAGCTCTTCTACCTCCACTTTAACCCCCACACTCAGTGGGTGCAGTAGCCGTAGTAGAAGCAGCATGCTACTGCGCATGCGCCCAGGCCACTTTTTAGCAATGTCAGTTCGCGACTTAGACGGGACCGAGGACATCGCAGGAAGAGGAGGTGTGGATGAAGAAGACAGCGGACCCTGAATACCTGCCCACCGTGCACGATGGGTAAGTTGATCACATTCTTTTTTAGGGTATTATTTTAAAACTGGGGGGGGGGGGTAGTTTAATATAACTTTAGCGGTGCCTGAATAGCCTTTTTAAAGGCTATTCATGCATATGTGGGGCTCTATCAGCATGATTTTGCTGATAGAGCCCCTTTAATAGATGCTAAAAATTTATGAAAATGGATCCAAACTCATAGCCCTCTGTCTTCATAGAGTTTAGCATTTAAAATAAAAAAAATACCAGATCAATTTCTGTCCATATTTTCTTGGACACAAAAAGGCAGTATATAATTCTTTTGTGCTGACAGAAAAACAAAAGAAACTATATTAACCCTGTGTAAACCAATGACCCTCTGTTTGCATACATTTTCCTCATTTGTAGCCTCCACGGGGGCCACATGGTGGCTTAGTGGTTAGCACTTCAGCCTTGCAGCACTGGAGTCCTGGTGTTCAAATCCCACCAAGGGCAAAAAAACCATCTGCAAGGAGTTTGTATGTTCTCCCCATGTTTGCATGGATTTCCATCCCATGTTCCAAAAAGACATACTGATAGGGAAAAAAACGTACATTGTGAGCTCTATGTAGGGCTCACAATCTACATTAAAAAAAAATGGTTACCCCCTAAATGAGTGTCAAAAAAGTGATATCCACAGCCCCTTACTCTTACCTCTTCCCAGCAGCTAACCATCACACTGTACACTTTTTCTGTTGCAAGCTGAGGTCTGTATAATCGAACGCCTTTTATTATTTGTTCCACAATTTCACTGTTATTGAATCTTTCATAGGGCATTTTTCCGAATGTAAAAACTTCCCACATCAGAACACCTAAAAAATAAAAAGGGTATTTCATAGTTTTAGGTTAAAATGTTTAGTTTTAAAGTCAAATGTTATCAGCCAGACCGGAATCTATATTTTCTATTTTATATACTGTATATATCTATTATATTGATTTAGCATTATTTACCAGAATATATTTTGGAATTAGATTTCTTTTACAGTGGATTTTAATCCCATTATTTGGATACATTGTCACCAAGTAAAAAATGCTAACGAACATAAATCTATTCACCCATTCCAAAGATCCGGCCCCTAGGAGATTATTTGTAAACCAGCTCTGATTCTACATGTGGGCAGGAACCTTTTAATTTCACATAGAAAAAACATAAGGTTTCCGCCCACTTGGAGAATTACTTGGTTTACATATAATTTTCCTAGGGTCATATCAGATTTTTAAAAAGAGCACTAAATTGATCAGGAGAATGTCAGGAATCGAATGTGTTTTATTAATAAAAATAAATGTGTTTTAGGCTAAGGCCCCGAAGCGCTTTCAACAGAAAGTTCACGGAGTTTTCCTCCGCGGACTCTCTGTTACAATTATGTCTATAGCAAAGCCACCATTGTCTCCGTAAATATAATTAACATGCTGCAATTAAAAAAAACGCAAGGGTTTTGGAAATCACAGCATGTCCGCGCTGCGATTTTTTTCCGCAAAGTGGGCAATGGATGCGCATGAATCCCATCCACTCTGCAAATACTGTAAAATGCCACGATTTTTACTGTAAAATGCTCTGGCCTTAAATTGTTTATCTAGCTTTCTAATATTGCTGGCCGTTCTTTAGGATAGGTCATCAATATTACATCTGCAGGGTTCTGAAAGCCAGGACCTGTGCAGATCAGCTTTTCTGGGACAGTACAGCGGCTACCGGTAATTTTAACAATTCCAGGAACCATGTTGCACATGATTTACCTACGCTGTCACGCACCACGCTGTCTCAGTACAGCTGATTTGCAGGGGTCCTGTGGGCAACAATCGCGGACAATAGTGCTGGGTGTCGGCTATCCTACTAATATTATAAGTGTGAAAGTTTGTGTGTTTGGATGTTTGTGATTTTGGTTGTTTGTTCCTCAATCACGCTAAAACGCCTGGACGGATTTGCGTGCAATTTTCCACAAACATAGTTTTCCCTTAGGATTGAGTCACAGGCTACTTTTGGTGCCACTAAACAACATGGCTTCCTAGCAGGAGACTCACAAAAGCAGGACTCCTAGCCCCAGCTATAGACTTACACACACTGCCTGCCATTTCCTGCCTCAACCTGCCTGCACACTCCTTACTGTCACCTCAGGAGTAGCCCTCACTCTACTCACTCACATTTACATATAGCTTTCCACTATATAACACATCACATTGTCTGTATCACTACATACACAATACAACACATCACATTGTCTGACACAATACAACACATCACATTGTCTGTATCACTACATACGCAATACAACACATCACATTGTCTGTATCACGACATACACAATACAACACATCACATTGTCTGTATCACTACATACGCAATACAACACATCACATTGTCTGTATCACGACATACACAATACAACACATCACATTGTCTGTATCACTACATACACAATATAACACATCACATCACATTTGCTAGCCCACCAAACTTTTTAAAGCACTTTTACAGTTTCACACGTCTGTGTCCACCCAATTCTCAAATCACCGCAGACGAAGTCGCGGGTAAAAGCTAGTATAAAATAGCAGACACTCAGCAGCTATGGCAGCCACCATATTTAAACACCCAACATCCGCCATACTAATACTAGTATGGCAAATGTCGGGAAGAGGTTAAAGGGGTTGTCCCATCACAAGGATCCTATCTATACTGCTGGTTAATGTGGATGTAAGACTTTTCCTAAATACACTGCTTCAGCAAAACTGCTTTGTTTGTCCACTTACTTTATTCAATTCTTTGTGGCCACAGCCCTGACTTAGCTGCTCCTGAGTCAAATGATGTGTCTGCTGCTCTGAGGGGGGAGGGAGGAGGGGCTAAGTGCAGGGAGCGAGCCTGTGTATCTAGCTATTCCTGTGTCTACACCATGTGACCTAGGTCCTGCTATCAGATAGAGGAGAGGAGCTGCTTTCATTTCTTCTGTTCTCCCAGTTATCAGGCTAGCTAATACAATTGTGTTCATTATGGCAGAGACAGGCAGTCTCTGTATGTAACACAGAATGGAGTTGCTGCTGCCTGTACTTCATAGTCCAATGTGGGTGGGCGGAGCTACATACTAATTTGGGGGGCGGAGCTAAACGGCAGGTTGCCTGTGAAACCCCGCCCACCAAATTATGCAAGAAACCAGGAAGAAAGAAGATTTTACAAGAGTGAAGACTGCTGAGTATGTGAGGTGGGAATACCCCTTTAAGAGATGGGAGAGGCAGGAAATAAGGACTTTGTCCACATGTACACTGGTGTTTGCCAATGCTTGGTTCATTGAAGATGGAGGTAATGGTGCTGAGGGTCTTCATGGTAGGAGTACTGCTCCAAACTGCATTCAAGAACACCAGAGCTTCATAGACATGCATACTCTCACAATTTTAGGTTACAATTTTTTTTTACAGGTCTGAACTGGGAGGTTTGTTCAAATATTTTTGTTTTATTGCAACATAAGATGGTAGCACAAATGTGAGGTTACTGAAAGAGCTGGAAAATCTGTTTTCATATCACTTACCAAATGACCACACATCTGATTTACTGCTGAACTTGCTGTATAGAAGAACTTCAGGAGGAGACCAACGGACAGGAAATTTTGAGCCCAGTGAGCTTGTATACTCATCATCCAATACATACCTGGCCAAGACAAAACCAGGATTTATGTTCAAATGACAGCTGTGCAGATTTTACATTAAATGGTTAAAGTTACTATTTCTAAATTATAAATAAATAATTTTTACTCAAAAGAGCTCAAATTATGTGCTGATTATCTTTATAGGACATATCTGATACAGAGATCAACTGAATATGTCCTAAATAGACATGGTGTATGCCAGTATTTATGTCAGGACACTCTCCCGCACCCTAGAGTTCTTCAACGTCGGCTACAGCTTGCTCTGGAGGTGGCTGCAGATGGCGGCCTGGACAGGAGTGTGGACAGGTGAGTGAAAATTGTTGGTAAAGACCTAACCTCTACAGGGATGAGAGGGACGGGGGATCAGATACTATGTGTGGTTATATACATTGGGGAGGGGTAAAACAAAGGGGGTTCCTAAACTATGTGTGTGTGGGGGGAGTAATATACTACATGTGGGCCATAAAAAAAAGGATCATGTCCTGTGTGGGAGGTATAAAAGGGGGTCCATAACCTATGTGGGGGCCATAAAAAGGAGAATCGTATGCTATATGGGGAGGTTAAAAAAGTGGTTCAAATACTGAGTGGGGACCATAAAAAAGGGGTCATATGCTTTGTGTGCCATAACAATAGGTTATTTACTGTGTAGGGGGCCAGAAAAGGGAGGTATGTATCATGTGATTGGTCAAAGATAGTGTTATATTATGTGGGGACCAAATAAGGGGTGTTTTTGATCTGCTGATGGGTGGGCATGTCCTAATTAGGGGGGGGTCCCATCACACAACTAAAGATAGCCAGGTGTGGGGGCCAAAAAAGGAGGTGTTACACTGCACAGGAGCCAAATAAGGAAGTTTCTTTGATCTGCCAGTGGGGTTGTGTGTCCTAAATAGGTGAGCCCCATCATGCAACTAAAGATAGCTGGGTTTGGTATCTTTTTATATTTGGGGGGAGGGGCGGCTTTCTTTTTTTTTCTCTGTAGTACAGTGGAGCATCTTGACACTTCATTGTGCTGCTGTATACTGGTCAGGAATCACTGCTATATAGTTAAATTCAGTGGTGCAACGAAAGTCCCATGAGCTTAGGTGCTAATTTTAGGCAGAGGGCGGTCTGCCCCTCTGTATTTCCATGTACCAAATTCACTAAAAAGAACTGTGATGTTTAATGTTCCAATACACTTCAAGGAAATTGTGATTCCACTGCTTTCGGATATTTCTTGTTTTTTTTTTGTTTTTTTTTACATTGCCCAAATAGTGGAGGGCAATTGCGTCCTTTAAAAAAAAAAAAAAAAGACACACATTATAAATTAATCGTTAAATGTTATTCCAGATAAAGGATGTCCACTTTTCTGTTAAAAAAAAAAAAAAGCAAAGTGAATATAGGTACAAAACAAATACAGTCCTATGAAAAAGTTTGGGCACCCCTATTAATCTTAATCATTTTTAGTCCTAAATATTTTGGTGTTTGCAGCAGCCATTTTAGTTTGATATATCTAATAACTGATGGACACAGTAATATTTCAGGATTGAAATGAGGTTTATTGTATTAACAGAAAATATGCAATACGCATTAAACCAAAATTTCACCGGTGCAAAAGTCTGGGCACCTCAACAGAAAAGTGACATTAATATTTAGTAGAGCCTCCTTTTGCCTCTAGTCGCTTCCTGTAGCTTTTAATCAGTTCCTGGATCCTGGATGAAGGTAATTTGGACCATTCCTCTTTACAAAACAATTCAAGTTCAGTTAAGTTTGATGGTCGCCGAGCATGGACAGCCCGCTTCAAATCATCCCACAGATGTTCAATGATATTCAGGTCTGGGGACTGGGATGGCCATTCCAGAACATTGTAATTGCTCCTCTGCATGAATGCCTGAGTCGATTTGGAGCAGTGTTTTGGATCATTGTCTTGCTGAAATATCCATCCCCGGCATAACTTCAACTTTGTCACTGATTCTTGAACATTATTCTCAAGAATCTGCTGATACTGAGTGGAATCCATGTGACCCTCAACTTTAACAAGATTCCCGGTGCCGGCATTGGCCATATAGCCCCAAAGCATGATGGAACCTCCACCAAATTTTACAGTGGGTAGCATGTGTTTTTCTTGGAATGCTTTTTTTTTTTTGGACGCCATGCATAACGCCTTTTTGTATGACCAAACAACTCAATCTTTGTTTCATCAGTCCACAGGACCTTCTTCCAAAATGAAGCTGGCTTGTCCAAATGTGCTTTTGCATACCTCATACGACTCTGTTTGTGGCGTGCTTGCAGAAACGGCTTCTTTCTCATCACTCTCCCATACAGCTTCTCCTTGTGCATAGTGCGCTGTATTGTTGACTGATGCACAGTGACACCATCTGCAGCAAGATGATGCTGCAGCTCTTTGGAGGTGGTCTGTGGATTGTCCTTGACTATTCTCACCATTCTTCTTCTCTGCCTTTCTGATATTTTTCTTGGCCTGCCACTTCTGTGCTTAACAAGAACTGTCCGTGGTCTTCCATTTCCTTACTATGTTCCTCACAGTGGAAACTGACAATCTCTGAGACAACTTTTTGTATCCTTCCCCTGAACAACTATGTTGAACAATCTTTGTTTTCAGATCATTTGAGAGCGGGCTGTCCATGCTCGGCGACCATCAAACTTACCTGAACTTGAATTGTTTTGTAAAGAGGAATGGTCCAAAATCCCTTCATACAGGAACTGATTAAAAGCTACAGGAAGCGACTAGAGGCAAAAGGAGGAGCTACTAAATATTAATGTCACTTTTCTGTTGAGGTGCCCATACTTTTGCACCGGTCAAATTTTGGTTTAATGCATATTGCACATTTTCTGTTAGTACAATAAACCTCATTTCAATCCTGAAATATTACTGTGTCCATCAGTTATTAGATATAGCAAACTGAAATGGCTGCTGCAAACACCAAAATATTTAGAACTAAAAATGATTAAGATTAATAGGGGTGCCCAAATTTTTTCATAGGACTGTATACATTCTGTCCACACAATAAAGAAAAAATTCTGATCTGATTTGGATGACCTGTCTGGACTGGACAACTTGTCTAAGGTCTAAATAAGAAGCCTGCAATAAATAATTCACTATACCTTGAGAGACCAAAGTCTGAAACTTTTACTTTGCCATCTTCAGCAACTAAACAGTTCCTGGCCGCCTATAAAAACAAGTAATAAGATCTCTGTCAGTTTTGTGCTATTTAAAGGTGTATTCACACGACCATGAAACATTATCCCAAACTGACCACTGCTACAGCCCCTAACTCACTCTTATGTAGTACCGTATATACTCAAGTGTAAGCCAAATTTTTCAGCCCAGTTTTTGAGCTGAAAAAGCCCCCCTCGGCTTATACTCGAGTCAGCAATAAAAAAAAAATATTGAATATTGAAAATATTGGCTGAATTCCAAGTGGGGGGGGGGAGCAGTCCTCAAGCTCAGGGAAGGGGCAGACAGACAACCAAAACACCCCTTCCCCAGCACCCAGCAACTACTGCATCCAAAAACTCCGACCATTTTAATTTTTGAAATTTTCCAGTAGCTGCCCCTTCCCCCCCCCCCCTCCCCCAGGCTTATACTCGAGTCAATAAGTTTACCCAATTTTTTGTGCTAAAATTAGGGGCCTCGGCTTATATTCGGGTCGGCTTATACTCGGGTATATATGGTAAGTTTCATTCACATTGCCATGGTCAGTCCTGGAAATACGGCCGGCTCATAAATTGGAACGTGACAGTGTGAAAAATACCCTTACTGTAATTTTATCAAGATCTAAAATATTTCATTTTAATGTTGCACATAACATTTCTTACCAAGTCACGATGCAGAAATTGTTTAGACTCAAGATAATTCATTGCAGCGCATACATCACTACACATAGACAGAAGGTCGCCTGTTCCCACAAGTGAGCGGACCTCTTTCAGGTATGACAGCAGGCAGCCATTGGAGAGATACTCGGTAATGATAAAGATTGGACGTTGTTTTGTGCAGACTCCATATAACTGAACCAGGTTATGATGGGATAGTTTCCTGTAAAGCAAAGATAGATCACTAAAAGACATGATTTCATCTAGGAATTATTGTCAGAACTTTCAGGAGAGCCCTTTGTCATTTTATACAATTCTCTTGATAAGTGGTCGAGTATTTTATTATACATATATAGATAGATACTGTATCTACTGCTTTCAATTAACCCCTTAAGGAAAAAGTTTTAGTTCATTAATATTATTTATCGTATCTCCTCTTTATGTTGGCATCAAACTTTACCAAATAATCAATAAATACCCATCAATAATTAATAAATCTTTATTAAGCCATCAACAATCAGCATATAGACTTTCTATGTTAGTCACTAAGGAGCCTTATTCCTTCAAAAGTCTTATGTTTGACCACATGCCGTGAAGGTTGCAGCGTTCTAGGGTCCTCACTGTTCATTGGCTAGAATCCCAGCTACAAATGATCCTTCTGGCTAAAAATAGTGAAACCTAACAAGGACAAGTGCATGACTTCAAAAGATGGTGGCAGATGCCATAAAGGATGCAGCTCGGAGGGTGAATCCGATATAGACAGCACATGTGCAAACTTTGGCGATGACTCCTCTCAGGCTCTGGCTACCTGCTCTTTCATTAAGAATAGGCTCTTACACCCATAGCCAAAGAACTCTCTGATCTCAAATCTGATGTCTGAGGGAAATCAAAATGGTCATGCAGAAAGGACAGAACTGCCAACCAGAAGGAAGGCACTTTGGCATAACACCATATGCAATGTTCCCAATTCAACTTGACAACGGAAGCAATTTGCAGAGAAAGATGTGCCTATTCATTGTAGTAAATATGGTGGAGGAAGCGAGACTGGAGGAAGCGTCCAATCTGCAGAAGAGTGTCATGGATAGAAATATAGGGCACATGTCATATAGATGCAAGAATTTGGGAAGGTAGATCATTTTAAAGAGATTAATCCTGCAGTAGATTGATAGAGGAAGAGACTGCCATGTTTTAAGTTGCTTCTCGATAGAGACCAGTGGCGTAACTACTGGGGAAGCAGCGGAGGCAGCTGCCACAGGGCCCGGGACATTAGGGGGCCCGGTGACAGCCGCTACCGCTGTGTTGTTTTTTGTTTTTTTTTAATATGACACAAAAATTAGGTATATAACTTAGAAATTTATGAAAACTAGAAGAGGATATCAAAATATAGTTTCATAAGTAGCAGACTAGCTAATCCTAAATATGCTGCAACATAACCCTGGGACTGAACCCTTATGGTGAAGTAGAAATTGATTGTAGTTGCCTAGTTATTGATAATTTACACACAAATAATGTTTCATACAGCCTATGTATACAGCCTATCTTAACAATGGAACTCTGTGGTCAGACGTTTTACACTTACATCATGCACTTTGCTTCTTCAATAAACTCATCCTCTGACATGGAGCCCTCTTTAACCATTTTGATTGCTACTTCATGTTGTCCTCGCCATTTTCCATATTTTACAACACCAAACTGTCCATTTCCTAATTCTTTCAAGAAAGTCAGATCTTTAGGATCAATCTCCCATGAGCCTTGGAATAAAACAAAGAATGTAACTATACATGTATTTACATTATGAAAAATAATTCTAATTGTAGCTAATCATATTCATGTTTCATTAACTTTAATTTCTAGATTGCTATCATTAATTCACTTGTGAACTGATTCCGAGGCTAAGTCCCCACGTAGCAAAAAAAAACAATGCAGTAAACGCGTTTTTTTCATTTCATTTTCACAGTTTTCTTCTTTCTGCCTCTATATGGAAAATGCAAGAGTTTCCATAGATATATTTGACATGGTCCGATTTTCAAAAATACGGGTGTTTTTGAAAACGCAGCTTTTCCGCAGTTTTTTTGCTGCAGCTTTTTTTCCGCGACCATTTTCACAACATGGGACCGTGGCCTTAATGTGGATAAATGCAAAGTTTATGGATCTTGGTTGTGCAAACGTGTGTTACAATTATATATTAAAACACTGCTTAAGACTACTGATGAAAATAACTTGTGGACACTGTTGGCAGTAAACTTACCTTCAGCAAGGTATGCAGCAAATGAGGCATAAATTCTTATAATTAGAACATAGACATGTCACTATACAAAGCACTAGTAGGGTCAAACATAGATTACTGTGCGCAATTTTGGGCCCCAGTCTACAAAGATAACCTAACTGAACTAGAGAGAGTGAAGAGAAAAGCGACCGAGATAATTAGGGGAGTGGGTGGATTTCAGTGCTGAGACAGATTAACAATTTTGTTCAAGAGGAGATCTTGCCACAAAGTACAAATACATGAATGGACAGTACAAAGACCTATTCACAGGCCAGTGACAAGGGGACATCCTCTACGTGTAGCATCACACATATGGATTCTTTACTGTACGAGCAGTGAGACTATATTAGTGGGCGGCCAACAGGCAGCCCCAGCACGGATCAGATTATGGGGCAGTTTCTGATGCCTATATTATACACCACATTGGGCTGCAAGCAATTGGCTCTATGCTCTGTATAGTTGCTGGGTGTCGGCAATGCATCTCCCATTGACTTCAAAGGGAGCAGAGTGGCAATACCAGAGCACGGCCACTATACAGGGAGTGGAGTCAACTGCTAAACACCTAACAGAAAAATCAAAATGTGATTATTTATACTTTTATGTTCTCTTCTGGCTGTGCCTGAGAAATACAGAGAAAGTTATTGACTTTCTGCCAGTTTGTGGCTTATGCACTAACTGTTCACATCACTTGCTTCTTACCATAGCCAAGCCCAGCAGTAGATGGTGAGCTTCTGACAGAACACACTGGATATTTAAGTCTTGAGATCAATCCTGTATAAGAAAGCAAATAAAATGTATTAAAACTCATTTACAAATCACTACCATAAAATTTACTGTACCCGTGTATTTTCTTAAATAGCTATAGCAAACAGCACATATACATTTTGGCAATCGCATAGGAGAGATTCTATTAAGCATGCAATAATAGTCTAAAGTAGGGGTCTGCAACCTCCGGCACCTGTGCCGAAATCGGAACTTTAGGAATATTTACTGTCCACAAGGCTCTCCCTATTGTTTAAAACGCTGCTGCTCTTAGTAGTCCCTTGCTCTCATGAACCATGTAAACACAGTCAGAGGGGACTGTCACGACCTGAATTCTTGTAATAAAATTGCGCATTTTTCTGGTGGGGATTTGATCCGGGGTTCTGTGGTCTTCTGGTGGTTTCCTTGCCATTAGACCATGTGTTTGTGCATCTGGTATTAGCCTTTGGAGTATACTTGGGGTTCTATGGATCGAACCTCAGGTGTTGGTCGTTACCATTATCCTATGGGACAATTCTGGGGCCTTTATTAGGAGGAGGGCTGACTTCACTAGTTGCTGGTTTTTGTGGTTACCACCTAGAATTTGTGGCTCATGGAGGAGTATTGTTTTTGGTAGAACTACAACTGACTAGGAAGTGGTGTGAGTGTTGCCTTGTGTGTGAGTCTAGTTTGTCCCTCCACACTTCTACTCTGCCCTGTCCTTCAGTTCTGGTTGCCTGTCACTATCTTGGTGTTTGTGAGGTTTGGGTTCCAGTTTGTTTTGCCCCAGTTCTGTGTTAACCCTTTCCTCACCTCTCCACTGTCCCTCTCCTCATTCTCTTGTTACGTATTGGCTTGTGCTGCGTGTCTGTTGTCCAGCACATCCCATCCTGTTTGTTTTTAGAGATGAGCGAACACTGTTTGGATCAGCCGTTCCGAACAGCACGCTCCCATAGAAATGAATGGAATGCTTCCATTCATTTGGTTTCTGTAGGGCTGACCACCTTAGTATCCCCAGTCCCCAACTCTCTTGTAGCTCTCGCCCTATCTGTCGGCTAGGCCTTCGTGTTAGATAGCCAGGAGTTGTCGGGGCCAAGGCTAGGTTGGGAACAGCTGACCACCACCCGTAGGCAGGGCCTAGCTAGCCGCCGTAGCGTCAGGGAAAGTCTCCTTCCCCTGTTCCCTTAGCGGTGTAGTCTGCAGTCTGGATTCTGGGTCTGGGCATAGACACGAATGTAACAGTAAAACCAGCCCAAAAAATCCATCTGTCTGTTGTATCATGGCATCCTTTGAAGATCTGGTGGCACAGATGAAGAAACTAACAGTGAAGGTCGTGGAACTGGACAAGCGTATGGAGGCCAGGCCAGTAGTCATTCCACGGACAACGGACCCTAAGGTGGGCCTGCCGGAACCTTTTACCGGGGACCGGCAGGATTTTTTTTCGTTTTGAGAATGCATGCAAATTGTATTTCCGGCTCAGTCCTCTGGTGATACATCACAACAGGTTGGCATTATCATGTCTTTGCTTAGGGGTTCCTCACAGATGTGGGCATTTTCTTTGCCAGCCTCCGCTCCTTGCCTACAGTCAGTGGAGGAATTTTTTAGGGCTCTTGGTCTTTTATATGAGGATATAGAAAAAAAAATAATAATATATATATATATATATATATATATATATATATATATATATATATATATATATATATATGTAGAATGGCGCCGTCAGACTGGTCGGTGTTTCTATTGTGGAGAACTGGGCCACTTTATTGAACATTGTGGGAAACGTCCTAATCGCAGACTTGGTGGGGATGTTAAATAGAGAAAATCTTCCTCTCCCAAGGATATTTCTGTATCTAGTCCGGTTAGGTTGGCGTTTATAAAAAATCGTCCGGAGTTCTGTTTAATGGCAAATCTTCTCTGTGCAGTAACAGGGAGGAGATTAATGTCCTTATTGATTGTGGTTCGGCTCTGAACCTTATTGATGCTAACTTTGCGCAAGACAACTCTTTGGAGTTAAGAGTTGTCTCTCCCTATCCCAGTGTCAGCAATTGACAATTCTCCATTGGGTCTTAATGATATTACCCATTCTGTTGCCGATTTTTGATTTGTTTAAAGCCTGATCATCAAGAAAAGATTGAAATGTTTGTTGTGCCTAATTTGCCTGCCAGTATTGTTTTGGGGCTTCCCTGGCTGAGGAAGCATAATCCTGTGATTGATTGGCCCAATAATGTTATTTTGTCTTGGAGCAAAGAATGTGTTAGAGTGTAGTGGCGCCATGATTGCCACAATAACAAATTTTACCTTACCTGCTGAAATATCAGATTTTCATGGTCTTTAGTGAATCTGAATCAAAGACCTTACCGCCTCACCGGGAGTATGATTGTTCCATAGAATTTATTCCTGGGGCATCTATGCCCAAGAGTCGCCTCTTTAACTTGTCTATACCTGAACTGCGAGGCATTAAAGAATTATATAGCCAAGAGTCTTGAAGTCGGTCACATGATTAGACCCTCAAAATCTCCCGTGGCGGTAGGGTTTTTCTTCGTAAAGAAAAGACGGAGGTCTACGTCCATGTTTAGACTTCCGGGAGATAAACTAAGATTACAGTAAGGAACCCTTATCCCCTGCCTTTGATACCGGACCTGTTTAATCAAGTTGTGGGGGACAAATGGTTCTCAAAGATTGATTTGAAAGGGGCTTATAACCTTTTGAGAATCAAGGAAGGTGATGTATGGAAAACCAACTTTAATAACCCTGAGGGGCATTTTGAGAATCTTGTCATGCCGTTCGGTCTTACTAATGCCCCAGCATTCTTCCAAAGTTTTATTAATGACTAGCTTGTACCCGCGACTTCGTATGCGGTCATGTAACAATTGGGCCCGACACTGATGTGTGAAACTGTGAGAGTACTTTAAAAATGTGGATGTGATAGAACATGTGATATTTTGTATTGTGTATGTAGTAACACAGGCACTTTTTTGGTATTTATAGTGAAAGTTTATTTGTATTTTGTCTGGTATATGGTAAAGTTGAAATGTACATACTGTTTGGGAGAGAGGAATTTTAAGTTAATATACTTCTATATACCAATGGGAGTTGTAGTTTTGCAACAGCTGCAAGACTACATTGACAGGTGACCCTGCAGCTGTACGGGGATGCATAGTGTTTTTTTTTTTTTTTTTGCGGGGCCAGATGTACTTTTTAGTTATACCATTTTGTGGAATGTCTATTGCTTAGATCACCTTGTATTGAAAAAAAAAACAAAAAATGGCGATTTAGTACTTGTGATTTTTGACGTTCACTGTACAGGAAAACTACTAGTAGACCGGGCATTTTCAGACACAGGGATACCTAATGTGTATGTGTGACATATGATTTTCTACTTTTATATATATTCTAGGGAAAGGAGGTGATGTAGAACTTTTATTTATTTCATTTTTTTTCATTATATTTTTAAAGCTTTTTTTTTTTTTTTTACTATTTTATTCCCCCCAGGGAATTGAACCTGCAGTCACTTGGTTGCAAGTCCCATAGACGGCAATACAACTGTTTTAGGTCCAGTTCTTGGTAGAGGAGTTTTGGTTTATCTGGATGATATCTTGATTTATTCTAAGGGCATCCGGATAGGGCTCGGCCCAGGAATCTGGAGGATTCCCATTGAAGGGGGGGGGGGATACTGTCACGACCTAAATTCTTGTAATAAAATTGTGTATTTTTCTGGTGGGGATTTGATCTGGGGTTCTGTGGTCTTCTGGTGGTTTCCTTGCCATTAGACCATCTGTTTGTGCGTCTGGTATTAGCCTTTGGAGTATACTTGGGGTTCTATGGATCGAACCTCATGTGTTGGTCGTTACCATTATCCTATGGGACGATTCTGGGGCCTTTATTAGGAGGAGGGCTGTCTCACTAGTTGCCGGTTTTTGTGGTTACCACCTAGAATTTGTGGCTCAGGGAGGAGTATTGTTTTGGTAGAACTACAACGGACTAGGAAGTGGTGTGTGTGTGTGTGTGTGTTGCTTTGTGTGTGTCTGTTTTGTCTCTCCACACTTCTACTCTGTCCTGTCCTTCAGTTCTGGTTGCCTGTCACTATCTTGGTGTTTGTGAGGTTTGGGTTCCAGTTTATTTTGCCCCAGTCCTGTGTTAACCCTTTCCTCACTCTCCACTGTCCCTCTCCTCATTCTCTTGTTGTGTATTGTGTTGTGCTGCGTGTCTGTTGTCCAGCACATCCCATCCTGTTTTGTCTGCAGCTGCACCTTGGTTTCTGTAGGGGTGACCACCTTAGTATCCCCAGTCCCTAACTCTCTTGTAGCTCTTGCCCTATCTGTTGGCTAGGCCTTCGTGTTAGAGAGCCAGGAGTTGTCGGCAGGCTAGCTTGGGGACAGCTGACCACCACCCGCAGGCAGGGCCTAGCTAGCCGCCGTAGAGTCAGGGAAAGTCTCCTTCCCCTGTTCCCGGTGCAGTCTGCAGTCCGGATTCTGGGTCTGGGCATAGACACAAATGTAGCAATCGCCTCAGCACTAACTGTGTTATCTTTGACTTAAAAAATATTGGTACACGATACATAAAATACAAAATAGGTTGCTGACCCCTGGTCTAAAGGGTAAAACGCTGCTGCTCTTGGTAGTCCCTTGGTCTCATGAACCATGTAAACACAGTCAGAGGGGAGAAAGCACTAAGGGGAAAAGCATGAGGTATGGTGCCCTAAAGTCCGGTCTGTGAGCTAGCCTAGTGTTGCCAATGCCACCATCATTTTTGTGTGATCTTACTATTACTAAATAAGATTTGCATAGCTACCAACTGTCTCGGATTCAGAGGGACAGTCTCAGATTCCGGATCTTGTCTCATCTGTCCCGGTCAGCGGGAGGTATGTCCAGGTATCAACTCATCTGTGTCCTTCGGATGCAGATGAGTTAAATACAGTGATGAAGCAGGACAGCTCCTGCTTCACCACTCAGTTTGAAGCACATCCCTCTTAGATTGGAAGAGAAGGAAGACTCTGGATGCAGAGTGGGCCCTTGATAACTCACAGGCAGGGGAGGAAGCTGATCCTTATTTACAGTCCTATGAAAAAGTTTGGGCACCCCTATTAATCTTAATCATTTTTAGTTCTAAATATTTTGGTGTTTGCAACAGCCATTTCAGTTTGATATATCTAATAACTGATGGACACAGTAATATTTCAGGATTGAAATGAGGTTTATTGTACTAACAGAAAATGCGCAATATGCATTAAACCAAAATTTGACCGGTGCAAAAATATGGGCACCTCAACAGAAAAGTGACATTAATATTTAGTACATCCTCCTTTTGCAAAGATAACAGCCTCTAGTCGCTTCCTGTAGCTTTTAATCAGTTCCTGGATCCTGGATGAAGGTATTTTGGACCATTTCTTTCTACAAAACAATTCAAGTTCAGTTAAGTTTGATGGTCGCCGAACATGGACAGCCCGCTCTCAAATGATCTGAAAACAAAGATTGTTCAACATAGTTGTTCAGGGGAAGGATACAAAACGTTGTCTCAGAGATTTAATCTGTCAGTTTCCACTGTGAGGAACATAGTAAGGAAATGGAAGACCACAGGGACAGTTCTTGTTAAGCCCAGAAGTGGCAGGCCAAGAAAAATATCAGACAGGCAAAGAAGAATGGTGAGAACAGTCAAGGACAATCCACAGACCACCTCCAAAGAGCTGCAGCATCATCTTGCTGCAGATGGTGTCACTGTGCATCAGTCAACTATACAGCGCACTTTGCACAAATAGAAGCTGTATGGGAGAGTGATGAGAAAGAAGCCGTTTCTGCACGTACGCCACAAATAGAGTTGCCTGAGGTATGAAAAAGCACATTTGGACAAGGCAGCTTCATTTTGGAAACAAAAATTGAGTTGTTTGGTTATAAAAAAAGGCGTTATGCATGGCGTCCAAAAAGAAACAGCATTCCAAGAAAAACACATGCTACCCACTGTAAAATTTGGTGGAGGTTCCATCATGCTTTGGGGCTGTGTGGCCAATGCCGGCATCGGGAATCTTGTTAAAGTTGAGAGTCGCATGGATTCCACTCAGTATCAGCAGATTCTTGAGAATAATGTTCAAGAATCAGTGACGAAGTTGAAGTTACGCCGGGGATGGATATTTCAGCAAGACAATGATCCAAAACACCGCTCCAAATCCTCAGGCATTCATGCAGAGGAACAATTACAATGTTCTGGAATGGCCATCCCAGTCCCCAGACCTGAATATCATTGAACATCTGTGGGATGATTTGAAGCGGGCTGTCCATGCTCGGCGACCATCAAACTTAACTGAACTTGAATTGTTTGTCCAAAATACCTTTATCCAGGATCTGATTAAAAGCTACAGGAAGCGACTAGAGGCTGTTATCTTTGCAAAAGGAGGATGTACTAAATATTAATGTCACTTTTCTGTTGAGGTGCCCATATTTTTGCACCGGTCAAATTTTGGTTTAATGCATATTGCGCATTTTCTGTTAGTACAATAAACCTCATTTCAGTCCTGAAATATTACTGTCCATCAGTTATTAGATATATCAAACTGAAATGGCTGCTGCAAACACCAAAATATTTAGAACTAAAAATGATTAAGATTAATAGGGGTGCCCAAACTTTTTCATAGGACTGTATATACAGGTGTGACTAAACACTGGGAATAGCTGCAGTGGGAAAGGGTCCCAATCCGTCTCCGTAAGGTTTAAAAAGATCCCACTGATGTTTGGATGCAATCAAAATTTATTTGAGAGAATTGTAGAATTCACAACAGATGGTGTACATGTGAACGTTTTCGGCTCGGTAAGGAGCCTTCCTCAGACTCAAAATGAAGATCTATATGCCAGGAAAGTGATACTGGAACAATATTCACAATTAGGGCAGGTGCCCCCAGTCTTGTAGTCTTGATAGGCAGATTAAAACTGAGCTGGGACCAAAGTCCAATGGAGTCCCTTGACTGCCTCTGTTAGGTGGATATAGCGTATAACGTTGGTAGCATGTAGTGGAGGCAGGACTTACATCTTTATCACTTTTCAACTAGATACACAGCCACAAATATTTCTCTAACACGAGCCTGTAACACCTAATAGTCATAAAAATGGACTTTTTTTTTTATATAAAACATTGCTTTTTGAAATATAACTGCCATGATTTTGAAAGAGTAAAAATTGTATTACTACTGGAATACTGTTGTAGAAAATGGGAATTTTACTGGGTTGTCTGATCACGGAGTATTGTACATGTTTCTAACCAAGGGTTAAGGGGATATTTTCACTCCTTGGGGAGAGACCACCATATAGGTGTGTGGAGACTTAAGCCTTTAGCACTCCACTTCGCAAAGGACCATGGAAGAATATGCAAATCTGTCTTCCATGATGTAATTAGGAAGTCAGCTGCTGCTCAGTGTTGCAAACCAATAGAGGGCGCTCACTGCAATGTGCAAGCCTGTCTTCCCTGATGTAGTTAGGAAGACAGAATTCCAGTGAAATAACCCAATAAAGGCTGCTCCCTTTCGCATCATGCTCGACCTTCCAAGAGGCCTTTGTTTTGCAATGACGCTGGGATTATTATTATACCTGGTAATAATCCCAGCATCATTGCAAAACAAAGGCCTCTTGGAAGGTTGAGCATGATGCGAAAGGGAGCAGCCTTTATTGGGTTATTTCACTGGAATTCTGTCTTCCTAACTACATCAGGGAAGACAGGCTTGGACATTCCAGTGAGCGCCCTCTATTTGTTTGCAACACTGAGGCAGCAGCTGACTTCCTAATTACATCATGGAAGACAGATTTGCATATTCTTCCCATGTTTCTAATCAGTCACTGTATTCAAACTGGGGTGCAAAAGCCCCAGTTCTTGTGTTTGGTGAGAATTGCAGCAGTCAGAGCCCCATTAAACAAGTTACCCATACCTCTAGATAAGATGTGATGTAACCGAACAACTCCTTTAAGAGTTATGTCCTATTTTATTTACTTGAAATATAAATTCAAAATCTACAATAAAAAGTAACATTTTCAGGAGAAATTTAAAAATTAATTTGACTGTAGAATTTGGAATTAAAAGTATAATTGTAAAGGTTGCTACAAATTTCTTCTCTTACCAGCAGCATTATGTTGATGGTAGGTGATGAGTTCTGGAATCGAAGAATAGAAATGTTTCTCTGCTAGGTAATACTGGTTTGAAGGTGTTTCACATACTACATAGTGGCGGATAATTCCTTCCCTGCAAAGGACAATTTATTATATAATTAATACAGGAATATTTAGAGCTGAAATAATGTGCGAAATATATAAAGCCTAAAGTTTTAAAGTTTGGACAAACATTTCATTCCATGTTTTTCTGTTTGTTTGGGTTTTTTTTACTTTTTACATTGTGAATTCATTTTGAAGACAAGCATAAATAAATTATATTTTGATTTAACAAAGTCTTGAAAGTAGCTATCTTCTGCTTTTATGCCAGCTTTGCACTCGTGTGACATGCCTGGTCCTCCCTAGGAAAAGACCCACTGCAGAGGAGAAGGTCATTACAGATACCAGTCCCAGAAACCACAAACCAACACCTCATATTAGAGCCCAAATATATGTTGCACAGAGATCAAGTATCTCCTGACATCAGGTAAATGTGGCCTCTTTTTCTGTGATAAGTTCTACTTGTGTTGGGGTCCCAGTGTGAATCATGGAGGGGAAGGTGTGATGGAGTGGGGATGCTTTGCTGATATTGTTGCTGATTTATTCAGAATTCAAGCAACATTTAAAGAGGACCTTTCACATCCTGCACATGCGGTGTAATACACCGTTAGAAAGCCAACAGTGCGCTGAATTCAGCGCACTATTGTGGTATCCCAAGGGATGCAGGTGGTATAGTAGGACCTAATGGGGGTGGTAGTCCCTCTGATAGCTGAGCTGTTGTAATGGTCACAGTAGCTGCAGTGGTGGTCCTGACTGCGGGGCACCTCTCATAGGACACACAGCAAGTCAATTTTCAAAAGAAGGATAGCAAAAGACACAGTCCTTTGTTAACCAAAAGTTTCTTTACTGAGGACTCTGATAAAGTGCAGCCATACCTCCCAGTGATAGTCTCGTGTACAATACAGCGGGTGCATGTGAGGAGGATTACCATATAGTGCCGCCATACCTCACAGTGATACAGTCTCATGTACAATACAGCGGGTGCATGTGATGCAGGATTCCCTTGTAAGCTGACAGGTAATGGCTGATGCTGACACAACTTTCCTCAGATTTGGTAGTTTAGAGTATTGAGGAGACACAGTCCAGATTATAGCTACAGAAGAGGGATCTTCACCGGTTGGCTCCCGGCGGGTGACTAATTTGGGGTATATGTAGTTACTCACGGTTACTGGGCTGCGGTATCCGATAGCCGGACGCAGACCTAATACACGTGGCCTGGAAACCACGGAGCACTGGACTTGAGCGGAGGCCTTCTTTAGGTCCAGGGATGCAGAAAGGCTCCTTTCTAGCTGCTCCTTTCTGTCAGGCTCTCTCCTTCTTGGAGGCAGTAGCAGTATGGTGGTATTATCCCCTCTGTATGGACTGGTGAATGGTCCTAGGAGATTCTGTATCTTACATGGCCTGTGAGATTCACCATGTGGCTCCTAGGTTTGGCAGGAGGAATCTGAAAATCCTGCCTGGAGTTGGAGTAGCAGCAGGTGCTGTTACCTCACACACTACACTCTCCACAACATGGCTGCTCTGCTTTCCTTTCTCCTTCCAAGAGGAAGGCGGGGCTAAAGTCTCCATCCACAGCCTACTAGAAACTTCTGCTCGTGCTGTGTATGGAGTGATTGGGATCCTATATCACATGCACCTACATAGAGTGAACCATAGGTGGCAGCAGAATAGTACATGGCAATAAACACAATGTATGCACACAGGAAATACAGATTATACAATAGATAGTGATACTCAGTATTAGTACATTGTGAAAAGCATTACATAGCATACAACTATTATAATGGCAAGAAGGAGGGTACTGGGACACTACACTATCGGCTTTCCCATTCTGTACCCCCGCTGAAGAACTATAGGTGCCGGTACCGTAGATCTTCAGTTTCAAAAGGGTGTTTCTGACAGTCTGTCAGGAACACCCTTCTTCACAGTAGCATCTATTGTGCTGTACTGTGACGGGGTTTATTTCAGGGTTTATTTTGTGACAGTAATTTATTTCCGCTAGCGGTATTTTCCACTAGTTTAAAGAAGTGACATGTCCATTCTTCAGGTGGATTCTGCCTGAAAAAAATCAACACGTTTTTTGAAGCTGAATTGTTAAAAGCCGCCTCAAAAACCGAGAGGCATTTTTTGAAGATAATGCATGGGCACATTAAAAAAAATGCCTAAAAAAAACGCCTCAAAAAAACACCACACAAATTTTACTAAACGGATTTTTCCTGACCAAAATCATGACCAAAAAACTTAGTGTGAACTCAACCTAAGGGTAAGTTCACACGGGCTTTTTTGGATTGGAACCTCAGGCAGAGGCCACCTGAGGTTCCGGTCCAAAAACCAGGTAGGTGCGACTGCAAGCTGGTGCATTACACTGGCATCCAGCCGCGCACTCTGCTCCGGATTAGGCCCAATGGGCCTAGTCTGGAGGAGGGAGTTTCTCCTCGCGATTCAGCCTGAAGAATGAGCACCTTGCTTCCTTTCTCTGGGAGCCGGAGCCGGAAGAAACGGCTCCCGGAAAAAAGACCTGAGTGGCTCCCATTGATTTCAATGGCAGCCGTCTTTTTGGTCAGGGTTTTGAGTCGGATACGGCCTCAAAACCCTGACCGAAAAACTGTGTGAACTTACCCTTATATTGTATGCTCACAGATTTCAATGTGGTTGCTTTGGCACTAGATTCAAATTGGCGAAGCCGCGATGTCATTTGAATTGCTGGGCAGTTCCTGCTAGTGTTAATAAATAGTAGCAGTGCAGGAAACAGGGACACAGACACTGGTCCATATGCCGGAGGATTAGATACACATGTCTGCACAAAGTACCATGGCCCAAAAGATTAGATACGTGCATCTGCACACAGTTCCACATGACAGAGGATTAGATACATGCGTCTACACAAAATACCACACACTGGAGGATAAGATACACAGGTCAGCACACAGTATCACATGCCAGAGGATTAGATAGACGTGTCTGTCCACATGCCAAAGGATTAGATACGCATGTCTGCACACAGTTCTACACACCAGAAGATTAGATACACGCGTCTGCACAAAGAACCACACGCCAGAGGATTAGTTACACAAGTCAGCAAATAGTATCACAAACCAGGGATTAGATATGTGCATCTTCACACAGTACCACACAGCGGCCGGAGGATTAGATACGTGCCACTGCACACAATACCACACGCCGGAGGATTGGATACGCACCACTGCACACAATACCATACGCCGGAGGATTAGATACGCGCCACTGCACACAATACCACATGCAGGAGGATTAGATATGCACATCTGCACACAGTTCCACAAGCCGCAGGATTAGATACACGCATCTACACACAATTCCACCTGCCGGAGGATTGGATATGCGAGTCTGCACACAGTTCCACACGCCAGAGCATTAGATACGCACATCTTCACACAGTTCTACATGCCGGAAAATTAGATGCATACGTCTATTAACAGTTATACATGCCGCAGGATTAGATACGAACGTCTTTACACAATACCACATGCTGCAGGATTTGATACACATGTCTGCACACAGTTTCTCATGCCGCAGGATAAGATACGCCCGTCTGCGCACAGTTTCACACGTTGGAGGATTAGATACGCACGTCTTTATACAATACCACACAATGGAGGATTAGATATGCACTACTGCACACAATACAACACGGGGAGGGTTAGATATACGTGTCTGCACACAGTACCACATGCCAGATGATTAGATTATGTCAGCACACAGCACCACACGCCGGAGGTTTAGATACGTACGTCTATACAGTTACACATGCCGCAGGATTAGATACACACGTCTGTGCACACTTCCACATGCCAGAGGATTAGATATGTACGTCTTTACACAATACCACATGATGGAAGATTAGATACGCGCCACTGCACACAATACCACATGCCAAAGGATTAGATACACGCTATTGCGCACAATACCACACAGGGAAGGTTAAATACACATGTCTGCACACAGTACCACACGCCAAAGGATTAGATACACGTGTCTGCAGACAGTACTACTCACTGGAGGATTAGATACATGCGTCTGCACACAATAACACACGCTGGAGGATTAGATACACAAGTCAGCACACAGTATCACATGCCAGAGGATTAGATGCGCGCGTATGCACACAATACCTCACGCTGGAGGATTAGATACACAAGTCGGCACACAGTACCACACACCGGAGGATTAAATATGCATGTCTACACACAGTACCACACACCGGAGGATTAAATATGCATGTCTGCACACAGTACCACAAGCAGGAGGATTAGATACGCGCGTATGCACAAAGTACCAAGTGCCAGAGGATTAGATACCTGCGTCTTCACACAATTCCACATGCCAGAGGATTAGATACGCACCACTGCACACAATACCACACACTGGAAGATTAGATACACGGCTCTGCACAGAGTACCACATATTAGAGTTTTACTCCAGGTTTCCATAGCAACCCAGCAATTTTTCTTCACTGCTTTGTCAGCATTAAAGGGGCAGGGCGCTGTGGATGACACTGTTACTCAAGGTCACATACACACAGCTTTACTCCAGGTCTCCATAATAACCGATCGTAGGTTTTTCACTGATATCCGAAATGAGATGCTTATGGACACACACACACTATATGCAAAATACACCAATGCAAAACTGGACAATTCTTATGGGGCCACTACACAAACAAAAAATGAAATATACCCGTGTGATGCCGGGTCCTCCTGCTTTTATTTATTTTATTTATTTATAATTTATATCTATATAATATATAGAGTAAGAAGGAGAGAGATAATATTAAAGAGAGAATACATAGTGGAGATTTTGGTGTGCTCTCTTGTACTCACCCTGATGACTTTGCATACACAGACACTGTATATTTTCCAGCTTTACTAGAATCTCTAACAATAAATCCTCCCTCCTTGTCCTGTAAAACATTTAACAGAACATTTTATTGCAAAAACTAATTCCAACAATTTTTATAGCATTTATATTTTTACTTATAAGGAGACACACAACATTTTTTTTTAAACTCTAAATTTTATTGAAAGTATTTTTGTAAAATACAATACAACACAAGAGTTGAAAATCTAAAAAACGTGAAGCAATGCATATACCATCAAATAGACTGGAAATGTATACACATGACATAACATTTAAACATGTTTATAGTCAGAACAAACCACCATAAAAGGCAAATAAGGGCGGGTTCACAACTGGGCCCGGTCTCCGCTTTGTGGGTTTCCCTCTTCTGCCCGAGAAACTGGACAGGAGACGGAAACCCAGCTGTCAGTGTACACCTGTGAGCGTCTTCTGGTCTCTGCAACAAAACTGGTTTTTTTTTGTTTTGTTTTTTTTTTTTTTTAACCAGACACAAAGTCCTGCATGTGTGAACCCGCCCTTAAAGAGGACCTTTCATCAGATTGTGCACAGGCAGTTCTATATACTGCTGGAAAGCTGACAGTGCGCTGAATTCAGTGCACTATCGGCTTTCCCGATCTGTGCCCCGGGTAAAGTGCTATCGGTTCCGGTACCGTAGCGCTTTACAGTCAGAAGGGCGATTCTGACACTTAGCCAGGGACGCCCTTCTGCCCAGCAGCGCCTATCGCGCTGTACAGTGTGAGCGGGGAGGAACTCCCCCCTCCCTCTCTTGATAATACTTGTCTATGGACGAGCACTGTGAGCAGAGGGAGAGGGCATTCCTCCCCGCTCCACAGTACAGCGCGATAGGCGCTGCTGGGCAGAAGGGCATCCCTGGCTAAGTGTCAGAAACGCCCTTCCTACGGTACCGGGAACAATAGCGCTTTACCCAGGGCACAGATCGGGAAAGACGACAGTGCGCTGAATTCAGGGGTATATAATGATGAGGAGGAGGACATGAAAGATCCTCTTTAAGCAATATCTTGAGCAGTATAGTATGCAGTGGTTTAAAGGCTCTTGTTTTCTTACCTCTGCCTTTAGCAATTGCTCTGCTTGGCTTCTTGTCATGTTTTTGGAATACCATCTATATAGTGAAAAATAAAAGACAACTGTTTTGAGTTATACAATATCCTTTCCCATGTGTTATGGATTTGAGCCTGTTTACAACGCTAAGAAAATAAAATTACACCCTTGTTTGGAATCATCATCTCTGATGCTGTTTGATAAATCTGTTGTATTCTTACATTATGTTCACACCAGAGTCAGAATTTCCATCATTTGTTTCCTTCCTTCTTAAAACGTAGTTACACACGGAGCCCCATTGACTATAATCAGGTTTGCCGTTTTGAAATTGAAAGCATAGGATAAAAAAAATCCTCTGTGTGGAACTTTTTTTCTCAGCCGGTCTCTGTGGCTCCAGATGTGAACTTAGGCTGGGGTTCCATGGGATGGAAACGCCACAATTTGCCTGCGGCGAAACGTGGCGTTTTACAGTACAGGCAAAGTGGATGGGATTTTAGCGAATCCCATGACCACTTTGCAGTAATAACCGCCGTGTGGACATGCTGCAATTTCCAAAACCGGCACGTATACGCACGTATCACATTGAAAGCAACAAGTAAAAAAGCCTCCCATTGATTTCAATGGCTAGCGCGCGTATGCCGGCACCCATAGAAGTCAATGGGATCTGTTTTAACGCCGCTCACTCTGAACGAGTTTACGTTCAGAATGAGTGGAGCGTAAACTCCGTGTGAAGGCTCGTGTTTTTTTTTTTTGTTTTTTTTTTGTCACATAAATGAGAACAGCAAGTGAAAAAAAAGTTGCAACTGAATTTTCCTGTTTAACATACTTACTCATATATTTCCATTGGATCCTGAGCTTCTGTAATATAGTTACCAGGAATATATCCCTCTTGGCTGGAAGCAATGAAATAGATTACTATTTAGGAATGAGGCATATAAATGTACATGACTGAAAATATACAATATATGTTTGGAAGATCCTAATCTCCCAAATATTTGCATCCTGCTGAACTTTTTTCTTTCAGTTTCTGAATAGAAAGTTATCTTTAGGCTTATGACACAGGCAGGGTAAGTTCGTGCATTACAATGACTTGTAAGTCTCCGTACTGCCTATGTAGGCACACACTCTCCCTGATGTGTATGATTATCCCCTGACCCTGGTCTATAGTCTCTCACTCTGCGAAATCAGTATCACTGTGCTATGCTAAGGAGGCCCAAAAGGCCGAAACAGCGCTGTCCATAGCTGGGAATCTGTTCCTTTTGGAATAGAAATACTAATTTGGCAATTAAATCCGCATCATGATAGTAGACTTTTTAACTGAGTCATGCATGATGTTAAGGATGCTGCCCTCTAGAGGGCGGCATACAGAGTGCACTGTTCTCCTAATTACATCCTGGAGAATAGAGTTGCATATCTTTTACCTGGTATACATTATTTAACCTCAATTTACATTTTCTGTGCATTACTCAATATTCACCACCAGAAGGTGTTGTATCTCTGTGTATGGTATATTACATTACTGTATCTCATTTTACATTTTCTGTACATTATACAATATTCACCACTAGGTGGTGATGTAGCTCTGTGTATGGTATATTCCATTATTGTACCTCAATTTGCATTTTCTGTACATTACACAATTAATGGCTAACTCATAATGATGACAGAATGACGTTTCAAAGCTTCCTCTGAGCTTCTTCTTCAGATATATTCCATTATTGTAACTCAATTTACATTTCCTTTGCATTGCACAATATTCACCACTAGGTGGTGCTGTAACTCTGTGTATGGTATATTCCATTATTGTACCCCACTTTACATTTTATTTGCAGTACACATTATTCACCACTAGGTGGTGCTGTAGCTCTGTGTATATGTACATCTACATCTACAAGTGACCCACTAATGCATCTTGCTGTAAATGCAATGCATGGACATGAGCTAAACCAGCGTCATTGGCAGTGGGTGTCAGCTGTAATGTAAGATAAGAAATAACTCTGATCCCAGGCACTTAAAGAGGTTTTCTGATATCCCCTCTAATTCCTGGTTTTTAGCTAATTCTTGCATGGAGCTCCTGTTTGTTGTAAAAGGCAGAGTTGTCTCTGGATCTACATACACAGAAAACAGACATTGTTTAAAAAATATATATCTAGCCCTTATCAGTGTTTAAAAGCTGAGAGCCATATGCAGTAAGAATATAGATGTTCTCCACAGGGCCGACATCAGGAATTTTGACAATGGGGGCCCCAACTCCCCCCCCCCCCCCCCCCCCCCCCCCGCCGCCATTTTAAAACTACTTTATTTTGTGACATACCAATTATGTATTACCTCCCAACTTTTGAAGAGGAGAAAGAGGGAGAAAATGTGTGACGCAACAAAATTTAGCCCCGCCTACTTTTCTGTTGACTCCGCCCATTCTCATTCATTTTTCATGTGCTCCCACACAGTATAATCCTCCTACTGCACAGTTTCATGTCCCCCCCGTCTTTGCCCCATTGTCATGCCGTTACCCCCCTCATCTGCCCCAGTGTCATGCCATTCTCCCCCCTTCATCTTCCTCAGTGTCATGCCATTCTGCCCCAGTGTCATGCCATTTCCCCCCTTCATCTGCCCCAGTGTCATGCCGTTCTCTCCCAACCCCCTTCATCTGCCCCAGTGTCATGCCGTTCTCTCCCCACCCCCTTCATCTGCCCCAGTGTCATGCCGTTCTCCCCCCCTTCATCTGCCCCAGTGTCATGCCGTTCTCTCCCCACCCCCTTCATCTGCCCCAGTGTCATGCCGTTCTCTCCCCACCCCCTTCATCTGCCCCAGTGTCATGCCGTTCTCTCCCCACCCCCTTCATCTGCCCCAGTGTCATGCCATTCCCCCCCCCTTCATCTGCCCCAGTGTCATGCCATTCTCTCCCCACCCCCTTCATCTTCCACAGTGTCATGCCGTTCCCCCCCCCCCCCCTCCCCTTCATTTGCCCCCCAGTTTCATGGGCCCCTTCATTATGTTCCATCTTAATGTTAAACACAAAACAAACACTTACACTTACCTCTTCCATCGCTCCCCCGACGCTCCTCTCTCTGCTCACTCCACTGACATAATTGTAGGCGTGATGTGATGACGTCATCGCGCCTACACACGCCGAAGCCAGACAGCAGCGTTTAAAGCAGGAGCTGAGCTGTCACAGCTCCTGCTTTAATCGCGTATGCATTCAGCTCATCGGCGTCCAACGGAAATCGGGATCGGCAAGTGCTGGGGCGGGCAAGTGCCGGGGGGGCCCCAGAGGCTCTGCGGACCCCGGCACTTGCCCGACTATGCCCTGCGCTGACGCCGGCCCTGAATGACTGCTGCGGGCGCAAGGGGGCCGGCACACGGTGGCAGGCCAAAACCGGGCCCCCTCCATTTTTCAATTTTGCCGGGCCCCAGACGCCAGTACCAGTAGTACTGGCCTATCGGCGGTCCTGGTCCCCCAGTTATCTTGACAACCTGTGAGCAGGACCTTAACCAAGGCAACCAGCTACAAAAAATGATGAGAAAAATGTAGCTTTATCTGGCAAACAGATCAAGATAGATAAAGCAAGGTATTGGTATCAGTTAGCTTCTGCTACAAGTCTAAATTAGAGATGAGCGAACACTATTCGAAATTCCCGTTTCGAATAGCACACACCCATAGGAATGAATGGACGTAGCCAGCACACAGGAGGTTAAGCGGCCGGCCGCCGGCAAGGTCGGCGTGCCGGCCGGCTCCATTCATTCCTATGGGTGCATGCTATTCGAAACGGCCGTTTCGAACAGTGTTCGCTCATCTCTATACATGATCCTTGAGCTGGGAATACACCTTTAATAGGAGTCTGTCAGCAGTAAAGTTGTTGTAAACCTAATCACACCTCCTTGTAGAGATGATCCTGCAGACTTGGAGATCCATTTTCATGTAAATTGCTGTTTTATTAGTAAGCAAATGAGGGGAAACTTGCTTTTACTTCCTTGGGCTTTGGTTTTAGCTTTAGATTCCTGGGCAAAGCACTTTTCCCCACATTTGCATATGAAGAAAAGTTGTTTTACATGAAAATGAGGATCTAAAAATGAATAACAAATTTGGAAACTGTAAAAACAAGGTTTATAATGAATTTACTGCTGACAGACATTAAACCCATAAATGAGAGCCAAATTTTTCAGCACGGTCTTTGTGCTAAAAAAGCCCCCCTCGGCTTATACTCGAGTCAATAAGTTTTCCCAGTTTTTTTTTTTTGTTTGTTTTGGGGGGTTTTTTGTGGTAAAATTAGGGGCCTCGGCTTATATTTGGGTCGGCTTATACTCAAGTATATATGGTATTCTATGATTCCTATCCGAATATTTTCAATTTTGCTCCCACTTTTGAGTATGGAGAGCTGGGTTGCTAAAGGGTTGGTCAGTTAAAATTTTTATATTTTTTTCAAAATAATATTCTTAAGGACGATGTCTCTGTCCAAAGAATTTGATCTGCCCAACAGTGATTTTTATAAATATCTACAAGTTAGACATTGCATACAAACTTACGATTATTTCAAAGTAAGCTGTAACCCAGAAGTTATACTTTTTCTTAAATTACCTGGTTGTGGTCTACGACCTATTTACTATTCTATTGATTCTCGTTCATCCTTTCAAAAGAGACACCCGATTTGTTTATGGGAGAGAACACTAGTTATTGCGTGATTATTACAATCATAGTTATTGGGGCGACTTGAGCACAACACTGGGGTTATTCAATCCATATTTTCTAACTTGCTTTAATTTACTGTGACCTTCCTTTGTTTTTCCCTTTTCTTTTTGTTTCTTGTCTTGTCTTATGTTTTCCCCCTAATATTTACTTATCTGAGAATTAATGTAACTTAATTACTGCTTGTTTGTTAATGTATGATTGTTGTACTATAAAAAATTGAAATAATCCCTTAATAAAAAATTATTGAAACGAAAGCTAAAAGTACAGAAATACAGTGCATAGCAGCTTGAAAAAGGTTCTTCATGTTATTTTCTGGGTTTAGTGTTTCTTTAACCCCTTAGATGCCGTGGTTGATAGCAGCATCTAGGTGGTTCTTTTACCTCAACTTCCTTTCGATGCTTATGTGATCGAGGTCCCCAATATTTATGCTGACATTAAAATGACATTGTATTAGAGCTCAGAAGGCTAGCTCCCTACTGGAAATTAAAAATTGCATAATATTGTAAAAACAATTTCCCATATTATTGTGTAACAAAATGAAATATACGGTATGTTGCATCCATAGCAACCCGTACTATAAATCTAATATTTATTCTGTCAGTAATGCTGCTTTTGGTTTCAAGCGACCAAAATTCACATGTAATGTAGAATAATATTAAAAAATGTACAACTTGTCCTGTAAGAATAACGTCTCAACTAGATCCATTGATGGTAAAATTGTATATTGAAGATAATCTATTTCCTAATATAATATGAACAATATTGTTTGACCCTTATCACAATGAAAAACATAGTTTGTGCATTTCTTACCCATATTTGTCTCTTGCTCTTAGCCAGGGTTGTCCGCTGCCTTCATCTAATAGCACATACTCCTCCCCTTTGACTAATTGTAGATCCTGAGAATTGATTGGAGTGAAATCGTATAATGCTACAACTTTCTGTGTTCCTGTTGGACTTGAAGCAGTTGTTGGAGCAGGTGGTAGCGGCTTCACAGATTTTCCCTGTGGGGCAAAGAATGAAATATTTTAGTTTACCTAAAACCTATAGTGTGGAATTTCAGCGCTGAAATTCCACACTAAATTCCTCACCATTGATACAAGGTTTTATACTGACTGCCAGATTTGGAGTCGGGAAGGAATTTTTTCCCCTGAAATAAGGCAATTGGCACGAGCCTCATGGGGTTTTTTGCCTTCCTCTGGATCAACACTGTAGGGATTGTAGGGTTATAGGTTGGACTTGATGGACTGATGTCTTTATCCAACCTCATCTACTATGTAACTATGTAATGCATCCTTACAGATTGCTGACCTATCCTCAGGATAGATCATCAATTGAAGATGGAAGGGATTCCAAGACTCAGGACTAGAGATGAGCGAGTACTGTTCGGATCAGCCAATCCGAACAGCACGCTCGCATAGAAACGAATGGACATAGCCGGCACGAGGGGGGTTAAGTGGCCGGCCACCGTCAAAGCGGAAGTACCAGGTGCATCCATTCATTTCTATGGAGCGTGCTGTTCGGATCGGCTGATCCGAACAGTACTCGCTCATCTCTACTCAGGACCTCTGACCTCCGGCAATCAACTGTTTGTAGCGATCACCTTAGAGCTCTGGTCTTTGCATTCTCTACACTGGAAACCAAGCATTCGGAAAGCCAAGTATATTGTATAATGGCTGTGCTTCATTTTGCAGCTCAGCCATATCTATATGAATGGGGCTTAGTTGCTACAGGCTATGTGATGAATGAATGTGATGGTCTGTGAAATAGAACTGGCGCACATGGAGCGCAACTATCGCTTCGAACAGCTGATCTGCCAGGGTCCTGGGTGTCAGATACCTGCTGATATTTGATTGATGAACAACTCTAAGAATAACTGATCAGTCATAGAAGCCCTTATTAAGCTTTATTAACTGATGACGTATCCTTGGGATAGGTGTCAGTGGTCTGACACCCGGGACCCCCTCAGCAATCAACTTCACAGACTGTGACATCTCATTCATCTGTCACATGTCCTGTTTGCAGCTCCATCACATTAAAGTGCTTTACCCTGTACTGTAGGACCATACTGTATAATGCATACTGCTGTGCTTTTTTTGTCATTAGAACACTGCATTCAATTCAAACAGCTGATCGGTGGAGGTCCCAGATAAACTCCTGGGAACTATCCAACTGATAGCTCATTTATTAATATGAGAACCTCCTTAACCCCTTCACGACATCTGTCATACTATTACAGCAGATATCAGGTATATAAATTTGGCGGTCACTCAGGAGCTGAGCAGCTACCATAGCTGCTTGGTCTTTGCTGTAATGAATGGCAAACACCTGGTGTTAATGCCCATAATCAGTGCCTGACAGCGCAATTTTCCAAATGCAACCATTTTGGGGAGAATCGGCGTTGCAATTTTGAGGATCGCTGGTCCCCGGGACAAGATCCAGGGCTGTCGGTCCATTGCCATGATAGCCTATTAAAGGCAGTGCCAGCATTAGCATTGTAATATATTGCATTAGTGATCAGACCCCATGGAGTTCAAGACTCCTAGGGGATCTAATAATATGAATTACCCCCACTCCCTGGAATACACATAAAAAATGACTGAGACACATACACATTAGGTATTCCTGTGTGTGAAAATTCCCAGTCTACAAACCTATAAAAAAATGTTTTTCCTGTACCTACGTACCTACACTGTAGCGGTAAAAAAAATCAATAGTGCCAAACTAACATTTTTTTTTAAACTTTTTTGACTGCTAAAAATTTAAATAGTCATCAAAGCAATAAAAATTCTCCAAAATAGTAAAGTACATCTGACCTCGCAAAAAAATGCCCTATACATCCCTGTACAGGAAATTTGCAGACACTACGGATGTCAGAATATGGCAATGTTTTTGGCAATGTTTTGGATTTTTTTTTTTTTAAGGGTTAAAAATTAAATGAAATCAGTGGCGTAACTAGGAATGGCGGGGCCCCGTGGCAAATTTTTGACAGGGCCCCCCCCCCCCCAACTGACACCGAAGACCTCGACCGACCCCCCCCCCCCCCTCCTCCGCACTCTATCATGTCCCTTAGTAAGCCCTGCACACAGTATTATTTCCATTAGTGGCCCCTGCACACAGTACTATGTCCCACTGTGGACACCCATAAACAATTATTATACTCTGGGGTCTTTTCAGACCCCAGAGTATAATAATCTGAGACCCGGGGGAATAAAAACATTTAAAAAAAAACAAAAAAAAAAACGTTGCTTACCTCTCCCCTGGCTCCTACGTTGTCGGCTGCCGCTTTTGTCCTTCTTTAATGACGTCGGATGTCACATGACCTGGGAAGCAGACCGGGTTCATGTGACGTCAGAGACGTCAGACAAGTATGAAGGAGGCTTGGCAGGATCGTAGAGAGGTAAGTAACAGTATTTTTTTTATGTTCCCTTACCTCTCCCGGTCCGCAGATCATTATACTCGGGGGTCTGCAAAGACCCCTGAGTATAATGATAGTATTTGTGGGGCCCGCGGTGTCACTTACCGATCCCGGCCCAGCCAGCATCGGCAAGTAAATAGGGCCCATAACGGCCTATAAAAAAAAAAAACAACGCAGCGGTAGCGGCTGTGACCAGGCCCCCTAATGGCCTGGGCCCTGTGGCAGCCGCCTCCGCTGCCTCTATGGTAGTTACGCCCCTGGAAAGTATATAAATTTGGTATCCCAGGAATCTTACGGATCCATAGAATACAGGTGACAGTTCAACCCCATGCTGAATTTTTTTTTTTCCAGCTTCCTAGTACATTGTACAAAATAATTAAATTATGAAGAACAATTTGTCCCACAAACATTAAGCCTTATGTCAACAATGAATAAAGTTATGGGGGTTGGAAGGCAGGGAGTGAAAAACAATAAAAATGCCTGGGGTGGGAAGGGGCTAAAGGAAAATTCTCAAAGTATCTTTTTGGTTTCATTACAGAATATTAACATTGCTACCATAGAAGTGATCTAGCCTAAGACACAGCTATTTCAAGTCACCAACTCCTTGCCCAGTCTCTCGCTGTGTGGAGAAGGAGAGGATAGGCTAGCAGGGTACTCCTATAGGTTGCAGGAAAGTGAGGAGAAGCCCAGATCCTCCTCTTCCTTTGTAACGGTAGGTCACAATAGGAGACCAAAAAGATGGCTCCCATTGAAATCAATGGGAGCCACTCAAGATTTTTCTGGGAGCTGTTTTTTCCAGCTCCCAGAAAAAGCAACATGCTCATTCTTCAGGTTGATTTGCCTTGCGATTCGGTTTGAAGACACTCCCTCCTCCCGACTAGGCCCATTCATTTGGCCTAATCCGGATTGGAGTGCGCGACTGGATGCCAATGCAGGGCACCGGCATTCAGTCACAGCTACCCAGAGTGAACCCGGCTTAAGGCTAAAAGCCCCACTTTGCAGAAACACAGCTTTTTTTGTTACAGATTTTGCTGTGTTTTTTTGAAAAGTCATGTCATTGAAAATCGTAATTCCTAAATTCTTGTCTGGTGACCACTTCTTAGGGTCCATTCACACAGAGGAAAATGGTGAGGAATTTGGTGTGGAATTTCAGCGCTGAAAAAAACGCCTCCCGTTAACTTCAATGGGTTCCCAGAAAAAGGAACCCATTGAAGTCAATGGGAGGCTTTTTTTTCGGCACTGAAAATCGACACCAAATTCCTCACCATTTTCTCCATGTGAATGGACCTTTATTTTCAGCCTGCATATTTTGCACACTGCAATAGTGTTGTGGAGAAAAATTGCACCACGTTTTTGATATCCTGAAGCTTTGAAAACCCATTTGTGCATATAACCTAAATCTGTTCAGATAATACCCCAACTGATATAATGCCAGCCCCTCCACTTAGATCAGTAAAACGTAGGCTTACAACTATATTCTACTGCATTTGTTATTACCAAAGCATCTGAAGGTGCCGGCGGTAGTGGCTTTCGAGATCTTCTCTTTGAGGAATCATTCTTTAGGACTGTAAGATAAGTAAAGTAAGCAAAATGTAATTTTACAAAAAAATGTTAAAATTTCCTCTAAACAATTTGCTGCTGACACTCCCTTTCGATGCTTTTATTGATTTGCATGGACGTAAAGTAGACATTTCTTTGTCCATATAGCAAGCATTGGTTTCAGAGTCTTTTCAGTGACAATTATACATGTTCGTGCTTAAGTGGATTCATACAGCTAACAAAGATCAGTAAAAATATACAACACATGACGTGTGATCATAAATATTGTTCAGGATGTTGCTTTGATTTATTTACCTGTGGTTGTGTAATCTGCAATGTTATGACGAGTATTAATAATAATCCATATGTCCCAATTCTTCAGGAACCTTTCATATGTGATTTTTGCATAGCCAAAAATTTTTCGTATATAGAAGTAGTATTGACTACTGTAGATTAATGACTACATTGATATGAAGCAGTTTGGGTGTTTTTCCAATATCATTTTTGTGGCTGTGAAAAGGTGGGTATATAAGTGTCATGGCTTCTCCTAGGATGTTGTCCAGATCAATCAATAAAAGAGCAAGTTCAGGTTCCAATGTTAGGGGTATATGGAGTAGTGCTCAAACAACACATACAGTTGCATTCCACAATGGCATTGTAAATGAGTTTTGATAATTTCCTCTTTATGTAATACACTTCCAAGTGTAGTATAGCTATTTAGTGAGGCTAGCCTGTACTGGATCTGAGAAATTTTCCTTCCAATATCCATTTCTTGTTTTGCTATGGATGGAGTAATATCAATGGAGTTCTTGCAATTTAAAGTGTTATAGAAGGATATCCCTTTAAATCTCTCCTGGGTTATTTTGAATTAGAAATTATTTTTGACTCCCTCTCATATCTTTAGCTTTACTGCGTGTTAGGGCTTGTTCACATCTGCGCCCGGTCTCCATTCATGCAGGTTTCCTGCAAAAAACTGAGCAGGAGGCGGAAACCTGCAGGATTTCATTTGACTTCATTTGAATGGGTTTGAAAGATGTCCGGCTGTGAGCGCCGGTGAGCGTTTTATGCTCTCCGCCGCGAAACTGTATTTTTAAAATCAGACAGTCGGACATGCAGTACTGTGTCTGGTTTTAAAAAAAAAATGGTTCCACGGTGGAGAGATAAAACGCACACCAGCGCTCACAGCCGGACCTGGTCTGACAGCTTTCCGTCTTCTGCATGCAGAAGACGGAAAGCTCATAACGGACTCCGGGCGCTAGTGTGAACCTAGCGTTAGTTTGCATTTACACATTCTGGTTTTTCCATGCAGTTCTCAAGCCAAAGCCAGATGTCAATCATAATGTGAGGAATGTATGAAGGATAAATGCTACTCCTCATCTTTTTTGAATCCACTTATGGTTTTCGGTTAAAAAACTGTATGCAAAAAATGTGTATGTGTAAAGGCACCAAGTGAGGTGTAAATGTCATATGCCTCCTTGTAAACTTCATTGGCTGCAAATGTGTATCATCCACAAAAGCAATGCAATACCCAAAGCTATAAAATTCACTACAATTTGCAAACCATCCTTAAAAATGAAACAGTGAATTGGTATACTGACGTCCATTCGTACTCCGCAGCACTTGACATCCCATGGCATTTTTAGCTGTTTGTGCACAACATAGGTATTGTCCATCTTGGTGAAAGCATGGATGAAACTTCTGAGCCAGGTCACTATTAAAGCGGATAACTGAAAATAAAATGAGATCAAAATAGGTGAAATACAACATTCCATATGATAAGAGACTACAAATTACATTTCTGTTTCATGTATTCTTAATAACTGTGCGCACCATGAATGGTCGCATGCACCAGAAATGAAACTGACTTTGGCTATGGCCCCACGTTGCAGAAACGCAGTATTTTTGTTGCAGCTTTTGCTGCGTTTTTTTTTTTTGAGCCAAAGTCAGGAGTGGATTGAAGAAGAATGGAAAATATAAAGGAAGCTCTTAGACTCTTCCCTTCTGTTAAATCCACTCTTGACTGGTTGAAAAAAACACAGAAAAATCTGCAACAAAAAAATGCTACGTTTCAGGTCTGTTTTCTATGGTAAGTTGTAGTAAATAAAACGGGCCGAGGAGTCCCTGTCCCACATTAATCCCTGCTCTGCGCTGCCCACTATTGACAAAAGTTACACTGGGGTCAAAATTTTTTCTAAGTGGTGAATTTTGTTTGTACGCAAAACAAACTAGCACCACTTTTACGCCACAATACAGATGTACTTATTTTCATACATTTGCCCAATTATTTTGCTAATTAAAATCACACTAATAATGCTAGGTATTAGTGATGAGCGAGTAGTATTTGACCGAATACCTCGCCAGCTTAGGAATGCGTATAATCGGCTGAACACCAAGGGGTTAAACGCTTCGAATATTCTTAAAATTACACTTTACCATGCTTTAGTTGATGAATCCAACGTTTCCGTAGATCCTCTGTTGGGGCGAAGACATAGAGTGGTCCATCATCGTATATTATCTATAAGAATAATTTGAGAATATCTGAAAAGTAGATATAACTGTATCCTGTGCCAATGTATTATTCAACTGTCCATGACGGCTATTCAAATATAGACGTCTTCCTAGTCTCCTCACATAGAGAGCTACTTAATCCCATCAAACTTTAACCATTAATTCTAGACACACCACATGGACATTCTCATAGCAATTACATGATTCCCAACACACTAACCCAAAAATGTTACCATATTTCTTAACATCCCTCCAGAAAGACTTTATGATAAACGCCCATCCATAATGAATTAAACGACCATTAAAAGATGATGCCAAAATAAAGTAGAGATATGGTAGATAATTATTTTATTCATTATTTTTTATTATTTAATATATATAGGTGTGTCTGAAAAACAGCATTTCACAATTTGAAAATTGCGTTTATTTAATTTTTTAAAATTTCCATCAAATTCCTATTTTTTTTTTTTTAATAAATAAAAATGTAAAAATATTGATTAATGTTTACGACTAACATTAAGTACAACGTGTGACAAAAAAATGTTACATGTATCCCAAAATTATATCTTTAACAATATTACTGTAACTTCTCTGCCTGCTCTGGTCTCTGCGCCACCCTCCGCTCACGCTGTGGCGCTGGAGGCGTATCCAGTTTGATTCTTTGCTTAGTGTTTTTCGTTGAGCAGTGTTCACACTGTGCAATCTCTAATTGATTTTCCACCACACCTGTCTGCTTTCATCTTAATTTCTCTCTGCTCCTCTAAGGCTTTGTTCTCACGGAGTAACGCACCTCTCATTTAGACACGTCTACACGTGTTAGAGCGCGGCGCTTCAAAACAGATCCCATAGACTTTAATGTGTGCCGGCTTACGCCTTTGTAACCTCCTTTGTATGGGATCTGTTTTGAAGCACTGCACTCTAACACATGTAGACGTGTCTAAATGAGTGGCGCGTTACTCCTTGAGAACGGAGCCTAATAGTTAAATTTAGCCTTGCCCTGTGATTGACTGCCAACTCCAGGATGGATTCTTCCTCCCTATTTATTCTTGGCTCACATTCACATTGGTGCTTGCTATTGCCTTGTGCATGCTGGCTTTTCTCTTGCTGTTTATTCTTGTATTCGTATTCTTGACCTCGGGATTTCCCTATTGACTACTCTTTTGGAAATCGATTTTGACACTGCATTGCTCGACTGTTACTGACCTCCCTTTGTTGTTGTTTGTCTTGTCTGCATTTTGTGTCACGTATTTAGAAAGGGTTTTGTCATCCAGTTGTCGCCTATTACCTAGGATAGGACCATCAAGCAAGAAGGGACAGTGGGGGGTTTCAGACCAGAGCTCACTCTCTTGTGCCCCTTCCCCAGGGTTTCCAGCGGCTACTGGGGAATTGCTCCTATTGCAATTCCCTTACAACTTTAGCATCCTTCAAAAAGGCCCACATACAGGTATACCAAAGTAAAAAAAAAAGCTTTCAGAATGTGTTGGAGAGAAAAATGATAATCCTTAAAGCGTTATCACTCACCATAAATTATAGCAAATGGCACATAATGTAATGTGAAGAGGAAATCTCTAGTAGAGTCTAATTCTCTTCAAGATAGAGATAACAATTCATATTGGTCAGAATAGAGTATACGGAGTATAGAGATATACAGTGGCGTAACTAGGAATGGCGGGACCCCATGGCGAACTTTTGTCATGGGCCGCCCCCCTCCCCAGCTGACGCTGAAGACCTCAACCAACTGATACCCCCTGTGATGAACCGGCCCTCAATCATGATTCTCAGCTATATTTATAACTATCTATGTATTGTATCAGTGTATAGACCTGACCCTCAATTAGATATCTGGGGGGCCTATCTGGTATGTAATTGCCATTTGCCATGCCAATGCACCCTCTGGCTAAGTGATGTCGTTACCTTAGCAGAGTGCGAAGACTGATGACAAATGGCTGAGTCTAATTACCTGCTGGAAGTTGCTTGGATCAAAGCCTCTCCTAGGCCAAGGACTTTAGCATATCTATGTTAATCTCATTATCCCGGCAGGGGTTGCCCTGGGTAGCAGGAAGCCTTAGCAGCCTGCATTTTAGACTCTGCGGAGTCAGGCTGGGGTGGTAGATAACTTCAAACAGTTATGGTTTTATGATGATATTGCGCCAGGGAAAGATGTTACCATTATGACAATTATATCTTCTGGTGCGTAGTAGTGAGACGCACGTTTTCAACCCAAAAACTTTAAGCCTACGGGCCTGGGAAGAGCCCAGGCCTAGTTCTCGTTACTCAAAGGGTATTGAGTTATCATATTTGGTGTCAATGTGCTGGGGAACTTGCTGTGAGCAAAGACATACCACTTGTTTGACCGTATGATCATGTGATGAGGAATTATGACCATTTATAGTTATTTGATTGCCAAGATAGAGGGTGGTCCGAAAGCCCTGATGATGTCATTTCAGGGTGGAGCCCAGGGTCAATATAAGATTGACCTGGGGCGGAGCTAGTTGTTCTTGTTCTTGTTCTTCTCATCTGGACACATGTGAGCAAGTTGGCTCTGTGTATGGCCCCCTCCCCCCTTTCTGGGGGGGAAGGGCGGGGCAAAGAGGCCATGTGCTGAGAGACAAAGAAAGCCATGTGGCTGAGGGACTTTGAAAGAGAGCCATGTACTACTTTAACGCTAATGGACTTATGGAATTATGAGGAATATGATGTAACTCCCAATCTGATCATGGATTTATGGACTATGGACTTTTTACATCGGTATGGAAAAACTCTCTTTATTGCTATATGCTATGGAGGGGTGCTGCGGTGCCCCCACCAGAGACTTTAATGGACTGTATCTCCTGCCTTGTGGGTACCATGCGTTGGCTGCGGAATCGCTGGGTGCCTAAGGACTGTTTCTGTTTCTAATCTTTTAATCTATTAATCTGTTTTATCTCACTGCACTGTAACATACCTTCTCTGTAACCATATAAGCTTGTGACCGCCAGGGTATATCTTTATATATATTTCTGGTTGACCTAGTATCGACCATCTTGGGTTAATAAAACTTTAAAACTTTAGAAGGCTCTTCTCGTATTATCCTATAAGGCCCAGTCCTCTCTCTGGGTTTGTGAGAGCGGACAGTATAGTTAAGAAGGCGATCGCGGGTTCCGCCTGCGGCAAAGGCCGGGTGGGCCAGCGGCTGCGGCCGGGTGGCTGAGGTGGAGGCCGGAGTCCTTGCGCCTTGGAGGCCGGGGCGGAACGGCATGATACGTCACCCCCCCCTCCTCCCGTGCATTTCTGCGCACACTATAATATCCCATACTGGCATATTGGCAACTGCACACAGTATTATGTCCCCATAGTGGCCCCAGTACACAGTATTATGTCTTATTGTGGAGGAAAAGGGCAGGACGGCGCTCACAGGTCCAATAGATTTTATTAATAAGAAGAATTGCATTGTATGTCTTATTGTGGACACCCATGAACAATTATTATACTCTGGGGTCAGAGTATAATAATCGGAGACCCAGAGGGATACAAACAACAAACTACTGTTACTTACCTATCTCCTGACTCCCCTGCATTCTCCGTCGCTGTCGGCCATCTTCGGGGACGTCATGTGACCGGGGCCCTGCGTCGCGGGTCATATGACATCACGCAAGTAGGCTGAAGTCTGCTTGGAGCGGTAACAGGTTTTTTTTTTTTTTTTTTTTGTTTTTTTTTTTATCTTACCTCTTCCCGGCCTCCGATCGTTATACTTGAGGGTCCGAAAAGACCCCCAAGTATAATAGTGCTTGTGGGGCCCGTGCTGTCACTTACCGATCCCGGCCCCTGTCAGGATCGGTAAGTATATAGGGCCCGATACCGGCTGGAGTAACTCCAGCGGGTAACGGCCTATTAAAAAAAAAAACAAAAAAAAACGCAGTGGTAGCGGCTGTCGCCGGGCCCCTAATGTCCCGGGCCCTGTGGCAGCTGCCTCTGCTGCTGCGGCGTTAGTTACGCCACTGAAGAAATACTGTTTAGATAGCCAGGGAACCGGTCATCTATCTGATGTGTTCTAACAAAGTATAATCCCGTATTGGTCCTTGTATAGTGTAATAAATTTAACATGTTTGGCTTTTGAAATGATCTTATAGAGACCATGATAATACATATGAGAAGAAGGATCTTGTTCAATAAGTCAGCTTTGAGCATTGTCCTGGTCAGTATTTTGCTTTAGTATTTGGAAGCTAAAACCAAGGGTGAGTCCAAGACATGGAGAGGTGCAAACCATTGCATTATACTTCTCTATGATACAATCCTGGTTGTGCCTAAAAATATTTATGCAAAACACTGACCAGAATACTCGCCTACAACATTGGCCATAGAGTAGATTCCAAGCGACTTCAGTTTCTTCTTACCTCTTCTCATATACACTACATATAAAGTATTGACTATTTCTATGTACATTACATGTACAAGGGTATGTGGATGTGTAAGCATATTATATATCTATGGTAATGTGACTAAGTATGTTGCAGACTCTTACCTGGAATGGATATGGGAATCGCTCAATAATACTAATCTGTTCAGTATCTGCAAATTCCTCTTTTGTCTGATAGAACAAGAAAACAAGATTCTTAGTTACAGTATGTTAAGATAAAACTACAATGTTACAATCTCTTTATAATTTAGATTTGGCCTTGAAGTGAAAATAAAGCATATCCCCAATTATAAAAGTTTCCATATACCGGAGCTATGGGGACAGTCAAGTATGATTTTTTTTTCTTTTTTTTTTTTTTTTTTTTCTTTTACACCTTCCACAGCATATTTAAAATTAAAAAAAAAAAAATTGCCTAGACAACTTCAAGTGCACAACTGCATTTACTTTTCAGCATGCCTCATTCAGTCAGCTGTAAATGAATGCATACCCCAGACACCATAAACTACCACATACTGCAAACCAGTCAGCCATTAACAAGACTAGATTCCAGATTGAACCCCTAAAACACTCATCACAACAGCAACACACAGGGGCAGAATATAAGACCTGGTTCACATCTGCGTTCGCAAAGTCTATTTGGGGATCCATCCTGAACGGAAACCTGTACGCATTAAAAAAGCGGTTACCTAAGAAAAACCCCAGAACCCGTAGACTATAATGGGGTTCGTGTGGTTTCCGCACGAAAAATGCAGAGAGAAGTGCTACTTGCAGGACTTTTCTCTCTGCATATTTCACGTGGATAGGTGTACAGAATGGCCCGAACACAGATGTGAACAGAACTAAAAAGTAGAAATGGGTGAAGCTCTCATTATTTGTTTCCTTTGGGTGGCTCAGGTCCAACATTATGTTTTAACCCATTTTAATATGTGTAAACTAGTGTATAACACTTGTAGCGCTCCTAGAAAACTATCTATCCAAATTCTAGCTCTCTAAAGCAAACACGGTCTAAGTTAAGTCAAAGTGAAGTGACATGTAAGTCTATGGGAAAAAAAACGGATGGTAAGCAGTATATAGTATAACCATACATTGCACTGACACTGCATGCTTTTATGCATTTTAACATTTAAATGGTCTCTAATAGAGATGAGCGAACACTGGTCGGATCAGCCGATCCGAACAGCACATCCATAGAAATGAATGGAAGCACCTGTGACGCCGGCCGCCGGCAAAGTCAGTGTCACAGGTGCTTCCATTCATTTCTATGGGTGCGTGCTGTTCGGATCGGCTGATCCGAACAGTGTTCGCTCATCTCTAATCTCTAACTTATTACAAAACTTATGTGCAACTTATAAAATATCTCATCCTGAAAATCACTTTCATTAAAAAATCTGAGCTTTTCCACCCTAAGGCAAGAGCCCCACATTATAACAGCATGCAAAAAAATGCTGCATTTTACAATACCTGGTTAATCCCATCCACACATTACAGAAAAAAATCTGCAACAGAAAAGCTCCAATTTTGAAAATTCTCACATTTGTGAAAATCGGAGAATATCAACTAGAACTTCGAAAACACTGGCATTTTCCATACACTGCTCAAAAAAATAAAGGGAACACTCAAACACCTCCTAGATCTGAATGAATGAAATATTCTCATTGAATACTTTGTTCTGTACAAAGTTGAATGTGAGGACGACAAAATCACACAAAAATCAACGGAAATCAAATTTACTAACCAATGGAGGACTGGATTGGGAGTCACCCCCAAAATTAAAGTGGAAAAACCCACTACAGGCTGATCCAACTGTGATGTAATGTCCTTAAAACATATCAATATTAGGCTCAGTATGTGCTTGGTCTCCATGTGCCTGTATGACCTCCCTACAATGCCTGGGCATGTTCCTGGTGAGGCCCTAGGAGAAAAAGCATGATAGAATCCACAGGAGCACAAAGCTGAATTTCATGTTAAACTGTCCTGGACAGGCCATTGACTATATATGTTCGGACAATCCGCTCTTAAATCTGCATGTACATACAGTGTTGGCCAAAAGTAATGGCACCCCTGCAATTCTGTCAGATAATACTCATTTTCATTATGAAGTCTGAAGACTACCAACACATTGTTCAGCATAATGTAGGGCCCAGTGTGAGAAAGCTGGGTCTCCCTCAGAGGTCATGGGTCTTCCAGGAAGGACAATGACCCAAAACACACTTCAGGTCAGCACTAGAAAATGGTTTGAGAGAAAGCACTGGAGACTTCTAAAGTGGCCAGCAATGAGTCCAGACCTGAATCCCATAGAACACCTGTGGGGGAGAGATCTCTTGATGGCAGTTTGGAGAAGGCCCCCTTCACATCTCAGGGGGGACCTGGAGCAGTTTGCCAAAGAAGAATGGTCTAAAATTCCAGCAGAGCCTTGTAAGAAAATCATTGATGGTTACCGGAAGCGGTTGTTTGTAGTTATTTTGTCTAAAGGTTGTGTTACCAAGTATTAGGCTGAGGGGGCCAATACTTTTGTCCGGCCCATTTTTGGAGTTTTGTGTAAAATGATCAATGATTTGACTGTTTTTTTTTCATTCTCTTTTGTTTTTTGTTTTTTTCATTGCAAGCAAAATAAATGAAGATATTAATACCAAAGAGTTTGTGCTTGCAATCATTTTCTGGAAGAAACTGAGTATTATCTGACAGAATTGCAGGGGTGCCAATACTTTTGGCCAACACTGTACCTAAGTGCAGCTGCAAAAGCAAGGAGCCAGTTGTAACAGCCGGATATACCAGATTGAAGACACAGGTAGTTTCAATCCCTGACTTCCAGATCATTGTATATACACAGTGAGTGCTGGGGACACAGTTATAGGAGCTGCCATGATGCGCCAAGGGCGGGAGAATGTATGGGACACTAGATTATAAAGGGACAAGATCAGCTGTGCGGTGTAGCTCAGGAGGTTGCATTCCTCCTCTTACTGGGCTAATGTATCAAGGGAAATCAGCAAAAAGAAAAAAAATATTTTTTTAAATTAAAATATCCCCAAAAGGTCTATTATGAGCTTATGTATAGCATAAAAAAAATGAATGAATTAATTAAAAAATAGAAATATTTTTAACTTTACTACCACAACTGCACCATAGGCTCTCAACATGTGTTACCTACATAAAAATTAGCATATCAGACAGGAAAAACTTACTTAAAGGGATTCTATCATTAAAATCCAGTTTTAAGCTAAACCCACGTCAGAATAGCCTTAAGACTATTCTTCCCCTACCTTTAGATGTCTTCATGTAGCTGTTCTTTAGATGTCCACATGCGAATTAGCTTTCTGGCAGCATTGGGAGCAGTCCCCAGCACTCAAACAGCACTGGGGTGTCCCCTGTGCTGCGAGAAAACTATCCAGTGCCGCCTACTTCTTGTTCACAGTCACTGCCTCTTCTCCCTTGTCCTGTCCCATCACGTCCTCTTCAAAAAGCACCGACTGCGCATATCCGTCACCATTTTACTGTGCCCAAATGGGAGAGGCCACAGGAAAATGGCCAACGTACATGCGCAGTTGGCCATTTTCCTGTGGCCGAACAGCAAAGAAGTGGAGGCAGTGAACAAGAAGGTGGCACTGGATAGTTTTCTCACAGCAGAGGAGATGCCCCCAGTGCTGTTTGAGCGCTGGGGACTGCCCCCAGTGCTGCCAGAAAACGAATTAGCATATGGACAAAAAAAGGGATATCTAAGGAATGGAGGCGTGGAGAAGACATCTAAAGGTAGGAGAAAAATAGCCTTTCTTAAAGCTATTCCGACATGGGCTTAGCTTAAAACGGGATTCTAATGATAGAATCCCTTTAATAAAACCTTTACCAACACTGTGAAAAACAGACATGTTTCCCTGTATATTAAATATTAAGAAAAATACATATAAAAATAAATAAAGCCCTTTCTATCACCTATAAAGGCACAAAAATATTTCATTAAACCAAACAAAATGTTACAGCTCTTGAAACCATATGTATGAAAAATGCCTGAATGTGTCCGGCCTAAACCTGGGGAAATGGAATTATTCTGAAGTGGTTGACATGCCAGAGCTCTGGTATTTTACTATTTACGGCTAAGTCCCCACGTAAACGCAGTGATAAAGTGCTACGGGAAGAACCACTGCGTGATCACATTGAGGTTCTTTCCGCAGCGCTTTTAAGAGAAAGTTCAGAGTTTTCCTCTGCGGACTTTCTCTTAACATCATATCTACGGGAAAGCCGCCGCTGTTTCCGTAGATATAATTGACATGCTGCGATTTGCAAAGCGGCAACGGCTTTTTGATTTGTTTGAATCCCATCCACTTTGCAGATACTGAATAACGCTGCTATTTTTCCTGCAGTGTCTCTGCTGCGGGCAAATCGCGGTGTTTCCGGCCCGTGGGGCCCCAGCCTACCTCAATCTTTTCTACAGAACAGCTTTTTTTTTTTTTTTTTTTTTTTTATGATGCACAGGATTTAGAATTAATCGGGGGCATCCTACAGCGGCACACCTTCAAAATGTCGCCTTTCTGCAAGTGACTAGAACAGTGTAAAAGCAGCATTTTTGCCATAAGTGGCATTTCATTTCTTGCAAACTTGGGTTTTGTATTTTTTTTTTCCTACCAGACTAGTGGCATCTATGTTTGATGAACCTGACTCTTACTTTATAAGGCTAAAGCCCCATGTTGCGGAAACGCAGCTTTTTTTGTTACAGATTTTGTTGCGTTTTTTTTGAGCCAAAGCCAGGAGTGAATTGAGCAGAAGGCAGAATTATGAGAATTCCCTATATTTTCCATTCCTTTCGTAGCCATTCTTGGCTTTTGCTCAAAAAACTGCAGCAAATTCTGCAACAAAAAAAAGCTTGTACAATGTGGGACCTCAGCCTAACTGTTTCAATAAGAACATTTGCATCTGTGGATATTTCAATTTTGGGAAAATAAATCTATAAAAACAAAGTGCAAAATGATTTTAATATAATGGCCTTACCGGTATCTGTCTTTCAGGAGGTGGGTTTTCTTCCGGCTCTACACACTCCACACACATGACCTTCTCTAGATCTACTGACCCCTTCTTACTTCCTCGACGCTGTTAATAAAACAAATAAGAATTTGCTTTAAGCTGTAACATTAAAAGCATAACCCCTTCATGTAGATTTATGGCATATACTGTACACACAGTATGGTAGCTGCATGTCCTCCTGTTAAGGTAACAGATGCCAACATGCATATCCAATCTACCTACAGTGGATGTGAAAAGACTGGTCAAAGACTGTCTAGGGTTGAGAACGAGCAGCCCATGTTTGCACCATCCTAACTTGAGGCTATTGTTTTGTCTCCTCTGTTTTCTATATCTCGGGGCACTCCTCAAGGTTGTCTCCATTCTTGTTTGCTTTAACTATTGAAGTTTTAGCCTTTAAGATGAGATCCATGTTGTCGGAGCTCAGGTCCTTTGATTATTTAGTGGCTAACTCGGGCCTCCCTCAGAATGAATGGTTTCCCTACTCACAAGTGGCCCATTTTGTCCGCTCCCTCCATGGTTTCTCCAGAGTCTCCCTCCTCACGGCCTTTGAAAGGATTTGCCGTGCAGGCACTTCTACTAGAGGCCTCATCTCCTCCGTGTACCAGCTTCCTTCCTCTTAGGCTGTGGGTTCTCCTATTAGGCAACGTTACATGGCTATCTCCCCGGGACAGTGGCAGATTGTTTGGTCTCGTGCTCAGAAATCCTCGCAGTGCATAACCTTCAGGGAGACGCAGTACAAACTCCTGATGCATTGGTACCACCCTCCGGCTCTCCTTCATGCTTTGAACCCTGCACTTCCCTCGGAGTGTTGGCGCTGTAGGGCCGCAGTGGGTACCTTATATCATATCTTTTGGACTTGTCCTCTTGTCCTGGGTTTTTGGTGGGAGGTCAAAGCCTTGACAGATTCCCTCTTTTTGCAAGGGGTCCCTTTAGATCCCCTTACGTATATAATGAATCTCCCTCCCAGACACCTAGGCAACAAGACTTCCCGACTGTTCCTTCATCTCTGTACGGTTGCGAAGACTCTCATTGCCAAGCATTGGAGGAGTGTAAACCCTCCCTTGGGTATTGAGCTCTTGGCCCGTATTAAGGACGTGAGGAATCTCGAATACTTGACTGCTAGCCTCAATAACACTTTGGATGCCTTTCACCCTGTTTGGTCCCCCTGGGACGCTCACTGTGCATTGAATTGTCTCTGATCCTAGATCTTTCTCCCTCTTCCTTTCCTCCCTTTCTCCCCCTTTTGTTTCTGTATGTTTGCCCCCCTCTTATTTTCTTGTTTTAATGTTTATTCTTCCATTTCAGGACTTTGTTCATTATTTAATTTAGGTCTGGCAGTTACGCCTTTCCCGTTTATCATCACGTTTATCCTTTATCCACAAGTTATCCTCTCGTAGGCATAAAGTTGGTTTTTTGTAAATGGGTGGACCTCTGAAGATTTATTTCATCCTGTGTTTGAATAAAATGATCCTCTGGTTTCTTTTGGTCCAAACTTGTTTGAATAGAACCAGAAATGAAACTATTATACTCTGGTTGATCTATTATAAAATCTATTAGATCACCCGCATGTGATGTGCTTGAGATCCAGTCACTGGTTCTTGGCAGAAAGTCACATAAGACAGTGAAGAATTTCTGCTCCTTCAGTGGTAAACAATGGCCATTGAGAGGTCCATTACAATTACTGTGGAGCCCCTTCCAAAACTTTTACTCGAGATGTTTTTCAAAAAAAAAATGTGCAGGATGGGTGGTGCAAAATAAAAATTGAAATGTTCCCAGACATCTTCTATTTCAGTACCCGAAATGGCATGCCCAACTTGTGGCACTGTGAAAAGTCAGCTCTCCAGTGATTGTGGACCTAATCTGTCAGTGTCCAATATGTTATGCCAACTTTGTGTCAACAGAAAGACACACGCCTAAAACTTTAAGTGTGTTCTCCCAGGTACAAAAGTTGTAAACTGCTGTTTTGACATGCAGCAGGGCTCTGAAGGGAAGTAGCACAGCACTTGTTAGTCTCTTAACCCCTTCCTGACATCTGCCGTACTAGTACGGCGGATGCCGGGTGTTTAAATATGGCGGCCGCTCGGGAACCGGGCATATAAAAAAACAGCAGACACCCGGCGCTAATAACTGCAATTGGTGCCAGTACCGATTGTGGGCATTAAAGGGGTATTCCCAACTCGCCCGCTCACCAACTATCAGGCTGTATGCTCTGTTCACTTCCTGGTTTTCTCAGTGACTTGTTGGGTGGGGTTTCACTTGCTGTCTCCCAGACAAAGCCAGCTCTATCTCTCTTCATAGTAGTACATGTTTGCATTCAGTAATGAGGGATGGTTGTAAATAAATTAGCACAGTATCACTGGAAGATACACAATATGAAGCTGATGTTGCAGAGCTGGATTTGATAGGTGATGAGAATCCCAAATTTAGATGCTACAGGACCATGAGTCAGCTTGCAATTAACTCTGTTTTAGGTCTATGTTTACATACAGAGGTAACAGACTCCCTTACTCAGCCCTTATCAGCAAAATGCAATTAGCAGACTGATAACTGGAAGAGGGAGATAAACACCTCAGAAATACAAGCTCCCAAGCACTCAGCTCCCCCTCCTCTCCTGAGAGCAGGGAGCTACGTCACTTGTTCTGGGCGAGAGATAAGACCATCCCCAGGTTCGTGGTTATGAAAACTGAATGTAAACAAAGTGAATAATCTCAGATAGTAACCAAACAAAGCAATTTTTATAAAGTAATGTATTTAGGAAAAGTCTTAAATCCACATAAACTAGCAGTAAATATAGCTTGAGATGGGACAACCCCTCTGGTGCCTCGGTCAAAGCTGACCGAGGTGCCATTTCCCAGTGATTGCCGTGGGTGCTCATGGGTGCTGTCATTTTCCCAGTGATTGCTGGCACCCGGAGTAAGTTCCGGGGCCGGCGCTATGACAGCAGAGCCTTGTGACGGCTCCTAGACCTGTCATACAGTACTTTCAATTGTGGGCTACTCTATGTAGACTGCAATAGAAGCCCCAGTATTTTGCAATGCATTAGTATTGTAAGGTATTGCATTAGTGATCAGATCCCCTGGGGTTCAAGACCCCTAGGGGGTCTAACAAATGCAAAAAAAAATAAATTAAAAAACAAAACTAAATATATATATTAAAAGTTCAAATCACCCCCATTTTCCTGGAACACATATAAGAGTACTTCAGTACTGAGAAACACATACACATTAGTGAACCCTGTGTCTGAAAATGCCCGCTCTGCAAATATATAAAAATATTTTTCCCGTACGGTAAATGCTGTAGCAGGAAAAGAAGTCAAAAGTGCCAAACAGCCGTTTTTTCACTGGTCAAAGCAATATCAATTCCCCAAAATGATATAACTAAAAAGTACACCTGGTCCAGCAAAAAAAAAACAAAAAAACACCCTATGCACACAAGTATAAAAAAGATACAGGTATCAGAATATGGCGACTTTTAGTAAAAAAAAAAAAAAACATTTTTAACAGTTTTGGATTTTTGTTAAGGGGTTAAAATGTAAATCAAACCATATCAATTTGGTATCCCTGAAATCGTACTGAATAGAGATGAGCGAATACTGACAGATATTCGATAGAATTTTAAGGTATTCGACATATTCGATTCCACTCGAATACCACGCGGCAAACGCAGTAAAAAATTTGTATGCCAATTTGCACCATTAACTGTACACGGGAGGTGGGACAGGAAAGAGGAAAACGTAGGCATCGAAAAAAAATAAGGAAAAAGTCATTGGCTGGCGGAATCAGGTGACCTCAGATCTATAAGAATAGTGGCAGCCATGTTTGTCTTTTGCAGTTGAGATAGATAGGGAGAGACATCGTGCTGAGGGTCAGAGAAATTTTAGCTTTTGCTAGGCAGGAAAGAGTCTGAAAACAGCTACACTGCTCGATGAGTCTATAAACACCATCAGCTTATAGGCTCATCCTGCAGAAAGTTCTCAATACCACTTTTTAGGGCTGAAATTCCATAGCGCTGGTATACAGTATATACCTCTGCTGAATCAACAGAATGGGGCTGACACTGTAAATGCTTCTTTGGCAAGTCACAAGTGAAAAAAGGGGTGAAAGAATGCCTACTGGGGGTGGTAGGGCTGATTTGGCACAGAGGGGCACAAGACAAAAATCTCTGCTTGTGGCCTAATGCAAAAGAATGGGGCATAGATTTGTGCACCTGCATTTCAAGTTTAAGTAGAACTGAAAAAAAAGCATAGACACGCAGGTTCTATCATGAAGTTACAAGTAGAAGAGTGGCTCAGCAAGTGACAGTTGGGTTCATTGTGTACACTCTATGCCACCAAAAAGGCTAACTGGAGGGCCTACTTGCAACCCCTCCCAAACTCACCCAAACCTCAGCTGGGGGAAGCCTCCACTCACCCCAAGGGCCACAGGTCCAACTTCTACACCCAATACGTGTAAGGCGTAGAGGGATCGGAGAGGACAGGCCTGTGGTTGGCCAGGTACTCACGCAACATGCACCTCCACTTTTCCCTCCTGGTGACACTAGGCCCCTTAGTGGCGGTAGTTTGGCCAGGGGGGAAGGGGGCATTAACGTTGACAAGAAAATAATACCGAGCAACCACAGAAAATACACTCAAATGGATCAAGTGTATACAATACAAGGGAGATTTACAGCAGCAGTGATTCCATCCAGAAACCCCTTGGGGGACAACAGATGCAGAAGAATGACCGATGGATGTGAAGAAAACTGCGCTACTCTCTTGGGATAGACAACACACGCACTTTATTCCGCTTTCTTAAAAACACGACGCTACACACAGCGTTTTGGGGGATTCCCCTTTTTCAAGTGTAACAGAAACACACAATGTACCCTGATCTATTGCAGCCAATCTACATGAAGCTGGACGACGGCGAGAGGATCCCCGAGGAGGACGATGTAAGTGATGTCACCACATAGTCATATTATATCATGGAGATCCATCATTTATCTTCACATTCATCTGGTTGATCCTGCCGGCAAGAGAGGAAGTGAGCAGCCACATCAGCTCACTTCCTCTCTTGCCGGCAGGATCTTGCCCTCGCCAGGGATGGCGGAATTTTTGGTTACCTAAGCCAGTCCAGGACAAGCTGTCCTGGACTGGCTTAGCACCGAGCGGTGGATTGGGGAGGCCACTGGAGCAGCGCTGCTCCAGCAGCCTCCCCTCACGCTCAGGCAGAGAGCAGGTCGTCTCCGGGCCTGCTCTCTGCCAGCAAACGGCGCTAAGCCCTGCCCCCTGTACTTCGCCACGCCCCATCCGCTTCACCACGCCCCCTCCGCTCCGCCCCCTCCTCCTGGCTGGGGGGGAGGGGTGGCTTTCTGTAGTTCGCATCGGGCGGCAAAAGGGACAGGTTCGCCCCTGATTGTACAGAATAAATAATGGTAGCATCATGAAGAAAAATTTGTCCCACAAACATTAAGACCTCATACCTCTCTGAGAGCGGAAAAATAAAAAAGTTATGGGGTTTGGAAGGGGGGGGGGGGCGAGTCAGAAACGAAAATCAAAAAATGCCCACAGCGGGAAGGGGTTAAACATAGTAACTGTTTTTTTTGTTTGTTTTTTTAATGGGCCACTACGTAACATAATACTGTGTGAAAGGGCTACTATGGAATATTATACTAAGTGGAGGTTTTTTTTTAATGGGATATTATACTGTATGGAGGCCGCCGGCGTTTCTGTAGTTATAATTGACATGTTGCGATTTTTAAAACCACAACGGTTTTGGAAATTGCAGCGCTTCCGTGCTGAGATTTTTTCTGCAAAGAGGGCATGGGATTGGCATGAATCCCATCCACTTTGCAAGTACTGTAAAACGCGGCGAATTTTACTGTGGCGTTTCCTCCGCGGCCAAATCGCAGCGTTTCTGGCCTGTGGGGCCCTGGCCTTAGAGAACATGGCTGATTTCTATTTCACAGAAAGTGCCATCACATCCATTGCTCACATGACCATAATTTTAATGGGACTGAGATGTAGCACTGCCATGTGACCAAAAGACATGAGGTCGCTTCCTAAGAAGAAAGCAGCCATGTTTTCTCATCCTACAAAACCCCTGTGACGGGTACATGGGGTGGGGGGACTTTTATGACCAACAATGTATTTATTTATTTAGCTCATGTTAGGTTCACACATTTTCAGTATAAAAGGTCCCTTGCAGGACTTTTCTCTCCACCTATTTTAGACAGAATTTGCGGCCAGATTACACAATACTGTGTAAGCAGCCATTTTCTTGTGGCCGGCGGGCATGCGCAGTCGGCTTAGCCCTAGGCCCGAGGCCTAGAAGTTTGAAGCCAACCCCCGGAAGAAGACTCATCAAGACCCCATTCCTAAAGAAGATGGAGGCGGTGCAGAGAGTTCTCTCGCAGCATTGGAGACGCCTCCAGTGGTGTTTGAGCGCTGGGGCCCGTCTCCAGTGCTGCAAGAGAACTCATTTGCATACCGGTGAAAAGCGGGATTTCTACGAAACGGCTGCCAGGAGAATACATCTAAAGGTAGGAGACTAAGAGCCTTTCTTAAGGCTATTCCTACGTGTCAACCAGAAAACGTGTTTAAATGATAGGATCCCTTTAAATATGGAGTTCTTGTAATGTAAAGAGAAAGTGTGAGAACAACTTTGCATTCTGCTTGTAACTACACAAAAGGATATAGTCACATATTCAAAATTGCATTTATGCAAATGCTAATAAAACAAATGGTTGTACATGTGCTATTATTACATATGTTTGTCCTAAACTTATCCAGTGAATTATTCTATTCTATTGCACATTTAGCATTTGCATACATATTTGGTTCATTGTGTGAATAGGACTGTATTTAAATTTGAAAGGTAAATTTAATGACCTCGTACACAAAGTATTTATATGATTTGTGAGGTATTGACTTTGTTTTCATGTTTATTTCTGGTGAACTATTTCACTATGGACAGGATTCAACTTCAGTTCAACTGTTCAAAGGGCTCTAAAATTCTCACCTTAGTGATTTCAGAGTCATGCACGGCTTGCAGTTATTGTCGTTCATACTGCATCAGTGGCGTAACTACCGCCATAGCAGCAGAGGCAGCTGCCACAGGGCTGGGACATTAGGGGCCCGGTGACAGCCGCTTCCGCTGCTATCATTATACTCGGGGGTCTTTTCGGATCCCCGAGTATAATGATTGGCGGACCAGGAGAGGTAAGGGAACGTAAAAAACACTGTTACTTGCCTCTCCACGATCCTGGCCAGGCCTCCTTCATAGTTGACTGACGTCACATGAACCCGGCCTGGGTCCCGGGTCATGTGACGTCCGACGTCATTGATGAGGGACGGCAGCGGAGAAGACAGCGTAGGAGCCAGGGACAGGTAAGAAACAGTAGGTTTTTTTAAATGTTTTTATTCCCCCAGGTCTCCGATTATTATACTCTGGGGTCTTTTCAGACCCCAGAGTATAATAATTGTTTATGGGTGTCCACAGTAAGACATAATACTGTGTGCAGGGGCCACTATGGGGGACAATACTGTGTGCAGGGGACACTATGGGGGAAAATACTGTGTGCAGGGGACAATACTGTGTGCAGGGGCCACTATGGGGCATAATAGAACGCGCAGGAATGCGTAGGAGGGGGTCGGTCGAGGTCTTCGGCATCGGTGTTGGTCGGGGGGGGGGGGGTCCATGTCAAAAGTTCGCCACGTGGCCCCGCCATTCCTAGTTACACCACTGTACTGTATGTATGATACTTACACATTGTCCCTGTGGTCTGTTGCATGCAACAAATGTTTACTGCCTTCTGCTGCTCACAGATGCTCCAGCATGTTTAAGGTGGAGTTCCTCCGAGTTAGAATGTCAGAGATAAGATTGCGAAAAGGAGGACTGCTTTGTCGCTGCACGTCAAGCAGGTCGCTGTGTGGTGGAGGATGGGGGTGTTGGCAGGGAGTGAGGGGGGGGGGGGTTTAGGCCGGGGGACGGGAGGGCTAGGGTTGCAGGGCCTGGGAACACCCAGAAGGGAGGGTGGGGTCCCTTTGCAGGGGGGGCGGGGTCATGCGTGGAAGTAGAGGGGAGACCGGTGTCAAGGCGGTGAGCCAGGGCTGCGCTGCAGGTCTGTCGTGCACAGGGGGAATGCGGCCGCAGACTAAATCGCGGGTATTGCTAGTTACTTATATTTGCAAAAATGTATAACTTTTAATTATTTAAAAATTATCTTCATGGGAATATCCCTTTTATGGTATCTGTGTGTAATTGTTATAATAGTCCAGCTCTCCATTCCCCAGGTTCCCTGATGGACCCCAATGATGGAGAGCCTGACGCTAGTGTGAAATTATATTGGAATGTTTTGATTCTCAGAATTGTGATTGAGATTAATGCATCTTGCACTTCAATGACATACATAGTGTGACAGACAAAGTGACTCCTGTCTTGCTTTATAAGTTAAGTCCAAGTCTTCTTTGTTTGTCTTAACATTGCACTGCTCTGCTCTTACCATAGCTATCTCAAACTGACTGTCTACAAGCGATTCATAGAAAGTCCTAGAGTTCAAAAAAAGGTTCAATGGAGGGCAACAAATCTGATAAGGAGCATAGAGGACCTCAGTTATGAGGAGACAATAAGCCCTCCCAACATCTGCCGTATTAGTATGGTGGATGCCAGGTGTTTAAACATGGCAGCTGCTTTGGAGCCGGGCAGTTGCCATAGTCGCCAGGTGTCTGCTGTTTTATACAGCAAACACCCAGCGCTACTGCCTACGATCGATGCCCGCACTAATCGCTGGCATTGTGATGGCTCCTTGGCCTGTCATTCAATATGTTTTATTACAGGCTACTCTTTATAGCCTAATAAAACTGCCATATTTTTGCAAAGCATTGCAATGCATAGCATTGTAATACAATGCATTAGTGATCAGACCCCCTGAGGTTTAAGACCCCATAGGGGGTCTAATAAGTGCCAAAAAACATTCAAAAAAGTAAAAAATAATATTTAAAAAATTAAAAGTATTAAAAGTTCAAATCACCCCCCTTTCCCTAGAACACATATAAAAGTACTTAAATACTGTGAAACACCTACACATAAGGTATCCCTTTATCCAAAAATGCCCAGTCTGCAAATCTATAAAAATATTTTTCCTGTACAGTAAACACAGTGGGAAAGGAAAGTCAAAAGTGCCAAACCACTGTTTTTTCACTGTTTTGCCTCTGATAAAAATTTGAATAAAAAGTGATCAAAGCAATGGCAATTACCCAAAATGGTATCACTAAAAAGTACACCTAGTCCTGCAAAAAAAGACGCCTTATGCAGCCCCGTACACGGAAGTATAAAAAAGTTACAGGTGTCAGAATATGGTGACTCTTAGGGAAAAAAAATTGGCACAGTTTTGGATTTTTGTTAAGGGGTTAAAACGTAAATAAAACCATATACATTTGGTGGCCCTTGGAATCGTACTGAAACATAGAATACAGGTGACAGGTCATTTTGGCTGCACAGTGAACGCCGTAAAAACTAAGCCTGTAAGAAGGTCGCACAAATGCACATTTTCTTCAAATACACCACATTCTGATTTTTTTTTTTTCCAGTTTCCCAGTACATTGTACAGAATAATTAATGGTAGCATCATGAAGAACAATTTGTGCTGCAAACATTAAGACCCCCTATGACTCTAAGATTGGAGAAATAAAAAAAAGTTATGAGGTTTGGAAGGGAGGGGGGAGTCAAAAACGAAAATCAAAATATGCCCATGGCAGGAAGGGATTAAAGGAGTTAAATCTATTTATTCTGGGGAAGAGGAGATACAATAAATCTAAATAAATGGAAATATGGAGAAAAAATTTTGATCTAAAATCTCCTCAAAATTCAAGACGGCACTGCCTCTGTCTGAGACACAAAAAGATTCAATCTCCAGAAACAACTGAAAGGGCTGTGAATCTGTGGAATAGCCTACCCCAGGATCTGGAACAGAAGTCACGGCAGCATCAGCTCCAATAATGTCTTAGATGCCTTTTTAAAGCAAAATAGCATTGATACTTCTGGAAATGTATTGTATACACCACCGCACCACAGACCATATCTACACCCTGCACAGCCTCATCAAGACGCACGTCCACAACACCAGAAGAGGCAAGATATTCGCCTGCTTCGTGGACTTTAAGAAGGCGTTTGATTCAGTATGGCACCCAGGCCTACTTCTAAAACTCCTAGAGAGTGGAATAGGAGGAAGAACGTACGACGTCATCAAGAGCTCCTACACCGGAAACCAGTGCAGTGTGAAGGTGAATGGGAAAAGGACCGCATACTTCCAACAGGCCCGAGGGGTCAGACAAGGCTGTAGCCTGAGCCCAACGCTCTTCAACATCTATATCAATGAACTGGCTACAGCCCTGGAGGCCTCACCAACCCCAGGCCTCACCCTGAACAATCGAGAGGTGAAGTTCCTGCTATACGCCGATGACCTCCTACTCCTGGCCCCCACCGAGAAAGACCTCCAAGAAAGCCTGTCAGTGCTGGAAAAATTCAGCACCACATGGGCCCTACCCATCAACCAGAAGAAGACCAAAGTCATGGTATTCCAGAAGAAGGGCCACAATAAAGCCTCCACCACCTCACAATTCACACTGAACGGCTCCACACTGGAGAAAACCAACAGCTACACCTACCTGGGGCTGGAGCTCAGCCAATCAGGAAGCTTCAAAGCAGCAATAGAAACCCTGAAAGCAAAAGCCTGCAGAACCTTCTACGCCATCAGAAGACAACTGTACCACCTCAAACCACCGGTGAGGGTCTGGATGAAGATATTTGACGCTGTCATCTCCCCGATCCTTCTCTATGGCAGTGAGGTTTGGGGCCCAGCCACCTACCCAGACCAGTCAAGGTGGGATTCCAGCCCAACAGAGAACTTCCACCTGGAGTTCTGCAAATACCTGCTACATGTCCATCGCAACACCACCAACATAGCCTGCAGGGCAGAGCTAGGCAGACTCCCCCTATGGCTCACCATACAGAAGAGGGCACTAGCTTTCCAGGCACACATCCAGGGGAGCAAGCCTGACTCCTACCACCACCAAGCATGGCTAAGCCACCTGAGCAAACCAGACATTCAACAACCAAACAGCAGCCAACCACCAAACCAAAAACTCCAACAGATGATAACCAAGGCCGAAATAAAGGCGACCACAGAGGCAAACAGAGAGCGGTACATTGAAGAATGGAGAAACGAAATAAATAACTCCAAGAAACTCACCGTGTACCAATCCCTACAAAGGGACTACACCATGGCCACCTACCTGGAGAGAATACGCCACCCCAAGCACAGACAGACCCTGAGCCGATACAGACTGAGCGCCCACAACCTAGAGATAGAGACGGGGCGATACAGACAGATGTACAAGCCACAGGAGAAGAGACTGTGCCAGCACTGTGACCAGGGGGTCCTAGAAGACGAGACCCACTTCCTGCTACACTGCACCAAATACTCAGATATGAGGGCCGTCTACTACCAAAGACTCTCTGCCCACATCCCAGACTTCATATCTGCAGACAAGAAGAGGAAACTCTACATCCTACTGGGAGAAGAAGAGGCCACTGTGGAGATCGCTGCCCAATACGTGTCCAGCTGTCACCAAACCAGAGGAAGATGAGACTCCATGGACTGTTATATTTATCCCAATACACCCACCCCCACCCCCACCTCCCCATATAGCAGTCACCAACGAAGAGGAAGATGAGACTCCATGGACTGTTATAACCGAACCCCCCCCCCCCATACCCACCCAACCCAACTCCCCCCCCCCCCCCCCCCACCCACCCACTTTACTAGCTTTGGCAATGCCAAATACCTATTCGGACGTGCCAATAAAGCATTTTTTGATTTGATTTGATTTGATTTGATTTGATTTGTATACTTATTTCCTTTATCCATCCCTTCAGTCATGCCCTTTCCCACCCGTTAGATGAACTTGATGGACATACTTCTGTTTTCGACAGTACTATGTGACATCTCCTTCCTAGACTTTTTATACTGTCTGAGTCATCAATGACCTGTAGTTCCTCCTTGTTGGCTGGCCCCTCTCTGGAGGTTGCTTACATAGACATTATGGGGAAGCCTGTCTGATCCCTTAAGTTATGTCAGTCTTTCTTGATGCTTTTTGGTGGCCAAGTTCATCTAAATCAAATGCAAAAAGTGGCGCAGGGAAGGTAAACAAGTGCTCTGATGCAGCAGAGCCAAAATATAACAGCATATAAAGAAAAGAAACAAAAAAAGGGGTCAGGCAATAACACTAAAAAGTGCAAATATCTGAGTACAGAGAGAAAACACGAAGATAAAAACAGACAACATGTTCACAAGAGCACAGAGGGAACGGAAGTCAGCAGAGTGGTAGAAGAAATCCCAGAGCTGCCAGGTCCGCTGATGGGACCTCTCGTCAGGGCGTAATTGAGCCATCATATTTTCAATCGTATGAATGTGAAGGAATTCCTTCAGCCAGGAGAGAATCGTGTGTGTGTGGGGGGGGGGAATCGTGTGTGCGTGTCAACTTCCTAAACTTGCGTGAGAAAATACAAAGGAGTAGAGGAGCTGGGTCATCCTCCAGGTCCACTCCTGTAACCTAATGAATGACCCGTCTAACCTCAGCCCAGAAGGGGCATAGGAGGGGACATCCCCACCAGATGTGAGCCATTGTGCCGCAGTCAGAGAGACATCTCCAACACCTATCAGATGTGGAGGGATAAATCACATGGAGCAGAGCTGGGACTCTGTACCATCTAGAGAGAATTTTATAATGGTCTCTTGCGCTCTACATGAGATGGAGAATTTATGGCACGTGGTGAAAGCCGATGACCACACATCTGGCGAGTACGAAACCCCCAACTCCCTCTCCCAACCCCGTACAAAGGCAGGTAAGGAGACTTCATGATCATCCAGTAACACCTCATAGAGCAGGGAGACAGTGTGTATCGGTGGCTGTGATGAGAGACAGAGACGCTCAAGAGGAAGCAAAGACCTATGGAGGTCATTAGAAACCTTCAGGGAAGAATAAAAGTGTGAGAGTTGGGTGAAATACCAATACGAGGAGACTGAGTCATGGCGAGAAGTGCGGGCCAGCAGCTCAAAACATGGTAGGAGGAAGAAGTGATGTGCTGAAAACTGAGAACCGGGTCACAAATCGAATGTCCCAAAAAAGCAGAATCGAGCGCAGCAGGAAAATCCGGGTTCCATGAAATCGGAGTTAACGGACCGTCGTTTCAAAACAACTTCCTCATTGCATCATACAATCGACATACTCCGAGCGTTTGAAGCGCCACGAAGGGAAGCAGGAGAGCCCTATCATTGAACCAGAACCTTTTATGAAGCCAGGGAAGGGCAGTAAGGGGGAGAGAACATACAGAGCCCTCCAAGGCAACCCAAAGTTTAGAGCAGGCGCCATGATACCAGTCAATGATGCGTGTGGCGACTACAGCTAGAAAGTACTTTGCACAATCAGGGACTGTCAAACCTCCACTTCGCTTTGCTCGAACCAGCATCACACATGCGATGCGCGGAGGCCTCTATCCCCATATAAATTTATTGAAGGCCTGTCTGATCACCGAAAAAAAATGCGAGGGTAGAATACAGGGAACCGTCTGGAAAAGATATAACAGGCGGGGGAGAATATTCATCTTCAAAAGGTTGATACGTTCCAACCACAAGAGGCCCTTGGTATCCCAGCGCTCCAAATCCGCACGAAGGGAGCGCAAGAGCGGAGAGAAATTCAGAGTATAGGTGTCTGCCGAGTTAGTGGGGAGCTGTACCCCCAGGTACTTGATAGAACCGCAAGACCAGGAAAACGGAAAAGAGGAGCCCAAGGAGCCAAGGACCGCCGCCAGCAGGAAGACTTCAATCGCAGTGCTTTTAGACAAGTTGAGTTTATAATTACTATAGAGAATGTAAACACTAATTTCCCGGAGGAGAGAGGGGAGAGAAGTAAGTGGCTGAGTGACAAAGAGGAGGATGTCATCCGCAAACCTTAAGGTGCAAAGTATTAACTGTCAATCCCTTGATGTCAGATTATTTATAATGGCGACCGGGAGGTGTTCCATGACTAGGGCGTATAGGAGCGGGGAGAAGGGACAACCCTGACGCATACCATTGTATATAGTATAGGGAGAGGAAAGGGTACCATTGACCCGAACCCGTGCAACCGGAGAGTTGTAAAGAGCTTGGATGCGAGTACACATAGCCGGGCTGAGACCTATCTGGGACAACGATAGACAACCAACCAAAAATAAGCAACCTAAAGTATATGCGTAAATGCATATACAGTTAGGGCCAGAAATATTTAGACAGTGACACAATTTTCGCGAGTTGGGCTCTGCATGTCACCACATTGGTTTTGAAATGAAACCTCTACAACAGAATTCAAGTGCAGATTGTAACGTTTAATTTGAAGGGTTGAACAAAAATATCTGATAGAAAATGTAGGAATTGTACACATTTCTTTACAAACACTCCACATTTTAGGAGCTCAAAAGTAATTGGACAAATAAACATAACCCAAACAAAATATTTTTTTTTTCAATATTTTGTTGCGAATCCTTTGGAGGCAATCACTGCCTTAAGTCTGGAACCCATGGACATCACCAAACGCTGGGTTTCCTCCTTCTTAATGCTTTGCCAGGCCTTTACAGCCGCAGCCTTCAGGTCTTGCTTGTTTGTGGGTCTTTCCGCCTTAAGTCTGGATTTGAGCAAGTGAAATGCATTCTCAATTGGGTTAAGATCTGGTGATTGACTTGGTCATTGCAGAATGTTCCACTTTTTTGCACTCATGAACTCCTGGGTAGCTTTGGCTGTATGCTTGGGGTCATTGTCCATCTGTACTATGAAGCGCCGTCCGATCAACTTGGCAGCATTTGGCTGAATCTGGGCTGAAAGTATATCCCGGTACACTTCAGAATTCATCCGGCTACTCTTGTCTGCTGTTATGTCATCAATAAACACAAGTGACCCAGTGCCATTGAAAGCCATGCATGCCCATGCCATCACGTTGCCTCCACCATGTTTTACAGAGGATGTGGTGTGCCTTGGATCATGTGCCGTTCCCTTTCTTCTCCAAACTTTTTTCTTCCCATCATTCTGGTACAGGTTGATCTTTGTCTCATCTGTCCATAGAATACTTTTCCAGAACTGAGCTGGCTTCTTGAGGTGTTTTTCAGCAAATTTAACTCTGGCCTGTCTATTTTTGGAATTGATGAATGGTTTGCATCTAGATGTGAACCCTTTGTATTTACTTTCATGGAGTCTTCTCTTTACTGTTGACTTAGAGACAGATACACCTACTTCACTGAGAGTGTTCTGGACTTCAGTTGATGTTGTGAACGGGTTCTTCTTGACCAAAGAAAGTATGCGGCGATCATCCACCACTGTTGTCATCCGTGGACGCCCAGGCCTTTTTGAGTTCCCAAGCTCACCAGTCAATTCCTTTTTTCTTAGAATGTACCCGACTGTTGATTTTGCTACTCCAAGCATATCTGCTATCTCTCTGATGGATTTTTTCTTTTTTTTCAGCCTCAGGATGTTCTGCTTCACCTCAATTGAGAGTTCCTTTGAGCGCATGTTGTCTGGTCACAGCAACAGCTTCCAAATGCAAAACCACACACCTGGAATCAACCCCAGACCTTTTAACTACTTCATTGATTACAGGTTTACGAGGGAGATGCCTTCAGGGTTAATTGCAGCCCTTAGAGTCCATTGTCCAATTACTTTTGGTCCCTTGAAAAAGAGGAGGCTATGCATTACAGAGCTATGATTCCTAAACCCTTTCTCCGATTTGGATGTGGAAACTCTCATATTGCAGCTGGGAGTGTGCACTTTCAGCCCATATTATATATATATATATATATATATATATATAATTGTATTTCTGAACATATTTTAGTAAACAGCTAAAATAACAAAACTTGTGTCACTGTCCAAATATTTCTGGCCCTAACTGTAGGTACTGGGGAGTGAGTGCCTGTCCTGACTTGTATACCTCCTATTGACAACATGGGTAAGCCACAGTGCTATTAAACCTGTATATAGTGGTATAGGATACATGTGAACCTATGTTGTTATAGTCACAAATGTGTGCATATCAATGTTATTACTTTAATGGATAGGAGACATATATTGGACCACATGGTAACTTTAAACTTCTAGCACTTTCTTTGAGCTGTTGTGGCAATGTGTATAACTTAGTGGCCACTCATGATATATACCTCAGCGGCTATTGATACTATTGCTATGTGTATATAATGTCCACACACGGTGTATAAAGGACTCCAATGCTGAGGTCCTTTTCTGGCATTAGTTTAATCCATGTGTATTCCATTGTATGTAAATACTTAAAGGGACCACGTGCCATCTGCTGCACTTCACTTTTACCCAGTCAGTTTGTATTTGTAGATTCCCCTTCTAATGTACGTCTTTTATATATTTGTATGATGTAATAAATTTATGACAAGTTTATTGACCTAAACTGGATGTGTAGTATATTCTTTTTATACTAAGTGTCATACTCACGATTGCTTTTCTTGTGGATATCTATCTGGGACAACGTAGCTTCCAAAAAAACCCAGTCTACCTGGTCGAAGGCCTTCTCCGCATCCAAAGAGAGCAACATCGAGGGAGTCTGTGATCGTTGAGCATAGTGGATCGCAGAGAAGGCCTTTAAGGTGTTATCACAGGCCTCCCTGCGGGGGATGAAGCCCACTTGATTGGGATGAATAAGGTTCCCCATATGCGGACTAAGGCGGTTAGCTATTAGCTTAACGTACAGTTTCGTATCCGTATTAAGGAACAAGATCGGTCTGTAACTGGAGCAGAGCGTGGCATCTTTACGTTCTTTAGGAATGACCATAATATGCGCCTGGAGAAACGTGGGGGGAACACAACACCAGTGGAAATAGAATTAAACGCCTTCAACAATGGGGGGATCAGCTCCGATTTCAAGGTCTTGAAGAATCTAGCGGTGTAACCATCCGGACCGGGACTTTTACCACTCGGGAGAGCGGAAATACCCTCCTCTAACTCCTGAGCTGAAAAAGGCGCCTCAAGCAGAGACCCATCTGCGGGAGAAAGGGAAGGAGGGGCCGTAGCCACAACATACTGTGAAAACGAGAGAGCGGCAGCGGGGGCCGGATGGACAGATCCCGGCGGGGGCAGATGATAAAGCGAGAGATAATACTCCCAGAAAGCATAGGCGATATCAGCAGTGTTATGAGTGAGTTGCCCTGAGGATGTTTTGATGGAGAGCACATGGGAGGCTGCATGGCGCTCCCTCACCGCCCTCGCCAGGAGATGTCCCGCCTTGTTTCCCCATTCATAGATGGAACGCTGGCCCAGTTGCCGCAACCACTGCTACTTGTACTCAAGCAAAGACTTGAGCTCCTGATGGGTGGCCGTCAGAGAGGCCAAAGTCAACTGTTGAAGCGACTGTTTATGCTGGGCCTCCAGGGATGCCAGGTCATTCAGAAGGGTCTGGAACCGCTGCCCAGCTACTCTCTTCAAGCATGCTCCATGTTTCATCAGGACACAAATCAAATCAAAAAGGCTTTATTGGCACGTCCGAATAGATATTTGGCATTGCCAAAGCTATTAAAGTGGGGGGGGGGGAGTTGGACTCGGGTGGGTGAGTGGTGGGGGTGGGGTGGGTCGTTTGGGGTATAACAGTCCTTGGAGTCTCATCTTCTTCTTTGTTGGTGACTGCTATATGGGGAGGTGGGGGTGGGTGGGGTGGGGTGGGTGTATTGGGATAAATATAACAGTCCGTGGAGTCTCATCTTCCTCTTATTTGGTGACAGCTGGACACGTATTGGGCAGCGATCTCCACAGTGGCCTTTTCTTCTCCCAGTAGGATGTAGAGTTTCCTCTTCTCGTCTGCAGATATGAAGTCTGGGATGTGGGCAGAGAGTCTTTGGTAGTAGACAGCCCTCACAGCTGAGTATTTGGTGCAGTGTAGCAGGAAGTGGGTCTCGTCTTCTAGGGCCCCCTGGTCGCAGTGCTGGCACAGTCTGTTCTCCCGTGGCTTGTACGTCTGCCTGTATCGCCGCGTCTCTATCTCTAGGTTGTGGGCGCTCAGTCTGTACCGGCTCAGGGTCTGTCTGTGCTTGGGGTGGTGTATTCTCTCCAGGTAGGTGGCCATGGTGTAGTCCCTTTGTAGGGATTGGTACACGGTGAGTTTCTTGGAGTTATTTATTTCATTTCTCCATTCTTCAATGTACCGCTCTCTGTTTGCCTCTGTGGTCGCCTTTATTTCGGCCTTGGTTATCATCTGTTGGTGACACCGCAGAGGACACATTTCAGAGCCTCCCACTGAGTAGGTGGAGCAGTGTCATCCTCCAAGTTGTCCTGAAGAAAGTAGGACACCAAAAGTTTCAAATCTTCCAAGCATTGAATGTCAAGAAGGAGCGACTCATTAAGTCTCCAGGTATTAGCATGGGGACCAGAGGAAGAAGGGGGACGGAAGACACAAGTGACCAAAGAGTGGTCAGAAAGGAAAGCAGAATCGATCTTAGCAGAGGTAACCAATGAAAGGAGGTCATGCGAGATGAAAACCTAATCAATTCTACTATACGAGTTAGGAGTCGGAGAAAAGGAGTAGTGCCTATCAAGCTGGTGAAGGATCCGCCACACATCACACAGCAACATGGCGTTTAGGAGTCTCCTCACTTTGTTCAGCGCACCATAAGAAATGGAAGACCAACCTGAGGAAGTATCAAATAAGGGGTTAAGAGGAAGATTAAGGTCACCACAAACAATCAACTGACCCCTAGCGAAAGACTGCAGGGCAGCCAGGGTAAACAAAAGAAAGGGAACCTGGTCAGAGTTGGGGGCATAAATATTAGCAACGGTATAGACTGAGCCATAAATTTCACAAATCAAAAACAAGTATCTAGCTTCCCCATCAGCCTTGGAGTCTAACACTTTTATGGGCAAATTCTTGTGAAAGAAAGTGGCCACTCCACAGACCTTACCTGAGGGACTACTACTATGGAACCACTGTGGGAAGTACCGATTCCTGATCACAGGGACACGATCAGAAGCAAAATTTGTCTCCTATAAACACAGAACCTGCACTTTCCGTTTGTGCGCATCATACAAAATCTGGGACCGCTTCTCAGGGACATTTAGACCCTTGACATTAAACGAAGAGATTGACGGAAAAGAAAAATTGACGAGAGATTTCAGCGCAAGATTGTGCGGATGGTGGATAAAGAACCTCAACTAACAGCCAAACAAGTTCAAGCTGCTCTGCAGTCCAAGGGTACACCAGTGTCAACCCGTTGGGAAAAGGCATCAACATAGAGTTTACAGGGAAAAAAAAAGAGGCCTTCAAAGAAAAGAACATGGTCCCTACAGTCAAACATGATGGAGGTTCCCTGGTGTTTTGGGGTTGCTTTGCTGCCTCTGGCACTGGACTGCTTGACCGTGTGCATGGCATTATGAAGTCTGAAGACTACCAACAAATTTTGCAGCATAATGTCAGGCCCAGTGTGAGAAAGCTGGGTCTCTCTGAGGTCATGGGTCTTCCAGCAGGACAATGACCCAAAACACACTTCAAAAAGCACTAGAAAATGGTTTGAGAGAAAGCACTGGAGACTTCTAAAGTGGCCAGCAATGAGTCCAGACCTGAATCCCATAGAACACCTGTGGAGAGATCTCAAAATGGCAGTTTGGAGAAGGCCCCCTTCACATCTCAGGGACCTGGAGCAGTTTGCCAAAGAAGAATGGTCTAAAATTCCAGTAGAGCATTGTAAGAAACTCATTGATGGTTACCAGAAGCGGTTGTTCGCAGTTTTGTCTAAATGTTGTGCTACCAAGTAATAGGCTGAGGGGGCCAATACTTTTGTCTGGCCCATTTTTTGAGTTTTGTGTAAAATGATCAATTATTTGACTTTTTTTTTTTTTTCATTCTCTTTTGTATTTTTTCATTGCAAGCAAAATAAATGAAGATATTAATACCAAAGAGTTTGTGCTTGCAATCATTTTCTGGAAGAACATGAGTATTATCTGACAGAATTGCAGGGGTGCCAATACTTTTGGCCAACACTATAGATAGATTATTTTATAAAGATCACACCCTATAACAAGACTATTCCCACTTTTTATAAACATAAATAATTTTATACCACACAGTGGGTATTCACAGCCACCACTCACACTTTTGTCACGACCTGCCAAAATCCCCACGCCTATGCTTGAATCTCTGTCTTACTTAAGAGGTGCAAGTCTACTACTCTCTCAATACATCAGGGTGCCCTGTCCATTCTGTGGCTTGGCAGCAGGGTCGGACTGGCCTGCCGGGGAACCGGGGAATCCCCCGGTGGGCCCCCGAGCCTGACTATTAGTTTTATCTAAATGCACTTGTCAGGGGCCCGATCGGGATCTTCAGGGGCCCGATCGGGATCCTGACCATGCCAAAATGGGCCCCTGTACCAATCACTGTGAGTGTGTGTCTGCTCCCTGCACTGTACCCTGCCGTCATGTAGCAGGAGCTGTGCTGCCCCTCCCCCACACAGATCGGAGTGTGCAGGGGGAAGTCTGCCGGCTGCTGTAAATGAAGAGCTCTCACCATTGCCAGACAGGACAGACAGGACACAGCCAAATGTAAGTAAATTTTTTGGGTAAAATATGTATATTTAATGTGTGTATATTTGTGTAAAGTGTGTGATATACTGTGTGAGTCCTGTATATATGTAGATTGGTGTGTGTATGAATGTATGTTATGCCAGGGGCCACTATGGGACATAATACTGTGTGCAGGGGCCACTATGGGGTATAATACTCTGCAGGGGCCACTATGGGGTATAATACTCTGCAGGGGCCACTATGGGGCATAATACTGTTTGCAGGGGCCACTGAGGGACATAATACTCTGTGCAGGGGCCACTATGGGGTATAATACTCTGCAGGGGCCACTATGGGGCATAATACTGTGTGCAGGGGCCACTCTGGGGCATAATACTGTGTGCAAGGGCCACTCTGGGGGATAATACTGTGTGCAGGGGCCACTCTGGGGCATAATACTGTGTGCAGGGGCCACTCTGGGGCATAATACTGTGTGCAGGGGCCACTCTGGGACATAATACTGTGTGCAGGGGCCACTATGGGACATAATACTGTGTGCAGAGGTCACTCTGGGGCATAATACTGTGTGCAGGGGCCAGTAAGGGACATAATACTGTGTGCAGGGGCCACTAAGGATTATGTCCTACTGAGCAAAACACAGATAATGCTGGGTTCACACCAGCGTCTGGTCTCCATTCTGAGGTTTCCATCTATTGCACGCAGTAGACGGAAACCTGTCGGTTCGAGTCCGGCTGTGAGCGCCGGTGAGCGTTTTATGCTCTCTGTGTCTGGTTTAAAAAAAAAAAACGGTTTCACCACAAAGTCCTGCATGTCCGACTCTGTGTCTGGTTAAAAAAAAAAAAAAAAAAAAAAGTTTCACCGCGGTGAGCACAAAACGCTCACAGGAGCTTACGGACGCACACTTCATTTGAATGGGTTTGAAAAATGCCTGCAGGTTTCCGTCTCCTGTCCAGTTTCAGGCAGGAAACGGAAACCTGAAAGCGGAGACCCCGGGTGCAGATGTGAACGAGCCCTTAAAAACACTTTCTATTTTTTTTAAGCACACTGCCGATCGGAGTGTGCAGGGGGAAGTCTGCTTGTCCCAGTGTCTCCCAGTGAGGTCCAGTCCGGCATGTAACTACCAGCAGAACTTCAGGACCGGAGCACTGGGATCAAATGAGTGTGCTTTGTTTTTTATCTCCCCGGACTAATTATAAACAAAAAAAAAAAAATTATGCTGGACAACCTCTTTAAAGTGTGGGGCATTTGGGGGGAAATTTAAAGGGGTTGTCCAGTCATAATTTTCTATGGTTTATCATCAGGATAGGCTATAAATCTGTAGGGGACCGACACCCAGCCCTCAGACCGATCAGCTGTATGGAGCCACTTCTGGCACCAGTCCTGTACACAATATGGGGCCAGAAGCAGAAAGCTCTGTCCACTGTATATCAGTCGGCACCTTCTCTGTCAGTGGGAGCTGAGCTGCAGTGAATCTGCCAGGCAACTATACAGTGGATGAAGCTTTCTGCTCCCAGTCCTGCATTGTGTACAAAACGAGTACGGAAACGGAAACATTGTATGGCGGGTGAGCAGCATGGCTCCTGATATGTTATTACCTTCAACCGCCCTGTCTTGGTATCGCTGGTTTGCAGGGATTCTGATGTTGGGCCCCTAGAAATAATTCCACTGGTGGGCCCTAGACACCCCAGTCCGACACTGCTTGGCAGGGGGAGTGCTCTGAGGTCCTTTCTCAGATTGTCCTCAGACTCCAAAGAAAGGCACTTTTAGACTGCACAGGTCTTTATCTTTTGGCAGCTATACATTCCCTGCCTTAGGGATGCAACACAGTATTATTTGTCTCTGGCTCTATACCTGCACTCTTTACAACCTTCCACCTTAGTAGCTAGATGAGCACTACTGTTTTCCACATTCCAGAACTTGCTGGCTGCAATATAACAATGTCCCACAGTGGATCAGCCCATTTCTACAGAAAATATACAGATTTAAGAACTATATAGATAATAGTATAGAAATATTACACATGCATCATAAATATAATATATACAAGTTTGCAGTGTTCTCTGGGATGCTGCAATTGCAAATTGAAAACATCAATTTTATTCAAACAGCCTTATAGTCAGCCTATTCCCTCCTCAATGTTTCTGTTGTCCACAGCTCCCTGACTGCTAAAGTTTCTCTTATCTGACCTCTGTGTTGCTGCCTTCTCCAACTACTTTTTTTTTAACTGACCTGCACAGATATGTCTTCTTAAGCAATTCCCAGGAGTTTCCAAATACACAGCAGTAACTGGAAGATAATCAAAACAAGCTACCTGAATCACACTGCTCCAGCTGATCGAGTCTAACGCTTTTCTGAAGTTTTCACCAAAACCCGCCTTGAGGCCGGTTGGATTTTAGTAGAATTCTCGCCCAGGTTACCAAACTGAACTAGTGTAAGAAAATAGGCGCACTAGCAGACAAATAGCAGACCAGCAAACAGCAGATTGGAACTTTCAAGCCATGTGACACAAGGCGATCGCAGGAATATGCAAATCAGCAAAATAATCGTGTCCAGGCATAGGGTCAAAGTCTAGACAAATCAATAAGAAATTGGATATCAAAGAAAACAAGCCAAAGTCATTCACCAGGAGTAGAGCAGATAAACAGGTGACTACAGAGCTCACAAACCTAACTGCAGTTAATAGTAAGAATCTGAGAATTTCTGAACATAGTGTAAATTCCTTGCCACTAAGCACTCAGTATTACACAGCACTCTGTTTGGCTCATCTTAGGGTACGTTCACACGGGGTTTTTTTGGATCGGAACCTGAGGTGGAGGCCACCTCAGGTTCAGATCCAAAAGCCACTTAGCCACGTGCACTGCATCGGCATCCAGCCCTGCACTCTGCTCCAGATTAGGCCCAATGAATGGGCCTAGTCCGGAGGAGGGAGTGTCTTCAGGCCGAATCGTGAGGCGACTCGGCCTGAAAAATGAGCATGTCGCTTCTTTCTTCCGGCTCCCAGAATGAGAGCTGTCTTTTTGGTAAGGATTTTGAGGTGGATACGGCCTCAAAATCCTGACCAAAAAACCCAGTGTGAACTTACCCTTAGCGCTCTGACTTCAGAGACAGCTAAAGCTTCACTTGTAAGAATAACAACCTTAAAGATGTGAGCAGTGCTGCACTGAAAAGTATGATGGCTGCAAGTAGGATTACACATGTTGATACTCCTTACAGCTGATATGGTGACCGGCAGATAAGTGATAGATAAGTATAGAAAGTTTTAATCACGTTTTGTTAAAGTTTATAAATGTTAAATATTTTTTTTAAAAAATCTATTTCTGTCTGTTTCTTTGGATAGACACAAAAGTATGGTATACTACATTTCTGTGTCCTTCAAAAAAACAGAAATGGATTTGTTTCTTTAACATTGATATCTATGTAGACAGATGACTTTGCCTCAGTTTGTCTCCTTTTTTTTTCTCTTTGCATCATTTAAACCTGTGGGGGAAAAAAACGTGATCTGAAAAGAGCTTTAGATAAAAAATGGATTAGTTACTGTAGAACAGAAGAGTAGGACAAACCACGCTTTTGTGTCCCACAGGAGAATGGACAGAAAGTTTTCAGTTACATATACTGTATACTATATATCTATCTCTCTCTATATATCTCTCTCTATATATATATACTGTATATGTATATACTGTGTGTATGTGTGTATATATATATCTTCTATCTGTTGAAAGTTTGAATTATTATTAGTATGAATTTATTGCAGACAGTATATCCAAATTATATAGACTATTCACAATTCTCCACTTTGAGAGTCAAATTCAAAATTATTTGATGCTAGACTGTATGGCAGTGACAGTGGGGAGATATGAGTGACAAAATTAATGGCACCAATATCTCCAGCACCGAGGCACATACCAGGAAAGCTGACAGTGAAAGCTGCACTCAGTTTTCTAGTGGTATATAATAGGACATCTGGCTTACACAGTACTACAATATATTTCTTGTACATTACTGTAGAGATATATTTGGCAGGTCTCTCACATCTTACATATCTAGTATGAGACTGTTCTCAGGAATTATCTATATTACGCTGGGTTCACACTAGTGTTCGGGTCTCTGTTCTGTGGTTTCCGTCTTCTGCATGCAGAAGACGGAAACCTGTCAGATCGGTCCGGCCGTGAGCGGTGGTGAGCGTTTTATGCTCTCCGCCACAAAACCGTTTTTTTTTAAACCGGACACAGAGTACTGCATGTCCGACTCTGTGTCCGATTTTAAAAAAAACTGTTTCGCGGCGGTGAGTATAAAACGCTCACCGCTGCTCACGGCCGGACATCTTTCAAACCCATTCAAATGAATGGGTTTGAAAGAGTTCTGCATGTTTCCGTCTCCTGCCTCTGTTTTGTGCAGGAAACGGAAACCTGCAGAACGGAGACCGGGTGCAGATGTGAACGAGCCCTTAGCCATGTACAAACACAGATGACTTCAATAGGCAATAGCTTTGAAATAAAAAAAAAAAATCAGAAAAAGATATTCTTACCCCCCTTTCAAAGTCGTACTCGTAGTATGTAATCTTGTTCTCTGTGAGTACAAATAGTCTCTTCTTGTAGTTTAGAGGTGATGTCTTACGTTTTTGCTGTGACCGTTTTAAAAAAATGCTCTCCAGAATACTAGCAGTAGCTGTGGCCATGGCATATATTTCTTAAATGCTGTATACAAGAAGACTCCTGATATTTAACTATACAGTCAGTGTGTCTTACAGAATTATTAGCTGGTAATCAATATACTGAATTTAGACTTCTTAGAATCTTTTGTTCTCAGACTTGCTTTTACATATTTCATTTTCCTGAGGTCTCCTCCACTGTATAAGAAACCTGAAAAAAAAAAACGAAAATCAGTGTCTTACTTTTTTTTTTTTTTTTTTTTTTTTTTTATAGCTATCTCTCTACATTATATATAAAGCTCAAATATACTGCAGTATTGAAAAGTCAGTCAGTTGAGAACCCTAAGGGCTAGTTCACATGGGGCAAGTTGGCAGCGGATTTTGACGCGGAATCCGCCTCAAAATCTGCTGCTCCCATTGACTTCAATGGGAGCCTCTCGCTTTTTTTTTCCGCTAGCTAGTAGCGGGAAAAAGAAGCGAGCTGCCCTATCTTCCCACTGAATCAGCTGCGACGTCCACAGCACGAGGCTCCGGCCCAGTCATTTGGGCCTAATTAATTGCGGAATGCTGCGACGGGATGCCAGTGTACTGCACCGGCATCCCGTCGCGGCAGCTGCGATGAAATGTGTACATGCGGAACCCTGTATGAACTAGCCCTAAGACATGGACTCCACAATGATAATACTGTGATTCTGTCAGCCATCTGCTTCTGTTTTTACTGTCGCTTCATTGTGCCTCCTACTCCCAAGCTGTCAGCAGCAGAGAATGGGGGAAATGGGAGAGGTGAGTATTAATTATTACCGTAAGAAAGGGACATTATAATACTGGGACCACCAGAGAGGGAATTACAGAATGCAGGCTACAAGAAGGGGCATTACAATGTGAGAGCCACAATGAGGCGGAGATTATAATACGGTGGCCGCAATACGGGAGTATTGTGTGAGGGCCACAATGATGGAGCATTATACCATGGGGGCCACAATAAGGGGGATCATATAACATACTGTGGGGGGGGGTTACAAGTGAGAAATTATATTATATGAGGCCACAAGGAGGCATTATACTCTGCCAGGGTTACTAGAGGGTCTTTATACTGTGTTGGGGAAACAAGGGACTAGGTGGGGACATGGGTGCCTTAGTATATGAATTTGTAGCAGTCCACTCCACGCAGCTCAGATTTTGTCCCTTTTTGAATCCTTCGAGAGTTGGTCACTTCTGCACTTGATAATTTTAATTCCTCCTTGCCAACATTCTTTTATTTGATATTTTTGTTAGGGAGTATATTAACCACTTCAGTACCGGGCCAATTTGTGGTCCAGGACCAGACACATTTTAGGTTTATTTTGTATGTGCGGTTTTGAGGTCTGTAACATTTTTCCCGTATGTCTCAGTCAACTAATTTTTGCGTCTTTTTTTCGGGGACACCTAGGGCTTTATTTTTATGTTTATTTTCGAATGTGTTTTAATTTTTTTTATATCCAGGAAAATATAAACAAAATAGGAGGGAAATTGTGTCTGATTTTCAATTTATAATTTTTTTTTTAATTTAATAACACAAAGTGTCACTGAAAAACTTTATAAAATAGTTTTTCCTCTCCGTTACGGTAATTTTTATTTTGTATGGTGTTGTCGGGGGTGGGGCTATAACCTTTAATAACAGCGTTTTATTAGCGTATTATTTATTTATTATTTTATTTACATTTTTTAAACTTTTATTATATTTTTATTTTTTTTCCCAGATTGTGTCCCCATAAGGTGATAAGAGACCTTTGGGAACATCTGATCACTTATTTTTTTTGTACTGGAGGCTGATTTCTCCTATAACTGGGGCTGGTACATTTAGCCTCAGTTGCAGGAGAAATCCAGTCTCCTGCACACTGTATATACAGCTTACTGAGCTGATCTGGGGTCCTGTAGGACCCAGCAGCTCTTGTAAGACTCTGCTCCCGGCGGATCACGTGTCCGCCGGGTCAGAGGGCAGCTGAATTATGGCTGCGTCCATAGCCGTGTATACAGCGCTCATTGAGCGCTCTATACACAGCGATCGAGAAGGCAGGGGAGGTAATAAATCTGTCCTGTCTTCTCTCTGGGAGCTCCGGCTGAAGTTACAGCTGGCTCCTATTGAAAGCAGCTGCACGATCTCCGTGCAGCTGCTGTGTTCTGACTGGACGTACAGGTACGTCCTGTCAGAACTAGGCAACCACTTCCTGGACGTATATAGTCTATGGGCGGTCCGGAAGTGGTTAAAGGGGTCGTCCAGGCATAAATTGTTATGGTTTATCCTCAGGATAGGCCATAGCTACCTCACCTGTAGGCGTCTAAAGAGCAGATGGAGCTTTCTGCTTCCAGGCCTGCTTTGTGTACAGAACAGGGGCCAGAAGTGGCTCCGTACAGCTGATCTGGCCATCTGGCTGAGAATAGGCCCTAAAAAAGATTCACCCTGGACAACCCTTTTAATATGCATCACACAGTTTAATGTCCCCCTCACAGATTGTCAGCCCCCATCACTGCTCCCACACAATATAATGAATGGCCCCATCACTGTTCCCCTTACAAGTATGGGGAACCAGTGAAAAGGCCATTGCATGGGGAGACCAGTAAAGTGACCATAAAAAATATGGCCCAGGCATCCCCTTAAAAGAGGTTGTCCATAAACTGGTGTGATAACTGTGGCGGCCACCAGGGAAGTGTAAAAAAAAATTTTTTTAAAAAATAGCATACTCATTTGTCTACAGCACCCCTTTGTCTCCCGCCTGTGTCTGTTCAGACTCATGGCAACGCCTCATTTCTGGAAATCCTGTACCTAATTGGTCTTTGCGGTCACATGAGGTGCTGGACTCCCAGCAAGAAGGCGCTGGCACTAGATTGAATGGACGCTAGCAGCGGACAACGATGTGTCGGGGATGGGCAATGTACAGCCCGCGGGCCATATTCGGCCCTCTGACTGCTTCTGTCCAGCCCGCATAGCTTGTGGGATAAAAGCATAGCTCTGAAGTGTCGTGCTTTTTTTTTTTTTTTTTTTTTTTTTTAAATGTAGATTGTGAGCCCCACATAGAGCTCACAATGTACATTTTTTCCCTATCAGTATGTCTTTTTGGAATATGGGATGGAAATCCATGCAAACACAGGGAGAACATACAAACTCCTTGCAGATGGTTTTTTACTCTTGGCAGGATTTGAACACCAGGACTCTAGCGCTGCAAGGCTGCAGTGCTAACCACTGAGCCACTGTGTGGCCCCTGAAGTGTCCTGCTTTTATACTCTGGTCCTGCGCAGCTCCCTGCATGTCCCACTATGTCTCTTTAGTATTTTATTTAAAGGGGCTTCATTTTCCAGCAGTTCAAATCCGATTGGTTGAAATCCGACACGTGCGCAGTAGCGCTCCCTCTGGAGCTACTGCGCACACTCCAGTGGCACTGCCATTGAGAAAAATGACACCTGAGTTTGCGCAGTAGCTCCGGAGGGAGCGCTACTGCATACACGCCGGATTTCAACCAATTGGATTTGAACCGCCGGGAGAAGATGAGATGAAGCCAGGGAAGAGCCAGGACTGGAGGGCGTCGCCAAAAGAAGAAGAAAGAAGAGGTAGGCATGCCAGAAGTCAGATCGTACATCACCGCCCAGGGTGCACGTTCAGGTATGATTTACCTACATGTTTTTATAGTTTTATTTTAAAACAGGACAGGGGTTTAAAATTAGAGATGAGCGAACACTAAAATGTTCGAGGTTCGAAATTCGATTCGAACAGCCGCTCACTGTTCGAGTGTTCGAATGGGTTTCGAACCCCATTATAGTCTATGGGGAACATAAACTCGTTAAGGGGGAAACCCAAATTCGTGTCTGGAGGGTCACCAAGTCCACTATGACACCCCAGGAAATGATACCAACACCCTGGAATGACACTGGGACAGCAGGGGAAGCATGTCTGGGGGCATAAAAGTCACTTTATTTCATGGAAATCCCTGTCAGTTTGCGATTTTCGCAAGCTAACTTTTCCCCATAGAAATGCATTGGCCAGTGCTGATTGGCCAGAGTACGGAACTCGACCAATCAGCGCTGGCTCTGCTGGAGGAGGCGGAGTCTAAGATAGCTCCACACCAGTCTCCATTCAGGTCCGACCTTAGACTCCGCCTCCTCCGGCAGAGCCAGCGCTGATTGGCCGAAGGCTGGCCAATGCATTCCTATGCGAATGCAGACTTAGCAGTGCTGAGTCAGTTTTGCTCAACTACACATCTGATGCACACTCGGCACTGCTACATCAGATGTAGCAATCTGATGTAGCAGAGCCGAGGGTGCACTAGAACCCCTGTGCAAACTCAGTTCACGCTAATAGAATGCATTGGCCAGCGCTGATTGGCCAATGCATTCTATTAGCCCGATGAAGTAGAGCTGAATGTGTGTGCTAAGCACACACATTCAGCACTGCTTCATCAAGCCAATACAATGCATTAGCCAGTGCTGATTGGCCAGAGTACGGAATTCGGCCAATCAGCGCTGGCCAATGCATTCTATTAGCCCGATGAAGTAGAGCTGAATGTGTGTGCTAAGCACACACATTCAGCACTGCTTCATCAAGCCAATACAATGCATTAGCCAGTGCTGATTGGCCAGAGTACGGAATTCGGCCAATCAGCGCTGGCTCTGCTGGAGGAGGCGGAGTCTAAGGTCGCTCCACACCAGTCTCCATTCAGGTCCGACCTTAGACTCCGCCTCCTCCGGCAGAGCCAGCGCTGATTGGCCGAAGGCTGGCCAATGCATTCCTATGCGAATGCAGACTTAGCAGTGCTGAGTCAGTTTTGCTCAACTACACATCTGATGCACACTCGGCACTGCTACATCAGATGTAGCAATCTGATGTAGCAGAGCCGAGGGTGCACTAGAACCCCTGTGCAAACTCAGTTCACGCTAATAGAATGCATTGGCCAGCGCTGATTGGCCAATGCATTCTATTAGCCCGATGAAGTAGAGCTGAATGTGTGTGCTAAGCACACACATTCAGCACTGCTTCATCAAGCCAATACAATGCATTAGCCAGTGCTGATTGGCCAGAGTACGGAATTCGGCCAATCAGCGCTGGCCAATGCATTCTATTAGCCCGATGAAGTAGAGCTGAATGTGTGTGCTAAGCACACACATTCAGCACTGCTTCATCAAGCCAATACAATGCATTAGCCAGTGCTGATTGGCCAGAGTACGGAATTCGGCCAATCAGCGCTGGCTCTGCTGGAGGAGGCGGAGTCTAAGGTCGCTCCACACCAGTCTCCATTCAGGTCCGACCTTAGACTCCGCCTCCTCCGGCAGAGCCAGCGCTGATTGGCCGAAGGCTGGCCAATGCATTCCTATGCGAATGCAGACTTAGCAGTGCTGAGTCAGTTTTGCTCAACTACACATCTGATGCACACTCGGCACTGCTACATCAGATGTAGCAATCTGATGTAGCAGAGCCGAGGGTGCACTAGAACCCCTGTGCAAACTCAGTTCACGCTAATAGAATGCATTGGCCAGCGCTGATTGGCCAATGCATTCTATTAGCCCGATGAAGTAGAGCTGAATGTGTGTGCTAAGCACACACATTCAGCACTGCTTCATCAAGCCAATACAATGCATTAGCCAGTGCTGATTGGCCAGAGTACGGAATTCGGCCAATCAGCGCTGGCCAATGCATTCTATTAGCCCGATGAAGTAGAGCTGAATGTGTGTGCTAAGCACACACATTCAGCTCTACTTCATCGGGCTAATAGAATGCATTGGCCAGCGCTGATTGGCCAGAGTACGGAACTCGACCAATCAGCGCTGGCTCTGCTGGAGGAGGCGGAGTCTAAGGTCGGACCTGAATGGAGACTGGTGTGGAGCGATCTTAGACTCCGCCTCCTCCAGCAGAGCCAGCGCTGATTGGCCGAATTCCGTACTCTGGCCAATCAGCACTGGCTAATGCATTGTATTGGCGTGATGAAGCAGTGCTGAATGTGTGTGCTTAGCACACACATTCAGCTCTACTTCATCGGGCTAATAGAATGCATTGGCCAGCGCTGATTGGCCGAATTCCGTACTCTGGCCAATCAGTGCTGGCCAATGCATTCTATTAGCTTGATGAAGCAGAGTGTGCACAAGGGTTCAAGCGCACCCTCGGCTCTGATGTAGGAGAGCCGAGGGTGCACTTGAACCCTTGTGCACCCTCAGCTCTGCTACATCAGAGCCGAGGGTGCGCTTGAACCCTTGTGCACACTCTGCTTCATCAAGCTAATAGAATGCATTGGCCAGCGCTGATTGGCCAATGTATTCTATTAGCCTGATGAAGTAGAGCTGAATGTGTGTGCTAAGCACACACATTCAGCTCTACTTCATCGGGCTAATAGAATGCATTGGCCAGCGCTGATTGGCCAGAGTACGGAACTCGACCAATCAGCGCTGGCTCTGCTGGAGGAGGCGGAGTCTAAGATCGCTCCACACCAGTCTCCATTCAGGTCCGACCTTAGACTCCGCCTCCTCCAGCAGAGCCAGCGCTGATTGGCCGAATTCCGTACTCTGGCCAATCAGCACTGGCTAATGCATTGTATTGGCTTGATGAAGCAGTGCTGAATGTGTGTGCTTAGCACACACATTCAGCTCTACTTCATCGGGCTAATAGAATGCATTGGCCAATCAGCGCTGGCCAATGCATTCTATTAGCGTGAACTGAGTTTGCACAGGGGTTCTAGTGCACCCTCGGCTCTGCTACATCAGATTGCTACATCTGATGTAGCAGTGCCGAGTGTGCATCAGATGTGTAGTTGAGCAAAACTGACTCAGCACTGCTAAGTATGCATTCGCATAGGAATGCATTGGCCAGCCTTCGGCCAATCAGCGCTGGCTCTGCCGGAGGAGGCGGAGTCTAAGGTCGGACCTGAATGGAGACTGGTGTGGAGCGACCTTAGACTCCGCCTCCTCCAGCAGAGCCAGCGCTGATTGGCCGAATTCCGTACTCTGGCCAATCAGCACTGGCTAATGCATTGTATTGGCTTGATGAAGCAGTGCTGAATGTGTGTGCTTAGCACACACATTCAGCTCTACTTCATCGGGCTAATAGAATGCATTGGCCAATCAGCGCTGGCCAATGCATTCTATTAGCGTGAACTGAGTTTGCACAGGGGTTCTAGTGCACCCTCGGCTCTGCTACATCAGATTGCTACATCTGATGTAGCAGTGCCGAGTGTGCATCAGATGTGTAGTTGAGCAAAACTGACTCAGCACTGCTAAGTCTCTGCATTCGCATAGGAATGCATTGGCCAGCCTTCGGCCAATCAGCGCTGGCTCTGCCGGAGGAGGCGGAGTCTAAGGTCGGACCTGAATGGAGACTGGTGTGGAGCGATCTTAGACTCCGCCTCCTCCAGCAGAGCCAGCGCTGATTGGTCGAGTTCCGTACTCTGGCCAATCAGCGCTGGCCAATGCATTCTATTAGCCCGATGAAGTAGAGCTGAATGTGTGTGCTTAGCACACACATTCAGCTCTACTTCATCAGGCTAATAGAATACATTGGCCAATCAGCGCTGGCCAATGCATTCTATTAGCTTGATGAAGCAGAGTGTGCACAAGGGTTCAAGCGCACCCTCGGCTCTGATGTAGCAGAGCTGAGGGTGCACAAGGGTTCAAGTGCACCCTCGGCTCTCCTACATCAGAGCCGAGGGTGCGCTTGAACCCTTGTGCAGCCTCGGCTCTGCTACATCAGAGCCGAGGGTGCGCTTGAACCCTTGTGCACACTCTGCTTCATCAAGCTAATAGAATGCATTGGCCAGCACTGATTGGCCAGAGTACGGAATTCGGCCAATCAGCGCTGGCCAATGCATCCCTATGGGAAAAAGTTTATCTCACAAAAATCACAATTACACACCCGATAGAGCCCCAAAAAGTTATTTTTAATAACATTCCCCCCTAAATAAAGGTTATCCCTAGCTATCCCTGCCTGTACAGCTATCCCTGTCTCATAGTCACAAAGTTCACATTCTCATATGACCCGGATTTGAAATCCACTATTCGTCTAAAATGGAGGTCACCTGATTTCGGCAGCCAATGACTTTTTCCAATTTTTTTCAATGCCCCCAGTGTCGTAGTTCCTGTCCCACCTCCCCTGCGCTGTTATTGGTGCAAAAAAGGCGCCAGGGAAGGTGGGAGGGGAATCGAATTTTGGCGCACTTTACCACGTGGTGTTCGATTCGATTCGAACATGGCGAACACCCTGATATCCGATCGAACATGTGTTCGATAGAACACTGTTCGCTCATCTCTATTTAAAATAAGATTAGCGGTGCCTGAATAGCCTTTTTAAAGGCTATTTACACACATGTGGGGCTCATACAGCAAAATTTTGCTGATAGAGACGCTTTAAGAAACTTTTTTCTCCCAATCACCCCCCGCCCTTATAACAGGAGGGGAGCAGGGAGTGACCGGGGAAAGCTTGTACTACTGTACTGAAAGGACCTGTGTGTGACGTCAGACGTCACGTGACTAGGGAGGCGTGTCTTAGTGCCATGTGAAACAAGGAAAATTCAGCACCGCTGCAAGATCCTTTTAAAACTTAGCTTTTATTAGCACAGACTTTAAAATGCATGTTCCATGTGATGATGCTGTCACACTGATTTTTTCATGCTGAGAAAAGCATCCAGCTGATGCGTTTCAAGGACGTGCTAGTACTCTTAGTCGTAGCCTGCCTGTCTTAGTGCCGGCAGAACAGTGAAAGAAGATGGAGACGTGTGTCCTAAGGTACTGAGAGGGGAGGGGAATGTGAGATGCTGGGTGGAGAGTGTGTGTGTGTGTGTGTCTGTGTGTGTGTCTCTCAGTAACCTAGGGGCAGAGATGGAAGGGGAATGTTATACTGGGGCAGAGCTGGAGGGGGAACATGAAACTGGGGGCAGATGGAGGGGCAAGGGACATGAAACTGGGGGAGAGATGGAGGGGGAACATGAAACTGGGGGCAGATGGAGGGGCAAGGGACATGAAACTGGGGGAGAGATGGAGGGGGGACATAAAACTGGGGGCAGATGAAGGGGGCATTTAAAATGGCGGGACATTAAACTGGGGACAACTGGAGGGGGCATTAAACCGTGGAGGTAGCTGAAGGGGGATCTGTCTGCCTCTTGTTGCCCCCAGTGTCACCCTCCAGCTACCCTTACGGTTTAATGTCTGCTTCCTGCTGCCCAAGTTTAATGTCCCCCTCTAGTTGCCCCCAGTTTAACGTCCCATTTTATCTGCCATTAATTTATTGTTTCCCTCCAACTACTCCCACTGCTAACATCCGCCTTCAGCTGCTTTATTTTCATGTCCCTTCTAGTTTCCACCAGTATAAACTGGAGCACCAGGAGAGGGACCTAATACTGGGGGGCAGTTGGAAGGGAACATTATAATGTGGGGGCATATAATGTACGGGTGAGTGTAGAAGGATTATACTTTGTGGGGGCACATGGAAAGATGATTGAGAATGGGTGGAGTCAACACAGAAGTGGGTGGAGCTAAATTTGTCATGGCATGGCCCTCTAGAATAATCTTAATTTCTTATGCGGCCCCATGGTAAAATTAATTGCCTACCCCTGCTTTAGATTGTTTCTGTGCAAACTGTCAAGCAAAAGGTGGCAGGCTGGCTGGGCCTTTTTTTCCCTCCCATCTTCAACCTCTAATTTCTTGTAATTTTTAATATTTAGGATGTGCTCCCTGGTATGGTCTTTCAGTGCACGATGAGTCTTGCCCACATAATGTAAGATGCAGGGGTATATCAGAAAATAGACTACATCTGCAGTAGTACAGGTAACGTGTTCATATAGTTGAACCTCTTTACCTGACCCATCCTGAAAGCATTTCTTGTTGACCGGAACATGACAGACAGTGCAGATACCACATGCAAAGAAGCCAGGATATTTGAGTGTCCGAGGTTTCCCCTGAAGGCCCTCTCTTACAAAATAGCTCCACACGAGGTTAGTGATCACATTGCCCTTTCTATAGATGCGCAAAATATATTCTCTCAAATCAGTATCCAGGGTCAGTGCACACCAATGGCGGTACATTATAGTCATCATATTTAACATTAATTTAACATTAGGTTAACTCCCTCTATCTTTACGTTGCAGAAAGTTAGATCTGTCTATCCTGAGACCTTGGAGAACATGTCCAGAATATTTTCTTTCAAGGTGTATTTTTTGGTCCTTGGATCTTTTCTTGTAATCCTCTAATTTTAGAAGTTCCTGCGGAGACACATGAACCCTCCTCTTGGGATGGTTCAAATAGTGCTGGAAAGATGGGCACTACGGGAGTCCAGCAGGCTGTTAGTGGCAATCTTCTTACCATATAGATCTGTTTGTATATGGCCACTAGAGTGAATTTTAGTCTTTACATCCAGAAAGGGAGTCTGTTGCTCACTGTTTTCATATCACATTGAAAGCAACAGTTAAAAAAGCCTCCCATTGATTTTAATGGGTAGCGCGTGTATGCCGGCACCCATAGAAATCAATGGGATCTGGTTTTTACACGCTCATTCTGAACGAGTTTTACATTCAGAATGAGCGGAGCGTAACTCTGTGTGAAGGCTCCCTTATGTTGAATTCATTCTGATTCAAGCATGCAATGAAAGTCTGTAATTCTTTAATTGTGATCCCTTCCAGATAAATAGAATATTACCAATATAATGTCTCCACATAGTAATGTGTTTAGTGTAACTAGATAGGCGATCACTACAGACAATCGTTTCCTTACATCACCTGAGAAACAGGTTGGCGAAGGGAGGCGCATATTTCGCCTCATTGCTGTTCCCTGGGTCTGAAGAAATAGCCACCAAATGAAATAGGTGTGAATAAGCATAACTCTTCAATACACAAATTCTCATGATGGGGCTGTATTTCTGATCTCATAAAAGGAAATATTCAATGGCTGCACAGCCCTGCATATGTCCTGTGCTACGCTTTTCACATCGCATGTGACTAACAACTCACCTTTCTCCAGATGACCAAATTGAAGTTCCTGGAGTATCTTCATGGTGTCCTTTAGATATTTAGGTTGGTCTTACACGACTGTAATTTAAGTCCGCAATTGCAGGTATTCAATTTGCGGACACATTATATTCAGTGCGGCCTCTTATACCACTGGATATTTTATCCGTGGTGTGCCGGGCTGTGACCGAGGTCCGCATTGAATACAGCAGGTCCGCAAAGGCCGTGAATTCAAAACACTGCATGGAGTCGCCCATAGAACTCTATGGGTGCATGTGGCAGGACACGGGCGTCCGCGATGTCTATGTCTAGTATTGTTGCTGATCAGTAACTAATGATCAGTAACTAACTTGCGGACCATAAAACCAATACAGCCATGTAAGACAAGCCTAACATAGCCTCTCAATTTATGGTCTAGCAGGGCCACACGGTGGCTCAGTGGTTAGCACTGCAGCCTTGCAGCACTGGAGTCCTGGTGTTCAAATCCCGCCAAGGGCAAAAAACCATCTGCAAGGAGTTTGTATGTTCTCCCCGTGTTTGCATGGATCTTCATCCCATATTCCAAAGACATACTGATAGGGGAAAAAATCATGTATATTGTGAGCCCTATGTGGGGCTCACAATCTACAAAAAAAAATAAAAAATTATGGTCCAGCCACTGGTTACAATTCTCAGTCAGACACCCTAGTTCCGAAACAATCAGGCGTCCCTGAGGGACATCAGGGTTTTTATGACTTTTTGGTAGCATACTGTTCTGGGGTGCCTGACCGAGAGAAATATACATTCCTTCTGTGTGATAACCATGTTTTCCAAACCTTCCCGAATTAGTTGTTCATACTCTCTCAGTAATTGCTCAGTGGAGTTACTAAGGGAAACAGTGGTGGTGTTAGCAGTGGAAACACTAATGGCAGTACAGCATGGAAGAGAACATAATGGACCAGACCAAGAGATGATGTCCAAATGTGCAGGTGTAGCAGTGCAGTAAATGCAACTTAATATGGAGAGATGTTTAGAATGCACAGGGAATTCACTGAATATATATATATATATATATATATATATATATATATATATATATATGTATAATCAGTTCATTCCACTGTAATCTACACATGTATCCTGTTTATTCCATATCAAAGAAGCATCAATAATTCACTACATGCCTGTAAGTGTGACATATGTGTTCATTCCACTATTAACTACACTGATCTAATCTGTTGATTTCATGTCTAGGCAGAACAGAGAATTAACTCCATGTATGTATATGTGTTCATTCCACTACACATACAGAATAGTCTGTTTATTTAGTGTCTAGGAAGCACAGAGAATTCACTACATGCCTGAATATGTGGTTTATATGTTTATTTTATTGTAAACTACACATATAACATGTTCAGTTTATGTCTAAAATGCACAGGTACATTACTGCAAGCCTGTATATGTGTAGCGCATAGTATATTCCACCATAAACTACATATATAACCTGTGCATTCCACATCTAGGAAGCACAGAGAATTTACTACGTGTGTATGTGTGTGTATATATATATATATATATATATATATATATATATATATATATATATATATATATATATATATATACATATACTGAGTTCATCCCACCTACTCTGTTCTTTCCATGTCTGGGAAGCACCAGGAATTCACTACATGCTTGTATATGTCATTTATCAGTTCTTTTCATTATAAACTACAAATATAATCTGTTCTGTCCATGTCTAGAACACACAAGGAAATCCCCACATGCCTGTATATGTGTTATACATGTTAACTCCACCATCAGCTACACATATGACCGATTCATTCTATGTCTAGGAAGCGCATGGAATTCACTCAATACCATTTAAAACCTTGTTTATTCTTATTCTTCTTTCCTTTTCGACATTCTTTTATTACATGTTCATTACTTATACACAGCTCATTGTCAACCGCCTCAAGTAGACCCCTGGTGTTTTCACTGTAAGCCTTAACCTTGCTTTTTTCCCATATCTTACTTTTTTAAGAAAAATGACTGAACAAATAAACAAGAACAACAACCTCAAGCAGTAAAAGTAAATGTATACTTACAAATTCTTAAGTGGACCTCATAACTTATGGCATTGTTGGTTTAAGGTAGATCAGACTGGTCTCATGAAGTGAATGAAGGAAAAACATGCTGTAGTTTGAAAAGCCTTTTATTCTTCTGTTTTTTTTTGTTTTTTTTAATTTTCATAATACTCCCAGTTCCTCTTTTCGGTTTCCTGTGTCAGGAGCTGGCTCAGTTTTGATTACTGCACAAATGCGACTGAGCTGGCACGCTTACAGTACGGTGCACTACTACTAATACCGCTAATACTACTGTATATCAATCTATAATGTATCCTAAACATCTAAATAACTAAAAAATAGTTCATAGTTTAAAGTAAATCGTCACTTTTGTGACAATTAGAAGTCATTTAGACTTTAAGATTGCCCTTTGCAAAAAAAGAAAAGCCATCTGGAGCCTTCCCTGCAACTTAAGATAAAATCTTTATAAGTAAACGAAGTCAAAGAAAGTGTTTGCTTTAATCCAAGATGAACCCATTCCCTACACATGATGTAACAATATGCGAATTTCAGCATGATCTTCCCAGCACGACTTCTTATTACATCACGTACATGGTATCTGCTCAGTAGTGCAGGAGCCATGCAGAGTGCGTACAGCATACACCCTGCTGTATCACTTGTGGTCAGAGACAGCCCCTTAGATGCTGCTGTCAAACATAACTACAGCGTATAACAGATTGGATAATTACATTCAATCATTGATCATATGATCACTGATTCAAGTCCCCTAATGGGGGGAAAAAAAAAGGCCAGAAGTAATTAATTCTTTACTATCTTGTCTCACAAAAGTGATCAAAAGTCACATATACCCCCAAATGGTACCAAAATATATTGTCCTGTAAAAAATAAGCCCTCAATCAGCTCCATCAAGATAACAATAAAAATGTTATGCCTCTAAGGGTATGTTCACATGGAGTTTTTCAGGCAGATTTTTTTTTTTTTTTTTTTTAATGTAGATTGTGAGCCCCATATAGAGCTCACAATGTACATTTATTTTCCTATCAGTATGTCTTTGTAGACAGGGAGAAAATCCATTCAAACACAGAGAGAACATACAAACTCCTTAGAGATGTTGATCCTGGTGGGATTTGAACTGAGGACTCCAGCGCTGCAAAGCTGCAGTGCTAACCACTGAGCCACCGTGTTGCTGATGTAGTGGGCGGACTAGCTAGAGAAATAGGGAGGGGGAGTGTGTGAGAAATGGAGGGGGTCAAGGAGAGAGGGAGGAGAAGGAACTTGTAGGAACCAAGCACAGGATGTTAGGGATGTAAACAAATGGAGAAGATGCCAGAGGATGACTGAAAACCCCAGAAATCACTCAAAACAATGGTAACTGTATTTGGTTGCACTTATTAGCCTGTTAATAGCACTAACTGACCTTTTTTGAAAAATATTTTTTTGCCTGGCGAACTCCTTTAACAATACTACCGTATATACAATACTATATATGCTTTTAAGATTTTTAGCTTGTTTTATCATTTTGTTTCCCTTGACTTTTTCATATAATACTTTGTTCGCTCTAGCTAGCTTTAAGAAGTGTGTTTGCATCTGACTGTTGAAGAGACGCAAGGATACGTGAATGAGGTTTCCACTGAGCCCAAAGTTAGTGGTAGCGGCAGCGTGTATTTTTGGTGCGTGGACTGTGTTTGGGTGCCATTTACACTCAATTTTCAGCCTGAGTGAAGGGTGAATGCAAGTTTGATTGAGTTGACCCCTGACAGCCGCACCCATGTCCCGTGCTAGGGTGAACCATACACTCACCGGCCACTTTATTAGGTACACCATGCTAGTAACGGGTTGGACCCCCTTTTGCCTTCAGAACTGCCTCAATTCTTCGTGGCATAGATTCAACAAGGTGCTGGAAGCATTCCTCAGAGATTTTGGTCCATATTGACATGATGGCATCACACAGTTGCCGCAGGTTTGTCGGCTGCACATCCATGATGCGAATCTCCCGTTCCACCACATCCCAAAGATGCTCTATTGGATTGAGATCTGGTGACTGTGGAGGCCATTGGAGTACAGTGAACTCATTGTCATGTTCAAGAAACCAGTCTGAGATGATTCCAGCTTTATGACATGGCGCATTATCCTGCTGAAAGTAGCCATCAGATGTTGGGTACATTGTGGTCATAAAGGGATGGACATGGTCAGCAACAATACTCAGGTAGGCTTTGGCGTTGCAACGATGCTCAATTGGTACCAAGGGGCCCAAAGAGTGCCAAGAAAATATTCCCCACACCATGACACCACCACCACCAGCCTGAACCGTTGATACAAGGCAGGATGGATCCATGCTTTCATGTTGTTGACGCCAAATTCTGACCCTACCATCCGAATGTCGCAGCAGAAATCGAGACTCATCAGACCAGGCAACGTTTTTCCAATCTTCAATTGTCCAATTTCAATGAGCTTGTGCAAATTGTAGCCTCAGTTTCCTGTTCTTAGCTGAAAGGAGTGGCACCCGGTGTGGTCTTCTGCTGCTGTAGCCCATCTGCCTCAAAGTTCGACGTACTGTGCGTTAAGAGATGCTCTTCTGGCTACCTTGGTTGTAACGGGTGGCTATTTGAGTCACTGTTGCCTTTCTATCAGCTCGAACCAGTCTGGCCATTCTCCTCTGACCTCTGGCATCAACAACGCATTTCCGCCCACAGAACTGCCGCTCACTGGATGTTTTTTCTTTTTCGGACCATTCTCTGTAAACCCTAGAGATGGTTGTGCGTGAAAATCCCAGTAGATCAGCAGTTTCTGAAATACTCAGACCAGCCCTTCTGGCACCAACAACCATGCCACGTTCAAAGGCACTCAAATCACCTTTCTTCCCCATACTGATGCTCGGTTTGAACTGCAGGAGATTTCTTGACCATGTCTACATGCCTAAATGCACTGAGTTGCCGCCATGTGATTGGCTGATTAGAAATTAAGTGTTAACGAGCAGTTGGACAGGTGTACCTAATAAAGTGGCCGGTGAGTGTACATGACACATTTCTTTCTTTGATCATCATAGGCATCCTCTTGGCTACAATGTACTCCCGAGTTGCTGGGTAGGTTTACAAGTTGTCAAAGCCTCTTCTTTACTCTCATGCAAATAGACTGCCAGAGGCTTACTGATCTTTCTTTTTGAGCGAAAATACAGATAAATGGACCAGTATATTACAGGATCGCTCAAGTAAGTGTGCAGACACTGAAGTAGTCTGCAAGTCCCAAAATAAGTAGCTGTCACTAACCAGGAATAGCATTAAAAAAAAACCTACAGGATACAGAGGCATTTTATTTAATAAGTTTAATTCATAAAAGCCAAGAGACAAACAATAAACCTTCCATGAGATATTGAATTGTAAATTGACTGTTGATGAAAATAGACTAGTCTCAATAATCACATCACTGCTCCTTTAATTAAACTGGTCACATATCATATAAGCAAATATCAGCATACGGCACTTGTATCATCAAAGATAATGGTGGCAGAAAAAAATAGATGATACAAAACATTACAATGTTTATGGTAAAGGTCGACAATCAAGGTCCAAAACAACGTGATCCACATGTGGTGCATAAGATTTCACCTTCTCAATACGCACAATACTTGTCTGCCATGGAATATTATGAACTTCTTGTAACAACATACAAATTTTGGTTTTGGTAGACTCTGCCCACTTTCTCCAAATCATTCTCCGTGATCTTTCTGGATCTTGTGCAGCAATGTCGCCTTCATGTTTACTGGGATAGCAGTCCACATTGTGGTGAATATGTAGTATACCTCCAGTGTTTTTCTTCAAGACTCTACAAGCCACAATATAACCAGCTTCAGAGGTGGGAATGAGGCCCAAATTCACACGATCGGCTACATCACGCAACAACAGCTAGAGGAATAAAAGAAAAAACATGTATTATATAACCATGAGATTTTTTGGCTTACCTTCCACTCCTACCAGTGTTGATCCAGAGGAAGGCAAAGAGTCCTTATGAGGCAGTCATCTCCCCAATATTTAATCTTTAAACTACAGGGTCATCAATATACTACTACAATCACCGCAGTGGTATCCCACTAGTATCCGTAACTCAATTGGAACATATGTTCCCGTATTTTCACTTCACGTGCCTTCACAAAGCCTTCCATTAATGTCATTTATTTATGGGAAAGTATATAAATCAGCATTCTGAATATGTACACACCTTCTTGAAATAAAACAAGAAGAAGCAGGGATCAAATGAAGCAAGCAATGCTAAAATAATAAAATATTTAAAGGGGATGTCCCATCACAAGGATCCTATCTATACCTCTTGTTAATGTGGATGTAAGACTTTTCCTAAATACACTGCTTCAGCAAAACTGCTTTGTTTGTCCACTATCTTACTTTATTCAATTCATTGTTGACATAGCCCTTGACTTATCTGCTCAAAAGTCAAGTGATGTATCTGCTGCTCTCAGGGGGGAGGGAGGAGGGGCTAAGTGCAGGGAGCGAGCCTGTTTTTCTAGCTATTCCTGTGTCTACACCACGTGACCTAGCTTCCTGTTATCAGATAGGGGGGAGGAGCTGCTTGCATTTCTGAACTCTTCTTCTGTTCTCCCATTTATCAGGTTAGCTAATTCAATTGTGTTCATTATGGCAGAGACAGGCAGAATTGTGCATATAGTGTTGTTTGAGGACCTTGGATGACATCACAGGCCCTTCAGCCGCCCCATAGGATCACGCTATGCGGTGGGCGGGGCTACACAGTAATTTGGGGGTGGAGCTAAACTGCAGGTTGCATGAAACCCCGGCCACTAAATGACGCAAGAAACCAGGAAGAAAGAAGATTTTACAGCAGTGAAGACTGGTGACGTGGGAATACCCCTTTAAATGACAAAGGGTAATGTTAATAGTAAAATGTTATCCAATTTCATAAAAAGTTAGAAACTGTAAGCCAAAAGTGTTGGCCTACGAACATGGAGAACTATCATGTTTATCTGAGGATATGATTTTATCCCCTGAAACATGAATTTTAACTACCCAGATATGGATGTTACCTAGGGTGATTTTTTTGAAAAATATCTAGAGGGGAAGTTCTGCAGGACCCAGTCACTTCCAACAATGCAGGACTTGTTGTCACTGCTTCTGAAAAACCTTTACATTTACACATGTACATCTATTGACATCAGTCATAGAAGCCCCCTCTGTCTGTGACCCCTTCCTCTTGCCTCTAATGTAAAAAAACATGACTGTTTCTTTTTTGTTACCTTTGCACGCATGACTATTTCTTCTCTTAGAAAAGTAAACAAGTTTCCGTCATGGTTTTTACATGAGGGTGAATGCATATAGATACCAAAAGGAGGAGACTCTTCATCAGTTGTTAATATCCGTAGCTCTAAACGGACACTAAATAATGTTAGTGTGAACCCACCCTAACAGTGACCATAATCTAATCAGACTCCAACTAAGGCTGGTCTTACATGGCCGTAATGTAAATCCACAAATCCTTTAATTGCAGACCATTTGCAGACACATATTCAATGCGGCCTCTTACACCACTGGATATTTTATCCGTGGTGTGCTGGGCCGCAACCAAGGTCTGCAATTTATAGATCAGGTCCGTAATGGCCGGAAACTCTATGGGTGAATGCGGCAGTTCACTGGCATCTGCGGAGTCTATGTTGCTGATCAGCAACTTGTGGACCGTAAAATCATCACGGCCGTGTAAGACCAGCCTAACTGTAAGGAACAAACACAATTTGGGAGAGCAAAATCAATTTAGAGGGTCAATTTTCTGAGGTTAAGAGTTGAGTGGCTGGACATAGACGGGGAGCTCCTACTGTCAGATAGTGATACAGATATTAAGTAGGAGAAACTGAAATGGTCACCAACTTAGTATCCTTTAAAAAGAACAAGTGGTTCTGGAGCAAAATGCATTTTAATTAAAGGGAGTCTATCATTTAGAAAAGTCATTTTGAGGTAAACATACCCTGTTTCCCCGAAAATAAGTGCGGGAGGAAATCCAGAGAGAACATATAAACTTCTAGCAGATGTTGTCCTTGGCAGGATTTGAACCCAGGTTTCCAGCACTGCAAGGCTGCTAACCACTGAGCCACCGTGCTGCTCTTTTTATTTTAACCCCTTTCAAAATAATCCAAAACTTGGAGTCACAATATTCTGACACCTTTAACTTTTTTTTTATATTTCCATGTACGGGGGTGCATAAACTGTCTTTTTTGTGGGGCCAGATGTACTTTTTAGTGATACCATTTTGAGGAAGATCTGATATTTTGATCACTTTTTATTAAAAGTTTTGTGGAATATGAAATGGTGAAAATATGACGGATTGGCTCTTTTGAATTTTTTCCTACTACGGTGTTCATTTTTAGACTGGGGTTTTTTGGACGTGGGGGGTGTATAATTTATGTTCATTTTTGTTTATTTATCTTTAGTTCAAATCTAGTGAAAGAGGGGTAATATAAATTTTTATTTTTCATAGTATTTTTTTTTTTAATTTTTAACATTATTTTATTAGCCCCCACCCGAAAGGGCTTGAACCTGCAATCTTTGGATTGCAAGTCTCATAGGCTGCAATACAACTATAGAATGCTCCTGGCTGCTATAGGAACAGGTTGAGTCTTTGCGTGGTTACCTCTGCAGCATAGGCCGGCATCTTTAAAGACTCAGTACTTTTACGGTGGATGTCGGGAAGGGGTTAAGCATCAAACTAGGCGTGTCCTTAATAGGTTAAAGGCTAATTTCTTATTTTATAATCTTATTTTTAGTGCAAAAGGTTCACTTTGCAACGACAATTTTTACTTAATATAGAGTTCAAGAAATATTAAACCGAACGATTACTTATTTTTTCGCCTTGTTGTCATTGTTGTGTTACCTGTCTGTTGTCACCTTCATGAATTTGGCATTTGTGTGACACCTTGTTAATTTCCAGGTTTCTGTGCAAAGCCGTTACAGCGTAGGGATTCCACTCACATGCGTGAACAAATTCTGCGCCTGCATGGACCAGGAAGGGCAGGGTGAAGTATCCAATACCTAAAATAACAATGCACAGATAAACATTACTATAAAGTAGTTAAAAAGTCATAGCTAAGTAGTATATTAAATGGGTTATGTGAACAATAAAAACAAATAGCCTAATCAATAAGATGCAAAAACATGGCACTCACCAGAGCACTGGGGGTGCCAAGAGATGGACCCCCACAACCTGATTGCAAGTCCCTTAGACAGCAATACAAGTGTATTGCCGTCTATGGAGATTCTATACATTACTATTGCAGAGGGTCATAGACTAGTTCAAGTTACTAACGTTAAAATACAAAGCCATCCACAACCTATCCCCTCCATATATCTCTGATCTAACCTCCCACTTACCGGCCCACAAGTAACTTCAGACCCTCCAAAGACCTCCTACTCCGCTCTGCTCTTATCTGTTCTTCACACAACCTTCTCCAAGATTTCTCCCATACATCCCCCATAGTCTGGAATTCCTTACCAAGACACATAAGACTGACCCCCACAATCTCAAGCTTCAAGAAGGCCCTGAAGACTCATCTATTCAGGAAGGCCTACAACCTCCAATATCGCTACTGTCACCACATCACCATCCGAATAGCCTCTCCCCTCCCCTTCTGTCTCTAGCCCTCTTCCCTCATAGTCTGCAAGCCCTTGTGGGCAGGGCCCTCTATTCCACTGTGCCAGTCGGTCATTGTTAATATTATACTTGTATATATTGTATATATATATATATATATATATATATATATATATATATATATATATTATACTTGTATATTTTGTGTACCATAAGTAGAGATTAATATCTCTGAAGGCTGCCAGCCAAGTTGTATATGCACCTGAAGAAGGGCGACTAGCCCGAAACGCGTTGTGCTTGTTTACTGTAATTAAAGTTTTGGAAGATCTTTGGGCTGACTACTGGTTTTGTGTACACTTATCCCCATACCTCCACGCCTGTTTGGGTCAAGACCCCGAGGGACGTTTTATTCCTATTATTGCTGTGTACCTCGGTTCACAAGAGAGGAGGTAGTTGCTGCCACCACGATCCTATTTTTGGCTGATTCTGTTATTGTGGTATCTCATAACGTGAGAAGGCAAGAGGCCATTTTTTGGTCTTTATTACTTTTCATGTGTGAATTTACTACACTATCATTGGCGCTCGGTGTTTCTTCTTTTTTTTGTTTCGCATGTAAAGATGTCCGACATGTCGGGTTTTTCTGTCCGCTTGAGAAGTCGGACATCTTTACATGCGGACAGTGAAGGAAGGGCACGCAGTGCAAAAGAACACACCCGATGCCCATTTAAATAAATGACAAGTGTCACGGACACAGCTAGTGTCCGCTCCTAATGTCCGTACCAGATTTTGAGCGGACACTAGGAGCGGACACTACCTGTCGGACACCGACGGTAGTGTGAACGCCCCTTAAGAAAACTCAGAAAAGCCAGCCTTTATTGCGAGTCCAGGGTAATGCCTTTCGGCATAAAAAACGTTCCGGCCACTTTCCAGTGCTTGATAAATCAACTGTTTGAGGCACTCAAAATGTTGGCAGAAGCATGCCTGGAAGACATTGATGTCTCCAGTCCCACATGAAATAACCTGGCTCTCAGGTCTGTTATACGAATATAGCGATTGAGAGTGGAGACCCTGTCGCAGAAAGTGTCGAAATTGGCAGTGAAAAAGTCCTGTACAGGACGGAAACCTGATGGAAAATCCTATTATAGTCTATGGGGTCCGCGGGTAACCACTGTTTCAGAAGATGGCCTCCACATTGTTTGGGTCCCTCGGTAGAGACAAACAACCGAGAGCCTACTACAAGTGTGAACTTCGCCTATGTCATTCTGGGAGTTGCACAGTCTTTTGTTCTGATCTTCTGATGATCCAAATAATGGACTTTAAAATTTTAGTGTGAAGCCAGCATTAGAATTGTCAAACTACTAAAATCCTTAGTGGCAGCGTTTAAAAAGGGGGCAAATATTTATTTACAAATTGCAATGTTGCAAAATGAAGCAATAATTTAGATTTTTGATCTGAGAACGGTTTACCTTGATGACATGTGCATAAATTAATTTGGACCACTGGAAACAGGAAAGACGTACAACAAAAATATGGATTTTTTTAAATTTTTTTAAAGCAATACAGTACACAAAAACATGAAGTAAAAAGCATACGTCACCTGCATAGAGGTCAACAACTATCTCTTTGGAACACCTAAGAGTTGCCACTCTCTGTTTTTCTACTATATTTCCAGCTGAGAACATGCTCTTGGTCAAATCAAAAGTGTATCTGCAGACAAGTGAAAAGATCATGAGACATCACAAAAACGTGCAATGAATTTTCATCTGCCACAATATTTACCGAATGCCATTGTCCACATGTTCCACCCAACCATTGTCTCCAAGTAATAACGTCACATTAGGTGATCTCACGCCATCATTCAACACGCGACCTTGTTTCGCGAGCCGTTTAACTCCAAGGGAGCCGGCAACACTGGACCAAAGTTCATTACCTACAGAAGTGTAAGCAATAAGAAGTAAACATCCGATTTCTATTAAAAAAAAAGCATTATGAGCCCTATACACCACAAATTTCATTATATACCTAATTGCTTCCATATAGGGCTACCAAAGCAGTCTTCACTAAAAACGATTAGGTCACCATGTCGCTGCCAAGAATGAGGGAGGTCACGTTCCAAATCCGGTGTCCAGGTTACTCCATAGCTCTCCAACAGGCTGCATAGCTCCATACGTAATTTCTGTGCTGGGGGGTGAACCCTACCTCTTTTGGAGAGCACAGGACTCTGGAATATAGAAAACATGCAGGAAAGTTCATTCATTCATTCATTTAACAGGACGAATAAAGAAAGGGGCAATACAAAGGGCTGAGGAAGAAATTCAGAATGTCACTTTTATTAGAATATATTACAAAGCGATAAAGGATACCTGTGAAATCATGCAGAGTCTTCCTGGGGACATCGCTCTATTGATGTCTGACCCTTCAAAAGTGTTCATTGTTTGTTTTATTCCGGGGGTGATTGCCCCATTTTGCTTTCACCTTGATCCGCAGTTCACTCAGAGCAAGGGGGCAAGTACATGGTGTAGACATTTGGCAATAGTTTAGAGAGCAACACTTCCCAAAAGGCTTAGGATACAATGTCTATGTATTATATATATTCATGCTAGTTATGGCACTACCTGGACAGACTTTATATATGCAATGTATGTATAATCAGTGGCGTAACTACCGCCGTAGCAGCAGAGGCAGATGCCACAGGGCCCGGTCACAGCTGCTACCGCTGCGTTTTTTTTTCTTAATAGGCCGTTACCGGTTGGAGTTACTCTAGCTGGTAACGGGCCCTATTTACTTACCGATCTGGCAGGGCCGGGATCGGTAAGTCACACCACGGGCCCCACAAACACTATCATTATACTCGGGGGTCTTTTCAAAACCCCGAGTATAATGATCGGAGGCCTGCAAGAGGTAAGAAACATAAAAAACACTGTTACTTACCTCTCCACGATCCAGGCAGGCTTCAGGCCTAGTCGTCTGACGTCTCATGACCCCGGCCTGCGTTCCGGGTCATGTGACGTCTGAGGTCATTGAAGATGGACTACAGCGGAGGACTGCAGCAGAGCCGGGAGATAGGTGAGTAACAGTGTTTTTTTATGTTTTTCTCTCCCTGGGTCTCCGATTATTATACTCTGGGGTCTGAAAAGTTCCATGTCAAAAGTTCGCCACAGGGCCCCACCATTCCTAGTTACGCCACTGTGTATAAGGTCTCTCCTCTCATTCCCATTCTGAGTCAGAAAAGTTCACTATTTTGCATCTGATATCACCAACACAGATTTGATACATATTCCTCACTATGTCCCAGCCAGAGTGCACAAAGCCTAGAGGAAGTAAGAGCCATTGCAGAGATAATGCCTACTGGGCCCTCCAACCTATTTCTCAGCAGCCCAGGATGTATATTGCCTAACGACCACTAGTTAACAGCACATTTAAAAAGCTAGGAGCCCCCTAGTGGCAGGAGTTTCACAACAGATTTTTTGGGAAAAATCTGTGTGGAAAACATCAGATTTTTTAAATTAAAGCTATTTGCAACTATGTTCAGGATGAGATATTCTATGCATTTAAGCGAGTGACCATTTAAAAATAAAATTATGTAAAAATTAGTAACAGGGTACAAATATGTGGTGTCATGTAACCTGAGGCACATAGTGTGAGGGATGAGTGGTATGCCAAAACACAGAGCAGAGAATTCTGAATTATTTTTAGATGTGCACAAATTCACACACAAAAAAATAACACTGAAGAGGCACTTTGCTATTGCCTCTAAAGGAAACTTAAGAAAAACACTAAGGACGACGGGAGATCGGAGGAAAGTAGAGGAAGTAGAAAAGAGAACAGTAAATCCGGAAGAAGATGTGATGACAGAGAAAAAAAAAAAAAAAGTTAACCCTTTCAGGACCCAGTGTGATTGAAGCCTCAATACCAAGACCAAATTTTTACTTTTGGTATACATTCTTATACAGTGACATAACTTTTGAACTGTTTGTATAACTTTCTTTTTTTTTTAATTTTATGGACAAATCAAACTTTCAAATATATTGTTTTACTACATATGTACCCCATTTTATATTACACATAAATGATCAAAAAAAATGTAAAACGTTTTCTTCTAAATAGTCTTTTTTTTTTTGTTTGAAATTTTAACAAAATGTTCATTAAGGCCTAAAATATAGTAAATTACTTGTAAGGATACTAAAAATATCAAAGATGATTTAAACCACACTTTAAGGGCTAGTTCACATGGGCAGTGGCGTAACTACCAGGGTAGCTGCCACAGGGCCCGGGACTTTAGGGGCCCGGCCACAGCTGCTACCGCTGCGTTTTTTTCCCCCTTTACTGGCTGGAGTTACTCCAGTCGGTAATGGGTCCTATTTACTTACCGATCCTGGCAGTGGCTGGGATCGGTAAGTGACGCCACAGGCCCCACAGACATCATCATCTTTTCAGACCCCCGAGTATAATGATCGGAGGTCCAGCGGAGGTAAGGTAACATAACACTGTATGCAGGGGCCACTATGGGGCATAATAGAACACACAGGAATGCGGGGGGGGGGGGTCGGTCGGGGTCTTCATTAGGCGTCGGTCGGGGAGGGGGCCCCATGTCAAAAGTTTGCCATGGGCCCCACCGATCCTAGTTACGCCACTGCACACGGGGATTCCGTGTGTGCACATTCCGTCATGGCTACTGCGACAGGATGCCAGTGCAGTGCATCGGCATCCTGTCACGGCTTTCCGCTCCGGATTAGGTCCAAATGAATGGGCCTAGTCCGGAGGGTGCTGTTGCGAGGCGGATGCCGCAGCTGAATCAGCCGCAGCATCTGCCTGAAGAAAGGGCAGCTCACTTCTTTTTTCTGCTAGCGGGAACAAACCGCTAGTGGAAAAAAGAACGCTAGCGGTTTGCATAGACCTCTATTGTGAGGGGCAGATTTTGAGGCGGATTCCGGCCCCACAGTGCGGAACTGCAGCTTTTTTTTTTTAGGCATATTTTGCTGCGGTCTTTTGAGCCAAAGCCAGGAGTGGATTGAGAAAGAGAAAGAAGTATAAGAACTTCTAATATATTCCCCATTCCTTTTGTAGCCATTCTTGGCTTTGGCTCAAAAAGGCTAAGGCTGGATTCACACCAGTGCTGTGCGTTTGTTGCTACTGCTCCATTAACTTTTATAGGACTGAACCCATACAAAAGCCCATAGAAGTCAATGGAGTGTTGGCTACACTTGTGCAACAACGCTCTATTCACATAAAGTACTTGGGAGCTAGGCACTCACTGGTCAGGCCCTCAGCAATCAGACACTTATGCACTATCAAGTGGTGAGAATAGTGAGAATACCCCTTTAGGCTGAGGTCACACTTTGTGGAAACGCAGGTTCTTTTGTTGCAGATTTTGTTGTGTTTCTTTTTTTTTTTTTTTTTTTTTTTTTAGCAAAGCAAGAATGGCTACAATAGTTATGGGAAATATATAGGAATTAGCTGTAGGTGTCCCCCAAGGCTCTGTCCTAGGACCCCTCCTGTTCTCCATCTACACCCTCAGCCTGGGCCATCTCATAGAATCTCATGGTTGTCAATACCATTGCTATGTTGATGACACACAAATATACATCTCCGAACCAGACATTACCTCTCTGTTGGCCAGAGTTCCAGATTGTTTAGCAGCCATAGCCTCCTTTCTCTCCTCCCGCTTTCTCAAAATCAACATGGAGAGAAAACGGAGTTCATCACCTGCGCCCCACCCCGTTTGGCTCCTCCACCTGACCCATCTTTCAAAGTTAACGGAATCACACTTACCCCTGTCCCACGGGTCTGATGCCTTGGGATAACCCTTGACCCCGACCTATCCTTCAAGTTGCACATTCAAACTGTCCAACACCTCCTGCTGCCTCCAGCTCAAGAACATTCACCGAATCCGCTCCTTCCTCACCGCAGAAACTCCTAAGATGCTATTCCAGGCCCTCATAATCTCCTGCTTAAATTATTGCAACACCCTTCTCCATGGACTCCCAGCAAATATCCTGGCCCCCCTCCAGTTCACCTTAAACTGTGCTGCTTGCTTAATTCACCTCACCCCCCATTCCTCATCGGCTGCTTCCCTCTGCCAGTCCCTTCACTGGCTACCCATTGCCCAGTGAACTGAGTTCAAGCTACTAACGTTAACATACAAAGCCATCCACAACCTGTCCCCTCTATATATCTCCAACCTAATCTCCCGCTACCTGCCCACACGTAACCTCAGATCCTCCAATGACCTCCTACTCCGCTCTACTCCCATCCGCTCCTCACACAACCGTCTCCAAGATTTCTCCTGTGCATCCCCCATACTCTAGAACTCCTTACCAAGACACATAAGACTGACCCCCGCATTCACAGGCTTCAAGAAGGCCCTGAAGACTCCCCTATTCAGGAAGGCCTACAACCTCCAATAACACTATCACCACACTGCCATCTGAACTGTCTCTGTCTCCCTCTCCTTCTGTCTCTACCCCCCTTCCCTCATAGATTGTAAGCCCTCGCGGGCAGGGCCCTCTACCCGACTGTGCCAGTCAGTCACTGTTAGTATTATATCTACCTGTATATTTTGGGTACTGTATGTAAACCCCCAAATGTAAAGCACCATGGAATTAATTGTGCTACATAAATAAACAATAATCCTACTAATATTATAAATGTGAAAGTTTGGATGTTTGTTCCTCAATCACGCGTTTTTGAATGAAATCTGGCACATAGATAGATTGTAACCTCGATTAAAATACAGGCTACTTTTTAACCCAGTTAATGACATGGCTTCACGACTGTTATGAATTTATATTCACATACTATATTACACTGCTCCTGCAGCAGCCTTATCTCAGGTCTCAGGTCCCAGGTCTGTTATCTCTCTGTGTAAACACACACTAACCCTAAGTGTACATGCATTTGCATATTATCTGATCTGCTCCAGGCAGTGCAGACAAACTGACATGGGCAATCACCTTTAATCCAAATTGGCAGTTTGTCAATTTTAAATATGCCGGGAAAAAGAAAATCTAATTTGTTGCAAACAACGAGAGCTATGAAGGTAGCCAAAAGTCACAGACTTCTCCTCAAGTGGAGCTGAGAGAGATCATCGATGCAACAACACGCTCAATATATGGCGTTCCAGCGAGCTGCTGAGATACCAGAACACTTACAGGCACGGTGTGAAGAACAACTTCAGTGCCAGGCCAACTTGAGAGATGAGGAAACGCCGGAGCAGGCGGATCATCAACGACAACAACATGCTCATTATATGGCGTCTCAGCGAGCTCCTGAGATGCCGCAACAATCACAAGCACAGCACGAGGAACGAGTTCAGCGGCAGGCCAGAATGAGAGTTGCCGAAATGCCGAAGCATACAGATCATCAACACCAACAACACGTTTATTATATGGCTTCCCAGCAAGCTGCTGAGAAACCGTAACAATCCCGGGCACAGCGAAAGGAACGCGTTCAGCGACAAGCCAGCTTGACAGCTGTCGAAACGCCGGAGCAGGCGGATCATCAACACCAACAACATGCTCATTATATGGCGTCCCAGAGAGCTGCTGAGATGCCTGAACAATCACAGGCACGGTGCGAGGAACAAGTTGAGCAGCTGGACAGCTTAAGAGCTGCCAAAACAGTGTTCCAGACAAAGATCGAGGCGGCACTGGTGATTTCTCTCGCAGCATTGGGGATGCTCCCAGTGCTGTTGGAGCGCTAGGGACCGCCCCTCGTGCTGCGAGAGAACTCATTTGCATACCGAAGAAAACCGGGATTTCTACCGAACAGCGGCATGGAGAAGACATCTAGAGATAGTAGACGAATAGCCTTTCATAAGGCTATTCCTACGTGTTAGTAAAAAAAAAATAGCATTTTAATGATAGAATCCCTTTAAGCATTGTAATATATGAGCACAGAAGGGCATTATTGTGTTATATGTATTATACCTCATAGAAGTATACCTCTCCCTCATAGATTGTAAGTTCTTGCAAGCTGGGCCCTCAGTCCCATTGTGTGAATTGACTTTTACACATTAATATATCGTTTTGTCTGTACTTGAACCCTACAATTTGTAAAGTTCTGCGGAATATGTTGGTGCTACATAAATAAAATGTATTATTATTATCTGGCATTGAATTGCACTAATGTGATGTAAACATTCCAGTAAAACTGCCTACAAATAGAGAGCAAGATTTATAGATCATTGTTTCTCCTATATAACATCTGTACACAACAACAGTACCTGTCTACTAAGAAGACCTTTACTAAGACCTTGTTTTCGTCCTTCTGCAGGAAAGAACATAACCTTCCTGTGTTGTTTCATTCCATGGATTAATAATTACATTATCAATGTGTGCTTATTATAATAGTGGTGACACCTGATTGAGGGCATTGAGTTACTGGATCAAGATTATATAAGACTATAAAACTCTTCCACTAGCAAGTCATACGGCATTTTACTACCAAACTGCCGTGTGCCGTGTGTTTGCTTTCCATGTACTTTTGCTGCCATCTAGAGTTCATGTGGCACAAGTGACACTAAAGAATAACTATCTGAAGCTGTAAAAGGCTATGGACACCTGTGTACTTGAAAAAACAAACAAACCATAGAACACGCAAGTTCCTGTAGTAAAAAAAAAAAAAAGCAAACTTACGCTAGGTTCACACTAGCGCCCGGAGTCCGTTCTGAGCTTTCTGTCTTCTGCATGCAGAAGACGGAAAGCTGTCAGATCGGATCCGGCCGTGTGCGCTGGTGAACGTTTTATGCTCTCCGCTGCGAAACCGTTTTTTTTTTTTTAATCGGACACAGAGTACTGCATGTCCGATTTAAAAAAAACGGTTTCGCGGCAGAGAGCATAAAACGCTCACTGCCGCTCACGGCCGGACATCATTCAAACCCATTCAAATGAATGGGTATGAAAGAGTCCTGCAGTTTTCCGTCTCCTGCTCAGTTTTGTGCAGGAAACGGAAACCTGAATGAACGGAGACCGGCGCAGATGTGAACGAGCCCTGAGTCCCCAGTTAAAAATATAGAGAAGGAAGGTGCTTGAGCAATTAAGTTCCCAGCTTGTTAATGTGTATTCCTGAATACTGTTATGGCTAGTACATTTACCACATCTCCAGCTGTCCCTTCGCTGCCATGCACCAGTTCCTTCTTGCGTCTGTGGCCACTCAGCTCATACTGCAGCAGTATACTGGGAGGAAGACAATGAGATTGGGAGGAGCAGTAGCTGTAAGGATCTCTATCAGACTTTCTGGGGCTTGCATTGTTTTTTCGGGACACATTGTACTTTTGGTTGATATATTTTGTGCTTAATTATGAAAAAATAGGAAATTTGGTGGAAATTTTAAAAAGTTTGAAATGATGTGCATTGCATACAGATAGTCATAGCAACAAAATTATATCATAAATCTCAAGTCCCAGATCTCTGCTTTATGTCGGCATCAAACTTTAATCAGTCTTTTATTTTTTACGGACATTATAAGGTTTACAAGTCAAACAACAATATTCAAATTTTTCAAGAACATTTCCAAAACCATTTTTTAAGAGACTCATCCAGTTACAAAGGGGTTTTGAAAGCCCCCTGTATTAGAAACCCCTATAAATCATCCATTTTGAAAAATGCACCCCTTAAATAAGTCGAAACAACATATAGCAAGTATTTAAGTGTTTAACAGGAGTTATGACAAAATGGAGGTGAAATTTACACTTTTCATTTTCTTTTAGTAATATTTTCGTTTAGCCCTAGAATTTACACATTCGCAAGGGGTTAAAGGACAAAATGCATCCCACAATGTGTTAAGCACAGTACCCCACATGTAGGTGTAAACTGATATATGGGCACACAGTGAGATGCAGAAGAAAAGGAGAGCCAATGAGCTTTTGGAGGGCAATTTTGCTGTGATCAGTTTTAGGCACCATGTTGCATTTACAAAGCCCTTGAGGTGCCAAAACAGTGGAAAAATCTAGAAAGTGACCCCATTTTGGAAACTAGACCCGTCAAGGAATTTATCAAGGGATATAGTGAGTATTGTGACCCTACTGGTTTTTCACTGAATTTATTACCATATGTTGCTTTAGCCTCAAATTTTTCACCTTCACAAATAGTTAAAGGTAGGGTTGAGCGATCGTGTTCGGAAAAGATCGGATACCAATCGGCGATTGAGAAAATTTCACGATCGCGATCAGAATTCCAAACACGATCTTTTTAGGTGGGATTGAGATCGGTACTATTTCCCACAATGCTTTGCTTAGCCTTCACACTTAGTATACGCTCCGCTCATTCTGAGTGGAGTGTATACTCAGTGTGAAGGCTGCGCTGCGGTTCCATAGGAATGAATGGAAGCAGCTGGCACATAGCCTTAACCCTCTGCGAGCCGGCTGCCTCCATTCATTCTAATGGGAGACTAAACTAACATCTCTAGTAGCTACTTACCTCCAGAAATGGCTGCTCCGGTGCCCGGTGTTCTCCTTCTTCGCCTCGCTGCCGCTCCACGCTGCTCTTCTCGCCTCGCTGCCGCCGCCTCCCGGGTTAGTGTTTAAAGAGCTAGGAAGAAGGCAGGGCTTGTGGCTTAGGAGAGTGTGGGCGGTTACAGGGCGGGGAGACGTGACATCTCCCCTCCCAGTACCCGCCCACACTCTCCTAATTCGCCCACACTCTCCTAATCTGGGAGGCAGGGGGCAGTGAGGCGAGAAGAGCAGCATGGAGTGGCAGCGAGGCGAAGAAGAACACCGGGCACCGGAGCAGCCATCTCTGCAGGTAAGTGGACACCAGGGGGGACTAAGTAGCCAGAGGATTAAAAAAAATCCTCTGGCTACTTAGTGATTCACTACACAGCGTGGATTCTAACAATTAAAGCGTCAAATTGTTAGATTCCATGCTGTGTAGTGAATAGGATTGCTTTTAAAATCTGATCTCCGATTAGTGAAAAAATCCCATTGACTTGCATTGGGATCGGAATTGGGGTCGAGATCGGGTTCGAATGAAAAATGATCAGAAATCGGATTCTAAAATCGATCCTGAAAAGTCAAGATCGGCTCAACCCTAGTTAAAGGATGAATAATCAACTAACTTTTTTCTCCTGAACACGACAATACCCCATGTCTGTGGGTACACTGATGTACAGGCACATGGCAGAGCTTGAAATGGAAAGAGTGTTATTTGGCTTTTGAAGGACAGATTTTCCTGGAATAGTTTTCAGGCACCATGTCCCATAAGCTGCTGAGGTGCCAAAACAGTGGCTTTCCATGTTCAAAACTGAATAAGCCCGTTCCACGGAATACATTTTGGGTGTGATCCATATTTATTTACAGATTTTTTTATGTGCTTAACTTTTTTGTATAAATACCTACACAACGCAATTCACTTGCAAAAACCATGCCAGAGGACCTGGCACCGCAATGCCAATTACAGAAAAAAATAATTGGAAAAACAATGTATTACCAAGAGTAACAGAACCCTTTGTGTGTCTGCATATGCCACAGACACTTGGTGGGAAACACTAAAGAAATGATGAAATATTTTTGAGTTTTATAATAAAATATATAATAATTGTAGCCTTAGAATTTTTTTTGGTATTGTGTAAAGTTTTTTTTCTAACAATATACATATTTTTTTTAAAAAAAACAGGGAATTCAGACCGCAGCTCCTAATGTGAACAGGTACTCGCTGTTATGAGTGTAATACAAACACAAATATTGCAGCATCAGGGTACGTTCACATGGAGTAACATGCCGCGTGATATGGCACGTATACGGCGTGTGAGAGTTTGCGCGCTGTATACGCTCCCATTGATTTCAATGGGAGTTCGGATGGTATATGCCGCATTATTTTGCGGCCGCAATATAACGCGGCGTATACGATCCTAACTCCCATCAAAATCAATGGGAGCGTATACGGCGCACAAACTCTCACACGCCTTATTCGTGCCACATCACGCGGCACGTTACTCCGTGTGAACGCACCCTCACTCTGTAAAAACACTAAGACAGATATAAATGGAGTTGAAAATACATTGCTGATATACCGTATATACTCGAGTATAAGCTGAATTTTTCAGCACAGTTTTTGTGCTGAAAAAGCTCCCCTCGGCTTATACTCAAGTCAGCAATAAAAAAGGAATTTTTTTTTTTATTTTTTTTTTGGATGGGGGTGGGAGGTCTATGACCAGCCACAATATCAATGTATAGAATCTCCCATAAAATAGTGCAAAAAAAAATGGAAGATTGAAATAAAATAATATAAAAGTTCTAAATCCCTCCTTTCCCTAGAATACATACAAAAGTAGAAAATTACTGCGAAACACATACACATTAGGTATCCCTGTGTCTGAAAATGCCTGGTCTACTGAATATAGGGGATCTGCAGTGCTCCTGTTCCGTCGGGAAGGGGTTAATAGGAGCACTGCAGATACCCTATATTTAGCCAGACTGAATTCCAAGTGGGGGAAGAAAAAACCCAGTCCTCAAGCTCAGGGAAGGGGCAGACAGACAACCAAAACACCCCCTCTACTTTCCCACCACCCAGCATCTACTGCACCCAAAAACTCCAACCATTTTAATTTTTGAAATTTTCCAGTAGCTGCTGCATTTCCCCCCCTCGGCTTATACTCGAGTCAATAAGTTTTTCCAGTTTTTTGCTGTAAAATTAGGGGCCTCGACTTATATTCAGATCGGCTTACACTCGAGTATATACGGTAATTATTATTATTACAGCTATGCAATGGACAGGGATACTATGCCGCTCCTATTACTTGAAAAGAAATGGCGCTGCAAGTACAACTGTCCAATAGCAGCTTCAAATAACCAGGACACTTCTACAGCTGATTTGTGCGGGCTCTGTGGGTCGGCACCAGACAGATCACATACTGATGGACTATCCTGTGGATAGATCATCAACATGAAAATTCGATTTGAGTCTGGAAAACCATTTTAAAACATGCGTGACGAAGTAAACTTAGCAGAATTCCAAGAGGGAAGTTGTTTTTTTTCTTTTCCTTTTTAACATCAATACTTGCAAAAGGCAGTCTAAAAATCATATTCAGTTCACTTATTTCCATTTGCATCCACGCCACAACTGTTTAACCTGCTTTCCATCTGTGAACCATGCAAAGGTGTCCTCTAAAATAACAAAACAAAGGAAACAAAGGGAAAGCAGATAAAACACAGAATCTAAAGTTTAATGTTGCAAACGGAATCCAAAAGATTAAATAGATTGGATCCACTGAGGCAATATTTAGGGTATTCAAACTTTTTCCCACTATGGAATGCTCAGGGAACCCCAAAGAAGACATTCCAGTGGAATAAGCATCCTGTGGCATTCACATCTGCGCATTCGTATCCGTTTGGGGAGACTGCTTGGGGACACCCCGAACGGAAACCTAATCCGCATAAAAAAAAGTGGTTACCTTAGGAAACCCGCAGACCCCATAGACTATAAGGGGATCCAAGTGGTTTCTGCACAAAAAATGCGCTTTTCTCATCGCATTTTTCATGAGAAGAGGGGAACGGAATGACCCGAACACAGATGTGAACCGGGCCTTACCATTGTACTTTTTTGCAGTGTGAAGTTAAAAAAAAGTATACATCAACTGTATGGTAAAAATTAGCGAATGGCCTAAAAAAAGCACCAATGAAAAAGCTAATACTTACCGTAATGAACATTTTCTTGCAAGAACTGCCCGGTGCTACGATCTCTAAAAGGTTTTCTTGGACAGTAACATTAAACTTTTCTTCATGAACTGGAAGTGCTACCATGTCTCCAAGTTTCAGTAAACGATAACGTCCATCTAGGATGCCTGACTTCTCCAAGTACTCTCTATAAAAAAAGAACAAAATACAGAGAAATTTGAGACTTCGATTCATGAAAATGACCATGATAGATGTTGTTCACAAACTATACATAAATATCCATTGTAATATTTAAACTTTTAGCTTAAGATAGCTTTATTTACTACATTTGTCAGATACTGTATAATGTCAGTGTCTGTATAATTTCCATAATGAAAAATAGCTATTATAGACCTATGATCTAACCACAGATACTGTACAAGACATAAAGTCTACACAATTAGAGGTCAAACCAAAACACACAATAACCTTGGGGCATTCAGACTACTGTTGTTAGTATCCGATGCTAGATCTGTCAGAAAGTGTTAACAATGGACACTAAGGGTGCATTCACACTACGGATACGGTGACTGATTCTGAACGTTAAAACACATTCAGAATCAGCGGCGTATAAAGCAGCTCCATTCATCTCTATGGGAGCCGGCATACGAGCGCTCCTCATTGAAATGAATGGGCTGCTTTTTACACTACGAGCACTCCCATTGAAGTGAATGGGAAGCGCTCACGTGTACGGCTTGGACTGAGCCGAGCGCCGGGCCCCTTCACACGGTGAGCGCTTCCCATTCACTTCAATGGGAGCGCTCATAGAGTTAAAAGCAGCCCATTCATTTCAATGAGGAGCGCTTGTATGCCGGCTCCCATTGAAATGAATGGGATCCTCTTTATACGCACTGATTCTGAACGTGTTTTAATGTTCAGAATCAGTCACCGTATCCGTAGTGTGAATGCACCCTAAGGGCTCATTCACACTACGTAAACGCCAGCTTATTCTGAACGTAAAACACGTTCAGAATCAGCGGCGTATAAAGCAGCTCCATTCATCTCTATGGGAGCCGGCATACGAACGCTCCCCATAGAAATGAATGGGCTGCTTTTTTCACTACGAGCAGTCCCATTGAAGTGAATGGAAAGTGCCCGCGTATACGGCTAGCTCTGCTCATGCTGAGCCGCACACGCAAGCACATCCCATTCACTTCAATGGAACTGCTCGTAGAGTAAACAGAAGCCCATTCATTTCAATGGGGAGCGCTCATATGCCGGCTCCCATTGAAATGAATGGGATGTGCTTTATACGTGCTGATTCTGAACGTGTTTTAACGTTCAGAATCAGTCACTGTATCCGTAGTGTAAATGCACCCTAACAGGTCCATCAAAAATCTGTTTAAAATTCCATTGATTTCAATGTGATTTGATCTGGTGTCTTTTTGTCATCAAATCTGTGACAGATATGTTATATTTGAGCTTAAAAAATAGATAAGCACTTTGCACTATGTAGTAGCAGCGTATAATAGGTAGTTTAATGAAGACAAATTTTTCATCTTATACGGTTGTATTGAGAAACACAGATATTTTCGATCAAAAGGTGTTACAACAGCAGCTGGATCCTTTTTCACCCACAAGGGACGTCAGAGTACAGGAACAACAAGATTAAATGGTATCCCTCCTGGGCTGGTGAAGTCCAAACGAAATCAAGACAACGTGCTCGCCGAAATTATTTTTCAACACACATCTTTTTATTTACATAACAACCATCACACGAAACCAAGCAGTGTTTTGAGGTACTCTGTCCCTTTATCAAGTGGGATATGGTATTTAGAGTGGAATCTTCTATCAGAAAAAGGTGCTCACACCTGTAAGGAACGCCACCCCCTCTGACAGTACAGGTTGTGTTAGGGTATGGTCAAGGAGGGGAGATTCATTCCTCACAGCCCAGTGATGACACTGACCTATGAGGAACATCCTTTTGACAGTGGAGAGGTATCGGTACCACAACTAACAGTACTGATATCTCCAGCAACGGAGCAAATACCAGGAAAGCCGACACTGGGCTGAATTCAGCACACTGTCTGCTTTCTAGCAGTATATAAAACCGCACATTCATGAGAACATGAAAGGTCCTTTTTCAATATGCCTCCTCAGCTGCTAATTGGACAATCTGATAAAAAAAGGTGTAAGGTCAAATTCTAAACCAGCGACTAGCAGACATTGTTAAGAGTTGTGAAGATGTGAAAAGCATGGTGGAGATTGCAGCGCAGAGCTTTCTGCTTTGTCCACACTAGTGTCGGCCTTTGCGTTGTCAGGGTCATATGGGGCCTTACAGACCCCATTAATTACAATGGGGCCCGTCGTGCATACGTTCTTTAGGGCTGAAGCTCCATGTGGCAAAAACTGCTGCGTTTTACAGTCAATGAAAATTGGACTACGAATACCATCCACACATTGCAGAAAAATGCCCGCAGTGGAAATACTACAATTTCCAAAACTGTTGTGTTCTGTTGTACCTACAGAATTGGTGTTTTCCATATAGGTGTAATTGAAGCACTAAGTCCGCAGAGGAAAATTCTGCAGACATTCTGTGACTATGTGGGGCCTTAGCCTAAAACTGTTGGACAAAAAGTCGGACACTTTGATGCAGCACCACACCTCTAATGAGGCGACAGCTTCAGGCGGTACTCCGGGGAAGGCAGCAGCCACGGCGATTTTTCTTTTTTTTACTTTTTCCTAAACTACCGCAGGAGAATATATCAAGAAAAAGTCTTCAGCTCACCATATCCATGTTAAAGTTGAAAGTACAAAAAAATTCTTCAATAAAAAAAAAACAGCTTCAACCGAGAAACAGATATGAAATTCATGGGGTAGGTAAAAAATACCTTTTATTCAAAACATGGCATGAGGAAGGGATTTTTTCTATTCCCGAAGCGCTTAGCATCTGCCATGATTTAGCTTCTGCAGTTACGATGTAACTTTTGTAACCTTGTTTTGAATAAAAGGTATTTTTTTAACTACCACAGAATTTGATTAAAGCTGGTTTTATATTGAAGAATTTTTTGTACCGCAGGAGAAGGCCAATCTAAAAACAACCCGAGCTGCCCTCTTCTGCGCTGGTTTATACAGTGGGGCAAAAAAGTATTTAGTCAGTCACCAATAGTGTAAGTTCCACCACTTAAAAAGATGAGAGGCGTCTGTAATTTACATCATAGGTAGACCTCAACTATGAGAGACAAAATGAGAAAACAAATCCAGAAAATCACATTGTCTGATTTTGTAAGAATTTATTTGCTAATTATGGTGGAAAATAAGTATTTGGTCAGTAACAAAATTTCATCTCAATACTTTGTTATATATCCTTTGTTGGCAATGACAGAGGTCAAACGTTTTCTGTAAGTCTTCACAAGGTTGGCACACACTGTTGTTGGTATGTTGGCCCATTCCTCCATGCAGATCTCCTCTAGAGCAGTGATGTTTTGGGGCTGTCGCTTGGCAACACGGACTTTCAACTCCCTCCAAAGGTTTTCTATAGGGTTGAGATCTGGAGACTGGCTAGGCCACTCCAGGACCTTGAAAGGCTTCTTACAAAGCCACTCCTTCTTTGCCCTGGCGGTGTGCTTTGGATCATTGTCATGTTGAAAGACCCAGCCATGTTTCATCTTCAATGCCCTTGCTGATGGAAGGAGGTTTGCACTCAAAATCTCACGATACATGGCCCCATTCATTCTTTCATGTACCCGGATCAGTCGTCCTGGCCCCTTTGCAGAGAAACAGCCCCAAAGCATGATGTTTCCACCCCCATGCTTTACAGTAGGTATGGTGTTTAATGGATGCAACTCAGTATTCTTTTTCCTCCAAACACGAAAAGTTGTGTTTCTACCAAACAGTTCCAGTTTGGTTTCATCAGACCATATGACATTCTCCCAATACTCTTCTGGATCATCCCAATGCTCTCTAGCAAACTTCAGACGGGCCCGGACATGTACTGGCTTAAGCAGTGGGACACGTCTGGCACTGCAGGATCTGAGTCCCTGGCGGCGTAGTGTGTTACTGATGGTAGACTTTGTTACATTGGTCCCAGCTCTCTGCAGTTCATTCACTAGGTCCCCCCGCGTGGTTCTGGGATTTTTGCTCACCGTTCTTGTGATCATTTTGACCCCACGGGGTGAGATTTTGCGTGGAGCCCCAGATCGAGGGAGATTATCAGTGGTCTTGTATGTCTTCCATTTTCTAATTATTGCTCCCACAGTTGATTTCTTCAATCCAAGCTGGTTGCCTACTGCAGATTCAGTCTTCCCAGCCTGGTGCAGGGCTACAATTTTGTTTCTGGTGTCCTTTGACAGCTCTTTGGTCTTCACCATAGTGGAGTTTGGAGTCTGACTGTTTGAGGGTGTGCACAGGTGTCTTTTTATACTGATAACAAGTTTAAACAGGTACCATTACTACAGGTAATGAGTGGAGGAAAGAGGAGACTCTTAAAGAAGAAGTTACAGGTCTGTGAGAGCCAGAAATCTTGATTGTTTGTAGGTGACCAAATACTTATTTTCCACCATAATTTGCAAATAAATTCTTACAAAATCAGACAATGTGATTTTCTGGATTTGTTTTCTCATTTTGTCTCACATAGTTGAGGTCTACCTATGATGTAAATTACAGACGCCTCTCATCTTTTTAAGTGGTGGAACTTGCACTATTGGTGACTGACTAAATACTTTTTTGCCCCACTGTACCTCTGGCAAATGGTCTAAAAAGTGCTAAACATCTCAGAGAACTCCTTCAAGACTGTTGGAAGACCATTTCTGGTGACTACCTCTTGAAGCTCATCAAGAGAATGCCAAGAGTGTGCAAAGCAGTAATCAAAGCAAAAGGTGGCTACTTTGAAGAACCGAGAATATAAGACAGATTTTCAGTTGTTTCACACTTTTTTGTTAAGTATATAATTCCAGATGTGGTAATTCATAGCTATGATGCCTTCAGTGTGAATCTACAATTTTCATAGTCATGAAAATACAGAAAACTCTTTGAACGAGAAGAAATATATATATAGTAAGGAGTCAAAGAGTTTGTGTTGCAAACTTTACAGAGTGAAGTCACAGCTGGAAGAAGTGGTCATGGCGGTCCAAAGGGAAGAGACGGGAAATGACGGAAGACATCTCCTGTGAGTATTACTGCTAGGGTTGAGCGATCGTGTTCGGAAAAGATCGAATTCTGATCGGCGATCGAGAAAATTTCACGATCGCCATCGGAATTCCGGACACAATCTTTTTAGGTGGGATCGAGATCGGTGATTAGACAGTAGCAAAGCATTGTGGGAAAAGCTAACAATGTTAGCCTTCACACTGAGTATACGCTCCGCTCATTCTGAGTGGAATGTATACTCAGTGTGAAGGCTCCGCTGCGGTTCCATAGGAATGAATGGAAGCAGCCAGCACACAGCCTTAACGCCCTGCGCGCTGGCTGCGTCCATTCATTCTAATATGAGACTAGCTAAAATCCCCAGTAGCTACTTACCTGTTAGATTCCATGCTGTATAGTGTATAGGAAAAATGATTGCAAATTGGATTTCAAAATCGATCCTGAAAAGTCAAGATTGGCTCAACCCTAATTACTGCACAAAATATTACTGTATTGTATTTATTGTACTGTTACTACTAGCACCCCAACCCCCCCCCCCCCCCCGAGATGGATGATCAAATGATGAACAACACGCCCATCCCCCCCCCCCCCCCCCCCCGAACTAAATACTGGGGGGAGTGTCTTTAGAGCGTCCGACTCAAGCAGCAGAGAGGCTAGGTTCACCATTGCTGTGATGGGGTTAACAACCATAGACTCCAATGCAGATGTGAACTCACTACAAAAAGCCTTTATCGTGTGCATTGTTTTTTTTTTGTTTTTTTTTCAAAGACATTGGTCATAACTGTACAGCGCTGGCACTGATACTCTTTCTGGCACTGATACTGGTTCTGGCACTGATACTGGTGCTGGCACTGATGCTGGTTCTGGCACTGATACTGGTTCTGGCACTGATCCTGGTGCTGATACTGATGCTGGCACTGATACTGATACTGGTTCTGGCACTGATACTGGTTCTGGCACTGATACTGGTTCTGACACTGATGCTGATACTGGTACTGGCACTGATACTGGTTCTGGCATTGATACTGGCACTGACACTGGTTCTGGCACTGATACTGGTTCTGGCACTGATGCTGATACTGGTTCTGGCACTGATACTGGTTCTGGCACTGATACTGGCACTGACACTGATGCTGGCACTGATACTGGTTCTGGCACTGATACTGGTGCTGGCACTTATACTGGTCCTGGCACTGATACTGGTACTGATACTGGTGCTGGCACTGATACTGGTTCTGGCACTGATGCTGGTGCTGATACTGGTGCTGGCACTGATACTGGTTCTGGCACTGATGCTGGTGCTGATACTGGCACTGATACTGGTTCTGGCACTGATGCTGGTGCTGGCACTGATACTGGTTCTGGCACTGATGCTGGTGCTGGCACTGATGCTGGTACTTTAGTTTTATTCTGTTTGTACCTGTATGTTTGTGAAAAAGCAGATTCAGTGAGAAGTGCAGGAACCCCAGGCAGACAGTCTCCACCTGACTCCATGATCATTCTTCAGTCACAGACATACTTTACTGCAGAGTCTACAAACAACAAGAAACACAAGTAAGCGCAAGTCTGTGTAATAGGCTGACACACAACCCCATAGCACCCCCATGTCAGGGGGCAGAGACTCAGCCGATAGGACATAACAGCTCACAGCTATAGCTTACATCACACTGCGGATCGCAGAACATCAACCACATCATGTACAGATTTGTACTAGAGCGCTAAAGGACCTGCGATGACGTCACCACCGTGTGACTGAATGGTAAAAGGAAATCCTATTCTCGATAAGAACCTTCTGACGTCAGCAGGTCACATGACGTTCTCAAGTCAGGGAAGGCGTGGCTTTAGATGTAGGAAGAGCTGCAGACTATTGGAGCTGCGGGGCGTGTAGTGACCTGAGGGGAGAGAGAGGGGAGGAGGGGAAGTGTATGGGGTGTAGTGTAAACTGAGGAGAGGAGAGGGAGCATTGTGGTGTGTGGTAAACTAAGGGGTGCCTGGTAACATGGGAGGACGGAAACGGGAATTTACAGTGTATGGTAAAGCGGGGGTGGGGAACTGGGGGGTGTTTTGTAAAGTGGGGGGAGAGGATGAAGGGCTGTGGGGTGTGTGGTAACCTGGCGGAAGATGGGGAGCTGTGGGTGTGTGGTAACCTGGAAGGAGTGGGGGGTACTTGTGGGGTGTCATCCCCTCTAAAACTGTGTACACTATGAGGGGCTTCACCCCCTCTCGAACTGTGCACACTACGTGGGGCGTCACCCCCTGTAACCACTTTTTTACTAGGCCAATTTCCCTGGTTCATGACCAGACACATTTTTAGGTTTTTTCTTTTGGGTTATTCTACTAATTTTTGCTTCTTTTTTTTTCAGTGGCACATATGACTTTATTTTATTTTTAGGCTGACTTAAGCTATTCACCGCAATGCATGTGTAGTGTCCTAGTGGGACATCAAACAAAAGTGTACAGTAAATAAAGGGTGTTAAAAAAAATTAATAAATGAATAAACCCCCCAAAATCCCCTTTCATATATTAAGAAAAAATGAAAATTAATAAAAACAATACATATTTGGTATTGCTGCATCCATAACAACTCATACAATAAAACTGATATTTTATGTATCATGCACGGTGAACGTTGTTAAAGAAAAAAAAACGTCATCTCGTCTCAAAATACGCTGTAAAAAGTGCATTGAGGTAGTCAGGACCTATAAGTACCTGGGTGTGCTCCTCAATAATAAGCTGGACTGGGCTGATCACGTGGAGGCGCTGCACAGAAAGGGCCACAGCAGACACTACCTGCTCAGGAGGCTGAGGGCCTTCGGAGTCCAGGGGACACTTCTTAGAGCCTTCTTCAACTCTGTGGTTGCCTCAGCCATCTTTTTCGGTGTGGCCTGCTGAGGGAGCAGTGTATCAACCAGGGACAGAAATAGACTTGACAGGCTGATCAGAAGTAGATCAGAGATAAATTATAGCTAGCGAAAACAAAATTTCCCAAATCATAACAACAAAACTGGCTGTGGCAAGAAGGCAATGTACAAGCTGTGCTAGCATGTATCAAGGCACACTCCAAATTTAGAGGTTATAAAGGAAAAGACACCAGAAGTGACACCCCCCCGAGTGAGACCTTCCCCCCACCCCCACAATCTTAGGTGCTACTGGGGAAATAGTAGGAAATTAGGTATCACTTTATATGGAAATAACTTTGAGACACTGTAACTTACACAAGTGATTTTGAGGTTGTTTTTTCGTCACGCATTGCATTTGGGAATTTTGTTAACCATTTAAGCATTTCACAGAAATTAAAACAATATGGAGGTGAAATTTAGACATTTCATTTTTTTCTATAATGCATTCATTTAGCCTTAAAGTTAGCACATTCACAAAGGGTTAAATGAGAAAATGCATCTCACATTTTGTTATGCAATTTCTCCTAAGCACAGAAATACCCCACATGTGGGTGCAAACTGATCCTTGGGCACACGGCAGCGCACAGAAGAGAAGGAGCGACATTGGGGGTATGAAAAGCAGATTTTGCTGGGATAGTTTTCTGTGCCATGTCTCATTTCTAGAGCCCCTAAACTACCAATACAAAGGAGACCCCCAAAAAGTGACCCCATTTTGAAAACTGCACCCCTCAAAGAATTCATGAAGGGATTAGAGAGGAGCAAACAGTAAAATATTCGATATTCGTTTTGAATAGCCCCTCAATATTCGACTATTCGAATGAATATCGAACCCCATTATAGTCTATGGGGAAAAAATGCTTGTTTCAGGGGATCCCACTCTTCGACTCAGGAGAGTCACCAAGTCCACTATGACACCCCAGCAAATGATGGCAACACCCTGGAATGCAAGTGGGACAGCAGGGGAAGCATGCCTGGGGGCATCTAACATGCCCAAGTCACTGTATTACGTCGGGATCCCTGTCAGCTTGTGATATGCGGGAGCTGACTTTTTCCCATAGGAATGCATTGACCAGCGTTGATTAGCTGAATGCCATACAGAGTACACCATTCGGCCAATCAACGCTGGTTCTGCCGGAGGCTCGTCTGTGAGGAGGCGGAATCTAAGATCGGACCAGAATAGAGACTGCTGTGGACCGATCTTAGACTCCACCTCCTCCGGCAGAACCAGCGTTGATTGGCCGAATGCTGTACTCTGTATGGCATTCCACCAATCAACGCTGGTCAATGCATTCCTATGCCGAGATGTAGCAGTGCTCCGGAGATGCAGCCGATCTGAGCGCACGGGCAGCACTTTTACAACGGAGATGAAGCAGAGCTGGCCGTGCGCTCAGCTCGGCTACTCCGGAGATACAGCCAAACTGAGTGCATGGCCAGCACTGCTACACCGGAGAACCGCTGAACACTGCTGCATCAGTTTCATTACTTTATCTCATCCGGCCATGCTTTTATAAAGATATGGAATTGGAAAAAAAATAATGCAAGCATAGTAATCCTCACCAATAATAGGGGATAGATGTCATATCTCTTGGGGTCCAGTCGCTTGGTACTCCAGTGATTAGGTGTACGGGGGGCTGAAAGTGAATGAAGCTCTGATGCCAGCACTCCATTCACTGCTATGAAGCTGCCAGAGATTGCCATACCGACAACTCCAGTATCTTGTGTGTGGTGGATGTTGCTTAGAAACTGTGAGATTATTTCCTGTGAAGCAAGGGTCTTAAATGGGACCCCCACAATCAGGAAAATGGGGACTGAAAGCATGGCCTGACATTACACTGGTCGCATCACTTTTTATCACACCATGTTTTCATAAGTTTTAATTTTATTCCAGACGTAAGTAATTTTATATAAAACACTACCATTTCATTGCTGTGCAGCTTTGTCTGAAAGAGGGGTCAAAGAGGAGTAATAATCCTACAAAAACTTAGCATTGCTCCTTAGTCCTACTACCCCTCTCTAACTCCTCCAATTGATATCAAATTATTTCAATGTCCCTTTCTAGCTTCCAAATTCAAACACCATTGTCTATTAAGTGGGCGCCATTCCCAGGTGGTTCCATACCATATACCACATCTTTAGGCTTTGCCATCTCATCATCCAGTTTTTGGTCCATTGCTCCTTCAAGAAATCTTTGATTGAGATCTCCCACTATGTCCATTGTTTTCCCTTCTCAATCTCCCTCCCAGGAACATTGGAAAGAATGCTGCCAGGCTGCTGCTCCATATCCTCACTGCCGCAAAGTGCCTTTCTGCACCGTATTGAAAGAAGACGCTTGGTGGTGTGCCTCACAGCTACTATTTATGACTCTATGGACAAATTCCTTGTGGTCTGATCGGCCCGGGATCTATATTGTAATGGGGACTAATCGTTGTTTGCTGATATCTCTTCAATGACAGGGGTATTGTTCACATTTTTGTTTTATTACTAGCCTCTGCCCGGGACTTCATCTGCAGGTTGTTGGCGTCATTGATCCGCCTATATACAGCAAATTGCTGCCCTCAATGGTTTGCCTGCTCCAGCATTTCAGCAGCTCTCAATCTGTTCTGCTGCTGATCTTATTCCTTACGCCGTGCCTGTGATTGTTCCAGCACCTCAGCATCTTGCTGGGACGCCATATAATGAACATGTTGTTGGTGTTGATTATTTGCCTGCTCTGGCGTTTCGACAGCTGTCAAGCTGGCCTGCTGCTGAGCTCATTCCTCGCGCTGTGCCTGTGATTGTTCCAGCACCTCAGCAGTTTGCTGGGACACCATATAATGAACATGTTGTTGGTGTTGATAATTCGCCTTGCTCTGGCGTTTCGACAGCTGGCCTGCTGCTGAGCTCATTCCTCGCGCTGTGCCTGTGATTGTTCCAGTATCTCAGTGGGACACCATATAATGAGCGTGATGGTTGAGGAGAACTCTGTGACTTCTGGCTACCTTCATAGCTCTCGTTGTTTGTAACAAATTAGATTTTCTTTTTCCAGGCATGTTGAAAATTGGCAAACTGCCACTTTGGATTAAAGGCGTTTGCCCATGTCAGTTTGTCAGCAGTGCCTGGAGCAGATCAGATAATATGCAAATGCTGAACACAAACCACAGAGGGTTAGTGTGTGTTTACACAGAGAGATAACAACCCTGGGACCTGAGATACGGCTGCTGCAGGAGCAGTGTAATATAGTATGTGAACATAAATTCATAACAGTCGTGAAGCCATGTCAACACACAAACTTTCACATTTATAATATTAGCAGGATTCTATCTACTAATCTATCTACTAATATTATAAATGTGAAAGTTTGTGTGTTTGTTGCATAATCACGCAAAAACGGTTGAACCAATTTGGATGACGTTTGGCACATAGATAGATTGTAACCTTGATTAACTCATAGGCTACTTTTTATCCCGGTAAATGATATGGCTTCATGACTGTTATGAATTTATTTTCATATACTATATTAAACTGCTGTTGCCAGCAGGACTATCTCAGCTAATTGGATATTGCTGATAAAGCTGCTCTGTTAGGGCAGGTTTTGCAGGTTTCCGTTTCCTGTCCGAGAAACTGGACAGGAGACAGAAACCAGCAGGCAGTTTTCAAACCCATTCATTTGAATGGGTTTGCAAAGTGTCCGCCCGTGATCATCTTCTGCTCTCCGTGGCGAAACTGAGTTTTTTTTAACCGGACACAAAGTCGCACATGCAGGACTTTGTGTCCGGTTAAAAAAAACAAACTGGTTTCGCCGTGGAGAGCAGAAGACGCTCATGGGCGCTCACCGGCGGACACTGAATGCCGGGTTTCCGTCTTCTTCCGACAGAAAACAGAAGCCTGCAAAACAGAGATCAGGCACTGGTGTGAACCCGCCCTAATCTGTGTATGTAAAACACACAGATAACCCTCAGTCCATTGGAAACAAGTATTTGCATATTATCTGATCTGCTCCAGGCAGTCCCTGTAATCCAAATTGACAGCTTGCCAATTTTAAACATGCTGGAAAAAGAAAATCTAAATTGTCACAAAATTCTAAAACCACGAGAGCTATGAAGGTACAGTCACAGACTTCTCCTCAAGTGGAGTAGGCAGATTATCGACGCCAACAACACACTCATTATATGGCGAGCTGCTGAGATGCCGGAACAATCACAGGCACGGTGCAAGGAACAAGTTCAGCGTCAGGCCAGCTTCAGAGCTGCCAAAACGATGTAGTAGGCAGATCATGGATGCCAACAACATGCTCATTGTATGGCGTCCCAGCCAGCTGCTGAGTTGCCAGAACAATCACAGGCACAGCTCGAGGAACAAGTTCAGCAGTAGGACAAGCTTGAGAGCTGCCAAAACGCCAGAGCAGCAGCAATTTGCTGAATATAGGCAGATCATTGATGCCAACAACACACAGACGAAGTCGCGGGCAGAGGCTAGTTGTCTATATTTTTAATTAAGGGTTAACAAAAACAAAGTTTAATAAGAAAAAAATAAAGTGGGCAAGAGGGGACTGAGGAACGGAGACTTCCTTACAGTAGGTCTGCCAGGGCCAGTTTAAATCAGTCAGAGCACCGGTTTCCACCGCTTTCCTCCTTCATCACACCTAGAGTGCACCAAAAGAAGGAGACACTGTCCGAGCTCCTTACAGGTAAGGGTTTAGGGAAACAGTGCCAGCACATTAATTCACTGTCTTACAGGATCCCTGTGCCATGCCGATGCTTATGTTCAGCTGGCCCAGGGATATAATGAATGACGATATTCTTCACCAATTGTATCCCTGTGCCAGTCATTAGTAGGCATCGCTATGGTGCAAGGATACTATAGTGCAGGACAGCGATATGCGGGCACTCAAGTATTTGCAAGTTTATTACAGTGAAACATTATGCCAGCTGTGAATAACTGGGAAAGAGACCTGTAGCTCACTAATGAGGAGCACCCACCTGCTTTAAAGACTTGTGTGTTACCAGCTCTATTTTTTATACAATTTCATAAGATAGCGGTCAGCCAAATGCATGCTTGGCCAATGACTTTCTATCCAACTTCCCTATACACATGTGCTCTGTTTGGCCAAACAGTGGCTGTATAACAAATGGACAAAGAGAGAAATCCAACGGCTTAGATCCCCCTCCCCCTTCCTTATGATAAAAAGATTTGGGTAGTTGAACTCTTACACATTAAATAGTTGCTTGAAACCTGCAAACATTAGGAAGTTCGGCCATCAAACATCTGATGTATAGGGGCTGCTGAAATATACAGGGATGTCTAGAGTTTATATTGTACACAAAAGGTGTATTTATAACATTCATTAACAGAGTAACAGATCATATAACATATCAGAAAACAAAGAACATTTAACAAGAGAAAAACAAAAAATATTCTCTTCTTGACAACACAAGACAATAAATGTGTCGTGGTAAGGATATGTTACTTCCCAACGCTTCAGAACTTAGAACCCATGTGAAGTTTTATGCTTTTCTTTAGTCTTTTTCTATTGTATTCCATATTTCCAGATTCTTAGACTTAACGCCCATAGTTCAATTACCATTCAATGGGTAGGTGACAAAGCTAACTGCAATACAAGGACTCTCCATAGAAGTCACCAAGTCAATCAAATAATCAATCCAGACTCTCTAATTCCTGCAATAATCTCTCCTTTTCTTGTTCTAGCTCCTGGGCACGCTGGTGATTCTGCTGTAGACGATCTTCAAGCCATTGTAGAAGTGGTCCGCTAACTGCAGACATCTGACCACATAAATTTTTTGTGAAAACTGCAAGGAGAAAAAAATAATATACAGCAAGTTATGGATGTATTGTAAAAATGCTTGAAGTAAGAATACCAGTCATGCCAAAAGTATAATAAAAGCTATTTTTTTTCCTTCCAGTACTGGCGATTTTATGAAGAGATGTACATACAGGTGTAGGCCTAAGTAATAAAGATGATTATTAATAATGATAATCAGAGGCGGATTATAGTGTGTGGAGGGGCCACTATAGGTCATTATAGTGTGTGGAGGGGCCACTGTGAAACATATTGTGTGGAGGAGCCACTCTGGGAAATTATTCTTAAAGAGGTGTAACAGTAAGGAAAAAAAAAAATGCTCACCTGTTACACACCGTGCCTCATTCCTCCTGCACCCAATGCAATGTGACCTCTGAGGTCAATTAGGTAGGCACTGGAAAGGGATCAGTGATGTCACTCACATATGTCACCAGTCCCTCTCCAGCAACCGCTAAGGGCTCGTTCACATCTGCGCCCGGTCTCCGTTCTGCAGGTTTCCGTTTCCTGCACAAAACAGAGGCAGGAGATGGAAACCTGCAGGACTCTTTCATACCCATTCATTTGAATGGGTTTGAAAGATGTCCGGACGTGAAACTGGTTTTTTAAAGTCGGACACAGAGTCGGACATGCAGTACTCTGTGTCTGGTTTTTAAAAACCAGTTTAGCGACTGAGAGCATAAAAAACTCACGGCCGGACCCACTCTGACAGCTTTCCGTCTTCTGCATGCAGAAGACGGAAAGCTGAGAACGGAGACCCGAACACTAGTGTGAACCTAGCGTAAGGCTGCTGATTGGGTTCTGACTACCAAAACACGATGCTCGACTGAAAGTACTGTAGCAGCAGACACCAGAAAATATGTTTTTCTGGGTTTTTTTTTACTCCAGCTCCAAGCCCCTCTGGAGTTTGTCCAAGTCCTAAGGCTGAATTCACGCAGGGTGTTTTGGACTGGATTTTGACACGGAATCAGGCTCAAAAAAACGCCTCCCATTTATTTTCATTGGGAGCCGTTCACGTCATTTTTCCGCGATTGGGAAGAAACCGGTCTCGGAAAAACGGCTCCCACTGAATGTTAAATGTTCGCCATGAGGCCCAGCCATTCTTAGTTACATCACTGCACTCCAGCATGTTTAATTTAGAGTTCCACCAAGTTGGAATGTTACAGATAAGGCGGTACAAAGCATACAAAGTATTTACTGTAATATAAAAATGGCTGAAATGGACAGAGAATTTTCCGTGACTGTCAGAATGCCACAACAGTCGCAACTAGCCGCAGGAGGCGTTTTTTTAAATCTGGATTCTGAGGCAGCTTTCTGCGTCAAAATCCAGTCCAAAAATCCCTGTGTAAACCCAGCCTAAGGGCCTCTATATTTAGGAGTCAGTGGACTAGGAATGTAATGGCGGCTGCTGCTGCACCTACAGTTTAATTACCACCCTGACCCCACTACCTATAACTTTACTTACATAAGACTGCCGCTTTTACACATAAAGTACTGTGTGTTATTACTTACCAGAACCATTATGGATCTTGGTGATGGAATCTAGGTGACCAAGACTAAAAATAAAAACATAGATTGTGACTTTATTATTATTATTATTATTGTTGTTTATTTATATAGCACCATTAATTCCATGGTGCTTTACATTTGGGGGTTACATACAATTCACAAAATATACAGGTACATATCATACTAACAGTGATCGGCTGGCACAGTGGGGTAGAGGGCCCTGCCCGCGAGGGCTTACAATCTATGAGGGAAGGGGGTAGAGACAGAAGGAGAGGGGGAGACTGTACAGATGGCAGTGCGGTGATAGTGTTATTGGAGGTTGTAGGCCTTCCTGAATAGGTGAGTCTTCAGGGCCTTCTTGAAGCCTGTGAATGCGGGGGTCAGTCTTATGTGTCGTGGTAAGGAGTTCCAGAGTATGGGGGATGCACGGGAGAAGTCTTGGAGACGGTTGTGTGAGGAGCGGATGAGGGCAGAGCGGAGTAGGAGGTCGTTGGAAGATCTGAGGTTACGTGTGGGCAGGTAGCGGGAGATGAGGTCAGAGATATATGGAGGGGACAGGTTGTGGATGGCTTTGTATGTTAGCGTTAGTAGCTTGAACTCAATTCGCTGGGCTATGGGTAACCAGTGGAGGGACTGGCAGAGGGGAGCAGCCGATGAAGATCGGGGGGTGAGGTGGATTAAGCGAGCAGCACAGTTTAAGGTGGACTGGAGGGGGGCGAGGGTGTTTGCCGGGAGTCCATGCAGAAGGGTGTTGCAGTAGTCTAAGCGGGAGATTATGAGGGCCTGGACGAGCATCTTGGTAGTTTCTGGGGTGAGGAAGGAGCGGATTCGGTGGATGTTCTTGAGCTGGAGGCGACAAGAGGTGTTGAGGGTTTGAATATGTGGTTTGAAGGATAGGTCAGAGTCCAGGGTTACCCCAAGGCATCGGGCCTGTGGGACAGGGGTAAGTGGGGTTCCATTAACTTTGATAGATGGGTCAGGTGGAGGGGCCATACAGGATGGGCTGAAGATGATAAACTCTGTTTTCTCCATGTTGAGTTTGAGAAAGCGGGAGGAGAGGAAGGAGGCTACGGCCACTAGACAATCTGGAACTCTGGCCAGCAGGGAGGTAATGTCTGGTCCAGAGATGTATATTTGGGTGTCGTCGGCATAGCAGTGGTACTGAAAGCCATGAGATTCTATGAGTTGGCCCAGGCCAAGGGTGTAGATGGAGAACAGGAGGGGTCCTAGGACGGAGCCTTGGGGACACCTACAGAGAGAAGGCGAGGTGAGGAGGTGGTGTGCGAGTGGGAGACGCTGAATGTGCGGTCAGAGAGGTATGAGGAGATCCAGGAATGGGCCAGGTCTGAGATACCAAGGGATGAGAGAATTTCTAACAGGAGGGAGTGGTCAACTGTGTCAAAGGCAGAGGAGAAGTCGAGGAGGAGGAGGACAGAGTAATGGCGCTTGGCTTTGGCGGTTAGCAGGTCGTTAGTGACTTTTGTTAGGGCAGTTTCAGTGGAGTGCCGGGGTCTGAAGCCTGACTGAAGTCTGTCAAAGAGCAGGTTGGACGAGAGATAAGAGGAGAGTTCTGAGTGGACGTGTTGCTCGAGAAGTTTTGAGGCGTACGGGAGTAGTGAGATGGGACGATAGTTGGCAGGAGAGGACGGGTCCAGGGACGGTTTCTTAAGTATAGGAGTGACAGTGGCGTGTTTGAAGGCTGAGGGGAAGGATCCATTGGTTAGGGATAGATTGAAGAGATGGATTAGGGCTGGAGTGATAACTTCAGTGAGCTTGGGGATGAGATGTGATTGAATCGGGTCGAGCGCACAGGAGGTGAGGTGGGATTTGGAGATTAGGGAGGAGAGTATTTCATCAGTGATGGAGGAGAAACAGGTCAGGGATGGGGAGCAGCGAGTAGTTGGGTGGATGGATTGTCGGGGGAGTAGGGTGAGACTGTCTCTGATGGTGTCAATTTTAGTTTTGAAGTAGGAGGCGAAGTCGTCAGCTGAGATAAGTGATGTAGGAGGGGGGGCGGGAGGACGGAGGAGGGAGTTGAAGGTGGAGAATAGTTGTTTGGGGTTGCGAGAGAGTGCGGATATGAGTGTGGTGAAGTAGACCTGCTTGGCGGCGGTGAGTGCGTTCTTAAATGTGAGAACTGCCTCTTTGTACCTGAGGAAGTCCTCCTGGGAGTGGCTTTTCTTCCAGAGGCGCTCTGCAACCCGCGAGGCACGTCTCAGTTTTTTAGTCTGGTCAGTGTGCCAGGGTTGTCTATTGGTTGGTCGGGCTCTGGAGTTTGTGTAGGGGGCTACAGAATCAAGGGCTGAGGTAATGGTGGTATTATAGAAGGCAGCAGCGGCATCTGTGTCCTGGATTGAGGATATGTCAGCGAGTGGTAGGAGAGAGTCTGAGAGGGTGCAGGTGTCAAGGCGGTTGAGGTTCCTGCGGGGGCATGGTGGTTTAGAGAGTGGGGGGTCCGTTGGAGAAGAGAGGGCAGAGAACGTTAGCAGGTTGTGGTCAGAGAGCGTGGATGGAGAGTTAGAGAGGTTGCATATGGAGCAGAGGCGGGTGAATATTAGGTCTAGTGTGCCCCCCTTTGTGTGGGTGGCAGAAGAGGACCAGAGGGAGAGACCAAAGGAGGTGGTGAGGGACAAGAGACTGGAGGCGGAAGGGTGGTCTGTGTTAATGGGGATGTTGAAATCCCCCATGATGATGGTGGGGGTGTCTGTAGATAGGAAGTGTGTGAGCCAGGTGGTGAAGTGGTCGATAAAGGCAGCGGTAGGTCCTGGCGGTCGATATATGACGGCCAGTCGGAGGTTGGCGGGTGAGTAGATACGAACAGAATGCACTTCAAAGGAGGGGGGGTTAAGGGCAGGTAGCGCCTGGATAGGGGCAAATGAACACTTGTCTGACAGGAGGATGCCTCCGCCAGGTTTGCTGTTGGGGCGGGGAGTATGTGAGAATTGCAGACCTCCATAGGCGAGTGCAGCGGGGGAGGCTGTGTCTGAGGGGGTCAGCCATGTTTCAGTGAGACCAAGAAATGTAAAATCATTGAGAATGAAAAGGTCGTGGATGTAGGTAAGTTTATTACATACGGAGCGGGCATTCCATAGTGCACCAGGGAGGGCAGGGGGAGGGGTAGGAGTGAGTGAGATTGGTTTGAGATTTCGGGGGTTCCATGCTCTAGCGCCAGTTGTGGGGAAACGGCTGACAGTGGAGATTTGCTGTGGAGGTCCAGGGTTAGGAGATACGTCTCCAGAAGTAAGGAGGAGCAGGGAGAGGGACAGCAGGTGTAGGTAGGAGAGGCTGCGGGGGGGTTGTATGTGTCTGGGGCGGAAAGCCTGCAGGTTTGTGAGGAGCTGTGCAGAGAAAGTTATATGGTGGGGTAGGAGAGAGGGAGAGATGAGGATTTCTTTACTGACCAGACTGGTTTGGGGTGGAAAGGTGGTTTTTACAAGGAGTGGGAGAACAACAGTGATTGAAATGAGAAACATTTCTGGTAGACAAGTGAGCAGTTTACAGCAGATGGATTATGTTACCTTCTGTTCCCTTCTGGTTCAATTCTGGTATAATTCTGAAGTCTACACTTAGATGCATGCTGGATGCATAGAATGACCTAAGCTATTACATTTATACAAGCCTAGGTGTGTAAGATGTCTATCAGGTGTGAATATGGGTGGGCATATAAGCAGAGGCAATCAGGCCAGGTTCAAAGAGAGGGAAATGAGACAGGAAAGAACACAGTAGGGTTAAACAACAGGTATCACACTGATATAGTGGCTACAATGTGCTATGCATATCACGTACCAACAGAGAGATTGAATGATAGTAGCAGGCAAGGAAGCAGTTAAGCAGGATACAGGACTATATTTTCATGGGCATAGGAGTATATTTCCATGGGTTTAAAAAATAATTGATGTGCAAGAAAATTGAATTTATTCTCAGAACCAAGAGGTAATATTATTTCTGGCACTTCTAAGAAGAGTGCTGGTGCTTTAAAGGGATTTTCCCATGAACATAACCATATTTAGATCTGTAGACAATTCGCTTTAAACATTTTGAATAATTCAGTTAACATTTGGCAGTTTTAAAGATTTTCTCCAATCGTATTACAGGTGATAGTCTGTTGTCTTGATCGGTTGCCAATGGAGGAGACCACAAATGCAGGAACGTTCTTTTCTGTAAAATCCAGTGGTTATTACAGTATTGTGGCCGTGGAATCCGCTCCTATCTGTAGTGTCTGACAACTGGGCTTCTGACAAGAACCAGATCATTGAAAGCTCCTACATCCATGGTCGTATCCACTGACAACCGATCAAGACCACAGACTCTCAACACTCATAATATTGGAGAAAATCTTTAAAACTCTGCAAAATTTTTATTCTATAAATGTGCAATTTATTTATTTATTTATTTATTTATTTATTTATTTATGTGCAATAAAGTTTACCTTTTAATTGTCTACAAATCCAAACATAGTTCTGTTTGGGGGAATACCCTTTGAGTAGGATAGGTTGCAGTCATCAGCCCAGCTCAATCAAATCCAGTCATCATACAAAGTGTTCAATATTTTATTCACCAGGCATCTAGGCAAATTGTTAGCAAAGGCGGTATTGGTCAAGAAAGAATTTGCTGAACTTTTCATTCTACCGTAATGAGCTCAAAAAATCATATGGAATCAGCAGCTGAAATTCGGTTTTCACTGCAAAAACCTCATAATAAAGGGAGTGTCCAACTGTGAATTTAAAAACTGATATGCAAGTCAGTATCTGTCAGTAAGTGAGCAAGTCGCTAGGTGATTATAAACTCCTATTTCTTATGTAAATGGATGCCTCAAGTCACATAAGACTGTATACCAAATCTTAAGGTAGGGCTGGACATTTATGACCTAAATCAAAATCATAAATAATTTTACCTCGATTAACAGCAATTTAGCTTATGTCCTTTTTACAGTATGAATGTGTGGAACCCTGCAGGGTTTTTCTGTCCGCTTGAGAAGTCGGACATCTTCACTTGCGGACAGGGAAGGACGGGCACAGAGTGCAAAAGAACGCACCCGATGCCTATTGAAATGAATGACAGGTGTCACGGACACAGCTAGTGTCCGCTCCTAATGTCCGTGACAGATTTTGAGTGGACACTAGGAGCGGACACTACCTGTCGGACACCGACGGTAGTGTGAACGCTCCCTTAACCACTATTATACTCTAGGGTCTATCCACATCCAAGAGAATAAAAAGCGGAGGCCCAGGGAAAGTTATCAAACAAAAAACAATGATAGGGTTCATTCACACTTGTGAACAAACCGTTACTCGCCTCTACTCTGGCACAACTACCTTCTGTCTCTGGGTCTTCTTTACGACATCAGGGACCATTTAAGCCTGTGATCGGGCCTCAGTGGTCACAAGGTTCATGCTTGCATCTATGTGTCACAATGCCATGTGACCTGCTGAGTCCCAGTCACAAGCCTCAGCTGCAGTCCCTGACATCAGTAATAAGACCCAGAGACAGCAGGGAGTTGCACCAGAGCCCAGGAGAGGTGAGTGACACAGTTTTTATATTTTATCACCTTCCCTAGACCTCTGCTTATAATACTCTTAGGTCTGAAGATAGTTTGGATGTGTTTGATCCAAACAAAACTGCAGGTGGAACCTCATAATTATTGTAATAAACGAACCAAAATAACCTACTTGAACAAAATTACTGTTGGTTATCCTTGTTCATCTTCAGCTATATCAATTAATTGCCTCACTATATCTTGACATATTTGACCACATTAAAGTACAAATTATTCTGTATAGTAACTTAAAGACAGTATAAACAAACTAATAGTTTTAGCTACTGATAAAGTATTACATGTTTCAGGGCTCCTGGAGGTGAGCAAAAGCGGCTAAAAATTTGCAAATTGCACCATTTGCGACTAGCCTAACTGCCACGTTGCCCCTGTGACAAAAGGAACAGCTACTATGTGGGAGCCACTGGGGTCTGGAATATAAAGGGTGGGGGCCACTGAGGACTGGATTATTATTTTTTTATATAAACACAAATCTTTATCTTCAACAATCCCATTTGGCTGGAGACAAACATGGAGTTTTTGATGCTTTTCTGGTGCAAATTTTGCTGGAGCCAAAGCCAATAGTGGTAAATATAAAGGAAGGAGTTCTACTTCCTTCCTGCAGAATCCACTGCTGTTAAACAAAAAAACACCAAGATCTGTACCAAAAAGCAATAAAAACTGCATGTATGTCTCCAGCCTGAGATTTGTTTTTGTTTGTGAGGATACATAAACTTAAAATAGTTTTCCAGGCTAAAATTATTGATGACCAATCCCAAGAATAGGCCGTCGATATCAGATTGGACAGGGTCTCACACTCCCATCAATCAGCTGTTTTCAGCAACTGATAAACAGAGAATGGAGCAGGAAGCAGGCAGCTGTTTTCTCTGCAGTGAGCAGACCAGACACTGCAGATCAGATACCCCTCATTTAAATGAGCCCTAAGCTTAAATGACCCGGTTCAACCACTTCACAGGGAACAGAGCTGTCTGCTTCCTTCTTTGTGTAGTGGTCAGATCAAATGACTGCAGATCGTCTTCCTTTCATCTGAATGGATCAAAGTTGAAGTGCCTCATTCCAGCACTACACGGAGAACAGAGCTGTCTGCTTCCTTCTTCTTTCTCTGACTTTCATCTGCTAAGATCAGCTAATTGATGGAGACGTAGAGTGTCATATTCTGACTGATGTAATATTAGTGATCTTTAGAATAGGTCACCAATATCAGCTTAAGAACTGATACCTGTGTATTCTTCGGTACGCATCCTGCTCCTCCTGACAGAGGATTTTTGGCAGTTCCACAGCTGACTCCAGGCAAACTTTCCTGATAGTGTCATGTGGGACAACGTGAAGAGGTATTTCTATTCTTTCATATCTGTTCAATAAAATATAACACATATTACAGCAGCAACTGAATTGCAATGAAGCTAGAATATTAGCTAAAGTAAGGTTTTATAACAATGCTAAATATATGAACGTTCGCAGACTTACTCATTATTCTTCTGTGCTTGGACTGACTGAAAACAGGTGTAGAGAATCCGTCCTGTCTGAGGAGGAAAAATCAAAATAATAAATGTAAAATTCAAGGGGAAAAAATACATTTGTTAAGAAAAATGAAACATAGGCAAACAGTTCATAATCAAAAATATTAAAATTGAAGGTTTTTTTCGACTAAACATATTTGACCTATCCTAAAAATAGGTCACTGATGTTAGATTTGTGATGCTCCAACACCAGATAACCTCATCAATTAGCTTTTCTCAGCACTGAACCTGTGATGGACCAGAATAAGGGTCCGTTCCCACGATGTAACACGGCACTGATTCTGACACGTAAACTCGTGTCAGAGTCAGCGCTGCAAAACAGAATCCCATTGACTTCAATGGGTTCCGTTTAGCACGCACATTGAAATCAACTGGAGACTTTTTAACCCATTGATTTCAATGTGTTACGCGCGCTAAATGGAACCCATTGAAGTCAATGGATTTTGTTTTGCAGCACACACTCTGACACAAGTTTATGTGTCAGAATCAGCGCCGTATTACATCGTGGGAACGAACCCTAACAGAGACTAAAAGTTATCACTCTCATCCACAAGGCTCTCCATAATGCCGCACCTCCATACATTTCCTCGCTCATCTCTGTCTACCGCCCAACCCATGCTCTCCGTTCGCTCAATAACCTAACACTTACATCCTCTATTATTAGAACCTCCCACGCTCATATACAAGACTTCTCCCGAGCTGCACCACTTCTCTGCAATGCTCTACCCTGGACAATCAGATTAACTCCCAATTTCTACAGTTTCAAACGCAAACTAAAGATGTATCTTTTCAGACAGGCCTATCACAAGTTCTAATGTAAACCCTTAACCCTCCTCTGTCCCCGCTCCCACATTTCCCCACAGGATAACTTTATAGGTCCAAGCTCCATCCACATGTTAAAGGACACGACTGTTGACGGCTCATAAAGTCCTATGTTTATGACAGTCACCTCTATTACAAAAGTGTCTGACCTCTGTATAAGCAATGCCGCCCCTGCTACCTCTTGTGACACCCTCTCTACCTCACAGATTGTAAGCTCTTGCGAGCAGGGCCCTCAGTCCCATTGTGTGAAATGACTTTTTTTGTAATGTATCTTTGTCTGTATTTGAACCCTACAAATTGTACAGCGCTGCGGAATATGTTGGCGCTATAGAAATAAAATTTTTTATTATTATTATTAGTTTTATTTCATGCAATTTTTTTTAACACATAGTCCCATATAGTATATTCAACAAAAGATTGTGGACACTATAGCTTATAGATATAAGGGTTACTTGGGGTCCTTCGCTGGATCTCCTCCCCCTCACCATGATAACACATTGTGACCCCAGAGAGGGTTATTTCTGGTGGCACCTAAAGAGTTAACCAGCCACAAATGACATGTTCACCACTGGCAGCCATTACAGGAGGATGTCAGCTGTGTCTCATACCTGACATTATCTGATTATGACGCAGGGTTAGTTCTAGAGCCCGTACAATCTTCATCATATATGATTACGTCAGTGTTTGTAAAGTTTTTCCGTTTTTTGTGGCCCAAATTTATGAATGATCCTCGCCTAAATCTTACAACTTACCTTAGTATTTTTGTCCTCTATGAAGCAGGAGAAGATTAATCCCACAAATCCGACATCCATCATCTGATACATTGCTTGGGTGCGCACATCTGTATGGCAATGACAGAACAGTCCACAGATAAGTTACATTCACCTCAGATTTCAGATCTCACAATCAAGTTATGTTAATTAGTTCCTCACCAACGTGGGACGGCCACACTGTGATATGTGGGTGAGAGTGATACCAGCCAACAACCCTCATGGGGCGTCCAGTAATCTCAGACAATCTGTGCACAGAGGTTAAAGAGAAACTTGCCCAAGTGAAGGCAATGTGGGTATTCAGTATACATATAAATACTGTGGAACATACTGAGTATCAAAAGGAGGTGTAGAATCAATTTACAGAGTAAAAACATTTCACTTTTACATACACAGTAACCAAAAGCTACCAGTATCGGAATCTATGCAGGGACAATTTAGTAATCTATGACTCTCGTCGGACGACAAATGTATTCTAGCAGAGCCCAGCCCCTCTAGATGCTAGTACATTTATAGTGGCTAGTCTGTGTGAGAATGCCTTTGTTCTTACACAAACAGGGATTAAAGTGATACGCCATGTCAAGCGTCACCCTGCTCATAGTCCCTACACCTCTACTACCTAGGTGTTCTCCATGCTCATTCGGCTGCTTCTCGGACTTCAGTTTCTAGAGCTTAACTGAGGCTGCCACAATAACAGTTGGGTCATTCTTTGCCGCAAACTGAATGTTGTGATAGTGCTGACGGTACAAGGACCTGTAGATATTAATGGAGTCCACAAAGCTGAACTACAACACTCGTACAATTTTTTCATTTCTGACAAAGTAGCCACGGGTAGTTGGGGAACTTTGTTTAGTCTCTAGAGACTGATGTCCATGGAGATAGGCATAGTATGTAGTCGCCTTCAAATTTCAGCTAGTGCCAACAGGAGCAGCCCACAAAGGGTGACAGACTTTCAGATGGCTGGTTGTGCCACTTATAAGGCCCTCACCAGCAATGTATCAATACATCTCTCAACCGCATCCTCACTTTCCTGCCCATACTGCTAACAGTTCCCATTGGCCCAATATTAGTCCTGCCTACAAGGGGGAGGCTAATAACGATTCCACGATTCAGAGCTGTGCTTCAGTGAATAATACTCATCTATGGACGAGCTGTGTGAGCAGAGGGAGGGGGCGTTCCTCCCCGCTCACACTGTACAGCGTGATAGGCGCTGCTGGGCAGAAGGGCGTCCCTGGCTGTCAGAAACGCCCTTCTGACTGTAAAGCGCTATGGTACCGGGACCGATAGCGCTTTAACCGGGGCACAGATCGGGAAAGCCGACAGTGCGCTGAATTCAGCCCACTGTCAGCTTTCCAGCAGTATATAGAACTGCCTGTGCCCAATCTGATGAAAGGTCCTCTTTAAAGCAGGACTTTCCTCCACACTGTTCCCCTTTACATCTCTGGTGGCCTCAATCATTGTGTTATAGATCAGACTTCATAGATCTTTGTCTTTTTTCACCATTATCAGCTATGTAGCACAGATATGCATTTATACATTAGGATATATCAGCTTCTGTAGTGGCTGCTGACAGCTGTTCAGGAGAAATCTCCACTCGATCCTTCCTTTTGTCTGACCGCCGTAAGATGATCACTGAATGAATGTGTACAACTCTCTGTGTATCAACCTGAAGAAGATGTAACAGAACAGGTTATTTAGTTGGTTGTACTCAAATACCTTAAATCCTGAAATGCTTTATCTGAAAAAATATTTCATAAACCAGCATTAGTAGGAATGCCTAAAGTAGGCTCTCTTCTGTCAGGTGGGCAGTCGCTGGCGATATGTAGGACCGCCCACTTGACAGTAGACATCCTAATTAGAATATTGGGTCTGTTCTGTCACAGTAAGGGCTAGAAAAAAATTCAACTGTATCAGAATCAGTGCAAAGCAACAACCTAAAAGTAATTGAAAAAATGTTTTCCCAATAACTTTTCATTGGTTTAGTAGTCTTCTGTGATAAGATATCACACTGCAGTCATATACCCAATTGCAAAAGTTTGGGTTAATTCTGCTACATCTGTATGTCTCAGGAAGCCCACTGAGCTTGGTATTCTCTGACTGCTGAGAATGGAAGAGAAAAAGATAAATGGCTGTTGAAACATCTTTCTAGAGATGAGTGAACACTGTTCGGAACAGCCATTCCGAACAGCACGCTCACAGCACGCTCCCATAGAAATGAATGGAAGCGGCCGACAAAGTCAGCGTCACAGGTGCTTCCATTCATTTCTATGGGAGCATGCTGTTCGGATCGGCTGATCCGAACAGTGTTCGCTCATCTCTACATCTTTCGCTAATATAGAGTGTCATAAGCACAAAATTTTGATGCAAAGTGTAGTGTCACGATTCTCAATACAAAAACAATGCATTTTGTTGATGCTACAGTAATAGCAAATGTTTATGTAATTGAAAATGCTTTGTGACATGCACTTAAAGAGAATCTTTCTCCACGTCCATCCAATTCTAGTTATTAACATCTATTAATAGGTGCAGCTCCACTGAAACCAGAGCTCAGAATCACATCCCTTGTCTGCTCCTGTCTGACACTGCCCTCCTGACACTACAGAAAGTAACTAGCATATCAGGCACCAAATCAGCATTGATTGCTTGGGAATGGTGGGGGCTAGGGAAAAAAAATCCAACGGTGCCAGAATCAGAGGAATGGCGCCTAGTAATAGATGTAAAGAACTGGACTTATTGGAGGTGGTGAAAGGTTTTCTTTAATAAAGTCTATAACTATAATGGGTTTATTGTAAATTATAATGTAAATGCTTTTGTAATAATAACACTTTATATATACATAGATTTTTGTGTTTTGTTTTTTTTATTTGTACCTACTGTCTCTGCAATGCCTCTACCTTGGAGCATTTGTATTTTGTATTATCTATGCTGCCTTAAGGGAGCCTTCACACGCACGTGTATTTTGCAAAAATAAGACTCCCATTGGCTTCAATGATATTTTTTACACGTGTATTTTGCAAACTGCCAGAAATGAGTACCAGTCGGGTATGCACATTGTGTCAGTGAACTCGGGAACAGCACACTACTCACATTTCAAGTACATAGCGAGAAATTTATCAACGCACCTATGCCAGTGTTCTGGAACAGACAGGTGATGTGCAGGATTTACTGGCCTTAATAGTATGCCAGGAGAGGGACTCCGGGGCATAACTACAAGGGAAGCTGATGTCTGGTCCAATGTTGAAGAGATCTGCAGCGAGTGCGCCGGAGCCAGGGAGAAGTACCGTATTTTTCGGACTATAAGACGCACTTTTTTCCCCCAAAATTTCGGAGGAAAATGAGGGTGCGTCTTATAGTCTGAATGTGGGATGGCCGCGCTACTGCCACAGCTGGTTTTCTTCAGCGGCAGTAGCGCGGCAATCTGCAGGTCCCGGCAGCTAAGACAGTCCCCGGCATCTGCTGTAATAGACCGGCGGATGCCGGGGAGTGTCTTAGCTGCCGGGGCCTGCAGATTGCCGCGCTACTGCCACCGCTGGTTTTCTTCAGCGGCAGGAGTGTGACAATACTGCAGGCCCCGGCAGCTAAGACACTCCCCGGCATCCGCCGGTCTATTACAGCAGATGCCGGGGACTGTCTTAGCTGCCGGGGCCTGCAGATTGCCACGCTCCTGCCGCTGAAGAAAACCAGCGGTGGCAGTAGCGCGGCCATGTTGTAAATCCGCTCCTCCTCCGCAGGTCCCGGTAGTTAGTTAGCCCCAGGGCCGGTCCCCACCGGCCCCATACCTTTAGTGATGCAGGCCGGCTCCTGCACGGCGAGGCCGCTGGAGCCGACCTGTTCCGATGACAGCCGGGAGCCTAATGAAGGCTCCCAGGCCTGTCATAGATATATATTACTATGGCGGCTGGTCTATGACCCTCCGCGATAGTAATGTATAGAATCTCCCATAGACGGCAATACACTTGTATTGCCGTCTATGGGACTTGCAATCAAATGATTGCAGGTTCAAGCCCCCTAGGCGGGGGATAATAAAATAGTAAAAAAAACAAAAACCACTTAAAAAAATATAATAAAAAATAAAATAAATAAAAGTTCACCTCCTTTCCCTAGAATACATATAAAAGTATAACATTACTGTGAAACATACACATTAGGTATCCCTGTGTCTGAAAATGCTCGGTCTACTAATATTTTTATGTACAGTGAACGTCAAAATCAAAAGTGCTAAACTGCCGGGTTTTTCTCTCTGTTTTGCCTCTGAATTAAATAAAAGGTGATCTAAGCAATAAACATTTCCCAAAATGGTATATCTAAAAAGTACACCTGGCCCCACAAAAAAAACGCCCTATACATCCCCGTACAGCTGCAGGGTCACCTGTCAATGTGGCCTTGCAGCTGTTCCAAAACTACAACTCCCATATATTAAATATTTTACCATTTTTTGCCTGAAAATTTTTTTTCCCTATTTTTCTCCTCTAAAACCTGGGTGCGTCTTATAGTCCGAAAAATACGGTAAGTAAGGGTGAGTTCACACTGAGTATACGCCAGCTTATTCTGAACGTAAAACACTTTCAGAATCAGCGGCGTATAAAGCAGTTCCCATTCATTTCTATGGGAGCCGGCATACAAGCACTCCCCATAGAAAGGAATGGGCTGCTTTTTTCACTACGAGCACTCCCATTGAAGTGAATGGGATGTGCTGGCGTGTACAGCTAGCTCTGCTCATGCCGAGCCGTACACGCAAGCACTTCCCATTCACTTCAATGGGAGCGCTCGTAGTGAAAAAAAGCAGACCATTCATTTCTATGGGGAGTGCTCGTATTCAGTAATCATTCAAACCTACTGCTGTTCACACATTCACCTAGCATTGGCGTAACTACCAGGGTAGCAGCAGTAGCGGCTGCCACAGGGCCTGGGACATTAGGGAGCCTGGTGGACCCCTGATGTTTTGGGTTTTTTTGTTTGTTTTTTTAACAGGCTGTTACCTGCTGAGTATTTCAGAGGATGAACAGGCGGCAGTGTGAACAGGAGCCAGAACCAGAAAGGGAGGCTGCAGGCCCGCAAACCCCACAAACACAGATATTATTATACTCTGGGGTCTTTTCAGTATAACAATTGGAGGCCCAGGGGAGGTGAGAGAACATAAAGAACACTGTTACTTACCTCTCCTGCGCTCCGGCAGTCTGCAGGCCTGTTTGGTGACATCCCAGATGTCACGTGGGCTGGGCCTGCTTCATTATGAATCGCAACGCAGGCCTAGCTCATGTGACGTCTATACCAACATTGCAGATGGCCAAAATCAGCGGAGAGTGCACCAGAGCCAGGGAGAGGTAAGTAACATTGTTTTTTATGTTGGTATCCTCCCCTGGGTCTCTGATCATTATACTCTCAGGTCTGAAAAGACTCCAGAGTATAATTGTTCATGAGTGGTCCATAATACTGTGTGCAGGGGCCACTATGGGGCATAATACTGTGTGCAGCGGCTATTATGGAGCATAATACTGTGTGCAGGGGCCACTATGGGTCATAATACTGTGTGCAGTGGCCACTATGGGTCATAATACTGTGTGCAGTGGCCACTATGGGGCATAATACTGTGTGCAGTGGCTATTATGGGGCATAATACTGTGTGCAGTGGCTATTATGGGGCATAATACTGTGTGCAGAGGCTATTATGGGGCATAATACTGTGTGCAGGGGCTATTATGGGGCATAATACTGTGTGCAGGGGCTATTATGGGGCATAATACTGTGTGCAGGGGCTATTATGGGGCATAATACTGTGTGCAGGGGCCATTATGGGGCATAATACTGTGTGCAGGGGCCACTATGGGGCATAATACTGTGTGCAGAGGCTATTATGGGGCATAATACTGTGTGCAGCGGCTATTATGGAGCATAATACTGTGTGCAGGGGCCACTATGGGGCATAATACTGTGTGCAGGGGCCACTATGGGGCATAATACTGTGTGCAGGGGCCACTATGGGGCATAATACTGTGTGCAGGGGCCACTATGGGGCATAATACTGTGTGCAGGGGCCACTATGGGGCATAATACTGTGTGCAGGGGCCACTATGGGGCATAATACTGTGTGCAGGGGCCACTATGGGGCATAATACTGTGTGCAGGGGCCACTATGGGGCATAATACTGTGTGCAGGGGCCACTATGGGGCATAATACTGTGTGCAGGGGCTATTATGGGGCATAATACTGTGTGCAGCGGCTATTATGGGGCATAATACTGTGTACAGGAGCCACTATGGGGCATAATACTGTGTGCAGGGGCCACTATGGGGCATAATACTGTGTGCAGGGGCCACTATGGGGCATAATACTGTGTGCAGGGGCCACTATGGGGCATAATACTGTGTGCAGGAGCCACTATGGGGCATAATACTGTGTGCAGGAGCCACTATGGGGCATAATACTGTGTGCAGGGCCACTATGGGGCATAATACTGTGTGCAGGGGCCACTATGGGGCATAATACTGTGTACAGGGGCCACTATGGGGCATAATACTGTGTGCAGGAGCCACTATGGGGCATAATACTGTGTGCAGGGGCCACTATGGGGCATAATACTGTGTGCAGGAGCCACTATGGGGCATAATACTGTGTGCAGGAGCCACTATGGGGCATAATACTGTGTGCAGGGCCACTATGGGGCATAATACTGTGTGCAGGGGCCACTATGGGGCATAATACTGTGTGCAGGGGCCACTATGGGGCATAATACTGTGTGCAGGAGCCACTATGGGGCATAATACTGTGTGCAGGGCCACTATGGGGCATAATACTGTGTGCAGGGCCACTATGGGGCATAATACTGTGTGCAGGGGCCACTATGGGGCATAATACTGTGTGCAGGGGCCACTATGGGGCATAATACTGTGTGCAGGGCCACTATGGGGCATAATACTGTGTGCAGGGGCCACTATGGGACATAATACTGTATACAGGGGCCACTAATGGACATAATACTGTGTGCAGGGCCACTATGGGGCATAATACTGTGTGCAGGAATTCCATTTTTGGGGGGAGGGTGTTCGGGGGTAACATGTCAAATGTTCACTTGGCACCCTGCCATTCCTAGTTTCACCACTGGAAGGACTCCTAGTAATACAGCCATCTATGCTGCTAGGAGTTCCTTCCACAAACAACCCCCACCCCATGACTTACTGACCAGTACTATAGGTTGCTGGGGGTCAGGGGTCTCACTAGGATATGCTATTTTTGTGAAAACCTGAATTTTGGGGTCTTCAGTGATCACAGGAAAAGAAAAAGTGTCTGTCTGATTGGTGAACAGTGCTACAATTGTTTTCATTCCCAGGCACTCCCTGGACAAGTGTTATTGCCCCTGTGATTTGGGAGGAGTGGGGGGTCACACAGGCCCGATCTTCACCAGGCACATATCTTACAGCTCTCTCATAGAATATGTTTATGCCACAACTATCTATGTGCTATAATGGTAAGTCAGTGACACCTGTGCCCCTCATGCAGCGGGACCAGAGCTGGTGGCGACCAATCACATTCCAGCTCTTAAACCTCTACTACAGACAGAACAGAAAGCAGTGTTGTGATTGGTAGATGTGTTACCTGCACTAGAGATCGCACAGTGGTCAGTGACAAGTATCACATCAGTACCAGAAATACGGCGGCACCAGGACAAGCAGGATCCTCTCACCTCGCCTATACACAAGCCCATCACCTCCTCTCTCTCTGTGCTCAGCGAATGAGCTACACAAACCAAGAACGCATCCCCCTCGATATGCACGGCCTGCACCGCCATCTTGCTGTGTTTAGTTCACTGCTGCTCCCGTGTCGTACTTTGCGTTCCAGGAAGTGTAGAAACAAAAATATGTCCGTCGCCAGGGACCATTTTGTTGAGGTCAAAAGCCTGACGAAATAGCCGGTTTGGTCTTCTAGAAAATGGCGACATATGCTTCTGAAAGTCAGACAGTCCGGGAAGCTTTCTGTTAATACATATTCAGCTTCTCTTCTACTTGCTGACAACTTTTTGTTCCGGAGTGTTGTATCCTTCATTGTCACATACGAGGGGTACGTGAGCCTGTGATCTGGGGTTACTATTCAGCTAGCTGCTGCTTGTAAGGCTTGTGTTACAGATACATGTGTGTATACGGGTGTAGACGTGCAGATTCAGACAATAAAACCGCACAGCAGTCATTCTGTACACACAGGTGGTTTTCTATCCTCTGCAGGACTTTCTATCTAGTGTTTGATACCATAAAGGAGCCCTCCATCTTCTGCTATCAAGTGAGTGTGTCAGAGGGTAAGGGTCCATTCACACGGAGTAAACACGCGCTCATTTTGGCAGAATACACGTGTAAAAATAAGACTCCCATTGACTTCAATGACATTTTACACGTGTATTTTGGCATTGGGAGCCTGCACACGGAGTTTACGCTCGCTCACTCTGAACGTAAAACTCATTCAGAGCGAGCGGCATAAAAAACAGATCCCATTGACTTGAATGGGTGCCGGCATACGCGCGTATCACATTGAAAGCAATAGCTAAAAAAACCTCCCATTGATTTCAATGGGTAGCACGTGTATGTCGGCACTCATTCAAGTCAATGGGATCTGTTTTTTACGCCACTCACTCTGAACGAGTTTTACGTTCAGAATGAGGGAGCGTAAACTCCGTGTGCAGGCTCCCATTGAAGTCAATGGGAGTCTTATTTTTACAGGTGTATTTTGCCAAAATGAGCGTGCGTTTACTCCGTGTGAATGGACCCTAACACTGGTGGCAATCTTTAAAGTGCTAAAGAGTTAAAAACATGTCTGAATAGACTGAATTCCCTCTATTTCAGTTTTCGTTTTTGACTCCCCTCCTTCTAAACCCCATAACTTTTTTATTTCTCCGCTCCCAGCGCCATATGAGGTCTTAATCTTTGTGGGACAAATTGTTTTTCATGATGCAACCATTAATTATTCTGTATAATGTACTGGGAAGCTGGAAAAAAATTCTGAATGGGGTGGATTTGAAGAAAAAATTCATTTGTGTGAATTTCTTATGGGTTTCGGTTTTACGGCGTTCACTGTGCAGCCAAAATGACATGTCCCCTGTATTCTATGTTTCGTTACGATTTCGGGGATACTAAATTTATATGGTTTTATTTACATTTTAACCCCTTAAAACAATCCAAAACTGTGTTAAAAGAAAAATTTTTCGAAAAGTCGCCATATTCTGATAATTCCGTGAACGGGGGTGTCTAGGGCGTCTTTTTTTGCGGAGCCGGTGTACTTTTCAGTTCTACCATTTTGGGGAATTGCTAATACTTTGATCACTTTTTATTCAAATTTTTTTATCAGAAGCAATACAGTGAAAAAACGGCAGTGTGGCACTTTTGATTCCTTTTCCTGTTACGGCGTTTACCGTACAGGAAAATTATTTTTATAGAATTGTAGAGCGGGCGATTTCAGGTAGAGGGTTACCTAATATGTAGGTGTTTCACAGTATTTAAGTACTTTTATATGTGTTCTAGGGAAAGGGGGGTGATTTGAACTTTTAATTATTTTTCATATTTTTTTTTTACTTTTTTAAAAACTTTTTTTGTTGCATTGGTTATACCCCCTAGGGGGTCTTGAACCCCAGGGGGTCTGATCACTAATGCAATATATTATAATGCATTGCAAAATACTGGCGCTTCTATTGCAGGCTACCTAGCACAGCCTGCAATAGATGACTATGCTAGGTAGCCTTCGTGACGCTGGCCCCGGAGCTTACTCCGGGTGACGGCGATCACAGCAAAAATGGAAGATGGCGCCTCGGTCAGCTTGGACTGAGGCGCCGGAGGGGTTAATGCCCCGATCGGTGCGAGCACCGACTGGGGGCATTAGCACTGGTTGTCTACTGTATAGAAACAGTAGACACCTGGCGGCTCTCCCGGGCGGCTGCCATAGATAAACACCTGGAATGCGCCGTACTAGTACGGCGGAAGTCGGGAAGGGGTTAAAAAGGCTATTCTACTACTATCTTTACTTTTTCAGTTGTCCTTGTCGTTTTTTTTATAAACCGCTTTGTCTTTATGCATATTAACCCCATGGAGCACCCAAGACGTAATTCAGGGCCTCTGAGCACCCCCTGCATCATACCTTTAATCCCGCCCCTCCACTGCTTGTGCTCCGTCTCTCCTCCTCCCCGGATATTGTGCCGTGCTCTTGCCTCAGATCGTGCTGTTCAAGTTCAAATCTCGGGCATGCGCAGTTCTGCTCCGGTCAGAGCCGTACTGCGCATGTCCGAGCAGCCATTTTGGTGTAGACAATTGTATTATGTAAATCTTCTAATCCTATATTCACATGTTAATTATTTTCTTATCCCTTAAAGAGGACCTTTCATCAGATTGGGCACAGGCAGTTCTATATACTGCTGGAAAGCCGACAGTGCGCTGAATTCAGCGCACTATCGGTTTTCCCGATCTGTGCCCCGGGTAAAGAGCTACCGGTCCCGGTACTGTAGCGATTTACAGTCAGAAGGGCGTGTCTCACAGTCAGTACGGCTATTGCGCTGCACAGTGTGAGTGGGGAGGAACTCTACAGTGCGATAGGCGCTGCTGTGGAGAAGGACGTTCCTGACTGACTATCAGAAACGCCCTTCTGACTGTAAAGGGCTTTACCTGGGGCACAGATCGGGAATAATAATAATAAATTTTATAAATTTTATTTATATAGCGCCAACATATTCCGCAGCACTGTACAATTTGTAGGGTTCAAATACAGACAGATACATAACAAAGAACGTCATTTCACACAATAGGACTGAGGGCCCTGCTCGCAAGAGCTTACAATCTATGAGGTAGAGGGGGTGACACAAGAGGTAGCAGGGGCGGCATTGCTTATACAGTATTCAGACAATTTTGTAATAGAGGTTACTGTCATTACACAAACAAAACTTTATGAGCCATCACTAGTCGTGTCCTGTAACGTGGATGGTGCTTGGACAAATAAAGTTAGCCTGAAAAGGCATCATATCATGTGGGGTAATGTGGGAGCGGGGACAGAGGAGGGTTAAATTTTGGGGATTCTAATTATAGTACGGAAGGGTTTACGTTAGAAATTGTGATAGGCTTGTCTGAAAAGATGTGTCTTTAGTTTGCGTTTGAAACTGTAGAAATTGGGAGTTAATCTGATTGTCCGGGGTAGAGCATTCCAGAGAAGTGGTGCAGCTCGGGAGAAGTCTTGTATACGAGCGTTGGAGGTTCTGATAATAGAGGATGTAAGTGTTAGGTCATTGAGTGAATGGAGAGCACAGGTTGGGGGGGTAGACAGAGATGAGGGAGGAAATGTAGGGAGGTGCGGCATTATGGAGAGCCTTGTGGATGAGAGTGATAACTTTATATTTTATTCTATAATGAATAGGCAGCCAATGTAGCGACTGGCACAGACCCGAGGCATCTCTGTAGCGTCTAGACTGATAGATGAGCCTGGCTGCTGCATTCAGAATAGATTATAGAGGGGAGAGTTTAGTAAGGGGAAGACCGATTAGTAAAGAGTTACAGTAGTCAAGGCGAGAATGAATCAGAGAGACAATAAGTGTCTTTAGTGTATCTCTGGCGAGGAAAGGGCGTATTCTGGAGATGTTTTTGAGGTGGAGGTGACATGAACGTGCGAGTGATTCAATATGAGGGGTGAAGGAAAGGTCTACGTCAAACATGACCCCGAGGCAGCGGTCCTGCTGCCTAGGAGTTATAGTAAGGCCTGAGACTGCAATGGAGGGCAGTTTTGAGGGCTATAACATTTTTATCATTTGGATAATCCAACTCATTTCTGCGCCTTTTTTGTTTATATTTTTGCATGTTTTTTATTTTGTTTTTTTTTATATCCGGGAAAATATACGCAAAAAAAGGAGGAGAAACATGTCTGTTTTTCACTTTTTATTTTTTTATGTAATAGTACAAAGTGATACTAAAAACTTTTTAGTTTTTCCTCTTCATTACAGTCATTTTTATTTTGTATTGTGTCATCAGAGGTGGTACCTGTGATAAGGGCGTGTTATTGGTGCATGATTTTATGTATTTTTTTAAATTATTTTACTTTCATTTTTTTTTTCTATTATTTTTATGCTTGTTTTTTACATTGTCTCCCCATGAGGTCATAATAGACTTTTTAGGACATCTGATCACAGTTTGTTTTTTATGGGGAAGGCTGATTTCCCCTATAACTGGATCTGATACATTTTTCCCCAGTTGCAGGAGGAATACCGCCTCCTGCTGGTTCTATAGAGCTGATCAGGGTCCTGTAGGACGCAGCGATCAGGAAAGCAGGGATGGTAATAAACCATCCCTGACTTTTCTAGGGGAGCTCTGGCAGTAGCTACAGCCGATGTCTTGTTTCTGCTGAAAACTGCAAGAACGTACCGATACATCCTTGTAGAACAAGAAAGTCACTCTCTGGATATAAAAACCCAATGGGCAGTCCAGAAGTGGTTAAAGGGGTTGGCCACTTTCAGTCCAATATTGAGAGACAAATGTTATTGTTTGTATATTAAAAAGTTGTACAATTTTACAATATACTTTTTGTATCAGCTTCCAGTTTTTTAGATCTCTGCTTGCTGTCATTCACTCTGCTTATTCCCAGTGGACAAAAATCAATCCATTGGCAAGTGATATGTGGTACATGGTATATATAGCATTGTAGTCAGACTATCAGTCTGGTAACGCACCTCAGTGTACACATGATAATGTCCCATAGTAGCCCCTCCATACAGTATAGTGTCTCACAGTAGGCCATCCACACATAGTGGATAGTGGCCCTTCCACACACTATGATGGCCTTATAGTGGCCCATATGAATCTTCCAAAAATTATGGATTTGGAAATCAAGCTGACACTAATGCAGGTTGGGCATCCACAAACCATTATTATAATGATAGAGGCCCAGAGGAGGTGATTAAATATAGGAGAGCTTACTCACCTCTCCTGGGCTTTGGCTCCCGACTGAGACATCTTGATGCAAAATAACACCGCCATCATTTTACGTCATGAGGAGGATTTGACTTCTCAATCATGACATTTTTGTGACCAGAAGAGGCCGGGAGATCGGTGTTGGAGCCCAGGAGAGGTTAGTAACACCGTTTATTATGCTTGAACACCTCCTTGGGGGTATCCAATCATTATACACTGGGGTCTGAAGAGACCCCAGAGTATAATACTGGTTCGCGGGTGGCAATCCTGAAATAGTGCCAGCTTGATTCAGGCCATTTTATAAGACGCACTGACTTTTTCCCCCACTTTGGATGGAAAAAAGTGCATCTTATAAAATGAAAAATACGTCATGGGAATTTTGTGTTACGTCTGCAGATAATGCTTATTACTTGTTAGTCATCCTTTTAAACTTTTTCTGTTTTGGTTGCTATCTCTTTCCCACAGGTCACTGATGCCTCAGACAAAGGATCCATGTCAGAAAGCGGCTTGCGCAATCCAGAAGTGCCTGCAGTGTACGCCATAACAAGCATGTTATCATATATACATTTCACTACTTTCTATTCAGTACAATATTGTAATATTGACATTTTTCATATCTTCGCAGTAAACAATTATATGGAGAACCGATGTGAACAAGAGATTCAAGCAATGCGTGACTGTTGTTCTAAGCTGGCAACACGGCAATCGATCTGCTGCTCAGGCTTCCAAGACCAACAAGTTACCAAAGGATCATCCAGCATTGATGGCACCAGAACAGCAAACATTAACAGTTAGCTGTCTCTGACCGAGAAACTAAAAAAGCAAAGGCAAATTAAGTTTTATTTATTGTTTTTTTGTTTAAGAGAAATTATTTAATCATTATTTTAACAAATTGTTAATATTAAAGTGAATGAAGAATGTATCAAAAATATGTTTTATGTTTAATCAATGTTTATTAAAGATTTTTCAAATACAGGGGAAGGGGGAAACAGGGAAAATAAGGACGAGGCTCGCAGGCCTCCCATGGACAAAGGCAGTCAGGGAATACCCGATCGGTCAAACACATTGCAAAAGAAAAACAAGTAAAAAACTTCGACATCAGACAAAGCGAATATGGAATGGAACACGAGAACTACCAAGGGGAACCCTAATAGACAAAGAAAAACAACAGAGAACAAACAACCCGAGGGGGACACGAGGACACCACATGCGAAGAGACTAGGACAGGAGAAACAGAAGGGGAGGGTAGAAGGAGGACCAGACAAGCAAAGTCTGGTCCTCCTTAATCCTGAGCATTAATCCTGAGGTGGTTCTGCTGGCACCATTCAACAAAATCTCGGTTTAAGTCTCTGTATCGTCACCATCAGTGATAAGGAGGAAGAGAACTCGGAGGAGTCTTGGAACATAACCCAGGGCCGCCAGATGCTGTCAAACCTGGAGGGGACCGGAGAGTCCTCCGCAACCAGGGCCTTCATTCTCCTGATAAGGAGCTGCTCCTGCAAAAATTCAAGCATAGTAGGCGGGAACGCACTGCGCCAATGTCTAGGGATGACAGCCCTGGCGGCCGAGAGGAAATGCCGCAAAAGGTCCTTTTTGATCTCAGAGATTTTGCCAGGAAGAACTGAGAGGAGGGCCACCTGAGGAGACGGGTTGATAAGATAAGATAATCCTTTAATAGTCCCACAGTGGGGAAATTTCAGCATGTTACAGCAGCATAGTAATACAGATACAGGATAATACACAGTAATGTATTACAGACGTAAGCACACATATGCTGAGAAGAGAAGATATACTAGGAGTCCATAGCAGCTAAGGAACAGAAGAAGGAAGACTTCATAATCATTAATTTTCTGTGCGGAGTGATCTTTGCTTGGACTGATGTAGATTATACAGCCTGGTCGCAGTTGGAAGGAAGGACTTGCGATAGTGCTCCTTCTCACACTTGGGGTGGAGCAGACGGTTGCTTACAGTGCTGCCAAGTCCCATCAAGGTCCCATACATGGGGTGGGATTTGTTCTCCTGCATGGAGGTAATCACGGACAGTATCCTTCTGTCACCCACCACCTGTACTGGGTTCAGGGGACTCCCCAGGACAGAGCTGGCCCTTCTGATCAGCCTGTCAAGTATATTTCTGTCCCTGGTTGATATACTGCCCCCCAGCAGGCCACACCGAAAAAGATGGCTGAAGCAACCACAGAGTTGAAGAAGGCCCTAAGAAGTGGCCCCTGGACTCCGAAGGCCCTCAGCCTCCTGAGCAGGTAGAGTCTGCTGTGGCCCTTTCTGTGCAGCGCCTCCAGGTGATCAGCCCAGTCTAGTTTATCGTTGAGGAGCACACCCAGGTACTTATAGGTCCTGACTATCTCAATACATGTCCCTTGGATCTCCACCGGGGTTGGAGCACTTCTCTGTTTACTAAAGTCCACCACCATCTCCTTGGTCTTCCCAGCATTAATCCTGAGGTGGTTCTGCTGGCACCATTCAACAAAATCTCGGTTTAAGTCTCTGTATCGTCACCATCAGTGATAAGGCCTACTATAGCAGAGTCATCGGAGTACTTCTGTAAGTAACAGCTGGATGAGTTGTGCCTAAAGTCAACAGTGTACAGTGTGAAGAGAAATGGGGCAAGAACTGTACCTTGTGGTGCCCCCGTACTACAGATCAAAGTGTCAGACACACAGTCCTGAGCTCTCACATACTGAGGGCGGTTAGTCAGGTAGTCTAGGATCCAGTAGGACAGGTGATGGTCCACACCACCAAGGTTCAGCTTCCCCCTCAGTAGCCCTGGCTGAATGGTGTTGAAAGCACTGGAGAAGTCAAAGAACATTATTCTCACAGTGTTCCCGGGTTTCTCTAGGTGAGAGAGAGCTCTATGAAGAAGTTGGATGATGGCGTTATCTACCCCAATGCCCGGCCGATAGGCAAACTGGAGGGGGTCCAGAGCAGAGCTCACTAGGGGGCGTAGGTGTGTCAGGACCAGTCTCTCTAGGACCTTCATCAGGTGGGATGTCAGTGCTACAGGTCGGTAGTCATTGTAGCCCATCGGGTTGGGTTTCTTTGGGACTGGTACCACACAAGATGTTTTCCACAGCTTTAGACTCATATTGTACATGTGCGTAATAATACCACCCAGCTGGTCACTGCACATTTTAAGAACTCTTGCGCTTATTCCATCAGGTCCTCCAGCTTTGTCTGCTTTAATCCTCTTGATTTCCCTACACACCTGAGACTCCTTGAGGATCAGATAGTCAGATTGCAGTTGGAGTACAGGGAGAAAACGGCGTCCCAGAAGGGTTGAATGACATTGCACTCCCACCAAATGTGGAGCATAGTGCCCCTCTCGGAACCACAGCGCCAACACCTATCGGAGACAGTCGGGAAGATCCGATGGAGGAGGTCCAGACACCTGTACCAACGCATGAGGATTTTGAAATTCCTATCCTGCGCTCTGCAGGGCAAGGCAATTTTGTGGGTTAGCAGGAAGGATTTATTCCAGTCGGCAGGCAGTAGACTAGTGGCGAGGTCAGAGTTACAAGACCTAGCGTAGAGAGGAAGACCAGGGGTGACATCGCTGAGAAGGACATCATACAAAAGAGAAATGACGCGCAGAATAGGGACAGCACGCGATAGGACGGACTCCAAGGCAAAAATATGTTTTAACCATCAAGTTCTTCTGTGTCTTTGATATGTTAGGCTCTGTTCACTTCATGTTGTCTTTAGTTTGTTATACATTTGCAGACATATCTATAATGTTCCATTAACCCAACAGGTGCAATGGAAGATTATGTAGATAATCTGTTTTCCCTTAGCCCAAACAGCAGCACAAGATGGGGTATTCCTGCCCCTGTGTACTGTTAGGACAGGTGGAACTTTTAATAAACTAACTAGTTACCCTCCCATAAAAGGTCCAGGAGACCTCCCCCTCCCTGTGTTAGTCTCCAAGTACCATACCGACTATAATAATTTATCCTTTAACAAGAAAGGGAGGGAGCTTTGTGCTGCTGTTTGGGCTAAGGGAAAACAGATTATCTACATAATCTTCCATTCCCCCTACGCCCAAACAGCAGCACAAGATGGGGACTTAACAAGTAATACCCCTTCTAGGGAGGGCGATCCTGACAAGCAGAGGTCAGGATAGAATAACCAAAAGATTTTGCCTTGGAAACATGCCAGTCTAACCTATAGTGTCTGGCGAACGTCAAGTGGGAAGACCAAGATGCAGCCGCACAGATTTGGTCTACTGAGAGGGATTGCCTCTCTGCCCATGATGCAGCCACCGACCTGGTAGCGTGGGCTCGCAAAAATTCCGGAACCTGCAGCCCTTGTGACTGTAAGGCCACTGAGATGGCTTCTCTGATCCACCTCGACAGAGTGGGTTTGGATGCCTTGACACCTCTGTTGTGACCAAAAAAATTGATGAGCAGGTTTTCTGACTTACGGAATGGGCCTGTTCGGTCCAGGTATACTTGCAATGTTCGCACCAGATCCAGACTATGCATCCTCTCCTCCCACTCCGAGGAGGGAGAGGGGAAAAAAGTGGGCAAGGTTATAGTCTGGTTTATATTTTCCACTGACGGAACCTTGGGCAGAAAACCTTGAACGAACCTAAGCTGGACTCTGTCTGGAAAAAAGACTGTGTATGGCTCTGATGCCGCCAAGGCCTGGAGCTCACCCACTCGCTTGGCCGATGTGATCGCCAGCAAAAAAGTCACCTTCCAAGAGAGGTACTTGAAGTCCACTTCAGCTAAAGGTTCAAATGGAGGGCCACATAGCCCTTGCAGGACCGCAGCTAAGTCCCATTGGGGAGCCGGGGGCCGAACCGGGGGTCGGAGCCTGGAGGCCCCTTTCTGGAATTGCCTTATAAGAGGATTCTGAGACAGTCTAGTCCCCAATAGAGCGGATAACGCCGAGACATGTACTCTCAAGGTGGCTGGGGACAATCCTTTGTCCAACCCTTCTTGTAAAAACTCCAGGACTGATTCGATAGATGTTGTCTCGCACTGCCTCCTGGCTCCCCAATCGTTAAATACTTGGGCGATCCTCTGGTAACTACGATTGGTTGAGTCCGCTCTAGAGTGGGCCAGTGTTCTTAAAACGCCCTGGGACAATCCTCTGTCTCCACGTACGGTGCGGTCAACCTCCAGGCAGTGAGGTTGAACCTGTCCAGATCCTGGCAGAGCTGACTGTTTAGAGTTACCAGGTTTTGGACACACGGAAGCCTCCAGTAGGTCCCTCGACTCATTAACATGAGGTGGGTAAACCATGCCCTTTTCGGCCAGAACGGCATGATGACAATGGCCGATGTCTGGTCCTGCCTGAGTTTTGCCAACACCCTGGGAATCATTGGAATGGGAGGAAAAACGTATACTAGTTTGAAGCTCCAGGGTATTGACAGGGCATCGATCGCCAAGGGATTGCCGTCCCGGTACAGGGAGCAAAACCGTCCCACCTTGGCGTTGTGTTGGGTGGCCATCAGATCCACCTCGGGGAGACCCCATATCCTGGTAAGCTGTTGGAAATTTTCCGGGGACAGGGACCATTCGGCTGTTGTCACTAGTCCCCTGCTTAGTTGATCTGCCAGGACGTTGAGGTGGCCTTTGATATGTACCGCTGACAGCCGGGACAAATTCTTCTCCGCCCATGAAAATATCAGATCGGTCACCCGCATCAAGGAGGGGGACCTGGTGCCCCCTTGTTTGTTGATATATTGGACGGCTGTAGAATTGTCTGTTCTTACTCTGACAGCCTTCCCTTGGAGATGGGGAGTCAGAGTCCGTAGTGCCAGAAAAACTGCCGTAAGTTCTCGCCAATTGGAGGAGCGAGTTCTCTCCTGCGGGTTCCATGTTCCCCGTATTAGGGTCTCCCCCAGATGCGCTCCCCAGCCTGATAGGGAGGCATCTGTGGTCAACAGGGTCCAGGAGGTCTGGACCGTGGACCTCCCGTCTTTGAGTTGGGACCACCATTGTAGTGATCGACGGGCACTGATGGAAAGCTGGATAGGCTTCTGAAGTCCCATGGGACTGTGGTTCCATACTCTCAGGATCTCGAGTTGTAACGGGCGCATGTGCCATAGAGCCCAGGGAACTGCCTCGATGGTCGCGGACATGAGACCTAGGACCTTCATCGCTGTCCTGATTGTAACCTTCCTGGTTCGGGATAGGTAGTGAACCGCTCGACCAATCTTCTCCTTTCGAGGAGAGGGCAGGGAGATCATCATACTGAGAGAATCCAGGTTGAACCCTAGGAATTGAATCCGGGTAGATGGAACCACTACTGACTTTTGCCAGTTTACTAGCCAGCCCAGTTCGCTTATAAATGCCACTGTGATGCTCAACTGCGTGGCGAGGAGCTCCCTTGACTGAGCTTTTATTAGCCAATCGTCTAGATATGGGACAATAAATATCCCCTGGAGGCGCAGGGCGGCTATGACCGGGGCCACTACCTTTGTAAAGGTGTGGGGGGCTGAGGTTATACCGAACGGGAGAGCTGTAAACTGGAAGTGATGTAATCTTCCGTTTAGATATGTGGCAATCCGTAAATATTTTCTGTGTGGAGGATAGATAGGAATATGGAGGTATGCGTCCCTCAAATCCAAGGTGACGAATAGATCTCCTGGCTGCAGAAAAGGGAGAACCGACCTTATGGTCTCCATCCGGAACCGGACCTTGCGGATAAATTGATTTACATACCTTAGGTCGATAATCATGCGCCACCCTCCGGTCGATTTTGGCACTAGAAACACGGGTGAGTAGACGCCTTGCCCTTGTTCGTTCAGGGGGACGGGTTCCAATGCAGCCTTGTCGATATACTCCAACACAGATCTTTGCAGATGAAGTTGTTTGGTGCCCTGAAGAGGGCGGGTCCTCCTGCATCTGTCTGGAGGAAGGGAAAGGAAGTTTATTTTGTAGCCTTCCCGTATAAGTTGGAGAACCCAAGGATCCTGGATCTGATGGTGCCAGGCGGTTAAATGTAAGGAGAGACGACCCCCCACCTTGGCCCTGCAGGCAAGGGGGTCGTGACAGTCAGAAGGTGGATCTTTTCTCACCACCACGGGAGGAACCTCGACCGCCTCTTGGGCCCGAGGGGCGCCTACGGAACTGGCCTCTAGACATGCCTCTGGAGGGGGCGTAGCCCCGAAAGGATCGTTGCCTGGATCCTGTAGACTGGGGCAGGTTCTTACCCTTTGAATCGGCCAGACCCTCCATAATCCGGTCGAGTTCGCTGCCAAATAGCCTGCCGGGCTCGAATGGCAAGGCGCATAAATTAAACTTGGAGGCATTATCTGCCCTCCAGGGCTTAAGCCAGAGGGGGCGCCTAGCGGCGGTGGACAATGCCATGGATCTTGCGGCCAGCTTGACCTGGTAGAAGGCCGCCTCCGAGAGATAGTCAGACATGAGGGAAATATTTGTCATGGCCGACAGCAAGTCGTCCCGATGGACCCCGGAATCAATATCTCTCTCCAGCTTAGAGATGTCTGACCGCAGTTTAGCGACCACCTCGCTAGCCGCAATGCCCACTGAGGCCTGTGCCGAGGAAGAGGCGTATACACGCCTCAGGGACCCCTCCGCCCTGCGATCCATCACATCTTGGAGGTTAGAGCCATCCTCCGCTGGTACCACCGTGCGCTTTGACAGTTTGGAGACGGCTATGTCAACCTTGGGCGGAGGGCCCCAGGAGCTGGATTGTGCCTCGGATAGGGGAAAAAGAGACCTAAAGCGTCTAGACGCAATGAATGGGCGTTCAGGGAACCGCCATTCAGCCTCCAGCCTTTTTACCAAGTCTGGGTCCGCCCTGAAGGCTCTGAGAGAGGTAGATGGAGCCTCCTCAGCCGCCTCCTCCAACTCCTTAGCCCGAACCACTCTTAGCAGTTTGGGCATCCTCTCCACCGAGAATACCGGCTTAGATGGGTCCAGGTTGTCCTCCGCCGAGGATACCTCGTCCAAGATCTGGAGACCCTCCATCGGTGGGAGAGAAGGAGGCGAATCCAGCCGTGGTCTCTTGGCCAATTGAGAGATAGAGAATTTCATCTCTTTCATCGACTCCTCGACGAATTCCCTTACCCAACCGACCATGTCACGGACAGAAGTGTCTTCTGAGGGGGGACCCCGACACCCGCGACAACATTGGTAAGCGTAGCCATCAGGCAAGGGGACTTCGCATTTGGCGCAGGCAAGGTGGCGACGCTTACTGGAAGCCTTCCTTTTAGGGTTATCCGCCACTGAAGAGGAGGATGACATCTAAGGAAAAACATATTACTCATTATTTCCTTTACCTTTGCAGCCTCTACCCTGAGGGCCCACCAGGGGGCATACATCACCTTTTGAAAGGAATTTCAGCACCTGTGGTGTCAGGAAATTTTCTTCTACTTTCTGGTTGCCCAGGGAGAGTAGGAACCTGCAAGCTAAGCAGACAGGCAACCTACTCTGGGCAGACCAGGAAGAAATAGGGAGAAACGGGGGCGGGGCGAACCTTAGCTCCGCCCCCTTCCAGCGCCTCGGCTAGAGCCAGGCTTGGGGGCACCATTTTATTGCTAGCCTAAGATGGCTAGGAGGATGGAGTGGAGGGGGACACTATCCCTTTAAATCCAGCACAAAAAGCGGGGTGGGAGCGCTGCTCAAGCGCTCCCAAAGTCCGGCCGAGCGGGGACGACGGTCCGCGCATGCGCGAACCTGATTCCCGCGCATGCGCGGGAAGAGAGGAAGTCCGCGGAGCACCAGCAAATAGTGCCCGCGGCAAAACAAGGAACCGCATCTACAGTTCCCCCCGGCAGCCGGACGAATGGCGCCGCAGCGCCGAGAACAGATACGCTGCCTCACCATCCCCCCCACCCGCTGCAGCACAGATGGGGACGCGCCAGACCGGAGAAGGCAGGAGGCGCCGTCAGGGAGGCAAAGAAAGCCCCAAACCCCCGGTAAGACTCTGATAGCAGCAGCACAAGATGGGGGGAGGGGGGGGGGGCTAGAAAAAGGAGATTTCCTCCAAATAAAAAAGAGAAAATGTGTGGGAGAGGAGGAGACCTCTCCCTCCACCTGTCCTGGTAACAGGACAGAAAAAAACACAGGGAGGGGGAGGTCTCCTGGACCTTTTATGGGAGGGTAACTAGTTAGTTTATTAAAAGTTCCACCTGTCCTAACAGTACACAGGGGCAGGAATACCCCATCTTGTGCTGCTGTTTGGGCGTAGGGGGAAAATAAGTTTGCTGTTACATTCTGTCACACTGTAAGCTCAGCTTATAGAGAACTGATTGTTCTGTTTTTTTTTCTGTTTATATCATGGGCATACTCATGGATATGTACTGTCATTATACTCCATGGACAGCACACAATCATACTGACTTTAAATAGTCATTTGCAAACATCTGTGTTTTTGATTTGGACTTGGTTCTTTGGTCCATTTTCCGACCAATCATACCATTTAAAGCTAGTGGTCTGTGAAAGTCAGATTATTCTTCCTTCGTTTTTTTTGTTGAGCTGGATGAGAACAGTCAGCATTGGTGCAAGCAGAGGAGGAAGACATGATTGGTGGTGGAAGGGCGTGTGGTGCTACTACTGGTAGTCATTCTGTTAAGGGCTCTTCAAATGCGACATGGCGATTGAAAACTATTCCAGGAAAATCCACCCTCCAAAAGCCAAAATAGCGCTCTTTCCACTCCAAGCCCCACCATGTAACCATACAGCAGTTTACAACCACATATGGGGCATTACTGTGCTTAGGAGAAATTGTGTAACAAAGTTTGGGGAGCTTTTTCTCCCTTGGTACTCCTGTAAAAATAAAAAAATTGGTACTAAACTGACCGTTTATTGGAGAAAAAAAGTCACTTTTCATTTTCATGCCCCAATATTAATAAAATCTGTGAAACAGCTGTAGGGTTAATATGCCCCTTGATATGTGAGGGGTGTAGTTTCCAAAATTGGTTCTTCTTTGGGGGGGGGGGGGGGGAAGAGAGAGAGAAGGGGAAGTTCCTTTGTATTTGGTATTCTCAGGGCTCTGCAAATGGGACAAGGCACCCGAAGACTATTCCAGCAAAATCTGCTTTTCAAACCCCGTGTCGCTCCTTCCTGTCTGAGCACTGCCGTGTGCCCAAACATCCGTTTATACCTACATGTCAAGTATTTGTGTATTTCTGTGCTCTGGAGAAATTGCATAACAAAATGTGAGATGAATTTTCTCATTTAACCCTTTGTGAATGTCAGTTTTAGGGCCGAATGATTTAGAGAATAAAAAATAATTTAAAAAAAAAAAATGAAATGTTTAGATTTCACCTCCGTATTGTTTTCATTTCCATGAAATGCTTAACGGGTTAAACTTCCCAAATGAGGATACCAATATATAGCAGAGATATGGTAGATATGCTATTAATGTATTTATGTGATATGACTGACTGATAAGCAGAGCATTTTACATTTTGAAAATTGGAAAAAAATATGCAAATCTGTTTTCCAGGATGTAATTCGGAAAACAGTGCCTCCGTTTGCTCTCTTAGGACAGCCCTCAACATCAAGCTTAACTTCTCAATCAGCCTAATAACATAATGCGGGGATTGTTGCCAAACTACTACTTCTATTCCAAAAGGAACAGATTTTTTATTTTGGAGGCCTCTAACTGTGCTAACAAGTGCAAGAAAAAAGTGGGGTGCCACTTAAAAAAAACAAGACGCGCAGGATGCCTTTAAGCTACCGATGCTCGTCCCAAAAGGGAAAAGGCTCCCCGACTACTCAAGGCTGCTGGGCAAGAAGGCACCAAGAGCCACTAAGGACAAACGGCCGGAGCAGAAAGTCCAACTTGCTCGTTCTCCCATTGGGCTGCCACCACCTATGGTACTCAGAGCCAGACCAATGTCCAGTTTCTCCCTGGGCTGCCACCACCTGGGATACTCCTGGATCTCAGGCCTTGCCTACCTCCACCGGAGCAAAGGTAAGCCTGCAAAACGGAGGGGAGAATCTGTACAGACTCTCAGCCCCTCCTCTAGACGTCAGGAAGGTCCCAAAAGGGCACCGCATTCCTTCATCCACACAAAAAAAAAAAAAAAAAAAGTAAAGTAAATAAATCAAGTGAATAGAGCACCCAGTAGGGCCTGGTCTATCCACCGGATCTATAAATTTTTTTTCCAAATACCGGATAAGCTAGGCATAGGGTATGTGCTCAAAAGATGTAAAGGTGCATTGCATGTGCTGGAATCCAGCGAGATCCCATCCCCAGTCAATTAAGGCACCCTAGGGGCCACCCGGCACCTCCAGGGCACTTCACTAACAGCCTTTGAAGCACTCCTCAGCTCCTGATCCCCATGAACTGGTCCTGGTGGTCAAGTTGCCGGCATCCATAGCTTTCGTCGGCTCCCTACAGTGGGGATGGCTACCACTGGAGGAACCAACTATTCTCCCAGCAAGGCGCTTCAAGTGGTTTCTCTCATCCTCATCTCCACAGTCCTGTCTCCAAGGCCATCCCATGACGGCAGGAGCTCTAGGACCTGCATCTGATAACAGATGCACTTGCTCTTAGCCAAAAAGCGATCTGTTGGCTCTAATTACATCCTGGAAAACAGATTTGCATATTTTTCCCATAATCCCCTAGTGGAACAAAAATGGCTTGTAAGTCTCCATACGCCTGTAAGGAATGTTGCTATCCCCCCGATTTTGAAAATTCTGATTTTCCAGATTTCCAATTTTTTTTCTAAATAAATATTAGTGTTAACATTAACATGAAGTACAAATCACAAAAAACATCCTCAAAAATCAGGCTGGTCTTACACGACAATAAGTTTAGTCCGCAATTGTGGACACATTGTATTGAGTGCAGCCTCTTACCGGATATTTTATCTGTGGTGCGCCGCGCTCAAGGTCCGCACTGAACACCACAGGTCAACAAAGTCACGGACATCACGGCACGGTCTGTCCCATAGTACTCTATGGGTGTGTGCAGCTGGACACGGACGTCTGTGGAATGAATTTTTGAAGTGAAATTTAGTGTTGCTGATCAGTAAATAGCGGACCGCAAAAACCACTACGGTCGTGTAAGACCAGCCTAAGGAGTTACAGATAGGGACTGCTCTGCTGCAGCTACTGGATCTTCTCTGTAATGTACATTCTGAATCACAGGTATTGCACTGCTATGCACACCCCATACCTTTTTTTTTGTTGTAGGCCACCTCCAGCATAGTGAGACCGTAGGAGCAGATCTGCTCATATGACAGCTGGAAGTCTTATGAAGGCCTATCATAGGAATACGGTTGGGGGAGAGAGAATCTGACAGCGGTTCTGGATTCCCAGTTAGTGTGCAAACATGTGGGCTAGTTGGAGCCTGGCAAGGGTCACCGTGCATGTGCCCACTGTTTTGAATGCCCCCTCTGACAAGGGCGCTATAGATTCACCACAACAACAATATATAAGGATATTGATGAGGGTCTGAAATCCATGAATCAGTCGCTTAAAGTCACCAGCATTGGAGTGGGATGAATTGCAAAGGCTATAAGACACCACCATGACGCCACTAGTCTTATGATGATGCAGCCATGTACTCAATTCCTTACCCCCAATGATCCACCAGTCCCCACAGCCTGGAAATAGGCAAGTCATTCCTATCGCTCCCTCCCTACTAACAGGAGTTCAATTTAAAGCACCCATACTAGTAAACATTGAACACCCATATTGTAAGAAAGAATGTTTATTGGGAAAAAAATAAAAGTCATTTGGTTCAATCGATTTTTTTTCCCCCCCAGAAGAAAACATTCATTGGATAGTCCTGTCCAGGACGAACCGAAGGTAATGGTGATGATATTTTAGTATCAGTTTATACAAAGGGATGGCAAAATGTAAAAAAAACAACAAAATAGTTTATACAATCCTTAAAACAGGACATTATGTATTTCAATAGTCTTAGCCAGAGTGTATGCTCAAACTCCACCAATGAAGATTAGGCATGGACGATTTCTATTCCGAATGTTCATCTTTGTGTTTCTTTTTCTTCTTTTTCATGCTTTTTGTCAACTAAAATAGAAAAAAAAATAAATAAGATATCATAAAATGGTGCAGGATAAACACAACCACTATAATGACAGCAAAACAATCTAAAGTGCAAAACAAAAAGATGCCGCCTAAACTCCATCTACAGCTTTTAAAATGGACTTTGGAGTAATGTCTCCCATACTGCAGAGAGGAGAGCACAGGATTGTCTGTGCACGCAACATGGTCTTGTAGCTAAAATGTATAGTTGCAGCTTCGACAGTTAAAGACAAAATCTAGGATGACACTGCCCATGAAGTCTTCAGAAGAGAAGACAGTCACTACAAATTCTAATATAAGAAATAAGGCAACGTCCCCATGTCAGCAAGTCATTTTTTGCTTTGCATTCCAAGGCTTACTACAGTCCTGACCGATTTTTAGGCTTTAAGAATGTGGATTTACCTTTGGAGACTCTTCGGTCACATTCTCTTCTTCCTCCTGATGTTTCTTTTTCTTCTTTTTCTTTGATTTTAAGGCACTTTCACTGTCACTACCACTCTCTTGTTTACTCTGCAAGGGAAAAATAGTCAAATGGTCTTTATTAATCATACATAGTAGTTATGGCTATTAAAGGGAGTGTCACCAGAGCCCATCAGACAAATTCAGAAGGGCTTAAACTAAGAATTCTCCTAGTGACAATGTCTCAGTTGTCAATGCCCCCCTGGATTCAAAGAGCTCATTTGCATAATGAAAACCACCGACTTCTCAAACTGAAGCAATGTTGCACAAGGGGAAGGAGAAGTTTCATTTAGGCGACTCTAACCCATCTCTGGGGTGGGGGTGTAATTCTGGGGTTTGGGGTCTACACTTAAAGAGAACCTGTCACCTCCTGGGGCACATGCGGTTTTATACACCGCTAGAAAGCAGACAATGCATTGAATTCGGTGCACTGTCTGCTTTCTAGCAGTGTATAAAACCGCATGTGCCCCAGGAGGTGAAAGGTCCTCTTTAACCTAGCTCTGTCTTCTCCACACACCTTAAGACGACGACCCAGATTTTCCACTTTTTGCTGTAATCTACTCCCGGAGACTCACAATGTTGTTACTTATTTGTGATCCTCCCTCCACAAAGTGGAAGCCAATAAATATCAAGGTGGTTGAAGTTTAGGCAGAAACTTGAGAATCCATATAAGTTGCACATATTCTATAAGGTTTAAAGCCAGTGTCTACAACTACATCAATAACTGACATTTAACTTAGCCAACTATAAGACTTAGTGAAGTTACCTTAGTAGAAGTTTCAGCATCTGGAATTTCATTGCCACTTTCCCGCTTCTTCTGCAAGACAAAATATAACATTTTAAATTTTTGCTAAATACATACTTCATTAAAGTCTTCACATTTGCTGGTAACTACAATGTAATTGGCTGCCAAACAGAACCATGATGAATACAGATCTGTTCTTTTAGCATCCAAACAAGCAAGAGTGCCATTGTGCAGTCAATGCCTAAACTATATCCAATATTTGACTAATTCTTCTTGGTACACTTGCAAAATCTGAAGTAACTCGGAAGGGAGTTTTGTACCCAACGTCTTGAACTAACCACAGTGGATATAGGCAAGCTAGCTCTGCCTTTGTATAATTCCAGACAGACTCAACGTTGAGATTAGGGCTCGGAGATTATCATTCATCACACCAAACCTTTATTTACATTTCTATTAACTTCATTTTGTTAACTGAATAAATTAAAGTATTAACGAACAGATCCCACAAGTTCATGTTTAGGATCAAGTCACCTAATGTAACAAAGATATTCGATTACCATCTCTGCCTAAGAATGCCCAAGACTGTCCAGCTAACGTATATAGCTATTTGTATTGTGTATACCACTTACCCTTTTCTTTTTGGTGGAAGCTGGTGTCGCTGCATCACTATCTGACTCACTCACATGCTTCCTCTGCATAAAGAAAAATAAAATCCAAGTTAGAGAAAGCAGAGCAATACACAACTGTTAACATGTCCGCTATGTACCTTAGCAGAAGAAGCATGCTGCATCTCTGATCAGGACTAGCCATTTTATTTTGCAGGATGACTCCCCGAAATACCACGAGTAGGCAAGAAGGGGATAACTTCCTGCATTTTTTTTTTTAAACAAATAAAACAAAACATACCTTTGCTGGAGTCTCTACATCTGTAGCAGTCACATTCTTCTGTGCCACACTGCAAGAGAGACATATGATAAATCTACTACCCAAAGGGGAGAACAAATTTATTTATTTATTTTTTAAAAAGCCATTAGTATTACCTGTAATCAACATATCCTTCGTTCCAACTTGCGGGAGTATTTTCATTGGGTTTCCCATGTTTGTCTAGCAGGCCTTTTTGAACCATCATCTTTTTCTGGCTGGCCTAAAAGATTCAGTATTGTTAGACTTACAGCCCCCCAAAAAAATAAAAAAAAAAAATTCTACAAAATAGCCACGATAGTCAGCCCAGCACTAGGGCAGTGGGATAGCTATAAATATATATTTATTCAATTTAAAAAATATTTAAAAAGATTACAACAAAGGTCATATGGCAGTATTCCTTAAGATCACTAATGCACATCACATTAAAATCATGTACCCTTAAGCAGGGTAAAGAGCTTTCCGTCCCAGTACCGTAGCTTTTTACAGCCAGAAGGGCGTTCCTGACAGTCAGTCAGGAACGCCCTTCTCCACAGCAGCGCCTATCATGCTGTACAGTGTGAGCGGGGAGGAACGCCCCCTCCCTCTGTTCACAGTGCTCGTCCATAGACTAGTATTATCAGGAGGGGAGGGGGTGTTCCTCCCCGCTCACACTGTACAGAGCGATAGGCGCTGCTGTGGAGAAGGACGTTCTTGACAGACTGTCAGGAACGCCCTTCTGACTGTAAAGGGCTAAGGTACCGGGAACGAAAGCTCTTTACCCGGGGGCACAGATCGGGGAAGCCGACAGTGCACTGAATTCAGTCGGCTTTCCAGCAGTATATAGAACTGCCTGTGCCCCAAACCATGAAAGGTCCTCTTTAATATACACTACAGAAGACAGAGTTAGGGAGAGCCATCAGTTATAGGGTGATAGATGTAGAGTCATCATTACAGAGTTCATAATACATGATACATCATATGGCTCAACAATGGCTTCACATGCATTTTACATTAGCATCTGCTGCAGTTGGTGATCTTACCTTAGGCCCAAGGCCCCACTTGCGGGGATAGATGTCCCTCTCCATAATAACACGTTTAATCTTTGCCACAACCCCATGGTCACAGGTAGATATCACAGCTGTAGTCATAAGTGCAGTAGCTGAAAATAAGCAGATCTGTTATTATTCGTTCTGGTCAGTAAGTGTGCTTAAGCCCAAACCCGTAAGACCCAAATGTGATCAGAGAAGCTTTTATCGTCCTTCGTACTTAACCAGCCTTCCAGCCCCCCTAACTCCCTTATGTGAGTTATCTGCAGAACACAGCAACTATCACAAGCGAAGAGAGCAAGGACTCTGCATCCTTACGAATACAGAAAAGCAAGGAAAACTGGAAGCTCAGAGAATGGATAAACTGTGTCATCATATCACATTTAGGACAAGAGGTCTTAACTACAAGATTAAAATTGGAATTTCTACTACTTGATAGGGGCCATAAAAGCAAGTTACAGTTTTATGAACTCTCTGTACCCACAGGCAAATGGAAGAAAGCAATAACAGCTAATACTTGGCTTGTAAGCCAGGGACAAGTCTAAAGATTCACGAGTCAGCCTCTCTAACGTTTACCATTTGCTTTCTTACAGCTGCGGTATGCCAAGTCCAGATTAGTTGAGTCATGATTATGCCAGTAGATGTGCTTAATACATAAACTCAGTTTCCCAACCTGAACTTGACCATGGAGAAAGCCCTGCCAAGATGCTTAAAGGGCTGTTCGGCCTGATGCCAAACTGGAAGCATGGAGCAAGTTTTTAGCATCAGCTTATACTAATGCCCCAGTCCTCTGACAGCAACAATTCAATATCTCACATGACAAGAAAACGGACACTCACCAATGCAGATTGCTTCTCCTTTGGTTGTGATGACCACTATTTCCTGGTTTATTTCAATGCCGTCCTCATACCTCAGAAGACCAGGCAACATGATTTTTGCCCCATAACATATAGCATTTACCTATAAGAATAAGCCAAGAAGTATTAACCAAGTGCAACATGAAGCAATAGTACTATCACTTACAAAGTTAAATGTATACTTACAGCACTGTCCTTCATAACCAGTCTCTTATGTGACACCAGTAACTTTTCCAAGGGAAAGATAACCCTACGAAGGTAGCTTTCATCTTTGTTGTTATCATATTGCCACTGAGCATCCAACACATCATGCATCGTGACGAGATTGTCCTGAAAAGGGATGGCAGGTTCAGGAGAGGCGATACAGGCAAGAAGTTACAATATATTGTGTCAGTTCCAGGACAAGACAAAGTTTGCCTTAAATCCTGTGAGCTTGTTAGTGTCCCAAAGCTAATTACCAGATCACAGGGAGACGCCCGTGTCTGAACTCAACGCGTTTGGGGGAGTAAGCTGTAAGAAGGCACTTACCTTTTCTCCTAAGACACCTGATCGAACCCTTCGAAGTTCCTGCATCTGACCACCGACTCCAAGAAGCAAACCAAGGTGGACGCACAGTGTACGGATGTATGTACCAGCTTCACAGCTCACCCAAAATATACCTGTGGATTACATAAATAGAAGTTACATATACACAAACATTAACTTAACACTTTTTCTCATTCAGAAAGAGCCATCAGCTATTGGGTGATAGATACATGTCAGCATCACTCAAAGTTCATGACAGTCTGCATACATCATGTGGCTCAATTCAAGTATTTAATAAGTTATGCTAAGCGCAATATTGGTATGTTTTAAACAAACACATCACCAGAAAATAAAACTAGCCATGTTAAAAAGTTTGAGTTTTTGGAGATAAAAATTTGGAATTGGGAGGGACCAAAACAAAAACCTTGCAATTCTTCTTTTGGCCACCAAGTCAAACAATATTCTGACACTACACTCACCGGCCACTTTATTAGGTACACCTGTCCAACTGCTCGTTAACACTTAATTTCTAATCAGCCAATCACATGGCGGCAACTCAGTGCATTTAGGCATGTAGACATGGTCAAGACAATCTCCTGCAGTTCAAACCGAGCATCAGTATGGGGAAGAAAGGTGATTTGAGTGCCTTTGAACGTGGCATGGTTGTTGGTGCCAGAAGGGCTGGTCTGAGTATTTCAGAAACTGCTGATCTACTGGGATTTTCACGCACAACCATCTCTAGGGTTTACAGAGAATGGTCCGAAAAAGAAAAAACATCCAGTGAGCGGCAGTTCTGTGGGCGGAAATGCATTGTTGATGCCAGAGGTCAGAGGAGAATGGCCAGACTGGTTCGAGCTGATAGAAAGGCAACAGTGACTCAAATAGCCACCCGTTACAACCAAGGTAGCCAGAAGAGCATCTCTTAACGCACAGTACGTCGAACTTTGAGGCAGATGGGCTACAGCAGCAGAAGACCACACCGGGTACCACTCCTTTCAGCTAAGAACAGGAAACTGAGGCTACAATTTGCACAAGCTCATTGAAATTGGACAATTGAAGATTGGAAAAACGTTGCCTGGTCTGATGGGTCTCGATTTCTGCTGCGACATTCGGATGGTAGGATCAGAATTTGGCGTCAACAACATGAAAGCATGGATCCATCCTGCCTTGTATCAACGGTTCAGGCTGGTGGTGGTGGTGTCATGGTGTGGAGAATATTTTCTTGGCACTCTTTGGGCCCCTTGGTACCAATTGAGCATCGTTGCAACGCCAAAGCCTACCTGAGTATTGTTGCTGACCATGTCCATCCCTTTATGACCACAATGTACCCAACATCTGATGGCTACTTTCAGCAGGATAATGCGCCATGTCATAAAGCTGGAATCATCTCAGACTGGTTTCTTGAACATGACAATGAGTTTACTGTACTCCAATGGCCTCCACAGTCACCAGATCTCAATCCAATAGAGCATCTTTGGGATGTGGTGGAACGGGAGATTCGCATCATGGATGTGCAGCCGACAAATCTGCGGCAACTGTGTGATGCCATCATGTCAATATGGACCAAAATCTCTGAGGAATGCTTCCAGCACCTTGCTGAATCTATGCCACGAAGAACTGAGGCAGTTCTGAAGGCAAAAGGGGTCCAACCCGTTACTAGCATGGTGTACCTAATAAAGTGGCCGGTGAGTGTATTTGTGTTCTATAAAAGGCTTCTTTGCAGCAGCCACCTCACTTTTGATGATTAAAGATGGTTGTTGTGTTGGCTGTCATACTCAGGATACCTTGCATGTGTGTAGATATCTACTCCCAAATCTGCAGGTCACAGAACAAGTCTAGAAAATAATCATAGCCCATCTCCAGGTAACAGGAAGTTCTATGAACCATTTAGGTTTAGGGGCAAGAGTTGGAATTGAATGCTTTTTAGGATTTTTTTTCCCCACATTAGATGAAAGAGCAAGGGCAATGTTCCCGATTAGCAAACACGGTAAACATAAAAATGTGATTTAACACAATACGATATTCTCTGACGTTCACTTTACATGTACTTAATGGCATGCTACTCACCCAGTCTACGTTCTGGATCATATTCTACAAGTTTGCTTTCATAGATTGTTCTAACACGCAGCTGCCGTTTCACAGCAGCTATCAATGGTGGCCTCTGAAACAGTGCGCCTGTGAGGGTTTCAAGAGCCTGCAGGAGGAAGAAAAAAGAAAGTCAAAAAATTCTGAAATTGTCCAAATACAGCAACTCAATATTATAAAAGAAGCCCCACAACACTATCCAGGTTTGTCAGACAGCAATTCTCTTCCTAACCTTAATCTAGAACCTCTTGCTCTCCACACTAAGAGCAAGTCACACTGCAGAACGCAGGTCACGGGCTCCAAGAATTTCAAGCACACCTGATTCCTATACAGGGAGCAAGTGCTTTAGAGACAGAAAAAGGATCAGAGAATGGATAAACTGTGTCATCATATACACTGGAAGGAACTCCGCAGCAAGCCATGAGCACAGAGTAACAGACACTTACCCGACATAGTTGCTGCTCACTCTCAATTGCATTATGCAGTCGTACAATACCAACATACTCCTTCCCTACAAGACAGAAGTGCAGAAACAGAACAGTTTTAGAACTTATTCATAATAAAGGCGGCCATGGAAGCCAGACACCCCAACGACTGTGCCCATATTCATAAAGTGGCTTTGCACCATCGCCAGTTCTTAGCATCTGTTATTAGCCGCTGCACCACCAATTCCGGTGCAGTAGGAATTTCTCTAGCACCCACCACATTCCCAAGCAGTAAGTACAACTGGTTTTAGTGCCCATTAAGGTATTTACATCAGGTGGACAGAGTCATGTAGGAATAGGAAAGGGGGAATGATTTTCAGCCCTAGAGGTGGAAGGAATCAAATCAGAATAACACCCCTTGGCTACTCCTGTGACACTGCCCAGCTCACAGAGTACCACACTGCACCGAATCTAACAGCACTTATAGTTCTGGAACTATGGGGAGCTACAGAATAATTCTAACTGAGCAGGAATCAGTGGAGCAGCACAGCTTATATAACGCTACGAGGCCTCTATAAACATGCATGTTTTTACATTTATGATCCCAAAATGAAGGCACCCACCTGCACTCTGCTGTGACTTCACAAGTCGTGTGGCACGGTCAATACACACAATGAGACAACCTGTGACTTTAGGATCCAGCGTTCCACTATGCCCAGTTTTCTCTACCCGTAAAATACGACGAATCCATGCAACGACCTCATGTGAAGATGGGTTGGCAGGTTTATCCAGATTAATAAAACCTGTTCTGAAAGAGATTACCAAAAAACATTATATACTGTGTACATGTGTGTATATCGGCTACCCAAAATCACATCAAATGTTGTGTTTTCTGATGGCTGAGTAATTTAATCACAGCACCAGATGGAAGAGATTAAGACAAAGTTGTACATGATACAGAATCCATAAAACAGAAGGAATGAAGAGGTCACCATGCTTATAGGAACACTGCGGCCCCTGCAAATCACTCAAGACATTTGGGGGAAAAATAAATAAAAAATAGCAGTTACAGAATCTACCAAATGCTTTAACACTTACTTAATATATTCTGAAATCTCTCTCTTCAAAGGGTTGGCTCCAGCTGGTATGGGAGTGTAGTGTGTCGTCCGCACATTTAGCTTATCAAAATTCTACCAAATTAATAAGAAAGTTAGTACATGGGCATAGATGATCGTTTATAGACCTGCAGCAGCCATCACAACAAGCTCAACTCATTACGCTTAAGCTGAAATTTTTCAGTTTAGACTACATCACAAAAGTCTAGGACAATTTATTTATATATTTTTTAAACCCCACAGCCAGGAGTGGGTTAAAAAGCAATGGGAAAAGAATTCCTGCAGAAAACACTCCTGGTTTTTGCTCAAAAATCCATAGCAAAGTCTATTTGCAAGATAAGGGCACAACAAAAACTGTATCAAGTCTTATGGTGCAAACAAACTTTCTTGTTAAAGAAACAGCAAACAGCTGGAAAACCCCCCCCCCTCAAAAAAATAAATAAATAAATAAAAAAACAAAACAAAACAAAAAAACACACAACTAACCTTAAGAAGCAGGGGCCACTGAGATGTATCCAACTGGGCAACTTTGGATTCCGGTTGTATCAAAAAATTTCCTTCATGCTGTATATCCTGTAAAGAGGGTAATAATTCAATATCATGCATTTGTGCTATGAATCAATAATGCAAAACGTCTACTGTAATGGAAAAACAGATTCACCTTGACCTACAGTCTTCAGATACATTAATGCAACTTAGCCTACAACATCCAGATACTCTACATGGAGTCTGTATAATATTGCACAAGATATGTGAAAAAAATAACTTGACTATCTGCTCCAAGCACTGTATAGCAACACGATACAACATGTAATCCTAACATGACGGGACACTAAATGACTAAAGACAGGCCAATAAAGCGGATGTTCAGAAGTTTTTAGTTTATGGTTTATCTTTAGGATAAGCAATAAATCTGATAATTAAGGGACTAAAAGTTACTACCTGTATGGATCAGCAGTAGATAGTGTGTATCCAATCCCAGTACTACACAGTGCATGGAGCCAGAAGCAGTTGGCATAGTGTCCTGTATAGTGGCTGTGCACCATAACTGAAGTTCATTTCTCATTGACTTCAATGGGAACAGAGCTGCAATAACATTACCTAGTCACTATACAATGCTTGGAGTAATCTGCTTCTGGCACCATGCACTGTGTAGTGCAGGCACCCCTCTATTACTGACCCATGCAGGACACAGCTGTCAAGCCCCCAACGATCAGATTTTTTGAGTATCCTTAGCATAGGTCATAAAGATCTAGACTACCCAGCACAGTGGCTCAGTGATTAGCACTGGAGCGCTGAGTCCTGGGTTCGAATGCCAAGGACAATATCTGCAAGGAGTTTGTATGTTAATAAATAATATAATTATATTATCTGCAAGGAGTTTGTATGTTCTCTCCGTGTTTGCATGGGTTTCCTCCCACACGCCAGACATACTGATAGGGACTGTAGATTGTGAGCCCTATATGGGACAGTGACTGTCAATGTCTGTAAAGCGCTGCAGAATAAGATGGCGCTATATAAGCATAATAAATATCAAATGCCCAGAAAAAAAAAAACTTTAAAAGCTGCATGTTAGACCAATAACCTCTACAGATTCTCCAAAATTTCTTATGAAGCATGAGGATGAATTTGAGTAAAATCTCATTAATTGTTGGTCACTGAAAACTACATAGAAATGGATGAATACAATAACAAATGGGTGTCACATCCCTTGTCGGGTGGCTGATCAGTAACTGGGGAGCGTGCAGGGGGGGGGGGGCCTCAGCTGGCCAAACCCACAGGCCTATTTATACTTTACTAAGAGTAACAACATTATTAGGGAGAGATCGGATTTACAAGGGTCAGCACAAAAAGGGGATTATTTCTACAGCTAGGTTCACTACCATTATTCAATGTCTGATCTCTTCCATCAGATAAGGGCAATGGCTATTAAATGACAGATGTAGAAGCCCAATGCACTGGGTGGGTGTATGTAAAAAAAAACAAAAAAACCCACAAGGCTGTTACAAGAAAACTAAGATGAAATAAATCAAATCTCACTTGTCCACCAGATCTAAGCCTTCCCCTACTATAGAGGATCTGGCAATAACCTCACAGCCTGCCCCTGCCATTGCCAGCACTAGATAGAAGTAACGCGCAGTAAGGCAGCTCCACGTGGAGGATCGCTGCAGGGCGCCATTCACACACGTCTTGCAGGCACGCCACGTGTTTAGCCGTAAAAGCAAAAAATACGCACAGCAATCGCTCAGGGTGGAAATCTGAACATCAGAAAAGGAACTTTATATAGGGGAAAGCTCGGGGATCACAACGCACGTTTATAACACATGGACAAATAACCACGTTACCGCACACTCACCGCGATTTCCCCGAGCGTCTGGCTCTTGCGCTTTTTGGACTTCTTCTTCGAACCTTTAATAAAATAAAATAATCGTAAGGAGAGAAAATGTGCGACAGACGTCATAGACGTGTACGGGCTATAGGACGGCAATCACACTAATAAAACACGCGGTAAAATCATAACGGGACATGAAGTGACTACAGCAGGAGGGGAGCGCCGAGGCCGCCTCTTACCATCGTCATCCGCCATGTCTGCTCTCTCACACTCTCCACGCGGTGACTGAGAAAGAAATGCTGCTGGTGCAGGCGGATATAGCACATGGGAGGACTCACTATGGCCCCGCCTCTTCCGCCTGGGGGTCCTTCAATGTCCTCCGCTGCGGCCTGGCGGGCGCCATCTTGTTAGACTTTGTAATGTTGTTGTTGGGTTTTTAAGTCATATTACGTTTCAGTGCTGCGTTTGTGCTCGTTATATGTGAAGACGTGACTATGCTGTAGGAGTAGTTATATAGAGTAGTGTCCAGAGGATGGCGCTGTAGGAGTAGTTATATAGAGTAGTGTCCAGAGGATGGCGCTGTAGGAGTAGTTATATAGAGTAGTGTCCAGAGGATGGCGCTGTTACACAAAGCCTAGTGTGTGTATACGGAGGAATACCTCCCAACTTAGGAAGAGTAGAAAGAGGGGCGAAATGTGCGGCAAGGCAAATTTAGCTCCGCCCACTTTTATTACATTATACGTCACCTCTCCGCCAGTTTTATATAACTCCTTCATCTGCCCCCAGTTTCATGTCCCCCTCCATCTTTGTCCCAAGTTTCATGTCTCCCCATCTCTGCCCCCAATGTCATGTCCTCCATCTCTGCCCACAGTTTCCTGTCCCCCCCATCTCTGCCCACAGTTTCATGCCACAGAGTCGGACATGCAGTACTCTGTGTCCGGATTAAAAAATCCGGTTTCGCAGCAGAGAGCCAAAAACGCTCACGGCCGGACCCGGTCTGCGCTTTCCGACTTCTGGCATGCAGAAGACGGAAAGCTCAGAACGGACAGATGAACGCAGGTGTGAACCTAGCATTAGACTGGTGCACGATAGATCGTGCACACATCTCCCTGTTGTTTCCTATGCACAGGCTACTGATGATGATTACTCAGCTTCCTGTTTGCCTCACACACAGATAGGAGAGAATAGCAGAGAGGAGGCTGCTGGGAACTTCCTGAGCTGGCTGGAGGCTCATTAGCATATGAATAAAAACGGACTTATTCAGAAACCACTGAAGCAATCTACATACTAAAGGTAAGTATGAAATAGCATTTCTAAAGCCTATGCAAGCATGTGATTAGTTAAAAATGACTTTTCCCAGAGATAGAGCCCCTTTAAGGACAGGCACAGAGTGCAAAAGAACACACCCGATAGCCATTTAAGTGAATTAAAAGTGTCATGGACACAGCTAGTGTCCGCTCCTAGTGTCCGTGCGAGATTTTGAACGGACACTAGGAGCGGACATTACCTGTCGGACAATGACGGTAGTGTGAACGCTCCCTAAGCGTGATGGGAGTTGTAGTTTTGCAACACTGTGCAGGGCCACATTGATAGATTGATTGCGTATGTTAATGTGGGACACACCAGTCAAGCGATGGAGACACATACAAGCAGTGCAGGCTTTCTTCTAACAAAAGAAGACCTCAAACCATAATATGGGCCTAACAACTCAGAAGTATAATGGAGAAAGGAACCACAACAGAAAAAGAACCATTTCAAAGGGAATATCACTCGAATTACCGTATATACTCGAGTATAAGCCGAGTTTTTCAGCACAGTTTTTGTGCTGAAAAAGTGTTCCTCGGCTTATATTCGGGTCATTACGGTAATTTTCTGATAGCAGACCCCACCCCTCACCACCGCTCCATCACACGCCGGGTGACGTGGCCATATAAGCTCAGGCCCGCACCCGGCGTGTGTCTGCTTCCTGGCCTGCTAGCAGAAGTACCGTAAGTACTTCTGCAGATCTTAATGTACAGCATCGCCGCGCTCCTGGCAGGAGCGTGGCGATGCTTTGGGCCCCGGCACCCGCCCCGGTGTCTGGATGCCGGGTCTGTAAACGTAATGGCGCTGCTCTGCAGAGCGGTCGCCATAGAAACCAGCACCTCCGCTGTAACGCTTACAGCAGAGATGCTGAAGCTTATGCCTGCGATCTCTGATTGTAGGCATAAACTTTGGCATCTCCGCAGTAAGCGTTACAGCGGAGGTGCCCTCCGGAGATGTCCTCCCCCCTCCTAGTTCAAAATTACCTTTAAAATTGCAGGCCGGCTCCTGCGCAGCGAGCTCACAGGAGCCGACCTGTTCCGATTACAGCCGGGAGCCTAATGAAGGCTCCCAGGCCTGTCATCGCTATATTACTATTACGGCTAGTCTATGACCAGCCGTAATAGTAATGTAGAGAATCTCCCATAGACGGCAATACACTTGTATTGCCGTCTATGGGACTTGCAATCAAATGACTGCAGGTTCAAGTCCCCCAGGGGGGGCTAAAAAAATAGAAAAAAAAAAAAGTTTAAAAAAAAATATAATATAAAATAAATAAAAGTTCTAAATCACTCCTTCCCTAGAATACATATAAAGGCGGGTTCACAGCACCTGATCTCCGTTATGCAGGTTTCCGTTTTCTGTTGGCAGAAGACAGAAACCGACATTCAGTGTCTGTGGGTGAGCGTCTTCTGCTGCCCATGGCGAAACTGTTTTGTTTTTGTTTGTTTTTGTTTTTTTGGTTTTTTTACCGGACACAAAGTCCTGCATGTCCGATTAAAATTAAAAAAACGGTTTCAATGCGGAGAGCAGAAGACGCTCACCGGCGGACACTTATCAAACCCATGAATGTTTCTCGGGCAGGAAACGGAAACCTGCATAACGGAGATTGGGCGCTGGTGTGAACCTGCCCTCAAAGTAGAAAATGACTGTGAAACACATACACATTAGGTATCCATGTGTCTGAAAGTGCCCGGTCTACTGAATATAGGGGATCTGTAGGGCCTCTATTCCGTCGGGAAGGGGTTAATAGGAGCACTGCAGATACCCTATATTCAGCTAGGCTGAATTCCAAGTGGGGAAAAAACCCCAGTCCTCAAGCTCAGGGAAGGGGCAGACAGACAACCAAAACACCCCCTCCCCTTCCCCAGCACTTAATGCACCCAAGAACTCGGCCATTTTAATTTTTGAAATTTTCCAGTAGCTGCTGCATTTCCCCCCTCGGCTTATACTCGAGTCAATAAGTTTTCCCAGTTTTTTGTGGTAAAATTAGGGGGGTCGGCTTATTTTCGGGTCGGCTTATACTCGAGTATATACGGTAAGTTAGATCACAGGTGTGGAGCAATATAAAACGTAACTTTTAATAAAACTATTAAAATGGTGTTTGTAAATTCAAATGAAACATGACATTTTGTGAAGTGAAAAGTTTAAAATTAGCTTCCACGTTCTCAGATGATTTTTGTTCTTTTTGAGTCAAACCAGATAATGAGACGTAAAGGGATCCTATCATTCAAACACATTTTTTTTTAACATTAACACGTCGGAATAGCCTTAAGAAAGGCTATTCTTCTCCTACCTTTCGTTGTCTTCTCCGCGCCGCTGTTCCGTAGGAATCATGATTTTTGTCGGTATGCAAATGAGTTCTCTCGCAGCACTGGGGGCGAGCCCAGCGCTCAAACAGCACTGGGGGTGTCCCCAATGCTGCGAGAGAACTCTCCAGCGCCGCCTCCATCTTCTTCAGCAACGTCCTCTTCACTTGTCTTCTGGTGCAGGTTTTAGACTTCTAGGCCTCGTGCAGAGCAGACTACGCATGCCCACAGGCCACAAGAAAATGGCCACTTACACAGAATTGTAAGCGGCCATTTTCTCGTGGCCTGTGGGCAACCGCAGTCTGCTCTGCCCGAGGCCTAGAAGTCGGAAACCTGCGCCGGAAGAAGAGGATGAAGAGGCTGTTGCTGACGAAGATGGAGGCGGTGCTGGAGATTTCTCTCACAGCATTGGGGACACCCCCAGTGCTGTTTGAGCGCTGGGCTCGCCCCTAGTGCTGCGAAAGAACTCATTTGCATACCGATGAAAACCGGGATTTCTACCGAACGGCGGCGCAGAGAAGACATCTAAAGGTAGGAGAAGAATAGCCTTTCTTAATGCTATTCCGACGTGGTAGGCAGAAAAAAAATAAAATTTTAATGATAGAATCCCTTTAATAACAAGTTCCTACCTTGGCATTGTGACTCAACTCCTTTATGCACTTCTCTCATTTTTAAGCCTCCTAGAGGAGGAGACTCTCTGCAGCTGAGTCACTGCCGGAACATCCCCAAAGTGTGGACTGGAGGGGGGTGGAATGACAGGTCCCACTACCAATCCTACCTGTCATTCCTAAAAATCCAGCCCAGTACTTTGCATTTACCAAAATGCTCAGCAGACGAAAGTTGTCTGCTGAGAACAAACATTCCTGGAGTTTTCTCATCTCACCCACCTGAGTAGTCTGGGTGAGATGTACACCCTCTCCATTACCTGACCAGCCATCGGCTTGCAATATATATATTGTACGGGGTTCAGCTCATACGGTTGGGAACGGCAGTGACACCATGCAGACCGAGGGTAGGATAAACAAGTCCAGAGGGTTTTTATTTGGTATTTTGGCATAAAACACTGTGCCGGCAAAGTAACAAAAACAACAAAACCTAAGCCTTGTCCGGCTCTACCTATACAACAGGTTACCTCTCTGATCTAGAGCAGGTTGAGTCACCACATTAGCAGGTCAAAGTCCACACTATACCCGTTTGTCCCAGGAATGTTTTCCTCACACACTCCGTGTGTGTATCAGGCCCTCCAACTAAGCTTCCTTCCTCAGTAAATAGCCCTAAGGAAGCTTCACCTGTGAATGCCCCGGACTCAGGGCAAAAACCCCGTGGTGGAGTAAGGGTGTGGACTGGAAGGCTCCCACTACCAACCTGCCCTCCAGTCCAGAAAAGCCAGCCCTTACTATGGAACAAGAGCTCTAGCAGACTATGATCTGCTAGAACATGATTGCTCTGGCTTTCCTTTATCTCGCCTGGCTGAGGAAACCAGGAGATATATACACTCCGTCCACCACCTTACCGTACACTTTCCTACACAGTGTACGGCATTATTAGTATGTCAATGTATGGCAGTATTAGTATGGTACTGTATTGCTGTTTTCGTATGGCACTGTATGGCAGTATTAGTATCACAGCATCACTTGGGCTCTGTGTAACACTAAGTGTATGAGCACTGTATAATACTATTATTATGAGCACCGTATGACACCATTTTTGGCTCTGTGCTGTATGACACATAATCCTGACTATATGATGTTACTTATATGGACATTGTATGACTTTTATATGGTGTACATGTGACTTCGTCTGCGGTGATTTGAGAATTGGGCGGACACAGACGTGTGAAACTGTAAAAGTGCTGTAAAAAGTTTGGTGGCCTAGCAAATGTGATGTGATGTGTTGTATTGTGTATCTAGTGATACAGACAATGTGATGTGTTGTATTGTGTATGTCGTGATACAGACAATGTGTTGTATTGTGTATGTCGTGATACAGACAATGTGATGTGTTGTATTGTGTATGTCGTGATACAGACAATGTGATGTGTTGTATTGTGTATGTCGTGATACAGACAATGTGATGTGTTGTATTGTGTATGTCGTGATACAGACAATGTGATGTGTTGTATTGTGTCAGACAATGTGATGTGTTGTATTGTGTCAGACAATGTGATGTGTTGTATTGTGTATGTCGTGATACAGAAAATGTGATGTGTTGTATTGTGTCAGACAATGTGATGTGTTGTATTGTGTATGTTGTGATACAGACAATGTGATGTGTTGTATTGTGTCAGACAATGTGATGTGTTGTATTGTGTATGTCGTGATACAGACAATGTGATATGTTGTATTGTGTCAGACAATGTGATGTGTTGTATTGTGTATGTCGTGATACAGACAATGTGATGTGTTGTATTGTGTATGTCGTGATACAGACAATGTGATGTGTTGTATTGTGTATGTCGTGATACAGACAATGTGATGTGTTGTATTGTGTATGTCGTGATACAGACAATGTGATGTGTTGTATTGTGTCAGACAATGTGATGTGTTGTATTGTGTATGTCGTGATACAGACAATGTGATGTGTTGTATTGTGTCAGACAATGTGATGTGTTGTATTGTGTATGTTGTGATACAGACAATGTGATGTGTTGTATTGTGTCAGACAATGTGATGTGTTGTATTGTGTATGTCGTGATACAGACAATGTGATGTGTTGTATTGTGTCAGACAATGTGATGTGTTGTATTGTGTCAGACAATGTGATGTGTTGTATTGTGTATGTCGTGATACAGACAATGTGATGTGTTGTATTGTGTCAGACAATGTGATGTGTTGTATTGTGTATGTTGTGATACAGACAATGTGATGTGTTGTATTGTGTCAGACAATGTGATGTGTTGTATTGTGTATGTCGTGATACAGACAATGTGATGTGTTGTATTGTGTCAGACAATGTGATGTGTTGTATTGTGTCAAACAATGTGATGTGTTGTATTGTGTATGTCGTGATACAGACAATGTGATGTGTTATATAGTGGAAAGCTATATAAATCTAGACGTGTGAGGCAAATTCCAAGTTCATATTTGGAATCAGCGCGCTCATTTTAGTAGAAATCACATGTTTTTCTCTTAGAATCATTGTTGCGCAGTGATATTTATTAAAAACTACTCGTGTTATTTGATAATAGACATTAGATTGTTACTAGAGATGAGCGAACACTGTTCGGATCAGCCGTTCCGAATAGCACGCTCCCATAGAAATGAATGGAAATACCTGACACGGCGACCGGCCGCCGGCAAAGTGTACGTGCCAGGTGCTTCCATTCATTTCTATGGGAGCGTGCTGTTTGGAACGGCTGATCCGAACAGTGTTCGCTCATCTCTAATTGTTACTACTTATTGTAATTATTTAATTACTAGCTTTTACCCGCGACTTCGTCTGCGGTGATTTGAGAATTGGGCGGACACAGACGTGTGAAACTGTAAAAGTGCTGTAAAAAGTTTGGTGGCCTAGCAAATGTGATGTGATGTGTTGTATTGTGTATCTAGTGATACAGACAATGTGATGTGTTGTATTGTGTATCTAGGGATACAGACAATGTGATGTGTTGTATTGTGTATCTAGTGATACAGACAATGTGATGTGTTGTATTGTGTATGTCGTGATACAGACAATGTGATGTGTTGTATTGTGTATGTCGTGATACAGACAATGTGATGTGTTGTATTGTGTATGTCGTGATACAGACAATGTGATGTGTTGTATTGTGTCAGACAATGTGATGTGTTGTATTGTGTCAGACAATGTGATGTGTTGTATTGTGTATGTCGTGATACAGAAAATGTGATGTGTTGTATTGTGTCAGACAATGTGATGTGTTGTATTGTGTATGTTGTGATACAGACAATGTGATGTGTTGTATTGTGTCAGACAATGTGATGTGTTGTATTGTGTATGTCGTGATACAGACAATGTGATATGTTGTATTGTGTCAGACAATGTGATGTGTTGTATTGTGTATGTCGTGATACAGACAATGTGATGTGTTGTATTGTGTATGTCGTGATACAGACAATGTGATGTGTTGTATTGTGTATGTCGTGATACAGACAATGTGATGTGTTGTATTGTGTATGTCGTGATACAGACAATGTGATGTGTTGTATTGTGTCAGACAATGTGATGTGTTGTATTGTGTCAGACAATGTGATGTGTTGTATTGTGTATGTCGTGATACAGACAATGTGATGTGTTGTATTGTGTCAGACAATGTGATGTGTTGTATTGTGTATGTTGTGATACAGACAATGTGATGTGTTGTATTGTGTCAGACAATGTGATGTGTTGTATTGTGTATGTCGTGATACAGACAATGTGATGTGTTGTATTGTGTCAGACAATGTGATGTGTTGTATTGTGTCAGACAATGTGATGTGTTGTATTGTGTATGTCGTGATACAGACAATGTGATGTGTTGTATTGTGTCAGACAATGTGATGTGTTGTATTGTGTATGTTGTGATACAGACAATGTGATGTGTTGTATTGTGTCAGACAATGTGATGTGTTGTATTGTGTATGTCGTGATACAGACAATGTGATGTGTTGTATTGTGTCAGACAATGTGATGTGTTGTATTGTGTCAAACAATGTGATGTGTTGTATTGTGTATGTCGTGATACAGACAATGTGATGTGTTATATAGTGGAAAGCTATATGTAAATGTGAGTGAGTAGAGTGAGGGCTACTCCTGAGGTGACCAGTAAGGAGTGTGCAGGCAGGTTGAGGCAGGAAATGCCAGGCAGTGTGTGTGAGTCTATAGCTGGGGCTAGGAGTCCTGCTTTTGTGAGTCTCCTGCTAGGAAGCCATGTTGTTTAGTGGCACCAAAAGTAGCCTGTGACTCAATCCTAAGGGAAAACTATGTTTGTGGAAAATTGCACGCAAATCCGTCCAGGCATTTTAGCGTGATTGAGGAACAAACATCCAAACTCACAAACATCCAAACACACAAACTTTCACATTTATAATATTAGTAGGATTGATGTCGTTAAAACTCTTTCCACTAGATGGCACCAGAGTTCTCCTAGCTCTATAACTATAAATACTGAAGGGGATTTCCCATTAGATTCCTGGTAGTCATCAAAGAACAGAACTCTGGTGCCATCTAGTGGATAAAGTTTTAACTACATCAATAATGAAATATCAACAGTTGCAATCCTACTATCCTATCCTACTAATATTATAAATGTGAAAGTTTGTGTGTTTGGATGTTTGTGAGTTTGGATGTTTGTTCCTCAATCATCTAAAACGCCTGGACGGATTTGCGTGCAATTTTCCACAAACATAGTTTTCTCTTGGGATTGAAACATAGGCTACTTTTGGTGCCACTAAACAACATGGCTTCCTAGCAGTAGACTCCCAAAAGCAGGACTCCTAGCCCCAGCTATAGACTCACACACACTGCCTCGCATTTCCTGCCACAAACTGCCTGCACACTCCTTACTGGTCACCTGAGGAGTAGCCCTCACTCCAGGGGTGAACCTACCCCTTTTGCCGCCCGAGGTGAACTACAGAAAGCCGCGCCCCCCCCCCCGGGAGGTGGGGGCGGAGTGAAGGGGCGTGGCCGAGCGAAGGGGGCGTGGCAGAGCGAGGGGCGGGGCTTAGCGCCGTTCGCAGGCAGAGAGCAGGCATGGAGAGGACCTGCTCTCTGCCTGAGCGTTAGGGGAGGCTGCTGGAGCAGCGCTGCTCCAGTGGCCTCCCCAAACCACCGCTCAGTGCTAAGCCAGTCCAGGACAGCTTGAAGCGCTACCTGAAGCGCTCGCTTCAGGTCGCCTCATGGGAAGTGCGGCGCTGCCTCACTCTACTCACTCACATTTACATATAGCTTTCCACTACACACGGAGGCCCGTTCCTCCTGCCTGCAATCAAAATGGGCTGGGATTGCAGGCATTAACACTTGACCCCCCCTCCCCTCAAACACCCCTTCCCCTTACCTTCAACGTTGCAGACCGGCTCCTGCCTGCTGACCTCACAGGAGCCGACCTGCTCTGCTGCCAGCCGGGAGCATACTGAATGCTCCCACGCCTGTGTTTACAATCCTGGGCTATGGACAGCTGCGATAGTAAGGCACACAATCTCTCATAGACGGCAATACACTTGGATTGCCGTCTATGGAGGCTTGCAATCAAATTATTGCAGGTTCACACCCCTCAGTGGAACGAAGAAAAAAGTTTAAAAAAAAGAAAACAATAAAAAAAAGCAAAAAATCATCCAACAACACATATAAAACTCCAAACTACTGTGATGCATATACATATTAGTTACCATTCCTCCCAAAAATGCCCCGTCTACTAATAAACTATTTGCCCTACTCCCTCAACGTCACACTCACACGTAACAAACCACCATTTTGGTTCACACTTTGGACTATCATTTCAATAAAAGCTCATCTAACCAATACACATTCCCCAGAATGCTATATCTACCGTTAATCTGGCCCCGCCATATTGTGGTTGCAAAAAAAAAACCCTTAGGGAGCCTTCACACGGCGTAAACACGCGTGTATTTTGCAAAAAATACACGTGTCAAAATAAGACTCCCATTCACTTCAATGATATTTTTTACACGCCTGTAAAATGTCATTGAAGTCAATAGGAGTCTTATTTTTACACGTGTATTTTACACAAATACACACGCATTCGCTCCGTGTCAAGGCTCCCGTACATTCAGTTCACACCACCGTCTGCTCTCCGTTCATGCGGTTCCATCTTCTGTTGTCACACAGTTCGCCCCTAAGCGCGGCTGATGCTGGGTTCACACTACCGTTCAGCACTCCGGATTAGGTCTCCATCTTCTGCATGTAGAAGACAGAAACCTGTCAGACCTGGTCCGGCCATGAACGGCGGTGAGCGTTTTATGCTCTCCGCCGCAACACCGTTTTTTTTTTTTAAATCAGACACAGAGTCCTGCATGTCCGACTCTGTGTCTGCTTTAAAAAAAGGTTTAGCAGCGGAGAGCATAAAAAAGGTACAGTATGTACATGTCTACTTTACCATATACCAGCTAAAAGTACAAAAATAAAAAGCCTCCAAAAATAACAACAAATTGTCTTTATTACTACATACACAATATAAAATATCACATTTGCTATCCCACCAAAATTTTTAAAGCGCTTTTAGACTTTCACACGTCTGTGTCCGCCCAATTCTCAAATCACCGCAGACGAAGTCGCAGGTAAAAGCTAGTAGGTAATAACAATGTAACATCTAGTTCTGTACGCTGGGATTGTTATCTGTTGAGTGCCGTCCACTACCCTACTTTTTTAGGATTGGTTTCACCATTTGCCAGTGGTTCAGAAGATTGATCCTGTCCCGACATCTGGATGTTATCCTCCTCTTCTTGGATGGCATAAAAGCAGAGGACTAATGTGTACATGGGAGCACATAAAGGCCATGTAAAAGCAATTCCATCTGCCTCATAGGGTTTTTAACTTGGACAACACAGTACAGGATTTGTTGATTTGTCTCATTTTTCAGTCTTATTCTAGGTTCACACCTGCATTCGAGTTTCCGTTTGGGGAGTCTGCTGGGTCACTAGGGAGCAGCAGACTGTGGGGGCCACTGTGGTTGGGAGCCAGAGATCATTTTACATTGTGTGCAGGGCCACTGCCGAACATTATTCTGTGTGTGGGCATCAATGGGGAGCTTCATACTGTTTGGTGGGACACTCTGGAGCATTATACTGCATTATACTCGGCCTACCCTGTGATATCCCCACCATCACTACAACTCCCATCATTCAGTTCTCTCCATTGGGTTGTGGCTGTTATACAAGGAGGGATTTTCAGAAAGAGATTTGTCTTTGCTGGACAATTCTGTTTATCTTCAACCACGACTAAGAAAACCCTGACTGAGTCCTTGTGCAATTCTTACGTGGTGACCACATGACCTGTATAACTATGTAGGATATATGAAGCTCTGTATCAGAAGAACACAGCTCTGGCTGCTGGAAAGATATATAATGTGATCATATAATACTGTGTGGGGGCCACTGTGGAGCATGTATTACTGTTTGGGGGCCACACTGTAGAGCACATAATACTGTGTGGGGGCCACTGTGGAGCATGTATTACTGTGTGAGGGCCACTGTGGAGCATGTATTACTGTGTGGGGGCCACTGTGGAGCATGTATTACTGTGTGGGGGCCACTGTGGAGCATGTATTACTGTATGGGAGCCACTGTGGAGCATGTATTACTGTGTGAGGGCCACTGTGGAGCATATATTACTGTGTGGGGGCCACTGTGGAGCATGTATTACTGTGTGGGGGCCACTGTGGAGCATGTATTACTGTATGGGGGCCACTGTGGAGCATGTATTACTGTATGGGGGCCACTGTGGAGCATGTATTACTGTGTGAGGGCCACTGTGGAGCATATATTACTGTGTGGGGGCCACTGTGGAGCATGTATTACTGTATGGGGGCCACTGTGGAGCATGTATTACTGTGTGGGGGCCACACTGTGGAGCATGTATTACTGTGTGGGGGTCACACTGTGGAGCACATAATACTGTCCCAGTATTGTTTACATGCCGGGTGCTGCACTGCTCACTCACCGTATTCTTGATAACTGCAGTTACTAAAGCTGGATCCCTTTCAAGTATCCTAGGTGTCACTGCAACATCCATAACCACCACTATCAAGAATTTGCTCTATCTAAGGAAGGGGTAGTGGGCCCCGGATAAAAGTTTGCATTGGGGCCCACAACACTTTAGTTACGCCACTGGGGAGGAGCGTTCCCTTCATGAATCCACCAGACTCATTACTATAAGGACCTGTCCCCATACTATGCTGCCGCTAGGGACAGTGAAAATGATAATTATTACTTATAAGTGGAAATCTGAATGTTAAAGTGTTGTTACGAGAGAAATAATGGACACGACACATAGTTCTAATACTAAGTAATCATTTATTTCTAACAATTAATATTATTACTATCACTACTTGTGTCACTGGGGAAATAACTCTAAACTACATCCCTATTCCTAAAGCTGTTGATCCAGAAGAAGGCGAAAACCCCTGGACACATTCAGTCAATTCGTGTCACAGGGGGAAAATTCCTTCTTGACCCCGGGAAAAGGCGATCAGTCCGAGGACCCCGGATCAAACCAGCTGAAATCTATTAAGATTATGCTAAATATATTACCGTATTTTTCGGACTATAAGACGCACTTTTTTTCCTCCCAATATGGGAGGAAAATGTGTGTGCGTCTTATAGTCCGAATGCAGCGTCTGTGTCCTGTCTATGAGAATCAAAAGGAGAGCAGCACGGTGCCTGCCTGCTCTGCCCCTCCTTCCCTGTCTGTGTCGCGTGTTTGCAGGAGTGAGATATGAGAGGCAGGGAAGGAGGGGCGGGCCAGACAGGTGAAGGAAGCGTGGTTTCAAGCTTGCCGAGAAAACCACGCCTCCTTCTCCCGTCTGGCCCGCCCCTCCTTCACTGCCTCTCAGATCTGGCTCTTGCAATGAAGCCACACAGACAGGGAAGGAGGGGCGGGCCAAACGGGAGGAGGAGGCGTGGTTTTCTCGGCAAGCTTGAAACCACGCCTCCTTCACCCGTCTGGCCCGCCCCTACTTCCCTGCCTGTGTGGCATCATTGCAGGAGCAAGAGCTGAGAGGCAGTGAAGGAGGGACGAGCCAGATGGGTGAAAGAGGCGTGTTTTCAAGTTTGCTTAGAAAACCACACCTCCTTCACCGTCTGGCCCGCCCCTTTTTCTCTTCTTGCATAGCTTCACTGCAGGGTGTCTCTTTCCATCCATGGATGAGATTAGATAGATAGACAGACAGACAGACAGACAGATAGATAGATTAGATAATGTTCAAATCACCCCCATATCCCTAGAATACATATAAAACAAAAACATTACTGTGAAACACATACACATTTGGTATCCCTGTGTCCGAAAGCCCCCGGTTCTATTTACATTGGTGAAATATTATATTATTAGGTTATTAAATATTTCACCAATTTTTTTTCCTTAAAAAATTTTTTTTCCCTATTTTCCTCCTCTAAAACCTTAGTGCGTCTTATGGTCCGGTGCGTCCGAAAAATACGGTACCTATTAACCTAATTATTGCTATTATTATTTTTTATATTTTATTATTAATAACTGCTACTACTAATATTATGAAGCTCTATGTATATTATTATTATTATTATGTATTTTAATTATTACTTTTAATTATATTGATATATTTCTATAACTATAATTAGATCCCTATTCCTATAGCTGTTGATCCAGAAGAAGGCGAAAACCCCTGGACACATTCGGCCAATTTGTGTCACAGGGGGAAAATTCCTTCTTGACCCCGGGAAAAGGCGATCAGTCCGAGGACCCCGGATCAAACCTGCTGATTCCTATTATAGTTTATTAATTATTATAGCTAATTAATCTAAATGATATTTTTTTTTTTTTACTATTTTTTGAAGAATATTATAATACTATTACTATTTTTTGAAGTCATCCAAAGAATGGACCTCCCAGTGCCAAAACACTTCTGTAATCAAAATCATAATATGACCCAGGATATGAAGATCCTGGTACTAAGGGGGAATTTCAGACAGAAAAGATCGCCTCATATGGGAATTTAAACTTATGACGACCCTTTGCACTCTCCAACAAGGTTTAAACAGGGCCCAGGATTTTATGGCCTTTTATAACCATTAGACACCACGTCACTGATCAAAGAAGCCATAAACCCAGAGAACTTTCCTGCGAACTGATATATATGTTTTTTTTGTTTTTTTTAAAAAAAACTGTTTATGTTCTGTTTTCCATCTATTTTGCATCTAACACTCCATTTCTCTGTATATATATGCCTACCTTCAGACATTGTGTTATACCATCCTGATGAAGGGACCTTTATAGTAGTCCCGAAAGCTCGATATGTCATCAAAAAACTTTTTGAGTTAGCCATTAAAAAAGGTATCAACTACTGAGGACTTCTCTCAGAAAATTTCTTTTATTTTTTGAAGATTATTATTATAATACTATTATTACTATTCTATGACTATTAATCTAATTATTTTTACTACTATTATAGATGCTGCGGATGTTCTTACAGCTCGGAGCTCCCATACTTTACCTGCACCATAGATGGAGGAGAATGTTGGACATGATGTTCTTCTTTCCTCCGAGCGTCCTGTAGATGTAGCGGAGGAGGGAATGTTGGTGAGTCGCTGGTCTTCTTTCCTGACTCTGGTCTTGAGGTTTCAGGCTGGTTTCTTCCTCCTTCTTTGTCTCTTCATCTTCCATTTTCTTGTTCCTCTTCATCTTTTCTTCATCTTTACTGGGCTTCTTCTTAATGGTCTTCTTCTTCATCTTCCTCTGAAACCTTTGTGTCTCTTCTGGTATCTTCTCTGTCTCTTCCATCTCCTCTTGGCAAATCTCAGGTTCTTCTTCATCCGGTGGAAAGGGCAGGTATTTCTTCTGAGCTTCAGGGTTGGTTGGCATCAGGCGCTAAAAAATAAGGAATCAGTCAATTGTCTATTGAGACTTTCTTATACAACTTTTATACATCTATAGTAAGGACATGTGTGACTCTAATGATAACATAGTAGGCAGAATGATCACTAACCTCCATCTTGAAGAGAGGTGATGGCAGGAACTTCATGGCGTAGATGAGGAGTTGAAGATTTCTTTCCTCCACGGTGCTGGGATAAGCTGAAGAGAGAACAAAATCAGATAATGGGATCAGTCATAAGATATACAGTAATCATTATATCCAAAAAATTACAGTAAAATTCCTACATTCACTGACAATGTAGCCCTCTAGGTGCTGGATTATCACATATGCTGGATTATAGGATGGGCATCAAAAACATATAAACAAATCATTCAGTTTCATCAATGAGATTATGGGGCTAAAGATACTCACTTAAGAAGGGTGTCAGTCCGTACACGCACTCCTGGCGGCGGTAGATGTGCTAAGGAGAAGAGAATACAGTAAGTGTCACTTATCAGGGACAAAGCAGAGGACAATAGGACAAGGGATCAGGATATAATGAAGACACTGACCTCCACTGATCTGCAATCCATATCTGTAATCCGTAGCAAAATCTGTAAACCCAAAAACAAACTCACAGTTGTGATAAAGTCTCAAACACTGCAGCTTTCCCCATGTACTGATAGGGAGCGTACGTCCAGGTGTCGCCCCCCCTGTAATGAAACACTGATATGCTATCGAACAGGTAAGTAAAAATAAAAATTTTCAGCACCAGAAGAAAAGATAAAATGAAATTTTTATTTAAAAAAATCGATACCATAAAATGATGTCACATACAGATGGATAAAAAGTCACTTATGTGTTTCATCACTTGTTACTCATAGCATATCTATACTATCCTAGGGGTGTTACCTCTTTAATTTCTCAATATAGCTTTATAGCAGTCGGACAGTTTATCCCACACAGAGGTCCAAATCCCCTGAAATGCCACAGAATACAACTATAAATTGTAGCTGCCTGCAGCCACCACTAGGGGGAGCATAGGAGTGCACTGCAAACTGTTGTATCTGTTCAATATCTAAACCAGGGTTTTCCTACCTTCTTAGACTTGGGGCACCCCTGAAAAAAAAAACATTTCTTGGGGCCCCCTACCAAATATTTTACCAAAAGACAAAACAATGCAGTTTTTATGAAGTTATTGGGGCAGTCTTTGAATTTATACGTTATAAGTTGTTTATTTGTTTCAGTTGTGATATTGCACCATGTGAACACATCCTCAAAGTCACACTGCCCTATGCTTCCCACCCAACCATCCCACACAGCACATATGAAAATTCATCTTTTACCATCACCATGCTCCCTTACTGACCTCTACATAGTATCTGGCTCCCCAGTGCCGCCCAGACAAGCACTAAGTGTTAACATTGTGGTTCACTGCACCAGCCACTAGGGGAGCTCACTAAATCCAAAACTGTTCATTGGAAAGAGAAAGGGACCTATACAAATACATGAGCTCTAGCTCCCCCTAGTGGTGGCTGCAACTGCCATTTTGGGAGACTTGACTCATCTCATGTCCCATATTATAAAGTGCTGAATCCTGATCATGTGAATGAGGCCTCATGGGAGATAATTTAGTGTCAGTCCTATCAGATGATGAGATGTCAGATCTTACCGGCGTCTTCTCTCGGCGTTGTCCTGTAATAGACTGAGGACAACTGGCAGTTGTTTTTTTTTCAAATTCATGTCCTGCGATCCCATTGGCTGCTGGCCAGTGATGTAAAGTTAACCCTTTAATGGCCAGACACTTTTCAAGCATTTCTCTGCACACGGTAGATTATTGGCCCTGCACATTGATGTGATGCAGTTGCTGCTTTATTTTCTTTATTCATTTCCCATATATTTTATTATATAATATACCCCATGAGGTTATAAAGATCTATGGGGGACATTTACATGTTATCCTTCTCCTCCTCTGCGGTTACAGGTGATAACTGCCCCTGTACTGATATCAGTCACTAGAGAGCTCATCTGGGTGTGCCAAGACTCTGCCATGCCAAGGGGCACCTGGTAAATATGTAATGGCGGGGCCCTATAGAGACAGCGGCACTGCCGCCTGCGCTACTCACTACATAGCTTACATTGTGTGATATTTAGCCTGGTAAATAAGACAGAGGTGTTTTTTGTGATGTGGGCACTAGATGGGCTCTGCTTTTGCGGACATGATCACTTCTCCTATATTGTATATAATGTACATGTATATTATAGTCACTTCAGTGCCAGGACAATTTCTCTGGCTGAGAGAAACATTTTTATCATTTAAGTTATTCCACTAAATTTTATGTATTTTTATCGGTGACACATAGGGCTTTATTTTTATATTTTTACATATGGGTACGTCTTTGCAGAGAAAGAGAGGAACTGCCCGGAACTATATAATCTGTAGGTGGTCTGAATCTGGTTAATATACTATATTAATATGTCTAGTAGGAAACACAGTGTACCAGGAGATGACAGGTCGCCTCATGGCAAGTGCGGCACTGAGCGTAGAAGTGATACTGATACTGATGAGTAAAGAAGTAATGCTCCTATACTGTATATATGAACTTTGCACAGTATCACTTCTCCTATATTATCTATATGGATGCTACACAGTATCGCTTCTCCTGTACTGTTTACATGGACACTGCACAGTATCGCTTCTCCTGTACTGTATATATGGACACTGCACAGTATCACTTCTCCTATACTGTATATATGGACACTGCACAGTATCACTTCTCCTATACTGTATATATGGAACGGCACAGTATCACTTCTCCTGTACTGTATATATGGAACGGCACAGTATTGCTTCTCCTGTACTGTATATATGGACACTGCACATTATCACTTCTCCTGTACTGTATATATGGACACGGCACAGCATTGCTTCTCATATACTTTATATATGGACACTGCACATTATCACTTCTCCTGTACTGTATATATGGACACTGCACAGCATCGCTTCTCCTATACTGTATATATGGACACGGCACAGCATTGCTTCTCCTATACTGTATATATGGACACTGCACATTATCACTTCTCCTGTACTGTATATATGGGCACTGCACAGTATCACTTCTCCTATACTGTATATATGGAACGGCACAGTATCACTTCTCCTGTACTGTATATATGGAACGGCACAGTATTGCTTCTCCTGTACTGTATATATGGACACTGCACAGCATCGCTTCTCCTATACTGTATATATGGACACTGCACAGTATCACTTCTCCTATACTGTATATATGGAACGGCACAGTATCACTTCTCCTGTACTGTATATATGGACACTGCACAGTATCACTTCTCCTGTACTGTATATATGGACACTGCACAGTATCACTTCTCCTATACTGTATATATGGACACTGCACAGCATCACTTCTCCTATACTGTATATATGGAACGGCACAGTATCACTTCTCCTGTACTGTATATATGGACACTGCACAGTATCACTTCTCCTATACTGTTTATATGGACACGGCACAGCATTGCTTCTCCTATACTGTATATATGGACACGGCACAGTATCGCTTCTCCTATACTGTATATATGGACTCTGCACAGTATCGCTTCTCCTATACTGTATATATGGACATGGCACAGCATCACTTCTCCTGTACTGTATATATGGACACTGCACAGTATCACTTCTCCTATACTGTATATATGGACACTGCACAGTATCACTTCTCCTATACTGTATATATGGACACGGCACAGCATCGCTTCTCCTCAGGGTCGGACTGGGGTGCCTAGGGCCCACCAGTGGGATTATTTCCAGGGGCCCACCCTACTGCCATATGTAATATCGCCCATCCAGTTTTTGCCATTATACACGTTTAAAGTGCATTTTCACGCACAATACAGTGTGCAAAACAGCTATGGATACACTACTACTTCCTTCATGCAACCAAAGATCACAGTGTCCCTTTGGGACTCTTTCACAATGGAGCCGCATTGGGTCCCTCAGGTTGCAATGTGACTCCATTCACTAACATGAGTGAAAGAATCACAAGGCGACACATCTTTGGTTGTATGACAGAAGTTATAGTGTAGCCATAGCCTTATGCTAGGTTCACAACAGCGGCAAGCTCTCCGTCATACGGTCCACAATGGGACCAGAATGACGGAGAGGTGGACTATCAAAATGGCGGTTACACACAGACAGTGGCAGACCTCATTAACATAATGAAGTCCGCCAGGTGTCAGCCATTTTCAGGCATTGTCAGGCAGATAAGGGTATGTTCACACATCAGTATGCCATCCGTCCGTTTGAATTCAGTTTGACACTTCAAAACGGACTGATGCACATACTGATTGTATACTGACACCTTTTTATGCTGATAGCAAACGCTCTCCGACCCCTAGAGGACAGATAAGGGGATTAAAAGTAGCAATTGTAAACAGAGTAGAGAACAGTATGTGCATCAGTCCGTTTTGAAGTGTCAAACTGAATTCAAATGGACGGATGGCATACTGATGTGTGAACATACCCTTATCTGCCTGACAAATGCCTGAAAATGGCTGACACCTGGCGGACTTCATTATGTTAATGAGTTCAAATTCTCAAATTCTCTGAATTCAAACGGACGGATGGCATACTGATGTGTGAACATATCCTAAGTCCTCAGCGTTTCTGAAACTTGGATATTGTTATGCTGGAGCTCTAGAAAAGGGCACCAGCATAACAATAGAGTGGGACATTATCTATGGGGTGGGTGGACTACAACTCTCAACAGTTCCAGGGCATCTGGAGCTGCTGGGAGTTGTAGTAATTGAAAGATTTGGGGGCATCTTTCGATTGTCCACCTCAGACAGCGGGGGGATTGGGGGTGCTAGCAGTACCATTACAATAAATCACAACATTACAATAAATACAATGCAGTAATATTTTGTGCAGTAATACTCACAGGAGACGTCTTCCCACATTTCCCGTCTCTTCCCTTTGGACCGCCATGACCACTTCTTCCAGCTGTGACTTGACTCTGTAAAGTTTGAAACACAGACATCTTTGACTCCTCACTTCTCCACACATCCAACCCATATATATATATATATATATATATATATATATATATATATATATATATATACTGTATATATACTGTATATATACTGTATATATATATTATATATCACAGCAGCCCCTGCAGCCTATATTATGCCCCACAGTGGCACAATAGACTGTGGGGCATAATAGAGGTTGCAGAGGGGCCACTGTAGGGCATAATAGAGGTTACAGGGGCCACAGTGGACCTTTCAAGCTCTACTATGCCCCACAGTTGCACACCCATGAGCTATTATTATACTCGGGGGTCTTTTCAGACCCTGAGTATAATAATCGGAGCCCCAGGGGAGGTGAGAGAACATAATAAACACTGTTACTCACCTCGCCGGGATCCGATTTTACTCCTAGCAGGCTTTGGGCCTATATGGTAATGTGTCAGACGTCACGTGGTCTGGGATATTACCATATAGGCCCAAAGCCTGTGCTAGCAGTAACATATAGGCCCAAAGCCTGTGGTAGCAGTAACAGCCTGTTACCATACAAGCCCAAAGCCTGTGCTCGCAGTAACAGGTTATTACTACTACCACAGGCTTCGGGCCTATATGTTACTGCTAGAACAGGCTTCGGGCCTATATGGTAATATTCCAGACCACGTGACGTCTGGGCATTACCATATAGCCCCGAAGCCAGCTAGGAGTAACACCGGATCCCGGAGAGGTGAGTAACACTGTTTATTATGTTCTCTCACCTCCCCTGGGGCCCCGATTATTATACTCGGGGGTCTGAAAAGACCCCTGAGTATAATATTAGCGGCAGTGGGATCGCGGCCTGGCCCGGGCCTATTCACTACCGCCAACCGCGGCCTAAAGTACAAGGGGAAGCGGGGGCGGCAGTGAGCAGGTCTGGGTTGGTAAATAGGCCGCTGCCTGCTGGTAGATACTCCAGCAGGCAGCGGCCTATTATAAAACAAAAAAAAAGTTATTATACTTACCGACCGACCGCGCCCTGCTGCTGCCGCATGATCTTCTCTCAGACGTCTGTGTATCAGCGTAGGCGGCGTGATGACGCCGCCTACGCTGATACGTAGATGGCTATACAAGCGCAAGGAGATCGGTAGCTCTCCTTGCGCTGGTTCTTAGGATTAGGGGAGGCGCCCTAAGCGCCTCCCCTAATCCTCCTCTGACATGGGCAGGGGCCCGATTGAAATCATTTTAGCATAGGCAGGGGCCCGATCATCAATGGGGTGGTTAGGGGCCCAATCAGGCCCCTGCCTATGCTAAAATGATTAGTAGTATAGTCGGGGCCCGGGGGCCCACCGGGGGATCCCCCGGTGCTCCGGCGGGCCAGTCCGACCCTGCTTCTCCTATACTGTATATATGGACACTGCACAGTATCGCTTCTCCTATACTGTATATATGGACACGGCACAGCATCACTTCTCCTGTGCTGTATATATGGACACTGCACAGTATCACTTCTCCTATACTGTATATATGGGCACTGCACAGTATCACTTCTCCTGTACTGTATATATGGACACTGCACAGTATCACTTCTCCTATACTGTATATATGGACACTGCACAGTATCACTTCTCCTGTACTGTATATATGGGCACTGCACAGTATCACTTCTCCTGTACTGTATATATGGACACGGCACAGTATCGCTTCTCCTGTACTGTATATATGGACACGGCACAGCATTGATTCTCCTATACTGTATATATGGACACGGCACAGTATCGGTCCTCCTATACTTCCCTATGCATTTAAATACATAGACTATTATTAGAAGTAGTAATATATTCACCACAAACCATATTTAAACACTATATATACATACAGATTTTTTCCCCCTACACTGCCATTCAGCTTTCCAAGGAAAAGGTCATATAGATTTAAAACAATTTATATCTATTGATCTCTTCCTTGGAAAGCTGTGTATCAGGTCAATGTCTGCATCCTAAACACAATAATTATCTATGCTGGCATCCAACTTTCCCAGACACTTCAATGTATTGATCAGTTCATGGCAAAGATGGGTGTCAGATTAATGAGATGCAGCAGTAATTGGCCTGGCAGCCAGCTTTCCAAGGTACAGGTCGATAGATTTATTAATTTTTAAATCCTATATCAAAAAATCTATTGATATCTTCCTTGGAAAGCTGGGTGCCAGGCCAATGTCTGCTGTATAAAAGACAATTAGTATCTCATTACACTGACACCCAGCTTTCCCATGAACTGATCAATAGATATACAGCTCTGGCAAAAATGAAGAGACGACTGCAAAATTTTCAGTTTCTCAGATTTTTCTCTTCATTGGTATATTTTTGAGTAAAATGTACATTGTTCTTACTACTACTGACAACACGTCTCCGAAATTCAAAGCAAAAAATTTTGTATTTATTTGCAGCAAATGAGAAATAGTCAAAATAATAAAAAAAGAAGCAATGCTTCAAATAATGCAAAGAAAACAAGTTCTTATTCATTTAGAAACAACAATACTAAAGTTTTAGCTCAGGAAGATCAGAAATCAGTATTTGGTGGAATAGCCATGATTTGTAATCCCAGCTTTCATGTGTCTTGGCTTTCCACCAGTCTTTCACACTGATTTTGGGTGACCTTATGCAACTCCAGGCATAAACATTTAATCAGTTCTTCTTTATTTGATGGCTTGTGGCTATCCATCTTGCTCTTGATTACATTCCAGAAGTTTTCAATGGGGTTCAGGTCTTGAGATTGGGCTGGACATGACAGGGTCTTGATGTGGTGCTCCTTCATCCACACACATTGATTAACCTAGCTGTGTGACATGGCGCATTGTCCTGCTGGAAAAAACAGTCCTCGGTGTCAATCAAAATCAGAATCAAATATCAAGTGTGCAAGTACTTGGGCATAAAGAATTTGTTTCTGCTGCCCTGCAGCCCATCTAGCCAGGGTGTGGCAGGTAGACCTGAACACCAAGGCACCAAGGGGAGATTGACTACAGAGCTGCAGAATGAAAATTCAAGTGTATTTGGGCCTTCTTCCAAGGGTGTGGCAGATAGACCTGCACACCTGTGCACCAGGAGGGGATGGACCACGGAGCCGCAGAGACAAAATCCAAGTGTGCACGTACTTGGGCATATGGAATTTGTTTCTGTTGCTCTGCAGCCCATCTACTCGCACTACCCAGGATGTGTCGGTTATACCTGGGCAGCAGGAGGGGATGGACTACAGAGCCGCAGAATCAAAATCCTAGTGTGCACCCATGTACTTGGGTTTAAAGGGGCTCTGTCAGCAAAATTATGCTGATTGAGCCCCACATATGCGTGAATAGCCTTTAAGAAGGATATTCAGGCACCGCTAAAGTTATATTAACCCCCCCCCCCCCCCCCGTTTTAAAATGAATCCCTAAAAAAAATATGTTAAACTTATCTATCGTGCACGGTGGGCGGGCATTCAGGGTCTGACGTCATCTTCAGCCACGCCTCCTCTTCCAGCGATGTTTTCAGGTCCCGTCTTCCTCCGGCGCTTGCGAACTGCCATTGATAAAAAAATGGCATACACCCTCGCCATTTTTTATCGGACTCTGAATACCCACCCACCGTGCACGATAGATAAGTTTAACATATTCTTTTTTAGGGATTTATTTTAAAACGGGGGGGGGGGGGGGGGGGGTAGAGCTGATAGAGCCCCTTTAAGGAATGTGTTTCTGCTGACCTGCATCCCATCCTCTATCACTTCCCAGGGTGTAGCGGGTACACCTGCACACTTGGACAGCAGGAGGGGATGGACTACAGAGCCGCACAATCAAAATCAGAGTGTGCAAGTATTTGGGCATAAGGAATTTGTTTTTGCTGACTTGCAGCCCACCCTCTCCCCCTACCTAGGGTGTGGCAGGTAGATTTGCACATCTGAGCAGCAGGAGGAGATGGACTACAGAGCTTCAGAATCAAAATCCATGTGTGTAAGTACTTGGGTTTAAGGAATTTATTTCTTCTGACCTCTCAGACTATCCTCTCCCGCTTCCAAGGGTGTGGCGGGTACACTGCACACCTGGGCAGCAGGAGGGGATGGACTACACAGTCGTAGATCAAAATCCAAGGGTGCATGTACATGGGCATAAGGAATTTGTTTGTTTCCCTGCAGCCCATCTTCTCCCACTTCCCAGGGTGTGGTGGGTAGACTAGCACACCTAGGCACCAGGAGGGCATGGACTACAGAGCCTCATAATCAATATTCAAGTGTGCAAGTACCATACCTCCCAACCGTCCTGATTTCCGCGGCACAGTCACGATTTGGGTGACATGTCCCGCGGTCCCAGCTGGAGGGAGGTATGTCCCGATTTCAACTCAGATCTGCGTCCAGAGGACGCAGATCTGAGTTGAAACCATATGCGGCTGAAGCAAGGAGCTGACACAGGTCAGCTCCTCGCTTCGCCGCTGCGCGCCTCTCTCGCTGACACATGCGGCTGAAGGAAGGAGCTGACACAGGTCAGCTCCTCACTTCGCCGCTGCGTGTCTCTCTCGCTGACACATATGCGGCTGAAACGAGGAGCTGACCTGTGTCAGCTCCTCGCTTCGCCGCTGCCGCCGGCTCCTGGCTTGTAGATGCGATGTGATGTCGCATCTACAAGCCAGGAGCCGGCGGCAGCGGTGAAGCGAGGAGCTGACACAGGTCAGCTCCTCGCTTCAGCCGCATATGTGTCAGCGAGAGAGATACGCAGTGGCGAAGCGAGGAGCTGACCTGTGTCAGCTCCTTCCTTCAGCCGCATATGTGTCAGGGAGAGAGGCGCGCAGAGAGCGGCGAGGGAGCGGAGGAGAAGGTAAGTTTAATGTGGAGGTGGAACGTGAATCTGGGGGCAGATGAAGGAGGGGACGGGATGACACTGGGGGCAGAGATGGAGAGGACGGCATGACACTGGGGGCAGATGAAGGAGGGGACGGCATGACACTGGGGGCAGAGATGGGGGGACATGAATCTGAGGGCAGAGATGGGGGGGACATGAATCTGGGGCAGAGATGGGGGACATGAATCTGGGGGCAGAGATGGAGGGGGGACATGAATCTGGGGTCAGAGTAGGGGGGACATGAATCTAGGGGCAGAGATGGAGGGGGGACATGAATCTGGGGGCAGAGATGGAGGGACATGAATCTTGGGGCAGAGATGGAGGGGACATGAAACTGGGGGCAGATGAAGGGTATATATGAAACTGGGGGAGAGATAGAGGGGGGACATATAATTTACGGGTGACTGTAGGAGGATTATACGGTGAGTGGGCGGAGTCAACACAAAAGTGGGCGGGGCTAAATTTGCCACGGCGCGCTACGCGCGCCGCACATTTTGTCCCTCTTTCAGTTCTTCAAAAGTTGGGAGGTATGCAAGTACTTGGGCATAAGGAATTTGTTTCTGCTGACCTTCATCCCATCCTCTCTGACTAACCAAGGTGTGGTGAATAGACCTGCACTCCTGGGCAGAAGGAGGACATGGACTACAGAACCACAGAATCAAAATTCAAGAGTGCAGGTACGTACTTGGGCATAAAGAATTTGTTTCTGCTGCCCTGAAGCCTATCCTTTCCCAATTCCTAGGGTGTGGTGGGTACACCTGCACACATGGGTAATAGAAATGGATGGACTATAGAGCCGCAAAATCAAAATCAAAATGTGCACATACTTGGGCATAAGGAATTTGTTTCTGCTTTCTTGCAGTATATCTTCTACCGATTCCCAGGGTGTGGTGTGTAGACCTGCACACTTGGGCAAAATGAGGGGATAGACTGCAGAGGTAGAAAGAAAGGGAGATGTTTCTCTTTATCCAAGATCAGTGGTGTAACTAGGACTGGCGGGGCCCCGTGGCGAACGTTTGACATGGCCCCCCACCCACCATTCCTGACTGACACTAAAGACCTCAACCGACCCCCCCGCCGCATTCCTGTGCGCTCTATTATGCCCCATAGTGGGCCCTGCATACATCATTATGCCCCATAGTGGCCCCTACACACACCATTATGCCCCATAATGAACACCCATGTCTTTTCAGACCCCAGAGTATAATAATTGGAGACCCTGAAAGTAACCGCTTTTTAATGCGTATAGGTTTCTGTTTGGGGGGGTGCCAAGCAGACTCCACGAACGGAAACCTGAATGCAGATGTGAACCGGGCCTAAACATCACATTATAAAATACAATTCCCCTGACGAAGGCAAGAGCGCCAAAATGCGCGTCGGGTGACCCGCTCACCACAGGTCCCAGGCACTAGCCTAGCCATACACATGGGTAAGCACATTTGGTTTTGATATTACACATTGAACTGGTTTCTTTAGGCATGTCATACACTTGTTTATTTGTTTGCATACCGTCCGCAACTATCAAACCTAGGTGCAGTTCTTTGAGATACTGAGACACTGATACTGGGACACAGTTGTTGTTTTCAGCTAGATATGAGGTTGTGCTTTACTAATGACTGGTGGCTACAATAGTATTTGCTGATATACTTATATGTGCAGACACTCTTTATTACATCCTTATGTAATTATTAGAGATGAGCGAACAGTAAAGTATTCGATGTTCGTTTTTCGTTCCGAATAGCCGCTCAATATTCGACTATTTGAACGAATATCGAACCCCATTATAGTCTATGGGAGAAAATGCTTCGTTTCAGGGGATCCCACCATTCGACTCTGAAGGGTCACCAAGTCCACTATGACACCTCAGCAAATGATGACAACACCTCTGGAATACAACTGGGACAGCATGAGAAGCATGGCTGGGGGCATCTAACACACCAAAGACCCTCTATTGCCCCACTATCACAGCCTAACAACTACACACTTTCCACATTCAAAAAAACCTCTATCAAAGTGGGAAAATACCTGGAAACCTTCTTTACTTCCCCAAATGGATGGACACAAACCCCAATTTAAGCTCAACAAACATTAACAAGCACCCCTTTAAATCACGTTGCCCATGACAACCACAGATGGAATAGGCAATGGGAAATCCATCAGTATCTACCCTGAACTGTCATTGTGGATGTGTGTGTGTGTGTGTGTGTGTGTGTGTGTGTGTGTGTGTGTGTGAGATGTGGTAAGACCTTCCAAAATTCACTTTTCTAGCCCTTAACAGGAGCCCTTCCAAATTAAGTTACAGGCCCTTAACCGGTTAAGGACCAGGCCCAGAAGTACATTAAGGACCGGGCCTCTTTTTTCATAACTGACATGTGTCACTTTAAATGGCAATAACTTTGAGACGCTTTAACTTACACAAGTGATTTTGAGATTGTTTTTTCATAACACATTATACTTCATGTTAGTGGTAAACACTAATCAATATTTTTGTATTTATTTATAAAAAAACTAGCAAATTTGATGGAAATTTGGAAAAAATTGCAATTTTCAAAATGTGAAATTCTCTGCTTTTCAGGCAGATAGTCATACCATCCAAATACATAAATAAATATTATCTCCCATATCTCTGCTTTATATCGGCATCATCTTTTGATCGTCTTTTAATTCATTTTGGATGTTACAAGGCTTACAAGTGTAACAGCGATTTTCCAGATTTACAAGAAAATTCCTCAAACTAATTTTTTAGGGAACACTTCAGTTCTGAAAGGAATTATAAAGGCCTATATAATAGAAACCCCCATAAATCACCCCATTTTCAAAACTACACCCCTCAAATTATTCAAAACAGCATTTGGGATGTTTGTTAACCCTTTAAGCATTTCATAAGAATAAAAATAATATGGAGGTCAAATTTAGACATTTCATTTTTTTTCACTAATACATTCATTTAGACCTAAAATTAACACATTCACAAAGGGTTAAAGGAGAAAATGCATCTCACATTTTGTTATGCAATTTCTCCCGTGCACAGAAATACCCCACATGTGGGTGTAAACTGATTTTTGGGCACACGGCAGTGCACGAAAGGGAAGGAGTGACACTGGGTGTTTGAACAGCATATTTTGCTGGAATAATTTTCAGGCACCATGTCACATTTGCAGAGCCCTTAGCGTACCAAAACAATGGAAACCCCCCAAAAGTGACCCCATTTTAGAATCTACACCCCTCACGGAATTCATCAAGGGGTATAGTGAGCATTTAGACCGTACAGTTGTTTCACAGATTTTACTAACATTGGAATGTGTAAAAGAAAAATTACTAAAATGTCACTTTATCCCCAAAGTTTTCATTTTCACAAGGGGTTAAAGGAGTAAAAGCCCCCCAAAGTTTGTTAAACAATTTATCCTGAACACGGCAATACCCCATATGTGGCCATAGTATGCTGTATGGGAACATGGCGGGGCTTGGAATGGAAGGAGCGCTATTTTGCTTTTGGATGGCAGATTTTACTGGAATAATTTTAGGTGCCATGTCGCATTTGCAGAGCCCCTAGAGGACCAATACAGTGGAAACCCCCTAAAAGTGACCCCATTTTGGAAACTACACCCCCCACAAAACATATCAAAGGGTAGAGTGAGCATTTTGACCCTACAGCTGTTTCACAGATTTTATTAACATTGGGACATGAAAATGAAAATTTACTTTTTTTCCAACAAACTGTCAATTTAGCCCCAAATTTTTCATTTTCACAAGAGGATAAAGGAAAAAAAGCTCCCTAAAGTTCGTTACACAATTTCTCCTGAACACAGAAATGCCCCATATGTGGTCATAATCTACTGTATGGGAACATGGCGGGGCTCAGAATGGAAAGAGGGCTATTTGGCTTTTGAAGGGCAGATTTTGCTGGAATATTTTTCAGGTGCCATGTCGCATTTGCAGAGCCCCTAGTGTACCAATAAAGTGGAAACCCCCTAAAAGTGACCCCATTTTGGAAACTACACCCCTCATAGAATTTATCTAGGGGTTTGGTGAGCATTTTGGCCTCACAGCTGATACACAGATTTTATTAACAATTGGACATAAAAATGAAAAATTACTTTTTTTTTCCAATAATCGTCCATTTAGCGCCATATTTTTAATTTTGCAAGTAGCTGAAGAATTAAAAGCCCCCCAGAGTTTGTTACACAATTTCTTCTTAACACGGCAATACCCCATATGTGGCCATAATCTGCTGTATGGGTATACGGTGGGGCTCAGAATGGAAAGAGCGCTATTTGGCTTTTAGAAAGCAGATGTGGCTGGAATAGTTCTCAGGTGTCATGTCGCATTAGCTGAGCCCCTAAAGTATCAATACAATGGAAACCCCCCATTGTGACCCCATTTTAGAAACTACACAGGTGACAGTAAACTGGAATTCACCAAGAAGTGACCCCATTTTGTAGGGACAATTTTAGGGCCTCTGCAAATGTGACGTGGTGTCCAAAAACAAAGAATATAAATCTGCACTCCAAAAGCACATATCGCTCCTTCACATCTGCGCCCTGCTGGGTACCCAAATAGCGGTGTATGCCCACATGTATGACACTGGTGTACCCCGGATAACGGACTTAATGCCATATGTGGGTATAAATGGCTGTTTGGGCACAGCCGGGCACAGAAGGGAAGGAGCGCTATTTTGGTTTTTGGGGCACAGTTTGCTTTTTTGGATGTCATGCCACTTTTGCAAAGCCCCTGAATTGCCAATAAAGTGGAATCCGCAGACATGTCACCCCATTTTGGACACTAGCCCACTCATGGGATTTATCAAGTGGTGTAGCGAGCATTTTTCACCCTTGAGTGTTGCATTTATTTAGTTTCCAGAAATGAAATCACAGCTGATAATGAGAAGTTAAAAATGAAAAATTTCCAGAGATTCGCCATTTTAGTGCCCGATATGTTGTGCCCAACTTATATCAGCAGAGACACTCCAAAAACTGGTAAGCGGGTGGTATCCCGGGCACAACAGCTTTTAGAGCGTTCATCTCTGATACAAGGCGGGCACAACATATTACGCACTGAAATGACGTATTCCTGGAAAAATTGTCATTTTCACCTCTCACAATCAGCTTCGTATTCATTTATGGATAATAAGTTATAGCAACACTTGGGGGTTAAAAATGCTCTCTGTACCCCTGGAGAAATCCTTCAGGGGTGTAGTTTCCAAAATAAGGTCACATATCAGGGGATTCCACTTTACTGGCGTTTCAGATCTACAAAAGTGTCATGGCATCCAAAAACCAAACCGTCTGTGCTCCAAAAACCCAATAACCCTTCTTCCCTTTTGCGTCCAGCTGTGCCCTAATATCAGTTTATACCCACATATGACATTACGTCCGATATAACGGGTACACCAGTGTCATACATGTGTCATAAACTGCAGTTTGGGCGCACAGCAGGGCGCAGAAGCGAAGGAGCGCGATGCGGCTTTTGGAGTACAGATTTTGATGTTTGGTATCTGGACGCCATGTCATGTTTGTAGAGCCTGTAAGGTACCAGAAAAGTGGATTCCCCAAAGGAGTGACCCCATTTTGAAAACTGCACCCCTCAAAGAATTTATCAGGGGGTGTAGTGAGTATTAGTATCCCAGACGTGACTGCACAGCGGATGGCGAAGAGGGAATATATAAGCTGTGCGGAGAACATTGCAGACACCAAATTCCCTACTATGTCCCAGTAGCTCCTATGATTGGGGGAGTCACTCTGGGGGTCACTTTGGGGGTCACTTCTGGTGTTTTTTCGCTCATAAGCTGTAAATCTGGGGTGTCCCCTGATATTCGCTCGCACAGCTTATATATTCCCTACCTGCCGCAGCCAGTTGTGTTCTAATAATTTGGCGATTTTTGGGGGGTTTTGCCTTGACATTGCTAGATGCTATATTTTCTTTATTTTTCTGGTGACATGGCCATATAAGGGCTTGTTGTTTGCAGGATGAGATGCATTTTGTAATGACACCATCTTTGGGTGCCTACAACTTACTGATTACATTTTATTAACTCTTTCTTGCTGGATTAAAAAAAAAAAAAATCAATCCTGCATTGAGTTTTACATTTTAAATTTTTCGCCATGCAGCGTACAGCATAAGTAACATGTGTCCTTTATTCTGCGGGTCGGTACGGTTACGGCGATACCTCATTTATGTTATTTTTTTATGCGATACTAAGTCTGCAGAACAAAAACACATATGGGGACATAAATCAATGTTTTTTGCATCGCCATCTTCTGAGACGTAACATTTTTATTTTTCGGTTGACAGTGTTGGTTGAGGGCTTATTTTTTGCGGGAAAATGTGCGCTTTTTATTGGCACTGTTGTGGGGTGAATATGACTTTTTGATCACTTTTTATAGCATATTTTGTAGGATGAGATGGCAAAAAATCATTATTTCCGGCGAGTTTTTTCCGTTTTTTTTTTCCGACGTTCACCGTGTACATTAAATATTATTTCAGTTTTATTGTACAGGTTGTTACGGACGCGGCGATACCAAATATGCATTGCTTTTTTTAATTTTTAGTGCTTTTTTTTTATATAATTCATTTTGTATAGAAAAAAGGGATTTTTGGACTTTAGAACTTTATTACTTTTTTCATACACTTTTTTTTTTTTTTTTTAACTTTTTTTTTACTTTTTCATGTGTCCCTTTAGGACACTTGAATCAGTTGATGCTTTGATGAAAGTATCAGCTGATTCAGCACAGTAGCAGACAGGACACGAGCAGGACATGAGCCTGCTCGTGTCCTGTAAGCTGCAGAGGAAGTGAGACACATCGCTCACTTCCTCCACCGCCTGGCAGGATCACCAGGTATGTGGGGGCTCCGGTAGTCTGGGGTCACTGGCCAGACCCCAGACTACCTTCTCCTGACATCGGCACCCCCCGATCTCGCCGCGGGGGGTGCCGATCGGGTTAACTTGTCGGCGGATCCCTTTCGATCGCGCCGTGATGTTTGACGGCGCGATCGAAAGGGTTAACACGTCCAGTCGGACTCAGTTCCGACTGGACGTTATGGAGGAAGGGGTTAGGTGTTAGTAACACCTAACCCCTGTCCCCCCCGCACCCCTCCCCCCGCCAGAAAGGTACCTAAAGGCCGGACGTATTTTGACAATAGTCCGGTCTTTAGGTACCAGCACATGAGGCCGTAAATTTACGTACGGCGGTCCTCATGTGGTTAAGCTGAGGTACCAGCAGAGATTGAGGCCCTTGAGGTGACTTCAGCCTTTTACCTGCAGAGTTTTAGGCCCTTTAACTTAGTTCAGCCTTGCACCAGAAGAGATTTGTTGGTTCTTTGGGTGAGTTGAGCCTTTACACAGCAGAGATTTAGTTTTTGGCCCTTGGCGTGATCAGGGCCGCCATCAGGAATTCTGGGACCTCATACAGCCATTTTAAAACTACCTTATTTTGCGACACACCAATTCTGTATTACATTTCCCTTTATTTAGCAGCATTACAAGGCTTAATCAGATTCTATTTGCAGGTACAATCTGCTACGTGTGACAGCGCCTATAGAGAGCCAACACCATCTATAAGAGCTCTCTTAATAAATCCTCAGGGCTTTTTCACATTGCGTTTTTGGCCTCCCTTGCCGGGATACGTTGGTAACCAGTCAGAATCAGCTGTCAACTTATCCCTGCATGAAAAACTGGCCATTAAAAAAAAAGGGGGGCCTGCAGTTCTCCGTGCAGGGATAAGTGTGGAGCTGATTGTGACTGGTTACCAACGTATCCCGGCAAGGGAGGCCAAAAACACAATGTGAACACTCCTTTAAAGTGAAAGTCCCGCCCCCAAACAGGCTGCTATGCTAGTAGCATAGCAGCCTACATCATTATTAATACAAAGCACACATACCTTTGGAGGTATTGTGTGCTTTGTAGTTCTCCAGCTAAAAACGTATATATTATTGCCCCAGTTCCCTCCATGCAGTGCCGCACACCCAATACCCCAACAATCCCCCCCCTTCTCCCCCCCCCCCCCCCCGTCCATCTTCTAACATCTTTCCATTGCCCCCTGTACCCATACCTCCCAACTTTTGAAGAACTGAAAGAGGGGCAAAATGTGTGGCACGCTGCGCGCGCCCTGGGAAATTTAGCCCCGCCCACTTTTATGTTGACTCCGCACATTCTCATTCATTTTTCATGTGCCCGCACACAGTATAATCCTCCTAAAGTCACCCCTACATTATATGTCCCCCCTCTATCTCTCCCCCAGCTTCATATACACCTTTCATCTGCCCCCCTGTTTCATGTCACCCCTCCATCTCTGTCCCCAGATTCATGTCCCCCATTTCTGCCCCCAGATTCATGCCCCCCATCTCTGCCCCAGTTTCATGTCCCTCCATCTCTGTCCCCAGATTCATGTCCCCCATTTCTGCCCCCAGATTCATGTCCCCCCATCTCTGCCCCCAGATTCATGTCCCCTCCATCTCTGCCCCCATATTCATGTCCCCTCCATCTCTGCCCCCATATTCATGTCCCCTCCATCTCTGCCCCCATATTCATGCCCCCCCATCTCTGCCCCCAGATTCATGTCCCCCCATCTCTGCCCCCAGATTCATGTCCTCTCCATCTCTGCCCCCAGATTCATGTCCCCTCCATCTCTGCCCCCAGTTTCATGCCCCCTATCTCTGCCCCCAGATTCATGTCTCCACATCTCTGCCCCCAGATTCATGTCCCCTCCATCTCTGGCCCCAGATTCATATCTCCACATCTCTGCCCCCAGTGTCATGCCGTCCTCTCCTTCATCTGCCCCCAGATTCACGTTCCACCTCAGTGTACACATTAAACTTATCTTCTCCTCGCTCCCCCACCGCTCTCTCCCCACCTCTCTCTCTCGCACACAGTTGTAGGCGTGATGTGACATCATCACATCGCGCCTACACAGCCAGCAGCTTCATGCTTTAGCCGCGTATGTGGGACATACCTCCCTCCAACTGGGACCGCGGGACAAGTCACCGAAATCGTGAATGTCCCGCGGAAATCAGGACAGATGGGAGGTATGTGTACCTATAAATGATGTCCCCTGGTGCCCGCAGCAGTCATTGTGCCCAGTGAGCAGCGTCGAGCTCCAGCTCCTTGCACAGGTGCAGTACTACCCTCTTGCCGGCTTCAATACGGGTAGTACTGCGCCTATGCGAGGAGCTGGAGCTCGACGCTGCTCACTGGGCACAATGACTGCTGCGGGCGCCAGAGGGCCGGCACACGTTGGCGGGCCAAAATCGGGCCCTCCATTTTTCAATTTGGTCGGGCCCCTGACGCCAGTAGCAGTAATACTGGCCTATCGACGGCCATGGGAGTCTTAGCACTTTGAAGCAAGGGCTGTGCCCCCATTTCCCCAAATATGTAATGTCTAACAGGAATAAAATAATTTTCCAAAGAGTTTTGACCAGTAGAGTTTACTGCTGAAACAGTCCATTACTGCTGACAGAAAGTTTTAGATGTAGATGGAAACCTGATGCTGTGTGTGTGTGTGTGTGTGTGTGTGTGTGTGTGTGTGTATGTGTGTATATATATATATATATACACAGAAAGTGGTAAATAAGTACTAGTTCACACCAGAGGCGCTTCTAATTGCGATACATAATGTATTCCGCCCACTGCCTAGTTACCATGGCTACCGTCTTCGGGGTGGGCTGTAACCCGGAAGGAGCGCGCTGATTGGCTGTGCGCGGACAGTGTGAATTCTGCTGGTATTTGCATGGTGGCGATGGAGTTTGCATGGTGGCTAGTGGCTGCGGGCGCAGTGCTATGTCTGCCCGGAGTGCCCGGCCTCAATAATGGCTTGGCGCTCACCCCTCCAATGGGCTGGTTACACTGGGAGAGATTCCTGTGCGAGACAAACTGTGAAAGGGACCCGAACAACTGCATCAGGTGAGGGCAAGGCGGAGGGAGGGAAGCCGGCACCAGTCTGTGTGCCTGGAGCCTTGTAGTCGGGACTGTCACCTCCAGAACCGTGTCACGCTAAAATCATACCCAGAGGAGCAATCTCTGCACCAGGACAGAACTTCCTTCATGACTCCTCAAGTCTCATGGTGGCTGCAGTCATTGGCTGTATGTGACTGGTGGGCAACAGTACAGGTAAGTTCACAGAGGTTTTTTTTTTTTTTTGCAGGTGAATTTTTGAGGCAGAATCTGCCTAAAGAAATGCTTGCCAACTCACACATTCATTTCAATGGGAGTCAGGCAGATTCAGGATTTATCTCCAGGCAGATTCTTTCTTGTGAATCCCATTGAAAGATGGGATACCATACCATTTCACCATATCCGGGCACATGCAGTGTTATATACTGCTGGAAAGCTGACAGTGCGCTGAATTCAGCGCACTGTCAGCTTTCCCGATCTGTGCCCGGTGTGAAGAGCTTACGGCCCGGTACCGTAGCTCTTCTATGGTCAGAAGGGCGTTTCTGACCATTAGCCAGAGACGTCCTTCTGCCTCGCGGCGCCTATCGCGCTGTGCTGTGGAGCGGGGAGGAACGCCCCCCTCCCTCTGCTCACACAGCTTGTCCGTAGACTAGCATTATCAGGAGCGGGAGGGGGGAGTTCCTCCCCGCTCCACAGCACAGCATGATAGGCGCCGCGAGGCAGAAGGACGTTCCTGGCTAATGGTCAGAAACGCCCTTCTGACTGTAAAGCGCTACGGTACCGGGACCGATAGCGCTTTACACCGGGCATGGATCGGGAAAGCCGACAGTGCGCTGAATTCAGCGCACTGTCAGCTTTCTGGCAGTATATAACACTGCCTGTGCCCAGATATGGTGAAAGGTCCTCTTTAAGGATTAGTCCAAATTTCATGCTTGCGTTTCCACTCTCCCATTCCCTTCCTTACAGACTGACCATAACAGTACTGTTTGCAGCATAACCATTTGTACTGCAGATATTTGTTTTTGCAAAGTTTTTGCAAAGAAATGTACCCAAAAAACCACTAGCTTTTTTTTCTGACTCCCATTCATTTCAATGGGCTTTTTAAGACAGAATCTGACTGAAGATACGGTAGGTTGTGACACTTTTTTTTTTTTTTTTTCCTCTAGCAGGAAAATCAGCTAGAGGAAAAAATTTGCTCCTGACTCACATTGAAATGAATAGGGGAGTTGGGAGGTGTTTTTCGAGGAATCTACCTTAAATTCTGCCTGCAAAAAAAACTCTGTGAGCTTACTATAAAGGCAGGTTCACACAGAGGAATTTTAGGCAGTTTTCCACCTCAAATTCTTCTCCAACTATAGGCTCTGTGGAACTTGCATTGGAAAGCTGAAGCTCACGGAGTATAACTAATGTCCGGTTCACATCTGCATTTGGGTCTTCAGGGAATCCACTTGGGGACCCCCCCCCCCGAATGGAAACCTAATCCGCATAAAAAAGAGGTTTCCTTAGGAAACCCGTAGTCCCATAGATTACAATGGGGTCCGCGTGGTTTGCTTGCAGCGCTTTTCTCTCCGTATATTTCATGCGGAGAAGGAAACGGAATGGGCTGAAAGCAGATGTGGATCGGGTCTAAGCCCCTGTTCACATTCGGCACGGGATAGCGTATTTTGGTCATGATTTTGACATGGGATGCCCTGTCAGAATAGTAGCCTGTGGCGACTGTTGCGGCTTTTGACAGTCGCGGCTTCCCGCTCCGGAGTTGGCCGAAATGAATGGGCCTAGTACAGAGGGTGCTTCTGCGAGGTGGACGTCGTGGCTGAATCGGCTGTGGAATCCGCCTGAAGAAAGGGCAGCTCGCTTCTTTTTTTCTGCTAGTGGGAACATACTGCTAGTGGGAAAAAGAAAGCTAGCGGTCTGCATAGACCTCTATTGTGAGGGGGGTGGATTTTGAGGAGGATTCAGTGCCAAAATCCACCCCGTGTGAACGAGCCCTAACATAGAACCAGCTGAAATCTAAACAAGTTAAGTGTCGTCATGGAATGAACCACAGCCAATTATTACAAAAATCTAATATTTTATTTGCAATAAATAAATCAAATCAATAATATATACACAATACAAAAAATAGTTAACACAACGAGCTAGATGGAGAGGCATGTAAGGGAGCGTTCACACTACCGTCGGTGTCCGACATGTAGTGTCCGCTCAAAATCTGTCACGGACACTAGGAGCGGACACTAGATGTGTCCGTGACACCTGTCATTCACTTGAATGGGCATCGGGTGCGTTCTTTTGCACTCCGTGCCCGTCCTTCCCTGTCCGCAAGAGAAGATGTCCGACTTCTCAAGCGGACAGAGGAATCCTGCATGCAGGGTTTTTCTGTCCGCTTGAGAAGTCGGACATCTTCTCTTGCGGACAGGGAAGGACGGGCACGGAGTGCAAAAGAACGCACCCGATGCCCATTCAAGTGAATGACAGGTGTCACGGACACATCTAGTGTCCGCTCCTAATGTCCGTGACAGATTTGGAGCGGACACTACATGTCGGACACCGACGGTAGTGTGAACGCCCCCTAAGACAGAAAACATGTCCCTCAAGGTGCCATAGTGGGAAACTCAATATAACACACGGCGGTATATATGAAAAATACCCAGCACTTATAATGAATATCTGCTTAGATATAATATATGCTAAGATGTCAAGCTAAGACTTCCAGAAATTATATACCGCATTTTACGGACTATAAGGCGCACTGGACTATAAGCTGCATTGCCCATGAGCGCCTTATAGTCCGTCTCGGTTCATATATAAGGCGCACCGGACTATAAGCCGCAGTCCGGTGCGCATTATATCTTATTGAAAGCGGCGGCAGGCAGACTTTGCCAGCGGCCGCTTAACCCCCCGCGTGCCAGCCGCTTCTATTGGAAGCGCTCGGCAGGCGAGGAGGGGCTCTATCAGCAAAATCATGCTGATAGAGCCCAACCGTAAACGTTAGATTAAACTACCCCCCCCCCGTTTTAAAATAAAAGCCTGGAACAGAATGTGAAACTTACCAAGCGGTGCAGGGTGGGCGGGCATTCAGGCCTCCTCTTCCTCCAATGTTCCGTCCTCCTCCGGCGCTCGCAAGCTGATAATGGCCAGGGCACATGCGCAGTAGAAGCATTATGATATTGCGCATGCGCCCAGGCCATTATCAGCGAGCGCCGGAGGAGAAGGACGGAACATCGGAGGCAGAGGAGGCCTGAATGCCCGCCCGCCCGCCCTGCACCGCTGGGTAAGTTTCACGTTCTGTTTCAGCGTGACAGCAGGGCTGCCGGACACTTCCTATTCATTTCTATGGGAGCAGGCATGCGAGCGCTCCCCATAGAAATGAATGGACTGCTTTTTTCCATTCATTTCTATAGGGAGCGCTCGCATGCCGGCTCCCATAGAAATGAATGGGAAGTGTCTGTCCATTCATTTCTATGGGGAGCGCTCGCATGCCTGCTCCCATAGAAATGAATAGGAAGTGTCCGGCAGCCCTGCTGTAACGCCGGCGTGTACGGCTGTGATACACGCCGGCGTTCGGTAGTGTGAATGCACCCTTACGGTGCCTTTTATGTATGTATGGAAGCGGCACGCAGTCTTTGCCGCCGCTTCCATCCATATATAAGCCGCACCGGACTATAAGCCGCACTTACGATTTCTGAGGAAATCGTAGGTTTTTATGTGCGGCTTATAGTCCGGAAAATACGGTACTTTGCATCCACAAATGGGATGATTGGGAGGTATAGTAAAGGAGTATTTCCAAAAATGTAACTTCTCATCAATCCACAGGACAGGTGTAACATACAGTGTCAGAGTTCAGAGTTAATTCTAACCGTTGGCAAACTCCCTTAGGTGCCACAGTCAATAGCAACTGTGGCATCAGAGTTCCTGATCAAGACCCCTGGGACTTCACATCTGCGCCCAGTCTCCGTTCATACAGGATTCCGTTTCCTGCACAAAACAGAGCAGGAGATGGAAAGCTGCAGGACTCTTTCATACTCATTCATTTGAATGGGTTTGAAAGATGTCCGTCTGCATGCGCCGGTGAATGTTTTATGCAGTTCTGTGTCCGGTGTAAACTGGTTTCGCAGCGGAGAGCATAAAACGCTCACTGGCGCTCATGGCCAGACCTGGTCTGACAGGTTTCTGTCTTCTGCATGCAGAAGACGGAAACCTGAAAAAGGAGTCCGGGCGCTAGTGTGAACCCAGCGTCACTCTGCTGCCATTAATGTCTGTTGTTCTCCTCTTACGAAGCCTTTTTAAAAGGAATCTGTCAGGTCAATATGGAAAACTAAACCACCCACATGTCCATATAGACTGGGGGTTTAGTGTCCCAAATCGCCCTTTTTTAAAATCTATCTGTGCCCGCATTTTACAAACCTGGCGCTCCCGTCTCCTACACATTTCTTCATTGAAGCAGAGGACATAAACTGGGTAAGTGTCAGATGTACAGGGCATGTTCGTGGAAGCCGTGGTGTATTTTTCTGGCTGCGTACAGTAGCAGGGTGAGTATTTTTATTGCTGGAGCTGATGGCTTTCTAATAGGTGTAATAGGGTGATTCGGGACTCTAGACCCTTAGTTCATAAGGACTTGTGGGTGGTTTGATGTCCAAAATAGCCTTGACAGATTACATTTAAATAGTACCCACTCAGGTAAAAAGTGACTGTTTAGTACATACATTAGTGCCCGCCTGTTTTCTGTATGGTGTGCGTAGAGATGTGTTTCAATGACAATGGTACCAGTCAATTGACAATTTACTGGTCCGTTTCTAGAAGCAGTAACCAGTGCTTGGATCACACCAGTGTGTCCTGTTGGTTTTACAGTCTGGTTCTCATAACTGGGTAGAAGTGGATTGTAACACTGGTTCATTGCTTAATTGTCTATGAGATGCCAGCGCAGGTAACCAGCATCATTCTCCCCTATAAGAACCCCCATAATAAATACAATATTCTGATGTTTTAGAGCTGTTTTTAACATTTAGGCTTGTTTTCCAGCGAACAGCTCTTTATGCAGATGGCAGATATGATGGTAACAAATGGATGGTTAGATGCTGGATACAAGTACCTGTGCATCGATGACTGCTGGCTAGCTACAAAGCGGGATGAAAACAACAGACTGCAAGCAGATTCTACAAGATTTCCTGGAGGAATCAAGAAATTGGCTGACTATGTGAGTAACATTGTGCACCTAAGCGTAGAACAAGGGATACTTACTACACTGATAGCTATGACTGGGACATACAATTTAGAATTGCCCCATCTCTTAGGACTTCTACCATTAACTATATTTGCCTAAAGCTAGGCTCACGCGACCATTACATAGTGCATTGTTCTGATTTGTCATAGGGTCAAACAATAGACCAAGACCAAACTTTTTTCTTTTTAACATTACAGTCAATGATGGAGAATGCAGACAGAAAGTGAGAGATTCATTAAATCCTTTACAACACAAAAGTGGTGCAAAATAGTAACAAATCAGTGATTTTCAACTACTTAACGCCACATGCAAGTGACAATTTTTTTATTAGTCCTTTTTTTTTTTTCCCCCCCAAAAGCAGGCCGTTCCAAAGTGGATAGGATTTTCAGCAACCTTCCCTCTATGACTGTTCGTGCTGAGATAGCCACACGTATAGTTAGCCTTGTTCTGTACTAGCTTCTGCCGCTGACTTCGTCTGCAGGTTGTTGTTAGCGATGAAGCGCTAATAATTAGCCAAATGTGGTTGGCGGTGATCCGCCTGCATCCACGTGCCGGCTCTGCTACATCTGTGCATATGCGCAGAAGCCCCGTCTGTTTACACATCCGTATGGAGAGCAGAGCAAGCTGTGATACCGCGCTGCCTCAGCTCGGCTACATCGGGCAATTTCCATCACAGGGATAGTCTTCTCTGAGTGTCCTAGCAGTGCCTGTGTTAGACACGGCTGAATAGCTGCTGGTGAAATTTGAGACAGTTCACCCTTCCCTCCCCCCAGCACAGTCCGAAGACCACATGCCCACATGCCCCAGTGTTACACACACAAACTGCTAGCGTGCCTCAGCTCTGTAACATCTGCAAATTTGTGTGAGAGTGTCTGAGCAGCTTCTGTGTTGAACACTGCTGAACGGATGTTACTGAAATGTACAACAGTTCACCCCCATCCGAGGCAGAACAACAGATTCCCCGTCCTACTTACTGAAACTCTACAGCCGATATTCTCCTCTTGGCCACACACAGCCTGTATGTTCTGTAGTGTCCTGATCTTGTATGAGAGTCCATTTTCTTCAGCTTTCAGACTGTCCGGCTCCCTCCTGTTTAGCTCCACCCCCAAATCCACGTGTAGATCCACCCACTGCATAGCGTGATCCTATGGGACGGCTGAAGGGCCTGTGATGACATCATCAAAGGTCTTCAAACGTAGTGTCTGTCTAAATTCGTGCTTAACAGTCATGTAGTGACATCATTTATCGGGATAAAAAGTAGCCTATGTTTTACTGGGGGCTCCTATCTATGCATGTGCCAAATTTCAGCAAAATCTGTTCAGCCGGAGACTCCATTTACTTCAGCTTTCAAACTGTCCGTCTCCCTCCTGTTTAGCTCCGCCCCCAAATTAGTGTGTAGCTCCGCCCATCACATAGCATGAGCCTATGGGACGGCTGTCGGGCCTGTGATGACGTCATCAAAGGTCCTCAAACGTAGTGTGTGTGTAAATTCGTGCTTAACGATCATGTAGTGACATCATTTACCGGGCTAAAAAGTAGCCTATATTTTAATCGGGGTTCCTATCTATCTATGTGCCAAATTTCAGCGAAGTCCGTTCAGCCGTTTTTGCGTGATTAAGTAACAAGCATACAAACTTTCACATTTATAATACTGAGTAACAAACATACAAACTTTCACATGACATTGGCATCTGAGGATGAATGGCCTCCACTAATACCTACCCACTATTCCCGTCCACATGCTCTGACAACCCACCCCCTCCCTTAATAATGGCCAATAGTCAACCACCTACCCCCACCCCAACCATTGCCCCACCCAAAGAACGACAGAGACCAGAGGGGTTGGATTAAATTGGCCACAGCAGCCATTTTATTACAAAATAACAAACAATTTCACCATATCAAATCAGCAACATTCTTTATCAATAAATAACCATTTAAACCAATAGAAAATACTATTTACCAAAACATATCCCCCCCATAAATAATTAACCTGTCTAGCTAACTAATCAGAGCGACAACCAAAAAGAGGGGGGGTCCTTGGAGCTCCAAAAACATATCTGGCTTCCAATCTGTTCTCCACGCTATTATTACCCCCAGCCGTCAGTATTGGCTCAGAGGCACCATATACACAGATTGGCAGTTAAATCTAAGCTACTCCTCGGGATACCGACCCAGCAGGAGTCCAAACACCAGCCAGACTACAAACCTGAAACTAACACAGGGAAAAAACATTACTAATAAGTTTTCCCCAGCACTACAAATTTACATCAACTCCAAGGACCCCCAGCCCGCCACAGTGAGCATCACTTGAACACTTCAAGTATGCTCACCCCCCACCAGCAAAAGAGCGCGCTCGATCCCCCCTGCAAACCCAAGGCCCACATATCAATCCCCACAGCATTCAAGTGCACCCCATCAGCCAACCAAAAATCACCCTCCAAGTCTTCAAGCTCTGAATGCCGAACACCTACCCCCCCCCCCCATGACGAACCACAAAAGCACCAATCACCCGGTTCACTTTGGACCGGGCCTTATTAATTTTGGGAACAGATCGAGCACCGCGCCAGGTATGGCGCGGGACAATGTCCGACCAAACCACAATTAAAGACGGATAATCCATCCACAACCGAAGCAGGTCATGCTTCACGTCCCTAACCAGCAAACGAAAAGGACGAGCAGCCAGATCATTACCCCCCAGATGCAAAACCAAAATGTCCGGGGAACGATCCAACCTGACAAAACGTGTAAACTCACGCATCATACGTCCCCAAACCAGACCTCGAAATCCCAGCCACCGCACCTGCACGGACGACCTGGGAAAACCTAGCTGACGGCCCTCCGGACGCAAATCCGCCCTGATCGCACCCCAGTGGACATATGAATGTCCCAATATCCAGACCAGCCGAGGAGACGAACCTGAAAAAGAGAACAAGGAAAGAAAAATCTAACAAGAAAAACAACTACAACAAATGCGGACGCACATAAGACAAATAACGACGAGGCTCCCATCTCCCAATGCGACGAACCACCTCCGGGCCCAGACCCCAAGCAACCGCTTCGGTAGCTGCCCCGATTCTAAAAGAATGAGGGGCCCGGGAGTCCAATCCCAAACGATCCAAACAAAGCCGAAAAACCGCCGTAAACTAATACCGGGACAAATAGTCCCCGTTCAGGTGGCGCAGAATCGGGCCTGAGGAAAAGGAGCATACCTCCCGAAATTGACGACAGCAAACCACTGGGCACATCAACGAACCTACAATGGGGCGTAAATACACCACCTTACCTTTTCTCAACTGGTCGGTCTTCGACCGGCGAACAACAAATTCCACCCCCACAGACCCAAACGACACCTCCTGCCACAAAATCCCCCCCTGCTCAACCCCTAGCGGGAGACACAAGCTCACTCACCCGAAGGGCCCCGAAAAACGCCAGCCTAAACAAAGCACACTCAAACGGGGAAACACAAATCTCGCCCAGAACCGCACCCAACCTATCCAACAACGCAAAAGAAATGGGCTGTCGGCCATCAGGCCGCGACCTGCCCCTGCTAAAACCTCAAACTGCCTGGCGAACCAGGAAATCCTTAGTAAAATCACCCCCACCCCTCAGCCGAAAACCAAAAGCCAAGCCAGCCAGCAATCGAGAAAGCCGAGACACAGATCACCCACTCAAAGAACCCTGACCAACTAAAACCAAAACCGCCGTATGACAATCGTCCACCGACATCACGCCCCCAGCTCACCCAACACGTGCTCAAACTCCCTCCAGGCAGACTCATAAGCCGAACGAGTACCGGCAGCCAAAGAAGAACGGATCAAGTCACCCGCCTCTTCAAGACCACGTCCCACAGATGCATCGGGCACGGATGACCCACGGCGTCCGCATCTGGAGCCACCGAACGAAATCTCTCCCACTGAAACCGAGACAAAGAATCAGCGATAACATTCGACACCCCAGGAACATGAACAGCCACCACCCAAGCATTCAGCGACAAACATTTTAAAACCAAATGATGAAGCAAGGAAACAACCGGGGGAGAGGAGGCAGTGAGGGAATTAATAGCCGACACCACAGACTGATTGTCGCAGTGATAGCGAACCTTCTTATCCCGAAAACGATCTCCCCAAACCTCTACCGCCACCACTATAGGGAAAAGCTCCAACAAATTTTTCGCACCCACCCCAACTTAACCCAGTCCGCCGGCCAGCGCCCAGCACACCACGCCCCCCCCAAAATACGCCCCAAAGCCCACCGAGCCAGACGCATCAGTGAACAACTCCCAGTCAACCGTATCGACCGCCGGCGACATTAACAAGGAGCGGCCGTTATAGAGCTCCAAGAAGCTGGCCCACACCTCCAAATCGTCGCGATGGTCACGCGTTAAGAGAATGAAATGGCGCGGGGAAGACACCCCAGCCGTCGCACCCGCCTACAGAAGACCCGCCCCATGGGGATAATCCTGCAGGCGAAGTTAAGTTTCCCTAACAACGACTGCAAGTCCCGGAGCACAATCTTACGCAAGCGACACGCACGACCCACTTCAAGACGAAGCGCCATGAGCTTATCTACCGGCAAACGACACTCCATGGTTCCGGTATCAATAGTGATACCCAAAAAACTAAGGCAGGGGGCGGGGCCCTCGTCTTACCCGGCGCTAAGGGAACCCCGAAACGGACAGACACCTATTCTAATGTCCGAAGCAAACTAAGGCAAAGAGGGGAGTCGGCAGGGCCAACGCACAAAAAGTCATCCAAGTAGTGGATGACAGACCCTACACCCGTCAGATCCCTGACCACGCACTCCAAGAATGAACTGAAGGCTTCAAAATAAGCACACGAGATTGAACACCCCATGGGAAGGCAGCGATCTACGTAGTACGCGCCATTCCAGGTGCAACCCAAAAGCCTTTGGCTCGCCGGATGTACCGGGAGGAGGCGGAAAGCCGACTCCACATCCGACTTAGCCATAAGGGCGCCCCGACCGTACCGCCGAACCCAGCGCCGCATCGAAGGACGTATAAACAACCGAACCCAGGTCAGAAGGAATACCATCATTGACCAAACCCCCTTTCGGGTACGATACATGATGAATCAATCTGAACTTGTTGGGCTCCTTCTTAGGAACAACTCCCAACGGCGAAACAACTAAATCCGCAACAGGTGGCGAACAAAAAGGACCGGCCATACGCCCCAAGGACACTTCCTTTTGCAACTTCTCCGACACAACAGCAGGATACTGCCGAGTGGAAACCAGATTATGAACAAGCGAGGCAGAACCCACCCAGGACGAAGGGATCGTAAAACCAACCAAAAAACCCTCCTCCAAAAGACGAGCATCAGCGCGGTTGGGGTATCTATTTTGATACGGCACCATCTCGCTCAGAATCACCGGCGTCCGACCCATGACCAGCGGACCCACCGGACTGCTTCCCCTTTCCCCTCCTAAAGCAATGGGAGGAACCGTGGGTAGTGCCCCCACAGACCGAGCAGGAGTGTTTGAACTTACAGGAGGCGCCAAATTTACAATGGCCCTCGTTGTACTTCCAACACACCCCTTTCTGATCCCCAGCGCCCTGGCCGGAGGATCCCAAACCCGTGTAGCCGGACGTACCGGCAGCACCGGGAAAGGACTGAGCAGAGCGTGAAGGGACCATAACTCTAACCCACAGGGCAATATCCTTCTGATCCCACAGGATAGAAGGATGAACGGCCCGGCGCTGCCGAAACTGCTCATCTTAGCGCAGCCAACATTGCCCACCATAAACCCTATACGCCTCCCCAATGGAATCTTGATAGCAGAATAACCCCGAGCAATGCTCGGGATACTTCTCATATGACACTGGCCAAAATGGAAACGGCTTGCAACCAGCTCGTGAACGTCTGAGGAATAAGGCGCCAACGCCTCTTCTCCTCCTCCTCCTTCTTGGTATGGTCCCGCTTACCCTTGTACAGGTTAAATTTAGCAAGAGGAAGAAGGGAAAAAATCTCAACGTACTCGTCCTTCCAGATTTTTTCCCTCACTTCCTTCTTCAAATGTGCACCCAGGGGCCCCTCATAGCAAAGATACACTTCCCCCTGAGCCCTGTCATCAAGCCTGATACCATCACCCTCGCCCTCAGTCTGCACGGACACCGCCACCCCCACATCCCGACGCAACAAACCATCAGACGGCAACAAAATAACCGGGGAGGGGGAGAGGAGCCCACCCAAGCTGAAGCAGGGGACCCCCCAGACCCAGGGCCACCCCCCGAACGTGCAAGTATCTCCCTTAAACTGCCCAAAATCTCACGCAATTCCGCCCGACACCAGACGCGACGTCACCCCCAATCCCACCAGACCCAACAGACGCGACCGCCACCCCCGACCCCTGAGTACGAAAAATAGCAGGTATAGAAGAGGACAAAGACAAACACTCACCTGGCTGTGCAGAAGCTGTGTTTCCGCCAGCCGCCGGTCCGGAATCCACACGCCGTTCGGCCACCTGGCTATCACCATCAGACAAGTCGAGATCCGCCACCAGCGAAGCAGGACGAAGGCCAGAAGAACAGGATGGGCAGCCATGTCCGGAGGAGGGGAACAAATCAGCAGAGGACCGGCCGGACGACCGTCCGCTGGAGGCAGCCCGGGATGCCAGAGGCGCCGACACACGCCCAACCACACTGGGCAGTCGGCGCGCAGGACCAGGAACACCTGAAGAGTCAGTCACATGCAGGCAAGGGGCCCCACCGACAGGAGCATCACCAGGCGGGGACCCCGGAACCACGTTTGAAGAAGCAGGAGGCGTATCGGGCACGAAGGAGGCAGGCCTGGAGGGGCAAATACCTATAGGTATAATAAGGGCAGAAAGTCCTCACTGCCGAGGATCCGACTCGCAAGTTCGAATGCCTCCCAGGACGAAAGCGACTACTCCCAGAGGTGGGAGTGCCCTACGTCCCGGAGGGCCCCCAGAGGGGCTCCGTAAGCGTGGCCTGGACCGGGGAGCAGCATCGGGACTCAGGCACTCCGGGGGCCGCGTCCGTCGCTGCACGCGGGATGAGGCCCCGCCCACTGCAACACACGGAGCGGCCGGAGATGAAGCAGCCGGCGGGGGAGAGGGAGAGCGCCGAGATACAGCGGCAGAAGCCCCAGGAGCAGCAGCCACCAGGGCTCTCACCAGATCTGCGAGCCAGGTCGGGTCAGTGACGCCAGCGGCAGCCCGGAGCTGCCCTAGGAGGGAATCCAAGTCGGCCATGGCGAGCAGGTACAGCGCAGCAACCCACAACTTCTCCTTTTCTCCGCTGCGGTCTGGCTGCGAGGAGGGAGAACGGAAGTTATATAACCTCCCCCTAGCAACCCGCGCCACTCAAGCCCCTCCCCTCGCTATGGCCTAGCTCACCTCAGGCCCTGTCATGGCGGCCTCCAGCTACTGCTGCGCACCTCTTCCGGCCTTACTTTTATAATATTAGTAGGATTAGTTAGAGCAGGAGTTTGTTTTGTCTTAAAGGGGCTCTATCAGCAAAATTATGCTGATAGAGCCCCACATATGTGTGAATAGGCCTAGGCACCGGTAGAGTTATATTAAACTAACCCCCCCCCCCCCCCCCCGTTTTAAAATAAAACCCTAAAACAGAATATGTTAAACTTACCGAACGTTCACGTGGGGCGGGCATTCAGGGTCCGACATCATCTTCAGCCACGCCTTCTCTTCCAGTGATGTCCTCAGGTCCCGTCTAACTAGCAAACTGACATTAATAAAAAATGGTGTGGGTGCATGCGCAGTAGCATGCTGCTTCTACTACTTCACATGCGCCCGCGCCTTTTTTTTACCAATGTCAGTTCGAGAGTTAGACGGGACCCGAGTTCATCGCTGGAAGAGGAGGAGTGGCTGAAGATGACGTCGGACCCTGAATGCTCGCCCCCCCCATGCACGTTCGGTAAGTTGAACATATTTTGTTTTAGGGTTTTATTTTAAAATGGGGTGGGGGGGTAGTTTAATATAACTTTACCGGTGCCTGAATAGCCTTTTTAAAGGCTATTCACACATATGTGGGGCTCTATTAGCATGATTTTGCTGATAGAGCCCCTTTAAGTTAAGGTTGTATTTTATACCTGAAGTGAAGGCTAATTTATTTTGCTATTTTTCAAATAAACCAGTTTGCATCAGACATTGTGTCCCTGTCTCTGACTGGTTGGGTCCATACCCTTGCTGCTACTGAGCTACCCCACAAAACGCATGAGGAAGTTTATTAAAACTGGCATTTCTTCCAACAGAATTATTAAGAGACTCTGGCTTCTTAAAGTGGTTGTCCAGGATATTTTAGTACTGGGGCAGGATGCCAGGGAAGGTGAAAACTAAAAAAAATAACATACTCTCTTGTCCTTGTGATTTCATTGCAGGGCAGAGGGGAGGGTTACACAGAGAGTGGGAAATTTAGATTGTCCACTGATTTATTGCATGTGATACAAGTAGCAGCAAGTAATATAAAGCCAAGCAAAGGGTGCACAAGGGAACAGTCAGTATTTAGCACTACTGTGGATTGTATACCTACTGCAGGACTTCTAGAAAAAAAATAATAAACTAGAACATGGAGGTTATTTTATTACAAGAGAAGAAAAACACAAGATTAACAGAAAACTGAAAGCACAGACGAATGTACAATTTGTGATTATACAGCCATATACAACATTGACTGGATGTTTTGAGGAAATCACCTGTGCGGTTTGTCATCATACACTTAGGTACATGCTCGAGGATTACTGCTTGGAATATATCAGGATGTAGGCAAAATGACATGTGCTGGATACCCTGGAAGCGAGGGCTTTTATGAGTTGGATGCACAAACCTTTGCTGACTGGGGCGTAGACCTGCTGAAATTTGATGGTTGTAATTACGAATCTCTAGAACAGCTGGAAGAAGGTAAGAGCCAAAAAATAACGTATGTTTATTGCTTTGACATTGTATGTATGAAAAAGACTCCAATAAGTTAGGCTATGTTCACATCTGTTACCAAAATTCTATTTTTTTTATGGGGTTAATAGCATTTATGTGTATCTTGACAAAATGAAAATGATCCGGTTTTAATAGTACATAGTAATCTAATGCCTGGAATCTGTGTGGATTTAATTGGTGGTTTAACTATTCCTACATTTTACATTAGTTAGTGTTAATAATGTCACTGGCTAATCCCATCCACACATTGCAGAAAAAAATCTGTAGCAGAAAAGATGTGTTTTCAAAAACACCCACGTTTTTAAAAAAAATCTCACCATGCCAGTTATACCTGCAACAATGCTGGGGTTATTCAACTTAAAAAAATTATCTGCAAATACCTATAGGTATAATAAGGGCAGAAAGTCCACAGAGAAAAACTCAATTAAAAACACTGTGGAAAAAAAACTTGATGCATCGCCACTGCATTTTTTTTTTATTTTTTTTTTTGCTGTGTTTTGTGGAGGGCCTTAGCGTAAGGATATAGTTCAGAAAAGTGTATTGGGATTTAAAAGTTACATTTATTTTTATCTATGTGACATCTTCCCAGGCTTTTCCTTGTTACTTCTTGTTCTGTACAGTACGCTGGCAGTATACAGATTCAGCACATAGATTCAGGTATCGGAGTTATATGCCTTGCCAGTGATATAGAGCATGTCTTGTCAATGGCTCCCAAGACCCGGAACCTGTGAATTTACAGCTGCAGACAGGACCACAACATATCAATATGGTCATTTGATCACGCCTAAAGAACTGCGTATGTCCCCACGCCACAATCTCCCCCTATAAGTTCAATAGGCAGCTGTTCTCACGGCTAGTTCACACGGGGGGGGGGCGGATTTGGCACTCTCTGGTCAAAACCCACCTGCCACAACGGTCGCGGCATCCCCCTCCGGAGTCGGCTCAAATGAATGGCCCATCTCCGGCAGACACAGCAGCTCAACGAGCCGCGGAATCCGCTTGAAGAAAGGGCAGCTCACTTTTTTTTTTTTTTCTGCTAGCGGCAACATGCCGCTAGCGGAAAAAAAGAACACTAGCGGTCTCCATAGACCACCATTGTGAGGGGGGGGATTACGTGCCATATATATATATCTACTCCAAATGTGCACGTACATAGCTCCCCATTATTTTATATGGGGGTTGCATAAACGGTCTAGCACTGTACCTCGGAATGGAGAGAGCCATGTACATTTGGTGAGGAATATATTATTCATATGACTCTATAGTGATTTCTTCAAATATACAGTATTATTAAATTTTTACAGAAAAATTTAATTTTGGTGATCAATACTATATATTATCATGGCAGACCCCTAACACTTTAATTACAATAAACCACACAACTGTGTTTTATTTTTTATTTTATTTTTTTTTATCATACCTCTGTCACATAACTAGTCTGATATTTTTGTTTTTCGCAGGTTACCGCCGTATGGCTATAGCATTGAATCACACAGGCAGAAATATAGTGTATTCTTGTGAGTGGCCATTGTATGCTCGTGGTATGTCAAAGGTAAGTATGTACTGGAGCAAGATACTATATTTTATTTTAGTTAAGGCCCAGTTCACATTTGCATTCGGTATTCCGTTCAGGGAGTAACAAGAAAAGGCAGTAAATTATTAAATAATTTTATCATTTGATCTCAAAGAAGGTTTAGATGGGGATTTCTAGTACACATTACTGCTATTCAGTTTGTTGTTCTGCTCCGACAGAAAAAGTAATAAGATGACGGATACAGATAGCGGACATTCTGTCTTCATCGCCCATCATTGACTTAAGGACCTTTCACCACATCTACCAATTCTGATTCTTTTCATCTGTTAATGAAAATCAGGATCTTTCCTGCATCTGACTGACCATACAGCCCCGTTTATTAAATAGCACTGATACTTAATTTTATTATCATTATTGTGAAGAGGTAAACGGTTTTGTGTTATGTTTACATGTGATTTCCTCTTTATAACCTTAGTGGTGGTACAGGAGATCCCAGGTCTGGTAAAATCTCTGTATGAATGTTCCATTACTGCTTCTTATATTTAAGATAAGATAATCCTTTAATAGTCCCAAAGTGGGGAAATTTCTTCCTTTCCTTATTAGGCTGGCCACCTAATGCTCTATTTTCCTATTTCTTGTCTTGTCACCTGGGAAAAATGTACCAAAACTTCTTGTAGCAGTGCAGGAAACAGGGACACAGACACTGGATTGCACACAGGTTCAGGCTTTATTCACATGTAACGCATACACTGCTTTTGCAAAGCCACAGGATAAACAAAACAAAACCCTTCTCGGCTGAGAAAACTAATTTAAACGTAAGGAAACTTTTCCCTGACTATACAGGAGACGGGCTACCAGTCTCCCACCTTGGCAACAACAACGGGTGGCACAGTACCTGCTTTGGAGGTCCGGTCTGGACAGTTCAACTCTGTCAGTGTGGTGCCACCCTGCTAGTCCTACACACAGACTGTTATTAGGGCCTGATTAGTCAGCTGACTTCCCTGGTGTGGGTCTTTACCAAACACCCTTTAGGTGCCTGGCTGGAATTTACCTGTCTTCCCAGACCACACCCTTCACTCTCTCACAAGGTAAAAAAGGTTTCCATTTCCCAGAAAGCTGTGTGTGTTGGTAAAGTTCACATGGTAAATAGTTTGTGGGACTACAGCAGCGTGAAGTACAAGGTTTTTTTGTATGCACTATGGATATTTTCTGAAGAATTTATTTTATTTTTTTTTTTTTGTTAAAAACTGGACTTCCTGAAATAAACTCCTTTTGGATTCTTTTCATCAATCAAGACCTGTTTGTTTTTTGAAAAGTCCCATGCCTCACATATGGTGTCAGAAACGGGATGATTTTTTGGAGTATTACATCAAGTACTCAAACAAGGGAGTTATGTACAAGACGCATTCCTGGCGTATTAACGCAAAGCCAACTAAGTCTGCAAAGCGAACTGCTGCAAGGAGGCTGAATATGGAGAGTCAAGGTGTCAAGAGAGCACTGATAGAGGAGGATGCAGAAGGGCAAGGAGCCACAGCTGCTCCATTAACTCCAAGTGTTGCTGAGCTTTCTGAAAAGACTTTACCAGAGAGCATTGCTGACCTTATGACATGGTTAACTGTAGCAGATCAATGCAGAAAACGAGCACATGGAGGAAGTCAAGAGGAATTGCGACATCTGGATGAACGCTGGAGGGAGCTGTTTCAAACCCTGAGACCGCCTGTTGCTTGGAAAGACCCTCGCATGACAAAACTTTCTCCACAAGATGACATTGAAGCATATTTAACCACATTTGAAAAAATTGCACATACCTGTCAGTGGCCTAAGGAACAGTGGGTGGTAAGACTGGCACCATATCTTTCTGGACAAGCCCAACTGGCATATAGCCACATGAACATGAATGATGCAAATAACTATGACTTGGTTAAAGAGACTATTTTAAGGCGATATGACATCAGTGAGGAAACCTACAGACAGAGGTTCAGAGAACTCAAGTACGGCTACACTGATGGTCCACGAGACGTCTTTACTCTCCTGCAAGACTTATACATGAAATGGATGAAACCAGAGAACAAGACAACTGAGCAGATCAGTGAAGCGATCATGCTTGAACAATTTCTACAAATTCTTCCATCTGATGTTCTCGCCTGGGTTTAAAAACAACTGCCCAAAAATGCTGACAAAGCTATTTCTTTGGCAGAGGACTTTCTCCTAGCAAAAAAAGACCTAAGCAGGTCTGCAGCTGGCCCATCCAAACCATTCAGAGTTCTATCTGGGGGGAGAAGTCTAGAAGCCAGAAGTCCATTAAAAAGTGTCACCAGTGAAAAAATCTTCTATATTTGCCAAGAAAAAGGACACATAGCTAAATTTTATCCCAGGAAAAGCGCTATTATTAATTATTATTATTTATTTATTTATTTATTTTTTCTCTCCCTTTAGGTTAATTATACTGAAGTTGCTGAGTACTGTAACTCATGGAGAAATTTTGGTGATATTCTAGACTCTTGGTCAAGTGTAAAGTCTGTGATAGATTTCACTGCGACTTTGCAAGATCAGTTGGTTCCTGCAGCTGGACCAGGAGCATGGAACGATCCAGACATGGTTAGTAAATTCATTCTTCTTCATATCTTTAGCCTAGCTTAGTATGAGTTAACACAGAGCATTCTGCTGGAGGATTAAAAAAAAAAAAAAAAGTCTAAAAAGTATCTTAATTCCTGAAGCAGATTTTTTTTTCAGCTTGCAAATAACACAATGTGAATATATTCTTATACTCCTCCTATGTGCTTGCACTACTATTATTACTATCTTCCTAACAATTTCTATTTTCCTGATATTACCAGCTTGTTATCGGTAACTTTGGCTTGAGTTGGGGACAAGAGGTCACTCAGATGGCTCTTTGGTCCATTATGGCTGCTCCACTGCTAATGTCTAATGATTTGCGAGACATCAATCCAAGATCCAAAGCACTTTTGCAAAACCAAGAGGTCATTTCCATCAACCAAGATTCCCTTGGTGCTCAGGGGTACAGAGTGCTCAAGGTAATAAAAGTTGCTCAAAAGGTTTTAACCTTATTTTAATTTCAATTTTGTTAAAGGGCATACCAATCTCAGACATTTATAGCATATCAACAGGATATTCCAAAAGTGTGCCTCTCTGACATCTTGAGAACAGGATTCCCTCAACCTGTCTTGTAGCCACAGCGAGTCCAGGGGTGACACACGTGTAGCTTTCTCTCTGTTCTCTTCTATCAGAGTTATTAAAATAGCCAAGGAGGTGGGCTCAGCTATTCTCAAAATTTCTATAGATGTAATTGAAGAGCGCTATGCATGCTTGGTCAAATGACTTTCATTCTTGAGATAGGAATACAAGCAATCATTTGCAATGACAAATGACAGACTCATGTCTGACCCCTGGTTCACATCTGCGTTCGGTAATCTGTTCAGGGAGTCCGCATGGGGACCCCCCGAATGGAATACCGAACATGTTGGCAAGCGGTGTGCAGTGAAAGCACACGGACCCCATAGACTATAATGGGGTCCGTGTGTTTTCCACTTGGTCTCAACAAGAAAGTAGATCATGAAGTTTTCTTCTGTCCGCATGACTCGTGCGGAGACCGAGCAGAAAACACACGGACCCCATTATAGTCTATGGGGTCCATGTGCTTTCACTGCACACTGCTTGTCAATACGTTCAGTATTCCGTTCGGGGGGTTCCCATGTGGACTCCCCAAACTGATTACCAAATGCAAATGTGAACCAGCCCTGACATCAATTTGACCAGTCTTTATGGAAATCGGCTTTAGTAGAAGGTTCTAGCTTGTATAATATAGTAAACAGCAAGTGCACAAAATAATTGTCTTTTTTTTGTTTTGTTTTTTTTTTTTTTTTGCACTTGCTGTAAAATCCTTTTTCTCGTTATATTCATTGGTGGACACTTGCACCATGGGTATAGACCTGGCCATTAGGAGTCTGACACTACAACCCCTGGCAAAAATTATGGAATCAGCAGTCCCTGAAGATGTTCCTTGAGTTGTTTTAATTTTGTAGGAAAAAAGCAAATCACAGCCATGAAAAAAAAAACTAAAGGCATTTAAAATGGCAACTTTCTGGCTTTAAGAAACACTAAAATAAATCAAGATAAATACTTGTGGTAATCAGTAACAGTTAGATTTTTAGAACAAGCACAGGGAATAAATTATGGAATCTCCCAATTCTGAGGAAAAAATTATGGAATCATGAAAAACAAACAAAATAACACTCCAACACATCACTAGTACTTTGTTGCACCACCTCTGGCTTTTATAACTGCTTGCATTCTCTGAAGCATTGACTTAATGAGTGATAAACAGGACTCTTCAAAAATGGGATTGACATACAGAAAAGCTAAAAGAAAGCCATCGCTAACACCTAAACAGAAAAAAACAAGGTTACAATGGATAACAAAGACAATCGTGGACTGTGGATGAAAGTCTTATTCAGTGATGAATCTAGAATCTGCATTGGGCAAGGTGATGATGCTGGAACTTTTGTTTGGTGCCTTTCAATGAGATTTATGCAGACAACTGTCTGAAAAAAACATGCAAATTTACACAGTCATTACACTTTGTTGCACCACCTGCATCTTGCCATAGAGCAAAAACTGAAAACCTTTCTTGAAGAAAGACACATAAGGTCAATGCCATGGCCTGCAAACAGTCCGGATCTCAATCCAATTGAAAATCTGTCGTGGAAGTGAAAAGAAATGGTCCATGACAAGGCTCCAACCTGCAAAGCTGATCTGGCAACAGCAATGGCTAGAGTCAGATTGATGTAGAGTAAAGTTTATCACTCATGAAGTCAATGCCTCAGAGACTGCAAGCAGTAATAAAAGCCGGAGGTGGTGCAACAAAGTACTAGTGATGTGTTAGGAGTTTTATTTTGTTTCACGATTCCATTATTTTTTTTTCCTCAGAATTGAGTGATTCCACAATTTATTCCCTGTGCTTGTTCTAAAAAACTAACTGTTGCTGGCTACCACAATTATTTTTCTTGATGAAATGCCTTTGGGTTGTTTTTTATATGGCTGGGCTGGCAGAGAACATTTGCAGAGCGAACAGGCTCATTACCCAGGAAAAAGAGGGGGAACCCAGAAGGGTAGCCTACTAGATCACTGGAAAGGGTGACTCGCCGGGCTGCTGCAAGCAGGCTGCACAGAGTAGGATCCCAGGTGCTGTGTCTCCAGGAGGATGAGAATAGTAGTCCAGCACAGAAAAAACAATGTAGGAAGTGAAAGAGAAAAAAAAACTCTGAGGTGAAATAATCCTGGGGCACCCAAACCCATGGGGCTCATCCACATAAGGAGGCCCCTGCAAGGAAGATCCTCCAATGGTAGTGGTTCAGTAAGTGGGATGGGGGGGCCCAGGGAGAAGATAATGTAGCCAGATAGGAGGGAGTAGGAGTACTCTCCCAATAGAATCTCACCCTATCTGGCATCTTCAGGCATCGGAGGTTCACCCTCTCAGTGGAACCTCACACCCTGGGAGTGGGGTCACTGGAATGTCCGGCCGCCTATGCAGCAAGCATTGGATGTGGACCGGGCAACCGGCGAGGTGCTCAAGAAAAGCACTGCACCTGCAGGTGGGGTACAACTAGTGTGGTGTACATTCTGAAGAAAAAATTAAACTGATGCAAGACAGAAAAACCGGAGTCAGGTCATCTCTGCCTCCTATGTCGCTAGGTTTAAAATAGCTTAGTACACGGTCTGTGAGAGGGTATAGACCAGCGGTTCTTAACCTTGTTTGAGGTACCGATCCCACCAGTTTCATTTGCACATTCACCGAACCCTCCTTTAGTGATAAATCAAATGATTTTTTTCCAAATTCAAGACATAGGTATATGTTTTGTTTTTTTTTTTTTTACTGGTACACAAAACGAATTGTGCATAGGGCCTTGGAGTTCGATTGAACCCCAGTTAAGAACCACTGGTATATAGACTCTGAAGCGGAGCCGACGGCTTTTCATTCTCCTCGTGTCAGCCTCCTAGTGGCTGGGTCTATGCTCATGGTGCTGTGTCCCCCGGTGAAATAAGCAAGAAACATGGATTTTATTAACATGGATGTGCTGCTTTCTTGCATGCTGTCATCTCAGTCGTTGTGTAAACAGAACCTTACTTTATAGCTTTTCTTATGTCAATAATGTAATGTTATATAATTTATTCTTTCAGGCAGACAACTTTGAATTGTGGGAAAAGCCCCTTGCTGGAGGATGTCTTGCAGTTTCTGTGACAAATCGGCAGGAGATAGGTGGTCCTCGATGGTTCCTTTTGTTTCGCAGCATGCTATGGAAAGGGTTAGCTTGTAAAAACAAGTGTTACCTGACTCAGTTGCTTCCTACACGGCATGAGTATGGCAGCTTCAATGCAACATTCTCTTTGGAACTATTAGTGAACCCCTCAAGCACCGTATTGCTGAGGGTGGATTAAGTGGTCAATATTACATGATAGATAAGAGCATAACCAGATTGTGAAGGACAGAACTACAACTTGGAAAATGATCATTGCTGGAATTGATTGGTTATGAAAATGGATGCAGGGAGGAATTGATGATTAGCTCCTTCCTATGTGAGGCAATCACACTTACTACATGAGGGAAGGAGGCTCTTGATTTCAATCAACTGGCCAGGGTTTTGTTGCCCACAAAGCAGATCAGCAGATTTTTGTACAAATGTAGCCAAGAACAGGAATAATCAAATAAAAGCGCGCTTGTGAGTCCATGGCTAAGTACGGGGGCTAGCTGCTTCACCGTTTTCCTGCTGAGATTCACTTTAAAGGTTAGCCATACACTTTAGATTTTGGATGGTCATCACGTGGCAGTCCAACTAATGGGATTGTTTGTATGAACGAGCCCACTATTAACATTGCCAAGTCTTTATCCAACCTCATCTACTATGTAATTATGTAACAATTAAACTGTATAACCAGGGAGCAGTTTGATTATACAGCTTTTCACAATTGATGTCCTATCTGTAGCAGTCTTACTGCTAACACTGGGTTCACACCAGCGTCTGGACTTCTTTATCAGGTTTCCGTCTTTTGCATGCAGAAGACGGAAACCTGTCATGCCGAGTCTGGCCGTGAGTGCCGGTGAGCGTTTTATGCTCTCCGCGGCGAAAGTGTTTTGTTTTTTTTTTAAACCGGACCCAGAGTACTGCATGTCCGGTTTTAAAAAAAAAAAAAAAAAAAAAAATGGTTTCGCCACAGAGAGCATAAAACGCTCACTGGCACTCATGGCCGGACACTTTCAAACCCATTCAAATGAATGGGTTTGAAAGATGCCGGCAGGTTTCAGTCTCCTGCCCTATTTTGTGCAGGAAACAGAAACCTGCAGAATAGAGTCCCGGGTGCAGATGTGAACGAGCCCTAAGACCCCTGCAGATCATCAGTTTTCCTGTGTAGGTAAGGCCGGGTTCAGATGGGGTTTTTTTGGACCGGATTTTGAAGCAGAATCCGCGTCAGAATCCGGCTCCCATTGAAATCAATGGGTTCCTTTTTCTGCAAGCGGTTTGTCGTTCCCGGAAAAAAGAAGTGATATGCTCTTTCTTCAGGCGAATTCCATGGCCAGACATCCATCTGAAGATACTCCTTCCCAACTAGGCCCAACCATTTGGGCCTAATCCGGAGCGGAGTGCCGCGACTGGATGCCAGAATCTGAGGCGGCCTCTGCATCAAGTTCCGGACCAAAAAACCCCGTCTGAACCCGGCCTTAGAGGTGCACTGCTCACTTGCCGTGTGATTAATAGTGGTGTTTGAGTACTGCCATGATTGAATCATAGACTTGCATGGGACAGCTGCCGTTTATTAGGAATATAGTAACTGAGCACTACAGCTTAAGTTTGCAGAAGGTAACAGCTGATCTGTCAGGTCCTGGCACCTACCTACAGTATATAAGAATTTATGTCCTGTCCTTTGAAAAGCTGGGTAACAAAACTGCAGCATTTGTGTGTCACATTGACGGTCCTTGGGCAGCTGAAATTTGGTCATTTTGCCAATGAAAATCTTAATTATATGGTTGTTTTCTGTTTCTTGAAGTATCACAAGGTTGAGGATGAGCTAATATAGTCAGGAAATGCACACCACAAGAAGGAGAGTATCTGTGCCTTTAGCTTTCAGAAAACAAAACGCTATAATTACCAACACTGGTAGCTGCAGTGGAATTTCTCAAATTAAAGTACAAGTAGTAATAAGAAAACAACCTCAAGTTGTGTTTGCACAGCAGATGAAAATCGCAGCAGCATAGAGATCAGCACAAACATAGCAGATTTATGAAACAAAACTTCACTGTGCAAGCATTTAAAATAGAAAGTGCTTTGTTGCATTTATTTTGTAATTTTTTTTCACCCCCTCCAGATCAGCATTTGGACGAATTTTGTGACCCCGTCACTGAACTGTGTCGTACATTCCTTGGTATTGCTGATCAGCCCTCATTATTTATTAAAAAAAAAGGATGTCTGGGACTGATATTGAGCTTGATTTCCCCTCCCAGGCAGCGGCATCAAGTCTATTGTTCAAGTAATAAAGATATAATAACTAGGAGAGAGGTACAAAATATAACTGACCCAAACATTGCCTAAATATTATCTGAAATTAAGGTTAGGAACTGGGAAACCAGAGAGAAAAAGTAGGCAGAGGGTTGGGAAGGGGGGAGGTTTTCCAGTTACCAACCTTAAAGGGATTCTACCATTAAAACCTCTTTTTTTTTGTGGATAAGACGTCGGAATAGCCTTTAGAAAGGCTATTCGTCTCTTACCTTTAGATGTGATCTCCGCCGCTCCGTTCCTTAGAAATACCGGTTTTTACCGGTATGCAAATTAGTTCTCTCGCAGCGATGGGGGCGGGTCCCAGAGCTGAAAATGTGATGGGGGTGTCCCCACTGCAGCTCGAGAACATGATCCTGTGACGCCTCTATCTTCGGCTGGATCCTCCCCTTCTCTGTCGTCTTCCTCCTGCATCACCTCCGACGCCTGCGCAGTTGGCTCTGCCAGTGAGACACCAGCAGAGCCGAGTGCAAATCCTGGCCAGCTGCCATTTTTGGGAGGCCGCTCCTGCATTGAGCTACAAGAGCAAGAGCGGCCTCTCAAAAATGGTTGCCGGCATGCGCAGTCGGCTTTACTAGTATCTCACTGACAGAGCCAACTGCGCAGGCGTCAGAGGTGACGCAGGAGGAAGACGACAGAGAAGGGGAGGCTCTAGCCGAAGATAGAGGCGTCGCAGGATCGTGTTCTCGAGCAGCAGTGGGGATGCCCCCATCGCATTTTCAGCGCTGGGGCCCGCACCCATCGCTGCCAGAGAACTAATTTACATAACGGTAAAAACCGGTATTTCTAAGGAATGGCGCAGCGGCGATCACATCTAAAGGTAAGAGACGAATAGCCTTTCTAAAGGCTATTCCGACGTCTTATCCACAAAAAAAGAGGTTTTAATGGTAGAATCCCTTTAATTTCAGGCATTGTTCATGTAGCCATGCTGCAGCTCAGCGCTATTCAAATCAATGAGCTAAGCTAAACTACAAAGCACAGCGTTGAGGTGGAAAGATTTGGGGGTAAAATTCATTCTGTGTGTGTACTTGCCACCTTGCAGCACACTACTGGTCTGGGTACCTTGTTTGTAGGATGCCGCCCTGACGCTGGTTCGCCGTGCCTGTCACCAGGATCAAGGGAGGAAAGGGGCACAGGAAGGTAGGGAGGCTCTTCAACCACTGCAATATGCTGGCATAGAGATGGTAGCCACCATCTGTATTATAATATTGCCTGAGGCCCAAGTGCTGGGCTGGATTTGGCCCGCCGGCCTTGTGTTTGACACCCGTGCACTAGGGGAAAGCACTGTTTGATTCAGGTGAACTTAACCTATCTTTGAGGCTCGGTTGATTTGATGGATTGTGGTGAAAACTGCCATAAACAAAAATAAAAATTTTACTTAAATTTTTCTATTTATGGTGCCGTCTAGGACACAGAAATAAAACCTGATAGTTTTGTTGTTGCTTTTTTATTTGTTTAATGGCAAAAGTTGATAAAGAGTGCTGCCTAACTACCATTATACTGTAAAAGCAATGGAGGGCATTACCGATATAGGTCTCATTTGCACAAAAATGGTGACTCCCTACCCACCACACCTACCTACCAAAAATCTATATTTCTCTAGATCGCTAGGGCTGTCATCCGCCCCAGACACATTATCCAATTTTCCAGTGTTGTTCCATTTCTGGATACAGAACATCACGTATACTGACCCCCACCCCATCATAGTTGCCTGTCTCCCGACCAGACCTTCTGGGCAGCAGATATCACATCTTCTAGGTAGCCAGCACCCCACACGTGCAATACCGGCATGCACAGTAGAGCGATTGGCTAGTGTCACCCAGTGCATCATATGCAGCCGGTGTTCCTGCTGGTTGGACCTAGTAGAATAGGGACTGCGCATGCATGATCCAAAATCTACTGTGCAAAGGCCACTGTTGAGCATAATATACCGTTTATGTATGTGTGAGTGTAATATATATATTTACCAAATGCCAAAAAACATTAAGAATTCACGCTTTCTCTGCGTGACTAATGATGATATATATGTGATTACAATATTACAGTCAAAGGAGAAGATTGAGTGCAGGGACGGTTTTTGACAAAATGGGGCCCTGGGCAAAATTAAAAGTGTGGCCCCACTTCTACATACAACATAGTCACTTTCTGTTAATTCAATGTGCTGCAGCCCTATCATTGGTACTTACAGGGGTGTTCTTAATGGCTTTTAAGTGGTTGTTTGTAAGGTGTTTTGTTTTGTTTTTTGCCTAGGCAAACAAGTTGCTTCTGTGCCTTATCTTTAACCCAGGGGTAGGGAACCTTCGGCTCTCCAGCTGCTGTGAAACTACAACTCCCAACAGGCTCCATTCACTTCCTTGGGAGCTCCAAGAACAGCAGAGCAAGTATGCATGCTGGGAGTTGTAGTTTTGCAACAGCTGGAGAGCCATACGTTCCCTACCCCTGCTTTAACCCCTTAAGGACACAGCCCAAAAGTGCCTTAAGGACCAGGCCTTGTTTTTCAAAACTGACATGGGTCACTTTATATGGCAATAACTTTGAGACGCTTTAACTTAGACAAGTGATTTTGATATTGTTTTCTCGTGACACACTGTTCTTCATGTTAGTGGTAAAATCGAATCAATATTTGTGTATCATAAAAAAAATTGAAAATTTGATGGAAATTTGCAAAAAAAATTGCAATTTTCAAAATGTGAACTACTCTGCTTTTCAAACAGATAGTCGTATCACACAATACATGAATAAATATTATCTACCATATCTCTGCTTTATATTGGCATCATCTTTTGATTGTCTTTTAATTTATTTTGGATGTTATAAGGCTTACAAGTGTAACAGCGATTTTCCAGATTTACAAGAAATTTTTTAGGGACCACTTCAGTTCTGAAGGGGATTATAAAGGCCTGTATAATAGGAACCCCCATAAATCACCCCATTTTCAAAACTGCACCCCTAAAATAATTCAAAACAGCATTTGTGAAGTTTGTTAACCCTTTAAGTATTTCACGGAAATTAAAACAATATGGAGGCAAAATTTAGACATTTCATTTTTTTTTTTCTATAATACATTCACATAGCCCTAAAATTAACACTTTCCCAAAGGGTTAACCCTTTCCCTGCCGAGGACGTCATTTCTACGTCCTCCCAGGGTGGCACTTCAGTAGCGGAGGACGTAGCTAATACGCCCTCCCTACTAATGCCGATATCTCTGGACTGCCTGAACATATCTTGATGCTTTAAAATTCATTTTAAAGATGAGAATCTCATCTTTAAAATGATAGCAAGAACTTCATGATAGAATTTATAGTTTTAGAGCAATTCACTGTTGAAAACGCTATTTGGCATTGAGATCCAACTGCAGATCTCAATTCCCGACTGTATTTCAACAGTGAATCGCTCCAAAACTTTAAGTTCTATCATCAAGTGCTTGGTATCGTTTTAAAGATGAGATTCTCCTCTTTAAAATAAATTTCAAAGCATCAAGATATTTTAATGCAGCCCAGAGATATAGGACTTTAAAGTGTCCCCCCCCCTCCTGTCTCGGAAGCATTAGTTAAATTGTAGCAGAAGGGAAGGAGCAGCGTGCACAGTGATAATGAATGATCATCATTATCTGCGCCCGGTCTCCGTTCTGCAGGTTTCCATTTCCTTCACAAAACAGGGCAGGAGACGGAAACTTGCCAGCATCTTTCAAGCCCATTCATTTGAATGGGTTTCAAAAGTGTACGGCTGTGAGCGCCGGTGAGCGTTTTATGCTCTCCACGACGAAACCGTTTTTTTTTTTTTTAACCAGACACAGAGTCGGACATGCAGTACTGTTAAAAAAACAGTTTCGCCGCGGAGAGCATAAAACGTTCACCGGCGCTCACAGCCGGACTCTGCATGACAGGTTTCCATCTTCTGCATGCAGAAGACGCAAACCTGATAACGGAGTCCAGAAGCTGGTGTGAGCCCAGCGTAACCTGTATGTGACACCAGGAGGGGGTGGCAGGGACTCTTTTGTCCCTATTAACCCTTCTCCTGCCAATCAGAGCACATACTATACTTTCGCGCTCTGATTGTCACAGCTATAATGTAATTTCCCCCTGAGCTTTACTAGTGGGGAATTCTTATGTAATACCAGTGGAGTAAATACTGGGGAAGCAGCGGAGGCAGCTGCCACAGGGCCCAGGACATTAGGGGGCCCGGCGACAGCTGCTACCGCTGCGTTTTTGTTTTTGTTTTTTTTTAATAGGTCAGTAACGGGCCCTAATTAGTTACCGATCCTGGCAGGGGCCGGGATCGGTAAGTGACACCGCGGGCCCTGCAAACATCATTATTATACTCAGGGGTCTTTTCAGACCCCGAGTATAATAATAGGAGGCCCGGGAGAGGTAAGCGAACATAACAAACAGTGTTACTTACCTCTCCACGCTCTGCGAAGGCTTTGGGGCCTACTTGTGTGATGTCTCAGACGTCACATGACCGGGGCCCTGACGTCATTGAAGATAGTCGACAGCGGGGAGCGCAAGGATAGGTAAGTAACAGTGTTTATGTTTGTATCCCCCTCTCGGTCTCCGATTATTATACTCTGGTGGGGGGGGGGAGAGAGAGCCCCCATGTCAAAGGTTCACCATGGGACCCGCCATTCCTAGTTACGCCACTGTGTAATACCCTCTAAACATGACCAGAAAGTTTATTGGCGCTGTGACTCAGACGTTTACCATTGTCCAGGTCACAGCGCCAAAAAAAAGTCGCACCAAAAACTCACACAACATATACACAGTCGTGAATAAAGTTTACATTTCACCCAATCCCTGTCCTGTCCATACCTGAGCTTTCTAGAGTAAAATACATCTCTAGTGATATCCGTTACACGCTAAAATAATAGTAATAACGATTATCACTAGAGATGAACGTATAGATTGCTAAAATTTTTATAGGGGGATAATAAAATAATATTTTTATGTAAAGTCCTATTTAATTTGCATGCACAAAATGGGATGGCGCATTTCTGCTATTTTGGCGTTTCTCGCACTAGCACCTGTAAATATATCCATGTGTGGTATGTATGAACTCCTCACATATTGCAGTTTTATGGACAGTACATTATGTTTGCAGAAAGGGATTGCTTGAGCCGCACTGTAGTGGCAAATTTGAATATTTGTGCAATTTTTGCTAGCAATCTCTGCTGCAAAGTTGAATGAAGGTGGTTGTATATATGAAACATTAAGTTATGTTTTTATATACAGTATGCTGTGTAATATGAAAAAAGTTAGATTTTGGTATCACAGTCACAGTTTGGTAGGTGCAGTATAGATTTTTAACATATTAGTGAATAACAGCAAAATCCTTCTTGTCTTCTGTATTCGTGTTTTAGGGAGTCCGAGCTCTTGTTGTAGTTGATGTTTGCGGTACATATAGTAGTGTATATATACATATAGTATACACCTTAAGCTATTATTTTAAATGTATTTTGTAGATGAATCTGAGATTGAACATGCGTTTTAGGTGCAAATATGTGTTTTAGTGCATTTAAAAAATAAAAATAAAATTTGTTTGTTGCATGAAGGTCGATGTGGCTATCGGTGACCCATTAAGACATTTGTAAACTTCAGGTTGTCTATTTTCAAAAAATATATAGGGTTTAGGGGTTCACTTACTTTTCATGGCGTGTAATCCCTACATTTTATAGGATGATACTTTTTTAACATTTCCAGCTTCAAAGCAGATTTTTGTTCCTTCCTTCTGGTGATTTTATGAAGACACGTGCATGCCATAGTGATATGTATGAACTCTGCACATGTTGAACTCTTATTTTTAGCAGGTTTGGTGCATATAATTTTTTGTGTGTCTACTTTAAGAAAATATATAGGTATGGGGGGGTTGGATGCTTTTTTAATGTTGCAATTTAGGTTTGATTTGTCCATCTCAAAACTGTGAAAATTGCTCTGGCTACTGGAGGTGCAAAATTTCCAGAGACCCTTGGCAGTGAAAGGGTTAAAGGAAAAACTGCATCTCATTTTGTTATGCAATATCTCCGGGGCACAGAAATACCCCACATGTGGGTGTAAACTGATGTTTGGGCAAACGGAAGTGTATGGAAGGGAAGGAGCGACACTGGGTGTTTGAAAAGCAGATTTTGCTGGAATAATTCAGGCACTGTTTCTCATTTAAAAAGGCCCCAATTTTGGTAACTACACCCCTCACAGAATTCATCAAGGGGTATAGTAAGCATTTAGACCCCACAGCCTTTTCACAGATTTTATTAACATTGAGATGTGTAAATGAAAAATTACTAACATGGGTCTTAATCCCCAAAGTTTTTATTTTCATAAGGGGTTAAAAGAGAAAAAGCCCCCCACAGATTGTGACACAATTTCTCCTGAACATGGCAATACCCCATATGTGGTCGGAATCTGCTGTATGGGAACATGGTGGGGCTTGGAATGGAAAGAGCGCTATTTGGTTTTTGGAGAGCAAATTTTGCTGGAATACCGTATTTTTCGGACTATAAGACGCACTTTTTTTCCCCAAAATTTTGGGGGAAAAGAAGGGTGCGTCTTATAGTCCGAATGTGGCCGCCCGGCATCCGCTGTAATAGAGAGGCGGATGCCGGCGAGGGATAGACGTCGGCACAGGTGCCGGGGCCTGCGACATCGCTGCGCTCCTCTGCCCTGCATGAAGCCAGCAGGGGCAATGCTATTCCGCTCCTCCGTCCTCCCGCCGCTGGCTTCATGCAGGGCAAAGAATAAAATAGTAAAAAAAAAAAAAAAAAAAGCTTTAAAAATATATAATAAAAAAATGAAATAAATAAAAGTTCTAAATCACCTCCTTTCCGTAGAATATATATAAAAGTAGAAAATCATATGTCAAACACATACACATTAGGTATCCCTGTGTCCGAAAATGCCCGGTCTACTAATAGTTTTCCTGTACGGTGAATGTCAAAATCACAAGTGCTAAACCGCCGGGGTTTTTTTCCAATACAAGGTGATCTAAGCAATAGACATTCCCCAAAATGGTATAACTAAAAAGTACATCTGGCCCCGCAAAAAAAAACTCTATGGGTCCCCGTACAGCTGCAGGGTCACCTGTCAATGTGGCCTTGCAGCTGTTGCAAAACTACAACTCCCATATATTAAATATTTTACCATTTTTTGATTCAAATTTTTTTTCCCTATTTTCCTACTCTAAAACCTAGGTGCGTCGTATAGTCCGAAAAATATGGTAGTTTACAGTCACATTTGCAGGGCCCCTAGTGTACTAAAACACTGGAAACACCCAAAAGTGACCCCATTTTGTAAACTGCACCCCTCAAAAAATTTATCAGGGGTCTAATGAGCATTAGTATCCCAGACATGACTGCACAGCGGATGATGGAGCGTGAATATATAAACTGTGCAGAGTGCATTGGGAACACCAAATTCCCACCTATATCCCCAGTAGGTCCTAAGATTGAGGGGTCACTCTGGGGGTCATTTCTGGTATATCTTCCCGCGTAAGCTCTAAATGTGGTGTGACTGCTGATATACGCTTATACATTCCCTTCCTGCCGCAGCCAGTTGTGTTCTAATGATTTGGTGATTTATTTTATTTTTTTTTTATTTATTTATTTATTTATTTTTTGGGGGGGGGGATTTTTGTTTTCACACTGTACAAGCTATATTTTTTTTTTTCTGGTGATGTGGCCATATAAGGGTTTGTTTTTTTGCAGGATGAAATGTATTTTGTAATGACACCATTTCTGGGTGCCTATAAACTATAGAATACATTTTAACTCTTTCTTGGTGAATTAAAAACCTCCCCAGCAATTCTGGTATTGCTTTTTAACATTTAATTTTTTTTTTCCACCCAGCATAGCGTATAAGTAACATGTGACCTTTATTCTGCGGGTCAATACAATTACGGTGATACCTCATGTATATTATTTTTTTATGCGTTACTAGTTTTGCAGAACAAAAAACAATTTGGGGAAAGAAATCAATTATTTTTGTATCACCGTCTTCTGAGATGTGTAGCATTTTTTTTTGGGGATGTGGCTATTTATAGGTACCGTACCTATGAACTATTGGCTATTTTTAGGTGCCGTCCGTACCTTTAAACCACTGGCTATCTATAGTAGTACCGTGCCTATAAACTTAAATGAACTGCAGATGTATCATATTTATCCCAGTAAATTTTCACTTTATTAAGACATTTATGTTACAATGAATATGGCTAGTCTTCCTCGCATTGCGGACATCCATCCACTCTATAACAATTCATTATTATATAGTGTGGAACAACAAGAAAACCAAGTTGTCAATTTTTTAGACTTTTTCCCCAAATCAAAGTGGCAAATCAGACATTTCTCCATTTCCTTGGACACACACAGCTCTGCTCTACTGCCAACCATCCCTCCAGCTACTCCTCCTGTCACACACACAGCTCTGCGCTACTGCCAACCATCCCTCCAGCTACTCCTCCTGTCACACACACAGCTCTGCTCTACTGCCAACCATCCCTCCAGCTACTCCTCCTGTCACACACACAGCTCTGCGCTACTGCCAACCATCCCTCCAGCTACTCCTCCTGTCACACACACAGCCCTGCACTACTGCCAACCATCCCTCCAGCTACTCCTCCTGTCACACACACAGCTCTGCTCTACTGCCAACCATCCCTCCAGCTACTCCTCCTGTCACACACACAGCTCTGCGCTACTGCCAACCATCCCTCCAGCTACTCCTCCTGTCACACACACAGCTCTGCTCTACTGCCAACCATCCCTCCAGCTACTCCTCCTGTCACACACACAGTTCTGCGCTACTGCCAACCATCCCTCCAGCTACTCCTCCTGTCACACAGCCCTGCGCTACTGCCAACCATCCCTCCAGCTACTCCTGTCACACAAACAGCTCTGCGCTACTGCCAACCATCCCTCCAGCTACTCCTCCTGTTACACAGCCCTGCGCTACTGCCAACCATCCCTCCAGCTACTCCTGTCACACACACAGCTCTGCGCTACTGCCAACCATCCCTCCAGCTACTCCTCCTGTCACACACACAGCTCTGCGCTACTGCCAACCATCCCTCCAGCTACTCCTCCTGTCACACACACAGCTCTGCGCTACTGCCAACCATCTCTCCAGCTACTCCTCCTGTCACACACACAGCTCTGCGCTACTGCCAACCATCCCTCCAGCTACTCCTCCTGTCACACACACAGCTCTGCTCTACTGCCAACCATCCCTCCAGCTACTCCTCCTGTCACACACACAGCTCTGCGCTACTGCCAACCATCCCTCCAGCTACTCCTCCTGTCACACACACAGCTCTGCTCTACTGCCAACCATCCCTCCAGCTACTCCTCCTGTCACACACACAGCCCTGCGCTACTGCCAACCATCCCTCCAGCTACTCCTCCTGTCACACACACAGCTCTGCGCTACTGCCAACCATCCCTCCAGCTACTCCTCCTGTCACACACACAGCTCTGCGCTACTGCCAACCATCCCTCCAGCTACTCCTCCTGTCACACACACAGCTCTGCTCTACTGCCAACCATCCCTCCAGCTACTCCTCCTGTCACACACACAGCTCTGCGCTACTGCCAACCATCCCTCCAGCTACTCCTCCTGTCACACACACAGTTCTGCGCTACTGCCAACCATCCCTCCAGCTACTCCTCCTACACTGGCCAATCAACGCTGGTCAATGCATTCCTATGGGAAAAAGTCAGCTCGCGCATATCGCAAGCTGACAGGGATCTCGACCAGATAGAGCCCCAAAGAGCTGGGTGAGTAACATTCAACTCTAAATAAATGTAATCCCTAGCTAACCCTGCCTGTACATCTATCCCTGTCTCACAGTCACATACTTCACAGTCCCAAATTAATCGAATGTTAAATCCACCATTCGTCTAAATTGGAGGTCACCTGATTTAAGCAGCCAATGTACTGCCTCCATTGTCGCAGTTCCTGTCCCACCTCCCCTGCGCAGTTATTGGTGCAAAAAACGCGCCAGGGAAAGTGGGAGGGGATACGAATTTTTACTGCGTTTGCGGCCTTGTATTCGATTGTAATCGAATACCTCGAACGGCCTGATATTCAATCGAATATGTATTCGACCAAACGGTGTTCGCTCATCTCTAGTAACTATAAATAGCCAGTTGTTTATAGGTACGGTAGCTATAAATAGCCATATCCTTTTTTTTTTTTTTGGTTGAGGGCTTATTTTTTGCGGGACGATGTGTGCTTTTTATTTGTACTGTTTTGGGGTACGTGTGACTTTTTGATCACTTTTTATGGCATTTTGTTAAGGCGAGATGGCAAAAAACAATTCATTATTTCTTTGCTTGATTAATTAATTTAGTTTTCATACAAATTTTTTTTTTACTTTTTATTGATGTCCCACTAGGGGACCTGAACCAGCGATCCACTGGATTGCTGATTCAGCTTTTATAGACTTGCAATACACTTGTATTGCAGTCTATAGAGGAAGTTGGCCTATGCAGACGCATAGAGTAACTTCCTCCCTTCCTGGCAAGATCAACCAGGTACGTAGAGCCTGCAGGCAGCCTGGGGTCACTGGCCAGACCCCGGGGCTGCAGATACTTCATATGGACACCCCCCGATCTCATTGTGGGGGGTGCCCAGGGGCCCCTTAACCCAGCAGAACCCATTGGATGTGGCGGACATGTTTGCCCCCTGCATCCAAAGGGTTAAAAGGATCAGGATGTTAGCTATGTATTACAGCTAACTCCGACTCCCAATGCCGCTAGTATTTTTACTTTCTGTTTGAAACACTTAAGATGGGGTGGTCACTATTGACCACCTGCACCTTAAGGGTTAAACAGCGAGGATTAGTGTTATCACCATCCCCGATGTTACAGTGGGAGCCTGGCTGTCAGATACAGCTGGGCTACCATGGTGATTGCACGGGCTCTGCTTCTGAGCCCGTGTGATCTCTATCACATACGGGCACGTGGAAATGCAGGAACTAACCACATTCAATGACTGCCTGTACGTGAAATACCGCAAAGGGGTTAAAGATCAGCTGCACAAGCAACAAGGCTTCCCCTTCCCCACACTATAAAATATTTTTATACATACAGCATTATAAATTGTACTGCTATACCTGGACTATATACTGCTGGACTATATACTGACTGCTATACCAGGACTAAATACTGTCATGCCACCTACTGACCACTACACCAGGACTAAATACTGTCAGTTCACCCACTGACCGCTATACTAGGACTAAATACTGTCACGTCACCAGCTGACTGCTATACCAGGACTAAATACTATTGTGTCACCCGCTGACCACTATACCAGGACTAAATACTATTGTGTCACCCACTGACCACTATACCAGGACTAAATACTGTCACATCAGCCACTGACCGCTATACCAGGACTAATTACTGTCATGTCACCCGTTGACCGCTATACCAATATTAAATACTGTCACATCACCTGCTGACATCTATACCAGGACTACATACTGTCATATAATACCACCCATCTCTGAGGACATGAAAGGTTTAGGTATAGGACAGCTATGGGATCTGCTCCATAATTTGCAGCTCTTCAATTTGGCCCGGACACACAGCCGGAAAAAACAACGGCCGTATGTACAGGACCATTGAAATATAATAGTCCATAATATTATCCACAATTGAGGATAAAAAGTATGGTTATGTGCATTACAGTTTAGTAACTCCATGTGCCTCATATAAATATCAATTAACCCCGTTATGTTACTGATATGTGAGACATGGAGGTAATAATAAGGTATCTTCTTTATTAGTACCCCCATATATCTCACACATTAGTAACCAGTGGCATAACTACCGCCATAGCAGCGGAGGCAGCTGCCACAGGGCCCGGGACATTAGGGGCCCGGTGACAGTTGCTATCACTGCGATCATTATACTCGGGGGTCTTTTCGGACCCCCGAGTATAATGATTGGCGGACCGGGAGAGGTAAGAAACATAAAAAACATGTTACTTACCTCTCCACGATCCTGCCAGGCCTCCTTCCTGACATCTCTGATGTCACATGAACCCGGCCTGCGTCCCGGGTCATGTGACGTCAAACGTCATTGTACAAGGACAGCAGCACAGAAGGCAGCGGAGAAGACAGCGTAGGAGTCGGGGGACAGGAAAGTAACAGTAGTTTTTTGTTTTTATTCCCCCAGGTCTCTGATTATTATACTTTGGGGTCTGAAAAGACCCCAGAGTATAATAATTGTTTATGGGTTTCCACTATGGGGGATAATACTGTGTATCAGGGCCACTACGGGACATAATACTGTGTGCAGGAGCCGCTATGGGGGATAATACTGTGTGCAGGAGCCGCTATGGGGGATAATAGAACACGCAGAAATGTGTAGGAGGGGTCGGTCGAGGTCTTCGGTGGGGGTGCGGCCATGTCAAAAGTTTGCCACGGGGCCCCGCCATTCCTAGTTACGCCACTGTTAGTAACCCTTATGTGAAGCATACAGGGGTTAATGTGAGGGACATGATGGGGTTAATTGCCATTAATATAAGGCACATGAAGTTACTAAAACTAAATTACCCCAAATGCCTGACATTAATAGGTATAGTAACCCCAACATGTACCTGTGTGTTTTACTTTGTTTACTGTATGGCACTTCCTCTGTTACTTCGTTTCTGTGCAGGATGGTAGGAGCACAGCAGGGTCCTTGTGCTGTACAGTGATAAGCTCCGCCTCCTGGGCTCCACTCATCCCTCTCATTGGTGAGCAGAGAAGGGGGGGGGAGTACAGAGAACTGAGTGGACACTTCCTCTTTCAATACCTGTAGCTCCTGCACTGGCTGCTGTGTGTTAGCTGTTGCTGCAGCTACACAAGGACATGGTGTTCTTGCTACATATACTTACCCTGTATTAATAGGGAAAGTATTCCACCACCAGGGGGACCCTGGGCAAGTGAACGTCTGCCCAGGTTCACTGTGCACTTCTGATGCACAGAATAAACCAAAGCCATTGAGCATATGTAAGAGACTGGGCAGGCACCTTGCAGTGAAGGGGGAAGATTCAGGACAGAGCTAGGTAGGCTCCCCCTATGGCTCACCATACAAAAGAGGGCGCTAGCTTTCCAGGTGCACATTCAAGGGAGCAACCCCAACTCCTACCACCACCAAGCATGGCTAAGCCACAGAGACCTGAGCAAACCAGACACCCACCAACCACCAAACCAAAAACACCAACAGATGATGACCAAGGCCGAAATAAAGGTGACCACAGAGGCAAACAGAGAACGGTACATCGAAGAATGGAGAAACTAAATAGATAACTCCAAGAAACTCACCATGTACCAATCCCTACAAAGGGACTACACCGTGGCCACCTACTTGGAGAGAATCCCCCACCCCAAACAGACAAGCCCTGAGCTGGTACAGACTAAGCGCCCACAACCTAGAGATTGAAACGGGGGGCACAGGCAGACGTACAAGCCACGGGAGAACACACTCTGCCAGCACTGCGACCAGGGGGCCCTAGAAGACGAGACCCACTTCCTGCTACACTGCACCAAATACTCAGCTGTGAGGGCCGTCTACTACCAAAGACTCTGCCCACATCCCAGACTTCATATCTGCAGACGAGAAGAGGAACCTCTACATCCTACTGGGAGAAGAAGAGGCCACTGTGGAGATCGCTGCCCAATTCGTGTCCAGCTGCCACCAAACAAGAGGAAGATGAGACGCATGGACTTTCAAACACTCCCACCCACAAGACCACTAAGCCCCTCCCCCCCATCACCTGTCTACCCCATACCCACACACCCCAAACAAGAACAACGAGACCCTAAGGACACTCAAACCCCACATTTACAATTTGTATTTGTTACCCTGACATTTAAAGGGATCCTATCATTCAAGTTACAAGCCGCCACCGGAATAAAACACGGTGAAGACCTCGCTGCAGAAGAGGTAGCGGCACTGGAAAAAGTTCTCTTGCAGCATTGGGGCCGCCCCCAGTGCTGTACCGAGAAAAAAAACGGGATTTTAGTCGAACGGCGGCACGGAGAAGACAACGAAAGGTAGGAGACTAGAGATGAGTGAGTACTGTTCGGATCAGCCGATCCGAACAGTACTCGCTCATCTCTATAGGAGACGAATAGCCTTTCTTAAGGCTATTCAGACGTTAGAGAAAAAAAAAAAAAAAAGGTGATTGAATGATAGGATCCCTTTAACTAATTTGCATGAAGAATAAAGCATTTATTGGGGATGCCAGCATTATAAGTTCATCATATAGAAAACCAAGGAATGCACTGCGATGTACTTGCACTGTGATGTGCATTGTTTTAACACCTAAAATCTGCTGACAGGTTCCTCTTAAACAGTTTTGGTCCCTCAGTTCTAGTAAATTCACGAAGATAAGCATGTAGACACAGGCCTACCACACAGGTCATATTGAATCAAAGTGGCATGAAGTGCTTATTGGGGCTGGGCAGTCGATACATGTGGATCACCTGTTCAGGGTCACTTCAGAACCCCCTTACTACACAAAGCATGGAGCCAGTAGGTTAGGAGTCCCTGCATCGTGGCCTTGCAGCTCAGCTCCCACTGACTTCAGAGCTGCTGTATTGGCATTTGTGGCAGTTTAGGGCCACTCCATATGTGCGTACTATACACTGCACATTGCTGGAGGCAGCGGGCTCTGCACCCGCTGTGATATAGGATGCAGACCCATCTGCTTCATGAAAAGTTGACTTGTGCAGAGGTTGGTGAGGGGCTGCTAGCCGACAAGATAATTATGTCAAGGATAAGCCATAAATAAAAATTCCTGGCTTGTTCCTTTAAGTGAATATCTTGAATTTTATGTTTTTACTTAAACAGTTCAGTAACCCGGCACAGGGAGATGTTTTTCCCTATTTGATGCAAGCTTCCTTGCAGCACCATCAAGTCATGTATGCAGAAGGAAAAACCTGCATAGACTAGACAGCTAGAAGCCATCTCTCAATTTTTGTGAAAGTTATTACAAATCTTTGAAATGGCAAGTCAAATTAACTTCACTGCACAGCCCTAGTGCCTATGTAAATAACACAGAGTAGCATTTTGCCAGTGTGACAAATGTCCTTTAGAAAATGTATTACATGTTAGTATAATTTATGTTGTAACTTACTTTTGAATATGTTAAAATATGAATATTATCCTATCTACCTGAGGTGCAGCACGTCCAAAACCCAACGGCAATGAAAGGGGATAAGATTCTACCAAAGAGTCAGCCATACAACTGCACAGCCACAGGTCTATTATAGTCAGTAAATTTGCATTAGACTGTTGCAGAGTTGAGATGCGTGAGGAAGATTCGATCGAATACCTCCCCGCCATAGGTAATGAGTTTAACCCCTTGGTGTTTGTCCACTTACAAGAATACCTATGGTGGGGAGGTTTTGGATCGAATACTACTCGCTCATCTCTCCTGCAGAGAACAAGGATCCAAAAAGCTGTACACCATCTGCCATATCTTTAAGACATCCTTAGTAACATTTTGAAACTGAGAGGTTTACTCCAAGAACCTTGTAAGAATATGTACATTTATATTATATTATTACTACATAAATACATTTGTATGGCTGACTGTTCTGCCAATTTGTTTGGTATAAATTATGCATTTCGGCCCCCCCCCCTTAAAGGGATTCTACCACTAAAACACATTTTTTTCTAGTTAACACGTCGGAATAACCTTTAGAAAGGCTATTCGTCTCCTACCTTTAGAAGTGCTCTCCGCCGCCTCTATGGTCCCCATTGCAGCTCGAAAACCGACCGCAGCGCCGCCTCTATGGTCTTCGGTGTCCTCCCCTTGCTTCTTCAGCGTACTGTCAGACGCCTGCGCAGTACGCTCTGTTCGGTGAAGATTGCCGAACGTACTGCGCATGCGCGAAATTGCAGTGCCCGCACTATGGCTGGAACCGCAATTTCGCGCATGCGCAGTACGTTCGGCAATCTTCGCCGAAAAGAGCGTACTGCGCAGGCGTCCGACAGTACGCTGAAGAAGCAAGGGGAGGACACCGAAGACCATAGATGCGGCGCTGCGGTCGGTTTTCAAGCTGCGATGGGGGACGCCCCCATCGCTGCGAGAGAACTAATTAGCATACCGGTACAAACCGGTATTTTGAACGAACGGCGCGGCGGAGAGCACTTCTAAAGGTAGGAGACGAATAGCCTTTCTAAAGGCTATTCCGACGTGTTAACTAGAAAAAAATGTGTTTTAGTGGTAGAATCCCTTTAAGGCTTCATGCACATGACTGAGTGTGCCGTCCATGTGAGTTTTGATGCTCTGTTCCATTCAGATACATCATAGGACCAACTCTATGAACAAGACCAAGTATATGTTACTAGACCGATATGCCTGTGCATAACAAAAAAAAAAAACTCCACAACTTTCAAAGGTTTGTTGTTACAAATTTTATTTCAATCCACCATTCGCAGGAAAAGCTTAAAACTGGATAACTTGTCCCTGAAAAACAAATGAATATTATATAAATAAAATGCAAGATAACAGACAAATGCATCTCATTCTATTCATCTTGCCTAAAGGGTGACCATGAATAATAATAAAAAAAAAAAAAAGTCAAACATTTGGAAAGTTTGAGGTACACCAAAGTTACGATCGTCCCCCCCTCTTTTTAATGTGTAACTAGTCAAAAACCCATTAAATATATAGCTACTTAGCCTAGCCACAGACCTTTGAGGTCAAGCAACTTAGAAACAGCACCATGGCTATACACAGACTGTATGGCTGCTTCACACTATTTGCCAGCTTGCTTTTCTTATGGCAATCTTTATGAGCTCTAGAGCAGTGGTAGAAGAATCCAGTCCTAAAGATTCATTCACAGTACATTTTCCAAATCACCAAGGAGGTGACCTCATGCCCTATAGCCAATTCCTTTATACATACAACAATTCACCAGGAACCAGAAGTAACTCACCTTTCTCTTCTTGTCTCCACCAAGCTCAAAGTGTTTGCATCTCTTAATGGCCAACATCCTCTTGGAACGACAGTTTGAATCGACACACTCCAATCTGAGCACAATCTTTTTGGTGGTCTTGGCCTACACAGACAAAATGAGACTTCAGTATAAACTGATCTGATTTGCAAACTGTATCTAATTTCAATACTAAACTTCACAGTGTAGCTTAGCAGTTACCGCCATAACCCAGCAAGAGCTAAGTTTTGACATGACCAAGCACAAAACCTTTACTAAAAATTCCAATGCTCCCCCCATGTGCAATGAGTTTCCACCTATAACATGAGTACAGAGCATAATTTGCCTAAGTGCTTATATCACATGTGGAACAAATAGTGAGCTGAAAAGACCAGTGTGAATTTCTAGAATCTGGGATGTACACTGTGCATGCATTAAAATAAAAAGTTACACAAAGCAATATTGGATTTACATTGAAGTGTGTATCTGCACATAAAGATGTGCTTGTGTGTTCAAAACCTACAGCAGGTTGCATTTTTCTTCAGCATATTTCTGAAATCCCATTCACTATTGTGCCCAATTTCTCAGGCATCAGTGTTATCCGATTTTCTTGATACAACAGTCCATGCCACGTCACACCGTGGCTGTTGATTTTGTGCTGTAGCAGTTTTATTTAATGTTAAAGCGGTTTTGCCATTAGAGACACTTAGGTCCCTACCCACTGTCAGGATATTGGGGTCCAACATTTGGAACACCCCAGCGATCAGGACAGAGGCCCAAAATTCCCCATGCCTCCTCTAAATGAGAAGCAATAAATGAGTTTGCCATTAAAGACACTGAAGGGATTTAAGTAATAGTTGCAATCCATAGGAAACTACAACCTTATCCATGTGTTTGCCAAGTGAAAATTCATATCCAGAGCAAGACAAGACTCTAGCGAAAACAAGGAGTATATATGCAAGGTCTTTCTAGGATCTACTCCTGCCATGGGCAAAGAAGAAATGGCTAAAGCTACACATTGTGAGTTTGCAGCGGTAGAATTTCTAACAGATAACCCGCTGTAAAGTGCAATAGTGTATGGGATTTCAACAAGTCCCATCCCATAATATGCAAAAAAAATCCAAAAACAAACACGCAGGTTTTGAACACAGCCAACTCTCAAGTCTATTGTGTGTGTAGATACACATTTCAATTCAAAGGTTGAAAGCGAGACAGGCTTTCTGGGAAAAACCACAGTACAAGCCCGTTTTTGCTGTGGATGTAAACATGCAGCGTATGGCCTTAGTCCCCAAGCAAGATTTTTTTTTTTTTTAACTACATTAAAATGTGTCGAGGAATTTGACAAATCACAGAAGTGGTGGAAGCTAACCCGGTAACATATGCAAGTGACGTCACAGATTCATTACCAACAGCCCCTGAGGCCAAAGACTGGCATCAGTGGTTGCAGGACTTCCTATAGCAAGGGGACATGCAAGACAGAGCAGCCGCTACATGCAAGTACCGTATTTTCCGGACTATAAGGCGCACATAAAAACCTACGATTTCCTCAGAAATCGTAAGTGCGGCTTATAGTCCGGTGCGCCTTATATATGGATGGAAGCGGCGGCAAAGTCTGCGTGCCGCTTCCATACATACATACATACATAAAAGGCACCGTAAGGGTGCATTCACACTACGGAACACCGGCGTGTATCACAGCCGTACACGCCGGAGTTACAGCAGGGCTGCCGGACACTTCCTATTCATTTCTATGTGAGTCGGCATGCGAGCGCTCCCCATAGAAATGAATGGACAGACACTTCCCATTCATTTCTATGGGAGCCGGCATGCGAGCGCTCCCCATAGAAATGAATGGAAAAAAGCAGTCCATTCATTTCTATGGGGAGCGCTCGCATGCCGACTCCCATAGAAATGAATGGGAAGTGTCCGGCCGCCCTGCTGTCACGCCGGCCTGAAACAGAACGTGAAACTTACTGAGCGGTGCAGGGCGGGCGGGCATTCAGGCCTCCTCTTCCTCCAATGTTCCGTCCTTCTCCTCCGGCGCTTGCTGATAATGGCCTGGGCGCATGCGCAATATCATAATGCTTCTACTACGGCTACTGCGCATGCGCCCAGGCCATTATCAGTTAGCGAGCGCCGGAGGAGGAGGACGGAACATCGGAGGAAGAGGAGGCCTGAATGCCCGCCCACCCTGCAGTAGTAGTTAGTTTAATCTAACTTTTACGGTTGGGCTCTATCAGCATGATTTTGCTGATAGAGCCCCTCCTCGCCTGCCGAGCGCTTCCAATAGAAGCTGGCACACGGGGGGTTAAGCGGCCGCTGGCAAAGTCTGCCTGCTGCCGCTTTCAATAACATATAATGCATACCGGACTGCGGCTTATAGTCCGGTGCGCCTTATATATGAACCGAGACGGACTATAAGGCGCTCATGGGCAATGCGGCTTATAGTCCAGTGCGCCTTATAGTCCGTAAAATACGGTAGGTTTGTTTTGTTAATTTTTTTTTTTTAATTCATGGACAACCCCTAAAAGGACTTCAATTTCCTAATCTGGATTTTCCATTCGCAGAGGTAGACAGTAGAGATGAGCGAGTATATTCGATCGAATACCTCAGCCGCATAGCTCTCGGCGCCAAGGAAGGTGGGAGGGTCAGTAAAAATTCAATGCCTCGGAAGTCTTTTTTGCACCGGGAGCTATGCAGCAGAGGTATTCGATCGAATATACTTGCTCATCTCTCTACACAGTGCCAGAGCTCAAAAGTCGCACCTTGATTGATGGCCTGAGCAACCTCTTTAAGACAGACATTTTTTAAATGCCTGGACAATCAGAGAAGGTGAAGAGAAAAAATAAATAAAAATTCACACTCTTCAATTCTCTGGTGTTCTGCCAATGCATTCTGGTCCCTCTGCTCCAGCATCTTCTCAAAATAAAACAGTTCACTAGATGTGAGGTCACGGATCCCTTCCACTAGAGCCACAGATTGGCTGAAACCGTCACGACGGCTGACGTCAATCAGCGGCCTCAGGAAGAGATTTGTGATGTCACAGGTAGTAACATAGCATGACACGGATTGGCCTCAGCGGTCACATTTCACTGGAACTTCCGCCACACATCAGCATGTGGCAGAGAAGACTGGACCACACAAGGAAGACACCGGAGCACCAAGGAAAGGAGTACATGAATTTTTTTTCACTGCCTCCAGCCTATTTAAAACTTAAACAGGTTGTCCATTTTTGCCTGGACAACCCCTTTAAGGATATGCCATAAGTGGTAAATATCTATGCTTCCGATATGGATTGCACTATGACTGAGTGTTAACAATACTCACTTTCTTTCGGAAAATAGGCTTGGTCTGTCCACCATAACCACTTTGCTTGCGGTCGTAACGCCTTTTTCCTGCAAGTCAGATAAACTTTGTTAGCATACAAGGCAAAAAAATTTGAAACGTTCACTTACAATATGTCAAGTTTATAAATAAGCATAAAATCCCCCATAAAAAAAGTAATGGTGATGGAATATATTTTTCCTTTTTATCCCGTAAAGGTCCTAAATCAGGACAATCCCTTCTATAAGAAAAAAAAAAGTCAAACCACAGCCTGCTCACAACAGTCCACTATTAGGGTTGAGCCGATCTTGAGATTTCAGGATGGATTTTTAATTCCGATTTCCGATCATTTTCCATCGGATCCCGATCGTGAAACTTGCTCGATCGCCAATCGGGATCCGATCTTTCCCAATTTCTCAACCCTATTAATGGTATATACATGAATGGGGTTGAGCCGATCTTGAGATAACCTCTGACCTCAATCCCGCCGGAAAAGATTGGGATCGGCATTCTGAATGCGATCATGAAATGTACTCGATTGCCGATCGGAATCCGATCCCTCTATATAAAGTTTTGAAAGTTTCTCCCTTCTTATAACATAAGAACGAAGGCTTTAAAGTGGGTTTCCCCACAACCACCACTGGGACAGTCACAAATCAGATAAATAGGGGTCCTGCCAGAGCAATAGCTTCACTTACACGTTGCCACTCAATGGGTCTCATGAAGATGGCCTAGCGCTGTAGCCTACAATTACCATAAAGACTGTACAGAGGAGAAGCGTGCACGCATTATCACTTCACTAAAGTAAAGAAAGGGATATAAGGTGTCCAATTGTATTAGAATTTGTACAGCCATGAGTGGAACTCCCTGTGATCAGAAGTGTCACCTATCCTGTGGATCAGGGATACATTAAGGGACAATCCATATATATTTCACCTTAGGCCCGATTCACATCTGCGTTCAGTATTCCATTCGGAGTGTCCGCTTGGGGACCACCCCAAACAGAATACTGAATGCAGAAGTGAACCGGGTCTGACGCTGGGTTCACACCAGCGCCAGAATTCCGTTCTCAGGTTTCCGTCTTCTGCATGCAGAAGACGGAAACCTGTCATGCCGTGAGCGCCGGTGAGCGTTCTATGCTCTCTGCGGCGAAACCGTTTTTTTTTTTTTTTAAGTCGGACATGCAGTACTATGTGTCCGGTTTAAAAAAAAAAAACAGTTTCGCCGCGGAGCGCATAAAACACTCACCGGCGCACATGGCCAGAGACTTTTCAAGCCCATTCAAATGAATAGGATTGAAACATGCCGGCAGATTTCCATCTCCTGCCTCTGTTTTGTGCAGGAAATGAAAATCTGTAGAACGGAGACCGGGCGCAGATGTGAACGAGCCCTTACTTTAAAGGAAAGCAAATTACAAATTGTGAGTGCAAAAGTGAACAAGAATCTACGTATAAGTCCTCATATTTGCAGTACAGTGCATCGCTATCTGAGCGCAGGAGCCTGCACCAAGCAAACATCAGCACAATACATAGAGGAGCCGCCATGGCACAGGACAGCCTTACCTTGGGCATAGATCGAGTCTTTACCCTTCTTGTACTGGGTCACTTTGTGGGGCTGATGTCTCCCACATTTCTTGCAGTAGGTTCTGCGGGTCTTAGGGACGTTCACCTGTGGATGAGAAGCAGAGGTGAGGAGAGGGCCGCATGTCTCCACACACTCCAGTCTACCAGGGAAGCCCCCCTACTAGGTCCCGGTCATCCTCTAGAGGGCCCCCCCCTCAACACTGAACTAACGAAGGCCACTGGCCAGGGATAAATAACACCATCAGCCGGCAATATCACAACGGCTCGAAAACACCGGCAGTGGAGACACTAAACACAGACATCACGAGCGAGAACCGGCACCAGGAACGGAGGATGGCGACGGATCGAAGCGCAGAAACCATTCCACTCACCATCTTGCCTGACGGCGTAAAGAGGAAGGACCAGGAAGCGGAAGTTCTATCATAACAGTACGGCCGGTCACCATAGAGCGGGCTGCTGGCTAGAGTGTACGTGTGACGAGCTATCGCGTGAGGGGGTCACCTAGTGTCCGGAGGACTCTAGAACTGAGTAGTTGCGAAGGTTTTTAGGATTACAAATAAAATTGTATTAATAAATTCTCAGTTTCCATGGAAACTTGACCAATTTGGAATAATTTTTTTAAGGTATATTTACATTAGACTTATTTTTGCTTCAATTACAAGAATTTGGGGAAACAAATGGTGTCAGTATACAGGGGCAGGGGTGTAGCTCTAGACCAGGGGTAGGGAACGTACGGCTCTCCAGCTGTTGCAAGACTACAACTCCCAGCATGCATACTTGCTCTGCTGTTCTTGGAATTCCCATGGAAGTGAATGGAGCATGCTGGGAGTTGTAGTTTCACAGCAGCTGGAGAGTCAAAGGTTCCCTACCCCTGCTCTAGACTCTACCGGAGAGGACATGTAAGGTACTGTCTAGTGATGAGCGGGTAGTATTCGATTGAATACCTTGCCGGCATTGGAATGCATGTAATCGGCCGGAAACCAAGGGGTTAAACGCTTCAAATATTCGATGTGTTTAACCCCTTGGTGTTCAGCCGATTACACGCATTCCTATGCCGGCGAGGTATTCAATTGAATACTACTCGCTCATCGCTACTGTCTAAATTAATGCTGGCCAGTTCCCCAGGGATTAGTAATACCCCCCTTGTAGTAACCATAGCCCCTGATGGTCCCTTACAGAAATGTCCCATAATGTTCCCCATATATTAAAGAAGTTGTGATTTTTGAATTTTTTTTATGGGCTATCCTTAGGTGACTTGTGGGGGCCAACAGCAGATACCGTGTTCCTGAAAATAAAACAGGGTCTTATATTAGTTTTTTTTCTCTCTGAAAAAAGGGTTAGGGCTTATTTTCAGGCTAAGTCTTAACTTTTTCCATGAACAACAATCACACATTTGACCACTTTTTATTAAATTTTTTATCAGAGGCGAAACAGCAAAAAAAATGGCGGTCTGAGACTTTTTATTGATTTCAATGATACCCTTTTCCTTAATCTTGCCCCATTGACCCTTATATTGTTATTGCCCTATCCTATTACCTTTGTTTCCACAATAATATAAATAATAATGAAGTGTAAAGCAAAAACAAAACTACACTAACCTGTCCTTGGATCTCCTATTGCAAAGTCAGAGCCTCTTATTTTTTCCTTTTACTTGAAGGCTCCAAACCCCTTCAGGCCTACAAGGCGCCGTGCAATAAGACGTCTGTGTCCCAGTGTAGGGTGCACAAACTTTATTGTAGGTTAGGCTGCTTCCAGGAGGATGTAGCGGATTGGTTGGACATGTATGACAAATGTATTGGTGACCTTATAGATGCTCATACGGTTGAAATTGCTGCCTTTGTTTGTCACAACTGCTGGTGGGCCTCAGAGTCAGTGGCTATTGCACCCCCGATTCCCCCAGATAATAGTTTGGGGGACATAATATAACATAATTTGAGATTATCACAGCTAAGAATAATATATAGGGGAGTGCAAAGAAAAAGAAAAATATATATATAGGATTATATGCACCCCTTGAGTATCAGGCTTGTATTGGCAGGCGGTGATCAGACTATACCAAACTTTACTGAAGTCCTGCCAGACAACGTTCCTTCCACACACGTGCAGAATGTTTTGTCAGAATCTAAGATGACGTGGGCTTCACGTGAGTTAAGCACTTCAAGGCTCCTCCTGGGCTTCATCATTGCAGAATCGACTACCTTAAGCTGGACTGCAACAAAGTGAAGTAGCTTTACCCTATCCATTAACAACTGTTACACACAGGCTGTACTGTGAATTACTGTGAATCTGCCAGCCAGAGCTTTAGCAGTTCTGCTTCCCCTGGCTGGGCTTTTTCTTCAGAGCAGGGCAAGCTTGGTATAAGCAAAAGAAACACACAAAAAAAGAAAAGAAAAACATTCCTGGTCGTCTAAAATTTCAAGAGAAATAAAAATACTGAGGTTGAGTAGGGCGGGGCTCCTTGTATAGGAGGGCCTTAATTGTTTAATTAATGATTATTGCTTGTGAACCTGTCTCTTCTAATTGTATCTAGGGGAATAATATCCCATGTGTGTACTGCTGACTGACGGATGCCATACAACAATTGGAAAGTCATACTCTGGTCTCCTTCAAGCAAAAGCTGCATGCTCCCATTATGAAGATGAGGAATACTTTCAGGAAACGAGACCTCTCTGTAGCACTCACACAAAAGGACTCTTCAGAATGGTATTGTGAATAAGTCGGTCTTTAATTAATAGTTATGTGTTTCAGGCTATGCTCCTATTTTGAACCCTTTCAATCCATAAATGTATACAAATTGCAGTAAAACAGCTAGCGGTTTTTCCGCCTCTCATTGACTTTCATTGTTTTTTTCAGGTGGAATCCGCCTGAAGAAAGGTCATGTCACTTTTCTTTCCACTAGCGGAAAAAATCTGCTAGCGCAAAAAAAAAAAGCTAGCAGGATACATAAAACTCTACAGTGAGGTGTTTTTTGGAGGCAGATTCTGACGCGGATTCAACATCAAAATCGTCGCCAAAAAACTCAGTGTGTATTAACCCTTAAAGGGATTCTACCACTAAAACACTTTTTTTTTCTAGTTACCACATCGGAATAGCCTTTAAAAAGGCTATTCGTCTCTTACCTGTGGAAGTGCTCTCCGCCGCACCGTTCGTTCAAAATACCGGTTTGTACCGGTATGCTAATTAGTTCTCTCGCAGCGATGGGGGCGTCCCCATTGCAGGAGCAGCGATGGGGGCGTCCCCATTGCAGGAGCAGCGATGGGGGCGTCCCCATTGCAGGAGCAGCGATGGGGGCGTCCCCATTGCAGCTCGAAAACCGACCGCAGCGCCGCCTCTCTGGTCTTCGGTGTCCTCCCCTTGCCTCTTCAGCGTCTGTCGGACGCCTGCGCAGTATGCTCTCTGTTCGGCGAAGCTTGCCGAACGTACTGCGCATGCGCGAAAGTGCGGTCCCAGCCATAGTGCGGGCACCGCACTTTCGCGCATGCACAGTACGTTCGGCAAGCTTCGCCGAACAGAGAGCATACTGCGCAGGCGTCCGACAGACGCTGGGGAGGACACCGAAGACCAGAGAGGCGGCGCTGCGGTCGGTTTTCGAGCTGCAATGGGGACGCCCCCATCGCTGCGAGAGAACTAATTAGCATACCGGTACAAACCGGTATTTTGAACGAACGGCGCGGGGGAGAGCACTTCCACAGGTAAGAGACAAATAGCCTTTTTAAAGGCTATTCCGACGTGGTAACTAGAAAAAAAAGTGTTTTAGTGGTAGAATCCCTTTAAGGGTGCATTCAAACTGAGTATACACTGACTGATTCTGAACGTTAAAACACGTTCAGAAGCAGCGCATACAAAGCAGATCCCATTCATTTCAATGGGAGCCGCCATACGAGCGCTCCCCATTGAAATGAATGGGCTGCTTCTTTCCCTATTGGTTTCAATGTGATAAGCGCATATTAGTCAGCGTATACTCAATGTGGATTAACCCTTATGCTTCTACCTTTTCCTCCTTCCACTCCTGGCTTTGGTTCAAAAAAGCAACAAAATCTGAAACAAAAAAAGCTGCATTCCCGCAACATGGGGCCTTAGCCTTAAAAAGCTATTTTGGCAGTAAAAGTTATTTACCTGCCAGATCAAAGGTCAGGGTATCAAAAAAAAAGGTGTATAAAAATAAATAATAATAATGTAAATTTTATTTATATAGTGCCAACATATTCTGCAGCATTTTACGAAATGTAAGGTACAATTCACACACACAAAAAAATTCTAATACATATATAACTCCTAACAATACATAGACATCCTAACTGATTATAAAATAAGAAATATAAGTACAGATATAAGTTAAAACTGTTAAAAACAATGCTTAATAGATGAATAAATCCACCGATCCAAAATAAATTAATTTGCGCTAAATTCATATTTCATAAAAATATCTAAGGTTCATTCAGGCTACGTCTGGGTTCACACCAACATTGGCTCTCCGTTCGGGGATTCTGTTTCCCTCTCTGCTGCAAAAATACAGAGAGAAAAGCGTTGCAAGCAGTTCTTTTCTCTCTGCACTTTTCACCTTTTTCGGGCAGATACTTGGTGGACCCCATTATAGCCTATGTGACTGGGGGTTTCTCTGGGTAACAGCTTTTTAAGTGAATTAGTTTTCCGTTTGGGGGTTCCCCAAGCAGACCCCCAGAAAGGAAACCGAACGCTGGTGTGAATCTAGCATAAGTTAAGTAGCACTGTTTACAATGAACTAATATATAAAATGTGGCAGATCTGTAAAAAAAAAATAAAAAAAAAAATACATTGGTTACTTTTATTGCAAACAGATCTGCTGATAAATTCCCCTTCGTACTACAGCTACGGAAGCCTGGATGGAAAAAGGTTAGAAAATGTAATGTATTTATATTCACCAGTAGGTGGCATCGAAGTTCAGGGATTTTCTCCTATCTAAAGTAATAAAACAGTTTTTCCTGCATAAGGCCACACGATGTCGCTTTTCATTTACTTGAAAATAGAAAATAGTTTGGTATTCATCTCATTCTAGTATTAAAGGGGTTTTCTGGGCAAAAAAGCTTTTTTTTTTTTTTTTTTTTTTTTTTAAAAAAGGTCTTTTAGTGTTATTAATGGGTTAAAAGTGCACCCATATACTTTTAGCAGTGATTTCTAGGTGTCTGTTGTATCTTCTGCATTTGTTTATATGTGTAGCTTCCTACTATGTAACTTCCTGTGTAACTTCCATACCGTAGTCCGGAAGTCAGCTGCCTCAGTATTGCAAACCAATAGAGGGCGCTTATTTATAAGGCAGCAGTATTATTTTTATGGGGTGGCTGTTATTGATAAGGAGGAATATTACTCATACAGGGCACTATTTCTCATTTATAAGAGTGTTATTACTGACTAGCTATAACCCGCGACTTCGTCGGCGGCCCCCTGGTGCCTGCGCAAACCACCTGCAGAGCGGCCCGTGGGCCCCAACGCCCCTCTACTTATGGCCAGAGCGGGCCTGCCCCCAGTATCTTGTCCCCCCTCCATCTCTGCCCCCAGTATCTTGTCCCCCCTCCATCTCTGCCCCCAGTATCTTGTCCCCCCTCCATCTCTGCCCCCAGTATGTTGTCCCCCCATCTCTGCCCCCAGTACGTTGTCCCCCCATCTCTGCCCCCAGTACCTTGTCCCCCCATCTCTGCCCCCAGTACCTTGTCCCCCCATCTCTTCCCCCAGTACCTTGTCCCCCCATCTCTTCCCCCAGTACCTTGTCCCCCCATCTCTTCCCCCAGTACCTTGTCCCCCCATCTCTTCCCCCAGTACCTTGTACCCCCATCTCTGCCCCCAGTACGTTGTACCCCCATCTCTGCCCCCAGTACGTTGTACCCCCATCTCTGCCCCCAGTATGTTGTCCCCCCCATCTCTGCCCCCAGTATGTTGTCCCCCCATCTCTGCCCCCAGTATGTTGTCCCCCCATCTCTGCCCCCAGTATGTTGTCCCCCCCCATCTCTGCCCCCAGTATCTCCCCCCCCATCTCTGCCCCCAGTATCTCCCCCCCCATCTCTGCCCCCAGTATGTTGTCCCCCCATCTCTTCCCCCAGTATGTTGTCCCCCCATCTCTTCCCCCAGTATGTTGTCCCCCCATCTCTTCCCCCAGTACGTTGTCCCCCCATCTCTTCCCCCAGTACGTTGTCCCCCCATCTCTGCCCCCAGTACCTTGTCCCCCCATCTCTGCCCCCAGTACCTTGTCCCCCCATCTCTTCCCCCAGTACCTTGTCCCCCCATCTCTTCCCCCAGTACCTTGTCCCCCCATCTCTTCCCCCAGTACCTTGTCCCCCCATCTCTTCCCCCAGTACCTTGTACCCCCATCTCTGCCCCCAGTACGTTGTACCCCCATCTCTGCCCCCAGTACGTTGTACCCCCATCTCTGCCCCCAGTATGTTGTCCCCCCCATCTCTGCCCCCAGTATCTCCCCCCCATCTCTGCCCCCAGTATGTTGTCCCCCCCCATCTCTGCCCCCAGTATCTCCCCCCCATCTCTGCCCCCAGTATCTCCCCCCCATCTCTGCCCCCAGTATGTTGTCCCCCCATCTCTTCCCCCAGTATGTTGTCCCCCCATCTCTGCCCCCAGTACCTTGTCCCCCCCATCTCTGCACCAAGTACCTTGTCCCCCCAATCTCTGCCCCCAGTATCTTGTCCCCCACATCTCTGCCCCCAGTTCACTTCATGTGCCCCCAGTATATTGCCCCCCCCCATCTCTGCCCCCCAGTCTCATGTTCCCCCATCCCTGCCCCCACCCCCTACATCATCCCCCGTGTAGTATCTCTCACCTTTGTCTCTCTCCTCTGCTCCCTCTGCTGGCTGCCTGCACACACTGCTCCTGCTGGTCTCTGTGGCATTTATGTAGCAAAGCAGGCCCGGCGTCATAGCAACCAGACGCCAGACGTCGCTGTGCTTCATACAGGACACAGACAGGCAGCAGGAGAAGTGTGTGGAGCGGAGGAGACACAGGAGCGGAGGAGAGAGCCAAAGGTGAGAGCTACTACACGGGGGCCGATGTAAGGGGGGAACTGAAGCTGGGGACCTGTGGACACCGACCTGGGGACACTCCCCCCCACACACACACACGGCCTGCCATGCACCAATAGGAGGAGCGTGGACAGAGCAGCGCTGGCAGAATGGCCAGCTTCTATAGCCGAGCCCGGAGGGGTCTTTGGAGGGTGACAGTGGCGATTTGGGGTGAGTGACCCACATTTAAAGTAGCCTATTCTATTTTCGTGGGAAATATGTAGGTGTGTGTGAAATTTCACCCAAATCCATTCAGCCGTTTGGCTGTGATTGAAGAACAAACATCCAAACATCCAAACACACACACCCACAAACTCACAAACGTTCACCTTTATAATATTAATAGGTGTAATATTATTTAAATGCAGGGACTATTATTTATAAGGAGGAGTTATAATAACTAATGACTGGGTGCAAAAATCTACTAGGCAGTATAGTGGTGCTTATTTGAATTGTGTGTGGGAAAATGGGGGTGGTTATTCCTTTTTTTGGTGGCAGAAAGGAGACATTATTATAGGGGTTGCCACTGTAAGTTGGGTGCTGTGTGTAGATCAACATTTTGGGCCCCGCTTTTAATTTTGCCATATTTTGTCTAAAACCAGCCCTGGTGCACCCCATTATACTATTTGCCTTGGCAAGTTTCTACATTTTAAATAACTGTCTTCTAAGATGGCTATACACATTAGATTTTGGACGGACATGACGTAGCCGTTCCATTGATGGGATTAATTCATACAGGCAAAAAATACCACCAGGATGACGGCTTAGTTGTTAAGACAAAAAGGGGAATTTACGAGATATGGGACATTTTTCATGCACCAAAGGTGCAAATCTAGTGCATCTTTAGTAGACAACCTTTTCCTCTACCAAAGATGCACTGCATTGTTCTTTCTGTGCCCAGCTCACCAGTTTATATGAAAGTGAGAAGAAACCAAGGCAGGGTTGTCTCATCCTGTAATGTACTAGAACTCTTGCCAGAAAGCTGACATGAGTTATGCCTGAAATTTACACCCATATTGGACTTTTAATTCTGGCACACAAATATATATGGCCAGTTTAAGATCTCTTCTGTATCAGTTATAACTTTGGCTTTATATTCCTTCCCCATATATATAACCTTATATTTATAAGTATGAAACCTCATTTGAAACTTCCCTACCTAAGCTTCTTATTTAAAGTTGACCTGTCATGAAGTAGAAAATGCTAAATGTCGTTATTTGATTCTTGCTGTGCCCCTAAATAATCTGGGGTTTTAAATCTGGGTGTTTTTAAACCCATCCACACATGAATATGTTATGGCCCCAGGAGGATTATATGTAAACTAGTTCTGATTCTCCACGTGGGCAGCAAATCTAAGAGAAATTCAGAAGCTTACTTGGGGAACCAGGGATGTAACTATCCAGGGGCTGTATCTTTTAAATGGGTGGATGGAATTAAAAACAAAAAAACACTAAATTGATCAGGGGCACTGCATGAATCAAATCATGTATCAAATTAAGTATTTTGTACTTGGTGACAGATCCTCTTTTAGAAGGGCACGTGATGTCATAACAGTGGGAGAATCAACTCTCAGTGCACAGGGTGATGCAGGTAGAAGATGGTGGGGTCTTTAGCGTTATTCTCATTACACAATTTAGCATAATGTACAAAAATTCTTCTGTATGATCATTTATAAATATATTAAAGAGAATGACCTGACCCCTGTAGAACCTACTAGTCTGAGTATGCACCATTGATAACAACCCTGTATGCTATCACTTAGCCCATTACTTGCCCATTATTCCCCAGATCAAGCATTCTTATTATGTACCAAACGTTTCTGTAGTACAATATCAAAGCTTCTGAAAAATCAAGAAATATGATGTCCACAACATCCCCCAGGTCCAGTCTACAAGTTACAGCCTCATAGGAGCTGATCAGATTAGTCTAGCAGCCAAATCCTCATAAAAACCAATGCAGATAATGAGATGTTTTCCTTGAAATAATGCAGGATTGTATCTTTAATGTTAGGTTCACACTAGCGTTCGGGTTTCTGTTCTTCGGGTCTGCTTGGCGACCAGAAAAAAGGGAAACCTTATCAGCTTAAAAAGCAGTTACCCACAGACTCCACAGGCTATAATGGGGTCTGCCGGGTTTTCTGCTTTCAGGACTTTCCTCTCTGCAAATTCTAAATGGAATGGGACTGTTGGGAGTCCCCAAACAGTCACCCAAGAACACTAGTGTGGCCACAGCCAGCACCTCACCTCTAATGAGGCGAGGTGAGTCGATAGCCTCAGGCAGCACTCCGGAGGGGGACAGCAGCCACAGCAATTTTTTTTTTACTTTTTTTGCCTAAACTAACACAGGAGACCAGCCGCTCTTAAAACAACCCGAGCGGCCCCTCTTCTTCCGCGCTGGGTTAGACCTCTGCGTCTCAGCACAGGCAGCGTCATCATACTGCCGAGTGAAGAGGCGGTGGCAGCGGGAGCAGCAGCAAGGTCGGTAAGTAAAATACCTTTTTTTGTGTTTTGTTTTATAATAGGCCGCTATCTGCTGGAGTATCCCAACCTCCCTGGGCCTGCTCACTGCTGCCCTCACTTCCACTTGTACTATAGGCCGCGAAGGGTGGTAGTGAGCAGGCCCGGGCCCAGGCCGTGATCCCACTACCACTATTATTATACTCGGGGGGGTCTTTTCAGACCCCCGGGTATAATAATAGGAGCCCCAGGGAAGGTGAGGGAACATAATAAACAGTACTGCTCACCTGTCCGGGATCCAATGTTAATCCTAGCAGGCTTTGGGCCTATATGATCATTTCCAAGACGTCACGTGGTCTAGGACAGTACCATATAAGCCCAAAGCCTGTGCTAGCAGTACCATACAGGCCCAAAGCCTGTGGCAGCAGTAACAGGCTATTACTACGTGAAAAGACCCCCGAGTTTAATAATGATATTTGTGGCGTCACTTACTGATCCCGGCCCCTGCCAGGATTGGTAAGTAAATAGGGCCCGTTACTGGCTGGAGTAACTCCAGCTGGTAACGACCTATTAAGAAAAAAAAACGCAGCGGTAGCGGCTTTCGCCGGGCCCCTAATGTCCCGGGCCCTATGGCAGCCGTTACCCCAGTAGTTCTGCCACTGGTTACACCACTGCTGACACCATGTATGTGTACTACAATAAAAGCTGTAGAATGTTGTTTAGTAGTAAAACTGCCAGAATGGCTGTCTGATAGCGAGTTCTTAGGACACTTTCTCTCATCTTTCGAACACTCTTTTAGGACCAACTGAAACAACCATGCCCTGGCCTGGCCAGAGTGACAGCTACAGTATATTGCTACTCACCTGATTCCATAGTATATTTATGATGCTGTGAGTTACAGCGGCTCTACTGTCCAACCCTGGCATAATGTTAATCTATATAAATAAAGACCTGCAGATATATTATTATAAAGTATATACTTTAATATACTGTAATGTTGTTTGAAGACAGAGACTACACTCGGCAACATCTGTAAGTAAATTAACTACTTTATTTTGAAGATTACATTCAGACTAGCAGTTATTACATTGAATATTTTTGCAGAAATAGCAGTGACAACTTGTGGAACTCATGCACAGCATGATAATAGATAGTTATTGTACTGCAGACCATCACCAAGTATATATACAGAGCATTTTTTTCTTTTTACAGTCATTACAATGTATAATAAAGTGCTTACTTTCACCCAAGTTTCCAAATATGTAATAATGAAATTAGATTTTCCAGGACATGATTTACTTAGAGCACTAATAAATGAATTCATTGTGATAAATCAGACAATATTAATATGCAGTCAGCTTCTTTGCCCAAATGCAAATTCTGCTATCTAACCCCCAACCACTATGTATCATTTATAATACCGGTGTGTCGTTTATGGGACAGAGTGTCTAATTGGGCTCTTCAGATAGCAAGACCCAAGTGTGGCTGCTATCTCTGCACCCCTATAGCTGTGCCCTGTAAGCAGTATAAACAATTCTGTAATGCATGTGCCCCTTCATACAGTCATAGACTAGGGATCTGTTTATATAAAATGTGCTTGCAAAGAACGCAGTCTCTAAATCCTAAAGTAAGAAGGGAGGACTATCACGCAGGTACAAGTACTTAGCCTCTATTACTATGTTTGTGCAATCTGATCATATAAATACGTGTTATGGCATATTACATATACTGAATAAAATGTGGCAGATTTACTACTGGCTGTACGACAATTCTGTTGTGAAAATGGTAAAGATTTTGGTGGATGCCATTTTACACCAAAAATGCGGACACTTTTTCAGTTCTCAGCTGCTCACACCACTTTGAAGAAAAGTGGCAATTTTGTGGGCAGGGCAACTAATTTATTAAAATGTAGCCTAGAAAAATGGCATAAGTTATAGATACATTTCTAGGACAGCTCAAAGGCCTAAGAAACACTTAGAGGCATATTGTAGTATGCATCTAATGCTAACGCAGCAGAGTATTAAAGGGGTTGTCCAGGAATTGAAACGTTTGATAGTGATGGCCTTATCCTCAGCATAGGCCATTAGTATCAGATCAATTGGGGTCCAACACCTGAAACCCAAACCAGTCAGCTGATGCGACTGCTGAAAGCCATATACTAAGTATATGGCTGGAAGCAGTCCTGATCCTATTTAGGGTCCATTCACACAGAGTTTCTGTGCACGGGATCTGATGTGGAATTCGCGTTAGAATCTGTGCAGGGAAAAAAGCCTCCCATTGACTTCAATGGGTTCCTTTTTCCACTTGCGGAAAAAGGAACCCATTGAAGTCCATGGAAGGCTTTTTTCCCTCGCGGATTCTGACACAAATTCCGTGTCATATCCCCCACACGGAAACTCCATATGAATGGACCCTTAGGTGAATGGGAGCAGGGCTGCAGTTCCAGGCACTAGTAGTACAGTGCACAGATCAGAAGCTCCATACAGTGTACAGAGCTTGAATAGGAGCAGCCTATACTTAGTGTACGGCTTTCAGTGGCTTTCAGCTGATCGGTTCAGGGTTCGCAGTTAGGTCATTGGGTTGCATGACTGAGGCTCTGTCTTAGTAATTACATCATGGAAGACAGACTTGTACATCCTCAGGGAGCGCCCTCTATTGGACTGCATGTCTGAGGCACTGTCTTCCTAATTACATCATGGAAGACAGATTTGAATATTCTTCCCATAGTATCAAATATGCACAGATCCTGGACAACCCCTTTAAGGCTGGCAAACTACACACCAGTCGTCATAAATCTGCCCCATTGTATTTGTGTCACTTTATATCAGTATTTCAAGGTACGTCAGCTTGAACTTTATTTCTCTGGGGTCAACAACTGTTCTGGAGCAAATTCAAATTCATTTTGCCCCAACCAAAGTTCTGGAAGTTCATTGGCTGTGTCCAGACCCATCTCCAAAACCAAAGACTTCAGAACCTCTTCATCTACACGATCCAAGTCAAATATTCCAGGTCCACCTGCAAGGGATACCTGACTGTTCAAAGCCCAATGCTGTGTGTCAGGAGATCCTTGATATTGGGTATTCAGCCTCTGAAGTTGCACACTGGCTCGAAAGTGCTGAGATGTGGTTAATCCAAAGGTATTTTGCTTGGGTGGTGTCACTCCCGATGGCGTTAGGAGTCCTGCATTAGGTGTTCCAATAACTGATGTCTTGCTACTACTGATGGCAGCTTTGCTGTAGTGACTTATTGCTACTGTTTCTCTGTCTTTCATTCTTGCTCCAGGATTTTTAGAGACAGATCCTGTAAAAGAAAAGAATTTGTGAATGATAGAAAAGTAATATGTTGAACAAATGCGGAGGGTTAGACATGTACCTGTCAACATCCCTGGAGAACACTAGGCAGTTACACATCAAAAATACTGTCAAAAAGAGGAAAATAAACGTTGTGGACCTACAGTAAATCTACAATAGGAAACTGAATGAAACAAGATGGTTTTACAAACTTGAAAGATGTTTTCCAGTCTTCTTATATTGATTACCCATCTTTAGCATCAGAACTCAACATCAGAACAATAGAAGATCAACAATTGGAAACCTCACCGATCACCTGTTCCCAGCAGATTGTTAATATGGATGTGATTTGGGAGCTGATGGACTCCTTTTGAGTAACTTATCATAATAGTAAAGTAAGAAACTTATCTTTCATTCTAAATTCTACACTTGATACCTCCAGTCTGTGTCAGTCACTGAAATGTGTCTGTCCACTACAGAATACAATTTATTATTACCATCATCCAGAAAGCCGCCCACAGTGTTACAACTCCCTCTATGTCCTCTCTCACCTCTACCACCATACCAGTGCTCTATCATCCATCCATGACATAAGACTAACATCATCTATAATCCCAACCTCCCACTCTCATCTCCAAGACTTTTGCCAAGTTGCACCAGTTCTCTGCTATGCACTACTCTGGGCAATCAGATTAACACCTAACTTCCAAAGTTTTTAAGCATGCCCTAAAAACACATCTGTATAGGCAGTCCTATCACATTTGCATCTGTAAAAATAGAGAGTGCTATTAATCCCATCCTCTATATCACTAAAGGGGTTATCCTTAAGATAGTCCATCAATACTAAATTTGCAGGGGTGCGACAATGGGGATCTCTGCAGATCACCTGTACTGAGACAAAGTGGCTATCAGTAATGTTTACATACCATGAGCTGTGCTATTCGCTGTACAAACTGTAGTAGTGCTGTGCCATTGAAGTCTACAGCAAGTGAGCAGCTTGGCTCGCAGTATATAAACATTACCAAGAGCCGTGCTGTCTCGGCACAGGTGTCTGATCCCACAGATCTAAAGTAAGAAACCGGTTAACCCCTTTAATAAATAAGTTAAATAACAGTGAAGCCCAAGGTAAATCACTTCTAAATAGAAGTCATTGACCACAATTCTCTGGATATGAACATTTGACCAGTTTTCAATTCAATGACAAACTATATTTTCTAAGCCAATATATAACAAGCACTGAAATGTAAAGTAATATTAAAATGCATAATTTATTTGTACATAAATTTAAAATACATTTCTACAAATGGGTGGAGAGACCACATGGAGAAGAAAGAACCTCATACAAAAATGCACAGATGGATCATGTATAGTACATAAACCAATACTGTCACCCATACCAAGATGATCAATGCATTGTGTAAAGTTACACATTGCATATACAAGGAAAAAGAAACAGAAACCAGTGACGCTTACATAAAAAGCAATGAAAACCGCCTGGTCTGGTACATTCTGATCAGGTTGGTTTTGTTCCCACTCGAGAGGCTAGAGACAACACGGTTAAGGTACTTAACGCCATTCATTATGCAACACTCGTGGTGTTGCCTTTTGCCTTCTCTCTACCGATGCCGAAAAGGCGTTTGACAGTGTGGGCTGGCCCTTCTTGTTTGTGGTTTTGGAGCATGTAGGTTTGGGCCAGTCCATGCGATGCTGGATTTCCTCTCTGTATTCAAACCCCTCGGCCTCCACTAGAGTCAATGGCGTGTTGTTTTATCCTTTCTCGATTGGAAATGGTACGCGACAGGGATGCCCCCTTTCCCTCTTGATTTTTGTTTTGTTGTTAGAGCCCCTGCTGTGTAGGGTCAGGGAAAAACTGGATATAGTAGGCCTGCGTATGGGTAATTGCAGTCTGAAGATCGTAGCGTATGAAGATGATCTCTTGTTGTTCCTCCGTGACCCGGCTGTCTCTCTCCTGGCCTTGAGGTCAGAGCTGGAAACCTTTCATCGTTTGTCTAATTTTCAGATTAACTTTCAGAAATCCGAAGCGCTTAATGTCTCGCTTCCAGAGGACCTCCAGTCTTTTCTGGAGGCCTCCTTTCTTTTTAAAGAGGACCTTTCACCATTTTTCCCAAAGGCAGTGTTATATACTGCCGGAAAACTGACAGTGCGCTGAGTTCAGCGCACTGTCGGCTTTCCCGATCTGTGCCCGGTGTGAAGAGCTTACGGTCCGGTACCGTAGCTCTTCTATGGTCAGAAGGGCGTTTCTGACCATTAGCCAGGAACGTCCTTCTGCCTCGCGGCGCCAATCGCGCTGTGCTGTGGAGCCGGGAGGAACGCCCCCTCCCTCTGCTCACACAGCTTGTCTATAGACGAGTATTATCAGGAGAGGGAGGGGGCGTTCCTCCCCGCTCCACAGTACAGTGCGATTGGCGCCGCGAGGCAGAAGGACGTTCCTGGCTAATGGTCAGAAACGCCCTTCTGACCATAGAAGAGCTACGGTACCGGACCGTAAGCTCTTCACACCGGGCACAGATCGGGAAAGCCGACAGTGCGCTGAACTCAGCGCACTGTCAGCTTTCCGGCAGTATATAACACTGCCTTTGGGAAAAATGGTGAAAGGTCCTCTTTAAGTGGTCCAGCTCGACTATCTATCTATCTATCTATCTATCTATCTATCGACCTGGGGGTTTGGATATCTGGTGATATGGGAGCTCTCTATAACAATAATCATTTGCCTCTCCTCCGCGTTATCCGGTTTGATCTGCGATGATGGTCTAGGGGTATGTTCACCTGGTTTGGACGTTGCACCATCCATGAATGTGATGTCGCACTTGCTGTATCTTCTTCAGACTCTGCCTATTCATGCCCTGCCTAGTTTCTTCAAACTGTTATATACTGATTTGTTGAACTTTATCTGGCAGGGTAAGTGCCACAGATTGTCTTGCTCTGTCCTGACGTTGCCTAAACAGTGGGGCGGATTGGGACTCCATGACCCCCGTAGGTACTACGAAGCCACTATGCTTCAGAGAGTCCTGGACTGGTGCCGCCACTCCTCTTTCAAGCAATGAGACTCCCTTGAGAGCTCTTTTCATGGCTCTCCTCTATGTATGCTGCCGTGGTTAGACACCCCTTACCCAACAACTTTACAGGCTCATCCTACTATCGACCCCACTCTCCGGGTTTGTCGGCTTCTTTTCTCCAAGTCCCAGCTTTCCCCGTCCCCTCTCCCCTGTTCCCGATCTTGGGAAATCCGGTCTTCCCGGCAGGACTTTCACCTGGCCCCTTCAAATCGTGGAGGTACTCAGGTCAGTTGAGAGCCACTCACTTCAGATTTAACGGTACTTGGAGATCGTATCAAGATCTCCTCTTGGATCGCACCCTCCCCCCGGGCCCATGGCGTGCCTTTCAATTGTTACACTTTTTTGCCTCAATCCCTAACTCCCCGGGTTTTGACAGACAACTCACGCGTTTTGAGGAGGCCTGCTCAAGAGTTGGCCCCATTCGGCACTCTCTCTCAGAATTCTACCTACAGTTGGTTTCCCTTCCTCTGGACCACCGACCTTCCTTCCTGTCTAAATGTGAGTCGGACCTTAATATGTCCGATGCCCAATGTGCCAGAATTCTTGAATTTGCCCACAATAGTTCAATAGCCAGCAAATACCAAGAAGTGGATTATAAAATCTTAACGCGGTGGTACCATGTGCCGGTGAAACTGCATAAAATTTTCACGGCTACTTCTCCTCTCTGTTGGCGTTGTGGTTCGGAGGAGGGAACCCTCTTGCATATTTCTTGCATGTTTTCTGGGAGTGTGCCGAACTCCGGCCCTTTTGGGAGGGTGTGCATAGGGTGGTGTGTCAGTTGTTTCATTCTTCCCTCCCCCTCTCCCCGGCCCTTTTTCTGCTCCATCTCTCAGACCTCCCCCTCTGCTCTTATCGCAAATCTGCCCTTCGACATGTGATCAATGCGGCCCGGGCATGTGTCCCGGTGCTTTGGAAGTCACCTAACCCTCCTTCTCTTTGACATTGGCTTCATAAAGTGGAGGACGTCAGGGTTATGGAAGACCTCCCCGCGTCTCTCCAAGACGCTCGGGAGGCCTATATGGAAACTCTGGACCCTGTGGATCCTTTTTCAAGGTACCCGCATGTACAAAGACCTGGTTGGCTGACGCGTTCTGGGGCTTTGTGGCCTGAAGCTTGGTACTGGGTGCTGCTCAACACCCCCCTACCTTTTTTTTATTTCCCTTCTTCCCCCTCTTCCCTTTGCATCTTCCTGTGTCTTTGTCTAATCTTGTCATTATCCCTTCGGCTGTTTCCTTTATTGTGTAGTCCTACCAGACGTGCTTATTGTATGTTCTAGCGCCTGAGGCTGGTGCTTTACGGCCTGGTTCTTTTATTGTTTGTTCTGTTTATTGAAATGCTGTTTATAAATAAAGAATTTATTAACAAAAAAAAAAAGCAATGAAAAACGGCCAACACTTCTGAAGAATTGAGACAAGGACAAGTCCATTGCCTTGGGTGTCAGAATTCCCAAACCCCAGATCTATTGTAAGGAGCTGATTAACCCCTTAGGTGTACTGATCCCTGGGGTACACCTCTTATAACAGAGGACCCAACACTGAACCCTGGGGTACACCATTGATAACAGCGGACCCAGCTCTGATCCTTGGGGTAACAAACATGGACTACAAAAATGGTGGAAACTCTTTAAGCATAAAACTTGCCCGAAGAGACTTAAAGGGAGTCTATCATCTCCCCCAACCGTATTCAATTTTCACCACCGTGTAACAGAGCACATTGCAGTGATAAACAACATACCTGTGTTGTGTATTTCACTTTTGTAAATTTGGAGAAAAACAACTGAAGTCTTATGCAAATGAGGTTGCTGTTGCACTGGGGGAGGGACTGCAGATCCCTGGAGCACTATTCTTGATATTGATCCTCCTATTGCTATATTATCCCCTATCCTACATGAACAGGATGAACTACTTCATTTGCGTAGAAATTTTTTTTAATTTACAAAGTGACAAAGTTCTGATGTTTACCACTATAATATGCTCTGTTATGTGGTTGTAGTAATTGAATATGCTTGAGGGAGGTGGTAGACCAGGGGTCGTACCAGGATAAGAAAATAATGCTAGATTGCTCCTAGAAATAGCGCTACACCTGGGCATGGGTGGTGGCTGGTATTGCAGCTCAGCTCCATTAAGGCGTTGTGGAAACGCTGCTTTTTTTTGTTACAACTTTTTTTGCATTGTTTTGAGCCAAAAAAGGAGTGGATTGAGAAGTAAAGTATAAGAACTTCCTATATATTGTCCATTCCTTTTGTATCCATTTTTGGCTCTAGCTCAAAAAAAAACGCAACAAAAAAAGCTGCGTTTCTTCAACGTAGGGCCTCAGCCAAAAGGGGTTTTCTGGGCAAATGATTTTGATGACCTATTCTTAAGATCATATTATCAGAGGTCTGGCAACCAGAACCTCCGCTGATCAGCTGCTCTCAGAGTTGGAACCAGATGAAGTGCTGTTGCTGTGCTGAGTTATTGCAGCAAAGGCTATGTTCACATCTGCGTCAGAGTCACCGCTGAAAAACGGTGGAGGCAATTGTCCTGCACAGAGGGCTTTTACTTTCACCACTTTCAGTTTAAAAATGAAGGAAGGCTCCATGTGTGTTTTAGCGACCTGTTTCTCCATTGTTTGAGTGCTCTGATGGACCCGAACAACAGAAATACAACACTACGGTGAACCGAGCGTCAGTTTGTATACAAGTGAACAGGAGCTGCGGTAATTCAGCACAGCCACTGCACAGAGAACACAGATTATCTACTTCTGGAGTTGTTCTCCATACCACAGGCAGTGAGATATTGATAGGTTATCATTATCCAATTAACGTCAATGGAGAGGAGATGCAATACTACAAAAAACCAAAACATATTTTCGTACATATTTGGATTCTTCTGCTATGTCATTAGTCTTATTCCTCCCAGAAATGTGTAACTAAATTGACAACTATGTTACCAGGTGTTATGATACAAAGTCTGGCAATATCCAATGTAAAGACACACCCCCTTGACAAACAGAATGGTGCTGCCAAGTTATCCATTTATTTATAAACAACTTATAGGAGGAATACCAGAGGAATGGCACAACATGGAGAGCTAAGAAAAGATTAGAATTGTCATTCAATGGAGAGTACAACTATTTACTAAAACAGACTTGGCAGGGGTGCGATAACATTCAGATTATCCCTGCATCACCGTTGCCGGTCAATCTGATCTCCGATTCGACATCTACATTAATACGGTAGTCATGTACATGGTGTTTTAGCAGTAAGATGCTTAACCCTTTCTGAAAACTATCTACACTTTCAGCCATTACCAAATCCTTTCTTGTCTGTTCCGTACTAATACAGTTAATTTTTAACTTTGAAATAAAATTCTATATTGGGTAAAGGAATATACACATGGAGTACATAACGTATGCTTAACAGTATAAATGTGTCCCGTATACCAAGTTACAAGTATTACAATCATAAAGATTTACACAGCAAAGTACAGAAAGACAACTCTAAAGTCAATGACTTCTAGTACGTTCAGCAGAAAGTACGAACCCCCAGAACTTACCGGAAAAGATGAACGTTTGATCCCGAAGGGGAAGATATGAAGATTACCGGAAAAGATGTTTATTATGTAATTACAAAAGCATTTCCTTTCATTGTTACAGCCAGCCTCTGCCCAAGTATCCGTCAGATTGATCTTCCCAAAATTCTGTCGGGCGCAGGTTGAATATTGCAGTCACAGGTACTAGATTTATCCTGTAGAGAGAGGGGAGTCAGACAGAGTTGGGAGTGAACACCTGTACAATGTAAGAAGCTCTGCCCTCCGCTACTTCTAATGACACTGACAGCAGGGAGCTCTGTGTGTAATGTTTGTGGCCGGGGAAAGACATGAAAAGACTAATTGTTTACTGCTGCTGTTAGAGAAAAATGCAGCTGGGGTGTAACCGCCCCCCTCGTCCTAATTCTCCAGGGTCCCAGAACAAAGGAGAAATTGTCTGAGGTTAATTAAAAAAAAAAGAGAGAGATTTTGTAGGTTATCTCTCTAGGTCAGCCAGAAATGAAGTAGCTTTTACTTGTTTTACTGCCAACAGCAATATTATCCTGGCTCTGAGAACAGCCCTTATATTCAGGATAACAGAACAGAGTGCTGGAGCGCTGCGCTCAGAGATGCATTAGGGTTCCTTTACACAACCATATCTAGGATTTCTGTTTTCTTTCATAGTTTTTCTTCCAAAAATGGGATTGGATTGAAGCAGTGGGAGGAAGGAATATTTCCCATAGGAAAGGTAAGGTAAGGAAAGGTATCACATCCCTCTGTCGAAAGGTTCCCATTTACAGGCAAAAAAAAGTGATATATATATATATATATATAATATAATTTTAGCCTCTGCCCCCAACTTCATCTCCATGTTGCTGACATTGATGATGCTCCTATACTCATATATTCAGCAAATGTGGCTGTTTATGTGAAAAGGGCCCACACTGTCGATATGGAGTTCTTGGTATCATTGTAACGGTTATGGTGTAACATTGTCCGAAACAGCAAAAAAAATTTATTGAAAGCACATTTGACATATTTTTAAATAAAATTTTTGCATAAAACAAAATTGTGATTTTTTTACCCAAATATGTTTTGGACTATTTTCTCTATAATTAGTATCGACGATCTGGGCCCTTTTCACGTAAACAGCCACAAATTGCTGCCGTCAATGATTTGTCTGCTTTGGCGTTTCGGCAGTTCTCAAGCTGGCCTGCCGCAGAACTTGTTTCTCGCACCGTGTCTGTGATTGTTCCGACATTTCAGCAGCTCGTTGGGACGCCATATAATGAGTGTGTTGTTGGTGACGATGATCTGCCTGCTCTGGCATTTTGGCTGCTCTAAGAACCGCTTGATGCCTAGCTTGCTCAATCCTCCTGAGCTCCGCTTCAGGAGAAGTTTGTTGACGTCTGGCTACCTTCATAGCTCTCGTTGTTTTAGAATTTTGCAACAAATTAGATTTTCTTTTTCCCCGGCATGTTTAAAATTGGCAAACTGCCAATTTGGATTAAAGGGGTTTTAGTGCCCTGCCAGGAGCAGCTCAGATAATATGCAGATGCTTGTACACAATGGACTCAAATACACAACGCCAATTTGGATTAAAGGGGTTTTCCCATCTCATTGTCTCAGCACTCTGCCTGAAGTATCTGCTTCTCACTTCATGTATTTGTCTCTGCCCCCTCTGGCTGAATGGGACACAGAACAATTAAGCAGATCAAATACTATGCAGATGCTTGTATAGAATGGACTCAGTGTTATCTGTGTGTTTACATAGAGAGATAACAGACTAGGCTTTATCAGCAAACTCCAGTTAGCTGAGATAAGCTGCTGCCAAGAGCAATTTAATATAGTATATGAACATAAATTCATAAGAGTCATGAAGCCATTTCATTTACAGGGATAAAAAGCGTGTGTGTTTAAACGAGGTTACAAAATATCTATGTGCCAAATTTCATTCAAATCCGTTCAGCCGTTTTTGTGCGATCGAGTAACAAACAAACTTTCACATACCCCCGACAGATTTTTAAAAAGTTTTTTGGCCTTTTTTCCTTTATTCAAAAGTTCACATACCCCAGTGATAACATGCCCATAAGTTGACACAAAGGGTTTTGAATGGCTATTAAAGGTAACATCCTCGACTGTGACCAGTGCATAAAAACTGAGAGTTTATGGGATCCAGACAGACTGTTGCATTTTTCCTCCAGCCACTGACATTTCTGGATTGTGAGTCATAGGGAAAGCAAAAGAATTGTCTATGGGAAAGGTAGTTGAACTGCATAAAACAGGAAAGGGATACAAAACGATATCCAAGGAATTGATAATGCCAGTCAGCAGTGTTCACGCTGTGATTAAACCACGGTCAACCAAAATTTTAGCCTGAAGTTCCCGAAAAATTGTTTGTGATGCAAAGCTAAACCCACATATAATATTAGCTGAAATACAGGACTCTCTGAAAACCATCAGTGTGGCTGTATCAAGATGCACAATAAGGAGGGCTGCATGGTCGAGTTGCCAGCGGAAAGCCATTACTGTGCAAATTGTTAACTAGGAAGTCATTAAGGGTCCTGGAGGTTTCCACCAGACAGAATAAATGGTTTATGAAGTGTTGGTAAAAAAGCTGATATAGGACTTCGTACAACCTTACTATTCTCCACAATTGTAAAATGTAAGATGTGGACCTTAGAAGTACTTGGAGAGATGTAGGCTTGGACGTGATGGGATATGGACTTTTTAGTATTTAATATATTGATAATCACAGGGTCCCCCATGTGCCTACTCTCAGTTGACACTGAAAAAGCATTAGACTGGGTGAACTGCGGATTCCTGCGGGAGACGCTTCGCCAGGTGGGAGTGGGTCCTTCCTTTCTAAGTAAGGTGCTCTCTCTTTATGGTGACGCGACTGTCCATGTGAGGGCCAATGGGGTTCTTCAGATTCTTTCCCGGTGAGGAACGGCACATGACAAGGTTGCTCCCTGTTGCCGCTGCTGTATGCCCTGGTTATGGAGCATTTGGCAGTGGCGATACAGAGGTGCTCAGACATTCAAGGTCCCCAGATGGGCAACCGCCAGGTTAAGGCGTTGTTGTATGCTGACTACCTTCTCCTTTTTATTTCTCAGACTTGGGTGTCCTTTCAGCAACTTTAAGGTTATAACCTATCATAAAGTGAAGCCCTTAATGTCATGCTTCCCCCCCCCTTGTGGAGGCCCAACTAGCGAGTGCCTTCCCATATTGGTGGAAGTCCTCCTCCTTTAAGTACCCCCCGACCTCTCCCACTTACACCGGCTTAACTATCTTCCACTCCTTGAGTCTATTGCTTCGGACCTGCGGAAACATAGCACGCTTGCTCTTTCCTGGTTTGGCCATATCCATGCCCTTATCTTATGGTAGAGTTGGAAGGGACCTCAAGGGCCATCGGGTCCAACCCCCTGCGAGTGCAGGTTTTCCTAAATCATTCCAGCTATATGTTTATCCAGATTCCGCTTGAAGATTTCCATTGATGGAGCGCCCACCACTTCCCGTGGCAGCCTATTCCACTCTCTCACTACCCTCACTGTCAGAAAGTTTTTCCTAATGTCTAATGTGTATCTCTTTCCCTTTAGTTTCATCCCATTGCTTCTTGTACTTCCTTGTGCTAATGAGAATAGGGTCGATCCCTCTGCACTGTGACTACCTTTCAGATATTTGTAGACTGCTATTAAATCTCCCCTCAGCCTTCTCTTCTGCAAACTAAACAATCCCAGTTCTTTTAGCCGCTCCTCATAGGACATGGTTTGCAGACCTTCCACCATTTTGGTTGCTCTTCTCTGGACTTGCTCCAATATATCGATGTCTTTCTTGAATTGAGGCGCCCAGAACTGTACACAGTATTCCAGGTGTGGTCTGACCAGGGAAGAGTACAACGGAATAATGACCTCTTTTGATCTAGATTCAATGCTTGTCTTAATACATCCCAGAATTTTATTAGCCTTTTTTGCAGCAGCACCGCACTGTTGGCTCATGTTGAATTTGTGATCTACTATTATGCCCAAGTCCTTTTCCCCTATGCTATCACTTAGTTCTATTCCTCCCATACTATATATGTTTTTTACATTTCTGTTACCCAGATGTAGAACTTTGCATTTGTCCCTGTTAAATACCATTTTGTTGGCCTCAGCCCATTGTTCCAGTGTGTCTAAGTCCTTTTGAATACACTCTCTCTCCTCTCTAGTGTTGGCTATTCCTCCTATCTTCGTATCATCTGCAAATTTTATGAGTTCCCCAATAATTCCATCGTCCAGATCATTTAGAAAGATATTAAAAAGTACTGGGCCCAGAACAGAGCCCTGCGGCACCCCGCTTTTGACTTTCTTCCAGTTGGATGTGTAGCCATTTAGTATTACTCGTTGTGCCCGATCATTAAGCCAGTTGTGAATCCACCTAACTGATTTTTTGTCAAAGCCATACTTAATCATTTTTTCAATAAGAAGGCTATGTGATACTTTATCAAATGCCTTACTGAAGTCAAGATATACTATGTCCACGGCATTCCCTTGGTCCAACCATTCAGTGATTTTGTTGTAGAAGGAAATCAGGTTAGTCTGACAAGATTTATTGGTCATAAAGCCATGCTGGCTCTGGTTAATTAATGCCTTCCCATCCAGGTACCGAAGTAAATGTTCCTTGACAATTTGCTCAAAGATTTTTCCTGCTATCGAGGTCAGACTTACTGGCCTGTAATTTCCTGGATCGTCCCTTTTCCCCTTTTTGTAGATGGGGACAACATTTGCCCTTTTCCAATCTAAAGGGACCACTCCTGTTTCCCATGACTTACCAAGATGGACGTGGTCCCTCGGTTTCTGTATTTATTCCAGGCACTTCCCATCCCACTCCTGCTTACCTTTTTCTCTTGGGTCCAGTCTTTATTTGGGAGGTTTGTGTGAGGCACTCACACAGCAGGATAAAGTACCGAATGTTGACACATCGCATGTGCAGGGGAGGTGCGGGCCTACGGGATGTTAGACTGTACTATCGCTCTGCGGTGTTACTCCGCATGTTCAACTGGCGCTATCACAAGGGTAATAAGCAGTGGGTCTCTATAGAGGCCGACCTGCTTTCAATCTCCCTCCCTTCGCTACCATAGATCCCGGCTCACTTTCATCCGAGATCCACCAGGCACTCTCTCCTTTCCCTTGGATCTCTTCAGCCCAGCGCAGAGAAGACTGACTTGGCAGAAGTGAGAGGCTACATCATGGAAGACAGATTTGCATATCCTCAGTCAGCGCCATCTATTGGACTGCATGACTGAGGCACTGTCCTCCTAATTACATCATGGAAGACAGATTTGCATATTCTTCCCATGTTCCTTTGCACAGTAGAGCGCAAAATGGCTTAATAAGACTCCATACACCTAAATGGTGGTCTCTCCCTAAGGAGTGACGATATCCCCTTAGCCCTGTCTAGAAGCCTCTCACCTCTGCTAGGCGCAGCCTGACAGAGACTGACTTGGCAGAGCCATAGGAGGTCTTAATCTTTGCGGGAGAAATTGTTCTTCATGATGCCACCATTAATTATTCTGTATAATGTACTGGGAAGCTGGAAAAAAAATTCAGAATGGGGTTTATTTGAAGAAAAATGCATTTCTTCGACTTTCTTACAGGCTTCGGTTTTACGGCGTTCACTGTGCAGCCAAAATGACAGGTCATCTATTTTTTTTTGTATAAAGACTGTTTAATATTCACAATACAAAATAAATCCTTAAAAGAAAGCATGTAAAAAATTATTCATCATAGTCATCAATTAGTAGCATATAGAATGACCACAATCCTGCAATGTTGAGATCAAGATGCAAACATTGACTATTATTGCACACTGTACAAGGTATTAGACTACAGACTGCAATATGGCAGGAGGAAATGCAGCTGTCAGGAACAAGTTATACCATCCGCTTTAAGTTACCTAAAAAAAAAAAAGGAGAAAATACGACACTCAAGTTGACGTAAATGGGTATTTTGTTTTTAGCAAATACAATGTATTCATCATCACTTAAATTAAAAGGAACACAAATCACACAATGTGATTTGGTCAAAACAAAATGACAAATTATAAATGGAAACCAAAATCATTAACTAATTGAGGGCTGAAATCCAAATTGCCCCAAAACTCAAACTTAAAAAAATCAAATATTTAGAAAAAAAAAATTTATAGGTGGATCAAATCTGTGTCTCCTCATAATGTGACCTAGTATAGAGTATGGTCTCCACATGTTTGTATACACTCCCACCAAGGTCTTCCCAAACTGGATTTGGAGCATGCCCTTGCCAATTTCTGGGCTGCAACTGTACTTCTGCTCCAACTGATCAGACCCCCACAGGCAGTTTTGTCCCCCATTCTGAATGGAGCAGCGATGAGGTTGACTCACATACACCCCCCCCCCATTCATTTGAATGGGAGAACTGAAGGCAGAAGAGCATTACTCACATTTAGAGATGAGCAAATAGTATTCGAAACACTAGTTTCGAATACCTCGCTCCATAGGATTGAATGGGAGCAGCCGGCGCGCTGCAGGCGCCAGCGGCCAGCGCTTAACCCCTTCGCAATCGGCCGCTCCCATTCATTCCTATGGGAGCGGAGGTATTCAAATAGTATTTGCTCAACACTACTCATATTGAAATTAATGGAGAAGTACTCATGCAGACCTGTCCATCCCTCCTTTCAGAACAGGGTACAAAATTTCCTCCATTTTCTTTAATGGTGGACGTTTGCACCACCACCAATCTATATGTTATACCCTATTCTATGGAAATACCCCTTAAACTATCAGGTTTAGGAGTTGTTACCTTTGATTGATTCCAAAATCTCCTGCATTTTTTGAGCATCGTTTCGGTCTGGGCGACAGCTAGGTGTAATCTCCAGAACATAATCTGGCCCATAATCTGTGAAAAACTAAATAAAAAAAATAAAAATCTACTAAAATTACTGTGTACTGTAGCCTCATCCTTGCATTTCCAACTAAAATCTTTTCAAGAAAAGTGGGCAATTTACCCTAATGGGATTCTTTTAGACAGTACGGTGTTCTCTGTGGACAACTATATAAAGCCATGAACATATTAGCATAAGTTATTCACCATGTGATGGGAGTTTAGAGAATCTCATGCCCACCTTGCAGTAAAAACCGCCGTGCGGACACGCCGCAATTTCAAAAACTGGCGCAGTTTTGGAAAGCGCAGCAAGTCAATTATGCCTACGGAAACACCAGCGGTTTTCCCATAGGTATAATTGTAACAGAAAGTCAGTGGAGGAAAACTTTGCGAACTTTCTGTCTAAAGTGCTGCGGGAAGAACTGTGGTGTGCTGTTGCTGCGTTTTTTCCTGCAGCACTTTCTTGCCTTAACCTATAGAAGTCTTATTTTCAATTGAAATTATAGTGCTCAAATATTTCTCAGCTTTATACAAAAAAAATTGCCATCATTCACATCAAACTGTCTCAATGTGGACAATATACATTCAGTTCCATAGGAAGCCATATAACTTGTAAGTATAGTTTTGAAAGCCAAAGTAGCCAGAGGAAACCCATTCGAAAACATCCAAACTCCAAGTAGACGTTGCTCCTGGTTGGATTGAAATACAGCACCTGTGTGCTACAAAAGAAACCGTGGAACTGAAATACTGTTGAAAATTAAAAGGGTTTTATCATGTTTTCAATTTGGCATCCACAAGATAGATGGTAAGTGTCTATTTGGTGGGGATCTAACCAGGGGACGCCACCGGTCATCATCTAACCAGGGGACGCCACCGGTCATCATCTAACCAGGGGACGCCACCGGTCATCATCTAACCAGGGGACGCCACCGGTCATCCCAGGTGCAGCCCCTTTAACAGTAGAAACATATCCATAGTTGTGGATTTCATAATAAAATATAAGAAATGGTGTAAGATTTGAATCTTCATGGATAACCAAATTCCTAGCTAGGCTTCCGTCCCTCCTCCTGCTAGCCTGCCAGTATGTTCTACATTTATCTACTAGATTGAGTCTTCCATGCTTCAGGGCAGTATATGCGGCATACGTGTAATCTTCCCATACTACTTTATAGTTCTATTAACCCACTGTTCATTTTTGGCTTGTTGTGCCCTAAGCACTGCTAGCTGTAAATGAAGCATTTGACAAGCCTCCTTCAATAGAGAACAGGTGAAACTAATACGAGTTTGCAATTATAAAGGAATCCAAAGGTTTATTAGCTTAAGAAAGACTTTGTAAAAAATGTAAAATGCAAGGACGGCAGTCAGCAGATATGATGAAGACGTAGGCTACCAAGCCAGGAGAACAAGGAGTCAGTATGTAAGTCACATACAGAGGAGTCTTTGTATTATAGTGTCTTCTAACAAAACCAGCATTCACAAGCTTGGAAGGGCTAAAGTGAGTCAAGATTAAATGTGTATCATTCAGGTCTCTCCCCTCCCAAAAAGCCTGAAAATTGGCCTACAAATATTGTGTACCTCATGGTCTGGGATTTCAGAAGATAAGGTCCGGCCTAGGATTTCTGCAGTCAAATACGTCCAACAGCGAGCGGTATTCGGTAGATGGTATCCCCCTAAAACAGAGAACAGATTTCCAGCTGTAACAGTCAAATAAGTTCACTTTGAAAAATATTAATCGGAGTAAGGTGACAAGTCTGAATTTATTTACGGAAACTGAAGCTAGATTTCTACTAACATGTTACGTGGTCACTAGAGATGAGCGAACACTGACTTTGCCGGCGTCACAGCTGCTTCCGTTCATTTCTATGGGAGCGTGCTGTTCGGATCGGCTGATCCGAACAGTGTTCACTCATCTCTAGTGGTCACCCATCAGATCTGAGATTGCCTAGAGCTTCATATTCCCACTTGCACATCCCAATGATTATTTTAACGACTTCTGTACCGTTTCTGTTCCCTGGTTCAGGACCGGACACTTTTTTTTTTTGTACATGTGGTTCTGAGGGCGATGGCATTTTTTTCCCATTTAATTTGGTCATTATTTTTCAATGGTATAGGGCTTTATTTTTGTGTTTTTATTTTTCCCTGCTTTTTTTTCTTTATTTTAATATCTGTGAAAATATGAACAAAAGGAGGGGAAATGCCTTGTCTTTCATAATTGTTTCCTTAAAAAAACTAAATGGTTTTCTCTCTCTGTTAGGGTGTTTTACATGCACGCAGACGACAGAAACCTGATAGCAGAGTCCAGACGCTGGTGTGAACCCAGCGTCAGGCGGACCTACAAAACATGATGTGAAAGCACCCTTCCAGTCATTTTAACTTATTGTTGTGTCACTGGGGGTAAAATCATAATAGGCATTTGGATGGCATTTTAATTTTCCTGAAATAAACAGCCCCAGTTAATATAGAAATACAGCCTCCTATACTGTACTCTGAGCTGATCTGGGTTCTCTAGGACCCAGCATTTCTCAGGTTCCTGTCTCCCCAGAGACCGCCAGGCATCATGGTGTCTCCCACAGCTGTCCCTGCCTTCTTTATGGGATGTCCGGCTGTAGTAACAGCCAGTACCCTGAGCTCATATAGCTGCAGGAACATGTATATAAATACATCCTTGCAGAATTAGAGGTGGACTACCTGGAAGGGAGCCAAGGGTAGGGTGGGAGTGGGGGGTTTGGAAGGGGCCCACGAGGTAGAGGGACAAGATGTGGGCCCCGAGGCTACATAGGTGCACTGGTGTAGGAAAAGGCCCACAGCGGCCACATGGCAAGCGGGGGAAGGGCACGGGCCCCCCATGCAAATAGGTCGCACAATAACTCACGCCTCCACGAACGAAGTCGCGGGTACTGCTAGTTTATGAATAAATTGACAACTAGGTCTTACCTATTCCACTGTCAAAGGGTCCTGTTACTGCCGTGGTCTGCAGTGACTGGACAGTATCAGACTAAGAATAGGCCATCAATACTAAAACCAGATAAACCCTTCAGCTTTCAGAAAACACCTTTAGGCTAAGGCCTCACGTTGTAGAAATGCAGCAGGTTTTATTGCAGATTTAGCTGGGGTTTTTTTAGCTGAAGTCAGGAGTGGCTTGAAAAGGAATGGAAAATATAAAAGGAAGTTCTTAGATGTTTCCCTTCTGTTTAATCCACTCCTGAAAAAAAAACACACCAAAATGTGCAACCTTGCAAAACTCACTCAAATGAATGGGATGCATAAAAAAAAAAAGTTAACTTTTTTTTTCTTTATTATTTATTTTTTTTTTTTTTTGGGGGGGGGCTTTGTTTCTTTCTGTGACAAAGTGACAAGAGAAGAGATCCTATCATGGAATTACCCATCATCTTAAAGATGGCTAACACAGACAACAAGATGAGTTGAAGGTTAAAATTGTTGACTACGGATGAGAAAATACGATTGTCATAAAAGTTTGGAGCAATAGTCATAAAAGAATAAGATAATGTCCTTACCTCCACCTAAGATCAAAGTGGGCAATTGCCACTGTAAGATGTACTTCAGGCATTTCCCAATGCCCTGTGGTGTCATGTTAAATGAACACATCGGGTCTCCTGCAATGGTATCCGCTCCCAATTGCAGAACAACTGCTTCTGGGTTGAACGCTGTAAATACTTCTTTCAAAACACTGGAAGAAAGGGAGGACACGTCATACAGTAAAATCTAAGAGCCCACATAAGGAGACCGTCATTATTGAAAGAAGTTTCACTATAGTTAAATCTAGGGCAATGTGTTTCGAATAGTTAAAAAACAAATCCCAAAGTTATTGGTGTCATGCTTGGTGAAGTCAGGGTTGAAACCTCTGCCTGACGTCTGTCCGCTATATTTTACCTTTTTGATTTTGAGCATTCAAATGACTCTGTCAAATGTGACCGAAGCATCTAAAGAGCAGCGGGGTGTGGGTGTCAACATGTTCTCCTGGATCTGGGGGCAGTAAACCATTGCTATGATAGCGGAGATGGATAGATTGGTGGCCTATTACTACTATTCTTCTACAGCACTATAAAATGTCACAGCCTGTAATTATATATTTGTAAACCACGTATAACATTAGGTCCTTAGGTGCAGATTATTATATCTGCAGGTCTGTATAATGATATTGTAAGATATTGTGCTAGTTGTCTACCAATCCTGTACACAATACACCACTTAAATGTAAAATGTATCAGAATACAGCAGATTTTTTTTCCAAGGGTTACAGTCAACCAAGATTTCATTAATGATTTGGCAAATAAGGTCAAGGAGTTTCAGTACCTAAAAATAAGTGCATAATGTAGAGGCAGGCATCATTCCTGCAATTGCATAAAGATTTCTTCTTACCCTTCACAGATTTGATAATATCGGTCATCCGTGATTCCATCCTGTAAGGGAACGTTTACACTATAGTAGCGCCCCTTGCCTAGGCCAATGTCACTTACATCACCGGTCCCTATAAAAGAATAAATTGACTTCCAGATTTGTATGACAATAATTTGTGAGTGCATTGTGAGAAGGAAACAACAAACTCGTATACACACTTACTCTACAATAATATTCCTGGCTGATTTTAGTTTGATCGTCCCTGTTAACATCACAATATTGTACATTGCTTTATAGAGACAATCATCACTCACATCCATTCCCATCCTTATTGCATACTAATCAATATGATTCCATTGTGTGGGTGGAACCATGCAAACATGGGGAGAGCATATAAACTTCATGAAGATTGTGCCCTAGTTTGGATTAGAAACCAGAACCTCAACACTGCAAGCAAGTTCAACTAATGCTGACTTGTTTAGGGCCAAGGTCTCACATTGCAGAAACACAGCGTTTTCGGTTGCAAATTTTTTTGAGCCAAAGTCAGGAGTGGATTAAACAGAAGGGAAACTTCTAAGTGTTTTCTTTATATTTTCCATTCCTGACTTAAACAGTTAATCTGATTTTAATATTGATGGCCTACTCTTAGGAGAGGACATAGATATCAGATCTGCGGGAGACAGACACCTGCGCTGTTCTAAGACAGCACAACTCATGGTATTGCTTACATTCCCAGAGCCAGGTTGCTCAATTGCGGTACGAACTATAGTGAAATCTATGGGACAGCACTACAGTACCTACACTTGCCGCTACAGTTTGTATGGCGTGTGAGCAGCGTGGCTTCCATAGTGCAAACAATAGTGGGAACTGCGCTCTCTGTACCATTGGTCTGAGGCAGTCCCAAGTTTCTGACCCACACAGATCAAATACTGATGTCCTATACTATGGCTACGCCATTAATACTAGAAACTGGATAACCCCTTTAAATATGGATTTGAAATATTAATGATCCTGTTTGACGATACTACAGGGTTTGGGTGAAAACTGCAGCTTCTAAGCAAATTAAACTACTCTGACTAGCGCCAACTTGAATGGGGACTGAGCTGCAAAAAGACCACATGAAAAACGATTGTGATGTCATTGGCTTTTGAAGTAGAAATGGTGCTCACTAGGGTTGAGTGATCGTGTTCGGAGAAAAATCGGATTCCGATCGGCGATCGAGAAAATTTCACGATCGCGATCGGAATTCCGAACACGATCTTTTTAGGTGGAATCGAGATCGGTAGTATTTCCCACAATGCCTTCACACTGAGTGTATAGTGTATACTCAGTGTGAAGGCTCCGCTGCAGTTCCATAGGAATGAATGGAAGCAGCCGGCACACAGCCTTAACCCCCTGCTCGCCGGCAGCCTCGTTTCATTCTAATGGAGACTAAAGTAGCATCTCTAGTAGCTACTTACCTCCAGAGATGGCTGCTCCGTGTTCTTCGCCTCGCTGCCGCTCCAGCTGCAGCCTTCTTCGCCTCGCTGCCCCCTCCCTGCCAGGTTAGGAGAGTGTGGGCGGGTTAGGAGAGTGTGGGTGGGTACAGGGCGGGGAGACGTGACATCTCCCCTCCCAGTACCCGCCCACACTCTCCTAACCCGCCCACACTCTCCTAACCTGGCAGGGAGGGGGCAGCGAAGGGAGAAGACGACTGCAGCTGGAGCGGCAGCGAGGCAAAGAACACCGGAGCAGCCATCTCTGGAGGTAAGTGGACACCAGGGGGGACTAAGTAGCCAGAGGATTAAAAAAAAAAAATCATCTGGCTACTTAGTGATTCACTACACAGCGTGGATTCTAACAATTCTTAGATTCCATGCTATATAGTGAATAGGATTGCTTTTAAAATCCGATCTCCGATTAATAAAAAAATCCCATTGACTTGCATTGGGATCGGGTTCGAATGAAAAATGATCGGAAATCGGATTTTAAAATCGATCCTGAAAAGTCAAGATCGGCTCAACACTAGTGCTCACCTGAGAGGTGTCAAGCAGCTGATCTGTCTCAGGTCTTAGGCATCTACTGAGCACATGTTGATGATCTAGCCTAAGGATAGGTCATGGGTATTTAACTCTTGGAAAACCCCCTAAGGCTAAGACCCCACATTGCATCCTACAGCAAAAAGAACACTGCAGGAAAAACCTCTGCAACAATCCATCACGGTTCTTTCTGCAGCGCTTTTGATAGAGAGTTTGCAGAGTTTTCCTCTGGGGACTGTCTGTTTCACCCATAGCTATGGGGAAATTGCTGGCGTTTCCACAAGTATAACTGACATGCTATGATTTGCAAAACCGCAATGGTTTTGGAAGTCACAACGTGCACACAGCGCATACTTTAATGCAAAGTGGGGATGGGATTCGCTAGAATCCCATCCACTTCGCTGTGACTGTAAAAAGCCACATTTATTTTTAATTTTTATTTTTTTTTATCTGCGGCATTTCCGCCACATGGAGTCCTGGCTACAACACATTAGTTGGAAAAATTATTCAGCCACAACACAACATAAAACAATACATGGAAAAACTATTTCTGGTGCTCATGGCCATGCAAGCAGAAAAGCATTACTAGCAGCCAGTGTTGAGGCAGAAATAAAGTGATTGTTTTTGTGAAAGAGGGTAACAGTCAGTTTCAGAACATTTTATTGAAACCAGGACACTATTAGGGTGCATTCACACTACTGATACGCTGCCTGATTCTGAACGTTAAAACACGTTCAGAATCAGCGCGTATAAAGCAGTTCCCATTCATTTCAATGGGAGCTGGCATACGAGTGCTCCCCATTGAAATGAATGGGCTGCTTTTTTCACTACGAGCAGTGCTTGCGTGTACAGCTCAGAATGAGCAGAGCTAGCCGTACACACGAGCACTTCCCATTGACTTCAATGGGACTGCTCATAGTGAAAAAAGCAGCCCATTAATTTTAATGGGGAGCGCTCGTATGCCGGCTCCCATTGAAATGAATGGGAACTGCTTTATACGCGCTGATTCTGAACGTGTTTTAACGTTCAGAATCAGGCAGCGTATCAGTAGTGTGAATGCACCCTTAGATAGAAGATTTACCCATGCAAGCATTGTGAATCCTTTAGCCAAATATAAAATGTGACAAAACTGTCAAAACAGCAATAAGACAAAAACATACATCATAGAGTAATAGTCGTTACTAAAATATTTCCTCATACGTCTCAATTTGAAACTTCAAGATTAGCAATATTTAGGACAATCACAATAATGTAAAGTTGAATGCACCAAAGACAAATGTTTTCTGGGCTCCACTAGTATTTTTCATACTGATGATGTACCAGCTGGATAGGTCATAAGTATCTGATTGGTGGGGAGGGGTCAAGGCACTGGAAACTACAGAGACAGCCAATACCTGAAACAGCTTTGCTCTTATTCAAGTAATAGGCACAGAGCTGCAGCTCAGCCACTGTATATATCAGTGATGCCCAGGGAATGCAGCTCTGGGCCTATTACACAAATACGTGCACAGCTGCCTCTGGCTCCATTTCTTTCTAGAAATTTCAGCACCCGGAGGTGCCAATTTTAGCTGTGAAAACATAAGTGGTTTTCCTTTAGATTTAATAAGGGAAGAAAAACTGCAGAGAAAACTGCAGCTGAAAACCCACTGAAAAATGCTGCGGGGGGAAAAAAAAAAAAAAAAAAAAAAGCAATGTTTAACTGCAATTTGCTATTTAGCATCAGAATAACCATGTATAACTACGGTGAACCAGCAGATGTGCATTCTAAAATAACATAGTGAGGAAAACAAAAAAACATACAGGGTATTTGTTTTCTAGATTTTAAGGACACGTTGATCCAGGGTTTTTATACTGACTGGAGTCGGGAAGTAATTTGTTCCCCTGAAATGGGGCAATTGGCACGAGCCTCATGGTTTTTTTTGCCTTCCCCTGGATGAACACTGTAGGGATTGTAGGGTTATAGGTTGGACTTGATTGACTAATTTCTTTATCCAACCTCATCTACTATGTAACTATGTTACAAAAAATTAGAATGCCATTATAAACAACCTACCTGGAAAAAAGCCAGGAGAAAATTTGTGCAAAGATACGGTCGCAACCTTGGATGTAAAACTAAATGCATCTTCTACTCCTGAAAGAAAAAAAACATATCAGTTCTACAACACCATCATGAATAATTTGGAGTCACTCAATGGAATCAAGAAAACAAGGATCAGGTTGCTGGTACTCTAAACAAGGATTTGTCATTGTGGAAACGCTGTGCAGGTAGTATGGTATCGAGCAGGAGGAGCTGAACGGATTGATATATAGGTTTGTGGGAAAAGATTCAGCATGACCTGTCAGTAGTCTTTCAATCCCTATTAATAGTCATAGGGGTGGTCCTACATAATGACCGATAACACCCCCCCCCATCTCTACACAATCACGTACTGAATTATACAGATTGTCTTCTCAAAACAGTATGGGGAAATTTCCTTCTTGAAAATGCACCACAATTCTGGTTCAATTCATGCCAAAAATAATTCATAAATAAAAAAAAGGGGTGCGCATGCCTAACACCACATTTTACTAAGTGATTGACCCATTCTGCAAGGAGTGCGGCTTGCAGAAAGAGGATGAGACTTAAAATGTGACACCATGATCCGAAACTGTAACAACATGTTGGCACATTGGGGATAATTTATTAAGACAGCATATGGTGGGCCAGTTTTAATACTGTGAGCCCTGGCTGCTGAGGGCTGTGGCTAGATTAGTAAACTCACCATTTTTTGTTTGATAAAGTGTATAGTGTTACATATAAGGCTCACAATCATCACTGTTTTAGATAGTGAGTTCTCTAATTTTTTTTTTCATAGCTAGAGCTACAATCTTGGCAGCATATAAAAGTTAACAAGTTTTGTAGGAGGAAGGAAACCCAAGATACAGCTATTTGATGTGACACCCCACACTTTGCCAAAATGCTACATCTGTACATACTGGCGATACACACAGAACACAGGACAGCGCTCCCTGCCAGTGCTTGCTAGAGAGAACTTTAGAATCTGTTTTCTATGAAAAGGAAGTAAAATAGGTTTCTAAAATATATTACAAAAAAGTTCACCAAAGTGGGGGCCGCATGGTGGCTCAGTGGTTAGCACTGTAGCCTTGCAGCGCTGGAGTCCTGGTGTTCAAATCCCGCCAAGGGAAAAAAAAACATCTGCAAGGAGTTTGTATGTTCACTCTGTGTTTGCACCCCATATTCCAAAGACATACTGATGGGGAAAAATGTACATTGTGAGCTCTATGTGGGGCTCACAATCTACATTTAAAAAAAAAAGAAAAAAAAAAGTTCACCAAATACTCCATGCACGAAAAAAAAAGAGTGAAAACTAAATTCTGGACTATTAACATTCAGCATTAGAAACTATGATAAATCTGATGCAATTTCAAGCTAGGTTGACATCTGTGTTCAGGCTTCTGTTTGGGGTCCGCTGTCTAGTTTGCACTGCCTGACTTTTGGACTATATTAGTAAAGCCTCTTGCAGACTACCATGGGAGAGATCAGTGAGCTACTCGTGTTATTCCTGGATAGGACACTGACCCATTCACTCTTATGGGCACATGTACACGGCCATGATTTCGACTGATCTGTGTGTGAGCTGAGAGTCCGTGCCACAAAATATAGAGCAGGTCCTATTCTATTTAGTGTTTGCGGAACGGATTCACCCATAGAAGCATATGGGACACTAAAATCCTAGGACAGCACACGGAGGTACAAAGTGTGTCATACATGTGCTGTCCATTTTTGCGGACAAGCTAGAGATATCGTTAGAGGTCTCCTGAGTTTTCTGGAGTTTTTTGTGGCTCCACAAACCAGGATCACATACTGATGGCACACTGTCTATTTTTGCGGACATGCTGCACTGATACTGAAGAAGCACTAAAGACACACTGATGACACCGTCCACAAAAAAAGGAACACCAAGTACTAGTTTGCAGATCGCAAAATACACAGTCATCTGCAACCAGCCTAAATCTGCTTCCATTTATCGATCTGCTCTCCATAACATGATGCTGGGAGATCAGACTGCTTGTCCAATGTGACTGATTGCCTGAAAGCACGTTTACATTTATTTGCCACATTTGAAGTCAAGTGCAGGAGGAAACATTTACCCTCTTGAATATGTCTCTGGATTTCATCTATCTAAAAAAACAAACCTCATTACTAATCAGATATTTTCACTCCAAGTGTCACTTTAATGGTAGAGATGAGCGAACAGTAAAATGTTTGAGGTTTGATATTCGTTTCGAGTAGCCCCTCAATAATCGACTACTCGAATCGAATATCAAACCCTATTATAGTCTATGGGGGGAAAATGCTCGTTTCAGGGATAGGTAATGTTCGATCAAATTATACTTACCAAGTCCACGAGTGAGGGTCGGGCTGGATCCTCCGAGCAGTCTTCTCCGTGCAGCGTCCCCGCGGCGTCTTCCGGCTCTGAATTCACTCTGCCAGGCATCGGGCCTGGGCAGAGCCGACTGCGCATGCCCGCACTACAAGCAGACATGCGCAGTCGGCTCTGCCCAGGCCCGATGCCTGGCAGAGTGAATGAAGAGCCGGAAGACGCCGCGGGGAAGCTGCACGGAGAAGACTTCTAAAAGTAGGAGAAGAACTAGCGTTGATTGGCCGACTGTATAGCATTCGGCCAATCAATGCTGGTTCTGCATCAAACTTTTACATTCGAACAGCGAGTGGTACTCGATCGAGTATTTCGAATACCGTAGTATTCTATCGAATACTACTCGCTCATCTCTATGTAACGGTAGTGTTTTTTTTTTGTTTTTTTTCTTTAATTTCTTGAAGGATTCACCTCCTGCACCTATCTCTATTCATTGTTCTGACTAGGATCACTGATCTGACCTGGAATCACGGATAATATTGTTCCGAACATATGTGAAATCTATGAACTTTGCACAGCGTAACCATTTATTTTTAAGAAGTACTGTAAGTCTTAGGTTCTGTTTGGTGAGCCAAAAATATGAACATTGTCCTGGCAACAAAAAGGTTAATGCTCTGCGAATATGTAAAAATAGAAATGTATTAGAACCATTACAAATGATTCTTTACCATCTCCATGATGTAAATCCAGATCGATGTACAGCACTCTGTCAAATTTTTGCCGCAGTTTCAAAATGCCTAAAACAGCATCATTTAGGTAACAAAATCCAGAGGCTTCATCTCTAAGGAAAAGGAAAGCACACATAAAGACTTGCTTGGTTTACATGCTATAGTTAAAAAACCCATCAGTCAGCATGCGTATAACTGTGCCCTTCCCCCAAAAAGCAAAAATGTGAGAGGAATTATTGATACTTGCATTGCATACAATTAATTGTCAGTGAAAACCCAAATTTAGCACCCCAAACACATGATGTGACAAAACACTAGTTTATATTTACAATAGACTTATTCCAGTTGGATTTACCCAGGGCTCCCACAATGCCTACTTCTTAGCATGATGCCAACCACCTGGCCAGTTAATGGCAATGCGGGCTTTGCCTTCCATTAGGTGTTCGGCTGCGGTGAGTGTAGCTCCCCCTACAGCAGCAGCATAGTCATAGACGCCTTCAGTGATGGGACAGTCATAACCTGAAAGATTAATGAAAATAAACAAAAATAAACTGCAAAGTTTGTAGCAGTTTTTATGCCAAAACCAAACATAAATAAATAAAAATTGGGAAATAAATATAACTAATGCTTGTTTCTTTCTTTGCTTAGGAATAAAAAGAATTTTCAAAATTAAGCCATTCTACAAATAAATGATAGCACTATGGTCACTACTATAAGGTACCGGGGATGGTTAAATAACGTTTTAGCTGCTAACAGACTCCCTTTAAAATACAAGAAAAGACAGTCTTAGTTGCCCACAGCAATGCAGCTTTAATATTTCAGAATATCATATGTAAGCTGTGCGATGATTGGTTGCTAAGACAGTTTTTTATTAAACAGCCCCAGTGAGTTGATTGTAAATTACATTATGCAGATATTGTAAAAGATCTCACTACTCTTACACATTAGCGCTCTACTCACCTAGTCCATACTCCACAGTTTCAGGGTCATCATTGTCGCCTTCTTCACTGACTTTTCGGAGGTGCTGTAAGTAGGAGTCAGTATGGAATGCCGCCATCTCCTCCATAGTAGCGACTTTAGGTTTGACAACCCTTAAGAAAACATGTCAGATAATGAAAACTTACCAAAAAAACATGAACCAACATTGTAAGTCAAAATGTACACTGCGGCTAAGGGCGGGTTCACACCAGCGCCCGATCTCCGTTATGCAGGTTTCCGTTTTCTGTCGGCAGAAGACGGAAACCGGCATTCGCTGTTCGCCAGTGAGTGTCATCTGCCCTCCGCAGCAAAACTGTTTTTTTTTTTTTTAGCTGGACACAAAGTCCTGCATGTCTGACTTTGTGTCCAGTTAAAAAAAACTAGAGGGCAGAAGACGCTCACGGGCGGACACTTTTCAGACCCATTCAAACATAACATAACATGCCTAAATGGAGTTATATCAAAGATTAAGTGATTGCATGGTCATTGGTCAAGTCCTGCAGTGATTGCCAGAATTGGTGTTTTTTTTCATTCAACTCAATAGCAGTGGCGTAACTAGGAATGACGGGGCCCCGTGGCGAACTTTTGAAATTCCCCCCCCCCCCCCCATGCCAAAGATCTCGGCCAACCAACTACCATCCCCCCCTGCATCTCTGTGCACACTATTATGCCCCATAGTGGTCCCTGCACACAGTACTATGCCCCATAGTGGCCCCTGTACACAGTATTATGTCCCATAGTAACCCCTGCACACAGTATTATGCCCCACAGTGGCCCCAGTACACAGTATTATGCCCCATAGTGGCTCCTGCACTCAGTATTATGCTCCATTGAGGCCACCCATGAACAATTATTATACTCTGGGGTCTTTTCAGACCCCAGAGTATAATAATCGGAGACCTAGGGGGTATAAATATATTACTTACCTATCGCCGACTCCGCAGCACTCTCCGCCGCTGTCGGCCATCTTCATATGACCGGGGGGCCTGCGTTGCGAGGCATATGGATGCAGGTCCCGGTCATGTGACATCTGGGACGTCACACAAGTAGGCCTGAAGCCTGCTTGGAGCCCGGAGAGGTAAGTAACACTATTTTCTATGTTCCATTACCTGTCCTGGGCCTCAAATTATTATACTGTTTGTGGGGCCCGTGGCGTCACTTACCAGGATCGTTAAGCAAGTAGGGCCCGTTACGATCTATTTTTTTTAAAAAACGCAGCCGTAGCAGCTGTTGCTGGGCTCCCTAATGTCCCGGGCCCTGTGGCAACCACTACCCCGGTAGTTACGCCCCTGCTCAATAGCCAAAAATGAAATAAAGTGATCAAAAATATATATCTGTACCTATGTATACCATGGCCACTACACAGTTTACAGAGTTGTCTGCTTCCCACCCTGTACACCGTGCAGATATCAGTTGATTATTGGAGGTTCCTGGGGTCAGACTCCATCAATCTGATACTGATGACATATACGAAGAATAAGCCATCAATACCAAGTCCTGGGGATCTCCTTTATGGCAGGTCCAGTAAATGCTTTAGAGTTTTCACAGCACAAATTACTGAGATGTCCTTTTACTGTAAACCAGGGCTCCCCTGGAATTGGATCTCACCTCATATCCCTGAGCAGTCCATAGGCTTCTATCAAAGAGTGCACCATGCTGGCCTAAGAGTAAAAAGATACCAGACACTATGATTATTGCTACAAGCCACACACATACTGTATATATATAAAATCCTATACATGAATATGCTGATCAGTATGCATTACAAACCTACCCGGGTCAATGTTATCCTCTGCCATATATCACATTTCATTTTATTTTCTAAGTGACCACAAGAGTAAAGGGCAGAAATAAGTTCCCAGCTACAGGATCCGACAACAGAGAGGTCACAAAATCTCATACAAATAATCAAATGAAGAATTATCAGCACATTTGAGCTGATGAGATCACTACATTGCCAGTTCTTACGCAGCCAGGTCTCAGGGTCCAAATCTTCGGCTATTCGCTGCCCCCATCCTTAGGCCCAATTCGCATGGGGACCCCCAAACAGAATACTGAACGCATTAAAAAGTAGTAGGTTAGAAACCACACGCACCCCATAGACTATAATGGGGTCCGTGTGTTTTTTTCCGTGTGGTGTCTGCATAACTCATGTAGAGAAAAGTACTGCAAGCAGCGCTTGTCTCTCCACGTTTCATGAGGAAACCACACGGAGGCCATTAGGGCTAGTTCACACGGGGTAAGAGGGGGCGGATTTTGGCGCGGAATCCTCCTCAAAATCCACCCTCTCACAATAGAGGTCTATGTAGACCGCTAGCGAGCTGCCCTCTCTTCAGGCGGATTCAGTGGCTGGTTCAGTCACAGCGTCCGCCTCACGACAGCACCCTCCGGACTAGGCCCATTCATTTGAGCCTAATCCTGTTGCAGCAGCCGCGACAGAATGTGCACATGCGGAATCCCCGTGTGAACTAGCCCTTATCGTGTATGGGGTCCATGTGTTTTCTAAGCTAACTGCTTTTTAATGTGTTCGATATTCCGTTCAAGGGGGTCCCCAAGCGGACTAGAATGCAGATGTGAACCAGGCCTTAGGAACCTAAACTTGAAGATGCCCAACATTTGCTGAAGCATTATGGCGCATGTGTACTTCCATGGAGAAGATGAGGTCTGAACACCTCTCTACAGTGCCCAATGTGCAGAAGAGGTAGCGGCCAACACCAACACTCACAGGAGGGGAGACACTGGAAGTGGTGCCTAAACCTCCCAGAATCTCATATATTATAGAACTACTGTATGAAGTCTCCCCAAGTACCTGCTGTGCCCCAGCACTGATCCCCACACCCTGAGCAGTAACCAGCACAATGTGTGGCCAGGTGACGAGCAGCAGCTCCTCTCATAAACCATCACTGCCTCAGCAGCTGATCACAGTCCTCCTGCAGCAGCTCCTCTCATATACTATCACTGCCTCAGCAGCAGCTCCTCTCATATACCATCACTGCCTCAGCAGCTGATCACAGTCCTCCTGCAGCAGCTCCTCTCATATACCTTCATTACCTCAGCAGCAGCTCCTCTCATATACCATCACTGCCTCCGGCACCACAAGCCGGACGTGCCCTGTCAGCTCTGCTCTCTATTATTTGTCAGCTCTGCTCTCTATTACTGTCTATCTGCAGTTCCTCCCGCCCGATCCTAACCCATAACACTCACCCGGCGCGGCACTTTGGTGTGCACATCGTCGCACAGCTGCACGTATTCGGGACTGTAGATGTAAACAGGGGGTTGCGCCTGCTCCATGCCGGGGAAGCAGCTCACAGCACTGGGGAAACGCGTCCCCTATGTCCGTCCTCCTAAAACTTCCCCGCACGACAGGGACGCAAAGCAACCGTTCCGCTTCCCCTCTCCAGTACAGAGTTTAGCAGATAATTCTCCTTATTGCCATAGTATATGCACAGCCATTACCCGACCGAACAGTCCTAAACTTTCCTCTTAGAGAAGTTGTGCAGAAATAGGAGGAAGCCATTGAATGGCAGGAAAGCTGTAAAATAAAAATATCTATATATATATTTATATATATTTATATATATAAAGCAGACTCACTGTTCTTCAGTATTTTGTTATCTGGCGCTGTCTACTCAGTCTCATGCTAGTGGTCCTCAGCCTCACAGTAGTGGTCCTCAGCCTCACAGTAGTGGTCCTCAGCCTCACAGTAGTGGTCCTCAGCCTCACAGTAGTGGTCCTCAGCCTCACAGTAGTGGTCCTCAGCCTCACATGACCACCATGACACCATTCAGCAGCCTCATTGGTCGCTGGAGAGGGACAAGTGATGTCAGTAACGTACATCGCCATTGATTGGTCTCAGCAGTCGTGCAAGGCTGAAGACCTCCAGAATCTATGATGCGTGAACACAAGACCGAACGGACAGCGGTGCACCAAGAACATATGAGTATTAGAGATGAGCAAGTACTATTCGAAATGGCAGTTTCGAATAGCACGCACCCATAGGAATGAATGGACGCAGCCGGCACACAGGGTGTTAAACAGCAGGACGCCGGCCCTGTCTGCGTGCCAGCCGGCTCCTTTCATTGCTATGGGATGCGTGCTATTCGAAACAACTACTCGCTCATCTCTAATGAGTATGCCTTATTATTTAACTTCACACAAACCTCACTCACCCACTGGTTGTTACCATTTTGTTTCCAGACTTCCTTTTTCGGCCTCCGCCAGGCCTTTGGTGGTGGCCAGTGGTTGGGAAATTATTTTAAATACAAATACTAAATACTTTCATCCCAAAGTATTTTAAATAGAAATACTAAATACTACTTCAAAAGTATTTTAAAAACACTAAAATACTTGAAAAATTTAAACAAAAAATTTAATAAAAACAAAAAAATGGAACAATTGAACATAGGCTAAATGGAAAAAGAGCTTTAAGTTTATTTCCAAAACTTTAAAAGTTATTATACATTATTTATGTTATGTGCTTGTTTGCGTTCAGAAGACGATTTCAAATGTTTTGTCCGACAGGCGGTTTCTTCTCGGTGAGGAAATTATTCCCGCTCGAGAAAATAAGTGTTTGACTGCAGCCGATGAGAGTAACGCACTGTATAGTCGGATGAATGCATATTTGATGTGAGGGAATTTGTTCAGAACTAGAATTTAAAGGGATTCTACCATTAAAACCTCTTTTTTTTTGTGGATAAGACGTCAGAATAGCCTTTAGATAGGCTATTTGTCTCTTACCTTTAGATGTGATCTCCGCCGCGTCATTCCTTAGAAATACCAGTTTTTACCAGTATGCAAATGAGTTCTCCCGCAGCGATGGGAGCGGGCCCCACCGCTGCCAGAGAAGAGTCTCCATGTGCCGCCTCCTTCTTCGTCCGCTGTGTCATCTTCAATGTCTCCTTCCGGCGCAGGCTCGTAACTTCTAGCAGAGCAGAGCAGACTCCACAAGCACACAGGCGATGGGAAAATGGCCACTAACAATACTGTGCTAGCGGCCATTTTCCCGTCACCTGTGCAGTCTGCTCTGCCCAAGGCCCGAGGCCTAGAAGTTACGAGCCTGCGCCGGAAGAAGACATTGAAGATGATGCTGCGGACGAAGGAGGCGGCGCTTGGAGACACTTCTCTGGCAGCGGTGGAGACACCCCCATCGCTGTTTGAGCGCTGGGGCCCGCCCCCATCGCTGCGAGAGAACTCATTTGCATACCGGTAAAAACTGGTATTTCTAAGGAACGGTGCGGTGGAGACCACGTCTAAAGGTAATAGACAAATAGCCTTTCTAAAGGCTATTCCGACGTCTTATCCACAAAAAAAAAAAAAAAAAATGGTTTTAATGGTAGAATCCCTTTAAATGTAAGGCTTTCCTGGTGCCAAGTCTACGATCCTTTCCTTCTGAGTCGTACCATATGCCCAAACACAAGTTTATCAGCACAAGTGGGGTATTGGCGTACTTAGGAGAAATTAAGTAACAAAATAGGGCACTTAAATGGCGACTAATTTTTCAGAGTTTAGTTCAATTTAATAGAGCATGTAATTCTAGATCAAAATGTAATGCACTTTAATTTTGAAAAAAGTGTATTTTCTACCTGAAAAAACTGTCACTTCTGTCTCCTGTTCCTGGACCAGGCGTTTCCCTTCTAGCTAATTTGTAGTTCACTCATTTGTTTCCAGGGAAGTTCACAAATAGATACATTAGATAAGCAAGAAGAGATCACAGTGAGTGGAGGGGGAGTTGCTTTCCTCTGTTGAACCACTGAATGAAGAGGGGAGGTGCCGATTCTCTTCAAAGCCTTCACACATTTTCCAAACTGTTTCTGTGTGCAAAAGACTGTGGATTCTGCAAATCTCACAGTTTACAATAGGAGAAAAAAAAAAAATTGTTTTCACTTATGGCTGCTTGTGTGACTACAGATGAGATATTAAGGGCCAGTAAGCAGCTTTCCTGACTGTGCGCATTAGATTGTTTTGCTCTGGTGTCATGTCTGCATGGTAGACACTAGAGTGGAGTGCGTACCTGCATGTGTTTACCCTATATTTACAGTTCAGTGTTCCTAGATCTCCTATATTATGGTCACTTTTCTTCGCTATTTGTGTGCTACGGTTTGTTACTTCCTGAAGAATTACATGTAAACAATCCAAACTAGTTATATTGGATGGAGAAGCCTGCTCCTTATTCTACAAAGCCATAGTCTCAGAGACAAATGGAAACTGTGCTTCAGCTATGATGCGATTATTAGCAGCAGAATAATTCATAGAACTCCATGTATACATCAAAATTCTGTACCTATTTCCACAAATTCATGAAAAATCAGGTACCCTTCAATTCCCTGGAAAATTTTTGAACAAAAACTAAATATTAATGGAAAATCTTTAATCATTAACACCCATAGATGAGGGTTTTTTTTGAGAGATCTAGTTTCTAAAATGAGGGTCACTTCCTTTTGATTTCCATTGTTCTGGTACTCTTTGGACTCTGAAAATGTGACAATGTATCATAACAAAATAGCTGCACCATAATCCCTAAAGAGGTAGTCCCACAAAGTAAAGACTGCAGAACCTTTCTCCAGCTCCACATTCAGCCTGGATGTGGGTAAACTGGTGGCAGTATGCCGTCCTCCAGCAGTCCCACCCTTATTCAGCCTAGTCCATCTGTTAGTTCTGCCATATACCTCTCCTCTTCTGCATGTAAGGCGGATCCTACAGACAGCTCATACACAGTATTTTCAAGCACACCCGGTACTACATGCGCAAACTTTGCCTGCAAAAGAATTTCACTACAGCTATACATGACGTTGGAGCAGTGGGAGGATCAACTCACACTGCCCAGAGGGACTGGTTAAATATAGGATGGGTGTGTTTAGTGATGACGCAGCAGTGCTCAGTAATAATAGAAAACTCCCCCTGTTCTCCAAGGTCTTCATTTGAATAAAGAATAAAACTGCTTTTTCTCCTCATCTCTCAGGTTCTGAATCATAAGAAAGAAATTATTCTTATTCTGCTAACAGCATCTACAGAACTATGGGAGCGATTTAAAGTAGCTGGGGGTGGCGATAGAGCCTCTTTAACCCTTTCGCTGCCAGGGGTCTCCAGAAATTCACAATTTTGAGATGGACAAATAAAACTTAAAAAGCAATATTAAAAAAAAAATTATACTACCTCCTCCCCCCCCCATACCTATATATTGGTACAGTACAAGAACAGGCACTTTCAGGCTATTGAAACTAATGTATATTATTTGCTAAAAGTGGAAATCAAAATTTATATACATCAAACCTTTGAAAAAAAAAAAATAAAAGAGTTCAACATGTGCAGAATTAATTCATATCACTAAGGCCTACAGCTGCATTCACAGATCTTCATAAAATCACCAGAACTGGAAGGAACAAAAATAAAAGGGTGCGCTACAATACCACATCCTAGATATATCAACGGGGTGCTATATGTGTGGGGACCAGGGGGACGCTATACTGTGGGAATGGGGGTGGGGGGAGGTGTAGTCTTTACTAGTTACACCACTGTAATAGAATCCATAAAACCACATGTATATTGGAGACTGTGTCTTGTAAGTGTTATAGAGAAGTAGACGTTATATGCTGTCTATGCATTAATCTATCTATATTATATATGTACTAGCAGGAGGACCCAGTTTCGCATGGGTATATTTCATTTTTTGTTTGTGTAGTGGCCCTATAAGTATTGCCCAGTTTTGCACTCGTGTATTTTATATATTGTTTGTGTGTGTCTCTGCCCCCCCCGACTTCATCTGCGTGTTGGCGTGGGGCTTTGCTGCTCTGCTTTGATTCAATTATACCGCAGGTCTTATCCTGCTCTGTGATATTTGACAGAAACAGAACCCCCCCCCCCCATAGGAATTAATGAAGCACGAAAGGTACTCTAAAGACACAATCTTGTGCATGAGGCCTAAGAACTCCAACCATCATGAAACCAGTTTAATATTGTGACTTGCTAGCAAAAACTTTCACTATAGCTAGGATTCACAGCAAAACCACTGGTGACAACACACAGAAATATACAAGTAGACTTGTAACAATAATGCTAAACATTTCTTTATTAAATCTGGCCATCTTGAGATACACATATCTGGAAGGAAAAAAGGAAATTGTAGAAGGAACATCTGTATGAATTTCAACCCGTAATTACTTTATGTTCTTTTTATTGTAACATGGAGGTCTCTGTGGGAAGACGTATTGGGTTACCTTTGTTTCAGCTGCTACTTATCCCAATTCTATGGGCAGTTTTACACATTTCCATGGTGTGGAATCACGAAGTGTGACCCACATTCATCAGATTATTATTATTATTTTGCCCGGTGGGTATGTCTTCATTGGAAAACACTTTTTGGCTGAGGCCCCACATTGTGGAAATGCAGATATTTTTGTTGCAGATTTTGCTGCATTTTTTTGAGCCAGAGGGTGGACTGAGCAGAAGTATAAGTACTTTCTATATATTTCCTATTCCTTTCGTAACCAAACTTGGCGCTTGCTCAAAAAAAAAAATAAAAAAAAAAATCACTGCAAAATCTGCAACAAAAGCAGTGTGTATCCGCAACGTGTTAAGTGTAAAAATCTGAAAATCGCAGGATACTGCAGCTATGTGTAATTTATTACATAATATGAGAAGTATACACTATTCAACTACTTCCAGAATAAACGAAACATTGTCATATAGTAGTACAAACACGTAAAAGTGCAAATAAAGGAGCCAAAAGAGTTAAATCGTGTTCTCCAAAACCTAACAATCAACATGCTTCATGTAAATGATATAAAAGGACATGAAAAACTAATCTGGAGGCTGAACTACCATTAGGTACAAATCAATAGTAATTCTCTCCAGCTCTCTTACATGCATTAAGTAAGGACTAGAGATGAGCGAACACTGTTCGGATCAGCCTTTCCGAACAGCAGGCTCCCATAGAAATGAATGGAAGCACCTGGCACGGCGACAGGCCGCCGGCAAAGTGTACGTGCCAGGTGCTTCCATTCATTTCTATGGGAGCGTGCTGTTCGGAACGGCTGATCCGAACAGTGTTCGCTCATCTCTAGTAAGGACACTTAAAGTGAACCTGTCATATATAAATGCAGTTCAGTCTGTAGGCATCATGTTATAGAGTAGGAGGAGCTCAGCAGATTGTTGCATAAACTACTTTTTTGTTAAAGATTCAGTTCAAAGTTCTATTTCATTCATTTAGGTCTCTGCTCTGAGTGTAGTTGTCAAGTGGGCGGTTCTATCAGGAGTGTGCAAAGATAGTTGTCAATTACCAAGCAGATCCGCCCTCCTGATAACTGAAAGCAGAGATTTAAATGCTCAAAAAAAACAACTTGTACTGAAGGTTTTCCCACAAACTATCCAGTATATCATTCTGCTCGGCTTCCCCTGCTGTATAACAGACTGCCTGCAGATAACACTGCATTTTAACCTAACAGGTTTAGGCAGATTGAGTTATAGACATTCCCTCTATATACAGTAGGTCACATCCATGAGTTTGAATAAAATATTTTTTTTCTCTTTAAAATCTAAAGTAAAAATAATGTTGTAGAGAGAAGTTTTCCATTAATATACCGTATATACTCAAGTATAAGCCGAATTTTTCAGCACAGTTTTTGTGCTGAAAAAGCCCCCCTCGGCTTATACTCGTCAAGCAAGGGGGTTTCTATGACCAGCCGCAATAGTAATGTATAGAATCTCCCATAAAGTAGTGGAAAAAAAAAAAAAAAAAGCTTTAAAAAATAAATAAAAAAAATATAGTAAATAAAAGTTCTAAATCCCTCCTTTCCCTAGAATACATATAAAAGTAGAAAATTACTGTGAAAAACACATACACATTAGGTATCCCCGTGTCTGACAGTGCCGGTCTACTGAATATAGGGGATCTGCAGTGCTCCTGTTCCGTCGGGAAGGGGTTAATAGGAGCACTGCAGATACCCTATAGTCAGCCAGGCTGAATTCCAAGTGGGGGAAAAAAAAAACCCAGTCCTCAAGCTCAGGGAAGGGGCAGACAGACAACCAAAACACCCCCTCCCCTTCCCCAGCACCTACTGCACCCAAAAACTCCCACCATTTTCATTTTTGAAATTTTCCAGTAGCTGCTGCATTTCCCCCCCTCGGCTTATACTCGAGTCAATAAGTTTTCCCAGTTTTTTGTAGTAAAATTAGGGGCCTCTGCTTATATTCGGGTCGGCTTATACTCGAGTATATACGGTATATATTTTTTAATAAAGGGGTTGATCAGTCATTTTTTGGGACCAGGAGCTAGAGATAGAGACAGGGCCAAGGCAGCATCAGAATTGATATATTGAGAGCTCTACTAATAAAACATCCTGGAATATCCAATTACATCCCCTCCATTTACAACATCTGTCGGATTATTCTCTTTATAATAAGTCAGCAAAACTTGTTTCAGTTCCATATGTTTAATATCAACCTGATACCTTTTTTTGGGGAAAAGGTATTTCAGAGAGCAATGAAATCCATAACACAATACTTAACCGCATGTACTAAGATATGCTGGAAGCCACATCATTTTGTTCAGCAAAACGGAAGCATTAAAGCATCTTATAGGTGCGTCGGTGAGTGAACCTGTGTATTACTGAAAATGGCTCTGGTCACCCTGAAATTTGCTTACTATTGCTTGTAAACAAGACTATAGCCAGTAAAACAAATGACCAAAAAAAAAAAAAAAAAAATCAGACACCATAATGAAACACAATGAACAGAGGATCAGTCATGGCTCTTGTGAAAACAGAAGCTGTGATGCCAATGTGATTATGTGAACAGAACATAAACTACAATTGTAAAATCTATTCGCCCTTTTTCCTTTGTTACAGTGAAAACAAGTGTCTGTAAACATTCAGTAGGTTGTTGTGGATCAGAAACTGAATTCTTGATATTAAAGAAAAAACAAAAAACAAACAAATAAACAAACAAATCACAAGTTACTTCAGGTGGGTGCGAGGTTTCAATAAGTAAGGAACATCAAACAGCAACAGGGAGCTCATGTAGTGTTTTACAATTGATCTGCAATATTCTGGAGTAGGGTCACTGCATGGTGCAACCTCCGTGTGGGAGGGAATCTTGTAGCGTTATTGCCACAGATTTGGAGAGGTATGTCATTGTGCCAAAACGTCCACTGGGAGCGCTGTCATAGAGCAAGGCACAAATTCCGGTATCAGGATCAACTTTTAACATGACATCATCTGCGCCAAGAGCTTTCTAAAAACAAGCAAGAAAAAGCCAAAATGTATAAAAGATTCAAGAGAAAATTGATATTATACATAACATGTTCATAACAGGCTATCGATATTGTGAACCTGGAAGAAGTTAACAAAGGGGATTTCAGTATTTCAAGCACTTTAAAACACTATCAAAGGCCATTCAGGCATGCAACCAGGACAGAGAGGGGATGGAGGGATTTATTTATTTTACAAGATCGTCCTTGGATACTGCCATAAGCAAGGCCTGCAGCACTAGCATCCCCCTCCCACCCAAGCAGTGTGACCATTAACTTGTTCTGCATGTCCATCACATATCAAGCAAAGAAATGTAACAGAATCTGTGATTGTGAAATCCAGAAACAAGTAAATGAAATATGGGGATCAATACAAGGTAAATAATAATTTTTTTTTTAAAAAAGGTATAAATACCTGCTCTTGACAGAACAAATCATTAGCGATTTGTACAATCTTCTCCACATGGATGATGCCACCCACACTCTGGATTTCTACATCTGCAAGAATAGTCAAAACCAATATGGCTTCTACAAGGAGCTGGCGATACTCTGGCTGTGGAACACGATTAAGGACGGACTCCACATGGGCAGAAAATTTCAACTCTCCTGGGGTCATCTGTGTGTGGGAAATAACAGATTGAAATAGTTGGTGCTCAAACTCTTCTAGTATCAAGAGGGAAGTAAATGAAAGTATTCTGTCTATAAACAATATTGATTTTATAATATACTTTCCGTATGAATTCCTCCGTTTTCTAGATCTCGGTTTGTCATCCGTCGTTCACTTCCAGTGGATTGAAGTCAGTCCGTGTTCATGTGATGGACACACAGCTGGGATTATGGTGTTGTGACTGTAACAAGCCATGTACCTGTGTGTCTATCACATGAACATGGACTGACGTATCCACTGTAAGTAAACCGTGAATTTCAGCGAGAAGACATATAGAAAACTGTGTAACTTTTCATTATACAAACAATAAAATTTAGACCGGACAACACCTTTAAAGATTTGGAAACCTATTTAAGATTCCTTACCTCACGGGTGCTGGAGGAGGGCAGGACAAAGCCCTCAATAGACAATCCATGGCACTAAACAAAATGAGACATCCAATAAATACTTGTGAACAGATGGATTTATCTTATTTTCTATAGCACTTATAGTTATCTAAATGTTTCACCTTTTGTAAGATTGTCCAGACTTTTTGATAAAAGCCTACGGGGACTCTATTCAGAGCTCCATCCAGACGCCTTCTCCTGAGCCATTGGCCTTGCCGACTGTCATAAGCACTGTCACCATCTGAGATGGTGGATGTGGAGAGGTCCCCTCCAGAAGAAAACAACCCGTCTCCAGTTCTCTGTTTTTGAAGATCAGATCATTAGAATATATCATATTTTTACAAATCCTATTGCCATACAAAGATAGTGGCTTATCACATATGAAATGTCTTCTCACATAAGAAATCTCTTGAGTATACATAGATCGCATAGATGTACTGGCCAAAAGTATCGGGTCACCTACAAATTAAGATTTTTGAGTTTGGCTATAGGAAGTTTTGCTCATTCATCCAGAAGAGCATTTGTGAGGCTAGGCCCCAGTGACGTAACTAGGAATGGCTGGGTCCCAAGGCAAACATTTGACATGGCCCTGCCCGCCCCCTCCCTAATAGCAGTGTTTGTGAGGTTCGCTGGCCCACAGCCTCACTTACCGATGAATAAATAACAGTTTATACAGAATCTTTTTCCACAAGGAGAGGACAAATTTCACAAACTGGCATGTTACAATGGTGACATCTTATTACATTGGCATGGTCAAATTTATTGAATTTTTAATAAGGACTAGAGATGAGTGAGTACTGTTCGGATCAGCCGATCTGAACAGCACACTCGCATAGAAATGAATGGACGTAGCCGGCACGCGGGGGGTTAAGCGGCCGGCCGCCGTCAAAGCGGAAGTACCAGGTGCATCCATTCATTTCTATGGAGCGTGCTATTCGGATCGGCTGATCCGAACAGTACTCGCTCATCTCTAATAAGGACCCATTCATTCACAAATGTATCACATCATATCCATCATCATCATCATCATCATCATCATCATCATCATCATCATCATCATCATCATCATCATCATCATCATCATCATCATCATCATCATCATCATCATCATCATCATCATCATCATCATCATCATATCCATCCTCATTGGAAAAAGACCAAATGAAACACCTGAATTAAAAGATTAAGAGTTATGTCTCAATACCTTTTTTTCCCCATACAGGTTTGGGTCAAAGTCCTTGTTTAAATGCTTCTCAAAAAAATAAAAAAAATAAAATAAAGTGCAGTGTAAACCCAGCCAAACTATATATTCATCATCTCAATGGATAATAAGTAATAATTAGCAAATAAATACAAAATAAAATTATATTTACCAGTGATGCAACAGAAAATAAATCCATATCCTATATAGGAAAACATAAAATAAAATGAATCAGCATTTAATATATACACAATTTCGGAATGAATGCCCGGTTAGTTAATGAAGCAGATATGTAAGTAAGCTTGGATCGCAGCATTAGCCATCTCCAAACTTTGTTCTTAGTCTTCAGCTAGTCTTTGTTCTTAGTAGTAAACAAGGCTCATAGAAAGGAGCAGATTCTGTGTTCCAACTTCCCAATATATACTGTAGAATTCTAATGGATGAGCACATTTTGTTGAGTGCACTTAAGCAATGCTTAGAGGCATTCACTATCCACTCAGTATATAAATGGGAATTAGAGAACTGATTGAACCTAATTTACAAAAAAGGTATAACCTCAAATCACCATCATAAATGAATAAAAAAATAAGCAGAAATGTATCAATTAAAAGGTTCATGCGGGATTACAAATGATTACATGTATTTTTACACAGCTCAGCAAATTAATTCTGTAATCAGTGAAATAATTCGGTGACCCCTGCCATCATGTTATGCCATTGAGACTCCCACCTGCAGAAAGGCAGTTCTTAGATGTAAGAAGCATTTAGTTAGTTGGTCGGTTCTCCCAATACAGGTTCATCTCCAAACGAGACTCTAATGTTACAGGATCGTCTTACTAGACTCAACTCAAGGGCCCGATGGCCCTTGAGGTCCCTTCCAACTCTACCATAAGAAACTAAGAAACTTGAGCAGCAATTAAAAGACTGTTACCCTATTGTCACCCACTATCCTTTCTAGAATACACACGACCACCACCACAGCCCTAACCTCATGTCTATTCCACCACTCTTATTACCTCCTCACTGTAGCTTTTTTTTTTTTTTTTTTTTTTTCTCCTGTGTCAAAATTAAATTATGGGGTCACAAATTTGTTGAATATTTGTGTTGCACTAAAGTTTGCCATAATTTTTATTATATTTACCGTATTTTTCGGACTATAAGACGCACTGGACTATAAGGTTTTAGAGGAGGAAAATAGGGGAAAAAAATTTTGAAGCAATAAATGGTAAAATATTTAATATATGGGAGTTGTAGTTTTGCAACAGCTGCAAGGCCACATTGACAGGTGACCCTGCAGCTGTACGGGGACGCATAGAGTTTTTTTTTTTGCGGGGCCAGATGTACTTTTTAGTTATACCATTTTGGGGAATGTCTATTGCTTAGATTACCTTGTATTGAAAAAAAAAAAAACCCGGTGGTTTAGCACTTGTGATTTTGACGTTCACCGTATAAGAAAACTATTAGTAGACCGGGCATTTTCGGACACAGGGATACCTAATGTGTATGTGTTTGACATATGATTTTCTACTTTTATATATATTCTAGGGAAAGGAGGTGATTTAGAACTTTTATTTATTTCATTTTTTTTATTATATATTTTTAAAGCTTTTTTTTTTTTTTTTTTTTTTAACTACTTTATTCCCCCCCAGGGGGCTTGAACCTGCAGTCACTTGATTGCAAGTCCCATAGAAGCGGTGTATGTATATATTATATATATATATATATATATATATATATATATATATATATATATATATATATATTAGCTGGTACCCGCGACTTCGTCTGCGGTGATTGTAGCAGTGGGTATATACAGGCGCGGGTAAGGTTTTCGTACTGTGTATAAGGTATGGGATATGAAATGTAACTTTGTATCTTGTTTTTGCTAAAATTCAGAGAATATGTGAGACTTTTGTGTTGAAGTTAATTTGTATTTGAGCTGCTATACGGTGTTGTGAGAAACTTTACATAGTGACTTTGGGACAGAAGTATTTGAAGTTAACCCTTTCCCACCGATGGCATTTTTTGATTTTCGTTTTTGACTCCCCTCCTTCTAAACCCCATAACTTTTTTATTTCTCCGCTCCCAGAACCATATGAGGTCTTAATTTTTGCGGGACAAATTTTTCTTCATGATGCCACCATTAATTATTCTATATAATGTACTGGGAAGCAGGGAAAAAATTGAAAATGGGGTGGATTTCAAGAAAAAATGCATTTCTGCGACTTTCTTACGGGCTTTGGTTTTATGGCGTTCACTGTGCAACCAAAATGACATGTCCCCTGTATTCTGTGTTTCGTTACGATTCCGGGGATACCAAATTTATATGGTTTTAGTTACATTTTGACCCCTTAAAAACAAATCCAAAACTGTTAAAACTTTTTTTTTTGAAAAGTCGCCATATTCCGACAGCCGTAACTTTTTTATACGTGCGTGTACGGGGATGTATAGGGCGTCTTTTTTTGCGGGGTCGGGTGTACTTTGTAGTTCTACCATCTTCAGGAAATGTTATTGCTTTGATCACTTTTTATTCAAATTTTTATCAGAATCAAAACAGTGAAAAAACGGCGGTTTGGCACTTTTGACCATTTTTCCCGCTACGGCGTTTACCGAACAGGAAAAATATTTCTATATATTTCTATTTGTAGAGCGGGCGATTTTGGACGCGGGGATACCTAACATGTATGTGTTTCACAGTTTTTAACTACTTTTATATGTGTTCTAGGGAAAGGGGGGTGATTTGAATTTTTAATCCTTTTTTTTTGTTTTTAATATTTTTTTTACTTTTTTTAAACTATTTTTTTTTTGCATTTATTAGACCGCCTAGGGGTATTGACATGGGTGGGCGGTGTCGCGGATTGTCAGAGCGGTGGGGGTTGGCAAACATGGCTGCTCCGGAGCGTTAAAGAGAGCCTCCTGGAGTATCGTTAAGGTGAGGCGCAAAGTGGTAAAGTATATGTATATGTGATTGTGTGGGGTTAGGGGTGAGGCTGTAGAGGGCAATATGAATTTTATGGCTTGCTATGGTCCAAAGTGTGTGAGATTGCAGAGATAGTGATGTGAGTTTGGGGTTTGTGGGGGTCCTGGGAAAAACGTATGTGCGCTATTGTGACGAAAAGTAGCCTATTGCGCAATGAGGTGTATTAACTATGTTTGTGGAAAATTTCAGCCAAATCGGTGGAGCGGGTTTTGCGTGATTGACTAACAAACATCCGAACACACAAACCCACAAACATCCAAACTCACAAACTTTCACATTTATAATATTAATAGGATATATATATATATTTTATATATATATATATATATATATATATATATATATATAGATAGATATATATGTGTTTATATATATATATATATATATATATATATATATATATATATATATATATATATATATATCACACACACACATATATATATATATATATATATATATACACACACACACACACATATATACATATATATACATATATATACATATATATATATACATACATATACATACACATACATATATATACATATATATATACATACATATACATACATATACATACATATATATATACATACATATACATACATATACATACATATATATATACACATACATACATACATACATATATATATATATATATATATATATATATATATATATATATACACACACACACATACACACATACAGTATATACCGTATGTATATATATCATAATTTGTCACAGTAGGACAAATCTAGTTCTTTCTTATGAAACAGAAGTGTAACCAGAATGCTATATCCTTGCTGCACCCCTCATTAAAATGCAGTTTTTACATAAAAAAGCTCAGTGTAGCATCCTTTTTACAGTAATCGGTGCTTTGTCCCTGTGTGATTTCAGTCGTATTCCATCTCTACTCCCAGCTTTATCAGTGCACTTATTCCTTAGTGCAAATAAGCAATGTTTTACACTCTTATATCCCAATATCTCCTTTCTTACAGAAGTCACAGCAGAGCCCCCTTCCCTAGAAAAAAAAAAATAGTGGTATAGCGGTAGTCATGTAAAAAGTGAAGGTTATAGAAAACTCAGCAGAACTAGATGATCTTATATGTATGGGGGCCTCCTGACCTTCCTCTAATGACAGATTTCACAAAAAGAACAGTCAGTCATGTTGGATTTCAATATGCCTGAATCCTGTGTTTCTATGTATGAACAGTCACTGTCAGAGGGGTCTTGCAGTAGCTTATTCCCTTGCCCCCATTAAAATAAAAATGGGCACCTTACCAAACTAAGTATGAATATTTGTGGTGGAGTTTCATGCTATTTCATGTGGTCACAGCTACCTCTTGTGTCACCCCATTTACCTCATAGATTGTAAGCTCTTGCAAACAGGGCCCTCACTCCTATTGTATGAATTGATTTATTACTCTGTAATGTCTCATTTTGTCTGGACTTTAACCCTACTACCGTATTTTCCGGACTATAAGCCGCACATAAAAACCTACGATTTCCTCAGAAATCGTAAGTGCGGCTTATAGTCCGGTGCGGCTTATATATGGATGGAAGCGGCGGCAAAGACTGCGTGCCGCTTCCATACATACATAAAAGGCACCGTAAGGGTGCATTCACACTACCGAACGCCGGCGTGTATCACAGCCGTACACGCCGGCGTTACAGCAGGGCTGCCGGACACTTCCCATTCATTTCTATGGGAGCCGGCATGCGAGCGCTCCCTATAGAAATGAATGGAAAAAAGCAGTCCATTCATTTCTATGGGGAGCGCTCGCATGCCTGCTCCCATAGAAATGAATAGGAAGTGTCCGGCAGCCCTGCAGTCACGCTGAAACAGAACGTGAAACTTACCCAGCGGTGCAGGGCGGGCGGGCGGGCATTCAGGCCTCCTCTGCCTCCGATGTTCCGTCCTTCTCCTCCGGCGCTCGCTGATAATGGCCTGGGCGCATGCGCAATATCATAATGCTTCTACTGCGCATGTGCCCTGGCCATTATCAGCTTGCGAGCGCCGGAGGAGGACGGAACATCGGAGGAAGAGGAGGCCTGAATGCCCGCCCACCCTGCACCGCTCGGTAAGTTTCACATTCTGTTTCAGGCTTTTATTTTAAAACGGGGGGGGGGGGGGGGGGGGGGGGGGGGGGGGGGGTAGTTTAATCTAACGTTTACGGTTGGGCTCTATCAGCATGATTTTGCTGATAGAGCCCCTCCTCGCCTGCCGAGCGCTTCCAATAGAAGCGGCTGGCACGCGGGGGGTTAAGCGGCCGCTGGCAAAGTCTGCCTGCCGCCGCTTTCAATAAGATATAATGCACACCGGACTTCGGCTTATAGTCCGGTGCGCCTTATAGTCCGTAAAATACGGTATTTGTAAAGTGCTGCGGAATATGTTGGCGCTGTATAAATAAAATGTGTTGTTATTTTATGTACATGGCTTCCTTCATGGATTTGCTACAGCTCTGCAGTACGGAGCAGCACAGGACGACATGATACAGCCACCTGTTAGGCCTTAGAGTTACTCTTTTGTAGTTACTACCATCTTTGCAACACTGACGTACATAAGTAAGCCGCCCGCTGGCTCCAAGAAATATGACAAAAGAAAAAAAAAAAAAAAAAGAATATATAGAAGCTAATAACTGTAAAGACAGATTACTCTCTGCAACCTTAAATGAGGATAAAACATTGTTAAGATCATAAGTCACAAATCCTAAACGTGACAAAGAGGAATTTAAAAAAAATACACTTTGACACCCATTCAAACGTGACACCGACCATTGGCAATTACTTGAAGCACCATGGTTGTGGCCCACAATTAAGAACATTAGCCCAAGTGAAGAGCCCATGCAGTGAATGGAGCAGGCATGTGTAAACGTAGCAGTGATACAAGAGCCCATACAAGTTCACCTGGCTATCTGCAGCCAGAGACGGCCTACGTTTATCCAGCTGGAAAAGAAAGAGTTATTTATATATCTTGTTACACCAAGATCATAACCAATCATACGAGCAATGGAAATAAAGGCAGTCAGTAAATGCAGTAGAACATGAAACTGGACAGATTCATCTCAAACACAACCTTAAATGGTAAGGACACCTTTGCAACCTTTTTCGCTTTAAAAGGGTTGTTCAATTGGACCAACCCTTATGTAGGCTGGGCTAGATGTAAAATAAAAAATAAAGAAAAGGAGCGGTAATCTATGCGAGTGTCACAAGTCCCGCTCTAGCAACCGCTGAGGCCACTGACTGGTCTCAGCAGTCGTTTGGGGTGCAGAACTTCTTGCTAGCATACCAATTGTATGAAAGAAGTACACACAGCATAGGCTTGGTTTGTACTGTCTAACAATCTAACAAGACACCAGTAACAAACTGCAGAAAAAACAAAACAAAAAACAAACCGGGGGCGATTCTCAAAGCTTATGAGCCCAATGAAAAAAATCTGTAATGGGGTACATAAGTTCCTTGTGCCATTTAGAATATTGATATATTATGTGGCAGAGGGACCTTTGAGGCCTCCTCAGGGTCCTGTGCCCGGTAGCAACTGCAACTACTACACTCCTGCACAAAACAGTAGACTCTGCAGACATATAAATATAACACGTTCGTCTTATTCTAAGCTCACCATTTTTATTTCACTCTTTAGACGGGTGATTCCAGCTCTCTCACTCTTGGTTGCTCCAACTGCTCCCAATTCATGAATGGAAATAGCTGGACTGGCCATTTTGTCCATAGATCGCACTATAAGAAACAGAACTTAATGATTTGTCTTTTTTACTTTTCTGTATTTATGGCACTTTTTTTTGCTTCTCAACTAATCAAAAAGAACTGTACACAACTGTATGAAAAAAAATTGTTTGCAAAGTTTGTGAATCAAGTAAAAATTACTACCTGTTATATTTTTTCCCTCAAAACCCATTCCACTTTTCAGGACCCATTCCTAGTTTTGGCTTGAAATACCACATTCAAATCAGTCTCTGTCTTTATGACTTGTCACGGTTGTCAATCTGGTTAGATTAGTGAATCAAGTGCAACCAGTATTCTGGTTCTTAGGATTGCTGGAGGTCCCATCAAACTGATCAAAAATGATGTTTTAATGTCTTATGTAAATATATTGTGATGGGAAACCCCTTTCAAGTCACTGGTAACCTACGCAACCGATGCGATGAAATTTCATGTCTCACACTACTGACGTATTTTGGATGTACAGAAATTATATATAGATCTGTCTATATATCACATGCAATAATGACTGACAATGTCTGTAAAGCTGTAATGCAATATGGTACGTTGGTGCTACACAAGTAAGATGATTGACCATGATCATCATCCTGGAAGTGTCAGATGTGAACAGATTGGTGGCCAAGAATGAGCATAACTGCTTCATTCACACAAGGCACATGTGAACCCCATTTTTGTACTTGCTTGATGTACCAGCATTTGAATCCCCTCACATTGGCCTACAGAGATGCCCATAAAGAGTAAAACCGTGTACATACCACTTCTTTCCACACCAAACTCCTTGCCACTGAGGATGTGATGCAAAAGACTCTTCATATCAGATGGACTTAGACTCATGAGGCTTTCTGTGGCTTCTTCCGCTGTACGATAAAGATAGATATATTAATCAATGTATTAACATATCATAGCTAAATAGTTTTTAGAGCTGTAATATATCTGTCTCCCAATCCAGAAATGTTCCTTTAGGCTAAGGCCCCCTGTAGTGCGATGCAGCGGGGGGAAAAAAAAACCCCCACAAAAAACCCCCCAAAACAAAGTATATACTGCAGAAAAAAAAATTGCAGCCAAAAAACGGTGTAGATTTTACAGTAACTTTAAAAATGCCCCATCATAAGCTAGAGCGGATACCAATATTTTCATGTACATTATGCCTACTTTATTCCCACTGTGAAATTTTTTTTGTACCTGAACATTGTAGAGATTGGGAAAGTTCCGTTGCCATCACCTGGATTATAAGTCCAATTCTCAGGCGGAACATCTCAGCGAACAAAGAAGGTTGTGTCCTCATGTACATTGCAAGATACACCATGATTTCCTGTGGTAAAGAATATGATGTAATGTTATTTTAATATAGCTATTGATATTTACATACCATAATACACAAATATTAATATAAAATAAAGTTAGCCATGCCAGTATTAGCTTCTTCTTCACATATATGTTTTGGTAAGCATAATCATTCTTACCTGTGTAAGGATAGATATAGTCATATTTTGTTCACTGGCCTCTTCAATTAAACAAATTAGTTTGTCATATGGGAGTGGCCTAAAATAGAAGATAAATAGTCCATTTAAATACCAGAATACAAAACATATCCAGAGACAACCTCAGTATTTACCTTCAGTAATATACAAGCAAATGTATAATATATAAACGTATGAAAACCTGTTAAAGAGGACCTTTCACCATACCCGGGCACATGCAGTTCTATATACTGCCAGAAAGCTGACAGTGCGCTGAATTCAGCGCACTGTCGCCTTTCCCGATCTGTGCCCGGTGTGAAGAGCTTACGGCCCGGTACCGTAGCTCTTCTATGGTCAGAAGGGCGTTTCTGACCATTAGCCAGGAACGTCCTTCTGCCTCGCGGCGCCAATCGCGCTGTGCTGTGGAGCGGGGAGGAACTCCCCCCTCCCTCTGCTCACACAGCTTGTCCGTAGACTAGCATTATCAGGAGAGGGAGGGGGCGTTCCTCCCGGCTCCACAGCACAGCGCGATTGGCGCCGCGAGGCAGAAGGACATTCCTGGCTAATGGTCAGAAACGCCCTTCTGACTGTAAAGCGCTACGGTACCGGGACCGATAGCGCTTTACACCGGGCACGGATCGGGAAAGCCGACAGTGCGCTGAATTCAGCGCACTGTCAGCTTTCTGGCAGTATATAACACTGCCTGTGCCCAGATATGGTGAAAGGTCCTCTTTAAGGATTAGTCCAAATTTCATGCTTGCGTTTCCACTCTCCCATTCCCTTCCTTACAGACTGACCATAACAGTACTGTTTGCAGCATAACCATTTGTACTGCAGATATTTGAAGAGGTTTTTCAACCTGTGCTCCGGAACATTTTTTTAAATAAAAATCTCATATTTGTGGATAAATGATGAAAGCTGAAAAGGCATTAAATTAAGCTTCTTCTCTGGATCATTTTTTTAATACATCCTTGTAACCTTATTTTGTGGAATTTTTCTTACATTGCCGAGAGTTCCTGAGCTATCAGTGCAATCAGTTTTGGTTTTTGATATGCTATGATAGGTTCTCTACTGTGAAGTGGATGGTCTTGGGCCAGAGTAGACAAGGGGGTGTGATTAAGAGCACTAATCAGAGGTAGGCAGTGTCAGAGCTCAGAAATATATATTAGATATATATATATATATATATATATATATATATATATATATATATATATATATATATATATATATCTCTATCTATCAGCATCTGCCCGCGACATCGTCTGCGGGTTGGTGTTGGCGCTGAGCCGCTTATATTTGGCCAATTGCTGTTGTGGATGATCCACCTGCTCCCGTGGCTCGGCTCTGCTACATCGCTGCATATGTGCAGCATACTCCGTTGTGTGTAGATCTCTGCATATGGAGAGCGTACTCAGCTGTGCTACACCACTGCCTAAGCTCTGCTACATCTGGCCATTTGGATTAGAGGGGTGTTCATATGTCAGTGTCTGAGCAGCTTCTGTGTTGGAAATGGCTGAAAGGATGTTGCAGAAATTTGCCACAGTTCGATCAGCCTGCTCCCACGTCTCGGCTCTGCTGCATATGCGTAGGATACCCAGCTGTATGTACATGTTAGCATATTGAGAGCCTATAGAGGTGTGCTACAGCTGCCTAAACTCTGCTACATCAGGCAATTGTGATTACAGGGGTTTGGTTATGTGACTGTCTGAGCAGCTTCTGTGTTACAAAGGGCTGAACGGATATTGCTGAAATGTGCCAAAGTTCTCCCCCCTCCCCCATCAGAGGCAGAACACCACATTCCCCGTCGTACTCACTGAAATTCTACACCCGATATACTCCTCTTGGCCACACACAGCCTGCATGTTCTGTAGTCTCCTGATCTTCCAAGAGACTCCATTTTCTTCAGCTTTCACACTGTCTAGCTGCATCCTATATAGCTCTGCCCACAAAATAGTATGTAGCTCCGCCCACTGCCTAGCATGATCATATTTGAGAATGGCTCAAGGACCTGTGAAAACGTCATCACAGGTCCTTTAGTGTTGTGTCAGCCTAAATTCCTTCACTACGGTAGTGTAGTGATGTCATTTAAAGGGTTCCTATCTATGTATGTGGCAAATTTTATGCAAGTCCGTTCAGCCGTTTTTGGGTGATTGAGGAACAAACATCCAAACACACAAACATCCAAACTTTCACATTTATAATATATTAGTAGGATATGTATGAGTAAATTCCAATTTAGATTAAGTACTGGCTAAAGAACGTACGCAGTAATGGTCTTTTCCCTAGGCTCAGGAGGTAGCCCCACGGTCAGCTGTTTCTGGTGAGACAGAAGGTCTGTGCAGGCCTATGGAAGACAGAAGAAAACCACAAACAGTGAGAAAGACTGGCCAATCTAACAAGCATAACTAAAATCTAGAACAAAAGAAAAACAAACAAAAGAACACAAGAAAAGTTGAAAGAAGTAGTGTCCATATATTAGATCCATATATATTTGGACACCGGCACAAATTTAGTTTTTTTTTACTTCTTTAGGGTGCATTCACACTATGTTTCCTGAAGCTTATTCTGAACGTAAAACACGTTCAGAATAAGCGGCGTATAAAGAAGCTCCATTCATTTCTATGGGAGCCGGCATACGATCGCTCCCCATAGAAATGAATGGGCTGCTTCTTTCACTGCGAGCAGTCCCATTGAAGTGAATGGGAAGTGCCGGCGTATACGGCAAGCTCTGCTCATGCCGAGCCGTACACGCCGGCACTTCCCATTCACTTCAATGGGACTGCTCGCAGTGAAAGAAGCAGCCCATTCATTTCTATGGGGAGCGATCGTATGCCGGCTCCCATAGAAATGAATGGGAACTGCTTTATACGCCGCTGATTCTGAACGTGTTTTACGTTCAGAATAAGCTTCAGGAAATGTAGTGTGAATGCACCCTTACTGAAACATATTCAAGTTATAAAAAACAATGTATATTCAGCTCACCCCTTAATCATGAACACCTGATCCTGGGCCGCACGGATGTGGATGGACCTTGTTCCACTTGTAAAGCCAGCAAAAAGTAAAGAATATCCAGCGTCATCCAGCATCACAGGTAAGTACACCCAGCGTCAACAATCTCTGTACGCTGGGTGTACTTACCTGTGATGCTTATATTTTTTTAATGCGGAAATAAAAGTTAATTTTTACCTTCTGGAGACGCTGGATATTCTTTACTTTTTGCTATATTCAAGTTATAGTTATATAATGGACACAGACAAAGGCCAGACTTTCAGCTTTTATTTGATTGGTCATTTGATTTGATTAAAACTGATTGGTCGGCGTTTTATAATACAGATGGACAATGACCCCAAACCGTTTATTAAAGAGGACCTTTCACCATTTTGCCCACAGGCAGTTCTATATACTGCCAGAAAGCTGACAGTGCGCTGAGTTCACCACACTGTCGGCTTTCCTGATGTGGGCCCAGTGTGAAGAGCTATCGGTCCCGGTACCGTAGCTCTTCTATGGTCAGAAGGGCGTTTCTGACAGTTAGCCAGAGACGTCCTTCTTCACAGCACAGCCAATCGCGCTGTGCTGTGAGAGCCGGGAGGAACTCCCCCCTTCATCTGCTCGCAGTACTCGTCCATAGACGAGCATGATCAGGGAGGGAGGGGGGCGTTCCTCCCAGCTCTCACAGCACAGCGCGATTGGCTGTGCTGTGAAGAAGGACGTCTCTGGCTGAGTGTCAGAAACGCCCTTCTGACCATAGAAGAGCTACGGTACCGGACCGTAAGCTCTTCACACCGGGCACAGATCGGGAAAGCCGACAGTGTGCTGAATTCAGCGCACTGTCAGCTTTCCGGCAGTATATAGAACTGCCTGTGTGTAAAATGGTGAAAGGTCCTCTATAAAGCAAATAAGTGAAATATTCTTGTATGGCCAAGTCATTCCTTTAATTTGTTATAGACTAAACTCCAGACAGAAAGGCCGCAAACAAACAGCAACTGCAGCAAAGTCCTGGCAGAGCATTAAAAAGGAGGAAAAACAGCAGTGTCTGGTGAGGTCCGTGAGTTCAAGACTTCAGGCAGTCAGTGTCAACAACGGGTGAACCACCAAGTATTAGAACTTAACATTTTATTTACAATTATTAATTTGTCTAATTACTTTTGCGCCTCTGAAATGAAAGGATTGTGTTTATCTATAGGCTTTAGTTCCTCACATCTTTACACAATCATTTTGTTCAACCCACTGAATTAAAGTTGAAAGTCTGAATTTCAGCATTGTGGTAATTTACAGAACCAAAATTAGAAAAATGTCTGTCCAAATATTTATGGACCTACCTGTAAATGATTGATGTGTTGTATTCATTAGTAAGGGTGTCTAAATGCACCGTGTACATTAAGGAGACTGTACACTTTTGCAGTATTTTTTTTATTCAGCTTTGCAAATAAATTAAACATTTCTAACACTTTTGCATATTTTTGCACAAGCTTTTTGCACAAGCAGTATGATAAACTGCAAAGAAATCCTATATGTAGCCTGATCCTGCAGTTATGTATTACTTCCCTTTTTCTGGCCCCTGCTATTTTGTTCTATGATGTTGTAATATTCATGTACAGCAGGTTTTAAATCCCTGAGCTGCATTTTTCTTAAGTTTTCAAGGTGGAGAGGAGAGGGGACGGGCAAGAGAAGATAGAAGACGAGCAACTTTCCAAGGACACACACAGGTTTGATCTGCTATTTCAAGTGTAGGCGTAACCGAGTAAGGGAGCCTTCACACGGAGTAAACGCGCATGTATTTTTGCAAAATACATGTGTAAAAATAAGACTCCCATTGACTTCCATGACATTTTACAGGCATATTTTTACACATGTAAAAAATATCATGGAAGTCAATGGGAGTCTTATTTTTACACGTGTATTTTGCAAAAATACACACGCGTTTACTCCGTGTGAAGTCTCCCTTAGGGTCTTCTGACAAATCTAAAACTGAGATTATATTACTGTAAGTTCTCAGGACAGTGAGAATCAAGGATTATTTATTTATTATGCTTACTTATATAGCGCCATCATATTCCGCAGCGCTTTACAGACATTGACAGTCACTGTCCCATATAGGGCTCACAATCTACATTCCCTGTCAGTATGTCTTTGGTGTGTGGGAGGAAACCGGAGTACCCAGAGAAAACCCACGCAAACACAGGGAGAACATACAAACTCCTTGCAGATGTTGTCCTTGGTGGGATTTGAACCCAGGACTCCAGCGCTGCTAGAATGCCACATATCACTGATAAGTGATTAAATAAAAAAGGATAGAAAACAAATAAGCAAGTACAAATAAAGAAATAAAAAGACAAAACAAGAACATAAGCACACTTGAACCCTAACCAAAAAAACAAAAACATAAGCACATTTAGAAGCCTAAAGGACACCCCAAAGTATATAGGCAAATCTCATATGATAGGAACCAAGCAGACGTCTGGAATTAATGGGTTGGTGGCATAGCATAACCCAATGTTTTATAGTGTTCCATTGAACCTCATTCTTCATGTATAGAACTTTCCAGAACCCTGTTGATCACTGGTTTGGAATCGGGCCTTACATTTTTTTAACTGACAGTACCAAGCACAGCTAACATGAGAGCTAGACTGAAGTGGAGAAACATCAAGAAATAGTTTGAACCTTTTACAATACAATGATTTTCCAAAACAAAGCGGACATACATTTTAAGTTGTCATCAGTCAAGACCATGTGGTAGCCTGGAACTGAGCAGCAAGTAAGATTTTCAGTACTCACTGCTGTTAAGACTCCCCACTCCTCCTGTGCACCGGTGTCAGTCTAATGTGGACACCAGGACCAGAGAAGGAGCAAGAAGTCCCAAGAGTGGAGAGTACATTAAAATAGATTACTCCGTGGACCCTGTACCGTGTAGGGCCGAGCCAGTGAGGACGTTATACTGTGCGGGGTCACGAAGAAGAACATAAACACACTATATTGCTTAATGACTAGAGATGAGCGAGTACTATTCGGATCAGCCGATCCAAACAGCACGCACGCACTGAAATGAATGGAAGCACCTGGTACTGCCGGCCGGCCGCTTAACCCCCCGCCGTGCTGTTCGGATCGGCTGATCCGAACAGTACTCGCTCGTCTCTATTAATGACTTCAAATCCCTTCAGAAAATTCTGCATAAGACCTTGTTTGCGAGGAAAGTAGTTTCTGGCTCCCTAGTTGCTCAATTTCTTTCTGGTACAGTCAACTGATCAGAATATCATATCATATATGTGTAAGCACTACTGTATAACTCGTTCGTGGTTACAGATGTGGCCAGGGAAGAGTTAAACCAAGCAAGACCTTTGTAGCATGTAGGACTGTTTCTGTTCTAGAGGGTATGCTTCAAACAGCACAGCATTGTGTACATAAATTAAATAATGGCATACTCTTCAATACCAATTCATCGCTCCCATTCTGACGCAAACTGGTCACCCCCTTCCACTCCCATTGCAATGCTGCCTGGCCTCCAGCACTGCTATTCTTAAAGCAGTCATTTATTGCCAGAGGCTCCCAAGAAGTCATTGTTCTACTGATAACTTGTTACAGTATTGTAAGAGGTACATTTGATTCAAGCAGTCTTTAGAGTGCAAGATTGCAAAGAAAAGTAACACTTGCAGAGTCATTCCAGACATACCTCATCCAGAGCTTCCACTTTCTTCTTCAGGATGCCTGAAATACAACGTATCAATGCCCACTGCCGTGTAGAGCCAACTTTTCCATACAGTTCTACCAGAAGATCTTTTACAGTCACACCAGGTTGTCCATATATCTGTGTGTCCCAATCCAATCCTCTGTCAGGATTAAAAGTAAAACACAATTAGAACTTTGAGAAGTATACAGAGAGTATCTTACAAAAATTTGAGAATATATAAACTCACTTCATGGTATATAAAATATACAGGATGTTTGCTTGCTCCTGGACGCTTTCAGTATCCCGCAAGATATCCACCAAAGCAGCAAAATCTGTCTGCCCTGATGAATCCTGAGGAAGACACATCTCTGCATAGCTGGCCGGCATCTTAAAATTGAAACAATGCATACAAAAGATGCTTAAAAGAAACCATGACTTAACAGCAACAGGGAAGACGGTACTTTAATAAAATATATACCGGACATATTGGCAGCAATACAGCTAGGGACCATAAAAGAAAATGTTGGGCCAAATTTACTGATACAAAAATGCACCAGATTTATCATCCAGCCACGGTGATAAATCTGGGACATTTTGAGACGGCCGGTGTAGTCTAAACTTACACCACATATATTAGTTGGCTTTCTTTGGGTTAGAATTTTTAAGCAAACTTTGGGCATCATTTTTTGCATTTAAAGCATAACTGAACATAATTTTATATTTTATGGATTATAAGCTGTAATACGCTTCATTGAAGTAAACTACCTATTTGCTTTAATTTGTTCAATAGAAGTCTACAGAGAGGGAAGAGTTGGAGGGAGAACTACAGGGCCGCGGACTGGAGCTCCCAGGGCCGCGGACTGGAGCCCCCAGGGCCGCGGACTGGAGCCCCCAGGGCCGCGGACTGGAGCCCCCAGGGCCGCGGACTGGAGCCCCCAGGGCCGCGGACTGGAGCCCCCAGGGCCGCGGACTGGAGCCCCCAGGGCCGCGGACTGCAGCCCACACGGCCGCGGACTGCAGCCCACACGGCCGCGGACTGCAGCCCACACGGCCGCGGACTGCAGCCCACACGGCCGCGGACTGCAGCCCACACGGCCGCGGACTGCAGCCCACACGGCCGCGGACTGCAGCCCACACGGCCGCGGACTGCAGCCCACACGGCCGCGGACTGCAGCCCACACGGCCGCGGACTGCAGCCCACACGGCCGCGGACTGCAGCCCACACGGCCGCGGACTGCAGCCCACACGGCCGCGGACTGCAGCCCACACGGCCGCGGACTGCAGCCCACACGGCCGCGGACTGCAGCCCACACGGCCGCGGACTGCAGCCCACACGGCCGCGGACTGCAGCCCACACGGCCGCGGACTGCAGCCCACACGGCCGCGGACTGCAGCCCACACGGCCGCGGACTGCAGCCCACACGGCCGCGGACTGCAGCCCACACGGCCGCGGACTGCAGCCCACACGGCCGCGGACTGCAGCCCACACGGCCGCGGACTGCAGCCCACACGGCCGCGGACTGCAGCCCACACGGCCGCGGACTGCAGCCCACACGGCCGCGGACTGCAGCCCACACGGCCGCGGACTGCAGCCCACACGGCCGCGGACTGCAGCCCACACGGCCGCGGACTGCAGCCCACACGGCCGCGGACTGCAGCCCACACGGCCGCGGACTGCAGCCCACACGGCCGCGGACTGCAGCCCACACGGCCGCGGACTGCAGCCCACACGGCCGCGGACTGCAGCCCACACGGCCGCGGACTGCAGCCCACACGGCCGCGGACTGCAGCCCACACGGCCGCGGACTGCAGCCCACACGGCCGCGGACTGCAGCCCACACGGCCGCGGACTGCAGCCCACACGGCCGCGGACTGCAGCCCACACGGCCGCGGACTGCAGCCCACACGGCCGCGGACTGCAGCCCACGCGGCCGCGGACTGCAGCCCACGCGGCCGCGGACTGCAGCCCACGCGGCCGCGGACTGCAGCCCACGCGGCCGCGGACTGCAGCCCACGCGGCCGCGGACTGCAGCCCACACGGCCGCGGACTGCAGCCCACACGGCCGCGGACTGCAGCCCACACGGCCGCGGACTGCAGCCCACACGGCCGCGGACTGCAGCCCACACGGCCGTGGACTGATTTTTATCTACTGGAATTAACAATGAATGACAGCAAGAAAAATCTCTAGAAAGATTCGAATTGAAACAGAGTAGATAACATTTCTTTCTCAATATGTGTCTGAAACTGGACAACCACTTCAATATTAAAATTACTACATTTACATGTATTTTTATACAAAACTAAAGCTTAAGCTTGTCCTTCCTAGTGTAAAAGACAACTACCTTGCTTGTTTTCTGATTTTGGGACTCAGCATTCAGCAGATCAAATGAGGGCTGTGTAGCTTGAAATAACTTGGTAGGCAGGTACATCTGTACATCTAGAAGTTATTGGATAAGAGGGACATCAAAAAATTACTGAACTATTTCAATGTGAGAGATTTATGAAAACTGGCATGGATTCATATTATATCATTGATTCGTTCCTAAAGATCAGACGCACCCTCTGCTATAGCCCCTCTGCTAGTCAGACCCCCACTGATACCAATGATCCAGTCTAAAGAGGTTGTGCCCAGCTTGCAATTATGGTCCACTGCTCAAAGACATCCAGCATGCACCAGTCCCAAGCTTTCACCCCTCACACAAATGATCGCTGCCCATGGACATATTCTCTATGGATAAGTGATTGTACATTCTCTGCTATCACACACTCCCAGTACATCTCCAAACTCGGTCTCTCCCTGCAGTGAGACTCTGCATTCGCGCCACTCTCTTTGTAGACACCACACCGAGGGCTTAAGGAAGGGCTGGGCGATTACGACCCAATTTAAAATCATGTTTAATAAATAAAATAGAAAAACCTAGGAAACTTGGAAAATATTTCCAGTAAAAAGCATTCAACATTTCGCATAAGTAAACATTTCTATACAAATGTTCTCAATAAAAGATAAATATGACAAAATGAAATCTTACTTTGAACATTCAGACTTTTAGCTTTTGTGCGAAGTGATATAAGATCTCTAGTGCTATGAATTGCAGCACGAAATCGTTGCAATCCTCCTCTTTGTGTTGGCCGAGGTGCACTGGTGCCCAGGAGATGGCTTAGGTACTGAGCTACTTCATCCTCTGAGTCTTCTATAATGGGCAGAGAAGCACAAGTGAAAAATTGCAAATATCAGCAAGTAGAAAAAACAAGATTAGCAAGGAGTAGTAGTTTAATAAATGTCAGTGACCGAGCTAAAGCAGGTGACCGTGCCAAAAAGTACCAAGCTGTGTTAATGCCATGCAATGCACTCCAGCCAGTTACATGTTTGAGCTAATGACATTAGAAATTCTAATTTCTCTAAAACAAGATTTTCAGTTTATTGCCTTACTAACCACTCCATTTTCTAAATAATGAAACTCATCTTTCTTGAAAAAAAAACAAGGCTCTGAACAACAATATCACAATCAGCATATCTCCAAGAGAGTATTTAGTGTACATAATAATCTCTTTCGACCACATTCGACCAAATCATTCGCTGAATGCACAAATGTAGTTGCAGTCTCACAATATTAATGAAGCAATGCCATTGCTAGTCTTATGCTCCATCCACATAAACAAATCGGGCCAAGCACTAATACAGGGCTGTAAGTGGTCACACATGCAGGATTATAGCGGTTCTGTGTGCAGTAAAGCTCAAGCACACTGCAAACATGTAGTCCAACTCTAATCCACTTTTGGATAGAAAACGAATATTGTGGCACTCGTTGATCATAAGATATATTCCTAGTAAGCATCCATAACAGGATCACCCATGGCAAAGTGCGTGTAGTGTAAAATGGCTGCAATCTGATATTCTCGATGCTTACATATAAAGAAGTTCTGATCGGGGAGCGCCGTGCCATTCTTTTCTTACCAAACAGTGGATGCTAGTGTTGTGTGGTATTGAAGCTGTAGCCTGAAAATCATGGGGATAATGCAACTCAAGTTTACTACTACAGCTTATGAACTTTTGGTAGAATTTGTACAGAATTTACAGTGTTGTATATTGTGTATAATCTGAATAAAGGTCTGTTGTGTACTTTCAATCCACAATAATGTTATGTCTGTTTTAGTTGATAAACACTCGATGTCCTTTTGTCATCCTTTGCCGTCACCGGCATTATTACACTCTTTGTTATCGTAAGTGGCAGAAGCTTAGTAAGATATACAGCTTCTCCTGTTAGAAGGTGAAATATTACAGTTAAATAAAGCTCGAGTAAGACAAATATTAAAGTCAATACGGAAAATAATCTTCAATTTTTTTGTCAATTGTTAGATTTCTTACCCTATGGATTAGAATACCATCCATTCCTTGATCAGTTTATCAATCAACCCTCCTTTTATCTAGTCTTTGTCCTATTTATTGCTCTCCACCTCTCTTACCATCATCGGCTGGTGGAGCCACATGCAGGGGAGTTTCCAGCTCCTGCACGATGATTGACTGGCCCCCGAGGCAGACACTCCCCCCGGTGCACAGCTTACCCTCCACACCAGGGTCCATGAAGCTTAGATGTTTGCAGCATGATGTAGTAAGAAAGTCTGACAAGCGTCCAGTCTGAATTCTGTATTCAACAATTGGAATAAAGGGAGAAATTAACCTCCACAGATGAACAAATACTGCAGTTTTATATACACACTGCCATTGGGATCTTACGGCTGCTAGAATAAACACAGAAGGACTGTATCTAAGCCAAACAGAAAGATCTGTCATACCTGGCTCCACCAAAGTATCCATCCTGGAGTTTCCGTAGAGTAGCAAGTACCGCTGGATCCAGATCTGTGCCTGACGCGTCTAAGATGATCATGGGGTGAAAAAAAAAAAGGTGATTAAATTGGAAAAGTGGAGGCACCAACAGGAATGTGGTAACAATGTAAGATAAACATATAAGCAATATTACCAAGCATGGTCTGTGAAATTGGAAAAGTGATGGTTGGTCTTCCAGTCATTCTCCAGCGACTACACAGGTAGGACAAGTCCGTGCGCAACATCTCCACTATCATCCGGTTATCCAGAGCGAGGTAAAACTGCTGCTGATCTATGAACTATATTAGAACAGAACCAAGTCAATTTCTGCATCACAATAAGTGGTCTTTGTATAAGGGAGGAAAACAGGTCACATTCATGATTCTTATTACACTTACAAATATATTATTCAGGGATCTGCAGCAATAGAATATAAATACTTACATAAAATATAAGGGAATGCAGAAAATTAATTTAAAGAAGATCTGCCATTTCTATTGACTTGTCTGTTTTATTAGATACTTCTATTTTCCAGAAGAATAACAATTCTGAAGCACTGTACCATCTCAGAAATACAGAAAAAAAAAAAAAAATCTTCATAATCCAAAAATCATATTAAACTTCATTACACTGAACGGTGATGTGTATAACCTAATCTAGAAAGTCATATGACCTTCCTTTACTTTCAGTTTAAGACCAAAAATGCTCTCGGGGGAGGAGGGGCTAAGTGCACGGGAGCGAGCCTGTGTCTGTAGCTGTTCCTGTGTCTGCACCACACAAGTGACCTAGGCTTCCTGCTCTCAGATAAAGAAGGGGGGAAATGAGTGCTGCTTTCTTATATAAAACAGTCTAAATCCTAGTGGGACCTGGTCCCTCTGCTCATTAGGATTTAGCTTTCTTATATAGAGCAGGTTAAAAGCTAGTGGGCAGAAGGACCTGGTCCCTTAGCCCACTAGGATTTAGCCGACTCTATATAGAACAAGCTAAATCCAAGTGTTATAGGACCTTTGATGACATCACAGGCCCTTCAGTCATCCCATAATATCACTCTATGCAGTGGGTGGAGCTATACACTAATTTGGGGGAAGAGCTAAACTGGAGGTAGTCAGACAATATGGCTTTGCATATGAAACCCTGCCCAATTGACGTTGAAAACCAGGAAGAAAGAAGTCTTTGCAGCAGCGAAGACTGGTGAGCAAGGGACATGGGAATACCCCTTTAATAAGACTTTGGATTAGGACGTATTTGTACTGTGTAAAACAAAAATTAAAAGGGGTTGGCCAGGTTTTATTTTATTTGAGTATTTGTAAGGGGGGGGGGGCGATAGTATGGCTCTGCGCAGATAGGTGTTCAGGTATATGTCCAATCCCAGTACTTTGCAAAGCTTGGAAGCCAGAAATGTATGGTATAATTGAGCTGCATTATTGCTTGCTGTCCTGGCATTTCTCCCATCCCTCTCTATCCACAATTCACACTACCCAGATCAGTCCCTCTCTTCTTCCATTTCCTATGTACAGTTCTCACACTTTTCACTCTCTTTAAAGGGGCTCTATCTTTGGGAAAAGTCATTTTTAGTTAATGACTTTAGAAATTGCTATTCCACATCTACCTTTTGTATGTGAATTACCTCAGTAATTTCTGAATAAGTCCATTTTTATTCATATGCTAATTAGCCTTCTCCGTGCACCCTCTCTGCTATTTGTCTTCTGTATGTGTGAGAGCAGAGAGGCTGCTGCTGCCTCATCTCCCTGCTCTCACACACACATAGTATGTATAACGTATACATTATTGGTCATGTAGTTTCACGCATCATACACTTGGTTTTATTATATTGTTCCCTTTGTACCTTCAGCAACATATCTATTGCTGTGAGCTTGGGTCAATTTTGCAATTGTATATTATGTTTTTTTTTTCTTTCAATAAAGCGAGGTCAGCAAGAAACAAAACAACAACATAACTGTGTTACATATAATAAACACACTTATAAGCCATATATTCTTAGTAGAACAGAACAAAACATTACAGCTACAGACAAATGATACTCTCTGCTTAAAGTGTATACCTGTGGCGTGAAAGCAAAAATGTTCTGGCGTATGGTGTACAGTTTGGAGGTACCAAGAACACCCATATTCCTGTAGGGTCTTCCAGTCAGTTTCATCTTTTTGTTGCGCCCTGCATACAAATAAAGAAGTACAAACAAAATAAAAGTTCATGAAACAGACCCCAAAAACTAAATGCTGCTATAGAACAGAGAGAACAAATATTGAGAGTGAAAAAAACTAGAAGCTTTCTGGTAACATCCTACGCTTTACAGAAGAAAACAAGTAACACTAAGGGGCTGTTTACATCACATTGTGACCAGCCATTTAACAAATCTTCCATAGACTGATGACAACGGAAGCAAATGGATGGGCGTACATTTAGGCAGAGTCCAAAAAACAGAACCAGAAGCATGGTAGGGTAAAAAAAAAAATAAAAAATAAAAATATGTGAGATAATCAAAGTTCTCCATGCCTGCAAGACCCATCGAATTGTGATACGTCCCAATACTTTTCTTCACATAATGTACGTATATTGTAAGAGTTACACAATCCAATTAACAAACACTGGTCGAAAAAAAAAAAACAAAAAAAAAAACAAAACACGTGTATACATAAATTCACTCACCCAGACGGGCATAGATATGACTCAGAATCCTAGCTGGTTGCACTCTGATTGGGTTCACTGCAGCCACCGTTTCCACCACAATACCATGTTTCTCAAGGAGTGCACGGATTTCTTCAGTCTCTGCTAGTATGCAAACTGTAGATACATTGAATCAAGTTGTTTAAGCATATTTTCTATCAGTTTTTGTAGAAGGCTAACAATTCTGGCTATTAAATTTATTTTTAGATATTTTATTGACATGTAATAAGGGCAACTGAAGAAGGGCCGTGGTCAACATTCGGTTCAAGTTTACAAGGTGCTTTTTCGCTAAAGAACTGTACATGTTTTTTAATTACATTAATGAGTGTCACGTTACTATGTATCTCACCGGCATGATAAGACACGGGACATCACAGGGTTTCAGTTTAATGATTAATATACAGGTGAAATGTATAGTAACAAGTGCTATGAATGACTGCAATGATCTCGTGCGCAGCTCTTCTATGCACAGCCTGCAGTGATATCCAGCTGAAATTAGAGTGTCACTCACTGAGAGCTCATTCACACAGCGGTGCCGTGCAAAAGTACAGGTGGCCAGGAACTGGATGTACCTAAAGCCACATCTGAGTACATCAGACGCCCCCCTAGGCTACCAAATTCGTACTTTTTTAATATGGTTTTCTTACTACACAACAGTTTTGTAACCAGTTGCCCTGATTCTATATAGTAAACATAAATGTATGTGCAGACAACACTACCACCTGAAAGGTCTAGGGTTGTTTGACAGCATCCATAGGACAAAATAGGTACTCAATTACTGTAAGCTGGATCAAAGGTAAACTTATTTTAAAGGTTTGATGAGGTAGTACACATAGTGCATCACTAATATGGCCACTTGTTTCCTTAAAGTCAGTGGCAGTCTCAGGATTCATTGCAGTCCCTTTTTCCATTCTCCTGGTCCTACAATGGACTAGAACATTGGACACGGCAGCATGGATATGAACATGGCTTTAATGTTCCTCCCACTAAACCACCCTTAACCCCTTTTGTTAACAGAGTAAGAGACAAACGAAAACACATTCATCACGTATACCAAATATCTTTACATCATCCAACTAACCTTGAACAACCACATCTGGCTTGGGGACAGTAGAAAACCTTCTGTTGAGGGGATCAATTTCTCCAGGTGCCAAGAAACCCTGCATAAAGGGAGTTTGAGGTATATAAGAGTATGGAGAATACACTAAAGGAAACAACCTTTTTTTTTTTTTGTTGGTGCAAATTTTGCTGTGTTTTTTTTGGAGACGTCAGGAGTGGCTGCAAAAGGAATGGAAAATATAAAAAGGAAGCACTTTAAGGCTTCCCTTCTGTTAAATCCACTGCTGACATTGGCACGAACCACCACATCAACAAAAAAACACTGCGTTTCCACAACATGGGGCCTTAAGCATTCTTTCAGCGAAAAGTCTTATTAGAAACATTGCTGCTATACTAAGAATATGCAACACACTGAAGCAACTAAAGACCAAAAAATAATCTAAAAGAACATGAAGACAAAAAATAATAATAAATAATCACAAAACACTCCATCACCTTTCTCCCTTCATTACCTTATTTCCCTTATTCCTAAATTGTTTCATATTACAGTTAAAACTGAGAAATAAAGTAATCTCCTCTCCCTTTCTCAGGTTGGTCATGTCTACCCTTCTTCCTTCCAATAGTCCTCTGTCCGGCTGTAAGATATCTGGCTAGAGCAGGAGCCTTGAAAGATTTTTCATGCGTACCTAACATTTCCAACAACTGTGAACCTGCACTGACATCCACTTCTGTCCCTACTTCATTCTTGGCATTGTTTCTCTTTGGAGTGCGGGTGTACAGGCGTTATGAATACTGGGAAACAGAGTCAGAAGGAAAGGGTGGGAGATGGCTACTTCGAACAGTTATATCTTGGCCATTGTCTATTCCTTCCAAGATCTCACCAGTTAAAAACACAGTCACAGTCGGGGTCTTCGCTGTTAGTCAGGGAGGGAGGGGGGCCCCATATTGAAAAGTTCCCCACGGGGGGCCCTGCCATTCCTAGTTATGCCACTGCCCCGGGACTCTGATTCTCTGCATTATTACAGCACAGCATAAAGGACAGAAGTCTATTTCAGCACAGGATTTCACAGAAAGGAGGTAAAAATCTAAAATGTATTAAGGTCATAAACACTGCTAGAAAACCCAAAAAGTTTTTGAAAGTTTAGGTACACTTTAAGCCCTGCCCTCTCACTTGACCTCCAGTCAAAGCAGTTGGAGACCCTTGTATCACTGTTATTTACATGTAGTGAACTTGAACTCTTCAGACCCCAGAGTATAATAAGTGAAGCTCCAGGAGAGGTGATGAAACATAAAAAAAAAAAAAAAAAAAAAAAAAATTCTACTCACCTTCCGTGCACACCACAGTGGCTCTTTTCTTTTTGGTGCTTCTGCCTGAAGTAAGAGACTGCTGACAGGACCTTAGGGGGTCACGTCGGCATCATTACGCAAAATGACACCAGATGTGACCCAAACAGCGATCTCTTACTTAAGGCAGAAGCGCCGAAGAGAACAGAGCCACTGTGGTGTGCAGGGAAGGCGAGTAATATTTTATGTTTCATCGCCTCTCCTGGGGATCTGCTTATTATACTCTTGGGTCTGAAGAGACCCCACAGTATAATAATAGCAAATGAGTGCTGAAAATGGAATATTATAAAATTTGGAATATTATACTGTGTGCAGGGACAGAATACCATGTGACGTGGACGCTATGGGACATACAGTAATACCATGTGACGTGGACGCTATGGGACATACAGTAATACCATGTGAATGGGCCGTTATGGGACGTAGTACCGCGTGCAGGTGCTGCTATGAGAAATAAAACTGTGTGCAGGAGCTGCTACGGTTATGGGACATAATACTGTGTGCAGGAATCTCTATTGAACATAATACCGTGTGCAACATTATTCTGTATAACAGTGTGTTTTTGTACAAAAAAAAAAAAAAAAAAAGCAGTTTTTTTTTTTTAAATGCAAAGATGCATCATGTGAATGCAGTTTTACTTCGAAGTAAAAGTTCCAGTTTTCCAGTTCCAGGAAATAGCAGTAAACACATGTCCTAAAGCATCTGGTGGCAGCACTTCTGTGTTATCATTTGTGGTATATGACTTTAGGGGTCGTAAAACTTACAATTATTGACCGGCACTTCGAACAAAAAAGCTTGCCTACCCCTGCCCTAACAGATCAGCAGAACATGGGACCTTTGTCCTAGCAACAAGGCTCCATTCATTTCAACGGAAGCGCCTGATGTAGCCGAAGTGCAGCATTATCTCCGATGTCCCCATTGTGAGTAATAGAGTGGTGCGTAGGCGGTTTTTCTGTCAAACAGGGTTGTGGAGTTGGAGTCAGAGTTAGTAGCTTAGCCTCCGCAGCCCTGCTGTCAAAGATATGTGGGCTTATTTTTTGTAGGACAATTTATATAACCAAAACATAGCCTATATCAGGGGTAGGGAACCTTCGGCTCTCCAGCTGTTGCAAAACTACAACTCCCAGCATGCATACTGGCTCTGCTGTTCTTGGAACTCCCATGGAAGTGAATGGAGCATGTTAGGAGTTGTAGTTTCACAGCAGCTGGAGAGCCGAAGGTTCCCTACCCCTGGCCTATATGTATGTACAGTATGGTATTCTTTATATTTTTATTTGGGTAGAAAGAGAAGGGGGGGAAACCGTACTGCCACTATTTTTTTTCTCTTTAAAAAGTGTTCAGCTTGGGCACAGTCAGTACATTCCATCAATATTAGATTTTTATAGCGTTTTTATGTTTGTTTTAATGTTTCACTACTGCATTCAAATACACCTAAAAGACATAGTCCATCTCTGGAGCGGTTTGGGGGCTTGTTTTGTTGTAGAATAACTTGCAGTTTTCATTGGTGCCAATACAGTACATACAACTTTTAGATTTTTTATTATTTTATTTTTTTAACTGCACTTTTTGGAACGTGAACAAAAACACAACAACTTTTATCTGTACCTGGCTATAGTAATTATGTATAGCTTTTATATTTTCTAACGAAAATAAAAGACTTATTTATGCGACAGGTGTTTATTTTTCCCCTTTTATTGTTCCAAACACATGCTGCATTAGGATCTGCCATTGACACTCTGAGATCTCGGGTGCTGATAAGGTGTAGGAGAGGAAGCCCCTAACACTTCAGACAGCATTGACAATGGCTTCTAATGGGTTAGTCATCCAGGATCAGCGTTATCTCTAATCCTGTGTATTAGAATGAGGCTTCCACTTTATAATACACTACACCGCAAGTAGTGGCACAAGTACAGCCTCACTGCCATTGCCATCACTGCATTGTAAAAATATGATGGTTAGTGTAGTGCAACATAATATTACGACACAAAGCAGGAAAGAGTTAAATATCTACAGTAGTAGCAAAGAACAGGATTATGGTAATCCCATATCTTGAAATAACTCCATCACATTTCGTGTTTGCAAATATTATACGGTATTCCAAGTGCAACACTTTTTTTTCAGCTACAATATTTAGGAGTATTGTATTTATGTTTCACATCCAAGGGCGTAACTTGAGGGGGTGCAGATGCACTGGGACCTAGGAGCCTTAAAGAGCCCATAAGCCCCGGCATCAGTATTGAGATTGCAGCTTCCATCTGGCCCATAAACCAAGGAAACCCACAGATTCCCCTAACCACAGTAAGGTGGATTAAACTCCTTATCACCCGTAACCATCACTATCAAGAATTCGCTGTAGGGGGATGAGGTAGGTGGCCCTGGACAAAAGATTGCACCGGGACCCACAAGACTTTAGTTACACCACTGTTCACATCCCTTTTTAAAATGGAGGTTTCCTATAACTTAGGGGTAGGCATATAAACACAGTAAACTCACCTCAGACATTAGACAGCCTAGAATATAAAGAGATTGTCCCCACATATGTGGAAGCTTTCCCATGGGTATGCGGTCCACTGTGTGCGGATTTTGATACTCTTCTTCAACCTTTAAAGGCAAAGTATAAATCAGCTTCATAATTAAACCTCTAGCATTTATAACTATTACACCGCCTCTATACAAGATGCTTTACCATGTTTTCAGGCACGCTGTATAATTCTGGAACTAGGGGTACACCATGCTGTCCCTTGATAAGAACACTTTCAAGTGCCTCTCTATATTCCTGCACCTGATATGAAGCACAAAAAGTGGTGAGGCTACACATCAATCTGAAATATATACTGCATTACAGTACATTGTGTATACTAGCTGCTATGCCTCACCTGCTCCACATTACCAATAAAAATCCCATCAAGGATTAAATAGGTCCAGAAGAGCGGCCACTCACACTCAATGTTTTCAAACAGCTTAAGCTCTGCTGGTTCATAGTATAACCTGGATGGATCCTGAGGGGGAAAAAAAAAGGGAGTATAGCATGGTTTATAGGAAATCCCTACAATAATAAAAAGCAATTTCTAGGATCATAAAGAGGTTATTCTAGCTATTTTAAAAGGAATTCTATTGCACAATGATTGTACGATGCATTGTAGTGTGAATTTCTAGGAGTGGTTTAACTGGCATATAAATAGGTCTTAAGACCATGTTACATGCTCTCCATGAAAAAGGAGGGGACAATAAGGAATCACAGTGACAAATTAGAAAATTTTATACTACAGTCTTCTGGGCTAGTCCATGCATAGTTTGTTTTGCAATTGTAAGGCTATGTTCACATCTGTATTGGAGTCTCCATTGCAATGTGCATACAAAATCCCCAGACAAAAAAGTCCTCCAAGTCTGACTTTTTTTGTCCAGTGGTTTCATTTTAAAAGAATGGAAACTTGATGGATCCCATCATTACAGTTAATGAGGTTTGTCAGGGTCTGCATGTGACCGCTGTTGTAGCAGTAGACCCATCAGAATAACGGATAATGCTAGGTTCACACCTGCGTTCTTCTGCATGCAAGAAGACGGAAACCACAGACCGGGTCCGGCCGGGAGCGTTTTATGCTCTCCGCCGCGAAACCGTTTTTTTTAAACCGGACACAGAGTACTGCAAGTCCGACTCTGTGTCCGGATTAAAAAAAACTGGTTTCGCAGCGGAGAGCATAAAACACTCACTGCCAGACAGCTTTCAAACCCATTTGGATGAGAAAGAGTCCTGCAGGTTTCCGTCTCCTGCCTCTGTTTTGTGCAGGAAACGGAAACCTGCAAAACGGAGATCGGTCGCAGATGTGAACGAGCCGTAAGTCAATGTGAGTGTCAACTTAGTGTAGTAATATGTTAAACCAAAAAGAATGCACAGATACCTCTTTTGGTGTACGATAACCATCACGTAAAAACCGGCAACAGCCATACCGTCCCTATACAATGTGGGAAAAAAATAAAATAAAAATAATTAACCTTTAATCAATTTTATTCCAGAATACTGACATATTCGTAACAATAATTTACCCCTAGAGCTTTTTCTTATTTCGTCACATTTTCATCATTTCACATTACAACAGCCAATTTTTTTTATTTATTTTTTTGCTTTGCCACACCAAAGCCTTTTTTTTTTTTTTTGCAGGGTACTTTAGATTTTTTTTTGCTACTGCATTCAAAGACCCATAATATTTTTTATTTTTGCCATTGAGGAAACTGTGTGAGGGTTAGTTTTTCAAGGGTAACTTAGCAACCAGTTAAGTGAACTAAATAAATAATGTTAAATATGCATTTTTTATATTTATAAAAATTTTATGTTTTATTAAGTTCATCAAATTTTTATTTTAGCTCCACGAGAGGCTTGAACGCTTGTGTAATTCTTTTGTGTTACGGTGTATCATGGCATCGCTGTAACCTCTAATAGGTGTACTACTAGGGACTAGAGATGAGCGAGTACTGTTTGGATCAGCCGATCCGAACAGCACGCTCGCATAGAAATGAATGGACGTAGCCGGCACGCAGGGGGTTAAGCGTCCGGCCGCCGTCAAAGCGGAAGTACCAGGTGCATCCATTCATTTCTATGCGAGCGTGCTCTTCGGATCAGCTGATCCGAACAGTACTCGCTCATCTCTAATAGGGACTAGGGACATTGATAGGCTCATGACCCATATTAACTCATCAGCAACCGATGATCACTTGGTGAGGAGCCAAGGGATAACCCAACATCTAAGCAGTGAAATGCCCAAAATCAGAGTTATCTGCTTGTTGCAACAGGGTATGGGGACACTCGTCCACATTAGGGAGAGCGTGTGCTCTTACAAGTCATTCCTGCTCCGCTAGGGATTATGGGTAATTTGCATATTTTTTACCATGTTGCAACAGGGTATCAGCTGCCATCTGCCTGCTGACAATGGCTTTTCATAGAAAGACAGACATTTATAGTGAGAGTATGTGAGACCTGCAATCTGTTGATTATTTCCTGCTTGGTAATTTCAACCAATTGAGGATCCTCCACTGCAAAGGCTGGAAAAGAAATTACAGAAAGGACCCCAGCATCAATCTCCTTTGATGTAGAGGCTCTTGGAAGCATTGACTGCAAAATAGACTGGAAAGAGGAAAAAAAAATTAAAATAAAACAGACAATACAAACTGCATTGCCAATAGCTTGTATATGGGACAGTAACCAGCAATGTCTGTAAAGTGCAGTGGAATAGGTTTGTGCTATAGAAGTAAGCAAAATAAAACACTGTACCCGACAATGCTGAATCTCGTCTGTCAACACATGTATAACTGACTGGGGACCACCTTTAGCGCCAAACAAATTCAGCTCATCCAACGTCTCAAGGGCAGCCTGAAATACAATCAGAATAAAAAAATATTATACAGAAAACTGTGAGGATTCCCACATAAGTAGAGGAACTATAACTGGATGCTGAAGAAGAGGAGACAAGAAAGTTAAAAACACCAACTATATCCCTACAACCTGATGGAGATGCCTTTCTAAGCACGGCACATTGTATCACATTTTCTGGATCTGCCCCTTGATTTTCAACTTCGGGACAGAGGTTAAGATGTTAATGCACTAGGTCTTTCTCCAGGGTGTCCCACTAGACGCTTTCATTGTATTGTACCTCTGCACCACAGCTAAAACGCTTGTGGCTTTGCATTCAAAGAGTATACATCCTCCTACAGGCCCTGCCCTTTTGGCCCGTGTCAAGGACATGCGAAGCCTAGAATACCTTACTGCTACGCTCAACAACGCAACCGATGCCTTACAGTCCGTTTGGTCCCTATCAGGGTTGAGCGATCGTGTTCGGAAAAAATCGGATTCTGATCGGCGATCGATAAAAACTCACGATCGCGATCGGAATCCCGAACACAATCTTTTTAGCTGGGATTGAGATAATTTCCCACAATGCTTTGTTAGCTAGTCTCCCATTCATTCTAATGGGAAACTAGCTAACATCTCTAGTAACTACTTACCTGAAGAGATGGCTGGTCCGGTGCCCGGTGTTCTCGTTCTTCTTCGCCTCGCTGTCCCCTGGGAGGCGGGGGCAGCGAGGCAAAGAAGACCGAGAACACTGAGCACCGGACAAGCCATCTCTTCAGGTAAGTGGACAAATCCTCTGGCTACTTGGTGATTAAAATAATTCACTACACAGCGTGGATTCTAACAATTAAAGCGTTCAATTGTTAGATTCCATGCTGTATAGTGAATAGGATTGCTTTTAAAATCCGATCTCCGATTAGTAAAAAAATCCCATTGACTTGCATTGGGATCAAGATCTGGTTCGAATGAAAAATGATCGGAAATTGGATCCTGAAAAGTCAAGATCGGCTCAACCCCAGTCCCTATGATACACCGTGCATTCTTTGTGGTCTCTGATCCCTCCCCTTCTTCGTTTCTTCCTCCCTCCCCTCTGTTGGTTCTGTTCAGAGTTTGGTTCAGACTGCTTTTTTTCCCTTTTCTTTCTTGCTTCTCTCACCCTTTCCCTTCCGTTTTTTTTTATATTTTGCTTAAAATAAAAAAAACAACAAAAAAACTTGATAGTCTTCAGTAGTTGATACCTTTTTAATGGCTAACTAATAATGATGACAGATTACAATTTTTCGGAACACTCGGCTCCTTTCTCAAGTAAATTTAAAAAACATTTCTGACGGATGCATATTTATGTACAAAGGGACACATAGGGATAGAATTCTAGGAGGAAGAGGGTTATTAGTTATTGGAAGAAACAATGTAAACAATTCCAGGTTCTTATCCGTTCTCAGGGTCTCAGGTCAGTGATTTCTGTAAGATGCCATAAAACCATGTGACAGATTTAAACCCTTCTCCAGTGTTTGAAGCAGGGTCATAAGTTTATACTCATAAATCCGTCACTCTTTCTTTAATTTAAAAACAAAATTTTCATGTGATCGGTGATATTATGATCCTCATTGTCGAAATGTTTTGATACGGGAAGGCTCATATATTTTGCTTGTGTTTAAAATTTCTGAAAAAAACTTAAAAAAAAAAAAAAAAAACCACCAACCAAACAACTATTTATGCTTTCGACGCCATTTACCTTGGCCATTCCAACAGAGCTGGCATTTAGCTCGGCGATACCTTGGTTTGTTTTGTCACCACGTTCCCACATCCCATAGTCCTACAAAAAAATACAGCACATTATATAGCATCCTCAGTATATAATCAGTTACTCTGTGTAAAGTATGTTTCCCAACTTACAGCTGTTTTATAGGCTGCTTCTATGTAAAATACCAAATTCTGAATAAAGTTTACTTCATCCAATGTGTAGATGATGTGGAGACCTTGAAAAACGAATAGTAACAAAATAATGGTGTGAATAAGAAAGGTGTGTAAATTCATATTCTTATTTTCTTTCATATTTTTTATTTTAACCCCTGACAGGAGGGTTGCTTTAATATGCTGTTGGTCAGCTATCTAAAGATATGATAATATTTTGGTCCAACAGCAATTTTATTACACGAGCAGTTAGGAAATATATTTAATTGACAATTATGTATATTTTTAATTGTATGAATCATATGAACATGGATTTGACCTAGACGTACTCCACCTCTATTCTGCGTAAGGAACATCTGCTGCTAGAGCATATGGGCCAATAATTGGGCTTGGCTCTATGCTTTTATCTCCACTAGGAAATATCTTCAATATAGCAAATTCAGTATTGCTGCACAATTAAAAAATAAATAAATAAAGATATATGATACCAGATGCTATCATCTGTGCCAGGAAAAGCAGGTAAAGGGAAGTGGCATCAAGCTGCAAGTGACCCCACTCATGATCTCCTACTACGGTGGCACATGTGCCTGTATTATACTTGGCATGGAGACAATCCCTCGTACTCTGGCTGTATTTAAATTCTTCAACTTTGGACACCTAAATAAAAGGACAAATCATTGAAAAGGCAGAATGCTAGCACAAGACATTTTTTTTCAACTTCAAGACAAATGAGCTTTCACATCAGAATGAGGGGTAAAGAGAGAGATCCATCCAAAACTCTATAGTGTGTTGCATTAACACCTTGAATTCAATGGGAGTCAGTCACTTCCTTTTTCCGCAAGCGGTAGTTTACTGCTCACGGAGAAAAGAAGCGACCTGCCTTATCTTGACGTGGATTCCGCAGCAGAAATCGCCACGGCGTCCGCATCAAGACAATCCCTCCGGACTAGGCCCATTCATTTGAGCCTAGCCTGGAGTGGAAAAGTGCAACTGTCGGAAGCCGCATCAGGCGTATTTTGGTCCAGATTCTGATGCGGCTTCCCCTGTCAAAATCCAGACCAAATAACTACGTGCGAACTAGCCCCAACAATGTTTACTTGTACAAATCTTCATAAAAATTACCAAAACTGAATCACAGAATACAAACACAAAATGTGTTATAAAATAAGTTAACGGCAATCACTATATATTAAAAAAAAAAAAAAAAAAATTCTAAAACAGTTAAGGTGGAACATCTTTATTTTATTGAATCAGTGTTGTGTCTATGGCTAGCTTAAAGAAACCGAGATAGGGTTGAGCGATCGTGTTCGGAAAAGATCGGATTCCGATCGGCGATGGAGAAAATTTCACAATCGCCATTGGAATTCCGAACACAATCTTTTTATGTGGGATCGAGATCGATGATTTTTCCCACAATGCATTGCTTAGCCTTCACACCGAGTATACGCTGTATATTCAGTGTGAGGGCTCCGCTGCAGTTCCATAGGAATGAATGGAAGCAGCCGATACACAGCCTTAACCCCCTGTGCACCGGCTGCCTCCATTCAGTCGAATGGAAGGCTAAACTAAATCTCTAGCAGCTACTTACCTCTAGAGATGGCTGCTCCGGTGCCCTCCTTCTTCTTGCCTCGCTGCCCCGCCTCCCAGGTTAGTGTTTAAAGCGCTAGGTAGGCGGGGCTTGTGGCTTAGAGTGTGGGCGGGTACAGGACGGGGAGATGTGACGTCTCCCCTCCCAGTACCCGCCCACACTCTCCTAACCCGCCCACACTCTCCTAACCTGGCAGGGAGGGGGCAGCGAAGGAAGAAAAGCAGTGTGGAGCAGCAGCGAGGCGAAGAATGAAGGCACGGGGCACAGGACCAGCCATTTCTGGAGGTAAGTGGACACCAGGGGGTAGGATTGCTTTTAAAATCCGATCTCCGATTAATAAAAAAAATCCCATTGACTTGCATTGTAATTGGAATCGAGATCGGGTTCAAATGAAAAATGATCGGAAATCGGATTTTAAAATCGATCCTGAAAAGTCAAGATCGGCTCAACCCTACTTACCACTTGTAGTGTGACATCCCTCTGTAATAGATGTAGAGAGGTAGCCAATACTTACTTGTCTCATCATACACTGTAGAAGACCCCTCATGAGTTTGACCACATTCTATGAAAAAAAAAAATATATTCATTATTAGTTCTACAAAGAAGCATGTAATAAATATGATATTACAGATAAGACAAGAAATGTAATACACCCGAGAGCTTTTTGTTATTGAATAAAGGATCCCACTTTACTATGGATTTTGCCACTGCAACAAATGACTTTGGTCATTGTGTATTCTGATTCTACCAGCATTTCTAGAGCATTTTTCAGCTCCAGTTCACAAGGGCTTGTGGGATATTTGCTCACAGTAAATGCTACCCACAGGAACCTTTGAAATGGCTGCATCTCCTAGGAAGCAATATGTACATTGTGAAACACCATGCTTACATTTGTGCTATTTATAAACTTTTAAAGAACATTAAACTTAGAAAATACAATAGGGAACAAGAAATACACTGTATAAGCCAAATTTTTCAGCACAGTTTTTGTGCTGAAAAAGCCCCCCTCGGCTTATACTCGAGTCAAGCAAAAAAAATTTAAAAAAATTATTTTTCTGAGGAGGGGGGGGGGGGTCTATGACCAGCTGCAATAGTAATGTGTAGAATCTCCTATAAAATATTGAAAAAAAAGAAGATTTAAAAAAAATATAATAAAAAAATAATGTAAATAAAAGTTCGAAATCCCTCCTTTCCCTAGAATACATATAAAAATAGAAAATGACTGTGAAACACATACACATTATGTATCCATGTGTCTGACAGTGCCGGTCTACTGAATATAGGGGATCTGCAGTGCTCCTGTTCCGTCGGGAAGGGGTTAATAGGAGCACTGCAGATCCCCTATATTCAGCCAGGCTGAATTCCAAGTGGGGGAAAAAAAAAAAAAAAACAATCCTCAAGCTCAGGGAAGGGGCAGACAGACAACCAAAACACCCCCTCCCCTTCCCCAGCACCTACTGCACCCAAAAACTCCAACCATTTTAATTTTTTTAAAATTTTCCAGTAGCTGCTGCATTTCCCTCCCCCTCGGCTTATATTCGAGTCAATAATTTTTCCCAGTTTTTTGTGGTAAAATTAGGGGCCTCGGCTTATATTCGGGTCGGCTTATACTCGATGATATACGGTATACAGAGGGATAATAGAATACAACAATTCAGGGGAATTTTAAATTCAGTCTTTCACCCCATCTGTATTTCTACATTATCTGCTAAACTTATCAAATATCTTGTGATGCTTGACACATTTGACACATCCTTTAGGACAGTTTTCTGGCATTACAAATGTGACCATTTTTGCTCAAATATAAAATGCATCTTCTGCCTTCAAGATATATGAACACCCATTTAACATATATTTTACATGACTTTCTGGTGTAAATTATAGTAAATCTGCCAAACTGTGGGAGGTCACACTCCTCAGCTAATTTGGTTTTAATAATATACAAAAACAAACAAAAAAACCTGTAACACTTCAGTCCTGAGATGTTACTATACTTTTGATTTGACCCCTACCTCCATTACTGGGTCGAGCCTACAAAAATTTTTGCATTTGATACTCCTCCTTGTATGTAGATAGCAAGACAGGCTAACCATACCCATTTTCTTGCCAGCTTTTCAAAAGTGATGCAAGTAGGGTAAAAGTGCAAAAGGCAACTGAATTTTTGCAGAAATCTGCTCTAAAGTACTCTATCAAAAACTACATTTGTTTTTTTAAAGCCTGAATTCTGGAATGCAGGATTTGATAAATTCCCCAATAGTTATTCACACGGGTTGTCACTTTGGGGTACTTCCTACATTATCTTGAAATAAAAAGGTGAAAATTTATCAAGACTTTTGTTTCCTACACTAGGGTGGATCTGAGTGACGATGAATCTTCCGCCCTCCATGTGCCAGAAAGGAGCTGAATTTAAGATTTGAACTATAATCTATTTGTGGTCTCATTGGTGGAGCAGGGTCACAGGAGACAGGAGTAGAGTCGCCCGGAGTGGTACGGGATCAACGGTCAGCTGGAGCCCTGCAACACCATGATATATACCTGCCTGGTACCTCATGCACTATACACACAGGGGAGGTAATTAAAAATAAATACTCACCTCTTCTGCGCTTCTGACGCATCCCCAGCATCCTTTTCAGGGTTCTTCCAGTCTGTGTGAGGTCATGTGCCCCAGGGGTCACTGATGGCGCCTGTGATTGAACCTCACCAGTCACGTGAGGCATACTGATATAATGAGACCCAGATGAAGGGAGGATGCCCAGCAGAGGTGAGGTAAAGTGAGTCTAAGGGTTTGTTATTTTCCATCACCTCCCCTGGGTCTCAGGTTATTATACACTGCGATCAGAGGTACCCCAGTGTGTAATAATAGAAGCAGGCATATTATACTGTGTGGGGGTAAGGCGGTGCCCTCCATCATGTGATTAGCATGTACCACAAAACTACAATACTCATATGCTTGGATAGGTTGGGATTATGAGAACTGTAGTCTGGCAATAGCTGCAGATCCACACAGATTGTGCAAAACTGCTGTTCCCATACAAGGCCAGTGGCCTTCCAGCAGCAGATCTTCGTCATAACCGTGTCAGCAGCATCTTTCACCCCCCCCCCCCAATAAATTTTTTATTTCCTATTTTTCGCCTCTAAAACCTAGGTGCATCTTATGTTCTGGTGCATCTTATAGTCCAAAGAATACATTCTTCCATTGCAAAAGTAGACAAACATGACAGAAGGAGCTTCCATCAAGCTGTTTATATTACAGACAAAGGAATGGACACAGAAAGAAGGGGCTCAGTCCATACCCTCACTCTTCTACCGTTAATATCCGTTGCTCTCATCTTATGACGGATGACAACAACCAACGTTCAAAACAGTGGTGTGAACCTCAGTTGTCTTACAGCCAAACACAGGACAGGGATGAGGGATTGGGACATGGCCAAGTTCCTGGGACATAATTTCCTGAGAGATTCCTCAGTTTTAATTTTAATATGAGACATAACAGGGCAAAGGTAAATGAGCCATCAAGAGGAAGGGCTTGCATTTTTATTTCTTGTGTATTTTTGGTCTTTAATGTTCCTTGAACTTAAAAATAAAGTAAAGAATATATTAATAAAGAAGTCAGGGAGTGGAGCATTCTGTTTGGGGATCTGAAGGCCGCCTTTTGTAAACAAGGGATGCTGAGGGTTCCAAGTAACCTCCCATCAAGATATGGCTATTCATGCCCGGGCTCTTGTATGTGCATTTATGTCTCTTAGCTGCACATGTTGAAATTATTGCACACCCAAGTACAGATCGCCTTCTCTTTTCTATGGTTGCATGATGTTTGCAAAAGGGGATAGAAATAAAAGCAAGTTGGTAATGATTAGAGATGAGCGAACACTAAAATGTTCGAGGTTCGAAATTCAATTCGAACAGCCGCTCAATGTTCGTGTGTTCGAATGGGTTTCGAACCCCATTATAGTCTATGGGGAACAGATACTCGTTAAGGGGGAAACCCAAATCCGTGTCTGGAGGGTCACCAAGTCCACTATGACACCCCAGGAAATGATGCCAACACCTCTGGAATGACACTGGGACAGCAGGGGAAGCATGTCTGGGGGCATCTAACACACCAAAGACCCTCTATTACCCCAACATCACAGCCTAACAACTACACACTTTACACACTCAATACCACATCTCTGACAGTAGGAAAACACCTTGAAACATGTGTATTTGGCACTTGCAGTGAGGAGAGCTTGTCACCAGCAGTGAATTTGGCCCTTGTAGTAAGTTGAGGTTGGCACCAACATTTGTTTTGAAAATCAGGGTGGATTGAGCCTCTAACCAGCAGAGTTTGGGCAAATTCATGGTGGAGGGAGCCTCTAAACACCCCAGTTTGGGCAAATTCATGGTGGAGGGAGCCTCTAAAAACCCCAGTTTGGACCAATTCATGGTGGAGGGAGCCTCTAACCAGCCCAGTGTGGGCAAATTCATGGTGGAGGGAGCCTCTAAAAAACCCAGTTTGGACCAATTCATGGTGGAGGGAGCCTCTAAAAACCCCAGTTTGGACCAATTCATGGTGGAGGGAGCCTCTAACCAGCCCAGTTTGGGCAAATTCATGGTGGAGGGAGCCTCTAAAAAACCCAGTTTGGACCAATTCATGGTGGAGGGAGCCTCTAACCAGCCCAGTTTGGGCAAATTCATGGTGGAGGGAGCCTCTAACCAGCCCAGTTTGGACCAATTAATGGTGGAGGGAGCCTCTAACCAGCCCAGTTTGGACCAATTAATGGTGGAGGGAGCCTCTAACCAGCCCAGTTTGGACCAATTAATGGTGGAGGGAGCCTCTAACCAGCCCAGTTTGGACCAATTAATGGTGGAGGGAGCCTCTAACCACCCCAGTTTGGACCAATTCATGGTGGAGGGAGCCTCTAAAAACCCCAGTTTGGACCAATTCATGGTGGAGGGAGCCTCTAACCAGCCCAGTTTGGGCAAATTCATGGTGGAGGAAGCCTCTAAACAGCCCAGTTTGGACCAATTCATGGTGGAGGGAGCCTCTAAAAAACCCAGTTTGGACCAATTCATGGTGGAGGGAGCCTCTAAACAGCCCAGTTTGGGCAGAATCATGGTGGAGGGAGCCTCTAACCAGCCCAGTTTGGACCAATTAATGGTGGAGGGAGCCTCTAAACAGCCAAGTTTTGGGAAATTCATGGTGGAGGGAGCCTCTAACCAGCCCAGTTTGGACCAATTCATGGTGGAGGGAGCCTCTAAACAGCCCAGTTTGGGCAAATTCATGGTGGAGGGAGCCTCTAAAAAACCCAGTTTGGACCAATTCATGGTGGAGGGAGCCTCTAACCAGCCCAGTTTGGACCAATTAATGGTGGAGGGAGCCTCTAAACAGCCAAGTTTGGACCAATTCATGGTGGAGGGAGCCTCTAAAAACCCCAGTTTGGACCAATTCATGGTGGAGGGAGCCTCTAACCAGCCCAGTTTGGGCAAATTCATGGTGGAGGGAGCCTCTAAACAGCCCAGTTTGGGCAAATTCATGGTGGAGGGAGCCTCTAACCAGCCCAGTTTGGACCAATTAATGGTGGAGGGAGCCGCTAAACAGCCCAGTTTGGACCAATTCATGGTGGAGGGAGCCTCTAAAAACCCCAGTTTGGACCAATTCATGGTGGAGGGAGCCTCTAAAAAACCCAGTTTGGACCAATTCATGGTGGAGGGAGCCTCTAACCAGCCCAGTTTGGACCAATTAATGGTGGAGGGAGCCTCTAAACAGCCAAGTTTGGACCAATTCATGGTGGAGGGAGCCTCTAAAAACCCCAGTTTGGACCAATTCATGGTGGAGGGAGCCTCTAACCAGCCCAGTTTGGGCAAATTCATGGTGGAGGGAGCCTCTAAACAGCCCAGTTTGGGCAAATTCATGGTGGAGGGAGCCTCTAAAAAACCCAGTTTGGACCAATTCATGGTGGAGGGAGCCTCTAACCAGCCCAGTTTGGACCAATTAATGGTGGAGGGAGCCTCTAAACAGCCAAGTTTGGACCAATTCATGGTGGAGGGAGCCTCTAAAAACCCCAGTTTGGACCAATTCATGGTGGAGGGAGCCTCTAAAAACCCCAGTTTGGACCAATTCATGGTGGAGGGAGCCTCTAAAAAACCCAGTTTGGACCAATTCATGGTGGAGGGAGCCTCTAACCAGCCAAGTTTGGACCAATTCATGGTGGAGGGAGCCTCTAACCAGCCCAGTTTGGGCAAATTCATGGTGGAGGGAGCCTCTAAACAGCCCAGTTTGGGCAAATTCATGGTGGAGGGAGCCTCTAAACAGCCCAGTTTGGGCAAATTCATGGTGGAGGGAGCCTCTAAAAACCCCAGTTTGGACCAATTCATGGTGGAGGGAGCCTCTAAAAACCCCAGTTTGGACCAATTCATGGTGGAGGGAGCCTCTAAAAAACCCAGTTTGGACCAATTCATGGTGGAGGGAGCCTCTAAACAGCCCAGTTTGGGCAAATTCATGGTGGAGGGAGCCTCTAAAAACCCCAGTTTGGACCAATTCATGGTGGAGGGAGCCTCTAAAAACCCCAGTTTGGACCAATTCATGGTGGAGGGAGCCTCTAAAAACCCCAGTTTGGACCAATTCATGGTGGAGGGAGCCTCTAAAAAACCCAGTTTGAACCAATTCATGGTGGAGGGAGCCTCTAAAAAACCCAGTTTGAACCAATTCATGGTGGAGGGAGCCTCTAAAAACCCCAGTTTGGACCAATTCATGGTGGAGGGAGCCTCTAACCAGCCCAGTTTGGACCAATTCATGGTGGAGGGAGCCTCTAAAAACCCCAATTTGGACCAATTCATGGTGGAGGGAGCCTCTAAACAGCCCAGTTTTGGCAAATTCATGGTGGAGGGAGCCTCTAAAAACCCCAGTTTGGACCAATTCATGGTGGAGGGAGCCTCTAACCAGCCCAGTTTGGGCAAATTCATGGTGGAGGGAGCCTCTAACCAGCAGAGTTGTGGGAAAGCAGGGTGGAGGGAGCCTCTAACCAGCAGAGTTGGTGGAAATCAGGGTGGAGGGAGCCTCTAACCAGCAGAGTTGGGGGAAATCATGTTGGAGGGAGCCTAGTATTAGCAGAATTGTGCAACGCTTATGGTGGATGAGTATGAGGATGCGGAGGAATTGGAGAGGTTGAGTACAGACATGGAGTTTCATGTTGGGGTGCTTTACACAGGTGGGCACAAAAATGAAGGCTCTATCCAGTGGTGGTTCATTTTTATCAAAGTGAGCCGGTCGGCACTCTCAGCTGACAGACGGGTGCGCTTGTCAGTGATGATGCCACCGGCTGCACTGAACACCCTCTCAGATAGGACGCTGGCGGCAGGACAGGACAGCACCTCCAAGGCATATAGGGCAAGTTCAAGCCACAGGTCCAACTTCGACACCCAATACGTGTAGGGCGCAGAGGGGTCGGAGAGGACAGGGCTGTGGTCGGAAAGGTATTCCCGCAACATGCGCCTATACTTCTCACGCCTGGTGACACTAGGACCCTCCGTGGCGGCACTTTGGCGAGGGGGGTGCCATCAAGGTGTCCCAGACCTTAGACAGTGTGCCCCTCGTTTGTGTGGACCGGTGAGAACTTGGTTGCCTACTGGAGGAACTGCCCTCCCTGCCGCCAACGTCACATGCTGGAAACATCTCCATCATATTCTGCACCAATTGCCTGTGGCAAGCATTGATGCGATTGGCCCTCCCCTCTACCGGAATAAAAGACGAGATGTTGTTTTTATACCGGGGGTCAAGGATAGCAAAGATCCAGTACTGGTTGTCCTCCATGATTTTGACAATACGCTTGTCGGTTGTAAAGCACCCCAACATGAACTCAGCCATGTCTGCCACAGTGTTAGTTGGCATGACTCCTCTGGCCCCACCGGAAAGTTCAATCTCCATTTCCTCCTCATCCTCCATGTCTACCCATCCGCGCTGCAACAATGGGACGATTCGAAGTTGCCCGGAAGCCTCCTGTATCACCATCACATCATCGGACAACTCTTCTTCCTCCTCCTCCATTAAACGCAGTGAAGCGGACAGATGTGTGGACCTACTCTCCAGCTGTGACGGATCGGATGCTATCCCTAACTCCTCTGTGTGATCTGAGTTATCCCTGATGTCAATCAGGGATTCTCTCAGAACACACAAGAGCGGGATTGTAAGGCTCACCATCGCATCCTCAGAGCTCACCCTCCTTGTGGACTCCTCAAAGACCCGTAGGATGTCACAAAGGTCTCTCATCCATGGCCACTCATGGATGTGAAACTGAGGCAGCTGACTTTGTGGCACCCTAGGGTTTTGTAGCTGGTATTCCATCAAAGGTCTCTGCTGCTCAACCACTCTATTCAACATCTGAAACGTTGAGTTCCAGCGTGTGGGGACGTCGCACAAAAGCCGGTGTTGTGGCACATGCAGGCGTTGCTGGAGAGATTTTAAGCTAGCAGCGGCTACTGTCGACTTGCGAAAGTGGGCGCACATGCGCCGCACTTTCACCAGTAGCTCTGGAACATTGGGGTAGCTCTTTAGGAAACGTTGCACCACTAGGTTGACGACGTGGGCCAGGCATGGAACATGTTGGAGTCCGGCAAGCTCCAGAGCTGCTACCAGGTTCCGGCCGTTATCACAAACGACCATGCCTGGGCCCAGGTGCAGCGGCTCAAACCATATTGCCGTCTCATCGAGGAGGGCATCCCTCACCTCGGAGGCAGTGTGCTGTCTGTCCCCCAAGCTGATCAGCTTCAGCACAGCCTGCTGACGTCTACCAACGCCAGTGCTGCAACGTTTCCAACTCGTAGCTGGGGTCAATCTAACAGCGGAGGAGGAGGCGGTGGCGGAGGAGGAGGCGGTGGAGGAGGCGGTGGCGGAGGAGGAGGAGGGGGGTGTTCTTCTCGTGTCCCTGCCAGGAATGTTAGGCGGGGAGACGAGGTACACCGGGCCAGTTTGGGAAGCAGTCCCAGCCTCAACTACATTCACCCAGTGTGCCGTCAGTGAAATGTAGCGTCCCTGTCCGCATGCACTTGTCCACGCGTCGGTGGTCAAGTGGACCTTTGTGCAAAGCGCGGAACTAAGGGCCCGCCTGATGTTGAGTGACACGTGCTGGTGCAAGGCGGGGACGGCACACCGGGAGAAGTAGTGACGGCTAGGGACGGCATAGCGAGGTGCCGCAGTTGCCATCAGGTCCAGGAAGGCGGGAGTTTCAACAAGCCGGAACGCCAACATCTCCTGGGCCAGCAGTTTAGCGATGTTGGCGTTCAAGGCTTGCGCGTGTGGGTGGTTAGCAGTGTATTTCTGCCGCCGCTCCAATGTCTGAGAGATGGTGGGTTGTTGTAAAGAAACGCCTGATGGTGCCTTTGATGGTGCAGGAGAAGGAGATAAGACAGGACCAGGGGAGGATGAGGTAGAAGTCAACAAAGTGGCGGAGGCAGATGAAGTGGTGTCCTGGCTCGTCCTCTGGAGTGCATCGCCAGCACAGTCAGCAGTGGCAGTGGCAGAGGCAGAGGCAGTGGCAGTGGCGTGAACGGCAGGCGGCCTTTGTCCTGCCGTTGCTGCCTGCCACTGATTCCAGTGCTTGGATTCCAAATGACGGCGCATTGAAGTGGTGGACAGGTTGCTCTTCTCAGAGCCCCTAATCAATTTCGAGAGGCAAATTGTGCAGACAACACTATATCTGTCCTCGGCGCATTCCTTGAAAAAACTCCACACCTTCGAGAAACGTGCCCTCGAGGTGGGAGTTTTTCGGGGCTGGGTACGAACTGGAACATCTTGGGAGATTCCGGGTGTGGCCTGGCTTCGCCTAAGCTGCTGACCTCTGCCTCTAGCTACCCTTTTTGGTGCTGCACCTGCCTCAACATCCACACTACTTTCCCCGCTTGACATCCCCCCTGTCCAGGTCGGGTCAGTGTCCTCATCATCCACCACTTCCTCTTCCAACTCCTGTCTCATCTCCTCCTCCCGCACAATGCGCCGGTCAACTGGATGCCCTGACGGCAACTGCGTCACATCATCGTCGATGAGGGTGGGTTGCTGGTCATCCACCACCAAATCGAACGGAGATGGAGGAGACTCTAGTGTTTGAGCATCTGGACACAGATGCTCCTCTGTTAGGTTCGTGGAATCGTGACGTGGAGAGGCAGGTTGAGGGACAATGAAAGGAGCGGAGAACAGCTCTGGGGAGCAGGGACAGTTTGGGTTATTGTTCTGTAAAGCTTCGGAATTTTGGGAGGAAGGAAGACAAGACTGTTGGGTAATAGGAGGAGAGGAGGCAGAGTCTGACTGGCTGCTGGACAATGTGCTGTAAGCGTTCTCTGACAGCCATTGCAAGACCTGTTCCTGGTTCTCGGGCCTACTAAGGTTTGTACCCTGCAGTTTAGTTAATGTGGCAAGCAACCCTGGCACTGTGGAGTGGCGCAATGCTTGCTGCCCCACAGGAGTAGGCACGGGACGCCCTGTGGCTTCACTGCTACCTTGCTCCCCAGAACCATTCCCCCGACCTCGCCCACGGCCTCGTCCACGTCCCTTTCCGGGAGCCTTGCGCATTTTGAATTCCTAGTTAGAAATTGGCACTGTATACCAGTAGTAAAAATTGTGGGTGCACGTAACCCCAATATATTCTTTGAATTACCAGTCAGAAACTGGCACTATATGGCAGTAGCAAGAAATGAGGGTATTTGTATTCCCAATATATTCTTTGAATTCCCAGTCAGACACTGGCATTATATGGCAGTAGCAAGAAATGAGGGTATTTGTATTCCCAATATATTCTTTGAATTCCCAGTCAGACAATGGCACTGTATACCAGTAGTAAAAATTGTGGGTGCACGTAACCCCAATATATTCTTTGAATTACCAGTCAGAAACTGGCACTATATGGCAGTAGCAAGAAATGAGGGTATTTATAACCCCAATATATTCTTTGAATTCCCAGTCAGACAATGGCACTGTATACCAGTAGTAAAAATTGTGGGTGCACGTAACCACAATATATTCTTTGAATTCCCAGTCAGAAACTGGCACTATATGGCAGTAGCAAGAAATGAGGGTATTTATAACCCCAATATATTCTTTGAATTCCCAGTCAGACAATGGCACTGTATACCAGTAGTAAAAATTGTGGGTGCACGTAACCCCAATATATTCTTTGAATTCCCAGTCAGACACTGGCACTATATGGCAGTAGCAAGAAATGAGGGTATTTGTATTCCCAATATATTCTTTGAATTCCCAGTCAGACAATGGCACTGTATACCAGTAGTAAAAATTGTGGGTGCACGTAACCCCAATATATTCTTTGAATTCCCAGTCAGACACTGGCACTATATGGCAGTAGCAAGAAATGAGGGTATTTGTATTCCCAATATATTCTTTGAATTCCCAGTCAGACAATGGCACTGTATACCAGTAGTAAAAATTGTGGGTGCACGTAACCCCAATATATTCTTTGAATTCCCAGTCAGACACTGGCACTATATGGCAGTAGCAAGAAATGAGGGTATTTGTATTCCCAATATATTCTTTGAATTCCCAGTCAGACAATGGCACTGTATACCAGTAGTAAAAATTGTGGGTGCACGTAACCCCAATATATTCTTTGAATTCCCAGTCAGACACTGGCACTATATGGCAGTAGCAAGAAATGAGGGTATTTGTATTCCCAATATATTCTTTGAATTCCCAGTCAGACAATGGCACTGTATACCAGTAGTAAAAATTGTGGGTGCACGTAACCCCAATATATTCTTTGAATTACCAGTCAGAAACTGGCACTATATGGCAGTAGCAAGAAATGAGGGTATTTGTATTCCCAATATATTCTTTGAATTCCCAGTCAGACAATGGCACTGTATACCAGTAGTAAAAATTGTGGGTGCACGTAACCCCAATATATTCTTTGAATTCCCAGTCAGACACTGGCACTATATGGCAGTAGCAAGAAATGAGGGTATTTGTATTCCCAATATATTCTTTGAATTCCCAGTCAGACAATGGCACTGTATACCAGTAGTAAAAATTGTGGGTGCACGTAACCCCAATATATTCTTTGAATTCCCAGTCAGACACTGGCACTATATGGCAGTAGCAAGAAATGAGGGTATTTGTATTCCCAATATATTCTTTGAATTCCCAGTCAGACAATGGCACTGTATACCAGTAGTAAAAATTGTGGGTGCACGTAACCCCAATATATTCTTTGAATTCCCAGTCAGACACTGGCACTATATGGCAGTAGCAAGAAATGAGGGTATTTGTATTCCCAATATATTCTTTGAATTCCCAGTCAGACAATGGCACTGTATACCAGTAGTAAAAATTGTGGGTGCACGTAACCCCAATATATTCTTTGAATTCCCAGTCAGACACTGGCACTATATGGCAGTAGCAAGAAATGAGGGTATTTGTATTCCCAATATATTCTTTGAATTCCCAGTCAGACAATGGCACTGTATACCAGTAGTAAAAATTGTGGGTGCACGTAACCCCAATATATTCTTTGAATTCCCAGTCAGACACTGGCACTATATGGCAGTAGCAAGAAATGAGGGTATTTGTATTCCCAATATATTCTTTGAATTCCCAGTCAGACAATGGCACTGTATACCAGTAGTAAAAATTGTGGGTGCACGTAACCCCAATATATTCTTTGAATTCCCAGTCAGACACTGGCACTATATGGCAGTAGCAAGAAATGAGGGTATTTGTATTCCCAATATATTCTTTGAATTCCCAGTCAGACAATGGCACTGTATACCAGTAGTAAAAATTGTGGGTGCACGTAACCCCAATATATTCTTTGAATTACCAGTCAGAAACTGGCACTATATGGCAGTAGCAAGAAATGAGGGTATTTGTATTCCCAATATATTCTTTGAATTCCCAGTCAGACAATGGCACTGTATACCAGTAGTAAAAATTGTGGGTGCACGTAACCCCAATATATTCTTTGAATTCCCAGTCAGACACTGGCACTATATGGCAGTAGCAAGAAATGAGGGTATTTGTATTCCCAATATATTCTTTGAATTCCCAGTCAGACAATGGCACTGTATACCAGTAGTAAAAATTGTGGGTGTATATAGCCCCAATTCTATTGCTAGGGGACTTGCAGGGTATTTCTGGGGTGAAGGTGGGGGGGCACACCGTTGGAACGGGTATCGGGGTATATATCGGGTATACGGGAATACACTGACAGTGTATTCCATTCAGGATCCTGGGAAAGCTGGGTTGCGGCGATTGAGCCCGTCAGTGCCACGTTACACTGACAAGCTTCTCCCTGGAATTTAGCTCTTACAAGAGCTGTTGTGGTTGTCTTCTCCTTCCTATCCTAGCCTGTCCCTGCCTACCCAGAATCTAAGCCCTAGCTAGCTGGACGGAAACCTCCGTCCTCGGTGAATTGCAAGCTCAGAATGACGCGAACCTGGGCGGCGCTGTTCTTTTAAATTAGAGGTCACATGTTTTCGGCAGCCAATGGGTTTTGCCTACTTTTTTCAACGTCACCGGTGTCGTAGTTCCTGTCCCACCTACCCTGCGCTGTTATTGGAGCAAAAAAGGCGCCAGGGAAGGTGGGAGGGGAATCGAGTAATGGCGCACTTTACCACGCGGTGTTCGATTCGATTCGAACATGCCGAACAGCCTAATATCCGATCGAACATGAGTTCGATAGAACACTGTTCGCTCATCTCTAGTAATGATCATTACACCCCAAGGATTGAAGCTTCAAAATAATTACCACTAGGAACTAGAACACAAAACCAGGGCACCAATTCTTCGGTCAATGGTGATTATTAATACGTCAGACTTAATAAAGCCCCCAAGTGGCACAGGGCACGGCTGATTTATAAAAAGGCTTCCATGGCCTGGAATGGAGATCTATTGCAGTTTGGAACTGGCATAGATTTCCATTGTAACTCATGCCAGAAAACTGGAATACCCCCACTGTGTCTGAAAAACAGCCAACAATCTGGGGATCCATTTAAAGAGGACCTTTCACCACTCCAAGCCTGTGCAGCTTTCTGACCCATGTTATAGATGCAGCTGCACAGACTCTGGGGCACTTTGAATTATGTCTGTAGCCCCCCTCGTTTTGGAGCTCTGAGCCCCATTAATTCTGGCGCCCTGTATGTTAATTAAGGTCTTCACTGTCAGAAGGGCGTTTCTGACAATGAAGAAAGCAGCTATGTCAGTCTAACACTCTCCAATTAGCAGTGGACAGTGTCCGAGCCGGGTCTCCTGTGCAGCCCTGTGAAGAGAGGACTGCCTGATCTCACGAGAACTCCTGAGATCACACAGCAGAAGCAGCTCGGACGCTGTCCACTGCTAATTGGACAGTATTAGACTGACGTAGCTGCTTTCTTCATTGTCAGAAACGCCCCTTCTGACAGTGAAGCTCTTAATTAACATACAGGGCGCCAGTATTAACGGGGCTCAGAGCTCCAAAATGAGGGGGGCTACAGACATAATTCAAAGTGCACCAGAGTCTGTGCTGCTGCATCTATAACATGGGGCAGAAAGCTGCACAGGCTGCACAGTGGTGAAAGGTCCTCTTTAAATGGGAGAAAATTTG